>NC_047045.1:16623767-17893111 GCF_011762595.2 Tursiops truncatus
AAAAAAAAAATATATATATATATATATGTATTAATAATCATTCGTATTTTGGCTTCCTTCCTTCCTCCATTTAATTCATCCTTACCGAATGCCTACCATTGGCTACCTACTGGTGAAACAACTGTAACATGGAGTCAAGGTCCATGTTATTTGTACATGCTAATGAAAGAAAGAGCTGATTTTAGAATTTTTTAAAAAATATTTTGCAATTTGCTAAAAAAAAGTCTTAAATAAAAATGTACATAGACAGTTCCTACCCTTGGTTATTGGTATTCTAAATGACAAAAGCACGTTACCAGGCAACACCTTGCTAAAACCCACTTTTAAAAACCTCGTGATTCTTCTCTTTGAGATAAAGAGTAAAAACCAGGAGGAAATACTAAAGGGGAAAGAAGTGTCAGTCACTGAAAGCCTTTGGTCCAGGGGATGGGGTGGAATGGATGGTGCCGTGGGAGTGAGAGGTCCTTCCCGTGAAAGAAGGCAATGAGAATGGCTTCCCGTGATCCACGACGCCTGCAGCAGTGACACCTAGGAAACACACTCACAAAAATAAACATGTAGCATATGGGTTAAGACCATGGATTGTGGAGTCAGACTGCCGGTGTCTGAATGCTGACTTGGACACTTACATCCCACACGACCTTGTGTCACGGAAAGTGTGTATCTCGGCTCTCTCACCTGTCAAATGGAAATGGCTGTGTCCACTTGTGCTCGATGGGAGAAACAGACACAGTCCTTGACTCCTCCCAATATCCATGCCCCCTGTGGCTCCTCTCATCAAAAAGGGCAGCCTCTTTCCCTTGACTATAGGCTGGCCTTCTGACTCTTTTGGCCAACAGAATTCACTGGAAGTGACACTGTATCAGCTCCAAGACCAGGTCTCAAGGGACCTTGCTCTCTTCCACTCTCCCCCGAGGCCCTGAATTCCCCTTGCAAACAGGGTGCTGCTGGGTGATGAGCAATCACATGGACCAGAAGCAGTGAGTCAGCCCAGTGGTCCCACGTGAGACTACAAGGATAGAACAGAGCTCAGCCCAGGCTGCCAGGAGACACACTGGCCTTGCCTAGATCAGGACTGCCCACCTGACCCACAGACTAGTGAGTAATATTAAATGATACGGATGAAGCCACTAAGCTTTAGGGTGGCTTCTTACACATAGAAAGCTAACTGATACACATCAGACAGGGTCAGTGTGAGGATTAAATACAGTCAAATAATGTCTGGCATGTAACAGCCCTATGTAAGTACTTGCTATTGTTATTAAAAGAGATGATTTTCAAAATTGAGACAATTTGCCTAACAACCTCTAAATCAAAGCTGGACCTCTCACTGGCTTTGCTGGTGACAGATGGTGGCACAGTGGTTGTGGATATGACATCTACTAGTCAGGCTCCGATCTCTGGGATCTCCTAACTTTTTGTGCAAGTGATTTGCATCAGAGAACAACGCTTGTCTAAACCGTTCCAAAATCACTGACTAATTGGCTAGGTGGAAGGAAATTAAAAATGTATAAAGGATCAGGAAAGCCAACTATTTGATCATCACTTTTACTCACGAATCTCAATAGTCTGGTTAGTGTCTTCCCTCCTATTAATCATATATAAGCAACTTCTCAAAGCGAGCAGTAAACCTGGGAAATACTTTTATGAATATATTTATAATACACTGCAGTCCCATATTCCTGGTCTCCTCAAGCCAGAAGCATAAAGACAGTCACTGTTTTTGGCCAGAGGTCCATGGTACTTCCTCATGTTTCATAAACAATGTCCTTTTTTTTTTTGTTTTGTTTTGTTTTTTGTTTTTTTTGTCCTTTTTTTAATAGCTCCTTTTGCTCTGTCACAATTAGCTTCTACTTTGTCTTAAAACTTAATACCAACCTATATGTCGTTTTCAATCCATTACGATGCAGAGAAACTGTCTTATGCATTTGCGTGAGATGAACTGTGAATATCCCGCCAAGTTGATTTAATGAATTTCAATATGACATTCTTATCTTTCCTTTATTAAACTTAGTTCTTGGGAATTCCAAGGCCTTCTACAGAGGATCCAAATGCCCTTTGGTAACTGCCACCCACATCTTTTTTAACGATGTTGATACTTTTGGTTAATGTTTTCTTTTGTAACTACAAAAATTCATTGCAGAGAACATTGGTCTCTCTCTTTCTCTTTCTGTCTATCTCTGTTTTTCTGTCTCTCTCTGTCTCTGTCTCTGTCTCTGTCTCTCTCTCTCAGAGAATATAAGGGAATTTGAGGTGGTGTTTCTATTTCTCTACCCAACTTAGTGGACTTGCTAAATATAGAAATTTCACTTCCAAATAAGGAAGCTTTGATTGAATTACAATGTTAGAAAAAAAAAACAGGCAAGATTATCTTATTCTTTTTTTTAATCAGTATCATCAGCCATCATTTGAATGTAAAGAACAACAGCTGCTTGACTTCATACTAGACTCTTATCCTTCTAAAAGCTTAATGTATTCCAAGTCACCACATGCATAAAATATTGACTGCCCAAATAACAATGTATTTAGGAATTTAGAGAGTTCACATGTAAAAACAAATTGATAAAACTAGCATAGCAAATAATTTTAGTACTAGACTACAATTTATTAACTAGCATGTTCCTCACCCAGGAATCCCATGTGGCTGTACCACACTGAGACAAATTCTTTCACCTATTGGTAAGGCAGGAGGCTCATATGAACATTCAGAGGGCAGCCTTCCGTGGGTTGGTAAAGAATTGGAAAGTCAGGGAGGTGTCTTCCTAGATGTTCATAAGTTGGTTTGCACTGGGCTTCTCACTTGTGCTGAGATCAGAAATACATGATGTAGCTGATTCACTTCGTTATAAAGCAGGAACTAACACACCATTGTAAAGCAATTATACTCCAGTAAAGATGTTAAAAAAAAATACATGATACACACACACACGAGCGAACCTTTATATATATATCATCATCAATTCTTCAGTACTTCTGAAACATTACAGCTTCTTTTAAATTATTTTTTAGAAAGCCATGGGAAAGGGAAGGTTCAACTGGTGCTACTGACCCCGCATTCATAGAGAACTAATTCTTAGAGTCTGCCAAACAGCTGGTCCCACCAGTGGGCCAAGAAGAGTCTGAACAAGCTTTTATTCCTCCTGGAATAACAGTGGGAGAATTGGGAGAGAAAACATCCAGCATCATAGGATCTTGGATCTAGACTATAAGAGATTTTAAAAGATAAAGCCTGACCCCTGTATTTATATTATCCAGCCAAAAGACACTGTTAAACTCTAAATCATACAAAATCCTCTAATGTTCCCTTTACTCACTCAGAAAATGGCCTACAAGGCCCTATGCTGTCTGTCCTCCCCTCCCCGACCACTGGCCTCATCTTCTGCTCCGTTCTCGCACTGACTCACCTGCAGCCACACTGGCCTCGCTGCCTAGATGCACTCCTACTGCAGAGCATTTGCATTCCCTGCCCCTACTCATTCCCACCTGGCTCTACCCTTATCATTTTGAGGTCTTTCCTCAAAAGTTAGCTTCTCTAGGTCCATCCACCTCACTACAAATAACTCAGTTTCGTTTCTTTTTATGGCTGAGTAATATTCCATTGTATATATGTGCCACATCTTTATCCATTCATCCGATGATGGACACTTAGGTTGCTTCCATGTCCTGGCTATTGTAAATAGAGCTGCAATGAACATTGTGGTACATGACTCTTTTTGAATCATGGTTTTCTCAGGGTATATGCCCAGTAGTGGGATTGCTGGGTCATACGGTAGTTCTATTTTTAGTTTTTTAAGGAACCTCCATACTGTTCTCCATGGTGGCTGTATCAGTTTACATTCCCACCAACAGTGCAAGAGTGTTCCCTTTTCTCCACACCCTCTCCAGCATTTATTTATCATACAGAGTGAAGTAGGTCAGAAAGAGAAAAACAAATAACTTATGCTAACACATATATATGGAATCTAAAAAAAAAAAAAAAAGGGTCTGAAGAACCTAGGACAGGAATAAAGATGCAGACATAGGGAATGTCCTTGAGGACACGGGGAGGGGGAAGGGGAAGCTGGGACGAAGTGAGAGAGTGGCATGGACATATATACACTACCAAATGTAAAGTAGATAGCTAGTGGGAAGCAGCCGCATAGCACAGGGAAATCAGCTGGGTGTTTTGTGACCACCTAGAGGGGTGGGATAGCGAGGGTGGGAGGGAGGGAGATGCAAGAGGGAAGAGATATGGGGACATATGTATATGTATAGCTGATTCACTTTGTTATAAAGCAGAAGCTAACACACCATTGTAAAGCAATTATACTCCAATAAAGATGTTAAAAAAAAGAAAAAAAAAAGTTAGCTTCTCAGTGAGGCCTTTCCCAGGCTACCCTCATTAAAACTGGAAAAGAAAAATCCACCCTCCGCACTCCTCATGCCCTTGCTTTTGGCACACCACTACTTAAACCACCTTCTAACACCCCCTAGAATCTATGTATGCATTTTGCGTGGGGCTCGCCTCTCCCCACTAGAACGCAAGTTCCACGAGCTCCACCTCGGCCTTTCACTGCCGTTTCCTCAGAGCCCACAGCACTGCCTGGCGCACTAGAGGCACTCAATCCATACTGAGAGAATAAATGAGAAACTGATGTTCCAAGGAGTCAACGATTTTCACAAAGTCACACCTTGGAATTCAGCCACATGGCAGGACTAGACACCAATTTTTCTGACATCCCCTTTATGAAAATTAAATAATATGATAGCAACATATTAAAGGCTTATAAATATAATACAGGTGCCAGTCTGAAACACAAGCCTCTAAAAATTTATATAGACCTTTTTTTACTTAAAAAGCAAGCTTACACGAAATCTATTTCAATTTTCCTGACCACCCTATCAAGGATAAATTAGTATTTCTATTTTATAAATTATAAACTTGATGCTCAAAGAGATTAAAAGAAAGATAAGTTAAGTTGGAAAGAGACCTATTAAAGATAATCTCCTGTCCATTGAAAGAATTCTTCATTTTGCAAAATGATGCAACGCAGAATTTCATTCAGTGATAGCTCTCCTAGTACCAAAGTTTAAAAATGCAGTTCAGTGTGCCCATAATGTTTCAGATAAATTCTTAAGGCAGAAAGCAAGTGTTCCATTAGTACCAGTTCATCTAGATTTCATCCTTCACTTTGCCTTAAGCTTTTATGAGCATAATTCCGAGGCCCAAGAATAACTGTATAACAGTTTACTTTCCTTTCTATATATTTTGATTTTATGTGGTTGTGTGTGTGTGTGTGTGTGTGTGTGTGTAATTTTGTTTTGTTTCAATTTGAGAGGATTTACCAGTCTATTAAAGGGTCTGGGCCTATCTAGAACGACTCCAATCACCAAAAGAGTCAGTGTATTTAAAAATCGAAACAAAACAAAACAAAAACACTCAGGGAAAACAAACAAAAAGAAACAGGAAAGAGAAAGGACAAATATTTTTTTAAATAATTAGCTGGGGAGAGTGCAAATGTTATCCCATGAAATTTTAATAACATTTAACAAATAAGCTGCCTTCAGCCTGCAACTGAGATTGGTCTCACAAGCAACCTGTACTTCCGTCAATCTTTTGTCCTAGGAGAGAAAGCCTTCATGCCCTCATCTTACAAGTCTGCAGTCAAAAGTCAGGTGGAGAATTTCAGAGTTCATCACGCAGTCCCAAAGGAAGCAGAGCCTGAAATGAAGCAATGAGCTTCATGGAATCATAAAGGTGACCTACGGCCATCTCAGGTGCTATGACTTTTTCCTTCCTGAGAGCTGAGGATCCTTATGGCTTTGTACTTCACAGGGCCGAGGAATGGAGGAAAGAAGCTTCCTACAAAGGCACTGTCAAAGGAGTCTCCCATTGTTTTGACTGGCCATACCAATTGACATCCTAGTTTAAATTTTTATCAAACTTATTGAGAACACCCCAGTGCACAAGGTGATTGCCTGGGGACAGACCACCATATGAGCATGACATTCTATGAAAAGATTGGAGACTAATCATAAATGAATTCAATCCAAATAATTTTAAAAGTTAGTAACTGAAAAAAAAAGAAAAGGAGTGATAATAGTGAACTAAAAAAAAAAAAAAATTCCTTGAGTATCATCAAAGGGAAATATCTCTTTGTTAAGCATTCCAGGAATGTGATATATGTATCCATGGCTTGTGAGATCTCCACATTGTTTACAGTAGCTTATAAATTGCTAAGGTGCCTGAGTTAGGTACTGGCACATTCTTCTTAAATGCGCCCCAGTGAAGCAAATACAAACACCCAGCATTTGTGCTGAGTATAACCCTTACATCTATCTGTAGGGCATTCACAGGCATGTGAAGATATGAAATCTATCAGGTTTGATCACTCTAAGAATTAGAAAAGCTGGGCCTACAAGATATACTCAAGATACCTTAAGTAAACGCCCTTCTACCACAGCTAGATGGAATGTCTTTTGAAATCCAACTAAAAATTTCTCCCATTGCTGAGTCAATTATAATAAGAACACAGCTAGAAACTCACAAAAGTGAACTGATTTACAAGAAGAAGAAGCAGGGTCTAAGGTCTTTTCTGTGTGCAATGTGTTTACCACAGAGACAAAATTTATCTAGGGCAAGAATGTGTATTACACAACACAGGTCAAGTACTGATGTAACAGCCATCTTTATCAAAATAAATACAAAACTAATCGATTACAGGAAAAAGTCCCTAAGACAATGTTTCCTAATGTAGTAATTAAGAAACGTAAGTATGCAATGAATTCTCTGCAAACAGAACAGTACTAAATTTGTCTTTTACAGACATAAACGACACAGGAGTTTTCATTCTAAAGTAGAATATTGAAAAATCCTTAAGGTCAATGAAAAAACAACTAAAAAAAAGGAAAATTCATAGATCCTAGGCTTCAAAGAAATATACAGATCACTTCTATCTTCAGCATTTTAAGGTACCGTAATATTTAAGTCATTCTAGGGAGAGGAAAATTGATTAGCAACCACTACAGAAAATTCTTTAAAAACCAGCCTAGAAACTCCACTGTAATTATTAATTATAAACTTGATTTTTATGGACTTTTTATTTTTTTACTAAAACTAACCAAAATTAAGCTCCTGGCTCAATTAGATAGAGATGAACAACAAGACACCTTCCTGTTTGAGAGTTTAGAGTGTAAAAATCCTCTATTTTCTGGCTTGGTCTGAGAATAAGGCTCCTATGGATTACCCATTTTCAAAGTATTAGAAAGCACTAAAATTACATTTAGTGAGTTTAAACTTGGTGGCAGAGGACACCGACAGAATCAAAGCCATTACAGAAATTTTCACTACTCCAGAATCCCAATTATGGCATCACTTGGCATAGAACTGTATATGGGGGGCGCAGGGGAGGGTTCTGGTCAACAGAATTCGGATTGAGTCATCCCTCAACTCTGCCTGTAAAAGCTGAATAATCTCAATAAATTACACCTTGTTGGATCTTATTTCTCAACCCTTTAATCATCTTTAAGACTCTCCTCTGAACAACTTGCAACTGTTCTTCATTCTTCTCTGGCTTCTAAGTTTTAAGCTACTGGATCAAATGTCAAAGGAAGCTATTATTAGTCTTTAGACCAGAAATTAGAATAATTTCAGGAATAGACATACTCTTACAAGTTATGACTTAAATGAAAGCTACATAAATCGAAGCATTTAGCTCTATCACCTCAATGGAGTAGGTTACCATGAGGGAATTCTTTTATAGTGTTTTATTATGTATAGAAAAGAGATTTTACTCAAATAACTTGTTATAAATTTACTTTATCTGAAATGTTGGGAGGAGCAAAACAGAAAGTGATTTCAAATGTTCGTTGGCTATACTTTTAGGAACACCAACTGACTTACAAGTAGGAAAATGCTTATAGCAAAAGTACATAGTTTTATTAGAACACGCATCTATTATTGACATAACCTTTTGATGGAAAATATACATACTTTTTCATAGGCACACATACCTATTATTGACATGACCTTTTGAAGGAAGGGGTATGCATTTTTTTATTAACACACATACCTGTGATGACATTTTGACATACATGATATTTTTGGTGGAGGATCCTGAATCCCTTCCTCTCAGGCCTACCTGAATAGAAAAAAGGAATCCAGTCATCCTTTCCCCTTCAGTGGGGTGTCACCTAGTCTATTTTTAATATTCTTTTCCATTCCCACCTCCAAATGCCTTTTAAAATACTCCTGGACCGGGCTAGAAGCCTGGCAGAGTTTCCCCAGGCCTGTGAGGGTGCTGGGGTAGAGATGCAGGAACGGAAGAGAGACAGGTGGGTTTAATCCACTCAGTCTGGAGACCAGCTCAGCCCCTCCGGTTCACATCCAGCCTGCGGCTTAAGGCACAGATTTAGTTAGATGGTGCCCAGTCACATCACTGGCCTTTCACTGTCCCCAGTCAGGTTAAGCAAAGCATGGAAGTGTTAGTATATGTTCACAAAGCCTTTGACACTCCTTCCATCAAAAAGTGGAGTCTGATTCCCAGTGATTTACTTCTGAAAAATAAGATGTGGCAGAGATGACCCGGGACAACTTCAGAGGCTGGATTAGAAAAGGTCATCGGGCTTCCACCTGGCTCTCTCCCCTGGGACATGTACCTTGGACACCCTGAGCAGCTCTATAATAAGTCCAGCTGAGCTGAAGCTGCCATGCTGGAGAGATCACGTGGAGAGACCACCAAGAGAAAGAGAGAGGGGCCTAGGAGCCCCAGTTATTTTTGTCTCCAAGTGTTTGGGTTCTCCCAGACCCCAGCTGGCATCAACAGCCGGCCTGTGAATTGACAGCCTCTAGCCCAGATTCCAAGCCATCCTGATGGAGCGGACACAAGCCAGTCCCGCTGAGCCCTGCCCAAACATCAGCTTTGTGAGAAAATTAAATATTGATACCGTTTTAAACTACCTATTTGGCGGGTAGTTTGCTACATAGCAACAGACAAGTGGAACACAGACCTTACTTCTACCCGTAGAGAAAACCAGCTTCACGTAGGGTAAAGGTGGTGGGGGAGGGATGAATTAGGAGATTGGAATTAACATATTCCCACTACTATGTATAAAATAGATAATCCACAAGGACCTACTGTAGAGCACAGGGAACTCTACTCAAGACTCTGTAATAACCTATACGGGAAAAGAATCTGAAAAAGAATGGATAGATATATATGTATAAACGAACCACTTTGCTGTACACCTGAAACTAATGCAATATTGTAAATCAACTATAGTCCAATATAAAATAAAAATTAAATTAAAAAAAAGAAAAGAAAAATGGCTAAATTGGTGGTCTCCAAATTTTTTGACCACCCTCAATAAATGTTTGTTTACTTAGTCATTGATTTAACACACACGACTACACTAATGCACTGTACGTGAATTTAAACCTTTTGAAGGATCAGTTAAAAATAGAAATTCCTTTTATGCCAGGCCTCTAAGTTTCAGCCACTTTTCTTTTTTAACATCTTTATTTCAAGTATAATTGCTTTACCGTGCTGTGTTAGTTTCTGCTGTATAACAAAGTGAATCAGCTATACGTATACTTACATTCTCATATCCCCTCCTTCTTGCATCTCCCTCCCACCCTCCCTATCCCACCCCTCTAGGTGGTCACAAACCACCGAGCTGATCTCCCTGTGCGACGCAGCTGCTTCCCACTAGCTACCTATTTTACATTTGGTAGGGTATATATGTCCATGCCACTCTCTCACTTCATCCCAGCTTACCCTTCCCACTCCCCATGTCCTCAAGCTCATTCTCTGTCTGCGTCTTTATTCCTGTCCTGCCCCTAGGTTCTTCAGAACCATTTTTTTTTTAGATTGCATATATATGTGTTAGCATACAGTATTTGTTTTTCTCTTTCTGACTTACTTCACTCTGTATGACAGACTCTAGGTCCATCCACCTCACTACAAATAACTCAGTTTCGTTTCTTTTTACAGCTGAGAAATATTCCATTGTATATATGTGCCACATCTTCTTTATCCATTCATCTGTCAATGGACACTTAGGTTGCTTCCATGTCCTGGCTATTGTAAATAAAGCTGAAATGAATATTATGGTACATGACTCTTTTTGAATTATGGTTTTCTCAGGGTATACACCCAGTAGTGGGATGGATGGGTCGTATGGTAGTTCTATTTTTAGTTTTTTGAGGAACCTCCATACTGTTCTCCATGGTGGCTGTATCAATTTACATTCCCACCAACAGTGCAAGACGGTTCCCTTTTCTCCACACCCTCTCCAGCATTTGTTGTTTCTAGATTTTTTGATGATGGCCATTCTGACTGGTATGAGATGATACCTCATTGTAGTTTTGATTTGCATTTCTCTAATGATTAGTGGTGTTGAGCATCCTTTCATGTGTTTGTTGGCAATCTGTATATCTTCTTTGGAGAAATGTCTGTTTAGGTCTTCTGCCCATGTTTGGATTGGGTTGTTTGTTTTTCTGATATTGAGCTGCCTGAGCTGATTGTATATTTTGGAGATTAATCCTTTGTCAGTTGCTTCATTTGCAAATATTTTCTCCCATTCTGAGAGTTGTCTTTTCATCTTGTTTATGTTTTCCTTTGCTGTGTAAAAGCTTTTAAGTTTCATTAAGTCCCATTTGTTTATTTTTGTTTTTATTTCCATTTCTCTAGGAGGTGGGTCAAAAAGGATCTTGCTGTGATTTATGTCATAAAGTGTTCTCCCTATGTTTTCCTCTAAGAGTTTTATAGTGTCTGGCCTTACATTTAGGTCTTTAATCTATTGTGAGTTTATTTTTGTGTATGGTGTTAGGGAGTGTTCTAATTTCATTCTTTTACATGTAGCTGTCCAGTTTTCCAAGCACCACTTATTGAAGAGGCTGTCTTTTCTCCATTGCATATTCTTGCCTCCTTTATCAAAAATAAGGTGACCATATGTGCGTGGGTTTATCTCTGGGCTTTCTATCCTGTTCCATTGATCTATATTTCTGTTTTGGGGCCAGTACCATACTGTCTTGATTACTGTAGCTTTGTAGTATAGTTTGAAGTTAGAGAGCGTGATTCCTCCAGCTCCATTTTTCTTTCTCAAGATTGCTTTGGCTATTTGGGGTCTTTTATGTTTCCATAAAAATTGTGAAATTTAAAAATATAAATTCTAAGAGATTTTTTTCCCTGCTCCAAAAAGGTTATCATGCTCACCCAACTTTGAAAACTCCTGGAGTCAGAATGTGAACTGTTTAGATAATAGCTCTGAAGTTCCAAGTGATTAGACAGCACACTAGTCAGGAACAGATTAAAAGTGTTAAGGTTTGAGGAAGTATGGTATTTACTGAATCTTTTTTTTTTTTTTTAATCATTTAGCAAACAACAGGGACTTTTGGAATAGAAGGAGGCCTTGGAAATTTTAGGTAAAATTTTCTCTACTTTGGTATCAGCCATGCAAGTAATTTGTTATAAATATCAGTTAAAATACAGCAATTCATGAAGCATTTCTCTTTTTAATAAATTTGAATGGGTCCCAGAAAGTCCCCATAATGAGCTCTACCTAGCTGCTTGTACTCAGTGATACTTCCTGGAGGCATCATGCATTGGTCAGGATCACCACCTTGCAAGCCACCATGGGGGTTAAATCCTCTGGAGTTGGCCCGCTGCTCTCGCACTTACAGTCTGTACCTTTAGGTAACTACTGAGCTTCTTTCAGTTTCTACTCCTGCAAATGGTGCCAATAATGATGTGTGACTCATAGGGTGTTTTGAGGAGTCAACAAAGGACGTAAAGCTCTCAGCACCATGCCTGCCCTGAAATGAGCGCTCAACTAATGTTAACCACTGATTTCTGTTGCGATTGTTGTTACAGAAAAAGGAAGAATTACATTTTTAAATTTGAGAAATGAGTCAAAAATACGTGTCCTGCCTGTAAACGTTATTCTTTCAGTCAAGATCAAGGCAAAAAACTAGCCCACTCCCCATCCAATCTCAGGCTCCCAGCTTCCCACTCCTCCATCCCAGCCCACCCTCAAGTTATTTGTAAGAGGGGCAGCTGAGGTATAGAGGAGCAAATAACAAAGCTGATTAATGACAAAGGCTGTACTGAAATTACAGAACTAGATGCACAACAGAAATACCAGTGTATTTTGGAGTAAGAAGATGGGGTTCATCATTTTCCTCTTATGTAAATTGGGAGTCATACTAAAATTCTTAATGCTCTTGTATAATGCAAATCAAAATATATGTAATATAGTGTTTGTTACACAAGTGTAAGGTGGTCATGCAAAAATGTTTTCTCACTAGACAAAATGTGTGAAGCCACCATACCAGTGGTTCCCACACTTCTCTGTGCCTCAAAATCTCCCACAGAGCTGGTTAGAAATAGAGATGTGCAAGGAAAGCGAGTTCTATAACAAGGTCCTGGGGAGATCCTGATACATGGGAAACTGAGACTCTCTGTGGTACCACTTTATAAGACAGACAAGTGAGAAAAACAGGTATACATTCATACATCCTCCACAGGTTCCTGACAATCAGATCTCTATTGCATCAATAAGATTTGGTAAGAAAACTACATATTGAGTACTTCAAACATGTATTGAAGGACTTCCCTGGTGGCACAATGGTTAAAAATCCACCTGCCAATGCAGGGTACACAGGTTCGAGCCCTGGTCTGGGAAGATCCCACATGCCATGGAGCAACTAAGCCCATGCGTCACAACTACTGAGCGTGTGCTCTAGAGCCCGCAAGCCTCAACTACTGAGCCCATGTGCCACACCTACTGAAGACCATGCACCCAGAGCTCGTGCTCTGCCACAAGAGAAGCACCGCAATGAGAAGCCCGCGCCCCACAATGAAGAGTAGCCCCAGCTCGGCACAACTAAAGAAAGCCCGTGTGCAGCAACGAAAACCCAATGTAGCCAAAAGTAAAATAAATAACTTTACTTAAAAAAAACACACACACATATTGAAGAAAATGCACTGACAACCCCAAACACTTGATTAGGTCACCAACCAAAAGGGGGCGAGACTTAATCAATGAGTCCCTTAAATGCTTTCCACACACCCTAGAGAGCAGAGGGCTGGCCACTCATGAGTGAAACCAAACATTGATCTATTCTTACTTCCCCACCTGCAACTCATAGTCTGTATATAAGCTGCCCGGTATCTGTCAATCATTCATTCCATAAACATTCATTAAGCTCTATATTAGCAACTGGGGGTGCAGTGGTGAGCAAACAGCTCTTGGGGTCTGGAACCGTTTGGGCAGGTTCATTCTAGTCTTGGTGACAATCTACAACATGAATTACTTGAAGTACTGATGTTTTAAAGTTTTCAGATTTAAAACATATTACAGCTGTTTAAAAGAAATGTTATACCCATTATCTCATTAAGTCGGTATAGCAAAGACCTAAGTTATTTAGAGTTATTTACTACTAGTCCATTTTTACATTGAGGAAACAAAAATCCAAAGAGGTTAAGTACCTTGTCTAAAGTGAAATATGTTGTAAGCGGTGGGACCAGAATGTCTAGGCTAAGTGACACAGATTGGGCACTATTGGCATCTGCAAAGCAGGGGTTCTGAGCAGAGTTGTGCTTCAGAAACACTATGTAAAAATTATAGATGTTCTTGCATCACTCCAGGCTAAATAAAAATCACATGAAGGGGTTTCCTTAAGTGCCATCTTAGAAATACATCAACTAGTACTAGTACAGAACTAGAATCCAGGTCCTCAGCTCTGGTCTTGCCCTTCGCCCCCAATCACCCTCGACTATTTACCAAGTGACAAAGAATCCTGTTGACATTGTGTATTGAGAAAGGCTTGTGACATCATTAGGCAGACACTGCAGACTAGGAGAAAAATGCTAAGGAACGTTTTGGGTGGCAAAAGTAAACAGGTGTGATCGGCCTGTAGCACAAGAAAACTAATGAACATTTCAGGAATTATAGAAATGTATTCAGAGTTTTGTAAGAGGTTAGCATGTCTCATTACACTCTTTACCTTTCCTTTCAGACATTTTCTTCAAAATAAGGGGAAAAAACCCATATTCAAAAGCAGCCAGCTGGTAGCAAGCACTGTCAGTAAGACGTGATGTACGCCAGGCTAATTGATCACTTTTTAAAGATTAAGTGGCCCGTTCTCTGTAATACGACATACAGAAAACAGCTTTGACAGCACTGAAGTAGTTTGCTGAATTCTGAGTGCAAATTAAAAATTTAAATCATGCTTATTTTTTCTCAGGTAATCCACTCACAATAGGCAATTTACATGATCTCATCGTATAAGAAAAGCTCAGATGCTCTTCCTGAATCTTCTACCTGCTGTGTTGCTATGATGCACCTGCCATTTGGATAGATGGTTGATAGAGGGGGTAGAAGGACCTGGATACCAATTTGCCTTGTGTGCCTCAAGCAGAAATAGTCTCCCTCTGGGTAATCACTGAACAGGTTCTAAAGGCCTTTATGTCTTACATACAAGCTCTGTCTCTCTGGGTCTCATTTTTTTTTACCTTAAAAGTGAGATTATCACAATACCCTTTAATCTAATTCTCAGGATTATTTTGACGATTAAATGGAAAACACAATTATTTAATCAAATTAAACATGTACTACTGATATTATACACTGTCCGGAAGGCCTGCTATGGGAACTGCTCACATCGTAGAACCACTTTTTCTTAGGGTTCACGCTAACTCAGCTGGGCTGTGCGGCGCATTCTTTCTCCTGCTCTTAAGTTTAGGGGATGGAGAGAAACTGCAGCACTGACCATCCACAGCCAAGGGTGAGAGGTGGAAGGGGGTGGAGAGGTTAGGACAGAGCAAAGAGCGTGAAGTTCAAGACTCGCCCTGGAATCCTCCCTCTTCTCCCTTCCAGCTGGAGAGCTAGAACTCAATCCCTCCTAAATTCCATTTCCTACTCAGTAAAGTGGTGAAAATATTGGTACTATTAGCTGTTAACAAGATGATAGATGATGTACGCCAAGTGCTAAGCATCGTGACCCCGAGGAAGAACTCAACAAACGTCAGGTCCTCCCTCCAAATGGCCTGGAAAGATCTCTCTCTCTCTCTCTCTCTCTCTCTCACACACACACACACACACACACACACACACACACACACACACACACACACACACGGGACGGGGAACCGGAGAAATGGAAGACTTCTCATGGAGTTGGGACTCAGAATCCTGGCATGCACATACTGTCGAAGGTTGTCCTTTCATGGAAATGAGGAAAAACTATCTCTTTATATGCCCATCTTTTAGAGATTTCCTCTGCTGGCTCTTCAAACCTTGAGTTGATTCAGAAGCCCCACACCTACCTGCTTTATAATGGAGCTTTATGTGAGATGCTCAGTACTTTTTATGAAATATATCATGCTTGTTTCACTTCTCTCGACCAATTTCCCTCCCAACATCCCTTCTCATGAAAATTGCCATGGCTTAAGTGGTTTGGGACTTAGGACGAGATGGGGAGAGTTCAAGTTGGTTTTAATGAATACAAGTGGCAATAATGAAAGTCTGAAACTAACTTTTAAGTGATTTCTTGAAGTCCGGGATCCTTATTGCACCAGATCTTCAACACCTTTGGCAATTACAGAACCTCACCTAAAATCAGAAGCCTTACTGTGACCATATGCAACACCACAGCAGGCACGGGGTCTGACAACACAAGAGCATTCTGCAATTGGCATACTCCTGAAACATCAACAACAAATGGTCATGACACATATAAATGCCCCAGGACAGGGGGCATTTTGTTTGTTCCGTGAGGCTTGACCAGCTGAAGATGCCAGTGGAAATGCCAACAGTCTCATCAGCTGAAAGGGCTAATGAACACGCTTCCCTTTATACACTGGCCCCTACCCTTACTTCAAATAGGAGACAGACCTCAGTCTCTGTATTCACTGTCTGGAAAACTTCTCTCAGGCATTCCTGAGTTCTGAGAGATGTAGCAGGTGATGAAAAAGAGACTAGTCACGGCCCAGGACAACTGAAGTCCTCAGTTTACCGGGCTACCAGATGAGGTTTGATTTGGGAACAAAGAGAACAGACCCATGGGCGCTAGAAGATGGGCTTCCTGTCACTCTCGTCCTAAGCACCAGGCCACATAAATGCTGTCCACACAAGCTGGTCCACTGTTCTCAACTGCTAGAGCACAGGAACCAAGAAGAGGTTTGAAGACTCCTGCCCTAAACATCCCCACAGACACCGTCTCTCTCCTATTGTTTGGTGCTCCGTTCCTACCTCAAGCCTGGAATTTTTCCACCCGGGTCTCCTCTGGACCCCTTCCCCTGGACCCCTTCTTACAACTTCTTTAACACCTTCCCCAATAGATATTTTCGCTGCACCTCTCATCCTGGGCCAAATGGGATTCGGTCATTCATTCACTCACCAAAATTTAACGAGCATATCCTGCATAGTAGGCGTTATTTTGGACCCTAAGCACATGGTGGTAAATTAGACAAAGTTCTTGGCCTTCATGGAACTTCATTCTACGGTGACAAATAAACCATAAATCAAGAAATAAATCCAGTGATAGTACAATTTCAGGTAGAGACAAATGTACTGATAATACGCATCTAAAATTAGGATAAAGGCTTAGAGTAACTTGGTAAAAATGCTAGAGGGAAACTCTATTTTAAGTAGGAGTCTCTCTCTGAGAAACTAACATTTCAATAACTGATGATGGTAATAATAATAATAATAAAGTGAGGGTACAAGAGATGCAGAAATCTGGAGAAAGAGCTTTCCAAGGAGCTGGAACAACCAGCAGATGCTCTAAAGTGGGAACGAGCCTGGCCACTCATAGTTTGGCAAGTTCACTGCTGCTTTGAGTTTTATTTGTTTGTTCATATCCCTGTTTCGCTTTTCAATTAAGACTGCTAGTGAAAGGAGCCAGCTTTGTACAACCCTTTGCAACTCTTCACAGAGCATCAAGCCAAGGGTATGAGAAAGTATTAAATGTTTTGATGATGGTGAAAGCTGTGGATTTCTCCTACCCAATGCAGGCCAGGGGAGTACATAAATAACCAATGACAGTTAGAAATGTTCCTTAAATAAAATCTCTACCCTGACAAAACAAATACCCAGACTGACAACACAACCGGTGCTCCACAAATTGGGAGGGGGTAAGGTCTGGGGTGCGGGGTGCGTTTGGTGCGTTAGAAGCATCTGAGAAAAGGACTTTCACAGCTCTGGAGAAAAAAAAGCAGCAAAGACTAAGTTGTAATAACTTCAAGATGACAGTTAACCAGACGCGCTTACGTAAGAAACATTCAAGGGAATTTTAATGTGCTGCAGCAAACAGGATTATAGGGCAGTAAAATTTCAAGGTGCATTCTAGTTAAGCCCTAAAGATTTTCGCAGTGGATTTGAAAAGAGAACGCAAGTGTCCAGAAGGTCGGGGAGAATTTTTGCTTCCCTCTACAGAAATTGCAAAATATCTACTTTTTATCCTTTCCTGCCCAAACAAGCAAATGGCTAGTGCCTGTCCACACAGGGGCTACCTGTGGGGAGATCTGCCTCTGAAAGCTCCCAAGAAGGCACATTTCAAGGGCTACTACCCTCATCCAGACTCCCCATTAGTCCACAGGGCTCTTTACGGTACCCCACGCAGAGCTAAGCCTCCTGAGTAATTAACCCCAGGGTAGCTGAAAAAATTAAATTTCAGCAAGTAAGTTCTGCTTGTAAGTTGAACCTAGCCTTCTAAAGGTCAATGGACCAGTCCTTTCACTTCTTTTGGGTCTCAGAGTCTAGCACAGGCTAAACACATAAAAGGCATTCAGCAAATATTTAATGAATGAACCATGTTTCAAAGGGTTTGCTGCTACACATACTCTCTGTGAAAGCAGTGAGTGTTTCATGGTACCTGAAGTTAGATATTAACAAGCTATAAAGTGTTCTGGACTCTAATTGTATACTAGGAAACTTTTTCAGCCTTATTTTGTAATCCCATATAGGTTATAGGGTTACCTGATAAAATACAGGACTCCCAGTTAAATTTGCATCTCAGATAAATACAGACAAGTTTTCAGTATAAGTATGTCCAAAATATTGCATGGCACATACTTAACACTTTAAAAAAAAATTATGGCTTCTCTGAATTTCAAATTTAACTGGGCGTCGTGTGTTTTTATTTACAAAATCTGGCAACTCTAATTCAGCCTTTGGGCCTTGAACCTGATTGAATTTGTTTCTCTTCTCTGATAACTGGACTCTAAAATGCAGATATTTTAATACTTTTTTATTATTCCCTATTAAAATAAAGAACAAATGAAGCATGATCGTCTTTACCTTATTGGCAGAGATATACAGGAAGATACTCCAGACCTTATGCAATTCAGAATTAATGCACAGAATGGCGTTATCCATAGTGCCTACTGTAGCTCGTTATGTTGAATTTTGCTAAAAGAAGAAAAAAAAAAAAAGAATAGGGTTTCAGCCGTTTTCTAATGACATGGCCAGATGATGCCACAAAATCTTGGCGTTACTGATAAGTACACACTGTACTGGAAAATCAATAGTTTCTGAAGGGGATCCTGAAGGGAACTTTCCATTATGGAGGTTAGAAATAACTTAACCCCACACTCATAAATTCCTGCAGGTGGGGTGTTCCGTGTCCCTCGGCAGAAAGCACAGGCCTTGTCCTAACTTCATAAACAGCAAAGCTGGAATGACTGCTTTTAAAAATTACTAAGGGCATCTATTTTTGAAAACAGCATTTTTCAACGATTTTTAATGCCAGTGATTGAGGTGAGAAAGTAAACAGAAGAACAGCTGTCCCTTCACTTTAAGAAAACCTGATACGCTGAAAGAGCTTAGGTAAGCAGGTAAATTGTGAAAGTGGTTATTTATATTAAATAATAATTCATTTCAACACTCCATGAACTATTAGCCTCCCTTGGCATTTAGAAAAAATCATATCATTTACTCCCTCGCAAAGAGTTCCTCAACAACTCCCCAGGGTTTTCTGTATATTAGGACGATGAAATTTTAGTCCCTTGCTCATTTTAAAACTCCACATTTCTAGATATCTACACAATGGTTTGTAGTTACATTTAGTATTCCCTTTCCTTAAAACTCTAAGGTAATATGAACTCCTCCTGCTATTCTACAGAAAAACACTTGCCTATAACTCAGCTCTCTTCAACCCGTTTCATTTTCTCCAAAACTTGTAGATAAAGCTTCTCTAAAACTTTGGAGTAAAACACATCATTTTATTTTTACTGGTTCATACGCTCTCCTAACACTTCAAGTATGGTAGACATTAAAAAAATAAAACTCACTATTCATTATTCATTTTACAAATGGAGTCACTTCCCTAGAAATAGCAAAGAAGAATCACTCAGTCTTCATTTTTTAATAAATGTTTTATTTGAGAATAGTTTTAGATTTACAGAAAAATTGTGAAGAGAGTACAGAGAGTTTGCATATACCCTACACCCACTTTCCCCACTGTTAATGTCCTACATTAGCATGGTACATTTGTCATAACTAATAAACAGATATAAAAATGTCATTATTTCAGGAATACAGTACTTTATTCAGATTCCCTTAGATTTTACCTAATGTCCTTTTCTGCTCCAGATCCCATCCAGGATACCACATGACGTTTCGTTGTCATGTCTCCTTAAGGCTCCTCTCGGCTGTAGCAGTTTTCAGATTTTCCTTGTTTTGATGATTTAAGGAATACTAGTCTGATATTTTATAGAATGCCCCTCAATTTAAATTTGTCTGATGCTCTTCTCACAATTAGACATTACGGGTTTGGGGAGGAAGATTGCAGAGGCAAACTGCCATTTTCACCACGCCGTAACTATCTGTTATCTTCATGATTTATCACTGGTGACGGTCTGTCAGGTCTCCACGCTGCTACAGTTACTGGATTATTTGGAATTCTGCACAGGGAATTTATCTTTTTGCCTCCATTTATTTATTTATTTATGCAATCATCTATTTCTGTGTGGATGCATGGATATTTTACACTCTGCATTATAATCCAATACTATTTATTTTTTGCTCAAATTGTTCTAGCTTGGCCATTGGAGTTCTTTCAGGTGGCCCCTGTGTCCTTTTGACATGGCCCCCACCCCACATCATTTTGGGTTTTTTCTTTTTTTTTCTGGCACACCCTTTCTTTCTGGAACTGTAAGATGCTCCAGGTTCCTCTGGTATATTCCTTGCCCCAGCCCTTGATCCAGCCATTTGTCAAAGGTGGCCTAGAGCACAGCATTAGAAACCAAGACCTGGGCCTTGCTGGGTGAAAGCCCCTGTCATTTTAAAATCATTTCTCCTCCCCTCCCCCTCCTGCTTGACTGTATCTGCTATTAGACCGCAGGACATTCACATTATTTCAAACTTGGTTCTAAGAAGGAAATTACAGTTTAATTTCTTAGGTATCTGATGATTTTAACAGTTCTTATTCTACTTTATATTTTAAAACTATGATTTTAATTTCCTTGTTTTTGCTTTCCGGGTATTAATTTTTTGTGTTTTGTTTTTCTTCTTAAAGCCACTGAATGTTAAGGTAGTAAGATTCCTAAGGAAAAGAAGGGTGTGTTACTTCTCTCCAGGTTTAGCTAGGTGCAGTCTGGTAATTCAACTAGAAATAGCAGGGTGTATGTACCTAAGTCCAGGAGGAGCTTAATATATACTGTCCTTATTCAACCCTGGCTGAAAAAGGACTCTGTGATGACCACAGACATGCAAGGGATGGTTGTAAAAAAATGAAGAGGTTGCAACAAAGGAAGAAGAGAATGACACACAAATAACACTACCAAACCAAATACCCACCTCGTATTTTATGATGTATATGACAGAAAACTGGCTTTGAATACCAGGAATGGCTCTTTCATAGACGCAGAGTCAAGCATGTACTCTGTCCAACGTCAGGACTTTCAACGGTTTTAAAAGCCACAAGGACGTCCTATAATAGCTGAGGCTTACCAAATTCTCATGCTACTAGTACTGAGAAAGTCTCCAAAATGACACAAAGAAGAAAAATTAATAAATAAATAAATGGATGCTCCCTGGCGATCTGAACAGGTGAGATTACCTATTTGAAATGCTCATCGAAAGGGCAACATCTTTGCAGCCAGCATATGCATACAAAGCACAACATATTAGATCCTGTGATTGCCCTTCCTTCCACTTTCTCTTCCACTTAGTGCCTTCCTTCCTCCCGAGGCAAACACTCTGAATAACACTACAGAGCCTCAAATGGATGATATATATAAAACCAGGGATGACTGAATCACAACGCTTACGCTACTCCTAAAAACCAAGGCCCCCTCAGGGCTACAGCAAACCTACAGTCCAGAGCCAGGAGTCTCTACCGATCCTGGAAAACAGCTCTGACTGGGTCACTCAACACAGCTAAGCCCACAACCAGATTCAAAATGTTGGCACCCATTATCTAGATTCTAATGGATATTACTGAGCCAGTTCAGAGATGGGCTGGCTGCAAGCTGGGCGTTTTAATGACTTGCACTCCAATCAGAAGTTGATAAAGGTGGGTCGCCTCCAAACACTGCTTCATCTTTTCTCATAGACACAGGTTGGATTCAGAGGATATGGTCTTTAGCCAGCACAGAGATGGAAAACAACGCACAAATCAATAGAAAAAAATAACTTCTTTTTATTTACAAAAAAAAAAATCCAAATATTGGATGCTGTAAACAAAATTCACAATCTGTTCCCTCTAGCGCTGATTCAAATAAGTCAGTTTTTAAGAGTCCATTCTCCAGCAACTCCTTTTCTGCCTGTGACACAGACTAAAGTGAAAGTATTCCAAAAGAGTGACCCCAGGTGCGGCGTGCTGCCATCAGGGCCTCTTGGAGCAGGCGATGGTTGTAGAGAGGTCGGAGAGAGAGACAGCCAGCGGGCAGAGCATCCTCCATTCTGCAAGGATTTGCAGCCAGTCTCGCCAAGTTACTTGACATCTTCCAACTTTGTACTGTGACCATGGACTTTGTTAGCAAGCCATTATTACGACAAAGTGTTACACAGAGATTCTTTCTTAGCGCTGAAAAGGCTATACTATAAGAGATCATAAAGAAATACTATATTCCAACAGGTGGTATATATGAAATTACTTTTTTTTTTTGGCTTTTTGGTTTCATCTAACACACGCTGTCTTCAAACAACAAAAAAGCCTACTTTTGAACTGCTGACAGCTTTTAACATAATACATTTCATTTACAAAATAGTTCACAATATTTATTTGACAAGCATTGCAATGAAAACAACTTGACGCACAATAAGGCAACCTACGATCAGCAAACAGAAAGGGGTGGCAAAAAAACGGTATGTTCACTTTTCTTGGCGTTTCCTCCTTGGCTTGGCTTACAGACATTCTTCCATCCTTGCAATTCTGGAGCCACGTTAAAACAATCCACCCAATATGAAAGAGAGCAAACACTTGATCCCGTTTCTGGAAGGGAAAAGTCCATCTTGATGTAGCACGTCTTGAGGCAAAGAGATTTTACTGCAAATGAAGTCAACTTGTTAAAAGGGCACTGTCACAGGTGAAGTGTTCCCTGACATGCCAGGCTGAACAGGTGAGAAGAGACTCCAGAAGATAAAAAACTTCTTCCTGCTTTAAAGTAACAGCACACTCGACCAGATAAACACAAAGGTAAGCAAATCACAGGCACTAATCAGGAATTGAGAGCTGTCCTTTTCTCTGACCTATGACACACGGCTCTCTCTCACCAGACATTCAAATGTTTAGGCCACACATCCACAAAGAGAGACATATATTCCACTGTTTGTTCAACTACACGTGCACAAGACTATAGTACATACAAAAGGGAAATAAATTATATAAATCTTAAATGCTGAAGGTTGTCTTGAGTACAGCCTGTTCTATCTGAATGCCAGGTGCTGGCATTTCCAACTATGCTACCAGCCCCAGAGTAAGCAAGAAAAGAACATAAATATCTGAGAAAACAAATGAAAAGCGTATTTTCCAAGAAGGCCCCTCCAAACAAAAATCTGTGTCATAAAATAACACCAGATTGTCGCTATGGCAGAGCCAGAGACCTCCAGATTCTTTCTGAAATAGTGGATGACTCATCGGTCAAGAGTTAGGATGAGAAGGAAGAAGGCAGATCACCAGCTACTCCTCCTCTGTTCCCAAGGGTTCCCTTAGTTTTCTTTTAGGAAACATCCGAACAGGTAAGGAGGCGGAGCTCTGGCTGCTGACAGTTAAGTATCAGGCTTAATCTGCAAATGGAATATTTCCTGGGAATTTACAATGAATTTTTCAAACCCAGGGCTGGAGTGAGGGAGTCTGAGCCAACGTGGGAGAAGAAAGAGTTCCCTACATAACAGTGAGTGGCAGTGCAGTAGCTGTTACAGCTCAGACAGAATTCACAGGGACGCTGCTACGACAAACCCATCAAGTTCTGGTTAAGGCTTCAAAGAAAGATGCACAAGAAAGGTAGTGCGGGTGGATTAAACCAGCATTGAGCATCTGAAGGATGCCCAGATAACAAATAAATTACATTGCCAACAGGATGATGCTAGTTTCTTCCCCAATCCCTCTTTAACTGATGACAAAAATCTGGTCGACTCTTCACAGGAACGATCAGAGTAAGCAGTCATCCACTAGACTTGGTAGGGGTTGTGTAGCTGTTTCACAATACAAAGGGAAGGTTGTCGGGTGTTAGATTTGTTTTTAACAAATACATTTTCAAAGACCAGTGTCCAAAGGAATTAAGGGCTGAGAGAAGGGATGGGTTTGGGATTAGCTGTCACTGAACTGAAACAGTAATGCCGGTTCATTTCACAAAGGTGTAACTGGTCTCTTGGGAAACAGAAAATAAAGTTGGATCTGATTGAATGCAAAGTGAGTGAATTTAAAGTACAGTACTAAATACTTAAATGCAGTGTGACAAACAGGTCAAAGATGTTTCATATTGGCATGAATTTATAAAATTTTATATATAATATATATTTCATATATAAATTTTAAGTAATCGTGCAAATACTCTTTAAAAAGGGTCATTTCACATTTACTAAATTCTAGTGGTCCTGGAATGCACAATGCATTCATTTAAAAATTCATTTAAATATTAATAAGTAGTGTTCAGATCACCAGAAATTCTTTTTAGCAGTCAGGGATTTAAACAGACTATCACTGATCCATGATCCACTGGATTATACACCAGGGAGGTATGCAAGTATTACTAAAAGTAAAAGGGTTCAAACTATCAAAATGGCAGTTTAGTGTAAAAAACGAGTGCTCTGCCCAACAAATATTCTCCCATTTGTGGAATTCTATGACTCACAAAAAAAAAAAAAAAAAAAAAAAGGAAAAAAAAACCTCACTAAAAATGTATAATCTCTGCTCTTCCTATCAAATATATTAATTGTTTTCCTCCTTCATTCGCTTTAATTTTTTTAGATGTGGGTTTTAATTCATCACTGCAATATGCCCACGTCTCATGTCATCCTGTTGAAAACATAAAAGCACACAGTATTTAAACATTTCCTATATGCTACATTTTTCTAGACCATAATCAATGTACTGTGTGTATATACACATATCACAAATATGTATATATATACACATAATATACACACACATACACATGTACCTAGGATAATATCACACCAACAAGGTTAATTTTATACAAGTATTTGTCAAGAAAAAATAGGGCATCTCCTCCACCATTCACAAGCTTATGTGTTGTTTTATTTTCTTCTTGAGTCCCTGATAAAATAGTCATTAAACCATAAAATTTTTCCACTTCAAATTTTCAGAAGGCAACAGGCACTTTGATGTATATTGGTGTGTAACAAATATAGTAACTCTTTATATATTCTATTTCTTTTCTACTTGGGTATTTTTATCTGTTAAATCTTTGGTCCTTGAGCATACTTTCTTTGCTACAGCTGTTTTTGCTTGCATTTTCACATTTAAAAAATGCGAGCTATGCACGCAGCTGGAAATAATGGATTGTGTCATCATAAGTTCTGCTGTTTGTTATGAGAATTGCACCCTACTACTGCTCATTCGGAGCAAGCCATTTCTATTAGCGCAATGGGAGAGTTCCACAGAAAGCACTTGCTACAAGCCTCAGATAGTAATCCCAATGTTGGAGTCCCCCTTCCTCCTGTACAGTTGTTACTATCTGAACTCCTGAATTGATAATTTCGTTGGAGTGAGACCCTTTTTTCCTCTGTATTTTCCCTTTTGTGAATTCCGTCTTATAAGAAACTCTCCACTTGTCTTTTTTTCCTATGGCAAAGCTATGGGAGCAGGTACTGCAAACCCATATTGTCATCAAGCTTTTTTTCTCTTGTTATTTTAGGAGAACCTGGTTGTTTTTAATGACAGGTCTCTTTTGTTTCAGGACAGAATCCAGTTGGGTAGGAGAATGAGGGAAGGTTGGCGGTGGTGGTGGGGCGGGTTATTTTGAGATCATGCTCCCATACCTAGGAAAAGATCCACAAGCTTTGCCAAGTTTAAAACCAGGAGCAGATCATCATTGCACAAAACATATCCCTAATCATGGCTGGGTCACTCAGCCTTTTTCTTTTTTCTTTTTTTTTTTTTTTTCCTATCTTGTCTGAAATGGCTTCCCCACAGGACACTTTTAAATGATTCCTAATTGCAAGGTAGCCAAGTAGAGTATGTCTGTTGCTGGCATGTGAATACTGGCTGGACCTGTGCAATGTAGTAATTGCTAAAGTTGGCATCTGCTACATACGGGGCTGGCTGGTAATAGCAAGTGACATTAGCCACGTTAGGGATGACATTTTGGTCAGCTAGCACCCGGATAGCCAGCATTGTGATCAGGTTTAAAGTCTGTCTTCTTTCATGTCCCATCAGGCACACGGTACTCTCATTCACCACTCCATGAAGGGTCATGAGATAGTCATACTTGCGGTCTTCCAAGCCCACGAAGTGGTTCTGCAAATAGGACTCCAGTTTTCTCTGCTGCTCTCCAATGTCTGAGAAATCGATGAAAAACCTAGAACACATATACCTCTGAAGGGTCTTGATCTCATCAGAGGCGGGCCTAAAGCCCCTCACTAAGAGGTTGCAGTACTTAAGCAGGCCTCCCCCTCTGATTTCCTCCGGGTTCCGGGTGGCAATGATCTTGTTACAAAGGTGATCAAAGGCTTCGTGGAAATCGCCATAGACGCTCTCCCCGATTATTGTGGGGTGAAACGTTTCAGTCATTGGGTTCTCTGAACATTCGTAAAAGAGGAGAAGAGAGTCTAATTTGATTTGAAAAGAATCTACACTAAATTCAAACTGCCTCCGGAGGGAATCCACAAATTTCAGTTCCACATTTTTGCCACTGTTGTTTGACAGGGATATAAGACTCCATCGGTCAGAGTCATTGCACACTTTAACCATTTTCTGCACATAAGCTTCCTACAATTTAAAAGACAAAACAAGAAGATGAGCAAACCTAGAAAAAAATAATCAATAAATAAGTACATCCTCGTCACAGCTGAGAATTATTTTGCTCCTTCCCTTTTGTTTTGTCAGGTTTCAGCAAAACACTACCTGCAGGCTTAAACATTAAACATAAACAGTCTTCTCAAAACAACAACAACAAAAAGAAATACATTTAACGAGTGGTTTTGCCGTCTGGGAAAGAGAGTAGAAATAATGGTGTGAGGCTTTTGGCAGACATAGCGCAGTACTAGGAGGTTCTGTTGTCATGCCTGACTTTCAAAATGTTATTTTTTGAGAATGATCTTATAGGTACAATATTCACACAATATCACCACAATATTCAAAAGACAGAAGGGCCTACAGGGAAAAGCTAGTCTGCCTCTCACCCTAGTCCCTAGTCACCTAGTTCCCCTCCTGCTAAGGGAACCGATAGGATTTGTATCTTGACGGTCCCGCCAGGGCTCCTGCAGTTAAAATCAAATATGAACGAAATTAAGACATTCTGGGAGGCTGGTTCCTCGGATAATTTTACCTAATTGTATAAAACGAGCTTTGGACCAAAGTGGGGAGGAGGGGACCCATTATATCCTGAACACATGAACCAACCTGGAAAAGCACCATATATATGCTTAACACACGGCGTCACGTGAAGGCAGCTAGGAAATCTATTCACATTCTCCAATACAATAATAAGAACATTGACTAGCCTCTGCTGCAGGCTGCTCTTTTCCCAGAGACTAAATCATCAAATGACTCAAAAAAAAAAAAAAAGAAAGAAAGGTTCACATCATTTCACTCTTCCACTTATCAGAATCTCCTCTGGACACGACTCAATAAAGGAAAGCCAAGAGTTAAAAAATGAGAAGGAAGAGAAGGCAGGGCAGAGGAGGAAGCAGAAGACTTGGAAGCTGAAGCAGCTTAAACACTCAACACAGTCCACGCACCTTGGTTTCCTCAGGAAAAAACTCAAAAGCAAAATCAGCCAGGGCGCCCACCTGGGTCCGGGCCGCGGACGTGCGCCCCTCTGCCCGCCGCGCCGCCCCCGCGCCCGGCCCGCCGCCGCCCCCGGCCCCTCTCGGGAGCTTTACCTTGAGTGTGAGTGGTGTGATCTTCTCCTTGTTCACCCCTTCGGGTAAGAAGTCCAACAGGCAGTCCAGCACGACGTCCTTCACAGTCTGAAACTCCTCTTCACCGCGCAGGTCGGCGCAGAAGATGAGGTCCAGATCCTTGTAGCCCAGGCCGCTGTCCTGGTGCAGGACGTGGCTGGCGGCCGAGCCGTTGAGGCGCACGTCGCGGACGCCGATGCGCTTCTCGGCCAGGCGCCGCCGCACCACCTTCACGATCAGGCTGGGCTGCAGCTCGAGCGTGGGGAAGTTGCCGCGCCCGTGGATCGGGATGGTCTCGCTCAGGATGCCGTCCAGCCGCTGCACTTGCTCCCAGTTCAGCACGTTGCAGTGCGCCGTGGGGCTTTCGCAATAGTCCAAGCAGTGCCCGCCGCCGCCGCCGCCGCCGAAGTCGCCGCCGCTAAAGTCTCCGGCCAGGGGGATGTAAGGGCCGCCGGCCAGCTCGTCCTCAGCCATGGCAAAGTACCCTTCGCCTTCCGCCATGAAGTGCCCGCCGAACGCCACTGGGCCCTGGTCGGTCCTAAAAGAGAACAGAGGGAAGGAGCGCGCTGAGACGCGCGGCGGACTGGCGGACAGGGGCCCGAGGAGTAAGGAGCGCGCCCCCTCCCCGCTTCGCCCCCCGCCTCAGGGGCTCCCCGGAGACTCTCCCTCCCCAGGCCCCCGCGGCCTCCGGCCCGCGCGCGCCGCGCCCCGCAGAGCAGCCCCGCACCAAAAGTATCTCTGATGCATCTGGAAAGCGCAAGCGAGAGTCCCGTCTGTGTCACCTGGAGGCGGCCGCCCCTTCTAGGAGCGCGGCGAGCGAGGAACTGCGAGGCGGCAACACTTCAGGAGCCGCGAGTGCGCTCCCGGCAGCGGCGAGCGACTTAGTCCTTCCCAGACCCCCGCAGCCCGCGCCGGCCACTCCCGCCCCTCACCCCGCCCGCGCCGCCTCAGCCGCGGTGGTCCCGGAGGTGGCGGCTCCTGCTGCCGCCGCCGCCGCCGCCGCACACACTCCCGTCTCTGGAGCTTTAGCAGTTGTGCGGGAGAAATGTCCTCAGTACTTTTTTTATACCGGGGCTTCTCTGCGCTTCCGGGGCCCGGCGCCGCACGCTCGCCACACCCTCCTCATCTGCATAGGGCGCCGCCCCCACCCGCCCCGCGGCCGGAGCCCTTGCGGAGCCTAGCGCTGCAGCAGCGGGCCCGGTCCCCGGGGCGGGAAGCCGGCGGCGATTCCAGTGTGCACTGATGTGCGTAGACATATATTTGATGTATGGACCCCCCACACACCCCGCCCCTCTTATTCTTCCCTCCAACGACGAAACACTTCCGATGCCTCAAGTGTTCTAAATGGCCCTCACAACTGGTTCCCGGCTAAAGTCGCGCAACTGCAGCAACTTCCAACATAAAATTCTCGCCGTTTATGGCGCGTCATTGTAGCTTAATGACGGGGCTCCAGAGGTTCTTTCGACCCCCCCCCCCCTTTTAAACTGTGTGGTGTAGGGCTAGGCCGTTTACTCCGTTAATAAACCGGGCCTCAGAGTGAACTAAAGCGTCCACTTCCCCGTGCCAATCAGGCGCCACGCGTAAGGGGCAGGGGAAGCTCCCCAGGTTTCGATTCTCGAAATCTCGGGCGGCGCGGGGAACTCCGGGCGAGCCCACGGAGCGCGGGGGCGGGGCCGAGCGTGAGTCCGTCTCCCGCGCACGGGCGGCTCGGGGCGGCCGGGGGCGCGGCGCGCGTCCCCGACCGGACGCCCCGGCGCGTTGGGCGGCCCGGCGGGCGCGCAGCCGGGGGCCGAGAGCGAGGCGGGCCCGGAGCGCGGCGCGGGGAATGCGCGGCCGCCAGGTCGCGCGAAGGGCCGCTGTGCAGGGCCGGACGCTCGGCGGTGCGGTGTCTCGCCGACAAGTGAGGAGGCGAAGTGTGGTCGTCGTCGGCGCTAAGGTTTGCCTTTTTCAAGTGAATGCGAATGTCATTGTGACACGAGCTAGTTTTCCACGACCCGCGATAGTACGAGTTCAAAGGACACAAGCGTTCCTCCCCCAGCCCCTCAACTTCAGTCGCCTCGGCGGCGCGAAAGGAGTGTAGCATTATGTTCGCGCGCAGTCGCGCTCGCACCCACGTCTTTGCCAGAAAGCGCGCCCTTTCTTCGGGCCGTCAGTTCCGGCCGCTAGTTGCCTTTCCCAAACTGAGAGTCACTTTCCTTCGCGTAGAGGCTGGGGGCGGGGGGGAGGGGGTGTTGGGGGGGTAGGGAGGGAAAGGGGAGAGAGGGACGCGCCTGGGAAGCTGAATACTCCCGCCCGTGGCCCCGCGCGACCCCAGCTGCCCGGTCTGTGAGGGAGAACGGCCCGCCCTCTCCAAACTGGGGGAGCCCCGGCCTCGTCACCAAAGCAGCGCGCCAGGCGCGCCGGGGAGGGGGCCGGTCACCCGCGGAGCACCCAGCTGCGTGGCAACGCCGCCCCCTGCCGGTGCCCTGCGGAGCTGCGTTCCCAAAGCGGAGGAACCGGCTGGACCTCAGACGGAGGCCCTGATCCCTCAGCGCCGGCCTCCACGGTGGGGTGGTCGGGGAAGGGACTCTAGGACGACCAACCACACAATTCTCACAGGCCCGTCGCTTCCCCAGAAGCACATTCATGTGTCCAGCCACCCATGCATAAATGCATCCATTCTGCTCCTGCATTCAGAAGAAGCACATATAGGCATGTGGCTTGACCACCTGTTATGTGCCAGGCACCAAGTTGAGTGCTGAGGATTTCAGAATTACTGCGTTTCGAGCAGTCTAGTGGGCATGACAGGCAAGTAGAGAATTATGGTTCAACTGTACATGTGTTATGGGGGAGGAACGATGTGACACAGAGCAGCGGTGGGCTCAGGGGAACTAGGGGAGAAGAGTGGAGGACAGATGTCCTTTGGATCGGATCATGAAAAGTGGCTTTTTCTTGGTAGTTGAGGAAGAAGGAGAAAAGCACTGTCAGCAAAGGGAAGAGTGTAAAGGAATTAGAGTTTGAGCAAGGCTGTATAGACCACCACGGTAAGAAAGGAGATTGGGGTATTTCCAGGAACTTACTGAGCACCTCTGGGATATACTCTGCTTAGGTCTTTACACCTAGCACCTCATTTAATCTTCAGTTGAGAAGATATTCTTCTCAGTTGAGAAGGGATTTGGAAACAGAGGAACTGGGAGGTAAAGAGATTTGCCCCTTTCATGGCTAATAAGTGGTGAAGTCAGGCCTTGAACCCAACCCATTTCTCTGGGAGTGCTGTTTAGCCATCGTTTTTTAGGAATGGGATACCTGTAGCTTACCAGTACCTCCCATTGGAAGGTAGCACAGCAGCAAGTACAGCAGCAAAAACGATTTGAAAGAAAAAGAAAAGACCTGTTAAAAGTGCTTCTCTCAAAGGCTAATATGAATTCTGCCCCTGAAAACAAGGGCAAAGGAATAGATCATGTATTAGGTACACTGCACTAAAAAGAAATCAAGGGGTTAGCCCCACTGCCATTATTTTGTACTTAAACCCTTTTTCAAAAAATAAAGTGGAAAAAAAAAAATCAGAAGAGTCTCAGAGCCTCTGAGCACCGGGGCTTCACTTATGCCCAGGATTTTGTTCTGTAGGGCTAAAGGAATCTGCATTTCAGCACATCGCCCATGTGATGCTAACACGGGCCCAGCCACACTCTACACCGAGCTAACAAGGGCCACTGCAGCCTGGTTCTCTAGGTGGGCACCCTCTCCCCAGCAGAGGCTGCTCTTTTCTGCCCAGCTGCTCTCATGACCTCCCCCAAGAGTGGAGGGCATGGCTGAGAGGCAGAACTGGAGCCTGAGGCCAGATACAGAGAGACTGCGATGCATCAGACCCTGTGCAAGGGGAAAAGATGAGAGTCCCAGCAGCAGTGGGGCAAGACCCCTTCTCTCAAGCTGCCAGGGCTTTGTGGCTGACACTTCCCTGACCCCTTAACAAAGCATTCCCCATCCCCATTCGGGTTCTCCCTTCATAGCAACCTTCCAAATCTCCGGAATCCAGACCCACCGCCTCCTGCCCTGGGACATCTGGGATCTCTTACTGTTGGCAGCACTGGATGGTGCTTTGACTGGATTCATATGGGCCTGATTCATAGTGGCCACTGGATACATATTGTTGCATGAAAGCATCTGTTGTTCTTTGTCTCTCTTCTCCCCGTCTTCCAACTGAGATATTTACATTCTGGAGAGAAAAAAAATGTTCATCCTTACATGAAATTGCAAATTTTGCAATTGCAAGCATTTTTTTTCCTAGAAACCAAAGTAATTATCAAATGAGAAAGTCTGTACTCTCCAAACACATTCACAAGCAAGGTCATCGCTCAACACAGTTATCCTTGGATTAAATTTAGCTGCAGAGTTGTCATATATGTGTGTGTGTGTCTATTAGGCTTTAGCTTCTGAACCTTTTTGGTAAATAATTTACTTTTCCTCATCTAAAAGGGGAAAAAAAGATCTATGGCAATATAATGCTGTAAGTCCGTATCTGTAATCCTTAAAAGAAAGCTTTACATACATTTCTGAGGAAAACAAAAACAAAAAAACCACGATTAGTTGACCTTGCTTTAAAAGTTACAGTGACAATCAATCTGGACTTAGCACAATAAGGAGAAATTCAGTTTTGGCCTGAATAATACCATTATTGAGTTCGTTATAATGTGCCAGACAGTATGCTCAGTATTTTATATACACCATTTCTTTTAAACTTTCTCCAAATATCAGAGGTTTGCATATCACATCCCCATTTTCCAGATAGGGAAGATGAGGCAGAGGAAGGTTAAGGAACTTACAGAAGTGGCAGAGCCTTGGTTCAGAGCCATGTGTGTGTCTGCTCTCCATCTCTTTCCCTGCCTTCTGCCTGTCTTCTCATTTTCCTTTTAGACTTAAAACTGAACTGGAAATGCACTCTGCTCCTTCCTTCTTTCCAAGTTCTGTACGTTCAGATTGGACACATCACTGAAGCCCAAGGTGTTTTATCCCGAAACAGCTCTTGGGGCCAGAATGCACCTGCCTGGGCTGATGGGAGTCGCAGGGGGACCTAGCAAGCCAGCAGCCTTCCAGAGAGCCTACGAGAAAAACACACACACACACACACACACACACACACACACACACACACACACACACACACACACACACACACACACACACACTGTAACGGGGTGGGAGGTTCAGAGTCTGCACCAAGTTCACTTAGCAGTTGTGCTGCCCTTCCCATTTTGCTTTGTCTGCTTCCTGCCTTTTCAGGAATGGTTTCAGAAAATAAGCAGCAAACAAGTATGCAGTGATTCCCTCAAGCTCTACGCAGAAGGAGAGAGAGAAGAGCTCAGAACACTGCTGTTAGGAACACTTCTTTTCTCTCCCCGGATTCTTGTCTCGCTCTTGATCTTTTCACACCAGCCCTGTCCACTCTTTCCATTGATTATCCACCTTCCCCTGCTTCTGCTCTTTGATCCTTTCCACCAAAAGTGACAGGACCCTGCAGAAACTCCTTGCCCCTCTCCCTCCCCAGGGTCAGAGCAGTGGCAATGTGGGGAATTTGGGCTACTCCCCACCTCCTTGCCATTCACCGCCTTCCTAGGGCGAAGCCCAGTGGTTCCTGAGGCAACTGAGGGACAGACAGGTGTCCTCCTCCGGGCATGCCCGTGCAGAAGTCCACATTGCAGGGCAAACCAGAGAGCTCTCTGCCGTCCTGTTAGGGTTAGTAGAACAGCAGTCAGTTAAAGGGCCTCGTGTAAAAATTAAAACTCACTTGGGAAACTACATTACCTCTTTTCCCAGGGAATGCTGCTTACAAAATGACTCTCCCCATGTTTTTTTCAGGGAAATAAATGTTTATTCAGGGCCTATCAAAGTCCAGAAACATGCTAAGTCATACAGCTTCTAGTCTTGGGAATAGCAGTCCATCATTTTATTACTTGTATGGTTATTAGCAATCAACAGTTTAGTTCTATATTTTAAACTATTCAAACCTTTTCATTCTGTACTATCTCATTTTATCTTCAAAATTATTCTGACCAATGTGCAGTCCTAATTTTAGAGATGAAGAAAGTCTAGGTAGTTTTTCGTAAGTTTACATAGCTAGTTCTGGAAAAGTTAAAGCAAGACTCAGTTGCTCTCAGTCACGGGCCAGCACCCCTTTCTTGGGATCACACTGTTTCATCTTCTATCTGAGTGTATTTAAATAATCGATAACAAATCGTTCAGTTTGAAGAGATCCTCTAGCCACACAGAGGGTCGTTTGTATGGACTGCATTCTCACCTGTGAACATCTTATAAAAGCATCTGTACTCTACAGTTGAGCATCTTCTAAGTGTCATTTCCTAAGTTTATTTTTAAGAGTATTTATTTGAAGTATATGACCACATAAAAATAGTTCTTTGCACAGTCAGAGATCAGTGAGCTTAGGAAATTCAATATGCAAGCAACACAGTCCTGTGTCATCACTCTTAAAATCAAACTCAATACAGATCATCCTTTAATAAAGGTTTTCATCAGAAAGACGAGCCAGTATTTTCTTGTGCTACTGTCAGTGCCGATTATGCCGGAAGTTCTTCCTGTTTTGACATCTTGGTGAAACGCTTGCCGTTTAAATCAATGTTGCAAGTCCCTTGGACCAGACTGTTTTCTTTCCTCCAAACAAAAGAGACATTCAAAAGTCACATTCATTTAGCAAAATGTAAACTAGAAATATACATGTATTTTCAAAACCTACCAAATATGAATAAGTAAACTGTTTTTCCCCAAAGTCATATTTATATTATGAGTTTTTCCTTCTGCAGTTTGTATTAGAAGAATGTTTAACTTCTCTGAAGAAAATGGCGATGTTTACTTGTGGTGCTTGTAAAGCTTTGAGAAGGGCACAAAGGGGGAATATAATGAATTATTCCTTTTTTCTAAAAGGAATTTGGCCAAACTATGTATGTACCTTATGAAAAGGGGGAAAAAAAAGACCATCTTCTATGGGTATATCCAGCTCATTCATATACATTTTTAGCCAATTCTTACCTTGTACCTATGTTGATATATTTATTGGCCACGGATAGTTGATTTATATGAGCTTTCAACATTTCAGAGATAATTAAACATGGTATATATCCATTTTACTAGCACCATTTTGATATGCCAAATCCAGAAATTGCATAACTACCATATGAATTTATAGCAGCTACAAAAAATATACTTGCTCACATGCTTAGACCATTCACTGATTCAATAATGCATATACTTCCTTGTTTGAAAGGATTATTTTTTAACATTTCTACCATCACTTTCTTTGTTAAAGTCTTTTCCTCTTCTTTCCCTTAACCTCAAAATTAGCTGCTGCAAAGAAAGAAATCACAAATTAAATAGTACAATTAATGTTATCCTGATGTTTGGGAGAAATTGCTCCAGAATATTGTAAGCAACCAAAAAGCACATTGTCTTAGAAAGTCTGAGAAGCTGAACACAACAAATAATCTTTAAAAGAAAGTTTTTTTTCCCAAAGCTACTAGGGTGATGAACACATTTAAAAGACAGGGTTTTTTTTTTAAACTGTTCAAGTTGGACTCTGGGAAGATAAATTTGACCACCTTGAAAATTCTGGGCTCCTTAAGTAAAATATGAATGGGAAAACCAACTGCAGACTCTCTAAGCACTAAGACACCTGAATTTATTCTAGCAATACGGGATAAAAGAGATTCAAGTTTAACGTTCTAATAAAAGAAAGGCTTCAGGATGCTAGTGGATTAGGCATTACTTGAGAAGGTGTAGGGGGAAAGCAAGAGCTATCAAAGTTGTTAATATTTGAACCATGGAAGCTTCTGACTGGAGATCGATTTCTAAGAAGCCACAACTCTAGCCGGGGTCCTAGAGGTTAAAAGGGAGTTTGCACTAACACATAATTGAGTAGCCACAGTTTAGATAACTCTAAAGGGCCATAGAACTGCCCTCCAGGTTTTGATATTTGTAATCACTCAATGAGGTCATTGTTTAGCATAAAAGAAGTGACATTCTTGATTTTTTCTTATCAGAAAGCCATTTTACAATATTAAAAAAGAAAACAAATGGCACATGAGATTCTTTGCTCCACAACCTCTCCCTGGTTTCCATTAAAATTCTGAAGATATTTGGTTTTCTCTCCACTGGCATTAATCTGGTAGCCATACTGTCCCCATCTACTCAACGTGAGTTCTCTGTGAGCAGTAATTCAACGTACTTGCACTGACCAAGAATATATGACTTTACTGTGTGTTAAAAAGAAATGCTTCTTGTGAGCACTTGTGACTTGTCTAGTTTATTCTAATCTTCTACTCCTGACATGTCTTGGAACATTATCTCTGTCCTTCTTTGGGTTACAGGTCTTGTTGAGAAAGTCACCGGTCACAGGTGTGTACATGTGACACCGGCACCTTGAACTCTCTGGAGCACTGGAAACTCCTGCAGGTTAGTCCGTTTCTTTCTCAGAGTAACACATCTATATTTTTAATTCATTATTTAAAAAATAAAGTCAATAATCATAAAAATAAAACAGTAAGAATAGTCATATTTAACTTTAAATTTTACTATAACATTATAATTATGTAGTACATTGCAATGTTTTCTATTTTATATGTTATAATTCTCGACCAAGTGCAGAGATGACTTTTAAATATTTCTGACATGAAAGTAATTACCCTTTGCTTATTGGATAGATCATTATTTTGAGTCACACTTTCTTCATAAATCAAAGAAATTGAGTTATCATGACTAATTCTTAATCTGCTTTGTGTCTAAAGCTAGCAAACATTTGGATTAAAACATTGAAAAACAAGGTAATTATTTAGTTGTTTTATCTACATGATATTAAACAGCCAGATGTCTGGTTAAACTTCTTATGCTTAATAGAGCAAAATGGAAATTTCAGTTGTCTTCTAAATTTAATTAAAGACCAATTTGATCAAAACATTTACTCTGGAACTTACATTATTGATTTTGAATGCCCGTATTGATCAAATTAACCAGACGCTTTGCAAACTGTACTTCAAGCTGCACTAAAACCTGGGTAGCCTGAGCCTTTAGCTTCCCTTAAATCCCAACGCAGTGCACAACCCCTGAATACGTGAGTTGCAGTTGTGTGTGTGTGTGTGTGTGTGTGTGTGTGTGTCTTGTGGGAGGGGGTTTGGTCACAGCCGTAGTGGGAAGTGAGCCTATGGGTATACACATCTGCTTATATCTCCCCTAATTTTTTCTCTAGGTGTTTGTTCTTTCCCACATCCTTTCTCATTCCCTATTCATTAATACAGATAAATGACTGTTGAATCAATCTAGTGCTATCAGCTGCTGTTAACCTTTTGTAAATCCTTAAGGTCTGATCACTATGGTTACCTAAAAATCACCTGGCAAATAATCTAGATTAAATAGCCTAAATATGTCCTGTGTGTCTCTAGTAAAAATTCTCTATTTAGGAAGATAATGTTTTCAGTTGGAATATGGTCAACTTTAAAGTTTTAATAAATATCCTCAATGCCATCATGAAACAGTTTCCAAACTTACGATCATTTGATGACTCATTTTTCTGAAGCCCCAATTACATATGATTAATGGATTTTATTGCAGATTTAACTTTTCTCTCTTGTTTATTCTTCAGTGTTTCTGGGAATACTTCAAAAGTTTCCACCACATTCTGTTTTTTAATCAAGTGATTTATGAAGAATACTCAGTTTTAGATTTCAAATTGTGCTTTCATACATGAGCTATAAAACTTAAAATATAACATTTACTTGTATAAGGATGTTATGTTACTACTTATTCAAATTTTATAGTAATAAGCGTATTGATAAAAACTTTTCTTATTTTCTTAGAACATTTAAGTATAGTGACTGTATAGCTCAAATTTTAAAAAGTATGTGGTCTGAAAATACTAATAGGCTTACGAGAACAAAGGGACAGTATATATTTTTTTAACATCTCTATTGGAGTATAATTGCTGTACAGTGGTGTGTTAGTTTCTGCTTTATAGCAAAGCGTATCAGCTATACATATACAAGTATCCCCATATCTCCTCCCTCTTGCGTCTCCCTCCCACCCTCCCTACCCCACCCCTCCAGGCGGTCACAAAGCACTGAGCTGATCTCCCTGTTCTATGCGGCTGCTTCCCACTAGCTAGCTATTTTACATTTGTTAGTATATATAAGTCCATTGCCACTCTCTCACTTCATCCCAGTTTATCCTTCCCCCTCCCCATGTCCTCAAGTCATTCTCTAGGTCTGCATCTTCATTCCTGGGACAGTATATTTTAAGTCTGTTTAGTTCTTCAAAAATCTAAGATCTCATGGTCATCCATCCACCATACAGGATTCTGATTATGCCTTCAGTTCATTCCTCTCTGACAGCAGCATTTCATATCATCTGTTGGCCATTGTGAAGTTATAGCAGAAATGAAATGTAGGGGTTTCAGTTCAACATTCACAAACCCATAGACGTATCACCATACTCTCCCACTTAAAGATTTTGTACACCTAACTGAAGCACTGATCACAAATATCAGTTGTAAAATTGAAATGTAAATTATTCTCTCAAAGCCTGTGGACAAATGTGGTGTCTCCCTGAAGAGCACTATAGTCTTCTCAAACGCAGGGGCCCCAGTTTTAGTCTCTTGCTGTGACTTTATCTATAAGGCTCCCTTCATCTTTGGCCTCAGTCCAATTTGCTTTCATTTGGGGCCAATGCCACTTTGTTTGTTTAAATCCAATTTTGGCTAATAAATGCTTACAATGTATTTTACTATGTTTAATAGCACTAGGAAATTGAACTTTGATTACAATTAAGTAGAACATAGCAAATATGATATCATTATAGCATAAGTTGTTTCAGCATCTGTGTTAGATTACATTATCCAAACACATGAAACAGTCAAATTTCTGACTTGACCATCCCCTGCAGGCAGTGACCAGCTGCTTCTTGCCAGTTGAAGTCTGTTTTTTGTTATTGCTTTGCCTGTCAGTGGCTCATCCTCATAATTCCAGAAATGCTGTTGAATTCCCAGTTGTTTCCTATATTTTTTATCTGTTACATTATTCCAGAATTATAATTGAAGGAGAAAGAAAGAAAGAAAGAAAGGATGGAAGGAAGAAAGAAAGAAGGGAGGAAGGGGAAAGAAAGAAAGAAAGAAAAAGAAAGAAGGGAAGGAGGGAAGGAAGGAAGGGAAAGAGAAAGAAAGGAAAAGAATGGCTGCTCTTACAGAACTTCACAAACCATTTTCAATCAGGATTTAGGTAAGAGGTCAAACTCTAGTCCAAAAATAGCCAGTTCATTTTGTTTTTAATAAATTTTAATTCAAAGCATTTTGGCCCTAGGGAGAAACTAGGTTTGTTCCAAAGGTCCAGAGATGCTAGAGATCAGCTGTCTGTGTTCCTTTAACCTCATGGCAAGGCTGCCTTAGTTAATGCCACATTTTCCTTATTATTCATTACTTGGGAAAAGTCAATGGCTGACATAGAAATAGCTGAGTGCATTATTCTAAAATGAAGTGATTAAATCATGAGGTTGAGAGTCGGATGCAGGAACCCTGGGGATGGATATTTTTTCCTAGTTCTTAAGACAGATTTTTTTCTATGAGAACTCACAACAATTAATCCCTTCAAAATGACGGGGCCATAGTAAACTCTATTCAAGGTTGAGCCTCAGGGGGTGTGGGGAGGAGCAAAATAGTTAACACAAATCTCTGTTGAGGAATTATAGGGGCCCAGAAAGATATGGACTGAAACACCCACATGTACATTTATGTCATAGATTTGGAGAAACGATCCCCCGGTGCTGAGCTGAGAAGGAATAAACATAAGATTATTATGGTGGGCCAAGCTGCAAGGGTAGACTGGGCAATAGGAAGTGAGAAAGTGCATGGTGGTGTATCCCAGAGCGTGCCTGGTGCTCTGCAGGCTAGCTCTACCGCAGGAGCTGGAGTGGGGCCCTAATGCTTAGGAGCAAAAGCCCCCAGTGGCAGAGGGGGTTACCCGGGGCCAGGTGGTGCTCTCCTGGGCATCAGGCCCCAGGAGGTTCAGATGATGCTCCCAATATCTGACTTCAGGGAATTCTCTCTAAGGACGTCTACCTTGAGGCCCAGCCAAATTTATCTTTTTCCAAGTCCCACCTGTACTCCAAAGCAGGTATATCCAGATCTCCATCCTCCAGCTGGCTGCTGGTGAGGGGTGACACTGTGTACAAAATCTGCTTGTAGATCTGGAACTGCTGGGATAGAAAGAGGGACCTTTAATCCCTAGGACAAAGAGGTTTACGGTGCCTCTTCACCAGGACTTCCGGTGTAGTAAACTGGTAGGTTATCCATGGTCTCCATAACAGGAAGGATCTCCAAAGTTAGAGAAGATGGAAACATCTTCCTTATTCAAACACCACATAAAACCCTCTAATTAAGTTCTGAGCCAAGAAGAGATCTCAAAAAGAACAGCCAGCTGGCAGGAGCTGGCCCTACCAGCAGCCTCTGACCCATGTACCTGAGCACTGTCTTTCTGTGCGGCCTGTCACTTTGATTACCTCTGTCACCACTAATTCTGGGACCTGATGGCTTCTCTTTAAATTGTTGGCCTACGTATAACTACATCCTTCCTTTACTTCATTCTTCTGCAATAGAGACATGTAGCATTTTCAAAATTAATGTGATTCTATACTAAACTAAAAAGGCAAGATGCCTCACCTAAAGTCACATTTCCAAACTCCAAGTTCTTGATCCTAAGATGAATACGGCCCAGCCCCCAAAGCTGTGCGATTTCCTGCCCAGGGTCCTCCTCCCACCACCCCACCCTACGTGTTACTTGGTCAGTTCTCTAGCTGCCATATTTTTTCCTCGTTCTTGTAACGTGGTACATGTTCAAACAATAGGCTGAGATAGATAATAAGAAGGGATGGTCAGGAAAGGCCTCTCTGCAGAGAAAATAATTAAGCCAACAACTAAAGGATAAGCAACAGCTAGCCATGAGAAGTTGGGGAAAGAGTGTTCCTGGCAGACAGAGCATCTGATACCCAGGCAGCAAGAATCTGGTGTCCTGGAGGTACTGACACAAGTTCTGGAGGGCCAGAGTATGTTGAGGAAGAAGAGAGGTCATAAGATAAGGCTGGAGAGGAAGTCAAGGGCTCCATCTTGTAGACCATGGTGAAGAGTTCGGACTTTGAATGCAAGAAGCCACTGAAGTGTTTGTGCAGGGGAGTTACATGTTCTGATTTATCTTTTGAGAGTCTCCTTGCTGCTCTATGGAATAAGGAATCAAAGAGGAAAACATAGAAAAAGGGAAACTAGCTAACAGGCTGCTGCAGATATCCGGGCAAATGGTGATGCTAGCTTTGACTACTGTTTTTCAAACTCTGGATCACACAATCATTTTGGTGGTCTTGACCGGCAATATCAGTGAAATAGAATGGTGTGCAATAGAAAATATCAGAGGCCATCGTATCACTTCATGATATTTTCTCTCAGTTTCTTATGGACATACATATAGATATTCAAGTAGTAGATTGTACTGTGAAGTGGGTTTATCACTCTGAATAGTGATCAAAGAAGCCACTGACCCATACAGGATGGCCACAGTGGAGGCAGAAAGAAGAGGAGATCCATCACCATAAAAATGTCTTCAAATACATGGAGATGGAAGAGATCACCTTAAAAAGGACATAGAGAGGAGACAGATTTCTATGATATATTTTATTTCATTTTCAGTATTGTATTCCTATATTTATACCCTGCCTATTCTTTAAAACATTATTTACAGTAACTTATGCAGAGTGATAATCAGATTGTACCATTGACATAGGAAAATGACAGCTAACCAGCCATTTTTTTAAATGGTACATTTAAAAAGAACTGGAATATAACCTGATGGTCACCAGTAGGTCTTTCCCTCACCTTTCCGCATTACTTTTCTGGATCACTGATGGATCTCTAGCAGAGTTTATAAACAAGTTCAGAATATTTACCCAAAAAGTGGCGTGAAGGGGAGGAAATATTAAACTCTATGTCTATTCAGTCTTCATTTCTTCTGAGGGAGTGTCCCTTGATCTTCTGAGGTAACAATACTAGTTTTGTTGACTTCTTGACAATGTAATCTGATCTGTGCTTGGTTTAATGTACAAAGTCACCACCATACAACTAGCTATTCAAAAACTTGCATTATCACCGCAGCGAGCGATAAAAAATGTATTGTGCCTTGGGTCAAATGCCCCGTTTATTTTTCATTTTGCCTAATATAGGATAGAATGACCTCTCTAAGAGAAGGTCATCTAAATGAGTCTCTCTCTCCAATTCTACTTGAGCAGCTTGAATTTAATCTGCTATTTGGGATAGTCTCTAACCTGATGAGAAATAGATTTATAATAAAACATCATTGAAATTCAGAAGCTTGCCTTGGAAAGAAAGGGTACATGCCATGGGCAATTAGCAAATGCAGAAATCCTTTAATTATAAACCATGACTTTGCCTGAGGAACTTTGTACTGTGCTGACGAGAGGTGGAATCTAATAGTAAGCCTTTTCATTTTAGGTCCACATATACACACACCCACAATCTAGGAACATGTTAAGACCCATATGCTCCAACAACCCATTTACAGATTACTAGATGAGAACAGCATTAACTCCCTCCTCCCTTTGCCATTTAAAGAAAGCAAGCTTACTACTTCATCACCTTTCTTCTTCCTGGGATTCTCTACATCAGTTGTAAAAACATGCCTCTCTCCCCTCCTATCAGAATCTTGTCTTGCTTTGGGGGTAGGTGACAACCAAAGACTATAGTGGTATTTCAATAGCAGACTCTTAAAGATTTCATAGTCAAAGGAATGAGTCTCTAATTGTAGAAAATTAACTTCCATTGGAAACTTTACTAGTTGCTACTTGAAGTGCCTTCCACATTGCTTCTCAAACTAGATCACCCAGGTAACTAACTGCATATGCTGAGTGTCCACACATTTTGATAAAGCCACCCAGAGAGCCTCTCCTGACCCAACTAGTTATGCTGCTGACTCTACTGTAAAGCCATTCCTGTGCCAGACGAAACACAGAATTTCAGCAAGTAAGGAGCTGAAGACAGGATAGCATCATCATTTTCAACCTGTTTTTTCATTCTCAAACCTCACAATGTTGGCCCTTTCTGCAGAATTTCAGTTTGACTTGTATTATTCACTGAGGAAGTCTGGTACATATAACAGCTTCCTTTTAACATAGATAAGACCAGCAGGCTAACAGTTCTTTGGGTGAGTAGGATAATTATCAGGAAGCTGTTGATAGTTCATTGCTGACCTGTAAAAACCTAGTAAGAATGAAGTCAGCTAAAATAATGGATCCATTTAAAGTTTGGGTCATATAAGACGTCATTAAGGATCACATTATTTCAGCAAAGAAAATATTACAGAGAGCTCTCCTCTTAAAAGAAAATAGTTTTTCTGCTGGAGAGCTTCCAAACCGCACCATTGCAAAACCTAAACACTCCAAACCATTGAAAGCTCATGTTTAACTGTCTGGTTCTGGTTGTCATGAAGACCCTTTCTCCTTTGGTAACTGATTTTTGTTGAAATCTAGGTGTCATTTGGCTTTTAATCCTAATTATGTGCCTTATGCTAGGTGAACATACTTTCATTGACCAGGGGTTATTTTTTTTACATCCTCCATAGTGTAGAGTGTATTCCACCCTGCCCTGTGTGATTAGGAAAAGTAGTAATAAGCATTTCTGGGGAGTTGGGGAAAAACAGTAAAAGCAGGGCTGGCCCAAGGCATGATTGTGAAATGCCCGACATTTTTTAAGCCCTTGTCTCTTAATTTGTCATTTAACTATTTGGGGCCCTAATCTCTGTGAAATCTTGTTCAGCCAATATTTGGTGGCCCTTCTAAGCATCTTCTGTTGGAGCATGAACTGAGACTAGACATGATACAGTGCATGTAAGACCTGAGACATAGTAGACGTTCAAAACCTGTTAAGTCTGCATCATCCTCTGCATTTCCTAAGCCTCAGGACTGAGGGATACTTAATACTGACTTACGATGAAATTGATTGTAAGAACATTTGCTTGAAGACTGAAAAACTTTTTGAACCCAAAGGAATGTGCCTATAATTCTGACATTTTAGGCCTTGTAGGAGGTAGAGAAGAGACACGGTAGCAGGCTGGGGAAGGCTTCACTGCTCTGGAGTGATGACAGCTGCCTGCTCATTAGACCAGCCTTGCTGGAAAAAAATTGTTGAGAGTGTGGGCGAGGCATGGGGGCCAGGCAGTGTGTGGGACCTGATCATTCACACCAGAGCCTGAGAGCCCCCGTCCCAGATCATTTCTAAGACCTCTCCCCTGGCAGCCCATAGGTTGGATTCTTCCATCTTTCTCCTGCCACCAGCCATTCACGAAGGGTCTGGTTAGTTAGTGCATTTTTAAGGACCACAGTGACAGAGGCAGAAACAGGATTTGTGAGATCTGAAGCTTATACAATTACAGGAGCCCTCTTTCATAGAAAAAGTGCAAAATAACAAATAATAGACACAAATGTGACTATTTAATTAGAAGAAGAAATCACCACAAATTTTACACTTAAAAAGCTGACAAATGCCACAAACATCACAAAATCCATAAAATAATGTTTTTAATTACCTTCCTGATACACCCTATAGTATATTTTTCCTAATTTTTTTTTTCAGGTTGCATACTCTAATTGCTCCCTCATGAATCTCCTGATAGGAGAGAACTTCTGCATTAACCACATCCATGAGAACCAAAACCTTTGCCTACAGTTGTTCATGTGGGATGATTTGAAGAACTTTCCACAAATGGGCTTCTGGCTCTGAGCATTTCAAACCTTTTTAGTCCTCTATATCCACATATTTCTGGCATTGTAAGGATATACTCAGATCACATTATAACCTCTAACCCTGTGTCTTCATTCCATGACTGCAAATGAGTGGGTAGTGGGAGTATTTTGGAAATTGTGTCTGCATGAGGACAGATAGCAGAACTTAGCTACACCTGGAAGTGACCACAATCCACATAAATATACACATCCCACCAAACCCAATCTAAAAGGATCCCCAATTCAGTTTACCATTAGCCAAATACCCAAAACGTCCTCAGCCAATCTGACACCACCCAACACGAAGGGGCGTGGAGAGGAATTCCATGTGGAAAGAGAGAGCAGGCTTAACTGATGTGGTTAAAATGTTCTACTTTTTCAGATTTTACAAAAGCATATGCCCCGGCAAATTAGAGTCCCTGAAAATGTAAACTTCTTTAGCTTCACAGGAAACCCTCCTCTTCACAAAGGGGATATCCCAACACAGAATTCTGAGAAAGTCCTACCGTCCCCCACCCCCACTTATGGGAAGAGCTCTTTTGTGCTAAAGTACTCAGTATCCTAGAAAGGCTTAGACATATGTCATAAAAATAATATCAGTATCATTACTAAACTCCTTTGTGCCCAAGCACAAGGCAATCTCAGAGGCAGAAATCATGATATCTGGCTCCCTGGGGAATGGAGGGAGAAACTTCCTGAACCATGTACCTGGTTCTCTCCTGCCTCTCCTTCGGCACTGCCCAAGGCAACCTGAAGAAGAAACTTAGATTATGTTAAGAAATGTCTCAGTCTAGTTTAATAATTTTAACTGTCTGATTCTTTAAATCCTAACTCTACCCTGCCACTAAGAAGCTGTAAGAGCTCGGACAAATTAGTTCACCTCCCTAAGCCTGAGCTTTCTCATCTCTAAAATGGCAATAATAATACTTCCCTTGCAGAATTGTGGAAAGGATTAAATGGATAGCATAGGTAGACTATTTGGTACCTAGTAGATGACTAAGATATTATAGCTATTGTACTTACTGTCCACATTTCTAGTATAACTGTAAGGGAAGAACCAAGAGGGGAATATTGGACAGCCCAGGGTCCAGGGCCTCCAGATGTACCACACATGGCACAGAAGGTCGAACTCTATAAATACTAAGGGGTGATGCTTGCAGTTTCCATTTCTCTACTTTGCCCCAGGGTCCAGTAGCAACCCAGCGAAAGTGACCACGGCAACGTGACAGCCACAGCACTCTAAGAACAGAGTTTGTTAGTAAACATTAGGCTTTTAGGAGGCAACAGTAATTCAGATCAGGTTCAGATCGCCCTCATGAAGTAAGGTCTAACTCTGAAATCGCATGAGATTTGGGAAGTGTTCTAGGCTCAGATAGTTTGCTATTTGAACAAGAACAACAGATTGCCTCTGGTCATGGCTGCAAAGAGCTGGCACAGAATGCCTAGCAGGATGTAGGGGCTCTGTAAATGTTTTTTGAATCCAACTAAAGTGATCTGTTCTCAGAGAGCCTGGACACTGCTGGTTGGACGTGGTATAGGCTCTGAGTAGCCTGAGATGTCAGGTAATTTGAGGCAGCAGAGCACTGTCTTTAGTGATTGACTGAAGCCAGACCACACTAGGACCAAAATCCCAGTTCTAGCATCTTTACAGTCTTGGGCAAGCTACTTAAATTCTTTGTGTCTCAGGTCCCTTATTCTAATGTGAGGATAACAAAGTATTCACCTGATCGGGATGGTGTGAGAATTCAATGAGAATTCAATGAGAAAATATTTATCTAGGGCTTTACATTGCACATTGCAAGTACTGACACATTGCAAGTACTCAGTAGTGACTAGCTCGAATGTTAAATGGGAAATATGGCGGAGATGTCCAGAGGTCTTTGATTTTGTAGATCTGGCACTCAGAAAAGAGGTAGTAATTACAGGCATATATTTTAGATTTTCTAGTTGTATTAGTTTCCTGTGGCCGCTGTTTAACTTGGGGTTTAAAACAGCAGAACTTTATTCTTTCACAGTTCTGGAGGCCAGAATTCCAAAATCAGTATCATTGGGCCAAAGTCATGGTGCTGGCAGGCCATGCTCCCTACCTACGGAGACTCTCGGGGAGAATCTATTTCTTGCCTCTTCCAGCTTCTGATGGCTTCTGGTACCTCCTGTACTGCGACCTCATCGTTCCAATCTCTGCCTCACAGTGTCTTCTCCTCTGCTATCTATATCACATCCCCAACTCCCTCTCTCTTTTAAAGACACAAGTGTTGTCATTGAGGGCCCACCTGGATGATTCAGAATAATCCAGGATAATCGCCCCATCTCAAGACGATTATCTTAATCGTATCTGCAAGGTAACATCTACAGGTTCAAGGGATTAGGACCGGATATATTTGGAGGCCATTGTTTAGCCTACTTCACTAGTTAATATACGATACTGTAAAACATGAATGAAGATGAAATTATAAGAAGAAAAGAAATCTAAATATAGAACACTGGGAACCATAAATATATAACAGGGAAATAAAGAGGAGCCACTATAGGGAAGTGAGGAGAGAGGAACAGCCCAAGGAGACAGTTGGGGTAGGGGTGGGGGGCATGTTTTAGATTCCAATCATACAGTACTTTCACAAAGGAGAGCATGCTGGAAACACTTCAGAGAATCAAGGCGAGTGCTGAGAAGGAATCACTGGGTTTGACTCATAGGAAGAATACCCATAAGTTTAGCCAAAGTGTACTTATTGGCATGGCAGAGAGAAAGCCAAGTTGTGATGGATTAAGTTTGGGGTTACTTACTTCTGTGGTATACTTTGTGCATAGGCATAGGTGGAAGGGAAGATGGTGCAAACAGACATCTTGACAAGTCACTCTTCCACCTCACTCTCCGTTGTATTTTCTTTGGATTCCCAACAACAAAAGCTCAGAGGCCCCAGACTTGCCAAGGTGGACATGACCCATATTAAAAGGGGAAGACAGTGCATCCTTCCCATATAAAAATGCTTGCTCTTCAGCTCAGGAGAGGTCAATGACAAAGGCTTATTCATCCTTGTAATTGTTCAGCCTCCTCTCTCTCTAGGGTATCAATGACTGGACTAGTTAAGTAGTGATATTTTTACTCATTACACTCTTTTGCAATATCTTCAGAAGGACTCTAAATAGTAAATAGTTTACATTTTTTCTAATATGTGGACATTATTTAGTCACTCAATAATCTTTTAGATATCAGACAATGTGCTAAGCATTATACTGGAGATAATATAAATACGTTAGGGGGAATTCCCTGGCAGTCCAATGATTAGAACTCCCCACTTCCACTACAGGGGGCGCGGGTTTGATCCCTGGTTGGGAAACTAAAATTCCCCTCAAGCCTCTCAGTGAGGCCAATAAAAAACAAACAAAGAAATATATATAAATATATTAGAACTAATAAAAGATTAAGATAAGGTTAATGGCTAACATTCTAGTGCCTTGTATGCAACAGGCACTGATCTAAATGTTTTACGTATGGACTTATTTCAATAATTTAATGAGAAAGGAGACACTAGTATATTATTGCTCTTATTTTATAGAAGAGGGAGCTGAGGTACAAAGATAAGGAAAAGTCACACGGCTAGGAAGTTTGAAGTGAGGATTATCTGGGCCTATTCTCTGAATCACTGTGACACACATTTCTTTCAGCATCTGCAAGAAAACATCTCTAACACACTTATTTTGGGCAGAAGCATGCAAATAAGCATTATTTCAAAGTGATTTAACAAAAATTAAGTTTTGATTTTAAAAAAATCTCATAATACCACAAATCCTTATCCATTATTCATATTCATGTTTACGGAGTACCTACAATGTACTAGGCAGTGTTCTAGAAACTGAACTTTCAAAAACGAACAAAACCCCTTTCCCCCTATTTAACATGGAACTGGCTCCATCTTTCAATTTCATGCACTAGTCGACACTATCACCATAGTCCCGAGCTGAGATGAAACCAGCTCTCCCCTCACTGTGTATAAGAGACAGCATTTAATCATTGGAAGAATTACATTGTATGGTAGAAACTACCACTACTCACTTTTGAAATCCTCCTTCTGGGGGAAATTGTGCTATCCTAAACCCTAGATGAAAAATTACAGAGGAAAAACAAGGGAAAATCGTATATGGAGAATTTATTTTTATTGCAGCATCTAAATCAATAATCCAGGTTCAGAGAGGAACTATATTCACAATGTTGAGCAACTCATTTGACGTTTCTGGGTCTGTTTCCTGAGGATTGTCTAACCTGACATCGCAGATCATTTTCAGTCTGACTTTCCATGACCCCAAGCAACAAAATCAGGACTTAAGAGGAAGCCAAGCTCCACTTGTTCCACTTCCCACCCACTCGAAGGCAGGAATCAGGAAAATTACAGAACCTCAGTACTCCAAGTAAGGGAGCCTGGCCCAGGCCTTGCAGCAGTGCAGACAAACACCTCACACTGCGTCTTAGCCCCGCCCCAATGGAATCTATCAGTGAAACTTATTCGTCCTTTATCCCAAAACAAAACCCTCAGGATTCCCTCTTCATCCCCCATCCCCAGCCATGGTTGCCAAATAAAATACAGGATGCCAGATTGAATTTAACTAGACATCCTGTATTTTTATTCACTAATTCTGGCAACCTAACCGAGGTCTTTCAGCCCCTCAGGAGGAAAGGCCATCCATATCCTGGAAGACTTCCCTGATCATCCAGCCTATGTTGAATTGCAATCTCTCCTCCCTCAATGCTCCCTGTCTTACTCCAGTGTTAATTTTCCACATAGCATTTATCATCATAGATACAGATATTGATCTATTATCATCATAGACTACAGATATTGATCTGTTGTGTTTACGCTATGTATATTCTTTGCCTACAGTAATGCCTGGCACAGAGTAAATGTTTGATAAATATTTGTGAATGAATTTGTAAACTGTCTATTTGATGTAAAAAATGATATTGTCATTATGATAAATATCATAGGTAAATTTAATAATAATAATCATACAAATAACTGATATTTATTGAGCATATATAATAATATATATCAGGCAGAATGCTAAGCATTTTATGTGGATTAACTCCTTTAACTGCTCACAAAAATCCCTTGAGGTAGAAATTGTTATCCCCATTCTACAGCTGAGCTAACTGATAATGAGGGGAAAAAAAGTGACTGCCCAAGGGCTTACAGGGTAGTATTGAGATTCAAATCCAGCAGTCTGAGTTCTTTACCTGAGTCCTTTCCTAGAAGAAGAATGCTTTTCCCTAGGGACACAAAAATATGAAAAGGTTTTTTCTCCCATTCTGAGGGTTGTCTTTTTGTTTTGTTTATGGTTTCCTTTGCTGTGCAAAAGCTTTTAAGTTTAATTAGATCCCATTTGTTTATTTTTGTTTTTCTTTTCATTGCTCTAGGAAGTGGGTCAAAAAAGATCTTGTTGCAATTTATGTCAGAGTGTTCTGCCTATGTTTTCCTCTAAGAGTTTTATAGTGTCTGGCCTTACATTTAGGTCTTTAATCCATTTTGAGTTTATTTTTGTGTATGGTGTTAGGAAGTGTTCTAATTTCATTCTTGTACATGTAGCTGTCCACTTTTCCCAACAACACTTATTGAAGAGGCTGTCTTTTCTCCATTACATATTCTTGCTTCCTTTGTCATAGATTAAGTGTGTGGGTTTATCTCTGGGCTTTCTATCCTGTTCCATTGATCTATATTTCTATTTCTGTGCTAGTAGCATACTATTTTGATTACTGTAGCTTTGTAGACACAGAAACACAAATATCATATGATACAGCTTATATGTGGACTCTAAAAAAATGGGTACAAATGAACATATTTACAAATCACGGATATAGAAAACAAACTTATGGTTACCAGGGAATAAGGGGCGGAGGGATAAATTGTGAGATGGGGATTGACATACACACACTACTATATATAAAATAGAAAACAAATAAGAACTCACTGTATAGTACAAGGAACTCTACTCAGTATTCTCTAATGGCCTAAAACAAAAGAAGAGAAGAGATCTAAAACAAAAAAGAAGAATCTAAAACAAAAAAGAGTGGATATATGTTTATATATAATTGATTCACTGTGCTGTACACCTGAAACTAACACAACATTGAAATCAACTATACCCCAATAAAAATTAAGAAAATAAAAATATGAAAAAGGGGTTAAATGCTCACACAAACTAGTAAACGCTTTTGAATGAATAAATTACTGCCCCAGGCCAAAGAATTTTTTAAATTGATTGTTGTATGTGAAATAGAGCGTGATATGGACAATTAAGGGCTTCTATGTAACAGACACACTTCTGTCATGTTAATAGAGCGTTTGGCCGGAGGAGAAGATGAGAGAGTGAGGTCAAGGCTGCTCATCTTTCTTCCTCACTTTGAAGCTCAGAATCTTGACTCCGACATACAACTTGCCAAAATACTATGATACCAAACACTTAAAATATTTTTTAGGACTTTATAAAGATGGTAAAGGGATCTGAAGCCATCGCAGATTCTAGAATGAGAATGATACTCATTTTAATAACAAGTATTTTGAACACAAATATAAACAATCCTGGGTAGGATCTGCTTTACATTTCTAGTTCCTCCTCACTAAGGAACAGTCTATATCTCTACCACTCACATGAAGGGAATCCCTTCCACTCACTCTTTTCTTCCCCCTCTGTGTTGGCTGTTCTTAGCTCACACTGCTCTGTGCTGGGTTCCTTTTCTTGTGTCAAAATACTTACTATCATTTTCACATTACTTTCAGTCTCTACTAAAAGACCCCAAGTTTACGTTAAGGACTCCCTATTATTTGGTTTGAAGACTAGCGCACTGTACCACTACCAGCACATGGAAAAGCAGTAACCAAGGGCTGTTACTGTTTAACTATCACTTGCTGTTTTATGCACAGTGCTTTGCTGGTCTTCTCCTGAGCAACCAACCCAAAGATCAGCAATCTATAGCCAGCAGGCAAAATCCAGCCAACAGCCTGTTTTTGTAGGATGCCAGTAACTAAGGATGATTTTTACAGGAAAACATTTGCAATCAATTGGAAGGGAACAGTGAGGTTGACTCTCAAGTAAAATGTTACACCAAAAAAAAAAGATCCATTATTTTCATTAGTAGACTTGCATTACAAAAATTATACTCAATTATTATTATTATATATTTAATTATGTGAATAAAAAGTGTGGCAATTTGTTTTCTCTTTGCTATATAGGTACCTACTAATTATACTCGATTCGGTCTCTTGGCCCACAAAGCCTAAAAATATTGACGATCTGGTCTTTTACAGAAAAAGTTTGTTGATCTCTGAGCTAATATTGGGTTGGCCAAAAAGTTCGTTCGGGTTTTTCCATAAGATGTTACCCGAACAAACTTTTTGCCCACTTCAATATTTGACGTTGAGAAGTACAATTCAAAAAAGGTCAATTGCTAATTATTTTATTTTATTATTTTTTGGCCACATTGGGTTTTAGTTGCGGGAGAGGGATCTTCACTGAGGTACAAGGTCTCTTCATTGCGGCTCTCAGGCTTCTCTCCAGTTGTGGCACGCGGGTTTTCTCTCTCTAGTTGTAGTGCGCGGGCTCCAGGGCACGTGGGCTCTATAGCTGTGGTGCGCAAGCTCCAGAGCACGTTGGTTCTGTAGTTTGCAGCCCACTCTCTCGATGAGGCACGCGTGCTCAGTAGTTGTGGCGCTCAGGCTTGGTTGCCCTGGGGCATGAGGGATCTTAGTTCCCTGACCAGGGATCGAACCCACGTCCCCTGCGTTGGAAGGCGTTTTCTTTACCACTGGACCACCAGGGAAGTCCCGCCAATTATTTTTAAAAAGAGAGCACTTACAGTTTCACCGATTCCAGATGTATTTATATGTAATTTAAGTATGCTGTTTTGTGGCATCATTTTTTAAATTCCTATTTATTTGCTACATTCAGGGGTTTTTTTTGTGGGGGGGGATTGTTTTTGGTTTTCATTGTCAAAGGATGCTCACATTTTTCGCCTGTTTGTTACATTCCTATTGTCACAATTGACTAATTGTTACTAAAACATTTCGTCTGACAGGTTGTTTTTGGTGGGTGCAAAATTACATGCAGCACAGTGTTAAAAGATAATTCAGGTCATCTAAAACTATGTCTCAGTAAACACACAATCCAGAAAGCCTTTTTGTTTGCGATCATCTCTTGCTACCCACATCAGTAAAGATGTTAGTGATTTTATTTTTATTTTTCCAATTGACTACCATCTCATTTCAGAAAAAAAAAAATTAAACAGAGAGAACCTGCTGAAGAAAACTGAAAATTGTGTGAATAACCATCACTGATCCATCCCTTTAGCTGACCCTAAGAAAATATGGAGCAGCCTTAATGGAAGTAGAAAGACACAGTTGTGATTTGCCCCATATTAAACTTTTTTTTTTAAGCTGTCCCTTTTTTTTTCTCGGTAGACCTTAAATCAGCAAGGGGAAGAACGCGTAGGAGTGACTGCATCCCTGAAGCTCGGTCTAAAGGCCATCCTTGGACTTAGCCAAGCCAGGTTTATGGACCAAGTAAATTCAGCCTGGACCTCGAGCTGTTTATTCATTATTTACTAATCTACTCAGCACGCCTTTACTGAGAGCTCACTGTGAGCAGTAGGACAACAGTTTCTGCTTCAAAGGAATTTATAGTTCATTTAATCCTGTTCTGCCAAGGTAACCCTAGGCAAAACTATAGTTCAGGTAAATATAATTAGCCGTCTCACTTTGTTTACCTATACTGCCTTCACCTTTTAAAGTTACCAATATTGTTACCCGTAAGATACCAAAGATAGGTAGCCCAGCCTGCCATTCCTGGAAACGAGAACCTAATCCCCAGCACCACCTTCTCAGCCTTCCCTATGGCTCAAATCTCCAGACCATCCCCACAGCACCCCAAGCTAAGATTCCCCTCTTACTGCCCTATTATTCTCTTTACCGTCTCATTCCTTCAGGAAAAGATTCGGTTCTAAAAAGTCAACTCCCACTTTAGAAAGTGGACTAACTTCCCAGATTTCTAGATGAAAATACCAGCTAATGGTGATCAGCTCTGATCAATACACTTATTCTGTTCTATACACTTTACCCGAATTAACTCACTTTCCTCTCACAGTACCCTTATGATGTAAGCACTCCTATTATTCCACACTTTGAAGATGAGAAAATAGGCACACAAAAATTCAGTAATTTGCCCAAGGCTGTCTGTGAGAAGTAGAAGAGCCAGTATACAAAGCCAGCCAGGCTGCCCTGCAGCCTCTACTCCTTCCATTGCCTCTAACAAGTAGATCGTACAAAGATTTCAAAGGGTGGTCAGCCAGAGGCAGTCAACCTCCACAGTGGGCTTAATCCCAGAGACTAATCTGAGGAGAGGATTTCTGAGCTGAGCATGAGGCAATAGGCAGCTTTCCTTGGGGGGAAAGACACTTTAGTAAAAGCCCATCCTGCCATGGTCAGTGTTGGACCTGGAGGCCTTGAGTGAAAAGTCTCCATTCCTAAGAGATGCCTATTTCCTGAGAAGTTAGAAATGCACAGCCTTTTAAGCTTCAGTGTCCTGAGCTTGAAACACAAGGGAAGGGGGCAAGGCACAACCTTTAAAAGAATGATATAGCCATAGGACATGACAAAAACTGGTTAGAACCAGCTAGGTCCAAGATGGCAGACAAGTCAACTTCCAGTAGACCTTGAGCCTCCTTATGCACTCATTGTCATACATTAGCATATGCTAAATGACACACCCACCAGCACTATGACAGTTCTGAGATCAACCATAAAAGGTCAAAAAGTAGGCAGTGGCCCAATTCCTGGAAATCCCCGCTCCTTCCCCAAAATAATTGGACTAATCCCCCCTACTCATTAGCCTATGAGATTACCCAGTCCATAAAAACTAACCACACCATATTTTGGGGCCTCTCACCTTCTGAGATGGCCCACACTCTGTCTGTGGAGCGTGTTTCTCTCTAAATAAATCCACTTCTTTTTTAAAAAATTAATTAATTAATTAATTTTTATTTTTGGCTGTGTTGGGTCTTCGTTTCTGTGCGAGGGCCCTCTCCAGTTGTGGCGAGTGGGGGCCACTCTTCATCGCAGTGCGCGGGCCTCTCACTATCGCGGCCTCTCGTTGCGGAGCACAAGCTCCAGACGCGCAGGCTCAGTAGTTGTGGCTCACAGGCCCAGTTGCTCCGCGGCATGTGGGATCCTCCCCGACCAGGGCTCGAACCCGTGTCCCCCGCATTGGCAGGCGGACTTTCAACCACTGCGCCACCAGGGAAGCCCCTAAATCCACTTCTTATGTATCACTTTGTCTCTCACTGAATTCTTTCTGCCATGAGACTTCAGGAACATGAGCTTCATTAAGTCTTGAGACCAGGTGTGTAATCTCAATTAAAAGACTGTGGGTTCAAGTCCCAATCTGAGGTGCATGGTTTCAGTTTCAAGCTGTCTCACCTTGTTCTGGTGGACGATCCTCCCACTGGGCCCACCTGGGGGGCTTGTTCACAGCAGTAATGGGATGAATCCAAGGCCAGATTGTGAAGAGCTATGAAGTTCAGCCAGGCCTTGTGACGCATCCACTCCAGTCAGAGGCCAAGCCCTTCAGAGAAATCTATTCCTTTATCACATCATGAGGAAGAGGCTGGAGCCAGATTACCCAGGGTCTTCTGAGCTGCAAAAGCCTTCAAGTGCGGGACGTGTCACGTCATTCATTCACTGAGAGTGAACACATGACTAAATTAAAATGATCAGAATGAGCTTTGACTTTTGTGTATGTGCCTGTCCTCCAGAAGCTGTGTAGGATGTGTCTAAAAAGCCTTTACTTGTGAGCTCATACCAAATAAATGATGGCAGACCCAAGTTGTAAGAATAGCTTCTAGGTGATGAACCCAGAGATTATCATACTAAGTGAAGTAAATCAGACAGAGAAAGACAGATATCGTATGATATCACTTATACGTGGTATCTAAAAAATAATACAAATAAACTTATTTATAAGACAGAAACAGAATCACAGACATAGAAAACAAACTTATGGTTACCAAAGGGGAAAGGAGGGGAGGAATAAATTAGGAGTTTGGGATTAACGGTTGCAGACTAATATATATAAAATAAATAAGCAACAAGGATTTACTGTATATTCAATATCTTGTAATAACCCATAATGGAAAAGAATCTGAAAAACTACATATATATAATAATCCACAATGGAAAAGAATCTGAAAAACTATATATATATATATATATATATATATATATATATATATATATGCAGGTGCTGCACACCTGAAACTAAGACAATGTTGTAAATCAACTATACGTCAATAAAAAAAAAAAAAATTCCAGAAAAACTGAGCTTGAAAACACATTCTTTCAAAAGAAACCCCACAGCTTCCACAACATTCCTGTGCTTTCTGCCATCCCACTCCTTCCGATGGGCTCTGGGGCTGACTGGCTTAGATTCTGCATACACAGAGAAAACCTGGCCCCTCCGTAGGACAAAGAGAGTAACCTCAGGCACCTGAAATGACAAAAATCTATGCCCCATAGCAATATGACCAGCATAAAGATGGGGTGAGTTCAGTTACTATAAGAATAATGTCAATCGTTCTTACCTCTTTTGCAAGGAGAGCTTTAACCTCAGGGCTGGCTGCTCAGTTCACCTTTTATCTCACACATAATTCTTTAATACGTGTCCTCTTGCTGTGAACTGATTTTGATGTTTAACCTGGATAAGCTAGGTAGCAAGATCCTAGTGTTTCCCAGCAAAGTTTGCTTGTTTGTTTGTCTCGTTTTTCTATTTGCAAGTGCCAGGCTCCATTCCCCATAAATAAAGCAATTTGGAGATTATTTGAAATAGATTTTCCAGGACATCAGAGGTGGCAAGAACCTTTCAGAATTCTCAGATATGCTGTGAAAATATGCTTTATGTTCCAATGCACAGGACAGAATCCACCAGGCTGCCCAGAGCCACATCTACACTCTAATGACTGGGCTATGGGCAGATAGGGAGACTGTAGAGGGGTTAATGAATGCTGGGTCAGGCTTACAAGGATGCAAGGACAGCATAGCTTCCTGGAAGTCCCTGTGCCTTTCCTCCCTCCCTCCCACCCTCCCTCCCTCTCTCCTTCCCTCCCACCCAACTTTTAATATTTGTTGTTTTGGAAAGAGTTAAAGATTTGAAATTCCAGTTTAAAATCCTGGCTTTACCTTTTCCTATTTGCTAGGGTCTTTCTCACACGTAAAGAGGATTTCTCCTTTGTAAAAACATATTCAGATCCTCTGCCCACTTTTTAATTGTATTGTTAGTTATTTTGCTTTTGAGTTTCTGAGTTCCTTATATATTTTGGATATTAATCCCTTATCATATATATGATTTGCAAATATTTTCTCCCATTCTTTATGTTGTGTTTTCACTTTGTTGATGATTTTATTTGCCAGGCAGAAGCTTTTTACTTTGATGTAGTCCAAGTTGTTGATTTTCACTTTCGTTATATTTGCTTTTGGTGTCATATCCAGAAAATCATTGACAAGACTGATGTCAAGGAACTTACCCTCTATGTTTTTTTCTAGGAGTCATATGGTTTCAGGTCTTAAGTTCAAGTTTAACCATTTTAAGTTGATTTTTGTGTATGGTATAAGATAGTGGTCCAGTTTCATTCTTTTGTATGTCGCTGTCCAGTTTTCCCAGCACTAGCTATTGAAGACACTATCCTTTTCCCATTGTAAATTCTTGGCTCCCTTGTCATACATTAATTGACCATGCATGCATAGGTTTATTTCTGGGCTTTCTATTCTGTTCCATTGATCAGTGTGTCAGTTTTTATGCCAATACAATACTCTTTTGATTACTATGGCTTTGTGTGTAATATCGTTTTCTTTTTTTTCAGTTGAGTTCTTTGCCTGATACTTTTTTTTTAATTTTATTTTTTAATTAATTAATTTATTTTTGGCCGCGTTGGGTCTTCGTTGCGGTACGCGGGCTTCTCATTGCGGTGGCTTCTCTTGTTGCGGAGCATGGCCTCTAGGTGCGCGGGCTTCAGTAGTTGTGGCTCGTGGGCTCTAGAGTGCAGGCTCAGTAGTTGTGGCGCACGAGCTTAGTTGCTCCACAACATGTGGGATCTTCCCGGACCAGGGATCGAACCTGTGTCCCCTGCAGTGGTAGGTGGATTCTTAACCACTGTGCCACCAGGGAAGTCCCTGTAACATAGTTTTAAACCAGGACGTGTGATGCTTCCAGCTTTATCCTTCTATTTCAAGATTGCTTTGCTCTTCTGGGTCTTTTCTGCTTCCATACAAATTTCAGGATTGCTTTTTTTTTTATTTCTGTGGAAAATGCCATTGGAATTTTAATAGGAATTGCATTGAATCTGTAGATTGCTTTGGGTAATATGGACATCTTAGCAATATTAATTCTTCCAGTCCATGAGCCTAGAATATCTTTCCTTTTATTTGAGTCTTCTTCAGGTTCTTTCATCAATGTCTTATAGTTTTCAGTGTACAGATATTTCACCTCCTTCGTTAAATATATCATAGATATTTTATTATTTTTGATACAATTGTAAATGGGATTGTTTTCTTAATTTCTCTTTCTGATAGTCTCTTATTAGCGTATAGAAATGCAACAGATTTTTGTATCCTGAAATTTTACTAAATTTGATTATTAGTTCTAATGGTTTTTTGGTAGAGCCTTTGGGGTTTTCTATAAATAATGTCATGTCCTCTGCAAAAAGAAACAGTTTTACTTCTTCCTTTCTGACTTGGATGCTTTCTATATCTTTTTTCCTGCCAATTTTCTCTGGCTAGGATTTCCAGTATTACATTGAATGAAAGTGGCAAGAGTAAACTTGTATTGTTCTTGATCTTGGAGGAAAAGTTTTCAGTTCACCACTGAGTATGATGTTAGCTGTGGGCATGTCATATATGGCAATTATCATGTTGAGGTACATTCCCTCAATAGGCAGTTTGTTGATATTCTACTGTATTCTAAAAATAACAACAGTGACGCCTTGCTATGTGTTGTGTTAAGCCACTGATTTATGTTTTCCTATTTAATCTTCCCCAAAATTCTACTAGGTAGTCTTGCATTCATTTATAGATGAGGAAACGTATATGGCCTATGTGTGTATGACCCAAAGCCCATGCTATTAACCTTTACTTTAATAGCATCATACATTTATTAGTTAATTTAAATAACTTGAGACCTGAAAGGCTTTAGTTTTGCTTCAGGTTATTTGATGTAGCTTTCTCTTCAATTCACTGGATTGTAGCATATCTCTCCATAATACTAAATTGAAAACATTAGTATTCTGTGCTACCTGTTGGTCCTTCTTGTTTGTATAAGAAAATGGAATGAAGTGAAAAGTTCCACAGGCCAAAAAGTTTTTCTTATAAGTGAAAATCCTTTTGAAAAGTACTAGAACCTGTTTTTAGTTTCATGATTCATTGCAAGAGCCTTTGTTATTTAGAAAGCAAATGTTAGGAGCAGAGCTGAACATCTTCTATGTGCAATAAAATCCAGCCCATATCAGTGTGCTTTTCAAACAGGTGAATCTGGCCACCTTTCTGGAAGTGGAGGGAAATCTTTCAGTGTGTTCTGGCTGCTGTATGAAGAGGAATAAAATGCCAACCAGAATTAAGAAGCAGTGCAGAATTCTGATAACTTTTACGAATAATGCAGGCTTATTTTTTATTTTTGGTTTTGTATGTTGTTGTTGTTCTTGTTGTTTTGTATTTTCTCCACTCCCAATGCCAAGTTCAATTCACTGTCCATCAAATCATCTATAATGATGCATATCAAAAAGTGCTTTCCACATATAACCCAGGAGAAAGTAATGGACTTATATACTTTTATTTTGAGGATTAATTAAATTAAATTAAAATTAAATCATGGTTAATTATTCAGTGATTAATAATGAAATCAATTATAGATGAAAATAATAGTTTGTATTAACAGATTAATTTCAAAGTGCAAATAATCTGACCAATTGAAACTCTAAAGAGGAGGTGCAAAAGGAACGATGCAAACTGAACATTTAAGCTAACTTGACATTGACAATTCCTATTATTACTTGAGAAAAAAACCACACACACAAAAATCAACAATCATTCATTTCCAGAAGTCCATAGTTACTAGGTGCCCTCTGGGCCAATTACACTTGTTTGACTAAAGCCCAATGTTGATTTAACCTTCATGACATTTCATGCTCTGGGTACACTGCTCCACAATGCCCTCTAAAAAGTAAATATAGGATAATGCATTAAATAAATTACATCTTATAAAATACTTTAATGCTTGTTACAAATCACGCATTATCCTCAAGCCAACACATACCACACATCTTCACATTCATTGTATAAATTATTAATTGATGTTCAAAGAGCTTAACTTAAACGAAGAAAAATTTAAGTACATTTGGAAAAAGGAAAGATTTTTGCCAGTCCGTTTTGAACGTGTATCTCTAAGGAATTAGGAACATACTTCTTCTACTGGTTAATGAAAGATAAACAGACTACAAAAACAACAAAAAACCTGGAAGTATTGTGCCATGTGATTCAACTCTGTGACTACAACCCTGGATTTCTGATTGTTTCCTTGGCATGTGCACAGCGTTTTAAACACCTAAAGGACAGTTTGCACTTTAAACTACATTCTGCTTTAATAATGGCTATTAATACAATTCCTGAGCATCACATATTTGCTTAATTTTAAGATTTGAAGGTCTCTCCAGAAGAACTCTAATCTGTCTCACATCCAGGACTTTACTTAAACTTCAGAAATGGCTCCTGAGATCTGAAGGGTATTTCATAACTCTGTTGGTCTATGCCCATAACAAGTTGTGGGAGATTGTATTTTCCAAGAAGCCTGCAACAGTAGCCCCCATCCTGCAGTCTCTACTGCAGTGTGCCCCTCCTCTCGTGTCTATGCTGGTTTATATACACTGGTAACCATTTGAATGCAGCAAAAGCGATGCGTGTGATTTCCACGACTAAGTCAAAAAGCCAATGCAGCTTTCACCTTCCACACTGGAAGGCTTACTTTTGGAGTCTTCAGTTACAAAATGTTCAGCTATCCTGAGATGACCGTATTATGGGGAAGCCCTAGCATCATGAAGAGACCACAAGCAGCTGCTCCAGAGTCAGTCACCCAGCTGAGATGCCAGTCAACAGCCAGCATTAACCACCATGTACATGAGATCAGTGATGTCCAATAAGAATGAACTACACATAAAACTTTAAGTTTTCATTTTAAAAATTAAAAAGAAACAAGGGAAATTAATGTGGTTAATATATTTTATTTCACCCACTATCCAAATATTGTTATTTCGATATGTAACCAATATACACATTATTAATGTGTTTTCATACTAAGTCTTTGGAATAGTATGTGTATATATGTGTTTATGTGTGTGTACATGTTTCACTTAGAACACAACCCAGTTCAGATTAGATATACTTCAAGTAGTCAATACCCATGTGGGGTTAGTGCCTCCTGTGTTGGACAGCTCTAGACGATTTGATTCCAGCCTCTAGTCGATCCATTCACCCCACCTGTTGTTGAGTCTCCCCCCAGCTGTTGAGTCTTCCCAGCTGAGCACTAGAAGATGTGGAGACCTCTCCATTGGTCTGACTCACAGGATACATATTTTAAGCTGCTAAGTTTGGGGGTAATATGGTATGTAAACACTGATAGTGCAGCATAGGTACCACTAGAAACACAGGTTATGAAAATAGATATGTTTCTGCCCTCTGTTCAAGCTTAATTATTTTAGAGAAAGGTTAAACCATAGAATCTTAGAGGCCCTGAAAAAACCCTTAAAGAACATTTATTTCAACCTCCTACCCAATGCCAAAATCGTGATTATATCATCCACACCAGTAGGTCTACTCAGCTTTGCTTGATTAGTTAACAAGTTATACCTCACAAGAAAATGTACTGAATTTTTGAGCAACTTTAATTTTTTTGAAATTTTTCTTTATGGTGAATAAAAAAATGACCTCAGTAATTTCTCTTCAGCAGTTCTATTCTGGCCTCTGGAGCAATATAGCTAATCCCTCTGATGCAGCAGCTGCTCAGAGCTCTGGAGACAATGAATGTATACTTTCCCTGCCCTAATCACCCCACCCTCCACCAGCACCACCAATATAACTTTCTCCAGGCTAAATGCCTCAAATTCTTTCAGCTGCTCCTTGTAAGGGAAAGTTTTCAGAACTTTAACCACTAATACGAATTCCTGGCAGTTCTCTACTTTATGACTCTTCATCTCAAACCTTACAATATAAAACTCAGAATAGAATATGTGTTCCATATATGGCCTACCAATACACAGTTCAATAGACGTGTTAGTCTTGTCCTGTATGATGTATTTTCATGAAGGTGAGTTAAGATTGCTACTCACCAAAGGTATTTTGATGGAGACAGGGCTTCCTCTATCTAAACACACATGGTCCCTTAGCTGCACACAGCACCTTAATATATTCTAGGAGGAGCCCAAAACTTAAAATCAGAAGACCTGATCTTGAGTTCAGTCAGCAATTGACTAGATGTGTGACTTTGGGCAAGTTGTTTGTAGTATCTGTATCACAGTTATACTGTCTGTATTTATTAAAAAGTGGTAATATAGGAATGTGGCATTTTGGGGTAGACATTGAATGGAATAAGTATGTGTAAATGATTTGTAAGCTGTGAAAATCTATACAAACATAAGGCCCTTTTATTATTAATATCAACCTAAGAATAGGGCTTGATGCTTGTTTCCATAAAACTTTGTCTTCCTGGTACTGGCTCACCATCACTGCTCTTGGAGAACTTTCTTTAAAACGTTACTCCATCTGGTTTAGTAATTCAATAAACACTTATGAAGCATTTATTCTGTGTAAGACTTAGCATTATCAGTTCGCTTCAGTGCCTTAGAAAGTCTACCAAGCCTTCAAAATCCCTAGGTCATCCATCAACTGCCCACAGGTATGTCAGAGTCTTTTAGTCAAAACGAGTGATTTGATTTAAGACTCTGTTCTTTGCACCTGCTGATCCAGATCCCTGGGTCAGGCTGCCCAGAACGGCAGCAGGAGGAACAGGGAGACCCAACTTCACTTTGGGGCCTGTTGCAAGAAGGTCACCCGCATAGTTTCCTGCTACCTTCCAAAGCTCCAGAAGTCAGAGCAAAAAAAAAAATTTAAAGCAACTTGAAATTCACTGTAAGTGGTGTGCCAGAGAATGGCGAGGTATTTCTCAGATACGTTATGGAGTAGATAGGTTACTGATTTCTCCTTGCCTATAGGTCATAGATACTTGGCGGGACCTTATGGGTCAGCTAGTGTGACACACTCATTTTAGAGGAGAGGACTGGCCTGCGGTGGGTTGTCTAAGACTCACAGCAAATTAGCAGCAGCACAGATTACAATTTCCTACCTAATGAATTTCCTCTATGCTCCACTGATGAAGCAGTCAAAGAGTTAAGCAACTGAGACAATCCCAAACACACATACATACGCACACACTCATGCCTACACACATTAAGTTGGAGTGACCTTCACTTTTTATCTGATTCACAGCAGTTTCTCTTCATATAGGAACTGGACGGACTGCTTTAGGACTTCTGGGTTTTGTTTTGTTTTGTTTTTAAAAGAAAAAGCTGCGATGAACTGACTGAAATTATTTAATGGATCCACTGTCATTATGCAGACCCAGTCTTAGTTTCAGGTAGTATTCTAAAACCCCATCAACATCTACGAAATATGGGATCTTGCATGACTCTCTTCTAAATGTGGGGTTGAAAACAATCAGCAAAGAAGCATGGGAGTCAGTCAGGGAAGGTTGTACAGAAGAGGTAGATCTTAAAGGGGGTAAGAGTAATGCATTGCTCTAAAGTAAGGAGGGTAACCGGGGAAATAAAAATTCACCATCTAAAAATATAGAAGAGGAAGCAATCAAATGGTGTGAGGAAGATGGCAGGCAAATAGTCTTGCCTGGAGTAGGGAGGACGGATATATGGAAAACTAGTGGAATAGGGTGTGAAAAGGTACAGTGTTTTGACACCATCTGAATACAGGAACGTGAACAAGCCACTTCTGTCTGATGCTTGTTGCACAAGGCAATAATTCCAGGGTGCAAACAGTTGGGGGACACTTTATATTTGTAGTATCTTGTGAGGCCTGTTTCAAAGTTAAATGCATGCCCCCCAAACGTGGAGCTGATTAGGACGAATGAACACACAGGTTCTGTTGCACAAGATGAGAGAGCAAAAGCGCTCATACTTTACTGGTTTTCATGTAAATCACTTTGTAAAATCAAAGCAAGTACTTAATTTGAATTACCCTGTCAGGAACTATAGCTGCTCTGCACTTATTAGCATTTCACGGTCTACCAGGTACATTCACAGATATGTTTGATCTGACTCTCTCAACAACTCTGTGAGTTAAGCTATTATTACTCACATCTCACAGATGGAAGAAGCTGAGTCTTGAGAAGTTCAGTGAATTGCCTGAGGTCACTCAGCCTGTAGGTCTGTGCTGGAGCTCAAACCCGGGTTCTGAATCCACGTCAAGTCCTCTTTCGATTGAATCACTGCAGGGAATAATAATAGGCATCTCCTTGGGTCTATCACCTATGGAACAATGTCTTCCTGACGGAGAGATTTCTGCTGAGGTGGTAGAGACCTTCCCTAGCCACTCTAAAGAGTTAAGTATTAGACCAGAGCCTTCTTCTCTGAAGGATAATTTTTAATGTCCTTAAATGTCTGACTTTCTGGCATGGGAAAGTCAACCATAAATATCAGGGCAATGGATCGTGTGATTGCAAAATTTATATATATGGGATTTTGGAATTTCTATGATTCTCTAAGAGGATTGAAAATGGAAACTTGAAGCATTGTTTTAATATGACGCACAGAGATTTTGACCTTTACATTTTCTGGGGTAGATGAGGTTATCGAGGCAACAAAATATTTGGATTTACTTTTTTTTTTTTTTTTTTTTACAGATCAGGGACTTCTTTTTTGTAAATATTTATTTATTTATTTGGCTGCGTCGGGTCTTAGTTGTGGCATGTGGGATCTTGGGATCTTCGTTGCAGCATGCAGGAGGCATGCGGGATCTTTCGTTGCAGCACGCTGGCTTCTCTCTAGTTGTGGCGCGAGGGCTCTAGAGTGAGTGGGCTCAGTAGTTGCCTCACGGCATGTGGATCTTAGTTCCCCGACCAGGGATCGAACCCACGTCCCTGCAGTGGATTGTTTTTTTTAAATAAATTTTTTTATTTACTTCTGGCTGCGTTGGGTCTTCGTTGCTGTGTGCAGGCTTTCTCTAGTTGCGGCGAGCGGGGGCTACTCTTCGTTGCTGTGCGAGGGCTTCTCATTGTGGTGGCTTCTCTTGTTGTGGAGCACGGGCTCTAGGCACACGGGCTTCAGTAGTTACAGTGCTCCGGCTCAGTAGTTGTGGCACTCGGGCTTAGTTGCTCCGTGGCATGTAGGATCTTCCCGGACCAGGGCTCGAACCCATGTCCCCTGCATTGGCAGTTGGATTCTTAACCACTGCACCACCAGGGAAGTCCCTGGATTTACTTTTTAATTGGCTTTTCTAGAATAATTAACACGGCATTTGCATTTCATCTTCAGAAATTGCTCTGTTGCTTATATTTTTTACTGTTTATATTTTCTGAGGCAGAGATATTATTATTGATAAAATATCCACTGCTGCTTTATATTTACCTCAAAGAATCAGAACTAACTAGATGAAAACCTTAGCAGGAAAAGAAAATGGTTACTTTTTAACTCCTTTTAAAGCACCAATAAATTGCATGATTGGCAGTGTAAGGAAAAGTCTGTTAATAATAATGTTAACAGACTTGGAATATTGCCATTTTGATTGACACCACTACTAGACTGGAGTAAGTAGTATTTATTCAGTGCCAGAAACTTTGATTCTAAGGCTGAGTCTGGAAATAAAAATCCAAAAGCTCTGTTTAGTTTGATTTTCTTAATTCTCAGGCCGATATTTAAAAAACGTTGAAAGACAAATCAGATAGTTTCACTTAGAGAAATATGATGCCCCAAGGACAAAACTTTGACACAAAGCTTAGCTATTTAAGGTCTGTAATAGCCTGCATTTGGAGAGCATATTTTAATTTACAAATATCGCTATGATACTGGCAGCAACCTTAAGAGGTTTGCAGACAGCACACACTATTATTCCCGGTTTAGAGCTGAGAGAGCTGGAGGTCAGAGGGTCTGAACAGTTTGCCAAAAGACAAACAGCTAATTGGAGGGAGATCCGAGTCTCCGAACTCCTACTCCAAATTATTTCTACTTATTTGAGTAGAACCATTTTTAAAATTGCTGATTCTAGATCATTTTTGACGAGTCCAAAGGGAAATTTGTATGGTCTTTCAAGTGTGCTTCCCACAATGAACATTAGTTGTTAGTGGTTTTTTATTGGGAGTCTGGAGGAAATGGAGTAGGAAGAAATAGGTTTGAATTTTGTATAGCTGCTAATTAGTTTGAAAATATTGGGCAACTATGTAACTTAATTTAATGTGCCTTTCCTCCTACAAAGCAGGAATTCAATTAATTACTTATCATAATTCTTAAAACTGAGAAGTATTTCCAAAAGAAAATCTGGATGTTTAGCTGGGTTTTAGCTACACAGTGATAGAGAGGAAAGTGTTTCCATGCAGATTTGACAACCCTTTCCGACCCACCTATTCCCAACCATGCCCAGCTGTCTATCATTCAAAGTATCAGTAGGTCTGTACCATGCCAGAAAATATCAGAGAAACAATTCGTTTGTCACTTCTAGATAGAGTCAGTCTGAAATGTGATTATGAAGGAGTAAAAGCATCTCTTTTGTGGCCAAACTTCATTATCAAAGCAGCTGATGCTATGCTAGGAAATTCCAAAACTTATAATTCTATCTGGTTTAAAAACATGGGGATAAGGGGCTTCCCTGGTGGCGCAGTGGTTGAGAGTCCGCCTGCCGATGCAGGGGACACGGGTTCGCGCCCCGGTCTGGGAAGATCCCACATGCCGTGGAGCGGCAGGGCCCGTGAACCATGGCCATTGAGCCTGCTGGTCCGGAGCCTGTGCTCCGCAACGGGAGAGGCCACAACAGTGAGAGTCCCACGTACCAAAAAAAAAACCAAAAAAACAAGAAAACATGGGGATAAGGAAGATACCTCATCCCCATCACCAACCTATGTTACCAAATGAAATATTTCATCCAAATACCCACTTTGCACTCTGATCTTCCTGAAGACAGCTTATTTCTTTTTATATCTGAGATCCTACATTCTTCTGGACTCTATCTTTGATTGATTTTGAAAGAAATTTCAGTAACTCTCAGAATGGAAAGTCAATAACTCAAACTAAATGGAATTGAGAAGGGGAGCGTGGCAACAGTTGCAGCCTAGAAAATTGTCCCCATTCAGTCAGGAAATAGAGAGCTCTTGACCTAAAGGGGATGCTTGCTCCCAATTAGGTGAGAGGGATGCGGTTGCTCTGTTGCTTGTGACTCTGCTGGAGCCGTGCCTTAGCCCGACTGCCATCTCCGGCTTCAGAGAGCAGCTTAAATAAGACATTCCAACCTGCGAGGAGGAATCAAGGAGCCATTCCTCTTTCATCAATTACTTAGTGTGTCATGCTCCCAGACCAGCAGGATCCACATACGCTCCACTCTCTTAATGCCAGAAAGACGTCTTTATCTGTAAACAGCATGTTCCAGGAAGCTCCGTACACCTGCCATCAATAAAGCACCGCTCAGTACCTCAGAAGCTGGTGACTCAGTGGTGTTTTTTTCTGTTTCTTTCATTGCCATTTATGGAGGACCATTGTACAAAGAAAATTAAAGCCTAAAAAAGCAAGACAGTTCTGCTAATACCGCATTGGTGAAAACAGCACTACTGATTCCTATTTGTCTCCCAGTTCACCCAGGATTCCTAACTGCTTTGTCTCGATTGGATGCTCAGATGTGGTGTGTTGAGGGACAAAGTATGCCTCATGGCCAGAGCAGGCAAAACAGTGCTCATGGTTAGAAGCGAGGGCTTTGGGGTGGAACACCTGCGTTTGGACCCTACTCGACAGCTTACTAACCATGTGACCCTGGGCAAGTTCCCTAACATCTGTGCCTCAAATTCCCCATCTCTAAATGGGGATGATGATAGTATCTACTTAATAGGGGTTGTGTGAGGATTGTGTAGATTAATACACGGTAAGCTCTTAAAATAGAGCACAGCACAGGAGAAGTGTCCAAATGGACCTGTTGCTGTCATAAGTTCATGGTGTCATAAGTTCAGGTGCCCAACTATCCCAGTGATAACACATTCCTCTTCAGAGAGGTAACACCTGTGCGTAACCACACTGTCGCTCATGATGATGCCACAGAGGTTATAAATCAAAGGTCACCTCTGCTCCTCATTCAGGGTGTGGACAGCCCAATGTGCTGAATAGAGCTCTATATGGAAAGAGAAAAGACTCAGGTTTCAGTCCATATTTGCCACAAACTTGCTGTGAATGGTTATTGTGTGAAAAAGGTTATTTTACCTTTTGCCCCAGGTTTTCGAACTATAAAAGTAGGGGAATTTTCCCCGAGCCTATCCAGACGTAATTACTTGACTTTGAGAGGTAAAGGGAAAACCTGAATGTTTGGGTAAACTGGAAATACTTTATTCTGTGAACATCTGTGCACCACATACAGTTGAGGGTCCTGGCTGGAGATACGGTCTTGAACAGGACAGACAGGGTTGGTGCCCTCTGGGAGTTTACATTCTAGAGAAGAGATTCCATCAATCAATGATAAGCTAACAGATAAACAAGAAAAATCCCAGGCTGATAAGTGCTATCAGGAAATTAACACAGGGTGGAGGGATTTGGAAGGAGGGTTACTTTAGTTCCGGTGTTCAGGAAAGTTGTCTTCGAGATACCATTTAAGTGGAGAACTGAAAGGCAAAAAGTCAGCCAGGTGAAGAGTAGGCCAACAGCATTCCTAGCAGAGGGAACAATGGTTCACGTCTTAAGGTAGGAACTAGTTTGGAATATTTGGAAAGAAGAAGACAAAGAACATGGGAGAGAGTGGAAAGAGATGAGGCCCAAGAGGCAGGGCCACTCCTATAATCTTCATAGCCCTGATAAGGAGTTACGGTTGTATTCTAAATGTGATGGAGCCATTAGGCTCTTTTAAACAAGGGGGATTGATGACTTATTCTGGTATATGGTTTATAGTGTCTATTTTAAAAGGACTGGTTCTAGACACCTCATTGAAGGAGGCAGTTATAATTTCCTGACAAGAGGGATGAATTGGTTACTTGTTAATTCAATGGTTCTGAGTTCTTGTCTCAATTTAGCTCTTAATCAAGAGGGCATTTGGGCAAGTCATGTAATTCATAATTGCTTCCCTTAACAACAGAAAAATAAGAATCAAAATATTGTCTCACCCAAAATTTGGAGATGTGATAAGCAGAACTGAGATTACCGCTGTAAAAACCCTTTGGGTTGCTTCAAGGATAATGTGTCTTACACATTTCCTATTCAGTGTTTTAAAGTGTTCCATATTCCTATGGGAAATGGGGAGAGAAAAAGGTAAGGAGGGGACAGAGAGTGGACATCTGCAGTAGCAAGTCATTAAAAATATAGTCTTAGGAGCCAAACTACCAAGTCAGTATCTCTGCAATCCTGAGAAAGTTGCTTAACCGCCTCTGTGAAATGGGAATAATAAGAGTGATAATAATACTTAACTGACAGAGTTATTCTGACTGTTAAATAATGCCCATATAAAGTGCTTAGAACAGCACCTTGTACTTATTAAGTACCCACTTAGTAACCACTACCCCTCTGGACTCTCAGTCTTGCCCACCACATTCCTATTTCGGGGGGCTCCCATAGCGCTGTGTTTACGGATGCTCTGCCATCCATTGTGGAAGCTGAGGACACTGTTTTCTCCCTTTCCCCCCGCTGCCAGCCAAGCACATGTGACCTAATCTGGACCGATCAGAGTCAATATGGGACAACGATGATGGGGTTACTAGATTTTATTTATGTTCAGGCAGCTGTTGCCACATGAGAGATTTTGTGCTCTCTTGTGCCATTATCACACCCCCTCCCGCTGCCGCCAGGTACTTAGCTCCTGTCTATATTTTCCAAGTTTAATCCTCTAGCCTCCCATGGACACTGTGAACCCCTAATAGCCCACCAATTCATTCCCCTTGGCTTTAGATAGCCAGGGTTAGTTTTATTTAATTGCAGATAAGCCATTCCTGATGAGTATTGGCTAGAACCTTCCTTCTGGCTCTCCCTCCAGCCCCTTCCTCTCGTCCCCCGCATTATATCTTCTAACATGGCTGAGTTGATGGATGACAGCTAGTGAGACTACCAGAGCTGCTCAGAATGCTGTAGAGTTAAGTCTTCCTTTCACTGAGGACACTTTCACTAAATCCCTCCTCCTCCAAGAAGCAGAGACAGATCCTCCCCCGACCATACCCTCACCACACGTAGTTAGAACATCAAGGAAAGCACGGACCACACTTTGTTTTGCATCAAAATTATCAGAGTACATACCTGTTTCTCCTCTGGATTGTTGGCACCTAGAAAGCAGGAGTTACACATTACTTACTTTTGAATTAGTATTATATATACATTTAATTTATTAACATAATCTCCTTTAAGAATTAAAACTTTTGGGCTTCCCTGGTGGCGCAGTGGTTGAGAGTCCGCCTGCCGATTCAGGGGACACGGGTTCATGCCCCGGTCCGGGAAGATCCCACATGCCGCGGAGCGGCTGGGCCCGTGAGCCATGGCCGCTGAGCCTGTGCGTCCAGAGCCTGTGCTCCGCAACGGGAGAGGCCACAACAGTGAGAGGCCCGAGTACCGAAAAAAAAAGAATTAAAACTTTCTAGATATTCCCCAAAGTTCCCTTTGATGATTATGTTTAATCCCGATCCCTTTCGCTCCCTGAAGTTAACCAGAGTCATCAGGTTGGTGTAGGGACATCAGGGAGGGCTGCCAGCCTGTTAGCAAACAACATCTCTGATGTGAATAGCACTCCTGCCACCGTGCAGCAGGGGGACCTACTCTGGAGGATATTTTTCCAGAGTTGTTTGCTATGCATCTGACGATTAGGGAGAAAATATATAGTATCGTGTATGTTTAGAGTTTCCTACTGAACATATCACTTTGTATAGTTAGTTATTCTCTAACATCAGAGGTCTGGGAATTCCCTGGCGGTCCAGTGGTTAGGACTCCACACTTTCACTGCCGAGGGTGTGGTTCAATCCCTGGTCAGGGAACTAAGATCCCACAGACTGCGCTTTGCGGCCAAAAAAAAAAAAAAAAAAAGTCGTAACATCAGAGGTCTTAGACACCTTTCCATGTGTAAATCTACCTCACTCTTTACAAATGCAGGATGGGATGGTTTTCCACTGTGTAGATATATCATAGTTTATTTTGCAATCTCTGATTGATAGGCATTTGGGTCATTTCTGAAATTTCACTGTTATAAACAATACTTCAGTGAATACTTTGGCCCATGTCTCCTTTGGTTCAAGTACACTTTCTCAGCTGGAGAAGATAAGAATCACTGGCTTTCTCATCCATGTTGTGTCCCCATCACATTGTCTAGTACAAAACTTGGCTTGCAGGAAGCCCTTCACAGATATTTTTTAGACTGATTTGAATGATTCCAGCTTATGCCACCCCTTCTAGCTCCTGTTCCCCAAATGAGAATCCAGTCCAGAGACAAAGTGAGCTGAGACCCCATACTGCCTGTGCTGAGAACAGAGGCACCTCCTCAATTCTAGAGAATTCTGGGAAGTCTTCCTACTACAGGACATGATCAGGTCCAATATTAATCATACCTTTTAAAAGACCCTGTTGAAACAGGCAGAAAAAAAAAATTCAAATTAGCATCAAATAGGTACAATTTCCATAGAAGTAATTACAGCAACTGAAAGTATCAGCATCTCCTTTTCTGCAGCCCAAATGCCTCCTGTTTACAGATGAGAAAATTATTATTGTCTCAATCCTGAGCACTAAATGATATTTATGTAATGCCCATCTGCTCCACCACTTCCATACTCTTCATGTAACTTCATTCATTCACAGCAGAGGCATGTTAATAGCAAATGCTGAACGATGAATTATTTCTCACGGGAAAGATAGTTAATTTCACTGACCCCCCCCCCCCCCATGTGTCACGATTCAATGCATCATCCTGTATGGGGAAGCAGACCTGTGGAAAGGAAACCACAAAAGAGACAAATCAATGCAAAGCTCTGTGATCCAAAGCTAAGGTCATTTTTAATGGAATAAAAAGGCACTCCAGGGCTTTAGTTATTATACCACAATCACATGCCACTGTGCCCTCAACTGTAATTAGAGCACAATAATACACATCCTAGGTTGTTTTCTTTAAGTGGCACTGAAAGCTGGGGGAGGGATAAAACAGAACTGTTTGTCAAGTAAGTACTGAGATTACAAAAAAAAAAAATCAGTAAATGCAACATTAATGAAAAAATCCATTTTATATTTTCCATTACAATTTCGAATTTTACTGTGCTTGTGCCTACCTTTGCTAGTCACAGGTACAAAGCATCTTCCCCTAAATGATGTTGCTATTAATGAGCTTATTACTACGGGTTTCAGACAGTTAGCAGTCATGAGGCCATTCCTTATTTTAGAGGTAATACAGTTTGACTGCAAGTTCCTTGATGGTAGGGATCATATGATGCATTTCTTGGGAGGGACAGCAGGGGAGGTATTGATGGGAACTGGGTTTCTAACTTAAGATAGGAATAATTTCTGTGAAGATATGAGAGCAATGCATGCAAAAAGTTCTGCTGCTTCAGGCCCTGGTGCTTTGCTAGTTCTGCTACTGTGTGAATCCTTCATTAAACATCTTTTCTTGCAGTGACCTGAGTCAATTTGTTTCCCTTGTATCGCAAAGTCCCCAACTTGAAGAGAAATAAAGTGTCAAGATGTATTATAACCTATCAAAAAGAATAAGCAAGTACATTCCTTAGATCATAAGGTCCTTTTTATGAATACAGCTTCTGTACATTAGCAAGGAGCCATACTTTCACCTTTCATTCCAAGTTACTTGTTTCTGTCCGTATTTCTTTTTTTTCTTTTTTCTTTTTTTTTTTTTTGCGGTACGCGGGCCTCTCACTGCCGTGGCCTCTCCCGCTGCGGAGCACAGATGCGCAGGCTCCGGCCTGTCCGTATTTCTTAAGCTAAACATAATTGAGGCTAGAAGCCAGAAGAGCATCCAGGGAAAGATCTTCACATAAATAATCTTACTCCACTTGGCCTCTGTCTAGTAGGGAAGGTTACTCCTGACATATGTGACTCTCCGAAAGTTTCCTGTTAAGCAAGACTCTAGAGTTCTCAGAAATCACATAATCTGTTTCTTCACAGGAATCGTGATTCTGCTCACGCGGTGAGGAATAGATTAACTGAAGCATTTTGGGAATAGGTTATCCTGAATCCTTTTTGAAGGTGGAGAGGAAGGGAAGAAAGGCTGGACATAATTGAGGTTACAGGGGACTAGAGGAGAGAGGATGTGAAAGAGATCACAATCAAGAGAGAGAAAAAAAGTGTGTGGAAAAGGATATGAGTTAAATGTTCCTCTTTGTGTTAAAGTAGGAAATGGGTAAAAAAAAAAAAAAGGAAAAAAATTTCACTAAGTTTAAGGAAAAGGTATTTTAATGTTTACTTCTAATTGCATAATACTACAGTCAGAAAGAATTCAGTTAGTGGCTCTAATTTTTTTTCATTAAAAAATATAAATTACTAAATCACAAATAGAATACTTCGTATAGTTCTATGGCAATAAATTTGACAATCTAAAGAAAATGGATTATTTTCCAAGAAAATATTTATAAGCAAAACAGCAAAGTGGGCTAAAGAAGAGGTTGGAAGTTTCAGGAAACAAATAATTATATAGGAAATGAAGAGAGGTATCAAGGAAGGACATTCCCCTTGCCGAAGGTACCCGACCCGATTGGATGTGTGAGTAGATTTCCACCCCCACAAATAATCCCTGAACAAATAATTCTCATGCTATTTAAATGGTTTTAGAGGGTAGAGAATGAAGGAGAGCTTTATAGCATATTTACATTCAGTTAGCAAAACCCCACTGTAGCACAATCTCACATATGAATTAATGGAAAAATAATAAAAATATTAGCATAACATGTCAAAATAAAATAATAACGTCCAACTCTGTATTCATTCTGTTAATGCAAGGAAGATTTAATATTAGGACATTTGTTAATGTAAGTATGATTGATGTATATTACATCTCTTACCTAACATTATTCTAGGTGTGATTACCAATGCATTCAGAGAACGTGAAATAGGAAGTAGAAATATTGGAAAAGTGAAGACAAAATGATCGGTATTTGATTACAGATGATTATTTTACCTTCCTGGAAAACCCAAATGAAGTGGCTTTTAAAAATATGTTAGAACTAATAAGAAAATTCAGTAAGGTGATTTGTTACAAATTTAATACATTTTCCCATATTCTAATGATAACCAGATAAAAAATATAACATGAAAAATGATCAGTTCATAATAACACCCCAAAATAAAATAATCTAGGCGTGAACTTAGCAAGTAATATGCAATACTTCTTTATTGAGACTGAATGAAAATTTTCCATGTTGAAAAGAAGTTAATCATTTCCACATATGTCTAAACATTTTACTAACTAATAAAAGTACCCATATCCCAGTGTAACTTTCTGATAATTGATCAAGTAATGGTGGTGAACTTAATTTGTAGATTATAAAATGTATCACAAAGTCAATATTGAATAAAACATAATAATATTGGTACAGGCATAGAAAAAGAGACCAATAAAAGAGATGAATACATTCAGAAACATACTTAGATAAATGTAGAATTTGGTATATGAAAAAGATAACACTTTAAATTAATGGGAAAGGCAAAATATGCTTTTAATGGTGCTAGGACCACTGGCTAAAGTTGGAAAATGATAAGGTTAGTTCTTTACTTCATCTGTTTTCTTCCTGAAATAAATTTCAGATGGCATAATGATGTATGTTTAAAATAAAAAGAAAGAAAGCATAAAGTTACACTGGTAAATCATTATGTGTCATATGTAATCTTTATGTGGGGAAAGTTTTTTTAAGCATAATATTCAGTGCAAAAGCATAAATTACAAAAGGGTATTAGATTTGCCTACTTAACAGCTTGAAATGCACGTATGTCAAAAAGCATTTTTTAAAAGATTAAAAGGCAAACACAAACTTTGAAAATATTTGCAACACAATGGCAATATTACTTTATTGGTATAAATGCACACACATAAATATTTCGCATCAGCAAGAAGAAATTTAAAATCCCCATGCAGAAGTTGGACAAAAGACATACATAGGAAGTTCATCAAAGAATGCAAACATTCAATAGAAATGCTCTCCTCATAAGCAATCAAAGTGCAAGTGGACTTTCGGGTTGGCGACAGTTTAAGAAGATAATACTCATGTTATTTTGAGGTTGAAGAATGGACCTGCTCGTGTCATTCTGGTGGGAAAGATTGGAAATTAGCAAGACTTTTCTTGAGGACAAAATATGTATTAAAAATAGTTAAAAACTGCATATCCCCTTGACACAGACACAGCAATTCTAATTCTTATCTCAAATAAATAATTAAGAAAATTCATAAATAATGCTTATACAAGAATGTCTCTAGTGGATAAGAACTATAAATTTATTAAAATCACACCTCTAAACATGCACCATATGACCCAGCAATCACACTTTTGGATGTGTTTGTCCTAGAGAAATAAAAATTTACATTCACACAGAAAAACCTATATACATTCATAGAAGCTTTGTTTGTAATAGCCAAATAGTGAAAACAGCCCCCAATTTTTTTCAGCTGGTAAACAGATGATAATCTGTGGCGTACCCATTCAATGGAATACTATTCAGCAATTAAAAGGAATGGGCTATTGATACATGCAAAACATAGGTGGATCTTATGGTCTTAAAATATTACACCAAATGAAAAAAGCCAAGCACAAAAGATTGCATATTGTTTGGTTCTATTTATATAATATTCTTGAAATGCCAAACTGGAGTGATGAACAGGTCGTTGATTTCCAGGGGTTAAAATTAAAGAGATGGGGTGACTGTTAGGGGTAACATGAGGGATTTTCTTGGTGGTGGTGGAATAGATCTATGTCCTGACTGTGGTGATGGTTACACAAATCTATACATGTGATAAAATTTCATAGAACTGCGTACAAACACACACACATAAACACAAATGAATGCGTGTGAATACTGGTGAAATAAGACCTAATAAGGTCTACATTTTAGTTAACAGTATTGTACAAATGTCAATTTCCTGGTTTAGATAATAAGGTACTATGATTGTGTAAGGTATCATCATTGGGGAAAGCTAACATGAAAGGTATGCGAGAACTCTAAACTATTTTTGCGTTTCTAAAATTACTTTAAAATAAAAAGTAAAAATACACACATACATGCATACATATATACATACATAATACCAAAATTTCCAGACCCTTATCAATTGGTCTCACTTATGTAAATCTTCTCCTGTCACTTGGCCCATATGGGCATTCTAATTCTGATTGAACCTCTCTCTCTCTTCTCTCTTGTAAGACTCTAACAATATTCAGTTTTGTAGCTAGTAAGCTTTTGTCTTCTTACCCCACTAGATTTTTAAATTTTTGAGAACAGAAACCATACCATTTGCATCTTAGGATCTCTGCGTATTTGCCATTTACATTGAATGTGAACAAGACTCTCTCCAGGTTAGTTTATATTCAATAATGTTTGATTAATTAATTTCATTTAATTCAAATTCTTAGAATTCCTCATAGTCGTAGAAGAGTAATAGGAGCTAAAATACTTCCTCAACTACTTCCATTTTGGTGAATGTCCTTAATTACCCTGAGTATATAAAATAAAGATTAAAAGCATTGAAATAATACATAAAACATTTAGCATGTTGTGAAGTTGTCAATAATTATATTTACTGGATTAAACTAAAACTAAGATTCACTTTTTGTAAGGAAAAAGAAAAGAAATAAGAGTTTTCATGTGAAATCCACGTAAAATTTCTCTGGATTCTTGAACTGTTGATATTATAAAGAGGTTTGTTATTATAAATTGAGTTTTGTTGATGAATATTGGTGTGTTTTTGTTATAGCAGTTCCAAAAAATCAAAAGAAGAGAATCAAATTACCAAGTGTCTAAATGCTGCACTGTAATTGTATTGATTTTTTGAGGCACAAGATACAAAATTATCTTCTTTGAAACTTTCCACTGTATACAGCCTTTTAAAGAGTTTCTTGGGAGGAAGTTAAGGAGAAGTTTCCCAATTCTTCCCAAACCTCATAGTGTATCAGGATGGATGTGAGCATTTCATGTTGCCATCTTCTCACATCCTTAGTAAGAAATTGTCCCTCGTACTTAGCTGTTTTGATGGATTAGGAGAGACAAGAATGTTCTCTATTTAGTTAAAATGGTTTTCTCTCATATGGAAAAAGAGGCAATTTTATATACTATTTTTCTGTCAGAAGGCTTTTCAGCAGAGATCATATAAATTCATATTAGTAGCATTTCATACAACTGCATGAGATTTGATCCCCACTGTATTCAACATTCTATGACAAGTGAATGGCAAAGAGTCATCATTTTATTGTGCTTCTTTCTTAGAGTATGTGTGGATAAAACTGAGTAACTGTTGGTACGTTATTGGCAGGGTGAAATCCAACCATGCTTTAAAAATCCATGCTGGGAATTCCCTGGTGGTCCAGTGGTTGGGACTCTGTGCTTTCATTGCTCTGGCCAGGTTTGATCCCTGGTCGGGGAACAAAGATCCCACAAGCTAGAACTAAGAAAAAAAAAAAAAAAAAACACGCTATAAAGATCAAAAGGTTCTCCTACAATCTAGCTTCCTTTTAGACTATATGTTGAGTTCCTTTTAGGGAAAATAACAATGAGGAATGGACATTAAAATCTGGGATCTTCCATTTGTCATCCTGGACGTTTTGACTTGTTTTCTTGACTGTTTTCTGTTGGAGAGCTTCTAGAATTGATGTCTTAAGGCGAGTGGTCTGTGACTTTGCCTCATTTTGCTGATATAAAATGCCACTTGGGTGTGACAGTATGAAATGTATGCCTAGATAGGAAACCAAAACTCCTATACTATGGGTCCTGTTAATATCAGCTATGGAGCAAAAACAAGGACAATTGATTCTTGATTAGATGACATGATTTGAGTCATGCATAGGATGCTTCACGCAAATTTACTTTTCCATTATCACGTCATTGACAGGGCCGGCTGATCGTTCATAAAGTCAGGATACTTATCTAATATCACTGAAGAATGAGCAACAGTATTTGCAACAGTATTTCTCACAACCTTATTGCTATAATATGGAAAGGTAGGGGAAAAAAACACTGACACCAGTAAGAATGCTGACTATGTCCCAGTCCACATATACTTTCCACCCTTCTCCACCCGACTCTTTTCCCAGGGCAGCAGCTGAGCTCTCTGGACTCTACCTCAGCTTATTCTCTTGCTCTTTGATATCTGGTTGGGTTTGGCCAATGGTAAGCAGAATCAAGAATTTGGAAGGCAGGAACGGAGAGAAATTGGAGTGCTGATTTCACAGGCCTCCGTCGGGCTTGGGTTGGGAGCGGCTGTGTGCCCCACTAAAGCTCCCATCTGGAGAACCTCTCCGATGGCTGCAGCCCTCCAGATTCTGGTAACCATTCTTCCCCTGCCCTCTTCAGGCTGGTGTGGTAATGGCTCCTGGGTACTTTGCCGTCCCTTCTTGGTGTCCCTGGCCCTGTCCACACCCCTGCAAATCATCTCTTTATTAATTCCTGTCAGTGTGTCAGTTCAGTCGTTCACCTGTTTCCTATCAGGACCCCAACTGGTACAATACGGGAATGACTATAAATATTTTAATACAGCCATATAATGACTATTATGTAATAATTAAACATCATTTTTTAACATCTTTATTCGAGTGTAATTGCTTTACAATGGTGTGTTAGTTTCTGCTTTATAACAAAGTGAATCAGTTATACATATATCCCCATATCTCTTCCCTCTTGCATCTTTCTCCCTCCCACCATCCCAATCCCACCCCTCTAGGTGGTCACAAAGCAACGAGCTATCTCCCTGTGCTATGTGGCTGCTTCCCACTAGCTATCTATTTTACGATTGGTAGTGTATATATGTCCATGCTGCTCTCTCACTTTGTCCCAGCTTACCCTTCCCCCTCCCCGTATCCTCAAGTCCATTCTCTAGTAGGTCTGCATCTTTATTCCCATCTTGACCCTAGGTTCTTCTGATCATTTTTTTCTTTTCTTTTTTTTTTTTTTTTTAGATTCCATATATATGTGTTAGCATACGGTATTTGTTTTTCTCTTTCTGACTTACTTCACTCTGTATGACAGACTCTAGGTCTATCCACCTCACTACAAATAACTCAATTTCGTTTCTTTTTATGGCTGAGTAATATTCCATTGTATATATGTGCCACATCTTCTTTATCCATTCATCTGTTGATGGACACTTAGGTGGCTTCCATGTCCTGGCTATTGTAAATAGAGCTGCAACGAACATTTTGGTACATGACTCTTTTTGAATTATGGTTTTCTCAGGGTATATGCCCAGTATTGGGATTGCTGAGTCATACTGTAGTTCTATTTTTAGTTTTTTAAGGAACCTCCATACTGTTCTCCATAGTGGCTGTGTCAATTTACATTCCTACCAACAGTGCAAGAGGGTTCCCTTTTCTCCACACCTTCTCCATCATTTATTGTTTGTAGATTTTTTTGATGATGGCCATTCTGACCAGTGTGAGATGATATCTCATTGTAGTTTTGATTTGCATTTCTCTAATGATTAATGATGTTGAGCATTCTTTCATGTGTTTGCTGGCAATCTGTATATCTTCTTTGGAGAAATGTCTATTTAGGTCTTCTGTCCATTTTTTGATTGGGTTATTTGTTTTTTTGATATTGAGCTGCATGAGCTGCTTGTAAATTTTGGAGATTAATCCTTTGTCAGTTGCTTCATTTGCAAATATTTTCTCCCATTCTGAGGGTTGTCTTTTTGTCTTATTTATGGTTTCCTTTGCTGTGCAAAAGTTTTGAAGTTTCATTAGGTCCCATTTGTTTATTTTTGTTTTTATTTCCATTTCTCTAGGTGGTGGGCCAAAAAGGATCTTGCTGTGATTTATGTCACAGGGTGTTCTGCCTATGATTTCCTCTAAGAGTTTGATAGTGTCTGGCCTTACATTTAGGTCTTTAATCCGTTTTGAGTTTATAAACATCCTTTTTACAAATAATACTTTATCTCATGAGAAACCGCTCAGAATGCGATTTCAGAAAGGGTATAAAATGATAGCAAGAGTATGATCTCAATTTTGAAAAGAGAAAGTGTTGGGGTGTTCATGTGTATAAGCAAACATTTAAAAGAAAAGATTGGAAGAAAATATATTGAACTATTAATTAAGGACTTGTTTAATTGACAAATTTTAGAAATGTTTAGAATATTTTCTTATATATACTTTTCTTTGTTTTCCAAATTACCCATCATGAGGTTACATTACTTTATAGTCAAATTCAAAAACAAGCTCTTACTTATATAAATATATATGTTGGTCTATATATGTGTTATATACACATTTTCTTCATCTAACACACAAATGTAGGTATAGTATAAGACATACATACCATTGTCTTTAAAGTAAATTTTACCTAGTAAAATTATTTTTATTGTCTTACAGTGCCATATGGTTTCTAAACACAAAACTATCAGAGGAAACTGGATGAAAAATATCATTGATATTAAGTGAAGATTTTACAGAAGGAAGAAATTACATAAAATTCTATAAAATTGAAATCTTTCAAGACTTGAAATACAAGGCAATCCTTATCAAAATAAAATAATAATTTTTAAAGTAATAACAATAATGATTCCTACCATTTCTATAGTACTTTTCATTTCCAAATCCTTTGTGCGTACAGTAGTCCATTTTCTTTTCCTGATAACCCAAGGAGAGTTTTGTGACCACCCTCCTCCGCCCAGGAAAATTTTAGCAACATGCAGCATTTTGAATTATTGTCTGGAATCCACTTGCACATGTCTGTTTACAGAGCTGACTAAATGTGATTTAAAGTTACAGGCTATGGTAAACTGAATATTGTTCAGAAAAACTTTAAGGAGCACTGTGGTATCATTGTTCCAACTATTTCATAGTCTAATCCATTTTCAGTAAGACAGGAGATTTCATTCATTGCTGCACATTGAAAGAGTAAGAAATCAAATAATTAGGACTAAGTAAGGACTGGAAAAGAAATCAGAAAATGAGAGAATAAAAGATAAGGCAAGAGCTAGTCATCATGACCTGCTTAATGTGATGCTGATTGCTTGGATTTAACTATTGTATGATCAATGATCTAAATGACAACAAGCAGAACAGATTTCTTTTCCCCCAGGTTTTGTTTTGTTTTGATTTTTAATCTAAAGTTTTATTTCAACGTCAGTTTATCCTAAGGTATGATGAAACAGAATACTCTGCCCTGGGCAACTGATGAGGGCGGTTTCGGAAGAGAATACCTGACAGTTTGTCCAGCTCACTTGGTCTTACCCACTTCTCTATATGTATCTGGTCCTAGTCTTTAAATTTTGTCTCAATAAAATAGATATTCATTGTAAAGAGTAAACGGTAAAACATCTGGATTAAGTAAAAAAGTTAAAACTTTCTCATTTCCCCACACCAAACCTACTCCTCTGGTGTAACTGCTATTAAAAAATAGTTTCATGTGTATCACTCCACATGGTTTTATGTGGGCATCTGTGTGTGCATCTGTGTGTGTGTTCCTGTGTTCCTTTTCATAAAAATCGATCATACTATTCATACAGTTCTTTAATCTGGGTTTTTAAAAATTTAAATATAAATGATAGACATCTTTGCTTATTAGAACATGCAAATCTACTTAATTTTCTTTCCTACCAAATTTATCTATCCTTTTATTTTATTATTTCTTAGTTGAAGTATAGTTGCTGTACAATATTATATGTTACAGGTGTACAATATAGTGATTCACAACTTTTAAGGTTATGCCCCATTTATAGTTATTATAAAATTCTGGCTACATTCCCCATGTCGTACAATACATCCTTGTAGCCTACCTTATACCCAGTAATTTGTACCTCCCCCTCCCCTACCTCTCTGTTATGCTCCACCCCCTGCACTGGTAACCACTAGTTTGTTCTCTTTATCTGTGAGTCTGTGTCTTTTGTGTTATAGTCACTAGTCTGTTGTATTTTTTAGATTCCACATGCAGGTGATATCATACAGTATTTGTCTTTCTCTGTCTGACTTATTTCACTTAGCATAATGCCCTCCGAGTCCATCCCTGTTGCTGCAAATGGCAAAATTTCACTCTTTTTTGTGGCTGAGTAGTATTCCATTGTACATACAGATAAAGAGATGAATGGATACGTACATCTATCATTTTAAATTGCCTAAACATACATAAATACATTCTTCTTGTAAAATCTATTTCAATGTTCACTGCTATCTATTCAGGACTTACAGGACGGAAGGTCTTATCATCAGACTCCACCCTGTGACCCACCCAAGTTTTCCCTCCTTTTTCTGCTCCTGCCTCTGCTTCCTCTGCCCACTGTATATCACACTGCAGCACAGTGGGCAAGTACAAAGGTATGGCATGAGTAACCCTGAAGGGGATGGATTTCTAGGCAGAAGCAATTCACTGCTCAGGCTAAATCTCAGCCACAGTGCCATGTTATGATGTTTGACGGCAAAGATATGAAGACATCTGAGGGCTGCCCCACCTCCTACCATTGCATCCTCGTTCATTTTTCTCCTCACCACCATCTCTCATCAAAATCACACCCTTAACCATGGAAAAGTTATGACTCTGCACTTCTCCATCATGCAACTAAAAATAAAGCAAAAATAAATATATTATTTTCTGCATTTGTAAAGTTTGTAATACTTGTCTGCTTTTTAAAAATTTGTGATTTATTTTTAACTCTAAAGAAATGCCCTTTTTATATCTAATTTTATATATACTTATATCTAACACATTTTTATATCTAATTTTGTGTTCATGGTTTTGTCTTTTCCTCTTTAAAGAAACCCCAAGAACTCCATAAAACCTGGATATGTCTCTGATTATTATTTTTCTTATACCTGTACATATTTTGTAAGTCTTTCCAGATATATTGAATATTTACTAAAAGTGATAAGATTTTTCAAAAGAAAGGGAAAGCAAAGATTTTTGCCTTAGAAAAAATCCTGATCTGCTATTCAATTCCAGTTCCAGCTTTAGGTTTACGTTTTCCTCCTGGTGCCTCAGTTCCTTTCTTAATACTTAATTCTAGTATCTGTGTTTCTATCTTATTTCTCCTTCTCACTCTTCACCTATTATTCCACCACACCTTCCAGCACACAGTCCTCCTTCATCTATTCCCTAAGCTAGAAAAGCGTCGTTCATTAAAATTGTATTCTTACCTGTTTCTGAAACCTAGGCTGCTGCTTGATTCCCCAGACACTTTGTTGCCGTCTGGATCCCTCTGTTGCCCTCTTGCAACATTATACCCATCACCTTCCAGGACTGACTGGATGCCTCTGGCAGGATGTCCCTGACCCCAGCTCTTCACTCTACTGCCCACTGCCAAGCACTTGCCTTACCACTAGTCTCACCCCAGGCCAGTTCCTGAGATGTTTATGGGACCATGCCTGTGTCTGACCTGGTCTTGGGGAGACTACCAGTCCCTTCCCAGAGACAGTAAGTACAATGGAGAGGTTACTTGCCTCTCTCCTACTGGCCTTATTTTCCATGAATACTAGTGGAATCATCCACTTTCTCAGGCTCCAAACCCAGAGTCCACTTTGATGTTGCCTTCTCTTTTGCTTCCTATATCCAGACTAATCTTGCCAACTCTTCATTTTTCCTTCCATTCAGTTTTTTTCTCTACTTCCATCATTTGTTTTCGAGCATTTCTTGACAACAACATGATGATGATCATTATTTATATTATCAGTTTCTCTGGTCCAGACACTGTGCTAAGTGTTTTGCCTTTATATTTCACTTAATTGTCACAAAAACATGATGAGAAAGATGCTATTATGATCCATTTTTAGATTTATTTTTGTATGAGAAATTTAGCTTTAGAGATATAAACGGCAGAGCCAAACATCAAATTCAGGATATTTGGCAAGAGTATCCTAACTGCAACTAAGTCACTCCACTATTTGCCTGATCTGCCTAAACTATCACTTCCATATTTCTACATACTAACTTCTCAGTGGCTATCCAGTGTGGACAGGATAAAGTCCAAACTTCATTACATTAACCTTAGAGCTCAACTCTTTTTGTATACTCATGCCCTCCTCCTTTATCTAACCTTATTAAATTCCCACCTGTCCTTCAAAGAATTTCTCAGTTCTCATGTTTTCTGAGGCCATTCCCAAGTCCCCAACCTATAACCATCTCTTCAGTTTCTTAACAATAATTGTCATATGCTACTTTATATGGTTATTTATTATTTATTTATTTTTGCTTCTTCATATGATCATTTTTTTTCCTCCCCATTTAGTCTGAAACATCTCTAAAGGTAAATATAAGGGTCTTAACATATCATTTTATTCTTCACAACATTTACAGAAACATCTATCATATAGTAGGAACTCAACAATTAAGTGTTCATTGATTTACTGAATTTCCTACAGTAGACTGCTGGGTCTTATTTTAGTAATTCACAACAGTGATATATAAATTAATTTGAAAAGTTTTTAAATGTGGTCTTCTGGCACATTTCCCCCACAACAGACAACACTTCAGTGATGTCTCTCACACAGAGCTAATCACACCCACCCCCCCCCAAGGCCACTCAAAAAGACAGTCTAACACAAGAGACTGAGTCATAGCATCAGGTGTTCTGACGTTCCCAGACATTTTTGTCACCATTTCTTCCAAAGCAAATTGAAACTATTATTGAAAAGGAGCAACAGATTAAAAGAAGATGAGAAGTGAAATGAACCTGAAAGCAACCCAAAGGGTCAATTTTAAGGATGCTAAAGCAAACCCATTGCCTTGCTTTGAGTAGCTTTCAGCCTCCAAGAGACTTCTGGAAGGTTCAGGCACGAGAAACCAGGACTATGCAAAGGGACAGGCGACAGCTAAAGTGCCCAGGAGCTGTGTCATCAACACCATTTCCTAACTCTTGTCATACATCGTGGCAAAGGCAGTCATACCTCCTTTTCAGGGATACCAAGAGATTGATGGGGGTAGGCGGTTGGCCCTGGGAATTTCCATCAGTGATCCTGTAGCTACACCAATAAAACAATCTCTAGAAAGTTGATGCTGTCTCAGACTTAAGCAGTGTGAATATAAGCATCTTTAGAAAGCTCTGCTATTCTTATTGACTTAAAACATACATATGAAGTGAAAGCACTGCTTGCTATGCAAATTCACCTTCCAGATCAGTCCACAATTTACCTTCCAGCCATTTTGTTGTCAATGAACCTGTTCTGTACTGAATTCTGGAGGGCCTCCATGGAGAGGCAAATTTGTTGCCATCGATATCACTTCCCTTGCCATCCCTCTGGAGGAGGTAACATATTCAGTTTCTAAAAATTGCATCCTTTGGGAATCACCAAGCTCCTTCGAGACCACTGTTCCGTCACCATCATTGACCATCCCTCCTGTATGTAAGCTCACATCATCTAGATTTCCATCTCTCTCCATTTCCCTGTCAACTCCTTCAGGTCACCTCAACACAGTCCCAGAACACTGACTTACCATTTTCTTTTCTACTCTGTGCCTTATACATTCTAATATAAACAATGGCCCAACCAATAACCTACTCTCCTCAATTGCAATGACTTTTATTTCCATTTCTGTTAAAAAAAAAAAATTATGGCTACCTGGAGCTTCTTTACTTTTTAATTCTTACCTCAAAAGTTTATTTATCTGTCCATAGCTTTCTACACTGGCTCCCACTCCTATGTTCTATATTGTCTTAGGGTTCTCCAGGGAAGTAGAATCAATAGAATGTGTGGACGGACAGCTAGCTGGCTAGCTAGATCTATTTTAAGGAATTGGCTCATGCAGTTGTGGAGGGTGGCAAATCCACAGTCTGAAGAGTAGGTGTCTTAGTCCATTTAAGTTGCTGTAATAAGATATCACGGACTGGGTAGCTTATAAACAACAGAAATGTCTACAAATAACCCAATTTCATTCCTTTTTATGGCTGAGTAATATTCCATTGTATATACATACCACATTTTCTGAAGTAAGTCAGAAAGAGAAAAGCAAATATTGTATATTAATGCATATTATGTGGAATCTAGAAAAATGGTACAGATGAACCTATTTGCAGGGGAGGAATAGAGATGCAGACATAGAGAACAGACCTGTGGACACAGAGGGGAAGGGGAGGGTGGGACCAACTGGGAGATTAGTATTGACATATATACACTACCATGTGTAAAATAGATAGCTAGTGGAAACCTGCTGTATAGCACAGGGAGCTCAGCTCAGAGCTCAGTGCTCTGTGATGACCTAGATGTGTATGATGGGGGGGCGGGGGTGGGGTGGGTGGGAGGTCCAAGAGGGAGGGGATATATGGATACATACAGCTGATTCACTTTGTTGTACAACAGAACCTAACACAACATTGTAAAGCAACTATACTCCAATTTAAAAAAATATAAAATTAAAAAAATAATAAAATATGTGCATTTGAAATAAAAAAACAGAAATTTATTTCTTGTAGTTCTGGAGGCTGGGAAGTCCAAGATCAAGGTGCCAGCATGGTGGCATTCTTGTGAAGGCCCTCTTCCTTGTTCGTGGCTGGTGCCTTCTTACTGTGTCCTCACATAGTAGATGGGGCTAGGAATCTCTGTGGGGTCTCTTTTATAAAGCACTAACCCCATCCATAAGGGCTCCATCCTCATGATTTAAGCACCTCCCAAAGTCCCCACCTCCACCTCCTAATACCATCATCTTTGGGGATTAGGATGTCAACATATAAATTTGGGAGGTTCAGAAACATTCAGACCATAGCAGTAGGACAGCAGTTTGCTAGCAGAATTCCCTCCCCATTAGGGGAGGTCCGTCTTTTTCTTAAGGCCTTCACCTAATTGGATGAGACCCTTCCGTATTATTATTATGGAGGGCAATCCACTTTACTCAGAGTCTACTGACTTAAACATTAATGCCAAACAAAAAAATATCTGCACAGAAGCATCTAGAATAATGTTTGGCCAAATATCTGCGTGCCGTGGCTTAGCCAAGTTAACACACAAAAGTAACCATCTCACACATACCAGAGTCTGCTCTTTGAACTCACCAAGGCTTCTGGTGGCCCAAGAGCTCCTGTTGATCAGTTCCTTTCCAGCTTTACTCCTCTCTCTTTCTCGGCTGCACGTGTCTACTTTGTGATTACTCTCAAGACCCTTTCCTCAGCCTTTCTGTCTTTTCTGCTCCACGTTAACTCCCCATCTTCACTACCATCACTTACTCATATTCACTTCCTCTCCAACCACACCAAACAACTCACCCCTCCCAGCATGCACCCTGAACTTCACACCATTCATTGCCTGTAACGCCTGTTTACCATAACCAGTCATTCTCAATCAGCTGAGATATCTCAGCAGAGACATCAGCAAACCCCCATTCTCCCTTCCCAGGCACCATTTATGCCTCCCTCTCTTAAACAGCCTTGGATCTGTATTCACACTGCCAATAACGTTGCTGTTCTCATTACTCAATTCTGAGCCTCATCTGGATATTGATTTCAACTTCATAATAAATTTGTGATCAAACGTATCTATCTTTAGGAAAGGCAATTGTACTTTTGTAAACTTAGGCAAGTTAAGTAAATTCTATTGGCTCCATTTCTCCATCTCTTTATTAGATACGAATAATAACAATACCTACCTTGCAGAGCCATTGTGAGGAATAAATGAGATTGTAAATCTAAAGTATGTAGAACAATACCTGGGATCTAGTGTGCGCTGGATGCATGGGAGCTATTACTGCTGTAACTAGAACCACCAGGTGTTTCCAATAACTTTCAGCAGGGGTGTGCTGGGGCCAACTCATTTGATTGTTAATATTTTCAGGAATTTAGAGATCCAGTTGTTAAACATGCCTATCATTAAAAATTAAATATTATAAACTTAGAATTCAATAAGCTGTATAAAAAATAAAGGTCATTAATACTCAAAATTCATCACATCCCACTTATTTTATTCTACTTTACTATTATTTACGCTCTTACAGTTATGTAACTCTATTGTAGGAACATGGTGGACATGCCATGGGATGGTGTGCTGATGTGCATCTCTTCCCAGTTCCCTTTCAGGGATGCCATGTCGGTAGCTTGAAAAGGGTCAAGATAGCAATGTTTCACCACAGAAAGTATCTAACACTACAAATCTGGCCCTCATTTATTGTGTATTGATTGTTTAGGCTAAAAGTAATGGAGAAAACGTTACTAATGCAAATTACGCTTCACAGTGTGTTGTATCGAGTGCCAAAGTGAAAGAGTTTCAATTTAATGAAATACAACTTTTGTACAAGGGTTACATCTAGTGCAATGATAAATCATATATCAGATTTCATAACAAAAGATTTATTGGGAAAGAGGTAGCAGGTTGGAATGTAACTTTTGTCAAATCATGGTTGAATTGCATACAAGAGTTCTACAAAAACTAAGAGAAGCATTCTGTGGGAATCAACTGGATATGTGGAATTTACAGAGCACTGTATATTTTATTATTATTTATAAATAGTGTACTATACGTTCTTTATATATGTAAAATTTATAATAAATTTATGTACATATGTACATATATACACACACTTTTTTTTTCCTAGGAGCCTTGTTGTGAAATTTTTACCAGCACACTGCTGCCTTCAGATTTTCTTACCAGCCAAAGGACATAAAAAGATAAAAATAGTTTTACCAAGGCTGGAAGTCATAGTGAAAGTAGATGGGGAAAAGGAAAAATGGGTATCACCTTAAGTAAACAGTGGAATCATTCAAGTGAGAATATTTGAAATTAGTTATTATTATTATTATTTTTTTTCGGTACGCGGCCTCTCACTGTTGTGGCCTCTCCCGTTGCGGAGCACAGGCTCTGGACGCACAGGCTCAGCGGCCATGGCTCATGGGCCCAGCCGCTCCGCGGCACATGGGATCTTCCCAGACCGGGGCACGAACCCGTGTCCCCTGCATCGGCAGGCAGACTCTCAACCACTGCGCCACCAGGGAAGCCCTGAAATTAGTTATTATTAAGTAATAGAACTCAGAAGCTTAAAATAATGAGTTTTTGTTTGTTTTTATTGCTTATACTACATTTCAGCTGTGTAGTTCTGACCATCTGATTCAGGTTTAGCTGGACTCATACATGTATTCACAATCAGCTGGGGTGTCAGTGGGACTTAGCTGGTCAAGGATGGCTTCACTCACGTCAGGCGACGGTCTGGCTGTTGGCTGGGGTGATAGGAGTAATTGGGCTGTATGACTCCATCTACCAGTAGGATAGCCCCAGCTTATTTTCATAGCGTCTGGATAAGATTAACATAAGGCCTAGACTCAAAAGTGACATAAACTCACTTCCTCCTCATTCTGTTGGCTAAAGCAAGTCACACAGATCTAGCTCAGATTCAGGCAGTAGGGAACTAAAGTCCACCTCTTAATGGTAGTCTGTGAAGTCACATTGCAAAGAGGGTGGATAAAGAGAGGCATGAACAATTGGGGTCAACAATCTACCACAATGTTTTCTGCCATCTCCATACATTCATCTCAGGATAGAGCTGAAATATTATTTACCTTGGTTAAGCCCATGATTGGGGTCAGGCCAGCTGTAATCAAACAAAAATCCTCTTTGTTTTTGGACTCTGGTCCTGTACTTGTTCCGCATTTTCTCAATATTAGCAAAATATCTAGACCTATTCTAGATAATGGATAAAATAGCTAGAATTTATAGTCATGATTCCTTCATTCTCACAAAAAGAAGTCCATATAGTGTAAATAAGGAAGTAGAATCAAGTTATACAGGAAAAAATTTAAAGAGATTTAGTAGAATTAAGGAAGCCGAATAAAATTTAACATCCCAAACACCAAGAAAAATATGATCAAAATGCTGTGAATTTACAAAGGAGAAGTAGACACTCAAAATAAATATATAAAGGGAACAAAACGTAAGGGGAAAAATGTATTGCTTTATTTCCAGATAGAAACCCTAAGGTTAGAAAGGAACTACACTGTGATAAAACCTTTTCTCTCCCTTGAATGCCCTTATCAAAGTTCGTAAATTCTATATTTATTTATTGGCTGGTGGTTTTGTTGATTTCTGTACACTTGGTACCTAACATAATATCTGGCTCTGTAAACACTTAAATATTGAAGTAAGACCTAGATGAATGAGATGAAAATGATATTCATAGAAAAATTAAAAACATGTATCCATTTCAGTAACATTTCCCTTTTAAGAATCACTTCCTACATAGTCTTCAAAAGTAAGACAGTAGAAAGAAAGGGCCCCTCCTAAATATTGGGAAACATTTGAAGATGACCATAGTTCTCTTCTTTGGGACGCTGCAGAAGAATTCCAGAACCGTACTAATCTTCACATCTATTCAAACTAATCAGCCTTGTTCCTTCTGCACAGCAGTGTAATCTGAAAAATAATACTCATGCATCTGTTTATAATGCTGTTATATGCAGATCACACTCACCAATTTGGTTCTCAATCACAGTAGTGACTATCTCTCAAGTATTTAGTCAATCATATAAAATAATCCTGCCCACTGATTGAGAATAGAATTAGGGAAGAAAGGAGAAAGGTGAAATTTTAATATACATAGAGTGATTAAATGCAGGGACCTATCCTGGAGACCGTAAATACATCATCCCACTGGCTTCTCTAAAACAATTCTTCAGGATAAATAGTATAATCCCCATTTTACAGGTGAGAAATCTGAGGCTCCAAGAGGTCAAATAATTTGGTCATGTTTACAGTTCATAGGTGGCAGATGTGGGATTTGAACTCTAGCATGTCTGTCTGATTCCAAAGCTTTGGTTCATTCCACCTTCTAACTATACAATTTCATCTGCTCTATCTTCCATAATCAAGATGAGTCTGTTTCTGTTTTTAATCTTAATTGGGAAGAAGCTTTATAATTTGTTAGTGGAAACATAATAGAAAAGAAAAAATAATTCCCAAGCGTCTCCTTCCATTGATGGTGCTTCTGGAAACACTCTCGGCCAAGAGTATACCATGTTGCAGCCTCAGAAATGAACATTCTTACCAGCTGTGGTTCACGCTAAAGCAGAATGCTGATCCATGACTAAGATAAGCCCCTCTTTCTGCTAATGCAGATCCCAAATCTTGCTTTACCCCTAGTATTATTCATCCAATTCTGGTTGGCACTGGTCCTTGGCTCCACTCCCAGAATCAGTACATTCTCAAGCCAAACCAGTCTTCTATTTCATATTATGTCTGCTTTTCATGGTGGGAGTCTCAGAGAAAAGGAAACAGATATAGGCTATGTCAATAGAGCATATTGTAGGGTTGGGAGTGAAGTAATTTTAGAGGAAGTTTGAAATTTTGCTAAGTAATAGCAATTATGAAGTTAAAGCACAATTACATGCAACCGCCATATATAATATGAAAGAGAAAGATACTATAAACAAGTGGTAAGAGAAGACAGAGGTGGACATCATTGTGCACACAGGGATAAGAAAAAAGCCCTCCAAGGATTAATATAATTTCTTTCAGACCCAAGGCATTTTAATTCCACTCACTCTTCTATTTGACTAAATTGTTTTTATGCTCTATGCTATTCCTGGCCAAGTGCTCTCTAATCCAGTGCGTCTCAAACTCGAGTGCATGAAAATCACCCAGAGAATTTGTTACGAGGCAGATTCTAATCCAGTAGCTTTGGGATGGGGTCTAAGACTCTTCATTTCTAACAAGCTTGCAGGTGGTGTCCATGTTGCTGACTTGGAAACGCACTTTGAGTAGCAAGGCTTTTGTCCACAAGACGCTCTCTTGGGGGGTAAGAGGAATAAGAAGATCTAGTATTAGAAAATGAGGTCAAAAAGAACACTTATATTTTACATTTTTAAAAAGTTCTCCACTTTGGACCATGAGCACAGACATTCCATATGAGACTGAGTTCAGAAACCTATTATGCTTGTCTTTTAAAAATAATATTTATTTATTTAGCTGATTTCTGGGATTTGAGAGCAGTTAGTTCCTCAAATGTTAGGTCTGTGTTTATGCAAATGAAAATGAATCTAGACTTTTACTTTCAAGAGTCCAATAAGATGTCCTCCCAAGTTCCTTCTGACTTGGCACATATACTTATATCCATATGAATATTTATTCATCTATACTATGTGAAACTATATGGCACTCTTTAGCCCCATTTAACGCTGTTTGTCTCTGTAGAATTAGTATTTTACAACTGAATCAAGTGAATGATGGACATTCAAGAAATTTTCCATGGATCTAGAAAATTTCCATGAATACATATATGTACAAATTGAGAACCCTTCATTCCTCATACATATATATACCAATAGTAGAAACATATATGTACAAATTGAGGTAGAAATAAAGATGATAAAAAAAGAGTCCAATAAGATTATTTTTTTCTTATATGGATGAATTTATGAAGCCACAAAAATAAACATCAATTTCATTCATTTTGTATGGGCGTACATATGTCATCTAAATCAAAATTGTGGCTTTTAAGGTAAAAATACATACAGCACAATTTGGGGATTTCTTTTTGACAAGCAATAATAAGTTTCAGTCTAGCCAGTGATAACCTAGTCTAAGAAAAGGTTTCACCAATATATGAGGGACACAGGTGTGCTCCCTCTTTACAGAAGCTTTACACCAGAAAGAAGAAATCCGGAATAAGATTTCTACTTGCAAAACAAAGCAATGTCTTTATCAGTGATGTAGTCACTTTTGATACTCCTTACTTCCCGGTTTAGAAAAGCAAGGCACATAGAGGTTAGTCACCTTGTTCAATGTGGTGCAGTCATCAGCTCCAGAGGAGGCATGAGTGTGAAAGTCACCCACCGACATTGATGCTGGAGTTCCCCACTTCAAACCACACTGTGGGCACACTTAGAGTCTACCCAATGTGGCTTTTCAGTCCTTTGATTTTTTGCCCTCATGCATGTCATTGGTCCCTGTCTTTTATGATTGATATGATGGGATTTTCCCAGGCAGTCTCTAACTCAGTTTGCCAAGGAGATGTTAAGATTTGGGTCCCAGGAAGAATAACTATCCTATTTTTCATCAGTAATTTTTCCCTGATCCACTGGTGTCCATAGTAAAATTCACTTGCTTCTTATCCCACCCCTGCCATCCATAAGGAGGGTTTGAGAAACCTCCAATCTTCCCCTCCCACACCAGCCCACTTCCACTGTTTTCCCGTGGTTACTTCCAGTCCCAACTCATGGAAGCACATGATTCTATCACTCACCCAGGTCAGTTACTCAGAGTCAAGAAGGAAAGGAAAAGTGAACTGTCTTATATTGGAGAAACTTCTCCCTTTACAACAAAAACATCTGCTCTATACTTCACAGCTAGAATGATCAAGTAATTTACAGTCTGAATCAGGATACTTTTGAAAATGAAAGGGACTAGAGTAAAATTAGCCCCAGATTATAAGCATCAGTTGGAACTGTCCTGCGCCCCCGACAGCATATGGCTGCCCTGTCCATGGCTTGTCCTTTGTGGACTGATCTTGGAGAACACTGGGAAAGGTCTTGAATGCCAGGAGGTTTGGTGGACCCTGAGCGGTTACTATGAGTGAAATGTGGGCTTGAGCTTCTGGAAATTCACCACATTATAACCTTCAGGTTCCAATTGGCTCAATAACTTTTAAGAACTTAAATTATAATGAACACACGCAGCGATATACGCAAAGCAGTGGATTGAAGGAAGAGCTAGGACATTTTCTTTTTCGTTTTTTGTTCTTGCTTCCAGTTGATTTAAAACCTCTTACTGTTAGATGTAAAACATTTTATGTTTGCTGAGTGCTTACATCAGAAGTCAGTGTTGATCAAGAGAAGAAAACCAGAAAAGTTTATATTTAATTACCTTTGGCTTCCCATTCCCATTCTTTGTTTAAGAGCCAAACTTGTGTTTAATTTATAAAGGAAACAAGGTTTAGAAGTGATTAAATTATGCTAAGTAGGTGTTAAAATGCTTTTAATTGACAACCTTTTTTTTTTCTTTTTTTTTGTCTGCACCGCGCGGCTTGTGGGATGTTAGTTCCCCGACCAGGGATTGATCCCAGGCCCCCAGCGTGAGAGCAGAGTCCTAACCACTGGACCACCAGGGAATTACCTACAACCCCTTTTAAAATACAAAAGTTCCCCTGTTGAGTGACATCTAATCACCTCAAGGACAATTACAACGACACAGAGGAGTGGGAAGCTGTATGGGTTTAAAGCTGCTTTACGGATTCCACTTCTAAAATATTTCCCTCTACTCCACAAATCCAATCTTTGCCTCAGGTAGTTTCCCAACTCTTAATCCTCTTCAGTTCAACTGCAGCCCCTGTTATCTTTGGCAAATGCTATTCTGAACCTGTAACTCTAGTTTAGATCCTCTCCAGGACACCCCTTAAAGAAATTCCAAGATCTTAAATCCAATTTACAAATCCCTGCATCCTCTCCACCACCAGCCTTATCAGTGAGCAAGTAATTTGCTCTCATTTGTTGAATGTTTATAACTGAAGATAGAAAAAGATGTGGCCATGCCTCTCCCTCAAAGGAGGGGCTTTGAAAGGATGATCACCCTACGAGTGTGAAGATGAACTGAGGCTTCCCAAAGGCTAGTGTGAGAACAACTTGCCATTTTGTTTTGCTGAACTTGATGGTAATTGGGGAAGCATCTAGAAGGAACCGAGAGGGGACAGAAAGTGATTCAGTCTAGAAAGCAGGTGGAGGAAGAGGATCTTAGACTGTAGAGAAGAGCTGAAAATTGCAGAAGGCTGGGAACATTGCATGGGAAGGGAAGGGAGAGGCCAAGAATGGAGAAGTTTCTGAACTATTTTTAAACCTCTTTCAGGTTGTAAGAGCTCATTCAAACAAGAGAAGGCTTATGTGTTGTGTCATAGATGTGGTCCCTCTGACTCAGTGATTCCCCATCTCGACTGCAGGTTGAAATAAGGAGGAGCTCTTTAAAATGCTAACGCCTAGGATTCATCTCCAGGTGTTCTGCTGTGTCTGCTGTCGGGTGGGACTGAGACTGTATAGTGTTTAAAAGCCCCAGGTGACTCTTGTGAAGATTCAATGAAATTACGCATATGAATGCGCTTTGCACAGCACTTTCTAAAGGTTAGCTCTTATTGATGGGATTACTAAATCAATAGCCACTGAATTTCAAAGCAAAGGGGAGAAACAGCACAGTGATGGACTCTGCTAGGGCTTAAGCTCAGATCAGAATAAGTCTTTGTACTGAGTCTTGAAGCCAAAGTTAGATAAAGAAGGGGGGTCATGTAACCCAGGAAAAGGAAGAGCATATGAAAAGGCAGAAAGGTGAGAAATAACATATTCTATGCAAAATACATGTTTCATTTTCTGATTGAGTCAACGATTATTTATTGGATACTTAATCCATACTTATTGCACACTTAATCCTTGTTCACTGGGGGCATCAAGATAACTCTCAAGGAATTCACAGCCTGAGGCTGTCTTCCCCTCTACGGTGCTTAAAAGGGTGGGTTGGGGCTTCCGTGGTGGCGCAGTGGTTGAGAGTCCGCCTGCCGATGCAGGGGACGCGGGTTCACGCCCCGGTCCAGGAAGATCCCACATGCCCCGGAGCGGCTGGGCCCGTGAGCCATGGCCGCTGAGCCTGCGCGTCCGGAGCCTGTGCTCCGCAACGGGAGAGGCCACAACAGTGAGAGGCCCGCGTACCGAAAAAAAAACAAAAAACGGTGGGTTGGTCAAATAGTACTTTAAAGGCTCTGTTAGAGGAGCAAGTAGGGGACAGGAATGGCTTCAGACAGTGAAATTCTCATGCTTCAGCTAGCTAACCCAGAGCCAAAGAGATGGATGTCAGGAAGAAGGAACTTAAAAGTTCTAGTGTGATCAGGCTTCACAAGACTAAAAGGGGGTAATACATGATGGAGTGTCACATCCAGCCTCTTCCTGGCACACCACAAAGTACTCTTCAAATCTGAGACAGCATTACCAATACTATTATTACTTATATTGACTCTTCAAAATGAAATGTTAATAAATTGTTGAGAGGAAAAACTTTAAAAAATGTCTAGTAAATATTAATGTCACAGAAACTGATAGAATTCATTTGATATTTAATGTATTGAAATTGAAATATTTATTCAGATCTTCAAATGGGAAGTGACCGAGTTCTCCCAAATTTTAGTAGTTGCCTCAAATCCTTTGTAGAAAGATACATATATTCACAAACATATATACAGCCTTCTTGAAACTGCAGCTCTTCCCAGACATGTTTTTTCACCAGAATTTCCATTTTCCTAATGTATGAATTTGGAAATGAATGAATGTATGAATCAAGGGCAGATAAATGTATGAATCTTTACTCAGCCCAGGTAGAACCAGGACCAAGGACCAGGCAACCCCTGGGCACTGAGGCTGTTCCATAACAGTCCAAGAATTGACAGCACAAGTTGGAGGATCAAGGAAGGTCAACTACAACACATAATAAGTTAATGCAGTGGTTTGCAAATACTGTCCTAGGACCAGCTACAACAGCATCTGGTGATAGAAATGCAGATTCTCAGCTCGCACTCAGTATGTACTGAATCAGACATTCTGAGGCTTGGATTCAGCAACCTGTGTTTTAACAAGCCCTCCAGGTGACTTGATGAATGCTAAAATTTCGGAACCAGATTAGTGGTTCCCACTCCTGGCTACTCATTGAATCTATTTAAGGCCAGGACTGCCATAAAAAATACCACAGACTGGGTGGCTTGAATAACAAATATTATTTTCTCACAATTTTGGAGGCTAGAAGTCTGAGGTCAGGGTGTCACCAGGGTGTATTTTTTTCTGAGGCCTCTTTCCTTGGCTTGTAGATGGCTTTCTTCTCCCTGCATCTTCTTCACATGGTCTTCCCTCTGTGTCTCTGTGTCCTAATTTCCTCTTCTTATAAGAGTATCAGTCATATTAGATTCTGACCCACCCTAATGACCTCATTTTAACTTAATTACCTATTTAAAGACCCGATATTCAAATACAGTCACATTTGAGGTACTGGGTGTTAGGACTTCAACATATGAATTGGGAGTGGGGGGGGGGGAGACACAATTCAGCCCATAACAAGGAATTTTAATTTCTAAAAAAAAAATCAATATTCCCTATGAGACCAACTAAATCTGAATTCCTAGGAGTGAGTCCCAGACACAGTATAAAAGTTCACTTGTGGCTCAGATGTGTAGCCAGGACTAAGAACAAGGCTATAATTGATAAAAGCCCAAAGAGGTGAGCACATGTCATGGGATCTGGTCATCAGTGGTCACCTGATGTGTAGTCAGGCAGGCAGACCAGGCAAAGATGGAGAGTGTTGTGAGGTATCAGGAACTCAACCACAGGAAGTCTGGCTTAGGGAAGCATATCCAGCTAAGCCCTGGGGCAAAAGTAGACAGGTTGAGGATTTCAATAATAGGTTTGAGGTCCAGGTGAGAGCCAGTTCACAAGAAAGCAATATCAGAACAGGTGCAAAAGATTAGAACTCAGCAGCGATCTACATAGCTGACTTGACTCTGGGAGCACAGGTGTCTGACCAGGGGGTCCTGGCCAGGAACTTGTCCCCAGGGCTAGAAGATGTAGTTGCAGGGACCCAAGATATGGCAGTGAAGGAAATCAGATGATGCCTGAGGCTTCTACCAGAATCCTGCCCTTAAATGCCTCCAAACCTCTATTTAGAGGGTTTATGGGAAAAGAAAACAAGACAAACAGCATCAACAATCAAACCACTGACCTGAAAATATAATGTGTGCATGGACTTCTAATGTTGTATAAAGAGCCATACAATTCTAGTGAATTCCTGGACTTCATTTCCTGTGGATGATACAACGTCTCAGAGTGGTTGATTAAACTTCCAGCCACCTTTGTCAAAGCCAATAATCTCTGCTTTGTTCTCCCTCAGAGAGGAAGCCAATCTTGTTCAAACTGTCATCATTAGCTCCATTTCCAACATTCCAAAATTAAAGGACTGTTGCAAAGAAACAAATGGAATCCAGGAACAACACACGATCTCTTTGAAAGAGCTCACTTCCTCACCCCATCCACTCACCTGGTCCAGAGATGGAAGCATTACAGGGAACCCAGCTGAGTAATAATATTATTGATTCCCTGTTAATCGGATTTTTCTTGAGTTCGCCAACAGTCAAGTGTTTACAATACTTCTCTTTTCAAAACAACTCAAAAGTCATTCCCAGCAGAGAAACTAGAAACCAGAAAATCAATAATACAGGAACTGTTACTAAGGATTTTCATCTACCCAGTGAGGAGGATATTTATTTATAGAAAAACTGGCCACTCCAGTTTAGTGTGGTAATAACATGGTACGTCTAGTTCAAAGAGTGCCATGGTTGAACACAGCCTTGTATTATGCCCACTGTAAATGGTCTCTATGAGGAAAAGCCTATAATTTAGAAAGATTTGCCATGAATGATAAAGCCTGGGTCATTGTAACAGATACTTTTTACCAGCTCTATTTGTGGAGAGGGCATGTAAAAAGGAAGGAAAAAGGTTAGCTTCAGGAAACCTGAAGGGGAAAGTAAGCCTCATTTGGTTTTACCTACGTGAGAGCTACATGACGCCCAACTTGAACCCTTGACGGTTGAAAACTTATTTCTTGCAAAGGCATAGACCTTTTAAAAATGGAATTTAAAACTTGAATTTAAAAAATTGTTGTACATGTTTTGCTCTCTGAAGAGTCATTTCCCCACTGTCCTAATTATACTTTGTCTCTCTTTACCTGCTCCTTGAGCTCTGGGGAAAACTATATATTCTTTCCAACTGCAATTTTATAATAGGGTTTATCACTGAGTGGCAGTCAGGAAACACTGACCCAAAATGTCAAGCTATTTTGCAGAGAACTCCTTGGAGAATTGTTGTGTTGACCTTCTGTGGTGCATCCCATCAGTTTTGTAACTGGCAAAACAGAAGATGCAAATTGCAGGTGTGGCTTCTCTGAAAATCCATGCAGCAATTGCTTAGACTTATTTAAAAAATGATCATCAAGTAAATACTCTGTCAGGAATTAGGGAATAGTCAATCTGAACTTTAGTCTCTCCATGCCTGTCTACCATTGTCACGTTCAGTTTCTATCAGACACTTGTGATGTATTCCCAAGGATGACATTTGTACAGTGGTATGCTGATAAAGGTTTCAAACTGGCTTTCCAGGGAAAATGGCCCTGATTTGTATTTTCGTGGTGTAAATATTCCCACATGGCCTATTTAAAGCTACCAGCATGAAGTCACTAAAAGCAGAGTTAGGAAGAGACCAGTTAGGAGGCAATACATAGCACTGTGTAGTATTTCCAGGATACAGATAAAATTAAAGTTAAAAAACAAACCAACCCTCAGAAGCACACAGAAAAACAAAATGTAGTAAAAATAATTAGGAAGTGATGAGTTTTGAGTATTTATGTTTATGTCATTTAATTTTTTTATTGAAGTATAGTTGACTTACAATGTTGTGTTAGTTTCTGGTGTACAGCAAAGGGATTCAGTTATATATACGTATATTCTTTTTCAGATTCTTTTCCCTGATAGGTTACTACAAAATATTGAGTATAGTTCCCTGTGCTCTACACTAGGTCCTAGCTGGTTATTAGGTCATTTAATTTTAATAATGGCTGTGTTTATTATCTAGCTTGCAAAATTTCAGAAAATCTAAAATTGGTTTCCGTTAAGCCAGTGGAAGCTAGCACCAGCACACCACTGGTCCTCCAGAAAGTAAAGCCTAGATTTACGAATTAAAGGAGAACCTAGACCCACAATATCAAGCACTAGGTACTGTGCAAAATCTGAGCTTGTGAACAGAGATGAGACTGATCAAATAGCATGACAGAGTTGCAGGGGGGTGGTAAACCCAGAAAGGCCGAGGTCACCAACTGGTGATCTGGAGATATGTTTTGTCGGGGAGTTCTGGTGCCACTGGGACAGCTTGTGCATTTTTCATGGCAGAAATCAGCTGGATCTGAGAGGTGGCTACCACCTTTGGGCAAGATCTGTGAACTCCAGTTTATCGCTCCTCAAGCCCCTCCCCATTGTCTCTCGCCCATGGCTCGTATCATTCCTGTACAGACCTCTGAAGGTTAGAGCACTTCAGAATCAGCACTTCACTAAATACACCCTCTCCAGGGGCTTCTGCCTCATGGCCTTAAGTAACATCTACATGCTGACCCCTACATATTTTTTTTTTTTTTTTGCGGTACGCGGGCCTCTCACCGCTGTGGCCTCTCCCGTTGCGGAGCACAGGCTCTGGACGCGCAGGCTCAGCGGCCATGGCTTACGGGCCCAGCCGCTCCGCGGCATGTGGGATCTTCCCGGACCGGGGCACGAACCCGTGTGCCCTGCATCGGCAGGTGGACTCTCAACCACTGTGCCACCAGGGAAGCCCCTTACTTTTTTTTTTTTTTTTTTTTTTTTGGCCACACCACACGGCTTGTGGGATCTTAGTTCCCTGACCAGGGATCAAACCCAGGTCCCAGCAACGAAAGCACAGAGTCCTAACCACTGGACCGCCAGGGAATTCCCTGCTCACTCCCACATTTGTGTCACCAGTCTGGACCTCGCTCAACTACAGATGCTCCTATCTTGCTGCCTACTCACCATATCTACTTGGATGTTAAAAGACATCTCAAACGTAACACGTCCCGACCTGAACTCCTACCTCAGACTCCCAGGAGGAACCACCAACTCAGAAAATGGCTACTCCATCCTTCCAGCTTCCTGGCTAAAACTCACAGCCTCATCGTTGACCCCTCTCTTTGTCTCTTTCCCACATGCTATCCACCAGCAAACCTTGTCAGCTTCAAATCACACCCAGAAACTGAACTTTTTTTTTTTTTAACTGCATCCAACACAGCTTCCATAATCTCTCCCCCGCACATGATTGCCTCCTAACTGGTCCCCGGCTACTGTCCTTATCCATCCACAGCCCATTTGCAGAGCAGTGGGCGTGAGCCTTTTACAATTTATGTTCAGGCACGTGTATTTTCGCTGCTGAAAGACCTCAGAGTCTTCGCATTTCACTTAGAGTCACAGCCAGAGTCTTCAAGCCTTTGCTTCTGCTCATTCCTAACTGGATGTGCTTTCCCCAGATATCCCCATAGCCCTTGTCCCATGCCCTAGGCTTTTTTCCAAATGTGATCTCCTGACCTCTTTATTTAAAATTACCACCTCCAGCAAGATTCCCCCTTTTTAACTTTTTCTCCATAGCACGTATCAGCAGTATGATAAATTTTACTTAATTTGTTTTCTCCCAGCTAAAATGTAAGCTTCTTGAGGGCAGAGATTTTCGTCTTCTTTGTTCACTGTCAAATCCCCAGCACCTAGGAACAATGCCTACCATGGTAGGGACTCAATAAATATCAGTTGAAGGGATGGATATTCTGCCAGGTGGCATTAGAGATATTTCTTTTCTTTTTTAATTTTTATTTATTTTATTTTTGGCTGCATTGGGTCTTTGCTGCTGCACGCGGGCTTTCTCTAGTTGCGGCGAGCAGAGGCTACTCTTCATCGCGGTGGCTTCTCTTGTTGTGGAGCACGGGCTCTGGGCACGTGGGCTTCAGTAGTTGTGGTGCGCGGGCTCAGTAGTTGTGGCGCACAGGCTTACTTGCTCCGTGGCATGTGGGATCTTCCCGGACCAGGGATCGAACCCGTGTCCTCTGGATTGGCAGGTGGGTTCTTAACCACTGTGCCACCAGGGAAGTCCAGGAGGCATTAGAGATATTTCAACACGATTAGGGAGGAGTGTAGGAGGGGAGAGGGGAAGGGAAGGAGAAGGGAGTTGGGGGTAGAAGTAGGAAAATAGATCCTTTCACTGGGCAACTGAATCTTCAGATTTCCTGCTGAGTCAGTGAAGGTAGTGGAACTCTGGACACTCTAAGTGCCTTGGTGTGGAAGAGGGGAGTATGTAAAGAAAGGCTCTCCCAGAAAGATCACTGCTTGTGCAGTCAGGTAAATGCTGTTGCTGCTCTTAACTGTCGTTATTTTCTTGGGTATATGGCTTAATCCCTCTGAGCCTCGTCTCCTTCTCCTTTCTGTGAATTTTCTGCTCCCTTCTATGCAACTGGCTCCTGTGGCATCTTTCAAGCCCTTGGTCTCTTAAATGTTGTCTCCAGCACCCCGCCCACCGCCCTCTTCTCTTCTGACTCTCTAGCCTGACCAGACCAGTCTTTCGACCTCTGAGATTTTACTCCTGCTACTGCTCAGCCTGAAGACATCAGGCAAGTCCCATCTCACTGTCTTTTCAGATCAAACTGCCCATGTGCTTCCATGCTTCTTTCTCACCCAGCTCTCTCAGAATTGCAAGATGCCATGAGAAAGCGTAAGACTTGGAGAGAGAGCTGAGTTCAACACACGATCATCATTTCGTAGCCTGTTGACTTCATTTTTTTTTGGCCGCAGCATGCGGGATCCTAGTTCCCTGATCAGGGATATGGAACCTGATGTTCAGCACACACACCCATAAACTATGTACGTATGCTGAACATCTATTTACCTCTCTAGATCTACTCCCCAACTTTCTGCATCCTCCTCTGTGCCCCATGAGGTTGAGCTGGAGGGTCTCTGTCAAGGGCATCTTTGTCCTCTGTCTCTGGTCACGCGAATGGAGGTACTAGCAGGGGATGGGCTGCCTCTCTGGGAGGCTCAACTGGTCATCTTCTCTCTACTAAAAGCCACAGCTCCTGTCACATGGTTCTCTCTGCAGGGCTCTCTACTTCCTCTCTGGGAACTGGTAACCGCTGTCTGCTCTTGATAATGACTTCCTGCTATTATGAACTCTACGGTGCTACACTATCTTGATTTTCCTTCCCCTGTCTGCTCCTTTGTAAATAATCCCTTTATTAAACTCTACTCAGTTTGAGCATGCTAACTGCTTCCTGCCTGAAACCCAATTGACAGAGTGTATGTCAGAGTACTTTGTGAAGTTACAACACGTCTTTAGCCTACATGCTTATTTTCCCCCTGCATCCCTAACAACTAGCCGTGTTAAACATTTGAAAGAATAAAAAAAAAATCCATTCTTCCAGATAAAATAAATCTGTTGCCTCCCAAACATCTCCTAGATATCTTGTAGGAACCTCCAAATGACATGTCTACTACTGACTCATCACCCTGCTCCTCCTTTTGTATTCCTAAACACTGTTGCTCAGAAGATTGCCACCATTCTGATTGCCCATGGGAAAAGCTCAAGTCATGCTGGTCTCCTCCTAGGACCTCCTCTCCAACCTGTAGAAGGGAACAGGAGTAAGGCAAATATGACGAGAGCTGGACAGAGTACGTGGCATTGATCGGGGTCCCACTCACTCGTCCTTCACCGCTATTTCCTCTGTGACGCTTTCCAGCACCCTCCACAGCTCTGGTCACAAATTGCTCTCACCTGATAAATACCACACAGCTTTGTTTTACCCCACAGACAATAAAGTGTAAAGATATACCCATCAGAGGGTAAAGATTTTTGAGGGTAAAAGTATGTCTTATTCATTGCTTATTCTGAACACTCAGCAGAGTTTCTGGCACATAGGAGATATTCAATTAATGAATCAATAAAGGAGAGAGATGTAGAAAGAATTAAGTCTTACTGAAAAAGTGGTATGTTGTTTTTCTGACTCTTTATGACCCAAAATTGGACACCAGTCACTTTGAAAGGGACCGACACTTTGCAGGATGACACTTTTCCCTCTTATTAGGCGTTCTTTGCTGAGCCTTTAATAAGAAGTATTAGCATTTCTCATCAGCACCAATGGACTAAAACCATTACCTGGTGCTAAGTGTCTCCCCCAGGTGAGCACCTTAGAGCCAGTGGAGAACTGAGGATGCCTACGTTGCTCCACAAGACTTTGCCTCTGTGATTTCCCTCCATCACCGTCAGTCTCAGGCCTCTCTCTCTAAGCTTCCAGGTTGAAGTCCCTTTGCTCTTTTCATTTGTTTGCTTGAACTACAGTTGTTCCCATCTGTTAGCTGTAGTGCAGTAACCATTTAAAGGCCTATCACACTTCCTCCTAGAGATAATTGTTGCTAACTAGGCATGAAAGAATACATTTGAATAACTGGTAGAAAAGTTTCAGGGATTTTTTTTGACCTGGAAAATAAAATCCCCAAACTTGATCATGTGTGAAAGTAAGCCATTTCAATGAAAGGAACTGATTTTGAAAAATGATCATTTGTCACTCAACTACCTGAACAGAGAAGGTGGTGAGGCTCAAGGCAGCAGAATGGAGATTCGTGTTTATGATTCCCTTGGTCCTGCCTTAATGGGTTCATGAGAATTGACTATAATGGACAAACAATGTTTCTGATGAGTGAGTTTACTGGTTAATTTGTAGAACATATGGCAGGCTTCCTCTGCCGGAGTATTTGGGCAAAGAAAAACAAATGAAACCCAAGAAGAAAGAAATGATATGACATAAAAACAATGTTTGAAGCAGACCAGAAAGGTCAACTAATTAGGGCTTTATTGATCTGGAAAAGAAGAAATCCGAGTTCTGTCCTGGGTACATCTGTGCAAAGCTCAGCTTCAAACTGAAGATGAAGACTGTCTCGTTAAAACCCAGTGGATGCTGTCCCTAGACTCACACCCTTCTGTATGTTATCACAGCCCTGCTCCGTAAAATTCATGCTGCAAAGTCAATGAATGCTGTACACAAGGAGCGGTTACCACCCTCATACTAGTCTGGATAGATAAGCCTATGCTGTTCTAAAGAACAATTCCAAAACCACAGTGGGTTAACAACAGAAGTTTATTTCTGCCTCACACAAAGTGTGCTGCTCGTCTAGGTAATTCTTTGATCTGGTGTTACTTCCATTTCAAAATATACTTCCCAAGATGGTTGATCACTTCACCAGAGAAGAGGACCTTCTACCAATTACAACTCCAGCCAGAAAGTGTCACATAGTACCTGATGTCCAAGAAGGGACTCAGAATCATTACCATAACACAGAAGTGCTATAGAGCTGCAATCAGTACTGCCTCAGTTCCCTGATCCCCAAAGTGCAGACCATAGTCAAGCCTCCCCTTGGCTGGTGGTGTCTTCCTCAACCTTGGAGGATGCTACACGTTTACCAGAAGATCATAATAATGAGATTTATTCCAGGAATGCAAGATTGGTTTAACATACAAAAATCACTCAGTGTAATACGTGAGGAGTCTTCCTCCAGGCCAAAACTCTAGGAGTGATCTTTCAGGCTTGACCGAAGGTAATAATAAAGGTTTTACCCGACAGGCCTCAGAGGGGAAAGCTTCTCCCCCCATACACACCAGACTTGATGCATAGCCACTAAAACGCAATCTCTGATGGGAGTTGCGGCTCAGTCCCCTCTGGCCAGCCTTGCTTTTATGAATATCTGCATTCTTAGCTCAGGAGCCTCCATTTGAGGCCTCTTTATCAGAGGAACCTCAGCCAAGGCCTCTCTCAGGTGCCTCTGTCAAGCCCACCTTATCCGAGGAGCCTTGAAGGTACTTTCTCCACCCCTGGCCCTTCTCCCTCTCCCTCCCCTACACCCCTGGGTCCATAAATCAGCAGGACTCTTTTGTCTGGGGCTCCCTCAGCAGTGAGATGGTCCCCAATATCTGCATTGATCCATTGACCTCCTGGCACCATTTTATGGGGAAAAATAGCACAGGCACTTTTTCCTATTTAGCTTCTTGTCTATACTATCACTGTAAGTGATGGAAGGCTTGACTGTTGCTTTCATTTTGGCTTATTGTTTTAACTGACCACCTAGAACGGAGACACCTGGCCCAACTCTCTCTAGCTCAGTTCTGGACAATATACCATATTAATATAATAAAAGACAAAAACCACATGATCATCTCAATCGATGCAAAAGAATTTTTGACACAATTTAACAGCATTTTGTGATAAAAACACAATAAACTAAGACTAGAAGAGAATTCTCAGCCTGATAAAGGACATCTACAAAAACTCCCTGCTAACATCGTATTTAATGGTAAAAGATGGGAAGTTTTCCCCTTAAGATCAGGAACAAGGCAAGGGTATCCACTCTATTCAACGTTAAATTTGACGTTTTAGTCAGGACAATTAGGCAAGAAGAAGAGACAAAAGGCATCTGGACTGTATATAGAAGGGATTAAAACCATCTCCATTCCCACATAAGAGGATCTTATATATAGACAATTCTAAGGAAGCCACCAAAACTATTAAAGCTAATAAATGAATTCAGCAAGGTTACAGTATACAAGATCAGTATACAAAAATCAGCTGCTTTTCCACACACTAGCAATGAACAACATGAAATAAAATTAAGAAAATATTTTTATTTACAATAGTGTCAAAAATTATAAAATACTTAGTAATACATTTGACAAAAGAAATGTAACACTTGTACACTGAAAAGTACAAAACATTATTGAAAGAAACTTGAAAAGATATAAATAAATGGAAATACATTCCAGGTTCATGGGATGGAAGACTTAATATGATTAAAATGGCAGTACATACAATTTAATCCATAAGTTTAATTCAATACCTATCAAAGTCCCAGCTGCTTTTTTTGAAGTTGACAAGCAGGTCCAAAAATTCACATGGAAATTCAAGGAGCCCATGAAAGCCAAAACAACCACAGGAAAAAAAAAAAAAAAAAGGACAAAGTTGGAGAATTCACTCTTCCTGATTTCAAAACTTACTATAAAACTATAAACTGCAGTAATCAACACAGTGTGGTACTGGCCTAGGAGAGACATATAAATCAATGGAATAGGATTGAGAGTCTAAAAAGAAACTGTTACCTTTATAGTTAATTAATTTTCAACAAGGGTGCCAAGACAATTGAATAGAGGAAAGAATAATTTTTTTTCAACAAATTGTGTTGGGACAATGGGATATCCACATGTAAAATAATGAAGTTGGATCCCTACAACACACCAAATAAAATTTAATTCAAAACTTTATATGTAAGATCTAAAACTATAAGAAACCATAGGCATAAATTTTTGTGACCTAAATTAGCCAATGATTTCTTAGATATAACTCTAAAAGCATAAGCAATAACAATGAAAAAGTAGATAAATTGATTTTATCAAAATTTAAAACTTCCGTGCCTCAAAGGACACCTTCAGGAAAGTGGAAAGGCAACCCTCAGAATGGAAGAAAACATCTGCAAATTGTATATCTGACAAAGACCTTGTATTAGAATATATAAAGAACTCTTACAACTCAAGAACAAAAAGATAAATAAACCAGTTTTTTAAATGGGCAAAGGATCTGAATAAACATTTTTCAAAATAATATATACAAATGGCCAACAAGCACAGAAAAGATGCTTAATATCATTATCCATTTAAGGAAATGCAAATCAAAACCACAATATATACAACATCACACTCAATAGGATGGCTAGAATCACAAAGACAGACAAATACAAGCATTGGTGAAGATGTGGAGAAATTGGGACCCTCAAATATTGCTGATGGGAATGTAAAGTGATGTAGCCACTGTGGAGAACAATTTAGCAGTTACTCAACAATTACACATAGAGTTACAGTAAGATCTAGCAATTTCATGCCTAGATATAAACCCAAGAGAATTGGAAGCATCTGTCCATATACCAGTTTACACATGAATGTTCTTAGAAGCATTATTCATAATAGCCAATAAGTAGAAACAACCCAAATGTTCATCAGTTGATGAGTGGATAAACAAAATATGGTATGTTCATACAATGGAATATTCAGCCATAAAAAGGAATGAAGTACTGATACATGATACAACATCAGAACATTCTAAGTCAAAGAAAAGAGACACAAAATACCGTATATTGTATAATTCCATTTATATGAAATATCCAGGATGGGAAGCTCTATAGAGATGGAAAATTGCTTAGTGGGTGCCAGGGGCTAAGAGCAGAGAGGAATAGAACATGACTGCTAATGGGTATAGCGGTACGCGGGCCTCTCACCGCTGTGGCCTCTCCCGTTGCGGAGCACAGACTCCAGACGCGCAGGCTCAGCGGCCAAGGCTCACGGGCCCAGCCTCTCCGCGGCGTGTGGGATCTTCCCGGACCGGGGCACGAACCCATGTCCCCAGCATCGGCAGGCGGACTCCCAACCACTGCGCCACCAGGGAAGCCCTAGACTCTTTTTGAGGTGTGATGAAAATGTTTTGGAATTAAATAGAGGTGATGGCTGTACAACCTTGTGAATATACTAAAAAACACTAAATTTTACATTTTAAGTTATGAATATTATGGTATGTGAATTATACTTCAAGCTTTATAAATCTATGGAAAGGTCTAAAAAGAAAACTGAAACTATCAATAACTTTATGACCTGGGGACACGCACCACTAACATTTTTGAATATTCCATTCCAGTCACTTTCTATGTATATATATACATATTTTATTAAGTCGAGTTCACATACATATACATATTTTATTACATATTTTTATATATGCATGTGTAAAATTTTCCCCCTTTAGCATTGTATTATGAGGGTATTTTTTAAGAAGAAAAATTAAGAAATATTTTAAGAAATCCTTTTTCTGAAAAGTTGACTAATCTTGCTCCAATATTGCAGTTCAAGCTGATCTACTGCCTGGGCAAACGTAAGAAAATGTTTTCTAGGGGCAGGTCTTCACCTTGAAAGTGATTTTGAAGAATAGTGAAATTGAGAGTCAAGACTTATTTACTAAGTACTGAGATGTTGTAGAAAAATGGTTCAACATGGTGTTTTGGCAAAACTTTTTTTCTTCTCCCTCAACATTCCCTCCTCTCATAAATATTCTTGTTTTTGAGTCCAGGTCCAGAGTCAAAGGCTAACGATTAACCAGCTGCCCCGATTATTTGCCAAGCTAATGTTGTACAAGAATATTGCATGTTGAATGATAAAAACCTTAGATACCACATATTAACTCTGGTACAGTATGTATTCTAAATGTCCCCAATTTGAGTAGGAAAGTTCAGTACCTTTTAAGTGGGTTTTTTTCTGTTTGCATTTCATTCAGAGACTAAACCAACACACCGTTTTTTCTAAGTGCACAAACATCTTCAGTGTCTTAATTTAGAAATAAAAATTAGATTAAGATACCAAATTAAAATACACAAGTACTGTGATCCTTCCTGGGCACTGAAGTGATATGAAAGATTTTTGAGGCAAAGCAATGTCTCTTGTAAAATAGACCCTATCTATATAGTATTGTAGAAGTATTTCAGAAGATGGGTTAGGTTAAATATATGTTATAGGGTAGCCATTAGAAAGCTTTCACATAAAACTTTGTTTTCGAGGTCCTTGACAATGATACATTGGTTATCCATTCAGCATCATAATGCCCCATTTTTCAGAAAAGGCAGTTGAGATGCTCATGATTAAATTTGCTCAGACCCTCTAATGCAGCTGGGTCACAGGCCTGTATAATAGAACTCATAAAAGTACATTTTATATGAGGCAACCAGTTAGAAAAAATATGACCTTTTAAATTGTATCAACCATTTGCCACATAAAAGCCTCAGGCAGCCTGTTAATTCATGCGACCTTTGGAAGCCATAAAATCACTTCCCAGGGAGAGCTGATGTAGATTTGATTGGGGGTCTGTTCCTTCTGACCCCGAGTGGGTGGGAGCCAACCACTCACAGCACAGCCCGGGAAATATCAAAATCCACTCAACACAGGGAGAAATTTGCTGCCTTAGCAAGACTCATCTGAGCCCCACAACGGACTAACTAAAGACAGAGTTGGTTATGCTGGCTAAAGGATTAATCTTTATGTCTTGATTGTAAACCAAAGAAAACCTCTAGACTTGCCAAAAGCCTAGAGAGGAATGTTTCAGAAATGTTAACAAATGCAGGATCCTGTAAATAGAAATGCTAAGGGTATTTATGCATAAAAATTGAAGTCATCATTAGAGAAAACGGTGCCTGATGGAAAATTGGTATATTTAATGGAATTTCTGTCTTTTAATAAAAGCAGTTTTACTTTAAAACTTGGTGAATGGCTGGTGAAACAAAAGAAAGAGCAGAGGGCTTAGAAATTTTATATTTCAATTTTTTCTAAAAGGTATCCTGTTTTTAATATAAACCCTTTTTTATACTATAGCTGCATTATAGAAAATACTAAAGAGTTGAATGAATGGAAAAACTACAACCAAAATTTTAAAATTTATGCTCAGTATTTTTCTAACATATAGATTTATATACACAGGTGAGATCTTATTTTGCATGTATGTTTTCATCTACTTCTGTTCGCAGACCCTCATAATATATTTCCCCCTTGTTATTACAAGTTCTGAAAACACCATTTTAAACTGCTACTTAATATTCCAACATGTAAATATACCATAATTTATTGAAATATTCCATTGTTGGTAAACATTTAGATAGTTTTCAATTATTTTGTATTGCAAATAACAATCCAGGAATATAGTTGTGGATAAAAGTTTTTTGGAATAGGTGAAATTTTTTTTTTTTTTTTTAGGGAGATTGCAGTTGACACATATACACTATTTTTAATTTATTTATTTTATTTATTTTTGGCTGTGTGGGCTCTTCGATGCTGTGTGGGCTTTCTCTAGTTGCAGTGAGCAGGGGCTACTCTTCGTTGTGGTGCACGGGCTTCTCTTTGTGGCGGCTTGTCTTGTGGAGCACAGGCTTTAGGTGCGTGGACTTCAGTAGTTGTGGCACGTGGGCTCAGTAGTTGTGGCTCTCAGGCTCTAGAGCACAGGCTCAGGAGTTGTGGCGCACAGGCTTACTTGCTCTGTGGCATGTGGGATCTTCCCGGACCAGCGCTCGAACCTGTGTCCCCTGCACTGGCAGGTGGATTCTTATTCACTGTGCCACCAGGGAAGCCCAAGGAATAGATGAACTTACTATGTGTTAAATCACCTTCATCTTTGAAGATGAAAATTACCAACAGCCTTTCTTTTTTCTTCAGGTAGATTACAGGCTTCTTTTTGCATTTATAATCACTGAATTTGGACAGTAAGCCAAGGAATCGGGTTCAGTACAGCGCTTTCACCTGTCTGCTGCTGATATTCCATAGATTTCTTGGGTGATAATCAATCTGCCTTAAATAGCACCACAAACACATCTAGGCTATGAAAGTGAACCCTGAACAAGAGATAACTAGAAGAATTACATAAGAAAGAGGCAGAATAACTGAGAGTCTCAGCTCTGGTGGTTTTCAAACAGCTTTGAAAATCTTGTAATCTATGTTTTATTGCCATAAAACAACCCTTCTGGAGCCTGAAGGGACAGTTTTTCTTGTACAGTTTCCCCCTAGAAATGCCTACTGTTCTCTAAATTCCATTTGAAAACTCACTGGTTTGGGACATATAACATAGCAGATGGACTTTCTTACCTGGGTGAATAAACAGTCCTTCTCTGTTTCAGGGAAATTTTTAAATGCAAAGTAAAGCTTGCCCTCGTCGGAGAAAATGTTGGCATCCTGCGATAATTTCGGCCGTCTGATTCCTGAGTGTTTGGCCAATAGCTGTGGCCAAAATGGGTAATTGTGCCTGGTTAAATTTAGTTCTCTCTGACATCACACATTCTAGAGGAAAGCAGCCCCACACATTTTTCTTCAGAGAGGGTGGAAGATTTGCACAGATGATTCAGAATCAAGGAATGAAAATGACAACCGACATTCAAATGCAACACTGAAAACAAAAATCTCTCCAAGTTCATTGGCTAAAGAGAGAAAATTCCTGGGTGGAACCAAGAGATGTGACTTCCCTAGTTCGTGGCAGGGAGCCTCTTGCAGCCCCACCGGGGAATAAAGGGGAGGCAACAGAGCAAGGCCCTGTAATGTATGTTTACCAAGCTGTGTAGGCCTCCCCAGCTATCGTGCAGTCTTTTTGTGAGAAGCAGATAAACACGTGCGTCACCTTGGCTATTTCACTCCATCAGTGGAGCAGAGGAAGAGTCCTGTGAATTGCAGATATCATGCAAGCCTACGGGCTCTCCAAGCAATATTGTCTGCCCTCCCCTACTCCACCTTCCTCAAATCTTTACTTATCAACACTTGTCGATTGAGGAGTTGATGTTGTGGGTTTGCCTCTTCCTTGCACTAAGTTTTGATGGAGCCTCGTGCTTTCTTCTCGTCCCCTCTTCTTGGAGACAGGACCCTTCCCTGAGGGGTCTGGGGTGTGCAGAGAGGAACGTAATGCCGTGTGCACACCGGGGAACAAACCTATGCACTATTTATCTGCGCGGTTAGTCTTACCTAAATAGTATATTTAATTTAGAAAGCATTATCTGGCTCAGAAACACTTTGGTAGAACAGAAGTCATCCTTCCCTCTCTCTCACCCCTGTTCCGCCCTGCTCCCTTCCTATGCTGTCTTTTGGTTTGGTTTGGTGTGTGTGCTCCCAAGCAAGACCCCTGTGACTTCTCTTCTTCTCCATTTGCCCCAAACTCTGACGAAGTAAAAGTGTTGGCCTGAGAGTTCTGTCCAGGGAGGGAGAAAACTCAGGGCAGGGACCACAGTATAATAATGAAGAGGAAAATGTATTTGGAGTCAATTAGAACTAGGTCAGTATCCTGGCTACACCGTTTACATGGACAAGTCTTTTAATTTAACCTTGATGAATGTCAGTTCTCTCATCTTTAAAATGCACCTGGTAACACCCACTGCAAGGAATTTCTGGATATACTAAATAATGTATGTGAGATGACTGGTAGGTTATAGATGATCAGGGTCAGTTTCTTTCCCTCTTCCCCTCACTTTCATTCCTACTGTCCACACTGGGCCTCTTTCATTCTGAATTTGACACGTAGACAAAATTCAGTAGCTGTTGGCTGAATGAACTGGCGTGAACGTGCTGGAAGTAGGCCACGTTTGCCAAATGTGTACAGTGAAACTCCCAAATAGCCAGCCCAGATTCTTGCCGTGCATAGGCACAGGGACTTCCTTAGAGCTCCAGAATTCCCAGAGGGACAGTGAGATGCATGCTGTCATTGCATCTTATGTGCATCAATATATACCTGCCCAGCAGCTAGGTATTTACACTGGACAACTTTGTACAAACTTCCTATCTCTAGGAAAGAGTTTCCCACATTATACTCTCTTCAATGTGTACCAGGAAGACCTTAAATAGTGTAGGCTCTGAGAACCTCTCCATTTCATTTCCCGCCATCCTCCCTCCCCTCCAGTACTCCAGCACCTTCTAAAGTTTATATACATGTATATACATATATATTTTGGGGGCGGAGGGGCCAAACCACAGGGCTTGTGGAATCTTAATTCCCTGACCAGGGATTGAACCCACGCCCATGGCAGTGGAAGCACAGAGTCCTAACCACTGGACTGCCAGGGAATTTCCTAAATTATATTTTAAGTAATTCAAAAGCACTGCTACCTTCTCAGTGCCTCTGTATGGGTCATACCCTTCATTAGACTCACACTTCCCTCAATCCCTTCAATCCACTGTCTATTAACTAATCCTTTAGCTCAACTGTGACTACTTCCAGGAAGCCTTTCCTAATACCACCCCCTCTTCTCATGGTTCTCTGGACTTATCCTTTTCCACCCACCACGTTTATAATGTTATTGTCTGCTAGTTTGGTTGCTGAATTCCCCCCCCCTAAATTCTCATCCTCATGTGAGCTGAGTCACATCTCTGTGCTTTCTTCTGTGTTCCTATGGGACACCATAGTTCCTGGCACATAGTAGGTGCTTAAAAAAATGTGTTGAAGGAATGAGTGGGGAGGTGAAGGTCCTTTACAAATTCACATTTTCTCCTCTTCAAGCAGTACTCCTCTCAGGAGGAAGTGCTTGGGTGTATTTCCCACAGGGTCATTTTATATGATTTGGAGAAATTGAAAATGACTTCATTTCTATCTGAATCATTGTTGTTCAATATTGTTAAAAACCAGTTTCTTGTAGTAAAATACAACCAAACTTCCAGTGGGCAAATAAAGAAACTACAGGAAGAAACACCCTTTTTAAACAGGCAAGAGGTGTGGCTCATTCACTTCTAATGAGCAGCAGAGCAATTTTTATTGTCCCCGATTGTATTAACATCTACCCATGATTTTTCAATAAGGATGCAACCACCTCTGATTTCCTTCTTAGAATCTCTGTCATATTGTAAATGCAAGTATACTCCTTCAGTAAGTACAGAATCATTCATAAGGTGTATAACATCACAGAGGTTTGACAAAGAAACCTCTAGGTAACTAGAGTACAATTGCTTGGCTGGTGTTATTAGGTTACTGTCCAATAAACCACCCACTTATCTTGGGCTTCTGGTGTTTTCAATTCCATTTAACGAACGTTGTGAAGCTACCTTGATGTGTCTAGCCCTGTAATTTATTAAAAGTCTGGCCAGAAAGGTAGCTACTCATAATAACAGGAAGCGGAGTGTTTAAAAAAAAAACAAACCACAGCTAGAAAAATGGACCAAACTATCAGGAAGGACAGAGGCAGGAAGCTTTGACTGACTTATTTTGATTAAAGTTCCTTTTCTTAGTATCTGACTGCCTGTAATTTTTCACAAGACTTATCCTACCAATATAAATAGGTAAATAGGTGCCAACTCACGGTAATAACATTTTGACCTGCTAGACACATATATTCTGCCCCTAAACGTTGTCTTTTAGCACAGGTAATAGAAAATTGCATGAATACTGTGCTTTTCAGTTGTTCGAGTTTGCCATTCCCCATTGATAAAAATATAAACATGGCTCAGAAAAATTTTAGTGGAAGTCCAACCTTCTCTCTCTCTCTCACCCCTGTTCCACCCTGCTCCCTTCCTATGCTGGGTTTTTTCCCAGAAATGTAAGAAGAATTATCCATAGACTGTCATAAAACATGAACCTTGAGTGATATAAATGGGACATAAAAAGGAGTTGTGGACTTTGATCTCTAGGCGATCTAACAGAGCTGTCCAGAAAAATAAAAGAAACTCTTCATAAATAAGCAGGGTGGTTCATTCATTTATTCATTCCTTCAGGCAGGAAACCCTCATATATATATATATATATATATATATATATATAATTTTATTTGTTTTTATTTTCGTCTCTGTTGGGTCTTTGCTGCTGCACGCAGGCTTTCTCTAGTTGCGGTGAGCGGGGGCTACCCTTCATTGCAGTGCGCGGGTTTCTCATTTCAGTGGCTTCTCTTGTTGCGGAGCACGGGCTCTAGGTGCGCGGGCTTCAGTAGTTGTGGTTCATGGGCTGCAGTTGTTGTGGCGCGTGGGCTTCAGTAGTTGTGGCACATGGGCTCAGTACTTGTGGCTTGCGTGCTCTAGAGTACAGGCTCAGTAGTTGTGGCGCACGGGCCCAGCTGCTCCGTGGCATGTGGGATCTTCCTGGACCAGGGCTCGAACCCGTGTCCCCTGCATTGGCAGGCGGATTCCTAACCACTGTGCCACCAGAGAAGTGGTGGTCTTTTAACTGAAATCAGGCTAAAAGACCTGATCTCAGGTTAACACCTGGTTTCAGGACTTGAAGCTTAGGTTCTTGATGTCTCAGCGCAGAAAGTATTTAGTGAGAGACAAAGTGACAGGTAAGAAGTGGATTTATCTAGAGAGAAATGGGCCATCTCAGAAGGCGAGAGTGGCCTCTCACATATATTTTAAGCAGCTAATATGAGCCAGGGATAGAGCTGGAAGTAAAGGCGGAAGAGAATCAAAACCATGGTTTACAGACAAGGTGCTGGACTCTGGGAGTCAAACCCCCAAATTAAACACCGACAATAATCTGGGGCAAGTGCTTTCATATGTACGCTAAGCACTGAGAGAACACAAAAGCGAAGTTCTAATGCTTCCTGGAGGGATCCAAAGAGGCTGTGGAGAGGAGATAGCCCTTGAACAGGAGTTCACAGACGGAAGCATATTTCTCCCCCAAAAGCTCTGTAGAGCTCTAAGGCAATCCATTATACTGCTGAGCAAAACGTCTGTGAAGGAGAATCAAACATATGACACACATAGACTAGACTGCTATTCTATTCTATGCATTGCTATTATGAATTACCTTGAAAAAAAAAAAAAGGTCCTTCACAGTAGATATTAGATTCACACAACTCCAAGGTGATATTGACAGCCACAACAATTCCTAGTACTGCTATTACTAACATTTATTCACAATCTTTTAAATTATCATTTATTAAATATTAAGAATCCATAGCCCTTAATGCTAGGTTCTCATCTTATTAAATTTCCACAGCCAGGTGACAAGAATATTATCCCCACTTGACAGATGAAAAATTTGGGATGAAAGTTTGGGATTACAAGATACATACTACTATATAGAAAATAAATAACAAACAAGGACCTACTGTATAGCACAGGGAACTATACTCCATATTTTATAATAACCTATAAAGGAAAAGAATCTGAAATATAGAACTGAATATAAATATAACTGAACTACTTTGCTGTACACCAGAAACTAACACAACACTGTAAATCAACTATACTTCAATAAAAAACAAAAATGGGGATGAGAAAGGTTAAGTAAATTGTCTAAGGATTTGCAGTCAGGAGTGGTGGAACAAGCATTCAAAATACATAGAATCTGTCTGACCTCAAGGTGTGTTTTTCTACTGTCTCCCAAACCAGGGACCTATTTGTGAAATAAAGTTTTATCTGTTTGAGGCAGAGAATATGACAAGTTCTCTTCAATGAACAGTGAAAATATGTGATTCACTGAAGCAAGAGGCAGAGGTGGAATGGGCCTCAAAGTGGTAAACGAGCCTCTTTTATTCTGGAAAATTTCAAACAGAAAAATACATAAACTAATAAAATAAACCCATGTGCTCATCACCTGCCTTCAACAATTGTTAATGTTTCGCCAATTGTGTTTCATTTCCCCCTTAACTTTTTTTTTCACTTGAATATTTAAATGCAAATCCCAGATACCAACTATTTTCTTTTTCTCTTGTGAATACTTCAGTATGCATCTCTATCTAATAAGGACGTTTTCCCTCTTTTATCATCATCAGAGCCATGTCTGAAAAGCATTATTCTCTCTAAATAGAAGATAGGATAGTACTGAATGTTTTCAAAATTAAAATGTAGCCTCTATAGGAATAAAACAACAAAAAATTTTAGCTCTACTATTTAAACAATTAGTCATGTTTACATCATTAATCAAATCACATGCAAATAAAATGACTCTGAATGATCAACTTTTGATCATTTTAGGCACACAGAACAGAATCCATAGGTAGGAGGAAGCAAAAATCCATCAGTGGCTCAAGATGAATGAGGACATGTGTTGGACAATGAGATACAGCTATAAAATGTGTTTCGTGTGAAAATACTTAGGACAGAATGAAAATGTCCTGCTCTTTAAATCCATTAGACAAGAAAGAAATGTACAAACACAAAGAAATTAGTGCCAGAAAACATAAGAATTCATTCAGCTATATATATTTTTTAAAAATTAAAGAGCTAGAATAAACTTAACTAGACATTTATTCTTGTCAACATCTATATCAAGTATACAAGTGTCATTGTGGAAAGCAAGTTGCCTTTCCTCTTTCTCTCTCTCTTTCCTCTTTCCTCTTTCCTCATCTAGAGTACCTAACTCACCATCACCCCCAACGCAGCTATCTAGACCAAAGTCTCAGGTCATTATGTTAATCAAGGAGCCAAGTTCTAAGAAATACAAGCTTTCCTGTATCCGAAAGCTGAGCGTGTCTATGAAACCTTTCCTAAGCGAAATGGCATCAAGGGAAGAAGCAATTATCTACGAACACATCTTGCTTGTGGATGCACAAAAGAAATCAAGATAAAGCACAGCTGCTCAAGACACAGTTCAAGGTTATGATGGTCTGATGCTGAGATGCTAAGTGTAGTTCCCAGGCAAGGAGCTTGGCAGTGCCACTCTTGCTGCTAGGGTTATTTTCCCTTTTCACCTTTTTTCGCGATAGCGAAAATCCTCTTCAGATTTCTTTCAGTTAGTGAAAATGAAACCAAGTCCCCCCTAAAACCGAGTTCCTCTGCTGAGCTTATGATTAACCTCTCTACGCAAAACTTCATTTCCTTTCTTGTCCCACACCTGCTCCCTATCAAGATTGAGGAGTATCAAAGAAAAGAGGGGATTGTAACGGAGCAGGACCCTATGCCGCGTTTTGGGGACAGACACCTCCCCCCGCCTCTTGTTTGTAGAAAAACTTTAGCCTCCTAGGCCTTCCCCAAGTTCTAAAGAGCAAATTTAATCAGAGAAGTGAGAAAATGCAGAAACAAAGGAAAGCAGTCAAGCAAGACAAAATAATAATAGTTTAGGCATAAAACAAAGGGCTTCCTTTCAAGGGCTATAGGTAATATTCTGAGCCATATCCTTGAGTTATTTTGCAGGTTCTGAAACTCCCACCAGGTGGAAGAAGTTAACTGCATACTGAACACCATCACATAGACCCCATACCTGTTAGAAACAGAAGGTTGATGATGTTGACTCACAATTACCTAACCACTAATCAGAAGAAGGTCCAGGAGCTGGTCAGGCACCCTGCGACCCTTTCCCTCACCCTGTCTTTAGAAACCTTTCCCTGAAAGCCACTGGGGAGTTCAGGTCTCGACAGCATTAGCCACTTGTACTCCTTGCTTGGCCTTGCAATAAACACTGTACTTTCCTTTACCACAACCTGGTATCAGTAGATTACCTTTACTACGTGGGGGCTAGTGGACCTAAGTTTGATTCAGTAACAAAAACAGGTGCTAAAGTAGGTCTTTTGTAGAAGTGAAGTGGCATAAAGCTAACTGTCAAAAAGCAGGGGATACCTGTATAAGAGTCAGGGAAATAATGATACTTGGTTAAATGGTTTACTGTCCCAATTTAAGCACAAATAAAGTTAAGCACAAAGTATAACTTTTCCAGAAGATTATGATAGAAACTTTGTGAGGGGTATTGAGATTGGGCCTACAAAAATTAAGCTAACTTGGACTAGAAAGGAAAGAAAACTTTTAAACAAAAACAGAACGAGAAAATTTCATGTCTGATTAGTCATAGCTTGCCAATAACTCCACCAGCAGCTAGAACCCCAGAAGTTTTCTCCTCTGCAGATCCTGAGGCCATCTTCTCAAACCACCCTGCTCCCTAGAGGCCCTAGTTATAGTCAGCTGCAGCAAACCTGTGCTGACTCAGTGGAGGAAGGCCAGCCAGGCGCCACCGAGAGCTCACCTGGTGGAAGAAGCCATAAGCTGCTCTGTTAGACTCTGATGTGAGAGAAAGAACAGTTTGCTTCTTCTCTAATTAGATACTAGCCAACTAAATGAGTAGATTCATAAGAGTAGGCTATCATTTTACCACCTGGATGAGAAAACGAGAGATGGCAGAGAGATGATTCTTCAGCAAATTGGCTACAGCTGCCAAACTGCAGCTTCGGGCAGCCCAAGACAGCAACTGTGTCACAGAATATCTGTGTCAGACCTAAAATCTTCCTAAAACGTGTTTTTATATGGCTCATGTTGTCCATCATCAGGTGTGTCGGGGTCTATTCAAGAAGTGTAGCTTAGACATCAGTTTGTCTTTCTAACTGGACTGAGCTAAGGAAAGAGCAGGGAAAGGATGGATTCTTTGGGTTCATGACTGATTTCGTTTGGCCTCTGTTTATTCATCTGTAAAATAAATGAGACTAACATCTGTCTACAGATACCTCCTAGTACTGAGCTGATAAATAATAATTTCTCAACTATACTTCAATAAAAAAACATAAATAAGAAAATACATCTTAAGAGTTAAAAAGTTAAAGATGCAAAGTATAATTTTTATTATGAGTGACTTTCCTCCTTAAGCTATTTTTTATGTCTTGTTTTCTTTGTTTTTTGTTCCTACCTTTGAAGTATGGGAATTCTTAATACTTAAAAACACAAAGGGAAATGGGTCAGACCTAATAGTAAAAAACAGAATTAGATATTCATTTACAAAAGTGCTTACCTTTCCTAGGTCAACAATATTCTAAGTAACAAGCTCAAAAAGAACATGTAATTAATAGACAAAATAAACTTTCATTTCAAAAAATAAATAATTGGCAACCTTCTTAGGTCTAGTATTTGTAAACTTCTTTGTGGACCTCAGGAAAAGGATGCAGCATAAGAAATTATTGTTGTACACATCCCATGTTGATTTAAGGCTCCACTGAAGAATATGATTAGAGTTTGGCTCACAAATTGTTGACAGAAAAATTGTTTTCATATTTTATTTGGTAATCTTCATTGCGTGAAAAGTTTATGGAGCTAAGAAAGATTAATGTCCTTTTGGTCATTTATATTCTACCCCTCCCCATTCTGTCCCTTTTATATGTTTTAGGAGAGGATGAGAGTGGTGAGAAGAAAGGTTTATTAAAAGAAGACTGTTTTTCCTGGTCTGTTTCCAATCTAAATATAAATTCCTAAGAAAAAAGACAAGTCTTCCATGGAACTGCTGCTAAGTAGACATTAGTTTTTGCTGCCATTTCTAGAATAGCACAGTGATTTAGTGAGTCCACTTTGAAATCAGACTTTCTGAGTTGGGATCTCTGCTGGGTTACTTACTAGCTATGTGACAGAGGACAAATTATTTAACTTTTCTGTCTCCATGATCTGATCCACTGAGTGGAAATAATGTACAGTTTTGAAGGTTCAACAAGCTGATACATATAAAGCACTTAGAGTCATTGCTCAATAAGCTTTACTTCCAGATATGTTGCATGTTAAAACGAACAAACAAAAATCCCTTTGTTTACGGGACTGAGTGAACTGATGAGGATGATTATAATTTTTGTGACTTTCTGTTTGAATTAAAAAAAAAAAATCCCACAAGGACTCAGAGGCAAAAGATATACAAATCCATTTCCACTGCAAAGTAAAGGAGCTGTTACAGTGTAGGATTACTGGACTGAATGTCAATATTATGGCATAGTATGAGTGTGTTTCATGTTTGGTAATTGCAATCATTGTTGCTTTTGTTGTGGCCATCCATTTACAATGCTTGGTGTCAGTTGATTTATCTCTTGTAAAACTAAAATACAGTGTGTGTGTGTGTGTGTGTGTGTGTGTGTGTGTGTGTGTGTGTGTGTGAAAATAAATAAATAAATAAAATCCCTTTGTTTTCTGTGAAAGGTACTTTAATCCTCTTTGCCACAGGTCCCCAACCCCCGGGCCGAGGACCGGTAGCGGTCCCCAGCCTGTTAGGAACTGGGCCGCACAGCAGGAGGTGAGCAGCTAAGGAGCAAAGCTTCATCTGCTGCTGCCCATCGCTTGCATTACGGCCTGAACCATCCCCCGGACCCCCAGTCCCCGTGGAAAAATTGTCTTCCATGAATCTGGTCCCTGCTTCCAAAAAGGTTGGGGACCTCTGCTCTTTGCTATATTTGAAAATGAGATGCTTAAAGTAAAAAGAGAAAGAAAAGAGAGTATTCTACTAACTGCAGAAGAAACAGATTTCAAATCTGACTTAAAATGAAATGGAAGACTCCTGATAAAAGAAGAGCCAGTCATGCCAGAAAAAAAGACTAGTCCATGAAACGTGAACTAGTGCTAGCAGTGGCCAGCACGGGAAAGCAGGATCCTGCACACATTGTTGTAGACACAATCCTTTTGGAGGACAGCCCAGGAATACAGATCAAAATGATCCAGTTTCATTCTCTATAACTCAGGGAGCTCTTCTTGGGAAACTAACTGCTAAGAAATCAGTCAAGAGATGGAATAATCTTGGGCTTCCCTGGTGGCGCAGTGGTTAAGAGTCTGCCTGCCAACGCAGGGGACAAGTGTTCGAGCCCTGGTCCGGGAAGATCCCACAGGCCACAGAGCAACTAAGCCCATGCGCCACAGCTACTGAGCCTGCTCTCTAGAGCCTGTGAGCCCGCGTGCTGCAACTACTGAAGCCGGCATGCCTAGAGCCCATGCTCGGCAACAAGAGAAGCCACCGCAATGAGAAGCCCATGCACCACAACAAAGAGTAGCCCCTGCTCGCTGCAACTAGAGAAAGCCTGCGCGCAGCAACAAAAACCCAATGCAGCCGAAAATAAAATAAATAAATTTTAAAAAAAAGGAGATGGAATAATCTCTATCATGTTCCTAAAAGTGGCCATTGTAGTAGTACGTATAATCATGAAAAACTAAGGAATGACCTAAATATGTCATGAGGGAACTTCTAATTGATGAAATATTATGTCATTATTAAAATCATACATATAACAATTAGCAATATAGAAAATAATGTTTAATATTAAGACAAAAAAGTGACTTGAAAGTGTATATATCTTATTACTGCAACTTTGTGTAAATGCATATTTATAAATATTTTACATAATTATATAGTTACAGACAATAAGGAAACCGGGAATAAACAACTGGGTTTTGTCTGAAACGATCATGAGTAAAATTTCTTTGTAATGTTCTCTATTGATGCTTAAAGAATAAATACGAAATTAAAATGCAAACACATATGAAGTATAATGCTGAAAATAATCAAGCAACTTAAGTTTTAACAAACTGAGAGTTTAAACTCCTACTGGATTTTGTTAATTCTTAGAGGATTTTTTAACACCTTTCTGCTGGTACTGATATGACTACTAAAACAATGTACATTTCACGTATGTGATAGGAACCCCGTATGTTATGACTTGGCTGGTTTGAAGTGAGAAAATATTTTGCTGATTTTTTTTTCCATTTAGAAAGTGGAAAACAGTTAGTTGTTCAGCCGTTAATTACTATAAAGAGTGGAAGGGAGAGTAGAACCCAGCATGTACTGAACACCTACTATACAGTATGTAGGCTTTTTTTTTTTAATTGAGAACTTTATTTGAAAGGTGGTACGATCTTTTTTCTTTCTTTCTTTCTTTCTTTCTTTCTTTCTTTTTTGGCTGTTCCAGGCGTTTTGCAGGATCTTAGTTCCCTGACCAAGGATCAAACCTGTGCCCTTGGCAGTGAAAGCACGGAGTCCTAACCTCTGGACCGCCAGGGAATTCCCATGCAGTACATAGGCTTTTTAAAAACATATGACTTCTCATTGAAAAGACTACAGAAAAATTGATTCATGATACTAAAGTATAAATATGTACCCAATACCACTCTGGTCAAGCACCATGCTAGCCTCTACGAATTCCACAAACCACAAACGTAGACCGGAAAGGAGATGTGTCCAGTCATGTGTAGATCAAGCATTCCCTCGCTGCTGACTTTTGGAGCAGATTTCGACCTGCCACTCAGCAACGTGACCCCACAAAGCAGACCTGAGCTTAGTGGATCCAAGGGTTGGTCCAGCCACCCCACCGCAGAAAACAGCAAAAGACCAACCTGAGACCACATGACATCCTCCCAATGCCAAGAGGAACCATAAGGACAGACAGAACCTTGGGAAGGAAGAAGGGCAAGGCCACCATGATAAGGATTTAAACTTAGAATTCATGGGAATATTTAACCTCAAAAAGAGATCTGAAATCAAAACAGACCATTTGAACTGGAGGAGGTAGAGAAACCATTGGTTGGCAGTACATATCTTTTCCCCTGCTACCCAGACTAGTAAGGTGGGGTGGGGAGAGGAGACTTTGAACTTACAGGAACATTGGATAGGTGATAGAAAACGAACCTAGTCTTTGTTTATCTAAGCAGTATATGAATACCTTTCTAGATTATGGGCTCTCTTAAAGCATAAATTACATTTTATTCTTTTACATATCCCCCATTAGAAAGTAGCACAGTTGCCCCGATAGTTATTCAAGAAGCGGCACTGAATGAATAAATTATGAGTTGGAAGGATCAGAGAAGTGTCCTAATCCATCACTCTGATTTCAGGTAGACTCATATAATTCAGCACAGAAACCTTTTTCTTGGGTTCCTGGCATATTATAATGGGATTTGCTCATGGCCAGTTGAAAAGGAAGATAAGTCATTTTCCACTAGGCCCACATTTCCTTTCCTTTCGACTTGCAGAGTTTTTTGTGTTTCGTTTTTACTTACTATTAACAAATTTCTGTTCTTCCTCTCCCCACCCCTCATATCAACTTACACTTCCAACTAAGAAAACACTAAAGGAAAAACTTGATTGTAAGGAGGGTAAATTATCACCACCCTTGTTTATTTGGATTTGTCAGAGGAACTTTACTTTCCTTCTTTCCAATGAGAGGCACCTCCAGATTACCTTTTGAGTATTTGAGTCCTTCTGATGTACTAGCAAATCAATTTTATATGTTGATCAAAATATAAAACATACCATATACACAATCTTCCAGCTTCATCAAGTTTTGTTTTGCAATTTTTTTCTCTTTGGTCTTGTTTATTTGCTGTTCTTTGTTTGTTTGTTTTCTTTTTTCTTTTAAAGAAAAGGAAGAGACGTCCCTAGTTGTACCTACTCTAGGGACATTTATTTGTAATGAAATAAGAATGACTTGTAATTATAGTTTAATGCCTCAAAATAGAAAAATGCCAAATTGCTTAACCAAATGACGATTTGGTTGGGATTCCGGAGTTACTTCTAAGTCAAGGCCTTGGAAAGTCTGAACCATTGCTTATCTTTAATTTATGGTTCTCTGCTAAGAGCAGCACTGAGCTGTTTGCTCACGTTAAAATTTTGGCTCAAGAAAGTTGTGTGTCACAGAACAGACTTCGAGACAAACTCACGTTGCATTCCTTTTCTTAGTTGTGACATCTGTTTTTCTCAGCTAAAAACTCCCCCATTTTGGTGTATCTAATCCCAGTTAACAGAGCCATCATCTACAGAAGTGTGGTCTAAGATAAAGGCAGAGTGTTGGATGAGCTCTCCTGAGATTTCTGAGCTCTTTCATTTCTTCTTTTCTTATTTTGGCCTTATAAAATGTGGCCTCTCACCAGAAGTGATCTGGAACATTTCAGCATTCTAGTCCCTGTAATTTAAAAGATGCATATATCTCCAACTTTAGAGTAAAATATCCTAATGTAGAACTATGTCTTTCTCGAGTTTTCTCAAACTTCCAGACCTTTGGCATTTTAAGTAAAGATCATTATGAAATGAAATTTTCCCTTTGTACCTGGATTTGTACCTGGACCAACTGAGCTTGTTTTTCCAGGGAACCAGAAGGTGACAGAGGTGACCATGGGGCACTGAAGGCACTGTGGCTTCAGGAGTGGGCTCTGATTGATCTGAGTCAATTGAAGTAATGGAATCTCCTTGTCAAAGTTTTTGGTTCAGTGATGGATACAGAACCCAGCCCAAGACAATCAGCATCTGACTATCCCCTGGTCAGAGCCAGTGGTTCAAGGGCAGGTATATGGCTGACAATAGCCTCATAGAAGTGAAGTTCAGGACTTTCGGTCCATGACTGCTGAAGAAGTTGTTTCCCCTGTCCCAGAAATATATGCTGAAGCGTTTGCTCCCGGAAAGTTCTAGCACTTATAGTAAGGGAACCAGCCTAAAAATAGGCTTGATGCCCAGAGGGAGAAAATGGAGAAAATCATTCACAACAATGTCACGAGTGTCAAAGTCGAATTATGTCTGAAGGCTGCCCTGTCTTTGTATTTTTCAATTACATTGGTCAATAAACTTCCTTTAGGTTTTTAGCTAGATAGAGTTGGGTTTTCTGTTGCTTACAAACAGAGACTTATTATAGTTCTTCTTGCGCTCTCAGTCATGAATAACTTAGGGTTTTTTTAATTTCTTCACTATCCCAACCATATGGGGCTAGGAAAACAAAACAAACAAAAAGAAAACATCTGTTCAACCCAGAGTATTTCTTCAGCTCAACCCCGATGGATTTTCAGTCATTCCTGTATGTCTGCCCTTATTGGTGTTCACTTAAAAGTAAACGTGCCAGGAAATTTCTTGTACACACCCCCCGAGTCATATTCTCTTTCTGACATCGTCATTAGCGTGACTGCTATGATAATATCTTTCATCATCTGTTATAACAATTGTATTTGCATTTGTACACATTGCCTCCTCTGAGTGAACACCTACCCAAAGTATCCTTTTCAAGCCCACAGCTGGATTTTCTTTTGGTTATTTGCATATTTTGCATTTAACTTGCTTACACACAAGTGTGAAGGTATAACTTATTAGAGACACTGCTATAAGAGGACATCAAAAAACACAAATTGAGGTTTAGTAACTCAGGAATTTGGTTAGTTTTAACTATCAGGTGTTAGAGTCCAAAAGTAGATTAAAATGTGTTAGCCTTAATGTCCATAATGATGAGTCTCTCTGAACACTTACCAGCCTCCCTGTATGTAATTTTGATCTCTTTAAAAAAACTCACTTCCATAGCACCCCTCAGGAGCTGACAGCTACTCTGTTGACTGGAGAGGGACTGACACATATTAAAGCCTCCACAGGTATTAGTAAGGCCCTGGCTTCACAGAATTGTGTTCAAGATCCTTAAGAAATGAGATAAAGTCTCAAGTGTCTTGCATGGTTTCCAACCAGTCTCTCTGGTTTTCTCCCTTTCTCTTCCATGCCTTACAGTTTACTTTCCAGCATCTTCTTTACACAATTCTTTTTTCTGTCTGTGTCCTTCCTACATGGCTTCCCTCTGCCTGGAATATTTTCTCAGCCTTTCCTCCATAAGCTTCCCAGCTTTACCTGGCCAACTCCTACCCGTGCTTTAGGCTTTGTTACCTGGCACTCCCTCCATGAAACTTCCCCTTTTACTCTTCTAGTAGTTGCTCTTCCTTCGTGTTCTCTCTTTATTTCTGTCCCTGCAATCTGCTATGAGTATATCTTTATGCATGAACTTGCCCACTAAACTGAATTTCAGTGATGACAGGGACAATGTTTTATTTCCCTTTGTGTTCCCAGTGACCATCAGAAAGACAGCCAGGCCCTTAAGGGATTCCACATACAAAAGAATATTTTTATCTCTAAAAACACTAGATTTAACCTCATAAAATATGGCTGAGTCAATTAAGGAAACAATTAGATTGTATTCAAGATAGACATTGAATTGAAATTCTTTATGAACTGTGAGTGGGGTTGACAAATTTAAATTCAAATAAGATTTTCAACTAACATTTAAAACTGGAAGTAGTATTTTGTTTTCCTAGATACTGTCATAAACAATTTTTTTCCTATAACTCCATAATCAGATTCCAAATACTATGGGCAACTGCTTTGGGTTACTGCTTCAAACAACAACAGCAAAGACAAAGACAAAAACAACTATTACAAAGCATACTTCAAAAATCTGTCATACAAAAAGAAAATTCTTGGTGAAAAACGTTAATTCCGAATTCTGAGAGGCTCGATTCCATCTGCTTAGCTGTCATCTACGTTGGGCAGATCTTATAAGGGAAATTTTAAAGTGGAATTAAAAGGCAGTCTGATTATTCTTAGGATGAAGTCTTTGTAGTTGAAACCTGTCAAGAAACTCTTTCTTATCGAAAGCACGGAACACGCATAACTGGCTTGTCTGAGACTTTTGACCTAGTAGGCAAGGAGACTTCCTATCACCGCAGACTCTTAGTGGTGGTAGAGCAGACCTGAGCACTGGACCAGAATGAGTGTCCACTATGAGGCCAGCCATGGGGACTGTGTGGTCGCTGTGTTGGGGGCACTATGCAGAACAGCAGACAGGCACAGGTGGTCAGCTCTACTAGGGAGATATGGCCAGGGGACTATTGACCCTTGAGGCAAGGCTGGGATCCCTTCCTGGTTAGGAACACCATTGCTGGCCTTAGCATGCAGATGGCTCTGTACATGGGTGAAGAGCACAGCATCTGGCTGAGAAAAAGTGATAAAGTGGTGGCTGGGGCAGAGAACATTTTTAGAGGTAAAGACAGTCAACCCTGTTTCTTATAAATAACTAGACACTGGGGCAAAGGGAGGAAGCCCACAAGGCCCCATAACCGATTGTCAGAGACCAGCTTCAGAGTCAAGGGGAGAACACAGAAGGCTGGACCACTGAGGCAAAGGAATGAGGGAACCAAGACTACCTGTTCTCACCCCAGGTCACTGAGTTTAGGACAGAGACATTGGAGACTGACCACATTATTCTCTACTCTGATTAGTTACATACATGTCCAGGATCACTAAGAAAGTATGCATATAATTTGCCTAGAATTCCATTTTGATTCTTTTCAACTATTACCCTCTTATTCCTAAAATTCCATATTAAAGTTACTAGAAACTGTTCTTTAAGAGAGAAAAAAAGCTGCCGATTTCATCATGATATATTGTCAACTGTAAGAGGCAAACTGATTATGGAGATATTAAAAAAAAAAAAAGAATGTCTTAGAACATATAAAATATGGTACCTGGACTCTATCACTTCATTTTGACACTAATGTTTGGACGAATAGTAACGGGAATTACTCAACTAGGATGCTGGGTCCCCTAGAAGTGCTCCCTGCTGATGCCTAAACAGGTATCAGTCCAGATTGGACATTGCCATATCAGTAAGGTATCTAAAATGATGCCAGGGGCTTCCCGGGTGGCGCAGTGGTTGAGAGTCCGCCTGCCGATGCAGGGGACACAGGTCCGTGCCCCGGTCCGGGAAGATCCCACATGAGGCGGTACGGCTGGGCCCGTGAGCCATGGCCGCTGAGCCTGCGCCTCTGGAGCCTGTGCTCCGCAACGGGAGAGGCCACGACAGTGAGAGGCCCACGTACCGCAAAAAAAAAAAAAGAGAGAGACTAAAATGATGCCAAACAGGTGAAACCCATTTTATTTTTTTATTTTTATTTATCTATTTTTTGTTTGATATTTTTTAAATTGAAGTATAGTTGATTTACAATGTTGTGTTACTTTCAGGTGTACAGCAAAGTGATATATATATATACTTTTTCAGATTCTTTTCCCATATAGATTATTACAAAATATTGAGTATACTTCATTGTGCTATATAGTAGGTCCTTATTGTTTATCTAATTTATATATAGTAGTGTGTATATGTTATTCCCAACAGGCAAAACCCCTTTTAAAGTGAGCGTGAGGTATATTTTTTATTCAGCTATCACACAGTGTTTACTCCTTAGCCCTAGATAATATCAAATGTAGGAAAATTAAATTGCAGTGTCTTACAATTGCTGACAATCTAGGCCAACAGTTCCCAACCTGACTGCACATCAGAATTACCCGGAAAACTTAAAAAAAAAAATCTATTCCTAAAATTCAAAGGTTTTAATACAACCCCTATGGAGGAGAGTCCAGCAATATCCATCAGAATGTTTTTTGACCCAGAAGTCCCACTTTTAAGAATTTACCCCAGGTGATAAACTGCTACAGATACCAAAAAATCATATATAATAGGTTATTCACTGCAAAATATAGGAAACCAACCACCCAGGTCTATCCATAGGAGGCAGGTTGAAGAAACCCTGCTACATCCACACAATGGAGTACTATTTTATGACAAAGTTGTAAAAAAAGAATGAGGATCATCTCTGAGAATGGGTATGGAGTGAAAAAATACAAGGTGCCTAAGAGTCTGCTACCATTTTTCTACATCTATATCTGCACAGATATAAAGTTGTTTTTTCCTTTATATATATGTAAGTAAATATATATATATACATATACATGTGTATATATATATATATATATATATATATATATATGTATATAGAGAGAGAAAAAAATAGGAAGATGGAACTAGAAGTGAATATAAATCATTCGCTATTTGAAGGCAGAAGGAGGAAGAATGGAGTGGTGACAGGAATTAAAAAGTATATGAGGCTCAGAGAGAGACCTTCAAGATGATGGAGGATAAGATGTGGAGATCACCTTCCTCCCTACATATACGTCAGAAATACATCTACATTTGGAACAACTCCTACAGAGCACCTACTGAACACTGGCAGAAGACCTCAGACTTCCCAAAAGGCAAGAAACTCCCCACGTACCTGGCCGTGTAGCTGATAGGGTCTTGGTGCTCCGGCCAGGTGTCAGGCCTGTGCCTCTGAGGTGGGAGAGCCGAGTTCAGGACATTGGACCACCAGAAACCTCCTGGCTCCACAAAATATCAAACAGCGAAAGCTCTCCCACAGATCTCCATCTCAATGTTAAGACCCAGCTGCATTCAATAACGAGCAAGCTACAGTGCTGGACACCCTGTGCCAAACAACTAGCAAGACAAGAACACAACCCCATCCATTAGTAGAGACGTTGCTGAAAATCATACTAAGTTCACAGACACCCCAAAACACACCACTGGAGGCAGTCCTACCCACCAGAAAGACAAGATCCAGCCACATCTACCAGAACATAGGCACCAGTCCCCTCCACCAGGAAGCCTACACAACCCGCTGAAGCAACCTTAGTCACTGGGGGCAGACACCAAAAACAACAGGAACTATGAACCTGCAGCCTGCATAAAGGAAACCCCAAACACAGTAAGTTAAGCAAAATGAGAGAACACAGAAACACACAGCAGATGAAGGAGCAAGGTAAAAACCCACCAGACCAAACAAATGAAGAGGAAATAGGTAGTCTACCTGCAAAAGAAGTCAGAGTAATGATAGTAAAGGTAATCCAAAATCTTGGAAATAGAATGGAGAAAATACAAGAAACGTTTAACAAGGACCTAGAAGAACTAAAGAGCAAACAAACAATGATGAACAGCACAGAAAATGAAATTAAAAATTCTCTAGAAGGAATCAATAGCAGACAAACTGAGGCAGAAGAATGGATAAGCGACTTGGAAGATAAAATAGTGGAAATAACTACCGCAGAGCAGAATAAACAAAAAAGAATGAAAAGAATTGAAGACAGTCTCAGCGACCTCTGGGACAACATTAAACGCACCAACATCCAAGGTATAGGGGCCCCAGAAGAAGAGAAAAAGAAAGGGACTGAGAAAATATTTGAAGAGATTAGAGTTGAAAACTTCCCTAATATGGGAAAGGACATAGTTAATCAAGTCCAGGAAACGCATAGAGTCCCATACAGGATAAATCCAAGGAGAAACACGCCAAGACACATATTAATCAAACTATCAAAAATTAAATACAAAGAAAACATATTAAAAGCAGCAAGGGAAAAAAAAAATAACATACAAGGGAATCCCCATAAGGTTAACAGCTGATCATTCAGCAGAAACTCTGCAAGCCAGAAGGGAGTGGCAGGACATATTGAAAGTGATGAAAGGGAAAAACCTACAGCCAGGATTACTCTACCCAGCAAGGATCTCATCAAGATTCAACAGAGAAATTAAAACCTTTACACACAAGCAAAAGCTAAGAGAATTCAGCACCACCAAACCAGCTTTACAACAAACGCTAAAGGAACTTCCCTAGGCAGGAAACACAAGAGAAGGAAAAGACCTACAATACCAAACCCAAAACAATTAAGAAAATAGTAATAGGAACACACATATTGATAATTACCTTAAATGTAAATGGAATAAACGCTCCAACCAAAAGCCACAGACTGGATGAATGGATACAAAAACAAGACCCGTATACATGCTGTCTACAAGAGACCCACTACAGCCCTAGGGACACATACAGACTGAAAGTGAGGGGATGGAAAAAGATATTCCATGCAAATGGAAATCAAAAGAAAGCTGGAGTAGCAATTCTCATATCAGACAAAATAGACTTTAAAATAAAGACTATTACAAGAGACAAAGAAGGACACTACATAATGATCAAGGGATCAATCCAAGAAGAGGCTATAACAATTGTAAATATTTATGCACTGAACATAGGAGCACCTCAATACATAAGGCAAATGCTAAAAGTCATAAAAGAGGAAATTGACAGTAACACAATCATAGTAGGGGACTTTAACACCCCACTTTCAACAATGAGCAGATCATCCAAAATGAAAATAAATAAGGAAACACGAGATTTAAATGATACATTACACAAGATGGACTTAATTGATATTTATAGGACGTTCCATCCAAAAACAATAGAATACACTTTCTTCTCAAGTGCCCATGGAACATTCTCCAGGATAGATCATATCTTGGGTCACAAATCTAGCCTTGGTAAATTTAAGAAAATTGAAATCGTATCAAGTATCTTTTCCGACCACAATGCTATGAGACTAGATATCAATTACAGGAAAAAATCTGTAAAAAAACCAAACACATAGAAGCTAAACAATACACTACTAAATAACCAAGAGATCACTGAAGAAATCAAAGAGAAAATCAAAAAATACCTAGAAACAAATGACAATGAAAAGACAATCACCCCAAACCTATGAGATGCAGCAAAAGCAGTTCTAAGAGGGAAGTTTATAGCAATAAAATCCTACATTAAGACACAAGAAACATCTCAAATAAACAACTCTAACCTTACACCTAAAGCAATTAGAGAAAGAAGAACAAGAAAATTCCAAAGTTAGCAGAAGGAAAGAAATCATAAAGATCAGATCAGAAATAAATGAAAAAGAAATGAAGGAAGGAATAGCAAAGATCCATAAAACTAAAAGCTGTTTCTTTGAGAAGATAAACAAAATTAATAAACCATTAGCCAGACACATCAAGAAAAAAAAGAAGTCTCAAATCAATAGAATTACAAATGAAAAAGGAGAAGTAACAACTGATGCCGCAGAAATACAAAAGATCATGAGAGATTACTACGAGCAACTATATGCCAATAAAAAGGACAACCTCGAAGAAATGGACACATTCTTAGAAAAGCACAACATTCTGAGACTGAACCAGCAAGAAATAGAAAATATAAACAGACCAATCACAAGCACTGAAATTGAGACTGTGATTAAAAATCTTCCAACAAAGAAAAACCCAGGACCGGATGGCTTCACAGGCAAATTCTATCAAACATTTAGAGAAGGGCTAACACCTATCCTTCTCAAACTCTTCCAAAATATAGCAGAGGGAGAAACACTCCCAAACTCATTCTATAAGGCCACCATCACCCTGATACCAAAACCAGACAAAGACGTCACAAAGAAAGAAAACTACAGGCCAATATCACTGATGAACATAGATGCAAAAATCCTCAACAAAATACTAGCAAACAGAATCCAACAGCACATTAAAAGGATCATACACCATGATCAAATGGGGTTTATCCCAGGAATGCAAGGATTCTTCAATATATGCAAACCAATCAATGTGATAAACCATATTAACAAATTGAAGGAGAAAAACAATATGATCATCTCAATAGATGCAGAAAAAGCTTTCGACCAAATTCAACACCGATTTATTATAAAAACCCTCCAGAAAGTAGGCATAGAGGGAACTTACCTCAACATAATAAAGGCCATATATGACAAACCCACAGCCAACATCGTTCTCAATGGGGAAAAACTGAAACCATTTCCTCTTAGATCAGGAAAAAGACAAGGTTGCCCACTCTCACCACTATTATTCAACATAGCTTTGGAAGTTTTAGCCACAGCAATCAGAGAAGAAAAAGAAATAAAAGGAATACAAATTGGAAAAGAATATGTAAAGCTGTCACTGTTTGCCTATGACATGATACTATACATAGAGAATCCTAAAGATGTTACCAGAAAACTACTAGAGCTAATCAATGAATTTGGTAAAGTAGCAGGATACAGAATGAATGCACAGAAATCTCTTGCATTCCTGTACACTAATGATAAAAAATCTGAAAGAGAAATTAAGGAAACATTCCCATTTACCATTTCAACAAAAAGAATAAAATACCTAGGAGTAAAGCTACATAAAGAGACAAAAGACCTGTACACAGAAAACTATAAGACACTGATGAAAGAAATTAAAGATGATACAAACAGATGGAGAGATATACCAAGTCGTTGGATTGGAAGAAGCAACATTTTGAAAATGAGTATACTACCCAAAGCAATCTACAGATTCAATGCAATCCCTATCAAATGACCAATGGCATTTTTCACAGAACTAGAGCAAAAAATTTCACAGTTTGTATGGAAACACAAAAGACTCCATGTACCCAAAGCAATCTTGAGAAAGAAATATGGAGCTGGAGGTATCAGGCTCCCTGACTTCAGACTATACTACAAAGCTACAGTAATCAAGACAGTATGGTACTGGCACAAAAACAGAAATATAGATCAATTGAACAGGATAGAAAGCCCAGAGATAAACTCATGCACATACGGTCATCTTATTTTTGATAAAGTAGGCAAGAATTTACAATGGAGAAAAGACAGCCTCGTCACTAAGTGGTGCTGGGAAAACTGGACAGCTACATGTACATGAATGAAATTAGAACACTCCCTAACACCATACACAAAAATAAACTCAAAATGGATTAAAGACCTAAATGTAAGGCCAGACATTGTAAAACTCTTAGAGGAAAACATAGGCAGAACACTCTATGACATCAGTCACAGCAACATCCTTTTTGACCCACCTCCTAGAGAAATGGAAACAAAAACAACAATAAACAAATGGGACCTAATGAAACTTAAAAGCTTTTGCACAGCAAAGGAAACCATAAACAAGACAATAAGACAACCCTCAGAATGGGAGAAAATATTTGCAAATGAAGCAACTGACAAAGAATTAATCTCCAAAATTTATAAGCAGGTCATGCTGCTCAATATCAGAAAACAAACAACCCAATCCAAAAATGGGCAGAAGACATTAAATAGACATTTCTCCAAAGAAGATATACAGACTGCCAAAAAACACATGAAAGGATACTCAACATCACTAATCATTAGAGAAATGCAAATCAAAACTATAATGAGGTATCACCTCATACCAGTCAGACTGGCCATCATCAAAAACTCTACAAACAATAAATGCTGGAGAGGGTGTGGAGAAAAGGGAACCCTCTTGCACTGTTGGTGGGAATGTAAATTGATACAGCCACTATGGAGAACATTACGGAGGTTCCTTAAAAAACTGAAAATAGAAGTACCATATGACCCAGCAATCCCACTACTGGGCATATACCCTGTGAAAACCATAATTCAAAAAGAGTCATGTACCACAATGTTCACTGCAGCTCTATTTACAATAGCCAGGACATGGAAGCAACTTAAGTGTCCATCGACAGATGAATGGATAAAGAAGATGTGGCACATATATACAATGGAATATTACTCAGCCATCAAAAGAAACGAAATTGAGTTATTTGTAGTGCAGTGGGTGGACCTAGAGTGTGTCATACAGAGTGAAGTAAGTCAGAAAGTGATAAACAAATACCATATTCTAACACATATATATAGAATCTAAAAAAAATTTTTTTAATGGTTCTGAAGAACCTAGGGGCAGGATTGGAATAAAGACACAGACATAGTGAATGGACTTGAGGACACAGGGATGGGAGAGAATAAGCTGGGACGAAGTGAGAGTGTAGCCTGGGCTTATATATACTACCAAATGTAAAATAGATAGCTAGTGCGAAGCAGCCGCATAGCACTGGGAGATCAGCTCGGTACTTTGTGACCACCTAGAGGGGTGGGATAGGGAGGGTGGGAGGGAGATGCAAGAGGGAGGAAATATGGGGATATATGTATATGTATAACTGATTCACTTTGTTATAAAGCAGAGACTAACACACCATTGTAAAGCAATTATATGCCAATAAAGATGTTAAAAAAATAAAAAAGATAGTATATGAGCCTCTTCTGAGAACAACTTTTTTATAGTTTGGAGAGTTTTTGAGCCATGTAAATATTCACATATTAAAAAATAAAATTATACCAAAGGGGATGAAAACACCCTAATCTTTAATTCAATCAGAAAAAACTGAACATAATTTTATACTACTGTGATAACACGAACACACATTTTATAAAAAGGTTATTCAAATAACTCTTCAACATATTTCTCCAATATATACCGTTCATGAGATATTTTTCTCAGGGTAAAGGAAAACAAAAACATCATGAACATTACTTGCAGGTTTGTTGTTGGTTCTTATTTTTGTGTGTGTGTCTATTGTAGGATAAAGCAAATGAGTAAATATTGGTGGTATTAGGATTCAAGTTTCTCATTGTGGGAAAAGCAGTATATAAATATGGAATGGGGAAGGTCAGGACCCCTGAGGTCTGGATTTGAAGTGGAGTTACCAGCATGAACTCATGATTTTAAATATATATACATTCCTAGCTCTGTCCACTGAAGAGGCCCAGAAGCAATGTTACCCAGAGGTAATGAAAGTACTAGTGCCAAGACCTTGGTTTCAAAGTACTGTTCATCACTGAAAGGAAGGAATGTTCCCTGGAGAAATGGCTGATTCCAGATCAGAAACAGAGAATGTACAAGGTGAGCCTGGAACATCTTATGTCAGAAAGCAAAGAAAGTGTGCAGAGAATGGTAAGTACAGTTCAAAAGGAAAAGCAGCAAGCATGAAGGGCCAAATATGGGACAATTTGGGAATTTTAAAAATTGAAAAAAAAAAAACAATTGGATTTTAAACCGTCTGTGGGTCCATAGAGATACTAAAAAAGGAGGTCTTTTCTTCACAAAAGAATGCCAGCTAATAAATGAAGAAGGAATAATAAAATTAGGAAATCACTATTTTGCAGTCTCCAATGTGGCTCAGACAAGGATCGTCAATGCATGCTAAAACCACTGGGTAAAATGTGTTGGGGAGTGTAATATTCACACAGTACCAAAATGTTATCCCAAAGATTACTTATTAATCATTTAGGAAAAAGCATACCTTTAAAATGAAAAAAAAAATTGGCAAACATCCCCTGATGATTAGTGATGCTGAGCATATTTTCATGTGCCTGTTGGCCATCTGCACTTCCTCTTTGGAAAAATGTCTTTTCAATTCTTCTGCCCGTTTTCTAATCAGGTTGTTTGTTTTTTTGATGTCGAATCGTATGAGCTGTTTATATATGTTGGATATTAATCCCTTATCGATCATATCATTTGAAAATATTTCTTCCATTCAGTAAGTTGTCTTTTTGTTTTGTCGACGGTTTCCTTTGCTGTGCAAAAGCTTTTAAGTTTAATTAGGTCCCAGTGTATTTTATTTCATAATATACTGTTTCGAATGTAGGGATTGTTTTCCATTTGGTAAAGATAAAGATTGTGGCTCTTATGAATTCTTTTCTCCCTCTGCAGAACCAACTTACAATAATGGTATTACAGGTAGACAACCACATAAAAACCCACCACAGGAAGTGAATTGAAAAGTAGTCACAACAAGTAAACCAAAGAAGAAAGCAAACTGAAACAATTCATGCATATGGACAAGAACCTTCGCTTTTTAATCTTTTTTTCTCTCATGTAATAGTTAGCACAAGGCTTTTTATATGACAGGGGCTTGTCATAGTTTAGGTCCAGCCCAGTTACTGAGGGTTACTGATTAACTCAGAAGTAGGGCAATGTGGGGATAAAGTTCCCTGAACATACAACAAGACAGAAAAGCACTTGATAATTAGGGCTAGAATTCCTAATTAGGAATAGAGCTCCCAGTGATAGATGCTACATCCCAAAGTATGGGCCGACAGTGGGGATGGTAAATACCTGATGTCATTCTGCCCCTTCCTTTTCAACACCCACTGTAGAAATCTTTTTTTTTTTTTTTTTTTTTTGGCCACATCAGGCGGCTTGTGGGATCTTAGATCCCCCGACCAGGGATTGAACCGGGGCCCTTGGCAGTGAAAGCATGAAGTCCTAACCACTGGACTGCCAGGGAATTCCTAGACATCAATTTTTCATCACCATATTTTTCCCTATTAGGTTGGAATGGGTTGGAACTTTGTTTCAACCCAGTGCTCAAAGTCACCACCAACAGTCAATTGAAAATACATTTGACAGGAATAAGAACTACAGTTTTAAAATTCTTGTTTCAAATGAGGGCTAGAATTGCAAGCAGAGGAAGGGCTGTATCCCCACAGCTTTGAGAGGAAGCTTGCCAGGCTGGCATCCAGGCAGGGATGAAAAATGCTCAACAGCCATTAAATTAGAAAGTGAACTAAAGTATATGGAGGAACAGCAAAAAAGAATTTCCTTCTACATTGCAGCGTGTAGCTTATATGACAAGCATACAGGTTGCAAACTAAGCAAGAACAAGAGGGCTGCCCCGCTTCATAGTGGCAAGTTGCTGATGGAGATATCATAAAGCAAGTCTGAACCAGATGGCTACAAAGGTGTTATTTCAGGGTTTTCATGGGGCTGCTGGGATCTGCTAACCTGTGGTGTTTGAAATAAATTCAAGAGAATTCTTGATTATGGTTTCCCTGACTCCTTTATAAATAACTCCCATGCTTTTCCACTCTTTGAAATTCCACCATTATCATTTTTTTTTCAAAACTAAGCTTTTAGGCGCAAAAAAAGGATATACCATAAAGTGGTTTGAAATTATATGTAAAATAGCATGTTTTCAAGAAACGTTTGTGCAGTATTTTTTGTTTGCAAAATATTTTTTATTGCAAACATCCTAGCTAATTACCTTTCCTAGTTATTCAGGGGTTGGCTTACATTTATATTACATATGTGAAAAACAAGACAGAGAGATAAGTTCAACCTGAGTTAACTAAAATTTGCATGCTTCTTAGCCAATGGAAATTAAAATAACTTGCCCAAATTATACAGTAAATCAATCATCTGGACATGATGAAAAACCTTCAGCCTCTGAAGCTCCAACTCATTTCACTGAACCATTCTGTCTTTCATAAGGATTTTATGGCTTTGTATATATTGATTTTTTTCTTGAAAGAGTAAAGTCTCCCTTTCAAATTGCATAGTAAAGTGTTTATTTATCAAAACTAGAATTGTTGAGTATTTAGGAAATAAGGATATCATTTGTTTGTTCTGCATCTCTATCTCCTATACTCCCAACATCGCCATCTCTTTCTCCGTAGCTTATAAACATAAATTTGCCCAAGAGTCTTCAACTTTAGGAAATCTCCTGACTTTGTGACTTGATCTATGTATTACTTTATTACTCCTTTTCTTTTCAGTCAAATTTTTTGACAGAGTGGTCTGTGTTCACCGTCTTCCTTCTGGCACTACCCAATCACTCCTCAATCCACTGAAATTTACTCTTTCGAAATCAATCAACGGATATGTTCTATTAAAGTGTATCAATAGATCTTATGCAACTTGCATAACTGAAAAGTATACCAACTGCTGTACAACATAGCACCTGTAGTGTGGTACTACAATGTGCACTTAAAATTTTGTTAATAGAGTAGATCTCATGCTAAGTGTTTTTACCACAAAAAAATTAAAAGGGACACAGAGAAACTTTTGGAGGTGACAGATATGTCTATTATCATAATAGTAGTGATGTCTTTGCAGGTGTATGCATATGCCAAACCCAACAAATTGTGTGCATTAACTATGTGAAATTTTTTGTATATAAATTATACTTCAATATATTTTTTTAAAGTGTATCAATAGCCTCAATTATCCCCAACTCCAAAGGGCACTTTAAGAATTTATCTCTCAGGATCGACTGATGCATCTGACTTTGTTGAATTCTCTCTTTCTCCCTATTTTGACCCCTGTCCATTCCTTTGTTATTGCTTTCATGAACTCCTCCTCCTTTGTCTCTTCTCTAAATGTTGGAGTTTCTGAGTTCCATCTTTGGTTCACTGTTTTTTTCATGACAGAGCTTCTCTTTGGACTGTCATCTACTCTCAGGATTTTAACTATTTCTGTATCCTAGTGATTTCCAAAACTAAATCTCTATCCATGACCTTTTCTCCAGGTTTCAGACTCCTATTTACAAATACCTGTTAGACATTTCCAATCTTGCGAGAGCCACAGGCTAATACGCAAAGAACATTTTACCCTCAATCCTGTTCCTTTCATATTCCTGTCATTTAATAAATCAACATTCACCAAATCTTAAACCTGAGAGTTTTCTAGTCTTCCATATTCAATTAATCAACAAGTTCCTTCAGTTATGACTCCTAAGCTTTTATTAATCTTGTCTTCTCTGCATCTACTATCTCCAACATAGTTTAGTTTCTGATAATTTTAATTCTGTTCTACTTGAGTTTCTTGTTTCTAGTCTTGACTTCTTCAAATTTATCCACTGCACCAAAGCCATAATGACCTATGTGAAACAAAAGCTGACAATCATTCTTCTTCTTACAGCCCCCAAAGCTCTCCTAGGACAGAATAAAGTCCAAGCTTATAAAAGTGGCTACAAAGACCTTCATAACCCTGCTTCCATTACCAAAATGTTGACCAAAATGTTTATAGTTTCCCATTCACGTAGAACTTTATTAATATTCTTCTGGTCTCTTCCCATGGCAGTTATTAGTACTATTCACCACCATTTCTAAATATTCTCCTCCTGTTCCATAGTAGGATAGCATTCCCTACCTCCTTGAAGTTAACCATGATCATGTGACTTGCTTTGACCAATGAAAGGTGAGTAAAAGCAACGTGTGTCACATCTAAGCAGAAGCTTTTAGGACCAGATGTGCGATTTTCCATCTCCCTTCCTTCTGCCATGGCAACTAGCTACATTCCAGGGAGTGGAGTATATATGTCAGCTTCAGTCCCTGAATCAGGGCAGTATCCTGAGATGGACATGAAGTGTAAAGGAGAAATAAACCTGTGTTGTTTGCTTTAAGCCCTTAAGAATTTTGAGATATTTATTACTGCAGCATTTTCTAAGCTCTCCTGATACACACATCTTATTCTAATCGTTTTATCTGGCTAATTATTACACATGCTTCCAATTTTACTTGGTTGTTGCCTCCTTTCAGAAAGTTTTTTCTTTTTTTTAATTTCTAAGGTTTCCTCAACTGTAAAATGGGGATAATAGGGCTGCTATCGGATTAGAAAGGTTAATTTACATAGAATATTTAAATGGTAAGTATCTAGATATTGGCTTAATAAAATGTGCCCTTTTAAGTGGTTGCTATTATGATACGACTATGTCAGTTCACTGATTCCCCTCTTTCCATTTTGCATTAAATTCATATGTATAACTCATGTCCTTTATAAAAGATCAAGCTAGCCAATATCTTTCCCCAAATAGCTCTCTTCATCAAAATACCAACATTATAATTGCCAGTTTGGGGACTGGAAATGTCCAGAATAAAAAAGGAGAGGGTGCAGACACCGTAGCCAAGCTTCAGCTTCGGTGAGTGGTCAGGGTGTTCATGTGATCAATGTCTCTGAGCTTCATTTTCCTCAACTGTAATATAAAAATAGTAATATATGTAGAGTTTTGTTTGTTTTGGTTTGGTTTTGGTTTGGGGGCTGCTTTTTAGGATTGAAGTAAACAACACACAGAAAGAGATAAAGAGTTTAGCGTCCTATCTGGCTCAGAGTGAGATCACAACATGCAATGCTCATTCCTAGGTGCTGTTATGCTCATCATCTGTCATCTTGACTCCTAAAGAAAGTTTGTCCTCCTGGAAACTATGATTAGGTTGTAACTGTGCCTTGCCTCTGCTACAATTTCCAGGACTAGAAGCTCCCTGAGGTCAGGTATTCCCACTGCATTACGTTTATCAAGAATGCTGAATATAGGGCTCAGTAAATATTTATTGAATTTATTGCATCAAATGTCTTGCTTAATAACGCAGACCCATACGATGAGTCGTTGTCTTGAGGACAGAGGTGGGGCTACATTTGGGGATGGCACAAATCCCAGCCCTCTCGCAGTGGGGAGACAGCCGCCTTGGCGCGCTATTTGTCTAGGAAATTGCCCCTCCATCTGAGTTGCTGGAGTTGCCACCTACGATGTTAGTGATTATTCACAAATACTAAGCACACATCTGTATCAAGAGAATGATGGGTGTGTCTTCTGGACAATGAGATACCAAGTACCTTATCTGCAAGCTTCAGTTGAATGGAGAATTCGAAACACGTGTGAGTTGAACTCTCTGCTCCTGTTTTCACCTGGCGGCTGCACATTGCGCCCGTGCAGCCACACACACAAAGTGCCGGAAAGTACTTGTTGAGCGCTACAGGAGAGCAACCCGTGCAGTGACTGACAAAAGACTATATTATAAAATGAGAAATTCTGTCACTCGCTACAGAAAACCTCATGGAAACAATGAGCATTGACATTTGAGAATTTGGAAACCTGGCTCTAAGAGCATAATGTATTTTGTCTGCACTTCATGCTTTGATCAACGTTCAGCAGAGAATGGGAGCTCTAAAACAACCTATAGAAACACAAGAACCTGCAAAACAACCACAACCAGGAGGGAAAAAAAAGAAGAGAAAACTTCTCAGAATATTGGATGCGGTAAAATAAACCACACAGAAAAATTCATCAATAGCTTCCGATGAACTAGTACCAAAGAGAATTCATGATTCTTTTTCCCAGCCACATGGTTCAGATAAAGAGACCCCTAGGAGTAAGGTCACATGAATATCATGACAGTCAAGTGGGAAAGAGACACTTTGTCCTTTTTGATGTGATGCCTGACTTGTTCAAGTTTGCCCTCCGGATGCTATAATCATTGAGGGATCTCAAATGATCCCAGCAAGGGAAAACCAGAGGCCTTCATCCTACACAGGAAAGATACGCCATTTGGCTGGACACTGGCCCCTCAGGCCACACGAGCACTTTCGGGCCGTGACCACCAACGACAGGGCTGTCGGCTCCATGGGATCTTCGTGTTTTGCCTCAATGTGCAAATGCACTAGTCTCCTTCCTACCTGATCACACACAGGTTCCAATGAAAGCAGCTGAAATGAAGACTTTGGATTTAATGGAAATGTTTTTATCAGCCAAAATAAATACATTCATACAGTAATTTTTGAGAGTACATTATTTTTGGTCTAGTTTGCATTTTCCTTATTTTGTCAGGCACAAGAAAAATTCTTTCTGGCCAAAAAAAGAAGTATTCAAAAAGAAAACGTGCAGGGAAAAGCAACAGTTACAAGAATATTTTGTTCAGACCTCTTCCTGAAACTCTATTTGGAAACTCATTTTAGAAAACATAGCCCATAATCTACTAAAAATTTTTAAAGTGACTGGGAATTTTTATTCTCAGTCCCAATGTTCTGACCAAAACTTTCTCTTCTGGCTCTAATGGCCAAGTTCTGCATTGACAAATGCTTTTCTATCCACAGCCTCTCTGGATTTCATGGCAGATAAAGTTATTCCAAGATTTTAGAAATTGGATGACTTTTTGGTTCATTATGATTCTGTGACTAATGATATTCTGTGAAGAGAGCAGTGAACTATCTAATTTCTCCAGTGACTTTCTTTTTTCTGGCCCAAACAATTAATTAAATTTTGTTGGCATAGACATGTGGGTTGCTTACTTGTACCGCTTAGTGTGTCAGAATGAACAAAGAAGAAAAAAAGCTGGACTTTGAAATTACACTGGGGATTGAGTTCTGAGTCAATGTCTCACCAGTTGCATGAAAGCTACATAACAACCCTGAAATCTAGTTTTCTTTCCTTTCCTTCCCTCCCCTCCCCTCCCCTACATTTTCCTCCTCTTTCCTTTCCTTCTTCCTTGTTTCCTTCCTTCCTTTCTTCTTTTCCCTTCTTTCCTTCCCTCCCTCTCTCTCTTTTTCTCCCTCCCTCTCTCTCTTCCTTCCTTTCTTCCTCTTTCTCTTTCCTTCCCTGTCTGTCTAGCTATTTATCTATTATCTAGCATCTATTTATCAAGAACTATCTAAATCAAAGGATCATAAGCATAAGAGAAGCACTTTGAACAGTGCCTGGGACACAGTAGGTCCTCCATAAACATTAATTTCTGTTCATTTCACCATTTTGCCCTCTGAGCAAACCCAGTGTGTTGACGTGCAGAGCATTCAAGTAGCCTGCTCACACTTTGGTATGTATCAGAATCACCTGGAAGTCTTGGTAAACCCGGATCCCTAGGTCCCACCCCTAGAAATTCTGATCCAGCAGGTCTCGGGGTAGCCCTGAGAATTTGTACTTCTAACAAATGCCCAGATGATATTGATGCTGCTGGTCTATGGACGTATTGTGAGTGTCATGGACAGTTCTAACAAATGGCAAACATGTTTCATCTTGAAACCGTGGGTTAAATCCATTTCACCTGCCTTGACTAATGAAGGTGGTTCTTAAAATTGCATGGGGACTTCCCTGGTGGAGCAGTGGTTAAGAATCCTCCTGCCAATGCAGGGGACACAGGTTCGAGTCCTGGTCTGGGAAGATCCCACATGCCGCGGAGCAACTAAGCCCATGTGCCACAACTACTGAGCCTGCACTCTAGAGCCCATGAGCCACAACTACTGAGTCTGCGTGCCACAATTACTGAAGCCCGTGCTCCGCAACAAGAGAAGCCACCACAGTGAAAAACCCACGCACTGCAACAAAGAGTAGCCCCTGCTTGCCACAACTAGAGAAAGCCCGCGTGCAGCAACGCAGACCCAACGCAGCCAAAACAAAACAAAAAAAAAAAGACTTGCATGTCCTCCAAGAGGCGTGTAGCCTAAACGAGAAGATGGTTGCCCGAGTTGTTTTCTAGGAACTTGGAGTCAGCTGTGTCCAGTTTGAGCTGAGCTGGTTAAGATTGGATAGGACCACTGACCCCCGAACTGGGCATGCACCGAGTGTTCGGTGACCTTTTGACATCAAAGGGCCACAAACTCCACCCTCAGAGCAACGTGCAGAGGGCCAGTAGCCCTGCAAACCTCAGCATCTCAGCATTTTGGCTTGCTGTGCGTCGGGCAGAAGGAACCTGGCTGGTAAAAATCTCTTGGGCCGACTCCAATTGATCGGTGTGCTCCGTTAGAAGATTCCGAGGCCATGTCAAGCCTAGGTGAGATTGTGGTTTATTTATTTATTCGTTCATTTATTTAAGTATAGCTGATTTACAACATCATGTTAAGTGAGATTGTGTTTTTGGAGTGCAGAGTGTGTAACGTCCCCAGCTTTTAAATTGAATGCATATCCAATGCTTTGCTAGGCTTCAGTATTAGATGTCCTTACTTTTTACTTGTAAGGTGGCAGGGTCATTTATTATTAAAGCTTTCTTGCTTCTTCATATTCATTATCAAATTAATTTATGTATATCCATGCAAGATCTACTCTTTAATTTTAAGAAAGAGGCGTATTTTCAAGTGGGTCTGTTCATTGGTCAATTACACGTATGTGGGGAATCATTTAATATGGCTGCTTAATAAAGGAAGGACTGCTATGAAAATCATCCTCTGCAAGCTGTAGAGCAGAGGTCCCCAACTTTTTTGGCACCAGGGACCGGTTTCGTGGAAGACAATTTTTCCACAGACAGGGTGGGCATGGTTCAGGCGGTGTTGGGAGCGCTGGGGAGCGACAGATGAAGCTTCACTCGCTCGCCTGCCTCTCACCACCGGCTGTGCGGCCCGGTTCCTAACAGGCTGTGGACTGGTACCAGTCCACGGCCCAGGGGATTGGGGACCCCTGCTCTAGAGAATTTAGTTGATGGTAAAAGCAGGAGTTTCCCCCCCCCCCCGCACCCAGGGTGTTGTTGTGTTTATGAAAATGGATAATCAAAGCCGTTTTGAAGTGTCATTCATTCTACTCCTTTTATGTGTGCGAAGTTTCCTCTTTGAAATAACATATTTGTTTGTGTTGATAGAAATTAATTTGGCACTTGCAAATGTTGCTTCAAGGATAGTACTATCAGTTGTTTTTAAGCTTTCTTATGCTCTTGGACCACGCGTATGGTCATGAGCACCACGGAGGGAAATCGCCTGGTATTTGTTTTGCTCTGCATCTTACAGTGCTGTCTTTGAGATCAAAGAGATTCCTGTGTGAGAAGGAGGTCCACGGAGTACAGGGTGAACAGGGAGCTGATGCCAAACAGGCAGGGGAGTCTGACTGCAGAGACCAGCTTCCAAGTCACCAAAAACATCATCAGCTGACTTACGGAAACAAGAATCACAGGATTATAGCGTTTTGAAGCCCAGTGGTACCTTAGAGGAAAGTCTAAGCTGACATTTTTATTTCACATCTAATTATACTGAGGGAGAGAGAGCGTACCAAGGCCACAAAGCCAATTGCAAAAGAAAAAAAAAAGTTTATTAAAATAATCACAAGTAATGCTACCAGAAACCCTTAGAGTCCTGGTCCAAGCTAGAGTTTTCCAGAATAAAAATCACGTGCACCATTAAGCAGCCAGATATAAGTGGGGAAGGTTTGAGATGCTTCGTGAAGGAAAAAAACAAGAGTCAAGAGTCCTATGCAAAAAAAAAAAATGGAAACGAGATTTATCACCATACTCCTTTTATTTATGTCTACATGCATGTTAAGAATGAATTGGAGAAATAGTCACCGGAAAAGTCCTTTCTACTGGGACATCTTTTGTTCCTTTTAGGAACACCTTTCACCAAAGCGTGTCTGCTTTCTGTGGTGACTTCCAGGGCATTAGATTCAACAAAAGACCTCTGAGAAGATGACTCTGACCACCAGGATTAAAAAAGCATTAAGATAGGATCCTTTATAAAAAGACTGGGGAGAACATGAAGGAAAACTTTTGCTAACTTTAAACGCTAGTGTATAGTGTGGTGTTCAGCACTAACTGTGGTCCATACCTGGCTTCACCACAAGACTTACGAAGTTGAGGTCACAGTTCTAAAATAGACCTTATCCAAGCAGATCTGTAGAATTTGGATCTACAAATTAGAATAAATACAGTAAAACTGTGTAAAGCTACAAGTTAATAGGCACACACTGGCAAATAAGGCCCCCAGAATTAAACCCTACAGAAGGAAATTCAAATTTCCATATTTACCATACGGTGAGTAAACATTTGCCCCCATTGCCAGTTGCTGATGTAGGTACTTGAACAATGTAGGTACCTGTTTACTTATAAGGTTGACATTGATTCCCTGGTTGCTGTGAGAGGTGGTTAAAATTGATTTCACACTCTAACCAAAAGGCTCATATCTCTACTCTGGGAGGAGTAGGTGGCTTATATGACTGAAAGCCAGGGTGCTCTCTGTGTGATCAGGCCCTGCCAGTGTGTTTGTTTGAATCATTCCTAACAAAGTTAGTGTTACTCTAGATAACCAGGAATTGTTTTTTTGGATAGCATACTGTTGCACTGACATATGTAACAGTATTCAAGAGGAGGAAACGATAATATAAAATTAACAAGTAGGTGCTTTGGCATATATCCTAGGTGAACTATTCGCTATTTCCTAAACAACCATGCTCTTTCACACCCATGTTAATTACTCCATCCTAGCTGCTTAGAAGTACCCATTCTTTTACCAACAATACACTCTTATTTGCCCCTGAATCCTGAGGTTCCTTTCGCTTTCCTTAAATATTAGAGAATACTATATTTATAGCATTACAAGTTGCTTTTTTCATTTAACAAAATATTTAGGAGATCATTCCTATTCCATCACTCTATATCAGCATATAGTATTTTTAATCCACTATAGGTTTTCCAGCAGATAATCTATTTATCTTCTTATTGAAAGATATTACTTGTGTCCACTGTTTGTACAATTACACAAAAGGCTGGAAAGCTTGAGTTTGTGGGTATGTGTCTCTGAACACATGTGAAAGTACAGCTAGAAACTGCTGGGTTAAAGAACATATTTATGTTAAATTTTGGTAACAATTTCCAAATTGCTCTATCAAGTGCTCGCCTCAGTAGTAATAAGGATTTAAGTGTGCTCGTTTGCCCCGCACCAGAACCGACCACCCTCTATCAAACCGTTTATCTTTGTTCATCTGACCAAACTCTGTTTATCTTTGCGCACATGACAAGTGACAAATAGTATCTTTTTCTTACTTTAGTTTGCGTTTTTTGACTATGACTGAAGTTTAATTTCATTTTAAAGAATTTATAAAGCATTTTTATTCTTTTATTTTGAGTTGCTCCAAACCCATTTTTTTAAAGTTCATGTAGAGGTGGCGAGTATGAATATTTTTGAATAATAATCTTAAATACAATCAGAACTTTATTTTATTCGGTTCTATTTCCCTCCCTCTCCTTCTCCATGCCCCCACTACCCCCAGCTGCATCTTTTATATTTATCCCTGTTGATATTCATCTTGTTTGCTTCAACCATTTGTCCAGCCTTTTTCTTGATGCCAACATTCACTGCAGCCTCAGGCTTACCTCCTTCCGTAAGCACAGCAGCTGTCTTCTTCATTCAAGTTTCTGGTCACCATGTGCAAGGACCAGAGTCTGTCCACTCTAGACTCTGTGGCTCTGCCCATTCTGACAGAATGTCCCACGTGGCCTCTAAGACCTGGGCTTCCTACCTGTGAGCTCTGAAACGTACTTGGGAGAACTCTCCTGCACAGGAGCTATAAATGGGGATATTTCTGCAGTATTTAAATGAGTGCTATTCACCCCCATCTCTCACCACTCATCCTGCTTCTCATGGTTGTTTTTGTCAGCTGTATAATCAGCCCTGGTGAGTCATCTTTTAACTACGGAGGGAAAAGAGATGAAGGAAAAGCTGAGGGAAACAGGTTCCTGATTTAGTTTATAAAACCCACTGACTGAATGCACAGAAATTCCGGGTTTGTTTTTCCACCAACTGGTGTCTGAATGTTTTGGAGTCATCTGATTGATCAAATACATTCACAAAAAGTTTCTTTTTTGTGGTAACTTTATTTACTGAAAAAATAAAATGGACCAATTGAATGAACTGATCTCAATCCCCTTTGACCTTCTCTTCATTCCTTCTTATGGTCACATCTGATTTGCATCTGCAGATGGTTCAAATTTATTCCTTATGCAAATTTAATTCCTTAATATATCCTTTCAAACCTTTTCCCCAAATCTTTTTAATTGGGATGTGCTGCCTAGATATACCCACAGAGCTATGTCCCAGGGCACAAGAGATGTCCAAACCTCTCTCCAAAAGAAAAAAGGGTGGGGTAGTCAGGAAGGAATAGACTTCTTTAAAATCACAGCATGTCTAGACTTTATGCCCAAATACATTGGTTCATGAGGAAGTAGTAAGTAGGACTTTTATGAAAAAATATATGGTAGAGAAAACAACACAGAAGCTTACATCCTTTGAAAATTGGACATGGCATAGGGTTCAGGAATTGTCTGGCCATGGGTTGTTTACATGTGGTCTGAGCATTTTCTTAATGTGATCCTGCACTTAAGTGTATATAGGTTCAGCCAGAAAAGAGAAAGATGAACATCAAAGTTGTTGCAATGCCAGAAGAAAATTATAGGGTGTTTCCATGTTTGAAAGATCACTAGCTTTCACTATTGGTTTGGGGCAATGAATTATCCATAAATAAAAACCTTAGAGTCCTCTGACCAAAAACATATACTGTGTTTACAAAAAGTACAAGTTCAGTAAGTAGCCGCTCCTTTCACAACAGATCTGTGTACTCAATTAGGGAAAAGAGTTTGAGGAACTAAAGGCATGAAGTAGCTTTGGAAACATTCTGCCAACACATTACAAAGTTTCCTTTCTAAAATGGATTTATTTCTGTTACAAAAACAAAAAACAAAAAAAACAGGAAAAAGCCTTTAATGACTAATTTTATTTAGAAAGGCCTATAAATAATAATCACTTTCATTTATTGCTGAGCCCTACACTAAGAAGTTTACATGCATCATCTCATATGAAGCTCATAATCCTGTTTATTAGTCAGCACAGGCTCTGCAGCTGTGACAAATAGACCTGGACAACTCAGCACAATTAACAACACAAAATTTATTCTGATCCATCTTAGGTCAGGTAAATTTCCAGGGTGGTCATTCTCAGCTTCTAGGTCACTCTGACAGGACTACTAATGATGGCACAAATTCTCTGGACTGGAAGTGACACACATCACTTTTATTCTGGCCCACTGGCCAGAATTAGTCATGTGTCTAGGCATAACTGCAAAGGAGCTTGAAAATGTGAAGAAGTACATGAATAGTTAGAGAGCCTTAAATGTCTTTCCCACAATCTGTAGAGTAGACGTTACCTCCTATCTTAATTTATATATAGCTTATCTATAGCTTCTAAGCTAAGGAGAAGTAAATCTGGAATTTAAACCCTAAATTCCAAATCTGGGAGCCATCTTTGTTTTGTGAATGGTGGTAATGGTGCCCTATTCATCTTTGTATCTTATATAATAAATTCTGCATAGTCAAATGAGTTGAATGTAGATATAATATGACTTTTTTCATGAATTAATTCATGTGATTATTTCTGAATTCCTCAATTAGATTTTAACTGACAGAGCCCCAAACTTATTCCTACAATCCCAAACACTGAGCATAGTAAATGCTCAATGAAAATGTGTTAGTTGATTGACTGAAATACTGATTTGTACTTTTACCTTCTGATAGCAGATGGAGAGAGAAAATATCTTAAATAAAGGCCTTTCTAGAAAAAGAAGACTTTTTATTTTTCTAGGCTGGTATGATGATTTTCAATTTGGGTCAAGAAAACAGCCTTTTAAAGATATTGAAGGCTGACACATACCAGCAGAAAAGGAAACATTGCCACCAGTCAATCATCATGACTTTATATGATTTGGCTATTGTGTTCTTTATAACGCATTATTATTTTCAATTTCCAAGATAGTTATAATTTTGCATGATTTTTTACCAGATTTCTTCCCTGCTTTTGCATATTTTTTTTCTATTATTTTTCATATTCTTCTATCCTCTTATTTTGCTTTTTTTATTTCTCCAACTCTCCTCTATTTTTTTTTTTAATATTTATTTATTTATTTGTCTGCATTGGGTCTTAGTTGTGGCATGCAGGATATTTTGTTGCAGGACGCAGGCTCTTCTTTGCGGCACGTGGGCTTCTCTCTAGTTGCAGCGCCAAGGCTCTCTAGTTGTGGTGCTCGGGCTCAGTAGTTGTGGTGCATGGGCTTAGTTGCCCCGCAGCATGTGGGATCTTAGCTCCCCAACCAGGGATCGAACACACATCCCCTGCATTGGAAAGCAGATTCTTAACCACTGGACCACCAGGGAAGTCCCTCCTCTTTTATATTATTTTTTATCTTTTAAAATCATGTTCAATTTAGTGTTTAAACAGTTTTGTTTTTTCATAATTGTTTCTTTTTTCTCAGTTGTCAAGAGGTTTTCACTTTACACCTTCAGCTGCACCTTTTAGTATCTCAACATCCCTAACGCTATTCTTAGTACCAACGTATACTTAAGTGATACTTACGGATTTTGAGGGTGGTGACATCAACTTTTTATAACCTCATTACCAATGATATTCATTTTCTTTATTTTTTTCAGTTTCTATGATAGTGTGGGTTTTTTCTGTCCTTTCCTTTCTTCTGTCCTTCCAAAGACATCACACATCTCCTCTAACATTCCATCTTTAATTATGTGATGCCTCTAATACCCTGTTTGTGATATGTCTTTACTACTCACTTTCTATAACTTTGATATAATTATGCGTTAGTGCACAAATGTTCTTTATTGTTTTTCCAATTATGCCTCTTTGTATAAATTCGTCTATTGATACTTAAGTACTTTGAATATTGAAGACATTAATAATGTCACGATCTCATGATAGTTTTTTTTTTATGGATGAAGAAATTTTTATAGAGAGTTTTTTCAGGTGGAGAGGATTTATTTTATTTTCTTTTATTATTTTTTGTTAAACTGAAGTATACTTGATCTACAATGTTGTGTTGGTTTCAGGTGTATAGCAAAGTGATTCAGTTATACATATATATCTATCCTTTTTCAGATTCTTTTACATTATGGGTTATTACAAGATATTGAATATAGTTCCCTGTACTATACAGTAGGTTCTTATTGTTTATCATGATACCTTGTTAACCAATGAGTTACTTCCTTTCAATTGTTAAGCTAATTAGCTGGAACCTCAACACTGGCATTATAATGGTTGCCATAAAAATGTCTTTAAAAAATTTTTTTACCAGATATTTATTGGGTGCCTACCGAGCCCCAGGCATTATGTTGGGTACTCGAGTCACATCAGAAAAAAACCTAGACAACATGCAGACTCTCATAGAGCTTACATTCTGGTCCAGGAGAAAGAAAATAAAAATAAAGCAAATAGGGCTTCCCTGGTGGCGCAGTGGTTGAGAGTCCGCCTGCCGATGCAGGGGACACAGGTTCGTTCCCTGGTCCGGGAAGATCCCACATGCCGCGGAGCGGCTAGGCCCGTGAGCCATGGCCGCTGGGCCTGTGCGTCCGGAGCCTGTGCTCCGCAACGGGAGAGGCCACAACAGTGAGAGGCCCGCGTACCGCAAAAAAATAAATAAATAAAATAAAAATTTTTTTTAAATAAAGCAAATAGAGTTATAAAAGATTATGAGCCACAAAGCTATGTGAGTTAGAAACAAGTAAAGAAACTTAAGGTATCTGTACTCTCAATAGTGGAGTCAGGAAAGCGTCCCCTGAAGCAGTCACATTCAAGCAGCTGTCTAGTAGAAAAGAAGGTTCTTGAAGTAGGAACAGCATGGGGTCCTGAGGAAGAGAAGAACTCAATGTGTCTGTACTGAGAGGAGTTTGAATTTTATGATAGAAATGGGAAGCGCTTGAGTTTTAAGCAGGGAAGCAGCATGATTCTATTGATATTTATGTTTGCATCAGTATGTATTCATTAAGCGCCTACTCTGTGTCAGTCTCTGTTCTAGGCATTGGAGATACAGCAGTAAACAAAATAGATATAAATATCTTGTGGTATAGAGATTTCATTCTAGTGTTTAAAAAATATCCCAGTGACTGCTGGGTAGAGAAGGAAGTGGGGCAGAGAAGGTTGTGAGAAGACCAACAGGAAATCTATCACAGGAGGCCAATGGAGAGATGCTGAATGCAGGAGGCCAGTTGAAAGACTCACTACCCTGGGATGATTTTATGAATAAGATAATTTGAATAGCTATCCCCTGTCCTTTAGAATTAAACCAGGGCAAAATTGAAAAGTATAAAGGTAAAAAGATTGTAATAGACAACAGAGTATGTACACTAATCATTAAATCAAGATACATTGTATGCAAATATCAGTTCCATATGGATTAAAGATCTTAACATAGATAAATAAAGCCATAAAATACAGTATAGAGGAATCTTTTCCCAATTCTGGGGTGAGGAAAGCCTTCATAAGCATAATGTGAAAACATAGAAACGGTAACTCAAAAGAATGAAAGGTTTGACTATGTAAAAATAAACATTAAAAAGCCTTTATAAAGCAAAACCACCACAAATATAGTTTAATAACAACAACAGCCCAGAGGTCGAGAGGAAAGATGGCAACACACAAAGGGTTAAAAGATAATACAGAAAGACTTTCCCCAATATCAATACAAAGCATTTTTCTAGAAACACATTTTAATTTCTGTCAGTGTTAGCAGGACATGGTCCATCTAACTTGAATGCCTGCTACTTTGCTCATTTCACAAAGTTCAGCAAATATTTATTTAATGCCTAACATGTGCTAAGTGCTGGAGAGATCAACGTGGACAAAACAGATGTGTATCACTCTCATGTAGTTTACAGTTTAGATTTGATACCAGTGTGATAAAAGCATTTAATAATAATCATCGATGCTATAGGATCATCTCTCTATATCCCCAGTAATAATAAATAATCCCAATGTCTTTGCTTTCCTTTCCTCACAGTCCTATAATTCTTTCCATTGTTCTTTGGAAATATAGTCTTCACACTATGAAGTTCCAAAATGGAGCAATGGGTATTTTCTGAAGGAATACTTCCTATTTCCTAATTAACCATCTTTTTAACAAATTTACTGAGCTCATACCCTGCACCGGGCTGTAATACACACAGGGACTAAAGGTAAATAGATATGGTTCTTGTGCTCAAGGAAATTACAGTTTTGGGGGAATACAGACTAATAAATCAACATGTATGGACTGGTAGGTACATGCTATGATAGAGAAACATATGGGACTGGATAGGAATATAGAGAAGGGACAGCCACATCAGGCTCAGGAGTAAGGGAGAAGTCCATGGGGCTTCTGCATTGATGGTAGTAAAGTTTAATCAAAATTTTGAAAGCCAAGTAGGTTTCAAGTGATGAGGCAGAGGGGACATTCTCAGCAGAGGGACAAGAATGTTCAGGGGCTCACAATAGTGAAACAATATGAGGTACTTGGGGAACTGCTAAAGAGTAAATTGTTCATATAATGAGGAGGAACCATTAGGAGAGAAGATTGCCACAAATGGATGTGGCGTTCAGAAATATTCCTTCAGATGCAGTGTGGCCAAATGTTCGCAGAACAGCAAGACTGGACAGGGGATGAGAAGTCGTGGAAGTTAAGGCCCCTGACTGAGGGAAAATATACGGTCGGATTAAGAATAAAAGAAGTGCGTGTCGGTAAGACTGAAATTTCAAATAGTGATGGTGGAGAGGCCATTATGGTGTCAACAAAGATGAACATGGATTTTGTTGTGCTCAGTTAGGGTCCAACTAATGTTAGGTAACCTGAATTCACAATGGACAAAGTTAACAAAAGTTATGAAACTTTATCCAGAAATGCCAAGTGACCTAGGAGGATTAAGACTTTAAGCCATGCTCTGGGGCTAAGCAGTAGTACAACAGTCAGAGTGGAAAGTAATGAATCCTCATAGATAAATAGTTACATTGGAACTGTCCATGTTTGGCATCCATCATTCAAAAATGGATTCTCTAATAGTTTTTACCTGGAATAAAGGTCAAATGCTGATTTAGGGGAGAGAAGAGACTCAGAGCAGTGGTGGTACACAGTAGGTTATAATAAGTATTAGCTGAATGAATGACTGAATTTATTGATAACACTTGACAGAACGTAACCAGGTAATGGAACAAATTTACTGGAAAAAAAAAAAAAAAAAACTCCAGAAGAAGGAAATATTTCTTTAGCTTTACTTTTGAAAGGTAATGTTATGGAACTTGCTTACAAATGAAGATCTAGTACAGAGAATGGGTCCAAGAAGAAAATACTTTTTTAAAAAAAAATTATTTATTTATTTATTTATTGGCTGCATTGGTTCTTCGTTGCTGCGTGCGGGCTTTCTCTAGTTGCGGCAAGTGGGGGCTACTCTTTGTTGCAGTGCGTGGGCTTCTCATTGCAGTGGCTTCTCTTGTTGTGGAGCGTGGGCTCTTTGGCACGTGGGCTCTAGAACGCAGATTCAGCAGTTGTGGTGCACGGGCTTAGTTGCTCTGCGGCATGTGGGATCTTCCCGGACCAGGGTTCGAATCTGTATCCCCTGCATTGGCAGGCAGATTCTTAAACATTGCGCCATCAGGCAAACCCCAGGAAAAGACTTTTTGAAATAATAATGTACAGAATGTGAATACATCCCAAGAACCCACAGGTAATTGGCACATTTCCCCCGGTTTGTTATGTCAATGCACAATACTGAGTATATATTTAATCTGAAAGGCAGAAGACAAAGCAGAATATCTTCCTCTGCAGCATCATGTGTGTCAATAGACTTTGGCTTTAATTCTTAGCTGTGTATTTTAGCATACAAGACCTATTAGGAGACACATGACCACATACAGTCCAACAAAGGCTTAACTGTTTTGATACCATCTATGTATTAGGAATTATCAACATGGAGAGTAATCTACATATTTTTAACCCATCAGTTTACAGATACTCTTATGTTGCCTCATTTGCTGGTTGGAACAGCTCCCTATGTAAGCAAAACAGAGGTACCATATAGATAAGCGGCAAATGCTCGGGGAGCTTACAGGATTTATTCTGGACCACCTGATGGGAGGCTGAGCTGGGACTTAAATTTAGTGTGCCCAACCCAAACAAGCATTCTTTCCAATACCCCACACAGACAGATTTCTAACCACAGTTGAGTCACATTTGAAAGCCTGGCTATGGCCCATGGTGCACAAGCTTTCAGTCTGGTGGTTTAAATGCCAGTTGGCTTCAGTGCAGAGCTTCAGCACAGTGACCCAGTGCCGAGGCTCAGAGTACATGGTGGAAATCTGGGGATGAATCTTGAGGTAAACGTTGACCGTTTCCAGAACAGCAGGCACTGGAATCCCTACGTGTGCATTTTGTTCAGGGAAGGTAATTGCTCTGAGGTCAAGACAGAGCATTGAAGCCATAGACTTCTACGAGCTTTCTTTCAAAGCACTGATCCTGGGTAAGATCACTGGGCAATACCAAGCAATTCACCTTTAAATGAACAGTATAAAAGACTGCAAGTAGCCACTCCAAAATTACTTTATGAAGCACTTAAAAAATACTATGATACAAAAATAAACTCATTTTTCGATCCTTCTGTTACATATCCCAGAAAACAGATTCAATATGATTTTTATAAAGAAAAGCACATTTTATTCTAGACCAGGAGGTTTGGTTTTTCATTCTCCTTTGTCAGCTGTGAGACTCTGATCAGGCACTTGTGTTTCCTGAACCTCAGTTTCCTTGTAAGTTTAAAAAAAAAGATCTCTTCCATTTCTGTGATATCATCATTTGTGTATCTTAAATATTGGGATTTGATTGAGGTATATTTTAAAACCTTAACACTGAAAATACCTAGAACACAAAAATAAGTCATAGAAACATTGAATCATATTAATACCTGTCAAAACTGGGGGTTAACAGGAATATATTTGGAGGTACGACTTCTCGTATCTTTTTTTTTTTTTTTTTCCAATCTGAGGTTTCTTGAGTCCTTATTCATTTACCCAAGAAAGCTTAATTTAGAATTGGCCTCATTCAGAGTCTTTAGGATTGGTTAAGAACATCTTAAGTGCCACTTAAATGCCACCTTCCATTTCCTGGGCAAGAGTGCCTGGGCTGGCATAGCCTCACAGCCCAGCAGGGCAGTGATGGCTGTGGTAGGAGCTGCAGAGGGGTTGCTGTTTTAGCCCCTGAAATTAGTGCCTAGAGAGCTGGAAATTCCAGTATTCTCTGATCAGATGGTCCGGAACTGGAAATAACAGGAGTGAGAAGTTCATGAAAGACAAGGCTACAATCCCAAGGGAAATTTGCACAAGTGCTGCACCCTGCTTTCAGCAGAAAGGATTCCTACTCCAGTCCTCCCTGGCTTTTTCCCTCTAGATCGTCTGTCTTCTCCCAGCCACAGATATTTAATATGAAATCCCATGGCACCTGTGTCTAGACCCCGAGAGAACTCTGACCTCACCTCGCCCTCCACCCCTCTTTCATTGTCCTTCTTTCCCATCTTCTCTCCCTTTGTTTTTCACCTCCCTTCTCTCTGATTGTAATTCCGCTAACACATTATATACCCCAGCAATACTCATGTACTTTTTGAAATGTCGGGCATGGGATAAATACAAAACAAAATGGGCAAACTGAATCTTTAGTCTCTATGTTGCCAGGGGAAGGGATGTGATTTTGCTGAGCGATTGTCAGTGCCCCCTTTCCTATTAAGACCCTATGCCTTAGCAGGTAGAGCAGCCAGGTGGTCTCAAAGGCCACGTGAGGCTTCTCTCCCAGGCCCTGGCCCCTCATGGTCACTCCTTCAATGACTGGTTAGGTGACTTGTAAAAGTGTAATCTTCAAGGAAACGGGGAAATATGTATGAACGGTCAGTTTTTGCTAAAAAGTACCTTTTCTTTTTGGAAGTAAAATAAATTATGAATCTCTAAATTGGTATTCAAAACGGACACACAACCAACTGTATCTGGAAACTAGCAGATAGTAATTCCTGACAGTGAGGCAAGGAGCTGATACAAATAGGGGAAATGCTGATAATCTGATTCCTCCGCCACTGAAGACAAGTCAGAGAAAGGCCCAGGGTTATCTACATCAGGATAAAAACCTCAAGGAGGAGATTAGCCAGAGTCCACATTTGAGAAGGGGAACCTTGGTTAACTGACATTCTTTTTTTTTTTTTAACATCTTTATTGGAGTATAATTGCTTTACAATGTTGTGTTAGTTTCTGCTGTATAACAAAGTGAATCAGCTATATGTGTACATACATCCCCTTATCCCCCCGCTCTTGCATCTCCCTCCCACCCTCCCTATCCCACACCTCTAGGTGGTCACAAAGCACCGAGCTGATCTCCCTGCGCAATGCTTCCCATTAGCTACCTATTTTACATTTGGTAGTGTATATATGTCCATGCCACTCTCTCACGTCGTCCCAGCTCACCACCCTTCCCCTTCTCTGTGTCCTCAAGTCCGTTCTCTACTTCTGCATCTAGAATAATGACCTTCTTAACTATTTTGAAATGGTTGGTACTGAGCAAAAGAGTGACAAGGACAAGAGGTGTATCCATTCTTACCAATCGCCAGGCTGTGCCTATACATTCAGTAAAGGAGAATAATCTATCATTATTTACATGACAGTGGGAAGCTAGTCATATTTTAGGCTCTGCAGTCATACAGCTTACCTTCCAACCATGTCAACTTTTTTTTAATTTTTATTATTCTTTTAACATTTATTTTACTGAAGTATAGGTGACTTACAGTGTTGTGTTAATTTCTGCTGGACAGCAAAGTGATTCAGTTATACATATACATACATTCTTTAGTCTTTTCCATTACGGTTTATCCCAGGATATTGAATATACTTCCCTGTGCTGTACAGTAGCACCTTGTTGTTCATCCCATATCAGTTTTCTTAGCTTCTTCAAACCGGCCTGGCCCCCTCACGGCCAATAAGCTTTTCAATGAATTGTCACCTTCCCCACCTGAAATGCCCCTCTCCTCTCCGGGTTGTGGTGAGCTGTTACCCATTCTTCGAAACCAACTCATGTGTCCTTCATGAAGCTTTTTGTCCAACAGATACCCCAAAGTGGAGTTAGAACTTTCATGGGGGTGTCCCACTAAATTGTTCTCTTTCCCTGTAGAGAATTAAGCACGTTATATTGTAACTAACTGTGCACGTGTGTCACCTCTCCCCACACCCTCCTTCCCCACATTACCCCAGAACCTGAGTTGAACTGGAGCAGAGCCATTTCTAGTTATCTTTTTGGCCCTAGGACAGGTCTGACACATAGTAAGGGCTCAATAGATCCTAAACAATGAGTTGAGAAGGCAACTGAAGTCAAGTTAGAGATGGGGTTAGAGACGCCAGGGGCCCAGCAAGTGAGTTCACAAAAGTTCAAGGAGCGGGGAGGCCTTGGGGAAGGTGTTCATCTCTCCATAGTATATTATTAGACAATACCTACCAGGTACTGTATGTTGTATTATTAGACAATACCTACCAGGTATTGTATGTTGTATGTTTGTGCTGAGAAATCTTGAAGACTATTGTATTCAGCACAATGGGATGAACTTCCTATAACTGTTTAGAAAAATAAAGGCAAGGAACAATTCTTGAACACCCTTCAATGATAAGAAAAAAAAAGTTCCCTCTCTGAAATCTCAGATAAGGATTAATCCCGATTACTGAATTCTGAGTTAACTCAAACTTCCAAGTTTCCAAAATTCAGGAATGGAATATTTAGAAGGAAAAAAAAAAAAATCTGTAAACTGCAAGTGGAGCAGCACTGAGTGCCTCCCAAACATAAAAGAATTGTAATCTCTAGTTTTCTGTCCTTTAAAAGAAAGCTTGTAAATGATGCCTCCACCCTGCATAATTAATATAATGGTAGGAAAAGCTATCACTTCTAACTCCTACAGTTGACGAGATGGGGAGATGTCCAGGAAGGCTGGGCAAAGCTTGGTGTTACCTCACAGGTTCAGGGAACAGATCTCTCTAAGCTGTATGACTCACGCACGTTGGACTTGAGTCTGAAGCTCAAGACAATTTCACAAGAGATGAAATTTAGAATTTTTCAAAGAGAAAATAAAACATCCTTCATGTCTGGGCAAGAGCACTGTGCAGGCTCAACATGTGCTTGTGAACATGGATATGAGGACTTACGCATGTTTGGAAGATGCAGATATATATATATATAGCAATTATCTCTCTGTATTTTTTAAAATTTTTATTGGAGTATAGTTGATTTACAATGTTGTGCTAGTTTCTGCTGTACAGCAAAGTGAATCAGTTATACATATATCCACTCTCTTTAAGGATCTTTTTCCAAATAGGTCATTCCAGAGTATTGAGTAGAGTTCCCTGTGTTATACAGTAGATCCTTATTAGGTATCTATTTCGTATATAGTTGTGTGTATATGTCGATCCCAGTCTCCCAATTTATCCCTCCCCCTCTTTCCCCCCCGGGTAACCATAAGTTTGTTTTCTACCTCTGTGACTCTATCTCTGTTTTGTAGATAAGTTCATTTTTACCATTGTTTTAGGTTCCACATATAAGCAGTATCATATGATATTTGTCTTTTTGTGTCTGACTTACTTCAGTCAGTATGACTATCTCTAGGTCTCTATATTTTTGAGGTACAGGAATTTGTGAGCCCTGACATAAAAGCAAAAAAAAAAAAAAAAAAAGACATCAGGAAGTCAGCAAAACGGCACCATAGTCATGGCTAAGGTGGAATATGTGAGAGCCTGAAGGTGACTTGACCAACGAGCTGAGTTATCCACCGAGGGGCGCAGGCCTGGCCCTCTGCTCAGCCCAGCCTTACTAACAAGCACCAAGACCAGACTTGAGGAGAGACGTCAGGCCTTACCTGCAGAAACATGCTGAGAAGACACAGCTGCAAAGGCTGCTGGTTCATCAGAGGACACGAGGAACAGCAGGTTTGACAGGAATGGCATTCATGCTGCTGACAGCTCTGTTCTGCTCTGGGCCCCTGCAAGGCTCTAAGGGAAGTGGGACAAAAGGGCATTGATGTTCTCTGGCGCTGCCTGAATGAGACAAAGTTGTGTAAGGGCCCAGCGGGCGGGGAGTGTGAATGGCATAATAGAGAGCAGAAGCCCAGGAGAAGGGATGGGGCAGGAACGTTTTCCTACATCCCATCACACAGTCCCTAGAATTGTTCCCCATATACTCGGGAACCCAGTCAATATTAATTAGGAAGAAGGAAAAAGCACACTTAGAAGCATGAAGCACCACTGAAAAAGACTGAACGTGGGGAGAGAGAGACAAAAATTAAAAAAAAAAAAAATAGGGAAGCAGACTCATTTGGAAAGTTGAGGTCAAATATGTAAGCCTTCAGCCTAACTGCAAAGCAGAATCTGGACTTTTTGCATAAATTCTGTTTTAAGATCTTAAAGCAGACAGGATTGAGTCAGCAACTGCAGCAAATAAAACTTTTCCTTTGTGTTGCTTGTTTGTTTTCTCGTGGAAGGAAAGGGAAAAGATAAGGTCTGGAACGTCGGACGTTGCTGAAATTCTGTGTTATTAATGAACCGGGGGCCTGAAAAGCAAGAAGCTCATTAGTGGCTTCTGTGGAGAAGTCTGGGGCCCTGGATGCTAGAAGGAAATGGAAAAGCTGCCAGTTAACAGCAGGAACATCTAAATCATCACACTTAGGAGGAGAACTGGAAAAACAAGACAGCATTTTACCCTCCACAGAAAATTAATACTGAAAGAAAGCCTTCATTGAGTATATGCACGGACTGTCTTAAGTCAGACTGCTAGATAAATAGATGCTGTTGATGGAGGCAAGAAGATAAACAGGCATTCATGACAGTCAGAAGGGCAGGGAGCATGGAGCACTGAAGGTGAGGTAGAGAGCACCTTCAATTCTAGATCACGAATCTAGATCCCTGGGTAGGACTGAATCGGAAACAACCAGCTGTTTGCCCCTCCGTCTGTGGCAAATACTAGGTTCAGCCTATTCAACTAGGACACGGTGTGGTGGTCTGGGTCATATCACAAAACCAACCAACCAACATTTATTAAACATTTACCATGTGCCAGGTACCATGCTAGTTACTGGGGGGAGGGGGGCGATGCAGGAAACCATCCCTCTTCAACAGTGTTTCCCATGCATTTGGAGAATCAGGATCTAAAACATAAGAGGATACTCAGCAGTGCAGTTTCTAGCACAGCACTGAATGGTCAAATTATGATAAATATTCCAGGGGTTGAGAGGAGGGCAAGACTGCTGGGGTGCGAGGTACTTAAATGGACTGTTCAGAGACTAAAGCCCATCTGAGGTGAAAGGGAGTTTAGAAGGCAGTGCAGGCCAAAGCTTTTCAGAAATGAGAAAATGGAGAAGTAGTAGTTTGTCCATAGTATCACAGTACCTAGTAGTCTTAGAGAGGGATTTAGTATTTGAATCTCAGAGCCACCATGTATTTCTCCCAAGATATTTAACCTATCTGCACTCAGTTCATGAATAAAACAGGGATAATAATACCCAGCACAAAATAAAGGGAGAATTAAAATACAGTTAGTATTATGATTACAGCTGTTATTCAGCTACAGTATTCTTTCCCTCTGATCCAGACTCAGCCTCAGAATCCTTCTCAACACAGAGCACCAGGCAGTCAGCCATTCCTAGTTGAAGTTTCCAGTGATAGTAAACATATTTTTTTCAATATATCAATGAGGTTTTTACTGCTATTTGATGACAAAGCTCTATAGGCAGATTAAAAACCACTTTTTTTCAAGTTTGCACTCTAACTCCTTTCTTAATCCTACATTATTTCTTGGTTTGATTTGCAGTTTCCAAGCCCCACTAGATTACCTCCATTAGTACAAGCCAATTACTCAGAGTTTTTGCAAAATATTCAATACCTGATTGTTCCCGTAAAGTCTGCTTCAAAATGCAATTTACTTTTTTGTTTTCATGGGTGACCAGCAGCAATGGGGTGGAAGCTGATTGTGTGGCATGTCATGAGGGGCGTTGGTTAGCTCTTTTGTACTGAGAAAAGCCGAGTTTCCCCACTTCCGCCTTTCAGGGGAGGAGTCTGAGGAGGGTTACGGTCACGCGCAGCTGTTTTAGATGCTTCCCTCCACCATCACTCAGCTACTTTGCACTGAATGGGCAGAGTCAACCTAGGAGTCACCAAGTGTTCCGCGTGGCAAGGGACCTCAGAAGGATTTAGGTCACTCTCCCAGCTAATGCACAGTTCCCTGTCACTGCAGATTGTCTTCGGAGGGAAGACGGAAGCTACTCACCCTGTTTATTCAGCAAGAATGAATTAAAGACACATTCATCCCATGAAGAAAAGTCTAACCAGCTGGAGCAGGGGCACCTGTGCAAGAGAGAGAACCCCCCCCCCCCCCACCTAATCAGCAGACTCTCCTAGAGCGGCCGTCGGCTGTCTGCCCAGTGCAGTGCACTATTACATGGGTCCAATACTGTGGTGCTCTGAGAAGCAGAACAAGAAGAAACTCTCATTCTGAATGACCAACAGTGTCCTAAGTAAAAGGAAGGAGAAATGTGAAAATAGCTGAGACTAAACATGCCTGCCCCACACGGTTCAAAGGGCATGTTTGCAACGCAGGAACGCCCAACTCCAGAAATGGGAGGACGCCAGGGTGGAAGCCGGCATGGATGATGGTTCCCTCCAGACTGTTTAATGGGAAGATTATGTGTTGTATCCAGCTTCATCACGCAGGGAATCTAAAGGGCTTGCCGGTGAGATGCTGATGGAAGTGCTAGGCTGCAGCCCATTATTTACCTCCTTTGATTCACTGAAGTATACATAATCAAAATGATACATAAATTTAATTGCTGGTGTCATGTAGTTATTTTTGAGGAATAGCCACAAATCTGAGATCTGGTATTTAACAAACAACTCAGGCTACCTACTCAGACTAAACACATAGTGTGTTTTCCAGGCTGTAATTTTATAAAAACAAAATGTCTTTAGGGAGAGAACAAGCTAGTACTATTGCTTTAAAAATCACTTTAGGAAAAGCTTCCTTACTAAAAGTAAAACGTAGACAATCTCATCCATTTTGCTGGCTGGCCCTGATCCGCCCTGTTGTGCCATGTTATTACCTTCATTTCATTGATATCCCACACGGATGTCTTCCCTCTAACAGTCTCTGGGGGCAGATAAACTCCTCTGTCTTGTGGGGCTTTGTTTCCCCAAGAGCAGAGGTTTGCAGATGTTTGGTCCTGGACTCCTTTACACCCTCGCAATTTAAGGAGACCCTAAAGATCTTTTGTTATGTGCATTATATTTATTGATATTTAATGTATCAATTGGAAATTAAACATTTTTATTAAAATAACTGCTTCAAAACAAAAAATTTAGTAAGAAGAGTGGCGCTGTTTCACATTTTTGCAAATCTCTAACATCTGGATTCACAGAAGAAAACTGGATTCTCATATTTACATCTATGTTCACTCTCCTGGAATGTTATTTGAGCTGATACTTCATAAGTATAAGAAAATCCAGCCTCATACAGATATGTAGATTTAAAAGGGAAAAGTATCCTAATAGCCTTTTCAAAGAATTATGGATATTCTCCTACTATTCTACTCAAACTCAGCTAGTAGTAATTTTTTAAAGATTACTTGCAATGTAGAATCTGAAACATTATCAATAAACTTTTCATATTCTGTTGCACTAAAATCCATTGATCTATCTTGTATTTTGAATGGCTTTTACTCATGTATGATTTCATAAAATCATGCATTGGTCATTTACAGTCATTATTATACAATATCTAAAAATCAGATGCATCAATGAGATCACAGTTTGATAGAAAAGTCTTAAAGTCTTAGGAAGATTTCAGTTCACTGTGGTGGATATGTTTTCCAAAATTCTGGGTTTTGCTTTAAAACTTGCATTTCATCATTGATGACAAGTAATGTCGGTGATTTTCCTTGTTCATTTTTGAGAAAATGTGTAACCAAGTCTGAATAACCATGATTTGTCTACCAAGCATTCTTTCATATAAAAATAGTATTCCATGGAAAAGTAGCTAGGTCAGCCCACAACCTAAATAATTGCACAAGTACTGTCCCTGGAAATAACCACCGTACTTTGATATGTAACAGACCTGATTTACATGTACTTCCCATAGAATATTAAAAACGTGTACTCAAGGGCCAAGCCAATAGGTTTACTAATTTCTGCTGCTTCAGCAAAGACAATTTAAGTGAAGCTACTTTTTAAAACTTTATTTATTTATTGTGACTATTTGGTAATGATGAACACAATGACCACTAGTACCCTTTGGAGCCACTGCTTTGATTTGCGCTAAGGGACCAACAGTTTTACTCACCATTGTGTTTGCCCTATCAGTGCAAATGTAACACAGTGAAAATTGCAAATAATAATCTTAGTATTGTTATGGAAAGAATTTTGACCCGGCAGACACCGTAAAAGGATCTCAAGCACCCTCAGGGGACCAAGGAACAAAGTTTGAAAATTCCTGTCCTAGAGGACTTCAGCAAACTTTGCAAGCCAACCTCATTAACTTGAAAAGGAAGAATATCCAAATGGATAGCAATCATTTAAAAAATTTCTTCACACGTGCTTTCTAATAAAGCCAATGGAGCATCTCAAGATACAAGAATGCTGTGATCTCAGAACAAAACCTGTTCTTCTTACCCCACAATTTTTTTTTTTTTTTGCGGTACGTGGGCTTCTCACTGTTGTGGCCTCTCCCGTTGCGGGGCACAGGCTCCGGACGCGCAGGCTCAGCGGCCATGGCTCACGGGCCCAGCCTCTCCGTGGCATGTGGGATCTTCCCGGACCAGGTCACAAACCCGTGTCCCCTGCATCGGCAGGTGGACTCCCAACCACCGCGCCACCAGGGAAGCCCTACCCCACAATTTTTTTTTCCATAACTGTTGATTACTTAAATTTATCTGTGCCTCAGAGCTCGCAACTGTAAACTGGAAATAATAATGGCACTTATCTCAGAGGATTGTTAGGAAGATGAGATATTTTCAAGTCAGAAGAGTACTAACACAGGGCCTGGCATGTAGTCAGTGCAAAATAAGTGTTATTGGCTGTAATTTTTTCTATAATCCTTCATTAGCCTACTTTCTCTCACTGTTGTTCAAAATGGATATCTTTGTGGGCATTACAGACATTTCATACTTCCACAACTGCAAGCTCTTCATTGAGGACATCTCTGACTCATGAGTGTGAAGTTATTTACAATACTTTTCTGTGATAAAAATATAACTGTGCTTCTCCTTCTTATACTGCCCTCACATCACAATGCTGTTTGATAGTTTCTTCCTGAAATATGGTTAAAAATAAACTGAATACTGCCAAGGCAAAATTTGAAACAAAATGTTAAGAGCCGATACAATAAATACTCTATTTTATCTGTAAGTAAAAGACAAAGGGTAGCTCTCAGCGCTTGTACAGTATGATGGTTAATCCAGAATAATGCAAGTTATGGTGAAGGAGTTTGGGAGTTTTATTATACAACTCAAGAGTTTAATGGCTCAACGGCATAAAATGTTACTCGACATGACTTGACATTTTCCTTTATTAGAAAATATATTTTCAATAGCTAAGGAACAACACCATTAGCCAAAATATTTAATTTTGCAGAATATTACTCTGGGCACTGGCTGGCAAAGGATGAGACATACATCTGCTCAGGACAAATTCCTCAGGCTGAATGAAGGTTTTGAATTTGAATGAATGTTCACATACTTCACAAAAATGCTGCCTCGCATCTGGCAGACTTTGAGAAATACCTCTGTCAGTGTTTACACAGTTTTAGGACGGCTCCATAGTTTATGATCAGATTAGCCTATTTTCCTCCTAGTGCAGGGCTCCTGAGTCCACACGTGGAAGTGTTTCTCCGAGAGCAGTAACAAGTTAAGCCTGTGCTTCAGGAGTTCCTGCTGTCATAAATCATCAGTCTAGTAAAGGCAATCAGTATGAGAAGTACTAGATTTCAAACGGAGTCTTATTATAGCTAGATGATAAAAGAAAGTCCTTGGTTCTTATACTTCAACAATATTTGAAAATAAATCCTCCCTACCCAGCTCCCCTGAAAATCAGTAAAACATCTCTATGACTTTTAGGCAGCAACTACCATGTTAAAAATGAAAGGTAAAGAGACCTTCAAAATGGAGGAGGAGTAAGAAACGGAGATCACCTTTCTCCCCACAGATACACCAGAAATACATCTACACGTGGAACAACTCCTACAGGACACCTACTGAACGCTGGCAGAAGACCTCAGACCTCCCAAAAGGCAAGAACCCCCCCGCCCCACACGTATCTGGGTAGGGCAAAAGAAAAAAGAATAAACAGAGGCAAAAGAATAGGGATGGGACCCGCACCAGTGGGAGGGAGCTGTGAAGGAGGAAAGGTTTCCACACACTAGGAAGCCCCTTCGCGGGCGGAGACTGTGGATGGCGGAAAGGGGAAGTTGGGGCCGCGTAGGAGAGCACAGCCACAGGGGTGCAGAGGGCAAAGCGGGGAGATTCCCGCACAGAGGATCGGTGCCGACCTGCACTCACCAGCCCGAGAGGCTTGTCTGCTCACCCGCCGGGGTGGGCGGGGCTGGGAGCTGAGGCTTGGGCTTCGGTTGGAGCGCAGGGAGAGGACTGGGGTTGGCGGCGTGAACACAGCCTGCAGGGAGTTAGTGCGCCACGGCTAGCCGGGAGGAAGTCAGGGGGAAAGTCTGGACCTGCCGAAGAGGCAAGAGACTTTTTCTTACCTCTTTGTTTCCTGGTGTGCGAGGGGAGGGGATGAAGAGCACTGCTTAAAGGAGCTCCAGAGAAGGGCGCGAGCCGAAGCTAAAAGCGCGAACCCCACAAACAGGCATGAGACGCTAAGGCTGCTGCTGCCGCCACCAAGAAGCCTGTGTGCGAGCACAGGTCACTATCCACACCGACCCTCCCAGGAGCCTGTGCAGCCCGCCACTGCCAGGGTCCCGGGATCCAGGGGCAACTTCCCACTGAGAACTCACAGCACGCCTCAGGCTGGTGCAACGTCATGCCGGCCTCTGCCGCCGCAGGCTCGCCCTGCATCCGTGCCCCTCCCTCCCCCCGGCCTGAGTGAGCCAGAGCCCCCGAATCAGCGGCTCCTTTAACCCCGTCCTGTCTGAGCGAAGAACAGATGCCCTCAGGCGGCCTACACGCAGAGGCGGGGCCAAATCCAAAGCTGAACTCCGGGAGCTGTGCAAACAAAGAAGAGAAAGGGAAATCTCTCCCAGCAGCCTCAGGAGCAGCGGATTAAAGCTCCACAATCAATTTGATGTACCTTGCATCTGTGGAATACGTGAATAGACAGCGAATCATCCCAAATTGAGGAGGTGGACTTTGGGAGCAACGATATTTTCTTTTTTTCCCCCCTTTTTCTCCTTTTGTGAGTGTGCATGTGTATGTGTCTATGTGTGATTTTTCTCTGTATAGCTTTTCTTTTACCATTTGTCAGGGTTCTGTCTGTCCGTTTTTTAAATTTTTCTTTTTTTTACTATAGTTTTTAGTGCTTGTTATCATTGGTAGATTTGTTTTTTGGTTCGGTTGCTCTCTTCTTTCTTTCTTTTTTTTTTTAATTTGTTTAAAAATTTGTTTAAAATTATTTTAATAACTTTATTTTATTTATTTATTTATTTTTCTTTCTTTCTTTCTTTCTTTCTCCCTTATATCCTGAGCCATGTGGATGACAGGATCTTGGTGCTCTGGCCAGGCATCAGGCCTGTGCCTCTGAGGTGGGAGAGCCACGTTCAGGACATTGGTCCACCAGAGACCTCCCAGATCCAGGTAATATCTAATGGTGAAAGTCTCCCAGAGATCTCCATCTCAACGCCAAGACCCAGCTCCACTCAATGAGCAGCAAAACACAGTGCTGGACACCCTATGCCAAACAACTAGCAAGAGAGGAACACAACCCCACCCATTAGCAGAGAGCCTGCCTAAATTAATACTAAGTTCACAGACACCTTGAAACACACCACCAGATGTGGACCTGCACACCAGAAACACAAGATCCAGCCTCATCCACCAGAACACAGGCACTAGTCCCCTCCACCAGGAAGCCTAAACAACCCACTGAACGAACTTTAGCCACTGGGGGCAGACACCAAAAACAATGAGAACTACGAACCTGCAGCCTGCAAGAAGGAGACCCCAAACACAGTAAGATAAGCAAAATGAGAAGACAGAGAAACACACAGCAGATGAAGGAGTAAGGTAAAAACCCACCAGACCAAACAAATGAAGAGGAAATAGGCAGTCTACCTGAAAAAGACTTCAGAGTAATGATAGTAAAGATGATCCAAAATCTTGGAAATAGAATGGAGAAAATACAAGAAACGTTTGACAAGGACCTAGAAGAACTAAAGAGCAAACAAACAATGATGACCAACACAATAAATGAAGTTAAAAATTCTCTAGAAGGAATCAATAGCAGATTAACTGAGGCAGAAGAACACATAAGTGACCTGGAAGATAAAATAGTGGAAATAACTACTGCAGAGCAGAATAAAAAAAGAATGAAAAGAATTGAGGACAGTCTCAGAGACCTCTGGGACAACATTAAATGCACCAACATTAGAATTATAGCTGTCCCAGAAGAAGAAGAGAGAAAGAAAGGGACTGAGAAAATATTTGAATAGATTATAGTTGAAAACTTCCCTAATATGGGAAAGGAAATAGTTAATCAAGTCCAAGAAGTGCAGAGAGTTCCATACAGGATAATCCAAGGAGAAACACGCCAAGACACATATTAATCAAACTATATAAAATTAAATAGAAACAAAACATATTAAAAGCCTCAAGGGAAAAACAACAAATGACATATAAGGGAATCCCCATAAGGTTAATATCTGATCTTTCAGCAGAAACTCTGCAAGCCAGAAGGGAGTGGCAGGACATATTTAAAGTGATGAAAGGGAAAAACCTACAACCAAGGTTACTTTACCCAGCAAGGATCTCATTCAGATCCAACTGAGAAATTAAAACCTTTACAGACAAGCAAAAGTAAGAGAATTCAGCACCACCAAAATAGCTTTACAACAAATGCTAAAGGAACTTCTGTAGGCAGGAAACACAAAAGAAGGAAAAGACCTACAATAACAAACCTCAGACAATTAAGAAGATGGTAATAGGAACATACGTATTGATAATTACCTTAAATGTAAATGGATTAAATGCTCCAGCCAAAACCCATAGACTGCCTGAATGGATACAGAAACAAGATCCGTATACATGCTGTCTACAAGAGACATACTTCAGACCTAGGGACACATACAGACAAAGTGAGGGTATGGGAAAAGATATTCCATGCAAATGCAAATCAAAAGAAAGCTGGAGTAGCAATTCTCATACCAGATAAAATAGACATTAAAATAAAGAATGTTACAAGAGACAAAGACGGACACTACATAATGATCAAGGGATCAATCCAAAAAGAAGATATAACAATTTTAAATATCTATGCACACAGCATAGGAGCACCTCAATACATAAGGCAAATACTAACAGCCATAAAAGGGGAAATCAACAGTAACACAGTCATAGTAGGGGACTTTAACACCCCACTTTCACCAATGGACAGATCATCCAAAATGAAAATAAGGAAACAGGAGGTTTAAATGACACATTAAACAAGATGCACTTAATTGATATTTATAGGACATTCCATCCAAGAACAACAGAATACACTCACTTCTCAAGTCCTCATGGAACATTCTGCAGGATAGATCATATCTTGGGTCACAAATCAAGCCTTGGTAAATTTAAGAAAATTGAAATCATATAAAGTATCTTTTCCGACTGCAACGCTATGAGACTAGATATCAATTACAGGGAAAAATCCGTAAAAAATACAAACATATGGAGGCTAAACAATAGATTACTAAACAACCAAGAGGTCACTGAAGAAATCAAAGAGGAAATCAAAAAATGCCTAGAAACAAATGACAATGAAAACAGGACGGAGCTTCCCTGGTGGCGCAGTGGTTGAGAGTCTGCCTGCCAGTGCAGAGGACATGGGTTCGTGCCCTAGTCTGGGAAGACCCTACATGCCGCGGAGTGGCTAGGCCCGTGAGCCGTGGCCGCTGAGCCTGCACGTCTGGAGCCTGTGCTCCGCAACGGGAGAGGCCACAGCAGTGAGAGGCCTGTGTACCGCAAAAAAAAAGAAAAAGAAAAGAAAAAGAAAGCAGGATGACCCAAAACCTATGGGATGCAGCAAAAGTAGTTGTAAGAGGGAAATTTATAACAATACAATCCTACATTAAAAAACAAGAAACAGGGCTTCCCTGGTGGCGCAGTGGTTGAGAGTCGACCTGCCAATGCAGGGGACATGGGTTCGTGCACTGGTCCGGGAAAATCCCACATGCCGTGGAGCGGCTGGGCCCGTGAGCCATGACCGCTGAGCCTGCACGTCCGGAGCCTGGGCTCCGCAATGGGAGAGGCCACAACAGTGAGAGGCCCGCGTACCACAAAAAAAAACAAAACAAGAAACATCTCGAATAAACAACCTAACCTCATACCTAAAGCAATTATAGAAAGAAGAACAAAAAAATACAAAGTTAGCAGAAGGAAAGAAATAATAAAGGTCAGATCAGAAATAAATGAAAAAGAAATAAAGGAAACAATAGAAAGATCCATAAAACTAAAAGCTGATTCTTTGAGAAGATAAAGAGAATTGATAAACCATTAGCCAGACTCATCAAGAAAAAAGGTAGAAGTCTCAAATCAATAGAATTACAAATGAAAAAGCAGAAGTAACAACTGACACTGCAGAAATACAAAGGATCATGAGAGATTACTACGAGCAACTATATGCCAATAAAATGGACAACCTCAAAGAAATGTACACATTTTTAGAAAAGCACAACCTTCTGAGACTGAACCAGGAAGAAATAGAAAATATAAACAGACCAATCACAAGCACTGAAATTGAAACTTTGATTAAAATTTTTCCAACAAACAAAAGCCCAGGACCAGATGGCTTCACTGGCAAATTCTATCAAACATTTAGAGACGAGCTAACACCTATCCTTCTCAAACTCTTCCAAAATATAGCAGAGGGAGGAACACTCCCAAACTCATTCTACGAGGCCACCATCACCCTGATACCAAAACCAGAGAAAGATGTCACAAAGAAAGAAAACTACAGGCCAATATCACTGATGAACATAGATGCAAAATGCTCAACAAAATACTAGCAAACAGAATCCAAGAGCACTTGAAAGGATCATACACCATGATCAAGTGGGGTTTATCCCAGGAATGCAAGGATTCTTCAATATACGCAAATCAATCAATGTGATACACCATATTAACAAATTGAAGGAGAAAAACCATGTGATCATCGCAATAGATGCAGAAGAATATTTTGACAAAATTCAACACCCATTTATGATAAAAACCCTCCAGAAAGTAGACATAGAGGGAATTTACCTCAACATAATAAAGGCCATATATGACAAATGCACAGCCAACATCGTCCTCAATCGTGAAAAAGTGACACCATTTCCATGAAGATCTGGAATAAGACAAGGTTGCCCACTTTCACCACTGTTATTCAACATTGTTTTGGAAGTTTTAGCCACAGCAATCAGAGAAGAAAAAGAAATAAAATAAATCCAATTCGAAAAAGAAGAAGTAAAGCTGTCACTGTTTGCAGATGACATGATACTATACGTAGAGAACCCTAAGGATGCTACCCGAAAAGTACTAGAGCTAATCAATGAATTTGGTAAAGTAGCAGGATACAAAGTTAATGCATAGAAATCTCCTCCATTCCTATACACTAATGATGAAAAATCTGAAGAGAAATTAAGGAAACACTCCCATTTACCATGGCAACAAAAAGAATAAAATACCTAAGAATAAACCTACCTAAGGAGACAAAGACCTGTATGCAAAAAACTATAAGACTCTGATGAAAGAAATTAAAGATGATACAAACAGATGGAGAGATATACCATGTTCTTGGATTGGAAGGATCAACATTGTGAAAATGACTATACCAAAGCAATCTACAGATTCAATTCAACCCCTACGAAACTATCACTGGCATTTTTCACAGAACTAGAACGAAACATTTCATGATTTGTATGGAAACACAAAAGATCCTGAATAGTCAAAGCAATCTTGAGAAAGATAAATGGAGCTGGAGGAATTAGGCTCCTGACTTCAGACTATACTACAAGTTACAGTAATCAAGACAGTATGGTACTGGCACAGAAAAAGAAATATAGATCAATGGAACAGGATAGAAAGCCCAGAGATAAACCCACGCACATATGGTCACCTTCTTTTTGATAAAGGAGGCTAGCATATACAATGGAGAAAAGGCAGACTCTTCAATAAGTGGTGCTGGGAGAACTGGACAGCTACATGTAAAAGAATGAAATTAGAACACTCCCTAACACCATACACAAAAATAAACTCAAAATGGATTAAAGACCTAAATGTAAGGCCAGACATTGTAAAACTCTTAGAGAGAAACATAGGCAGAACCCTCTATGACATAAATCATAGCAACATCCTTTTTGACCCACCCCCTAGAGAAATGGAGAAAAAAACAAAAATAAACAAGTGGGACCTAATGAAACTTAAAAGCTTTTGCACAGCAAAGGAAACCATAAATAAGACTAAAAGACAACCCTCAGAATGGGAGAAAATATTTGCAAAGGAAGCAACTGACAAAGGATTAATCTCCAAAATTTACAATCAGCTCATGCAGCCCAATATCAAAAAAACAAACAACCCAATCCAAAAATGGGCAGAAAACCTAAATAGACATTTCTCCAAAGAAGATATACAGATTGCCAACAAACACCTGAAAGAATGCTCAACATCATTAATCATTAGAGAAATGCAAATCAAAACTACAATGAGATATCATCTCACACCGGTCAGAATGGCCATCATCAAAAATTCTACAAACAATAACTGCTGCAGAAGGTGTGGAGAAAAGGGAACTCTCTTGCACTGTTGGTGGGAATGTAAACTGATACAGCCACTATGGAGAACAGTATGGAGGTTTCTTAAAATACTAAAAATAGAATTACCATACAACCCAGCAATCCCTCTACTGGGCATATACCCTGAGAAAACCATAATTCAAAAAGAGTCATGTACCACAATGTTCACTGCAGCTATTTACAGTAGCCAGGACATGGAAGCAACCTATGTGTCCATCGACAGATGAATGGATAAAGAAGATGTGGCACATATATACAATGGAATATTGCTCAGCCTTAAAAAAGAAACGAAATTGAGTTATTTGTAGTGAGGTGGATGGACCTAGAGTCTGTCATACAGAGTGAAGTAAGTCAGAAAGAGAAAAACAAATACTGTATGCTAACACATATATATGGAATCAAAAAGAAAAATGGTCATGAAGAACCTAGGGGCAGGATGGGAATAAAGATGCAGACCTACTAGAGAATGGACTTGAGGACACGGGGAAGGGGAAGGGGAAGCTGGGACAAGGTGAGAGAGTGGCATGGACATACATACACTACCAAATGTAAAATAGATAGCTAGTGGGAAGCAGCCGCATAGCACAGGGAGATCAGCTCGGTGCTTTGTGACCACCTAGAGGGGTGGGAGGGAGGGAGACATAAGAAAGAAGAGTTATGGGGATATATGTACATGTATAGCTGATTCACTTTGTTATAAAGCAGAAACTAACACACCATTGTAAAGCAATTATACTCCAATAAAGATGTTAAAAAAAAGGTGAAAGGTAAATATAGGATTGGGACAGGGCAAAAGGGGGCTATGGCACCTTCTATGTATCTGCTACATACTTCTGAGCCACTGCTAGCCTCAGGGGCAAAACTAAGCCAGTGGAAGCCAAAAGTAAACCCAGAGGCTGAGGGGTCGTGGTCATGTATGAGCATGGACATATTGTCTTATCACTTCTTGGCTGTTGAGCCAATGAGGAAGACCTTTGATAGGGCAATAGGAAAAAGAGCTATACATTATGGAGATCAATGCCTGGAAAACAATGATGAGAACACATCCAAGCTCAGCCTATCAATCAAAAAGCCTTAAGAGGCATTTGGCTGTGTTCAATGCACTTATCCCCCGATCACTGGATGATGATGTTCATTTCAACATCAATGCTTTGTGCAGACCATGAGGCTAAGAGCAAGCCACCACAAGAGGGAAGATGCACTACAAGACAAATGACCAATGGGCAGGATGCTTTTGGATACAGGAAAAAAGAATATGAAGCTTTGCCATCCATCTTAGCAGCAACAACATGACTTCCTATATATACATGAAGACAAGTGAGTGAGTGAGTCAGGAGATAAGTAGACAAAGAGATCACAAGTAATCCATCAGTAGAAAAAAAAAAAAAACAACCCAGGCATCTTCTGCAACTTGAATAGGTACTGTAATGAATAATTCACTTTCTTTATTTAGTTTCTGCAGTCCCTTGAGCTCAACTTAATCCTTGCATAAAGTGACAGCTGGAAGTAGTATTTCAGTTTTATAACTTGCAGAACATTTCTTGCAGTCAAGTGTTTGGTTTTGTGCCCATATTTGTTTCTGCGCCTCCTTGTGCAACACAGCAACCCTGCCTTCTCCAAGCCAAGGCCAGACAGAGTCTGGGAGGCAGGTTCCAAGTGGCTGACAGTGCTGTTTCAGATATAAGAAGGCATTTCTCCACTGTCTCTCTCTTTTCTTTCTTGGTGACAGGGAAAGTGATTTCTCTGCAATATGACATTTGAAATGATGCCTAGCTTTTGCTAAAGATGAGCAAGCTGCCAGCCCTGAAAGAATTGGGAGGACACAGGATTCTAGAGCCCAAGGAGTGTTGGAAGGCTTATTTGTCACCACTTGTGTGGTTCTAGTAGGAGCTGACCATCTCAATCACCATTGCTCCATCTCCAGGACCTATGGACATTCCAGTGAGGGGGGAAAAAAAGGCAGAAGTAAAGTAAAATAGCCAAGGGTTGTTGATAGAATAAGAGAATAAGTTAGACTTCCTAGTAAAGAGTGTAAGAAAGGAAACCATAGAAAGACATATAAGATATAGGCTAAGTATCTTAGATCATTTCATGGATGTCAAAATTAAGACATTATTGTTAAAACTGTGGAAGACTTTGTGAAGATTAAAATTTAAGGCTTCAGTGTTTACCTTTTCAAAGGAGTTGGTTTCCCTTCTGTTGAATTTACAAAGTAGTTAATAATTCTGCCTTCAACACTTTATAGCAACATTAACCATAGCAGGCATGAGCTACAGTGACACTGTAAAAAATGAAATTCTGGGGAATCGAAAGTCATAGGCCTACAACTTCTCATTTCCTCCCCATTCTTACCATCAACACTTCACAGCATCTCTGAAAGATTTCAAATGCCTACTCCCTTCTACTCTAACCCTCTGCAAGTATCATTTGGGTATTATCTCCTACTTAAATGTCTGTAATATCTCCCCCAAATTCTTCAGTTAAAAGCAAAGCTCACAATCATGGCCTTCCAGATCCATCAGCTATTCATTCATCAAACATTTATTGCATACCTAATGGACATCAGGCATTTAAGAGGTGTGGGGAATAGAGAGATGAAGTGTGGGTTTATAGTGTTGAGCAACACACAGTTTTGGAGGAGAAACTGGTACACTCACGGCCTTCCACCAGTCAGTGTATGAGTGTGATGGAACATGGAGACAAGACCTCTAAAACCCAAAGCTGGAAAGTATGGGAGGCTTTCCAGGAGAGACGATGAGTAGGTGGCTTTTAAAATAAAAAATAGACATTATCCAGGTGAATAAAGTCCACATCCAGGGGACAGCATGTACAAGGGCACAGAGGTAGGAAAAACATGGTCCAGAGGACTGAAAGAGAAACAGCATGGCAGGAGGGGAAAACATATGCATAAAGCCAGTGATAAAGTGATAAAGTGATAAAGCCAGCCTGCTAGGTAGGGCCCACTAAGAGCCCTGCAAAGAATTTGGATTTCAACTCCAATGTAATGAGGTGACATCAAACATTTCAAGTAAGAGGACATAAACATGATAATTTTTGTATTTTAGAAAGATGTCTCCAAAAGGTCCATGGAGAATGGATTGATGTAGGAAGACCAATCCAGAAGCTATTAAAGAAGCTAGTAGATAAATAATGAGTTGGATTATAGCCTTGATGATAGAGAAGAGGGTATAGAAAGAAAATATGGGGAGATAAAATTTAGAAACAGAGCTGATAATATCTGGTCACAAATGATATTGGGAAGCTACCTTTAAAGGAGAGAGAGAAATCCAGGAGCATCCCCAGTTAACCAATTTGTGACTTTGAAGAATGACCAGATCTGGGAGCAGAGACAGACTCAGCTGTAGGCATGTTGTTTTTGAATGACCTTGGTATGTACAAGTCTATGCTGTAGGGTACATACTAGAGCAGGATGTACATATCTGTTATCAGCATATTAGTTACATACATATTAGTTAAAAACTGGGCGAGCAGATGAGATTCATTTAGGTATTCCTAAAACACATAATCAATGATCTAAAAGTTGAGTTGAAAGAGTTATATCATGGAAGCCAAAGGAAAAAAGAATTTTAAGAAAGAAGTGGTCCACAGTATTAAATACAGCAAAGGTGTTCTATAAGATAAAGCCCCAAACTATCGTATATGGCAACTCTGTGAACTTTCCACAACAGTTTCATTCAAATGTTAGAGAAATCAGAGTGTAGAGAGCTGAGGAGTGAAAGAAAGGCCAGACACAGCGAAAATGTAAGTACAACTGAATCATCTAGCAAGGACTAGGTTATGCTGCAGCAGCGAGCAATTCTCAAATCTCAGCGGCTTAACACAACAGAGGTTTATTTATTTATTGTGCTGTGTGTCCAATGCAGGTCATCGGGGCCTCTGTTCAACACAGGAGGCTCTCCCAACACAGGCATTTATAATTGTTGCCCCAAGAAAAAGAGAACAGCTGTGTCCCATAATGGCAACTAAGTGCTTTCTCCTGGAAGCAATACCTGACACTTGATTCTTATTTTACGGGCCAAGGCAAATCAACATGGCCACACAAGGCAGAGAAGTACAACGCTACTACACATGCAGAGAGAGAACTAGGATATCTGTGCAGAGTCTTCATGAGGGGATATGGGCACCAGTAGCTACAAAGGGCCGTTAAGTTAGAGGAGAGATTTTTGTCTGGTTAAGGTGGGACAGGCAATGGCACTGGTGAAATGTGTGTCCACAGCTCACACTGTGTGCTCTCGTGTGCAACCCACCCAGTAAACCCCATTCATGTCTAATATCTCTGCAGGAATATCCTTCCTATGTTGCTGTGTTGGGCAAAACGTCTTCAAAACGCTGCTCAAGAATCACCTCATTCAAGAACCTGTCCATTGATAAGCTTGATACTTACTTAACATTGATAAACTTGATTACTCGTGTTCAAGTTCATTTAGGTAAGTATATTTTCTTATGTTTCTATTGTTGACTTCTTTGTATCTTTTTCACATGTTTTGAAGTCCTTTCGCCGAACCCTTTTTTGCAGTACGCGGGCCTCTCACTGCTGTGGCCTCTCCCGTTGCGGAGCACAGGCTCCGGACGCGCAGGCTCAGCGGCCATGGCTCCCGGGCCCAGGCGCTCCGCGGCATGTGGGATCCTCCCGGACCGGGGCACGAACCCGCGTCCCCTGCATCGGCAGGTGGACTCTCAACCACTGCGCCACCAGGGAAGCCCCTGGTTCCTTTCTTTCGATGGGGTAACTGGCCACAAGGTATGTACTCAGTCCATGATGTTGGCTAAACAACTGGTTTTTCATTGGCCAGAGAAGACCTTTCTGCAAATTTCTTTGCACCTGGTCACCCTTGAGCACATAGAGTCATTTATACAATGGTTTATGAAGAAAACTGCAGCTGGTTTTGTCCATGGCTGAAGAGGCAGGAAATTGAGCAGCAGTGTCCTAACTCTTATGGAAACTCCACCCCATGTACTGGCACCATGGTAATTTTGCTTAGTCTGCTTCCTGGGACTAGCCCACACCTGTCAAGTTCTCACTTTAAAAACTCACAGGTGCATTTACCACATATTTATACCCTCAAAGTCATATGCAAAGGCATTGCTACCGAGCTGAGACACCTCCTCAAGAAGGCTCACAAAGGAGTTGTTTTTATGATGACCGATTTATTCAGATTTGCCTTCAGTCTCTGCTCTGGCCCTACAGGACCACGGCCATACGTGTGCAGAGCACCTCTCTGGGTCCCGAGTATAGGCTGATCTGTGGGACGGGTGCTAACTGTCCCCTACGCATCAAAACCATAACCTTGGCCTCATCAGCAGTATCCGAGCTACTGAGCTCAACAGCCACAGATAAGCAAACTCCGGAGGGCTTTGGAAGTGAAACAGGTGCATATGCTTTGGGGTAAGGATTTCCATGATGCTCAGAGCTGAAAATGTAGATTCAGTCATCACGTTTTTGAGCCAGGGGGAGTCACAGAAACAACCCACACACAAAATAAATAGTTCAATACCTAACCCAACAGACCAGGAGAGGCTTTTAAAAGAAAAGGGAAAATCTGTCAAGAAGTGAGTTTAATGGGAGGATGAGTGAGGCTTCAAAGACACTGTATGATTAGGGAAAAGCTAAGCAACAGCTATTTGGATGTATGCTGAGGACAAGTAACGATTGTGATCCAACAAAGCTACTAAGTGTCTTTTCCACAGAAGTGAGAAAATGCAGTTTGGGGGTCTTGCTAATTTCAGCTCTTGATTCAGGGTAGCAGAAATACTCACGAAGCCTTGCAGCCAAATTATAATCATAAATAATTTTCCTCTCAAGTGGGTTGACTCCAGTTGGCACTTATCGGCTTACAGATCAGCACAAATATTTTTATAATGAGCCATAAAAGGGGGAAAGTATAGTCTAGACTGGCAGTCAGAAATCCCGCTGTTTTCTCTCAGCAACTCGACTGAATCTGATCTGGATGACTGGCCCAAACTGATAATATCAGCTCCCTGACTTTTTACATGAGAACAGGATCTTACCTTTCAAGCGGCATAAAGTGTTACAAGAATGGGCAGCATGTACTTCAGGGCTGGGTGGTTGGACCATTGAGTGATTCCCAACACAATCCCTGGTGCCTCCCTCCCTACCCCTACCTCTATTCACTAAATCACACATTTCTTTTTATTCTTTTTTCCCCTCCACTCCCACCTCCTCCTATCTATCTATCTATCTATCTATATATAAATTTATTTATTTATTTATTGGCTGCCTTAGGTCTTTGTTGCTGCGTGCGGGCTCTCTCTCGTTGCAGCGAGCGGGGGCTACTCTTTGTCGCGGTGTGCAGGCTTCTCATTGCAGTGGCTTCTCATTGTTGCAGAGCATACGCTCTAGGCACACGGGCTGCAGTAGTTGTGGCATGCGGGCTCAGGAGTTGTGGTTCGCGGGCTTAGTTACTCCGCGGCATGTGGGATCTTCCCAGACCAGGGCTCGAACCCGTGTCCCCTGCATTGGCAGGCAGATTCTTAACCACTGCACCACCAGGGAAGTCCTATATTATTCTTATTTTCTCAGTGTTTCTCCATTTTGATATTGATGTCCTGATACAGCCTGATGTTTCAGTCCTGCTAGTGATACCCACTACCAAGCTTCATGGAAGGAATGGTTGAAGAGGCAACCGTCCCTTTATTTACAGTGAAGAGGTTGCTAAAATAGAAGTTCCATGAGGGCAAACATAGTGTCTGTCTTGTACAGAGTAGGCACTTAATAAATATAAACATGTAGTGTTTAATATTTTTTTAGTAATTAAAACACATTTCTCTTGATTTTTCTGATAAAATTACACATGAACATTGTCAAGGTACTGTATCCCATCGCCATTCCCCAAACATTCTAAAGCACAAGGAGCAGAAAGCTGCTCGTTTTGGATTGAATGTATCCCCCCAAAATTCATATGTTGAAATTTAATCTCCAATGTGGTGGTTTTAGAAGTGGAGCTTTGGGGAGGTGATGGCGTCAGGAGAGTGGAGCCCTCATGCATGGGATTGGTGTCCTTATAAGAAGAGGTCAGAGAACGAGCTGGCTCTCTTTGTACCACAGGAGGCTATGAGAAGTTAGCAGTCTGCATCCTGGAATAGGGCCCTTGCCAAAACTAGTCAATGGCGCACTCTGATCTCAGACTTCAGCCTCTAGAACTGAGATAAATAAATTTCTGTTGTTTATAAGCCAGCCAGTCTATGGGACTTCATTATAACAGCCTGAACAGACTGAGACACTGTTTATGGAGTATCCAGTCTCTGAATATTTCCAGCCAGCCTCTCAATCAGTGGTTCTATTTCAGTAAAAGCAAGAGAATAGAAACGGAAATAGAACCAGGAAATAGCTTGGATGTCCCAAACTCATTTGTTCACTTAGGACCAGACTTTCATTAGGATTTTGGAAACTCCTGTTGACACTGTTGTCTTCTAACGTTTTCCCTTGCAGCTAAGAATCTCAGGCCATTAAAAAGAAACAAAACAAAAAAAACACTGTGGGGTAACTATAATATGAAGTCTGTAGGAAACTCTGAGAAACATGAGTGTTTTATCAGAGAGGTGCTGGGTTACAGCTCAGCAGACTTGTTGAAAGAGGGTAGGTCCAAAATGTAATAATAGAAGGAAGCAAGCAATGTTCAACATTTCTGGTCTAATAAATCAGGGGAGATGTTTTTTGATTTTACTCTTCCAGGACTGAATGTCCTGACCTAGCCTCCAAATTCCATTGACTGGTAACCAGCACAGGCCAGTTAACAACTACTTACTAAGTACTACTGTGGCCAGCGAAGCCCTCCAAGTCATTATGCAACTTGTTTATTCCATGACATGTTTTGAATTTAGAGACTAAAATCACATTCTATAAACTCAGACTGCTATTTTAAATTTAAGGCAATTTTTGCCAAGGCAAATGGAAATTTAGAATAAAATATCATCATTAGGACAGTCAGCATCCTACCTTCCAAATCATATTTAGGAAAACCAGAATTCTACAACTATGCTGTTCTTTGAAAACTGAAACACAAACTACTTTTATCCAAGAGGGTCTTTGCAGATATGCACCATCCCCACAATTTTACTCTAGATAGAAGGAAATGACTTAGGAAATACAAAGATATGTAATGTCTTATAGTCCAACCAGGTGAAACCAAGTCACTCCATTTACCAGTGGGATGGCAGAATATTTTAGCTTAATGTCACAATTTGATTTTGTGACATATCCTTTGACTACTTCATATTAACACTGGTGGTCCAGTGGTGCATTTCCCAGTTCCTGTGTTAACCCAGAAATGCCCATCAGACCCTGTCCCTCAGGAAGGGAAGCTAATATTTTCCAAGGAAATAAAGCCTAACAGAATGATGTTGTGATAATATTACCAAACCAAACTTGGGTCTGCTAACCCAAGCAAAGCCAACCTACTGACACCAGGTTTTGGTGAAGGGAAGTACAGTGTTTATTGCAGGGCCAAGCAAGGAGAACAGGCCGCTCATGCTCAAAAGACCCAAACTCCCAAACACTTTCAGGGAAGGTTTTTTTTTAACATCTTTATTGGAGTATAATTGCTTTACAGTGTTGTGTTAGTTTTTGTGGTATAACAAAGTAAATCAGCTATATGCATACATATATCCCCATATCCACTCCCTCTTGCATCTGCCTCCCACCCTCCTTATCCCATCCCTCTAAGTGGTTGTAAAGCACTGAGCTGATCTCCCTGTGGCATGCAGCTGCTTCCCACTAGCTAACTATTTTACATTTGGTAGTGTATATATGTCAATGCTACTCTCTAACTTCATCCCAGCTTACCCTTCCCCCTCCCCATGTCCTCAAGTCCATTCTCTATATCTGTGTCTTTATTCCTGTCCTGCCTTTAGGTTCTTCACAAACATTTTTTTTTTGTTTAAATTCCATATATATGTGTTAGCATACAGTATTTGTTTTTCTCTTTCTGACTTACAGACTTATTTCATTCTGTATGACAGACTCTACATCAATCCACCTCACTACAAATAACTCAATTTCGTTTCTTTTTATGGCTGAGTAATATTCCATTGTATAAATGTGCCACATCTCCTTTATCCATTCACCTGTTGATGGACACGTAGGTTGCTTCCATGTCCTGGCTACTGTAAATAAAGCTGCAATGAACATTGTGGTACATGACTCTTTGATTTATGGTTTTCTCAGGGTATATGCTTAGTAGTGGGATTGCTGGGTCACATGGTAGTTCTATTTTCAGTTTTTTAAAGAACCTCCATACTGTTCTCCATAGTGGGTGTATCAGTTTACATTCCCACCAACAGTGCAAGAGGGTTCCCTTTTCTCCACACCCTCTCCAGCATTTATTGTTTGTAGATTTTTTGATGATGGCCATTCTGACCAGAGTGAGGTGATATCTCACTGTAGTTTTGATTTTCATTTCTCTAAAGATTAGTGATGTTGAGCATCTTTTTATGTGTTTGTTGGCAATCTGTATATCCTCTTTGGAGAAATGTCTATTTAGGTTTTCTGCCCATTTTTGGATTGGGTTGTTTGTTTCTTTGATATTGAGCTGCATGAGCTGCTTGTATATATTGGAGATTAGTCCTTTGTCAGTTGCTTCCTTTGCAAATATTTTCTTCCATTCTGAGGGTTGTCTTTTTGTCTTGTTTATGGTTTCCTTTGCTGTGCAAAAGCTTTGTAGTTTCATTAGGTCCTATTTGTTTATTTTTGTTTTTATTTCCATTTCTCTAGGGGGTGGGTCAAAAAGGATCTTGCTGTGATTTATTTATTTATTTATTTATTTTGCGGTACGCGGGCCTCTCACTGTTGTGGCCTCTCCCATTGCGGAGCACAGTCTCTGGACGCGCAGGCTCAGCGGCCATGGCTCACAAGCCCAGCCGCTCCGCGGCATGTGGGATCTTCCCAGACCGGGGCACGAACCCGAGTCCCCTGCATTGGCAGGCGGACTCCCAACCACTGTGCCACCAGGGAGGACTTTGCTGTGATTTATGTCATAGAGTATTCTGTCTGTTTTCCTCGAAGAGTTTTATAGTGTCTGGCCTTACATTTAGGTCTTTAATCCATTTTGAGTTTATTTTCGTGTATGGTGTTAGGCAGTGTTCTAACTTCATTCTTTTACATGTAGCTGTACAGTTTTCTGAGCACCACTTAGTGAAGAGGCTGTCTTTTCTCCATTGTATATACTTGTCTCCTTTGTCAAAGATAAGGTGACACTATGTGTGTGGGATTATCTCTGGGCTTTCTATCCTGTTCCATAGATCTATATTTCTGTTTTTGTGCCAGTACCATACTGTCTTGATTACTGTAGCTTTGTAGTATAGTCTGAAGTCCAGGAGCCTGATTTCTTCAGCTCCGTTTTCTTTCTCAAGATTGTTTAGGCTATTTGGGGTCTTTGTGTTTCCATACAAATTGTGAAATTTTTTGTTCTAGATCTGTGAAAAAATTGGTAGTTTAATAGGGATTGCATTGAATCTGTAGATTGCTTTGGGTAGTATACTCATTTTCACAATGTTGATCCTTCCAATCCAAGAACATAGTATATCTCTCCATCTTTTTGTATCATCTTTAATTTCTTTCATCAGTGTCTTATAGTTTTCTGCATACAAGTCTTTTGTCTCCTTAGGTAGGTATATTCCTAGGTATTTTATTCTTTTTATTGCACTGGTAAATGGGAGTGTTTCCTTAATTTCTCTTTCAGACTTTTCATCATTAGCGTATAGGAATGCAAGAGATTTCTGTGCATTCATTTTGTATCCTGCAACTTTACCAAATTCATTGATTAGCTCTAGTAGTTTTCTGGTGGCATCTTTAGGATTCTCTATGTATAGTATCATGTCATCTGCAAACAGTGACAGTTTTAATTCTTCTTTTCCAATTTGTATTCCTTTTATTTCTTTTTCTTCTCTGATTGCTGTGGCTAAAACTTCCAAAGCTATGTTGAATAATAGTGGTTAGAGTGGGCAACCTTGTCTTGTTCCTGATCTTATGGAAATGGTTTCAGTTTTTCACCACTGAGGACGATGTTGGCTGTGCGTTTGTCATATATGGCCTTTATTATGTTGAGGTAAGTTCCCTCTATGCCTACTTTCTGAAGGGTTTTTATCACAAATGGGTGTCAAATTTTGTCAAAAGCTTTCTCTGCATCTATTGAGATGATCATATGGTTTTTCTCTTTCAGTTTGTTAATATGGTGTATCATATTGATTTATTTGCATATATTGAAGAATCCTTGCATTCCTGGGATAAACCCCACTTGATCATGGTGTATGATCCTTTAAATGTTCTTTGGATACTGTTCGCTAGTATTTTGTTGAAGATTTTTGAATCTTTATTCATCAGTGATATTGGCCTGTAGTTTTCTTTCTTTGTGACATCTTTATCTGGTTTTGCTATCAGGGTGATGGTGGCCTCATAGAATGAGTTTGGGAGTGTTCCTCCCTCAGCTATATTTTGGAAGAGTTTGAGAAGGATAGGTGTTAGCTCTTCTCTAAATGTTTGATAGAATTTGCCAGTGAAGCCATCTGGTCCTGGGCTTTTGTTTGTTGGAAGATTTTGAATCACAGTTTCAATTTCAGTGCTTGTGATTAGTCTGTTTATATTTTCTATTTCTTGCTGGTTCAGTCTCAGAAGGTTGTGCTTTTCTAAGAATGTGTCCATTTCTTTGAGGTTGTCCATTTTATTGGCATATAGTTGCTTGTAGTAATCTCTCATGACCCTTTGTATTTCTGTAGTGTCAGTTTTTCCTTCTGCTTTTTCATTTCTAATTCTATTGATTTGAGTCTTCTCCCTTTTTTTCTTGATGAGTCTGGCTAGTGGTTTATCAATTTTGTTTATCTTCTCAAAGAACAAGCTTTTAATTTTATGGATCAGTAGGGTCAGTTTTTCCTTCTGCTTTTTCATTTCTAATTCTATTGATTTGAGTCTTCTCCCTTTTTTTCTTGATGAGTCTGGCTAATGGTTTATCACTTTTGTTTATCTTCTCAAAGAGCAAGCTTTTAATTTTATGGATCTTTCTATTGTTTCCTTCATTTCTTTTTCATTTATTTCTGATCTGATCTTTATTATTTCTTTCCTTCTGCTAACTTTGGGGTTTTTTTGTTCTTCTTTCTCTAATTGACTTAGGTGTAAGGTTAGGTTTTTTAGTTGAGATTTTTCTTGTGTCTTGAGGCAGGATTGTATTGCTATAAACTTCCCTCTTAGAACTGCTTTTGCTGCATCCCATAGGTTTCCTTTTCTTTTAAGTTTATTTTTTTTTTACAGCAGGTTATTAGTTATCTATTTTATACATATTACTGTATATATGTCAATCCCAATCTCCCAATTCATCCCACCACCAACCCACCCCCCGCTACTTTCCCCCCTTGGTGTCCATACATTTGTTCTCTACGTCTGTGTCTCTGTTTCTGCCCTGCAAACCAGTTGATCCATACCATTTTTCTAGGTTCCACATATATGCGTTAATAAATGATATCTGTTCTCCTCTTTCTGACTTACTTCACTCTGTGTGACAGTTTACAGATCCGTCCACGTCTCTACCAATGACCCAATTTCATTCCTTTTCATGGCTGAGTAATATTCCATTGTATATGTGTACCACATCTTCTTTATCCATTTGTCTGCTGATGGGCATTTTTGTTGCTTCCATGGCCTGGCTATTGTAAATAGTGCTGTAATGAACATTGGGGTGCATGTGTCTTTTTGAATTATGGTTTTCTCTGGGTATATGCCCAGTAGTGGGATTGCTGGGTCACATGGCAATTCTATTTTTAATTTTCTAAGGAACCTCCATACTGTTCTCCATAGTGGCTGTATCAATTTACATTCCCACCAACAGTGCAAGAGGCTTCCCTTTTCTCCACACTCTCTCCAGCATTTGTTGTTTGTAGATTTTCTGATGATGCCCGTTCTGGTGTGAGGTGATTCCTCATTGTAGTTTTGACTTGCATTTCTCTAATAATTAATGATGTTGAGCAGCTCTTCATGTGCTTCTTGGCCATCTGTATGTCTTCTTTGGAAAAATGTCTATTTAGGTGTTCTGCCCATTTTTTGATTGGATCATTTGCTTTTTTAGTATTAAGCTGCATGAGCTGTTTATATATTTTGGAGATCCCATAGATTTTGGGTTGTCCTGTTTTCATTGTCATTTGCTTCTAGGTATTTTTTGATTTCCTCTTTGATTCCTTCAGTGGCCTCTTGGTTATTTAGTAGTCTATTGTTTAGCCTCCATGTGTGTTTGTATTATTATAGATATTTTCCTGTAATTGATATCTAGTCTCATAGCATTGTGGTCAGAAAAGATACTTCATATGATTTCAATTTTCTTAAATTTACCAAGGCTTGATTTGTGACCCAAGATATGGTCTGTCCTGGAAAATGTTCCATGAGGACTTGAGAAGAAAGTGTATTCTGTTGTTTTTGGATGGAATGTCCCATAAATATCAATTAAGTCCATCTTGTTTAATGTATCATTTAAAGCTTGTGTTTCCTTATTTATTTTCATTTTGGATGATGTGCTCATTGGTGAAAGTGGGGTGTTAAAGTCCCCTACTATGATTGTGTTACTGTCAGTTTCCTCTTTTATGACTTTTAGCATTTGCCTTATGTATTGAGGTGCTCCTATGTTCAGTGCATAAATATTTACAATTGTTATAGCCTCTTCTTGGATTGATCCCTTGGTCATTATGTAGTGTCCTTCTTTACCTCTTTTAATAGTCTTTATTATAAAGTCTATTTTGTCTTTTATGAGAATTGCTACTGCAGCTTTCTTTTGATTTCCATTTGTATGGAATATCTTTTTCCTTCCCCTCACGTTCAGTCTCTAAGTGTCCCTAGGTCTGAAGTGGGTCTCTTGTAGACAGCATATGTATGGGTCTCGTTTTTTTATCCATTCAACCAGTGTATATCTTTTGGTTGGAGCATTTAATCCTTTTACATTTAGGGTAGTTATCGATATGTATGTTCCTGTTACCATTTTCTTAATTGTTTTGGGTTTGTATTTGTAGGTCTTTTCCTTCTCTTGTGTTTCCTGCCTAGAGAAGTTCCTTTAAGATTTGTTGTAAAGCTGGTTTGGTAGTGCTGAATTCTCTTAACTTTTGCTTTCTGTAAAGATTTTAATTTCTCCATCAAATCTGAATTAGATCCTTACTGGGTAGAGTAATACTGGCTGTAGTTTGTTCCCTTTCATCACTTTAAATGTGTCCTGCCACCCCCTTCTGGCTTGCAGAGTTTCTGCTGAAAAATCAGCTGTTAACCTTATGGGGATTCCTTTGTGTGTTATTTGTTGTTTTTCCCTTGCTGCTTTTAATATGTTTTCTTTGTATTTAATTTTTGATAGTTTGATTAATATGTGTCTCGGTGTGTTTCTCTTTGGGTTTATCCTGTATGGTGCTCTCTGTGCTTCCTGGACTTGATTGGCTATTTCCTTTCCCATGTTAGGGAAGTTTTCAACTATGATCTCTTCAAATATTCTCTCAGACCCTTCCTTTTTCTCTTCTTCTTCTGGGACAGCTATAATTCTAATGTTGGTGCATTTAATGTTGTCCCAGAGGTCTCTGAGACTGTCCTCAGTTCTTTTCATTCTTTTTTCTTTTTTCTGCTCCCTGGCAGTTATTTCCCCCATTTTATCTTCCAGCTCACTTATCCATTCTTCTGCATCAGTTAATCTGGTATTGATTCCTTCTAGAGTATTTTTAGTTTCAGTAATTGTGTTGTTCATCACTGTTTGTTTGCTCTTTAGTTCTTCTAGATCCTTGTTGAATTTTTCTTGTATTTTCTCCATTCTGTTTCCGAGATTTTGGATCATCTTTACTATCATTACTCTGAATTCTTTTTAAGGTAGATTGCCTATTTTGTCTTCCTTTATTTGGTCTTGTATGTTTTTACCTTTCTTCTTCAGCTGTTTCAAATTATTTTGTCATTTAATTTTTTTTTTTGATGGGTGGTGCTTTATTGCTGTCTTACTGGTGGTTTGGCCTGAGACTTTCAGCACTGAAGTTTACAGGCAGTTGGGTAGAGCTGGGTCTTGGTGCTGAGATGAGGACCCCTGGGAGGCCTCACTCCAATTGATATTCCCTGGGGTCTGTGGTTCTTTGTTAGTCCAGCAGTTTGGACTCAGAGCTCCCACCACAGAAACTCAGGCCTGGGAACCAAGATCCCTCAAGCTTCATGGCACATTAAAAAAAAAGGAAGAAAGAAAGAAGAAAAGGAGCAGTACAATATCAAAGAATAAAAAGCAAAATAAAATTAGAAAGCTAAAAAATATATTAGGAAAAATAAAACTATAATTAAAACAACTGCAACAATGTAAATTAAAACCACAAGAGACAAAAGAAAAAAAGGGGGGGGGGAATCAACCCAAAAGTGGAGATTACTAACGAAGTATAAAGAATAAAATTAAATTAGAAAAATAAAAGGTTTATTAGGAAAAATAAAAATATAAAAGAATCAACAACAATGAATCAAGAAGGTTAAATAGCACCCCAATCTAAAAGAGGAAAAAAGAAAAGAAAAGAAAAAAAAAGCCTTGGCTGTGGTGGGTAGTTTGTGGGGGGTGGAACTTAGGCAGGGTCAGAGTTTAGGGTGGGGTGGGACCTTGTCGTGTGGGCGGACGATGTTTGAGCGTTGGGTGGGGTGTAGGCGGGGTGACGTTCAAGCGTGGGGCGGAGCCTCTGCTTAGGACCTGCATGGAAGGGGAGAGGAAACATGTCTATAGGAGGGCCCCTGGAGTGTGGAGTTCTGGAGTTTGGAGGTAAGGCCCTGAGTGAGGGTTTTAAGCCCAGCCCGTTGGAGGGGGTCTCGAGTGTAGAGGTGGGGCCCTGGGTGGGAGTGCAGAGGTGGGGCTTGGGCTGTGCGCAGCAGGAGGGAGGCTCCGAGGGCAGAGGATTTGGCCCCAGAGGCCAATAGGCTTCCTGCTGCCTAAGTAGACAGGGAAAGTGCTGGCCACGTTCTCTTCCGTTCCTTCGTGCCCCTCCCCCACTGTCTCCCCTGTCGCTGCTGGACCCCTATCCGTGGGTGGGTCCCGCTGGGTGTAGGATCTCCTCCCTTCCCCCAGCTGCCCCTCAGGGGTGCCCATCCCGGAGGTCTGGCCTTTACTTCTGCTCCCCTTTCCATCCCTCCCACTTCCTCAGGACCTGCGCGTCTGGAGGGGGCCTCGGTGGGCAGAGGATCAGTCCTGGGATCTCAACAGGTTCCTGGGGGTCCGAGTGGGCAGGGGAAACCTGGCCACACTCCCTTTTTTTTTTTTTTTTTTGCGGTACAGGGACCTCTCACTGTTGTGGCCTCTCCCGTTGGGAGCACAGGCTCCGGACGCGCAGGCCCAGCGGCCATGGTTCACGGGCCCAGCTGCTCTGCGGCATGTGGGATCCTCCCGGACCGGGGCACGAACCCATGTCCCCTGCATCGGCAGGTGGACTCTCAACCACTGCGCCACCAGGGAAGCCCCCACACTCCCTTTTGATCCTCTGCCCTCCCAGTGGTTCCCCAATTTCCCCCTTCCGGCGTGGGATCCCTTCCCCTCCCCCAGCCCCCCCTCAGGGGTGCCAGTCCCGTCCTGCCTCCACTTCTCCTCTCCCCACGCCCCACGTCCTACTCCGTCACTGGGGGTTCCTCTCATCCCCTTAGCTGTCTGTGGCCCCCTACCAGTGCCTGGTAGGTGCCCTCGTTTTGAGATGTGAATTCTGCGTCCTCCTAGTACGCCATCTTGACTCCGCCCGCCCCCCCTCCCCAGGGAAGGGTTTTTAAAGACAGTGTGAGGGAGAGGGTCACGGGTTGTGTGATCAACTTGTGCACAATTCTCTGATTGGTTAATGGTGAAGTAACAAGGTGATGTTTCAGAATCCCAATCATCTACCTTGTGGTTTCAACAAGTCTGGGGTCTATATCCTGTTGGTCAGCTTTCAGTTTACTTCTTCCACCTGGTGGGGGTTTTAGTATCTGCAAAACTACTCAAGGATATGGCTTAGGATATTATCTGTAGCCCTTGAGGAAAAACTAAAGGTCCTGGACTTTGTTCTGTGGCTAAACTATTACTGTTTTTTCTTGCTTGACTGCTTTCCTTTGTTTCTACATTTTCTCACTTCTCTGATTAAATTTACTCTTTGGAACTCGGGGAAGGCCTAGGAGGCTTAAGTTTTTCTACAAACAAGAAGCAGAGAACATGGGGGAGTCTGGTCCTGGGAAACCCCCACAGGGTCCTGCTTGATTTCAGTAACTTCACCCAATCACATAATACCCCCCTATTCAACATTAGATAAACCTTTTAAATCTAGAAATGTAATGAACACTTTGTACCTTAGCATATTCAGGAATCCCTAAATCCCAAGAGCTAAAATTGCAAGGCTAAAAGTAATCTTGAGTACAATAACTTGAAACCAAATTTTATCTCCTTTGAGGCACTATAATTTGAAAAGGAAAAAACTTGAAGAGTAATGAAATACTCTAATCCACAGATAAAGCATCCCCTAAATCATTAGACCTTTTTACAAGTAGGCATAACATAACCTGAACAATATAACTAAAAAAAAATTCTTTTTAGAAAACAGATATACTGACTATTCTTTTTTGGTATCTAAACTATTCACTCAGAGAAAATATGGACATGCCATTTTCTGTTTTTAAAAACTGAGTTCTCTGATTTGCATAACCTGGAAAATCCCAGCTCTCATTCCTAAAAATCCTTTGTTTATTTTCTTGAAGATTAAAAAATTATAATTTTCATTATTAAAACACTTTTTATTATCATTGGTAGATGGAATAAAGTACATGTAAATTTGTTTTTTGAAAAATTTCAGAAAAAATAAATTGTATCTAAGTGGTATACTTTTCAACACAAGGGAGAACAGTTTTTAAAAATGTAGGCTTCCATTTGCTTATTAAAGATATTCCCGCTGAAATTTTGAAATTCTAAAAAATCATGACACCCAGTTATTAATTCAGGCTTATTAACAGCCACGTGTGGTTCATAGCAACATCCTGGTCTACTCTAGACAACCTTGTGGTTTCAAATAATAAACAGTAAGGAATGAAGGAGACAGTAATTGCCATTCACCACAGTGAAGCCTGCAGAACTTTCATCCATGTTCAGGCAAGCCACGTGATGGTGGCTGAAAAGCAAGAAGGAAATGAACAATCGTGGAAGGCTTAATATGAATTAGGAACACTCTTGAAAAGTATCTCACTTAATCTTCACAACAAACTTTAAACATGGATTATTATTCCCATGCAAAATGGGAGGAAACCAAAGCTCAAAGACGTAAGTAATTCGCCCAGAGTGTGTGAGTGAGTGATCAGAGGGGCCTTCAGGTATGTGCGCTTGAACTGCACTGGACAGCCTCACCATGACAGGTCTCTGTGTTTTAAGATCCCACTGTATTTCTGAGCCCTCCCTGGGGACACTGATGGCTCTGTTAGCAGGCCTGGCCTGCAGCAGGAGAGCTCAGTTGAGTTTGCATCCAGATGAGGCTCAGCTTTGCATATGTGAGTAATAAAGCCGGTCAGAGTCAAAACTGTGAAGTTGGCAGCCATGGTCTTTACCGCCTCCACCCTACTTTCCTCTGAGATACCCTCATGCCTTGCAGATGTGTGGCCCCTCCAGCCTTGCCTTCCCCTACAGACCACAGACGGTCTGGAGTTAACAACCACCTGAGCGCCTGCCTCACCCCACTCTCCACCAAACGGTCAATTCCTGAAGGACACAGAGCGTCTCATTTCCCTATTCTCTAGGGTACTTACCCCAGAGTGGGTGCTCGGTGAATATTTGTAGAAAAAAATATGAATTAGGAAGTGGACCTCCCTCCCAACACTAATCAAAATATTGTAGGCTGGTATTTCCCCCCTACAATTTTTGTTTGTTAGGTTAAGAAACAACTAATAATATGTGCTTTTAACTTATTAAGGATTGACTCACTGCTTGACCCTCTCTATCAGTATTGTGTGTGTGTGTGCAGACTAAATACCTGCTCCTTGTAGTATATCCACTGGCTGCTTTAAACATGGGCATTTTGGCACAGGTTCTTAGAGAGGGCAGTACCTCCATGAAATGGAATTTGGAACAATCACAATGTCTGTGGGCAAGGCCAGTGCACTAGTGCCTAGCGTGGTCTGGTTAACAAGAACAGCAGGCAGAAAGTGGAGTGAATTCTCATACTACACACTTGCCATACATGCTATTTCATTGAATCCTCATAACATTCTTTGAGACCAGTACTATTCCAATTTTATCTAAGAAAAAATCAGGGCTAGAGAAGTTATCAGTTTTGCCAAGACTAGAGATGGAATAACTGGTAGAGATAGGATTCAGATCTGGCCTGGTGGTAGCTCTCTTCCTCTCTTTTCTTTTTCTTTTTCTTTTTTTTTTTTTTTACTATGCCTGAATCCCCTGCTCCTCAAAGTTATTATCCAAGCAGCAGCCAGAGGACCAAAGAGTTAGTCTAATGCAAGGAAGCATAGTATGAGGACTAGAGTGGTCAGCCCTCTATTCATACGACCAGAGAGAGAAATTTTGGGGTAGAGGAGAAACAAAATTTGGGGCACAACTGCCAACGCCTTGGCAAGGACCCCACCTGATACCCCACCAAGAGCACCCCTCCCCTTGCCATAGAAGCTCTTGCCCATGGTGACCACAAGACTATCTGGGAATCTGCACCAGCCAGGTATCCCCAAGACACCCTCCCCAATGAGGACCTGGGGGGTTTCTACAACAAAATCTCAGTAAAGATTCCATTTAATAAGAAGTTCATTTCATATGCCCTCAAGATATTTCAATTCTATCTAAACGTCACAACATAAAAATAAAAATTCAAAACAATAGTGTGGCTGATTAAATGGATAGTGGAAAGAATGGAAGCCTGAAAGACAGGAGAAAGACCTGTCTTGTCTCTAAAACACCAACTCTGAAGTCTTGGGTCAACCCTAATCGTTCTGAACCTCAGTTTTCTCAGCAATAAGATTGTCATGATGATACCTAGTTTTTAAGATACTTGTGAATATTAGATGAGGTAATGTATATAAAACATATAGTAGAGGTTCAATGAATTATGGCTCTTATTATAATAGAGACCCCTATATATTAAAAAGAGGTTGTTGTTATTTTAAAAGAAAGTCGTGAATACTGACAACCAGCCTGAGACTCACTAAGAGGAATTCATAATAAAATACCCTCAATTACCTTCTGGGTGATCAAAATGTAGTTGGATACTGTGAGGAATTTTACAGTCTGTAAAATTGTCCTGTGGGCACGAAGACAATAGGGCTTGTACAGTTAGGTGGACTCACGGCTGTTCAAATACCATACTGAAGATTATTATATATCAGTCTTATGGTAAATATCTAGTGCTTTGCTTCATTTTTAGAAATGTATTTTTTAATGATTGCAAATAATATATGTTCATTCTAAGAATTTAAAAATCTTAAACATTATAAAGAAATGAAAATCACCCCAAACCCCAATATTATCATTGATTTTAGATCCTTCCAGTCTCTTTATATTTTCGGTCTCCAAATGCACGTTTGCATATATATGTACAACCACAAATTGGTTATGCATTATACACAAATTTTTATAACTTGCTGTACACACAAAATATTTTATGACTATTAAACATTTTTCTAAAATGGTTTCTAGTGGCTGCCTCATGTTGTATCTTATGAATTTATTATATTTTATTTAACCAATTCTTAACTGGAATTTTACTCTTGTTTTTAATATTTTATCATTTTAAATATCAGTGATGAATATAATTGTAGACAGCCTTTGTGCATGTTTATTATTTATAAAATAATTTTTATTTTCTATGACACATTTGTAAATTTGCTGAGGTAAACAAAGTGCACATTTTCGTAGCTTTTGATATTTATCTCAATATTGTCCCTCACTGTTTCAATTTTGCTTATTAAACTACCCATTTTACTCAAATCCACAAACTCTGGGTATTAGGATATAAAATGCTACTAAATTATTACTTTAATTTATACTTTCTCAAACTTGGGCATTTGAGCACTTTCCGTATATTTATTGAACATTTGTTTTTCCTTTTTAAAGAATTGTCTATTCATAAACTTTTCCCATAATTCAGTTGGTCTTTATCATAATTTCAGATGATTTGGAAGAGCTCTTGAAAGACTAAGGGTATAAATCTTTGGGAGCTACCATCTATTGTAAATATTTTTCTTAGTTAATCACTTGTGTTTTATTTTTGCTTAAGGTGTTTTGATTTTCAACATCTGTGTTGAGACATTTTTCATTATCAAATGTACAAATCCTCAAAAGAAAAGAGAGAACAAGACTCATATAAAACAGATAACCCAAAAATGTGGCAGAAATAAATGTTCTTTGGTTATGACAAAAAATGTAAAATTGTTTAAATTTCTTATTAAAAAATAATCTCAAAGTGAGTCAAAAAATCTAAATCCAAAGTTATAGGAGGCAGTCATCAAAAGTGCTATCTGTTTAAGGTAAAAGGATAGTAAAAAATGCATCAGTTAGGGGCTGATAACAAACAAATAATGCTTGCAATATTGTCGTAAGAAAAATTGGAATTCAAGGCAAAAAAAAAAAAAAGGAAGAACCATTAAGAGAACAGAGAAGCACATTTTCTACCAATAAGGGAACAATCTATTAGAAATACATGGTAGTAACAAAACTCTATGAGTTGAATAGTTAAGAATCAAAATGTATAAATCAAAAACTATTAGAAATTCAAATCAACAGAAACATAATTTTATTGTAATAACAGAACTTACCACTCAGTCTTTGACAGTTCAAGTAGGTGAGTGACAATAGCAATTAAAAAAAAAAGATAAAAATGATCTGGTTGATCTTATTAATAAAAATTAGCAAGTAGACATATATCAAACTCTGTGGCCAAAATAAAGCCCAGATGGTCCCCAACTTATGGTGGTTCAATTTAACAATTTTTCAACTTTATGATGGTGTGAAAGCGATATGCATTCAGTAGAAACTGTAATTTAAATTTTGATCTTTTCTCAGGCTGGTGATATGCTGTATAGCCAGCCAGGAGATCATGAGAGTAAGCAACTGATAAACTCACAACCATTCTGTAACCATATAGTCATTCTGTTTTTCATGTTGGTACAGTGTTCAATAAATTAAAGGATATATTTAACACGTCATTATAAATAAGCTTTCTGTTAAATGATTCAGATCAACTGTAGGCTAATGTAATTGTTCTGAGCATGTTTAAGGTAGACTGGGCTAAGCTATGATGTTCTATACTGTAAGTGTATCAAATACATTTTCAACTTATGATATTTTCAATTTATGATGGACTTATCAGGGCATAATCCCATGTAAGTCAAGGAAGCTCTCTACCTCTTTTTTTTAAGCACCCACTTAAAACTTATGAAAATTACATTGTACTCACAAAGGCAACATAACTTCAATAAAGTAGTTATACTGTGTACAATGTGATCACAAAGCAATGACACTAGACATTACTAACAAAGAATAAACAAATAGAATAAAATGAGCTAGAGGATTTTTTTTTACATAAACACTTCTCAACAACTTGTGTCAAATAATAAATTTAAACTTTGTTTACTAATTAGATCCAAATTATTGACAGAGTCAAATACAAGACTTTAAATGATTTAATTACTAGCAAGCTATAATGAGTAAAAAGATAAATTTGAATCCTGAATGTGTGCTTCAAATGGTAATTGCACAAGCATAGAAAGGGGGATATTTCACGAGCACAAGCTTAGTAAGAACCTGCACTGTCTCATGGAGGATGAAGAAACCAGCGCAATCTTGGACTATGTTAATAGGCATTAATTGACTGGATAAATGCCAGAGATGATCCCCATTCTACTATGTATGGTGTCAGCCTCTACTTCTCTCCCATATCCCACCTCAGGTGTAGAAAACATCATATAGCTCAATGGAAGGAGAAATAAAGAGGAAATACTAAAAATATTGGAAAGAGTAAAGCAATCTCTCATTTTCCTTTTTCTGCCCCACTTCCAGGGTCAAGACAGCGTAAAATATGGTGGGATGAAGCAAAGATGATGGCTATCTTGTCAAAAGAGATAAAGAGATGAGGAATGCTTTTGCCATCTCTTACTTTCATTTCTCCCAGGGATGGTGATTTTGCAAAAGTGTGCATTTGGGGCTGGAGGATTCCTTTTCATTAGGAAGCTTTTTTTTTTTTTAACTTTAAGTATTTCATTTATTTTTCTTTGAATTTTTATTGAAGTATAGTTGATTTACAATGTTGTGTTAGTTTCACTTGTGCAGCAAAGTGAATCAGTTACACATATACATACATCCACTCTCTTATTTTTTTTTAAAGATTCTTTTCCCATGTAGGCCATTACAGAGTATTGAGTAGAGTTCCTTGTGCTATACAGCAGGTTATTATTAGTTATCTATTTTATATATAGTTGTTTAGGCAGAGAAGACCAGCAGGGTAGAGACCCAGGAGAGAGTGCAAGGAGGAGCTGGCTATGTGTGAAACCTCTTAGACCTGTTTTGTGTTGTTGTTGTTGTTTTATTTATTTTTTGTTTATTTATTTTTGGCTGCATTGGGTCTTCATTGCTGCGCGTGGGCTTTCTCTAGTTGCAGCGAGCGGGGGCTGCTCTTTGTTGCGGTGCACGGGCTTCTCATTGCGGTGGCTTCTCTTGTTGCAGAGCACGGGCTCTAGGCGCGCAGGCTCAGTAGTTGTGGCACACGGGCTCAGTAGTTGTGGCACACGGGCTTAGTTGCTCCACGGCATGTGGGATCTTCCCGGACCAGGCCTCAAACCCGTGTCCCCTGCATTGGCAGGTGGTTTCTTAACCACTGTGCCACCAGGGAAGCCCTAGACCTGTTTTTAAGAGTGACAAGAAAAGGGCATGCTCAAGTTTCCTCCTAACTAGCTTATCATAGTGGGAAAGTTAAGAAGGGATTCAGGACAGAAGCGTGATCACAGAAGGAAGAAAGTGCATGTGGCCGAGATGACCTCCATCTGCATTTTATGGGTATCTTGAGCTCAGCAGGCAGCAGGACAGCAGACAGATGCAGAAAATGAGAATGCCAAAGTCACTGATCAGGCTAGGTCAAAGGAATGTATTCAGGGTTAAGTGCCACATTTTAAGTAGAGAAGGTGCTAAATCAGAGAAATTCTAGAAAAAGAGAACTGGGGCTGAGAAAGGGTCTGAACACCTCATTCTATGAGGAAACGTTAATGATTAGCCTGCAAAAAGGTGAATTGTGTCAGGTGACTTCATTAGCATATGAGAGGCTTCCATGTCTCCATTGTTTCAAAAGAGTAAAACAAGGTGGGAAATGGTCCAGATTATAAGGCGGCCAAATATGCCTCCAAATTAGGAATGTTATAATAATTCTAAGATGAAAGGGTTGCCTTATGGAGCTAATGGCCATGTCTAAAATAAAAGGTTATCTTACAGTTCATAAAAGGAATTTATGGCATCCCTGTTCTCATTCATTCATTCATGCATTCATTTTATTAAACATCTAGCGTGAGCCAGGCCTATGATAGGTGCTGGGGAGACCAAGAAGAATAAAACATGGTCTGGCAAACGAGTTCTCATCCTCTGGAGGATACTGATACCATACAAAAAGGGTGATGGGAAGGAAACCAACAGAAGGGGAACCCACCCAGACTGGCAGGACTTGACTTAGGTAATTCTAGGAGAAGAGGTGTTGGAAAAGATGCGCCAGACCTCAGAACCTCCCTCTGCAATGTGTTAGCAGCCACACAGGTGAAGACTGAGGGGCCAAGGCCCTCCGGAGGAAGGGCTCCCCAGGTCCAGGAGGGTGAGCTTGTAGGCCTGGAACCTTAATCGAGATCTCCCTCTGAGCCCTCAGGATTATCAACATACAAATAACCAACTTAGTCATGTCAGGGCTGATGGCCTTGTGAAAAGTTGAAAATAATATATACTGCCGTAAATATAATCTCTACTAGATGTTCATACAGTTTACACTCGCCAAAGTGCCTGGCTGCCATGCCAATAAGAGCGTCTGCATGAGGACAAAAGGGAAAACAAAGCCCTAATTTTTTTTGACCTTTGACTAGCATAAGGAGGGTAGGCTTTGCCAGCGTCAGCCTCATAAAAATAACTGTGGGCATGGGAAGAGGAAAAGGAAAAAAGTGGGCAGAATGATAAAGGAAGATAAAGTTAAGCACTGTACATGTAACCAACATCTACTTCAAGTCAGTACAATGTATCACAATTGTTTTTCACTACATACCATTTTCCGGCAGTACCCACAGGGGAAGATGGTAAGGTCACCAATGTGGGTAGATGGCATTAAGGCCCACTGAGTGAGGATACTCCAGCACCCTGAGTTCTCTCTCTCTCTCTCTCTCTCTCTCTCTCTGTCTCTCTCTTTCTCTCTCTCTCTCTCCTTCTCTCTACATAAATAGATGATAGATAGATATATAAATAGATAGATAGGTGAGACATTACTCAGTAAGAGTTTGTGGCCTCACACCTTTACTCCACTTCTTTGGTCACCGTTCAAATGCACATTCTTTGGAAAAATAACATATTATTCTAGTAGATGTTGATACTCTCTAGGGCTGGGGTACTATGGGGTATCACAGCACTTCAAAGCTTGACTTGAGAGGGGTTGAGGAGATGAAATGAGAATCTGTGTAAACCGATGAGCACGGTGTTGCCCATATAGTGGGTGAAGGCTGGTTTCCACCTTCCACAGCTCTGCCTCCTGTGTCTTGCTGCTCCCCTCAAAAGCGTAAAAGAATCATGTTGCTGGAGTCATGCTAATTCTCTAACTAAGTGGTCCAGGCTTGGGGTGATGACAAGAATAAATTCCTGGTCTGCCTCTCTTTTTTACCGTAACATGTTATCCTGACAACTATGTACCGCTCCCTTCCTCTTGGCAAAGGATAATCCCCCCTAAAGTGCTGATTCCCCAGAGAAAATGAGCTTTCAAGCCTTGGTTTCTCTTCCATTTCACTCAACTACATTAAATTCAACTCAACACCTCTTCAGTGTCTTTTAAATAGTATATGCTACACTGGGCTCAGCTACCTAAAGTTACAAAGCGCGCAACCGTGGCATTCCTGGACACCTAATAAATTCTGAGAGACTCAGGCCAGGCTAAGTGTGGTTGGAGGGCTTCTCGTAGATCGGTCTCACTTCACTCCTCGCTTTTAACCCAAGGTCCAGAGGGAATGCTGTAAGTCAGCCTTCACTCGTAGGCCTTACAGAGCTCTGCACATGCTCAATTCTTTTTTGGTTTTATCACAATTCTAGATTCGAATGAAACAGCCACACTGCTGCCTTTGAAGCCCAGATTAACTCAGTTTGCTGTGAGGCCATGATGAAGTTTATCCGATATCAAGGATTTGGCAATGGAGGCATTAAAAGGTAGGCACATCTTTTCCTGTGACCGTAGGGTGTGGCTAAAGCAATAAACCTACTTTATTTCCAGACACAACTAGCATTTTGGAAAATTGGCTCATGCTTACAAAATTACCAGCTCAAGGAAAATTCTTGCCATCCAGGCATCTTTTCCACTGGCCCCCCAATGTGTTTTGATTAATGCTCAGTACACATCTCTTGTTTTGAAATGGCTTAAAACGATGACGGTGTGATCAGAAAAGAGATGCAAGACATATTATCTATGGAAGTTCCAGAGTTTTCAAAGGTATCAAGGGTGTGTGTATTCTAGTCCAACCTATAGAGAACTTAAGAGGTAACAGGTACACAGGCAGGTGGACTTGGCCCTCATGTGACCACAGCCTTCTGTGACATCACCTAAGTTTCCTAGCCTCTCATTCTTGCAGAGAATTTTTCAGGAAGACAGTACAACACTGATGCCGAGTCCTCAGGGTGACACATCTGTGCCTGTTAAGGGGAGGCTACCTTATTAATTCAAAGATTTTAACTCCTAATACCTAACCCTCACTGAGCCTGTACCATGTGGAACTACGTATGCAATGCACTTTACATGAATTGTCTTATGCAAGATAGATAATATTATTATATTTAAGTTATGAGATCAGAAAACTTGGGTTTAGAAAGTCATTGAAACGATACCCCCAGTAAAAGGCAGTGACCAGGCCTCACTGAACTCAGAGCCACACTCTTAATGGCTGTGCTGGGCTTCCACAGGGAGAAGAAACACTTTAGAGTCAGGACAGCCTGGCCACTATGATCCCCTACAAGACCAATCTCTCTCTTCTTGTGCCATAAGCCAGATTGTTTTGATCAAGCAGAATATAATGTACTCACACCCGTACACGTATACTTTTCACATAGAAAGTCCTCATGGATGTATACAGAAACTAAGGACATTTACGAACCGTCACATCTGTGGGAAAAATGTACTTCGCTATAGGGCTTGTCTCAATGTAAAGTGATAACGGGATTACCAATTTCTTGCAATTTGGAGAATTCTGGTAAGTCTTTTCTCCCTTCTCAGAAAATATGACATACTGATGTTGGAAAGCATATTGTATACAGTCCACTCTTTTGCTGAGGACTGCCATTTCTGTGGTATCCCTCTTCTAAAATGCAAACATTACTGAAGAGTAACATATGAAGTCATGGACAACTTCGTGTAAATAGTTTTATTAAAACCTTCATTGACTTTGAGCCAGAGGAAGTGTTTGCAGTGTTTGAATACACAGTGGGTCTCAGCAAAAACCAGACTGAAAAAATCCAATAGGTGTCTAGGATTCATCTCAAAACCAGTGAACAAGTTTGCAGACTGACCAGCATACAAGAGGTGATGGTACATCTTCCGTTTTAAGGGGGAGCTAGATGTTTCTGTTTTCTAACATATAAGTAACTTTCTTAATGCAATTTTGATACCTGGATTATTTCCAGATGTTGTCTGTGGCCTCTAGGCATTTTCAACATTCTCACAGTCTATGCCTAGTAAATAATTTGCTTACAATAAAATACACTGGGATATTTTCTAAACTTTCCTACTGAATAAAAAGATAGACCTGGACATCCATTTCTGGGAAGATGGAGTAGACATGTCTTTCTCCATTCCTCCTACTAAGTACAACTAAAAACCATGGACGTTATATATAAAACAAACAGAAGAAGACTCTGAAAGGCGGAGAGAAGATGGCAGATTGGCTATGGAAATCAGGACCCAAGAAACAACACAGCAGTGAGTTCTCTGGATTTTCTTTTTGCTTCCTATATCCCAAACCGAAAGCTGGAAAAGTCGAAAACAACGAAATACCAATGGGTTCAGATTAAAAAGCCCCCCAAAAGTTTGCTCTCTCCCTAGCCAAAGGGTCATAAAAGGGAGGAAAGAAAGGAAGGAAAGAAGGAAGGAAGGAAGGAAGGAAGGAAGGAAGGAAAGGAAGGAGGGTGGGAGGGAACACATTTATACACGTGCTCTATCTAAGCCAAACATCAGAGAAAACCTGTAGCATCACCTACGCACGCCAGCAAAGGCTCAGTGGGAGCCTAGACTTCCACCCTCATGAAGCTGTAACAGGGCATCTCAACACCCTCATCAGGATGTTGTCAGAGAAGGCTAAATATGGAATGGAGTTTTCATCCCCACCTGGTGGTAATAAGCCATTCGGCCCATACAGTGTCCATGGAGACCATGTGGGAAGTGTGGACTGCAGCCCTCAGCTAGAGGAATGAAGGGCTCCCTCCCCGTTGGGGTGGTGTCAGAGGACACATCATGGAGAGTTGGGTCTTTCCAGGGGTAACAAAGCCCCAAAACACAGCCACAAAAACTCAAACAGTCCTATTAGAAAGTAGGCAAAGGATGTGAAGAGATATTTTATCAAGAATATAGAGATGGGGCTTCCCTGGTGGCGCAGTGGTTGAGAGTCCGCCTGCCGATGCAGGGGACACGGGTTCGTGCCCCGGTCCGGGAGGATCCCACATACCGCGGAGCGGCTGGGCCCGTGAGCCATGGCCGCTGAGCCTGTGCGTCCGGAGCCTGTGCTCCTCAACGGGAGAGGCCACAACAGTGAGAGGCCCGCGTACCACAAAAAATAAATTAATTAATTAATTAAAAAATACCCAGAAGGCTCCAAATAAAATAAACACAGGTTATTTGAAATATATATATATATATTTTTTAACATCTTTATTGGAGTATAATTGCTTTACAATGGTGTGTTAGTTGCTGCTGTATAACAAAGTGAATCAGCTATTCGTATACATATATCCCCATATCCCCTCCCTCCTGCATCTCCCTCCCTCCCACCCTCCCTATCCCACCCCTCTAGGTGGTCACAGAGCACCGAGCTGATCTCCCTGTGGGATGCGGCTGCTTCCCACTAGCTATCTATTTTACATCTGGTAGTGTATAGAAAGATATATATTTTTTGAGTTGTATGCTACTTGACATCTTCTAGCAGATGTTTGGAAACGGTGAGAAATTTGATCATGGAAATGAAAAGACCTGGAAGAGGGATGGCAAATAGAATGGAACTCGGAGGCATTCTTGACAGGACGCGTGATGGTGAAAAAGCATGGTCTGTCATCATGGGCCTTGGGACTGGGGGAGGTACAGCCAATGTGCCACATAATTGCCATTTAGGGTTTATCAGTAGGGTCTCCGACAGCTTGGGAGCTCCAGAGACTGGAACTTCCCAAAACAGTACCCATTTTACTTTCACTCAAACCCCCGAGTTTAAAAACAAGTGTCTAAATCCCCCGGGCTGTCTCTCTAGCTGTGCCCAGTGAAATCCTGGGCTACAGAGTTGGCTGTAGAGTTTGACTGATGTTCCGTTCCGATCATTTGCTGGCCCACAAATACATTATGCAATTCATTGCTCAGGAAAATTTTCTGTTTGAGTTACAGGGATTAAAAGCATTACAGCTTAATCCCTTTGATGCATCCAGGCCATTTTGAAATTAGATGTTTTTCTATTAACTCTCCTACTGGGAACCAATTCACTGCCACTGTAGCAGCAGAGCCAGGCAATGCTGATTAATTACAGAATTTCTGCCCCTCTGCCTCTCTGAGTCTTTTAAAAATATGTAATAACAAAAGCACTTAGCTAAATCTATGGGGTTAATCAATGTTTCATGTAATTTGGAATAAGAAACTTCAGAGCCTTTCTCAATAAAAAGAGTAGAGGAAAGAGATAAGAACTGGTAGATTAAAGAAACCAGTGTTTAAGAATTCATATGCGTTAGAGACGCAAGCCACATCAACTCTCAAACTTACCAAAAAGCAAATCCACATTAGAAAAGCAGCACACACTCGGTTTATTACAGTTCTTGAAATGGAGAACATGAGTTTATAAATTAAATTATACATTCAATTCAGAGGCTGGAATGCTGCTGTCAGATTTATAGCCTCCAATTTATAGACCAATAATAACCTGTCAAGGAAGGAGGCTGACTGCTCATCTGATGGGCTTTGGGTAGATGGTTTACACTGAACGTCCTCCATATGGGAGCCACGAGATAAATAAAGACCTAGACTTTGCTTCGCTTTGTCAGTGGTGCCTAGGGAGAGAGGTCTATCAGAAGGACGTCTTCTGTAGTAAAAATGAATATCATACTTCATTTTCTGCACTACAGAAAATGGAAGAAGGCAGTGTCGGGGAAATTTGAAGCAATTCAAATGTAGGCTAGTGCATGTTGAGAAATAGCTCTGCCCACTGAATAATAAAAGAAAAAGTGGTGACCTCAGAAGAATTAGCATCACGGGAAGACCACAGGATGGGACGTGTGCTTTTATACTTAAAAACCAGAATTTGTACAAACTTAAAATTCACAACCATTTCAACATACTATTTTTCACTGGCAACCTTGCTACTATTTGGCAAAATATTTATTTCATACATCAACAAGGATCAGCTCTACGCATGACTGTTTTTTTACTGTATTATCTTATTTTCTTACACTCGAAGATGTGATTTATTTCTTGAGGCCGACTTTATAGATTTATGCTAAAGAAGGACAGCAATGCCGGGGAATTTGCTCGTAGTTGCTTAAGGACAAAGCAGTATGCTAAATAAATTGTGAAATTAGTACATGATGCCTACGCATACACAGTCCTTAGAAATGAATTTAGTCATTTTCACGTGTGCAGTGAAATACGCCTCTTTGAAATTTGGAAGATGAAATTCCTTTAAGAGGTGTCACTTGTCAGTCTCATAAGAAAATCATCATCTCTGCTTTTCCCTAAATATTTTCTTAGGTGTTGTATTATTTCCTTAAGATCATCTGTGCACTCAAACATTGTAAAATCATTTCTTTTACTTAGCAAAGTTGATTCACTTGGGATATCATAGACTATTCACAGGTTTTCCACTTTTATTTTCTGATAAATATTTTCTTCCCCTTTTCCTTCTGTATTTGCAGTTTACTTTTTGTAATTTGAGTTTAATCATTGTTACCAGTATACTTGGGCTTCTATATTTGCACAGGCATTATGTTAGATGCTAGGAGAGATACATAGTTATGAGTCCTAGTTTCTGCCCTCCAGGTCGCTTGCGTTCTGGTGGGAGAAAAAAAACACATAAACCCAGTAGGAGCATGACTGAGGGCCTCACTGCTCAGAGGGTTCTCAGACAGGAATTCCCATCTGGGAGTTGGTTAGAGATGCAGAGTCTGAGGCCCTCCCCAGTCCTGCTGAAGCAGAAGCTGCATTTTAGCAAAATTCCCAGCTGATTAGAATTCTCAGTACAGTATGAGGATGGAGCAATGGGGCTGGTGTGGAAGGTGGATTGAGTGTGCTAAAAAAACAGTTCCACACAGTAGAATTGGCGAAACAGTTTCAGAAGAGCTGCTTCTCCATCACTTTCTAGTATTATCTTTAGATTTTGAACTTACCTGGGTCCGAGGATAGTTGGACAGAGTAAATGGATGCGGATCCACTTAAAACAAATACTTTAAAGGCTTTTAAAATCTCTCAAGTCAAAAGATGCCCCAGTTCTGCTTGTAATTTTATGTATCAGATTTTTTTAATGTAATTCAGAGTTCTCCTGACATCACTAGCTTAGTAAGTGAAAATAAGGTCAGATTTGCTTAAATACTCAAATTGCATAGATTTCTGGCTCCCTGGCGATCAGAGGAACCAAAAAATGCAGTCATTCACCAACCCAACCTCTAACACCTTACTCTTTAAAATTTATTTTTATTGTTGTAAAATATAGTCAACATTAAGTTGACCATTTTAGCCATTTTTAAGTATGTGATACAGTGGCATTAAGTATTAATACATTCCCATTGTTGTGAAACCGTGACCACTATCCATTTCCAGAATTTTCATCACTTCAGACAGAACCTCTATATCCATTAAATAATAATTTCCTCTTGCCCCTTCCTCCAACCCCTGGTAACCATCATTCTACTTTCTGTCACTGTGAATTTGACTAAGTACCTCATATAAATGGAATCATACAATATTTATCCTTTCATGACTGGATCATTTCACTTAGTATAATATCTTCAAGGTTCATCCATGTCGTAGCATGTTTCAGAATTTCATTCATTTTTTAGGGCTGAATAATACTCTGTTGTCTGTATATAACACATTTTGTTTATCCACTTCTCTGTTAGTGGACATTTAGGCTGTTTCCACCTTTTGGCTATTGTGAATAATGCTGCTCTAGCAGCTTACTATTTTATGTTACTGAGTGGAAAGCTATTGAAAGCTACCCTTGCCTCGCTATTAAGCTGGACAATCTGGGCACCTTTCATGGAAGCTGTCGGCACATGTGGATTGGAGTCACTGGGGGGAAGTGTACCCCATCCCACTCTATCATTGCTGAAGTGCAGCATCACTGCCAAAACCAAGGCACTCCACTGAAATTTCTCACCACCGTTGCTGTGGATACTTTTCACCAATACACAGAATTCCTAGGGGGAAGGAGAACACATCCTCCCCCAATGATAAGCTTACACTCAAAATTGACCTGGCTGTCACATGTACAGTACTGTCAGCTGTATCCCATCATTCAGAGGCAGCCACTTCCCCCAAAGCACCTGATAGCACTCCTAGGTGGGTTAGAGGTGATCCTAGTACCAGTCAAACATTCCAGAACCAGTTCTCCCTGCCAACAGTCCATGCCCTGGGGTGCCATCTAAGGAGCCAGTTTGGATCTCTTTCTTCCAACGTCTCTCGACTACCTCTCGATGACTTTAATTTCAGAGCAGCTCATTAGTCTTTTCTTGCCATCTCACCTCTGTGAAGGTTACTACCTGTCCCTTGGAGGTGTTTTTAAAACTTTGAATCACAGAGTGAAAGGACTGAGATCTTGTGTGTCAACTTGAATGCATACTTAATTATAAAAATTTTTATTTACAATGTCGGAAATTCAGAAGTAAATGTTTTTTTGTAAGCACTAACGAAGTATGATAGGAACTTATCCGAGCAAGACTTTACAAGGTAGGGTCGAATTCTAATGGAATTGAGGCAGTTTCGTATCCTAAATGTTTCCTCCCTTTTTACCATCTCTGTCCGGCAACTCTGGGTTAAATAACGTATGTTCTGAGACATGAAATTAAAACAGACCTAAGAAATAAATTATTTTAAAAGCAGAAAAAATAAGTGTTTCCATCCCATGAGCCTCTGTGTAGCAAGCACTTTCTTAGAATGTGGACCCCATAACCTCCAAGATCTATAGAGCCCTAGGTTTCGTGCAGGGGCTTGAGGACTCCATCCACCTACAGAACCAGAGACAGGCCCTCCTAATCAAGAAGTCCCATTATATTCTCTTCCAGAATAGGGGTGAGTACGTGCTTCACACCTCCATGTAACAAAAAGATGCCATTCAAGTGGTTCTTCCCAGACCAAGGAGTCCACCCAAAGGAGAATAGACAGCTCTTATTCAAGACATGGGGAAGGAGAACTTATTTTAAATGATTTTCCATCCCACAAAAGAATTTAAATCTGATTTTTTCTGGACACTCTGTTTATACTCATGTGCCCTTATCTTTGGACGTCTGCTGGGATGGACCCACAAGATCTCCAATTAAATCAAGGAGTAGCCCTCTGAAAGAAGAGCTCATCCTGGAGGGAAAGAGAATCACGCAAATGAGCTTTGACCCAATAGCGAAGCTTCAGGTGTCCGAGGGTCATGGCAGCTCAGAATCCCGTATGGCATCCATCTCTTAGGTCCAACCCCACACACAAACCGCTGAGTGCTAGAGAGCAGGGGTATTCTGAGAAAAGCTGGAAGGGCTCTCTTCACTCAGGATTCTGTAAGGTACTGAAGCTAGTGACGCCCTAGTGACAGCATATGACACAAAAGAGTGGCTGGTGGGGAGTGATGGCTCCAGTTCTGCAGGGAACATGATGGAGCTTGGGTGCCTGCACGACGGGAGTGCCGTGGTGGCCCAGCTCAGGCTGCAGTCGAGGAAGCGTGCGGGTGGAGGCCGTGTGCCTGGCATGAGATAGCAGCACTAGGGTGATTGGAGTGGCCTCGATGCCTGCACACGCGTTGGTGCCCACAGAGATGCTGGCGCCAGTTGGCGTCGTCATGTTTAGAAAAGGCTGTGGGGAGACCCTGGGGAGGCAATTCCATGCAGCTTTGCTAGCCAGGGGCTTTTGCTTAAGGGGACTGGGGCAGGAGAGTAGGAATGGCAAAAGCTGTGGTGCATCTGGTAGGTTCTGTGCCTGAGCATGTGGGATTCACTCCTGGGGACTCCCAGCAGCACCCGGATGGACACCCTCAACGTGGGTGAGATGAAACTCTGACTCGGGCTGTCAGAGGGCTCCCATTACTTTTACCCTGGATTTCCTTGAACTTCCCACAGTGCCTTCAACTAGGTACATATATGCACATTTGAGAATGTTTCTTTAGGATAATCAGAGAATCAGAGTTTCACTTCTTACCTCATTTCCAAACAGGATTTTTTTTTTCCACTATGCTGTTTGTTTCTGTGTCTTTGATGTTTTTAAGAGTGAGGAACATTTCACCAATCTCTGTTTTCTGTCTTCTTATAATGGATAGCAGGGATCACAGCTTCAAGGACAATGAGGTGATCAAAAAGTAAGCACGTGTGAATGTGTGACATGAGGGCTATAAAACAATAGGGAGTGGATGGAGGAGGTGTGGTCCCCGTCTAGAGGCACACTAGTTCACCAAAACCAAAAACAAAACCAAATTCCCTGCTGGGCCAGACAAAACCTATCTTTGGGCCATATTAAGCCCAGAGGTCACCGGATTATCACTTTACCCATTCTTCTAATCCTTACCACGTGGCGAGTTATCTTGCTCCCACAGAGCTGGGATAAACCATCTGAAGATGGTTAACATGGATGGAAATCAAGAGAAGCATATTATACTATCCCTCCAGTTATCCCAGGAGCGGGGCAAAAGCAAGGACCATACTGCTTTATCTTCATATTCTGTGTATCAAGTCCTTTTGCAAATACTAAGCATCGTGATCTCATGGGGAAATCACATCAGACGAACGGGAATGTTAATATTTAACGATCACTGGGGCTCATGCCTTGCTAGGCACTATCCTGAGAGTGTTCTGTCCACTGCTTTCGTTTGCTTTTCCCAACTCACCTGTGACGTAAGTACTATCATTTTCTCAATTTTACAGGTGAGGGAATGGAGGCTAGAGTCACACAAGTGGCGAAGGGGGGCATTCCATGGCTCCAAAGTCCATGATTGTAACCCAAATGCAAATACTTCAGATAAAGCAAGAGTGAGTCAGTGGTTCCAAGATTGTGCAAGAGGGTGGAGGGAAGAAACTGACCGTAGGTAATATTTAACAGGGGATTACTGCTGGCAGAGACAGGCCCTGGGAGAGGGCCTTATTCTTATTCTTATTCTTATCTTATTTCTTATTCTAGAGAGGATAAGAGCAGCGGGTCCAGGGGAGCTTGGACAGGAGCTTGGTGGTGGGAGAGGGCAGGTGGGTAGGGGTGGAGTGTGGTCTGACGGGGCAAATGGAGGCAGTGTTGAGACCACATTTTCTCCCTCTCCCCCACCTCCTCCACCCCCATCTGTCCACTGACACAAGTCCCAACGAGAAGAACTAAATGTAAACTTAGAAAAAGTACTGTATTTCATATATTGGGAGCACATTTGATTTTCTCTCCATCTCCCGCACCACCCCCGGGGGTCTGGCCTCTATCAAGTCAGGAAAACAGAAATGTAAACATTAGTAATGTGGAGAAAAGGACAGAGCCTCTTCCATTCACAGCTCACCAGAGGTGTGCTCTACGGGGTGGGTCAGAAAGGGTAAACCGCAACCCACAAAAAAGCCTAGAGAGGTGGAGCCAAGCGCTGCTCTGCCTGTGTCTGCACACTGTGACAGGGTGAGTTCTAGTGCTAAGGTTTCCCACAATGAACAGAATCTTCCCACGCTTCCTAATGTCCCTCTGCCATGGTCAGTTTTATGTGCCATCTTGGCTAGGCTACAGGGCCCATATATTAGCCTAGATGTTTCTGTGAAGGTAATTTTTAGATGAAATTAACATTGAATTCAGTAGACTTCGAGTAAAGCAGATTGCTCTTCATAATGTGGGTGGTGGTGGGCCTCATTCAATCAGTTGAAGGCTGACCTTTTTCCAGTTAAGAAAAAGACTGACCTCCCTGGAAGGAGAAGGGATTCTGCCAGAAGACCACCCTTGAACTTGGACTGTAACTCTTGTAACTCTTCCCTGGGTCTGCAGTCTGCCATCCTACTCAGATTTTGGACTTTCTAAGCCTCTACAATTGTATGAGCCAATTTAAAACCTCTCAATAGATGATAGATAGATAGATAAATAGATATTGATATAGATACATGACGTATACATATCCTGTTGGATTTTCTGTTTCTCTGGGAACCCTGACTAATACGTACCCTATTTTATCAGTTCTAAGATGTACATATTTTCACATTTTAACATCCCTGAAATCATAAGATATCTTAAGTTAATTTTGTTTTAAATGAAATATGATTGTTCTTAGTATTTGACAGAGTATTGAACATTCCCCCAGCTAGAACTAAATTTAGAACATGAAGGTCAATAGTTTGCTGTGTTGAGTCACCTGATTGTGGCATAATCACCATCCATGATTTGGGTCACCGTGCAGTGACCGCTCTCCAAAGATCCAGGAACTCTGTGCAGCTTTAACTAATCATTTCTCTGTAACCCTTCATTCAGATGCCATCTTTAAGCTCTGAGAAATATATATATATATATATTTTAGGGGATGCAAAATATGAACCTTATGAGGGAGATAGAGCCTAAAAGGAATGTTTTGAAAGAGGGAAAGAGGAAAAGAAAATGGTCAGTAGTTCTCCTCAAATAAGCCTCATTGCATTACTTAAGCCCCACTTTTCTTTCAGCCCAAGTTTATAGCATTTTAATCAATAACTGTGCCTTCTATATTCTGTTGCATGTGGCATTTTGTTTTCCTACCTGGTACATTTTCAAAAGAACTGGAAAACTAGCCAATATTATAACACTTTTCTGACATGTCAACTCTTACACAAAACTAGGAGCTCCTTGAAGGCAGGACTAGATCTGAGGTATGTGTGTTTCTCTAGTACTTAGCATGTGCACTCAGAGTACATGGACAGTTGTCAGTACATGCATGTCATTGAATGTGTAGACGACAGTGTGAAGTGCTGACAGATGTCCAGGCATCCAAGAGAGCCCTCAGAATCTAGGTACTCAAAAGTGAGTATTTGTCTCTCTTTTAGATATTTATATATATCACATTCTCTCTCTTATATTAGACGAGTGTGTGTGTGTGAGAGAGAGAGAGAGAGAAAGAAGTTGAGCAAATGAGAGAGAAAATCTCTTCTAGGTTGTGAATACCTTGAAGGTGGCTTATTCAAAATAGCATGGGTGTGGCACCATCAAAACATTAGTTTAAATACCGGTTCTGCCACGTATAGGCTGTTTGATTTTGGAATATTAGTGAACTTTTCTAATCTTCAGTTTTTGTACTTGGAAGGAGAGTGAACATTATAATTATGTTGAAGAGTTTCGTGAGACTTAAACATAACTTCTGAAAGAAACAGGCACGTTACATGCTCATAGAAATGGTAGCTCTCATTGTTCTGCCACCATCTCCTGCTGTTTCTGCTGTAGCACTAGATACAGGGCCTTGCACTTGGAAGAGAGTCATGTTTGTTGAATGAGTCACAAAGAGGTGTCTGAAGAAAACACACACACTATTTTTGGCTCTCTATACAACATGTAATAAATTTTACAGCCTGACTCATATAGGTACAAAGAAAGATCATTCATGATGTGATTCTTTTTTCACCCCCAATTTTCAATATTTTCAACTGAGGAATCATCAGCTTCATTGTATTATTCATGTTCTAATCTCTCTCTCATTTAGAAATATCATCTTCACTTAAATGAAAGCAACAACCAACCAACCAGCCAACAGAACTCCTGATACTTTAGTTAAACCACAGAAATTACCCCAAGTTCATGGTTTTACTAGCTTGAATTTTCACATGGTGAACCAAAATGCTTATTTCTAGTTTTTAAGAGATAATCACAATACAGACATCCTAGTGTCAAAATTATTTCCTCTCTCATTTCTTCCTTCCCCCTTTTGCTCCTGTCTTCTCCCCTACCCACCATCTGTTTGTTCGGGAGATCAATGAATGAATCACCCAACAGGCAAATGAAATCTGATGACATGTTACTTTAAGCCACATCTGAAATGAATTGAAAGTTGAAAAGGCCACATAACATCAATCAGGGTGTGTGCTATTCTTGCTAAAAGATGGTCAGACGCCAGAAGGGCCTTTTGTAACGCACTGTCCCAGGAACCATCAATTCCAGCGTTCACACGTGTATTCCTCGTGTCAAATGTTGGCAGCCACCTTGTACTTACTGGTGTACCTCCATCCTTCTTCAGAGTAATGATTCACCACACTATGGCAGCATTAAGTCAGAGAATCACAACTAATAGCTGGAAGAAAGGGTCGAAACCGAGTTTCAGGTGGCTATGGGAAGAGCAAAGCCTAGACAGACCAGAAGCTGATAGCTGATGGATGGAAGGAAGGTAAGAAGGAAGGAAGTGTGGGTTGGTGGTTGGATTTAGGGCCAGATTAGTTCAAAAGCCTGAGTCAAATTTCAACTCTAAGCTGTGGAAATGGAGTGGAAGCTGGAGTCCAAACAGAAACTTCACTTACCCAGTGGAATCATTTCACAAATGCTCTGTGTTAGAGATGTTTTAGACACTGAGGACGTATCACTGAATAAAATAGAAATCTGTGAACTCAGAGATTTTATTCTGGTGGGGAAAGATACAAAAAACAATTAATGTAACCATAAATCAATTATAAAGTATATCAAAGGGGAGAAAGAAGGGCTATAGAGGAAGGAAAAAATCAGAGCAAAGAGAAGTCTAAATGCCAGTGTGCCAAAGTGGAAGTTTCCATTTAAATGATGTAGTTTTAACATGAGGATTACTAAAATAGCAACTATTCACCAGAAAATGGCAGAATCACAAAAGTAAAAAGAATCCATTTTGTGGGCTTCCCTGGTGGCGCAGTGGTTGAGAGTCCGCCTGCCGATGCAGGGGACGCGGGTTCGTGCCCCGGTCCAGGAAGATCCCACATGCCGCAGAGCGGCTGGGCCCCTGAGCCATGGTCGCTGAGCCTGCACGTCCAGAGCCTGTGCTCCGCAGCGGGAGAGGCCACAACAGTGAGAGGCCTGCGTACCACAAAAAAAAAAAAAAAGAATCCATTTTGTAACATGACACAAAGAGAAGAATTTTATGACATATATTAAAAGACTCACAATTTTCCTCAAACTTAAATAAAATATATACTATGCATGTCACACCAGAGAAGCTCTGAAAACATTCTAGAGATAGTTAGCTTGTCCAAATTCCTTTATAATAAAACACTGTACTAGTAAAGAACGTAAGTATGTGGATTTTACTTACAAGAGCAAAGTCCTTTCAAACCAGTTTCACCTCATAACATTGTCCATGTGAACAGTACTTTCATCCCTATTTTACAAGTAGGGACATTGAGGTTCAAAGAATGTTTACGACTAAACACAATGAGTCAGTGGTAAGGGTCATGGAAAATACATGTCCTAGGCAGCACACAAATGACTTCATCTTATGTGGGTTTGGCCATGTCAGAAGTGAAACTATTTCAGTAATTTTGTGAACACGATTTTCTTCATGTTTATCGCTCCTCCTGTCTGGCTATCCCCAAAGACCTAATTATTGAGTAAAGCTCGTTGAGAGCTAAGGGTGAGTGCAAATGCCTGAGAAACAACATAACAATATACAGAAAGCGCCATGTGACAGAGTTTCTCTATTGAAGGAATTCAGGAAAAGACTAAATACTGCCAAAAAGTTTAAGTTCCAAAGTTTGGGGTTTTTTTTTTCTCCTAGAAAAGTGCCTTTTTGGCTCTCACTTCATAAGAGAATGACAAAGTCTTTACAGTAAGTCCCTTATCTCCTTTCACTTTTTGAATCTTAGGACGTGGTTAATACCACGTATTTGTGATTCAGCTAATGAATTCACTGATTACACTTGGCAAGTGACGTCCATGCCAACAGCCCACAAAACTTAGGTACTAATGATGCTTTCTCTAAATTTGGAATTCGAGATAAAATTGGGAAATCCGTCAAGGATGAGTACGCTTTTTAGGTTGTCCTATCATGTGAATTTGAAATCTGTGGCGAAGAGCATGCAGCGAAGTATTTATTTTATATCACTTGTTCATTTTGAAAGTTTTCCAAGTAACTGCAGACTAAACTGAACGCAGGATGTTGTGTTAATCAGTTCTTAAACATGAATATGGCCCTGCCAAACTGGCTTCCTTGAAACCTCTTTCATTTGCGTTCCTCTCCTATTTTCTCATGTAAGAGATGAAGATGAATGTGCAGTGCCCTTAACCCATTTTGCTACTTGGATTATTATGTTCACACATTTACACACACACGCACACACACACACAGAGGGTGTACCTAATTATCCAGGAAAAAGACCACTAAATATTCAAACTATTTTTGCCCAAGGCTCTTTTTTTCTCCCCGCCCCCCCCCAAGGCTCTTTAATTTATCTGCCTGTCACTCTGTTAGTGGCCCTTTTCCTTCCCTAAAAATGTGTAGGGGGACTTCCCTGGTGGTCCAGTGGCTAAGACTCCGTGCTTCCACTGGAGGAGCACGGGTTCGATCCTCGGTCGGGCACTAAGATCCCACATGCCAAGTGGAGCGGTATGGCCACACACACAAAAAAAATTTGTCAGGATGACAACCCCAGGAATTTAAAAATAAACAACTCCTTCTCTCTGGAGGAGTTGCCCTGCTTCTTCCGACCTTTACCCTAAAGCCCAGTCAGTGACCTTATCAACCAGTCATGCTGACTTGGGTTAGGGTTGACCTAATGAGAACTTGAGGGTGCCATTGGCTATGTGAATGTTCCTCCTCTCCAGAAAGAGACCAGAATCATGAGAATGGAGCCCTCAGTGGTGGCCTGATCTGGCTGCAGAGAAATCAGCTGGCTTCTAAGGACCACTGTGATGTCTTATCATCAAATCTCTCAGCTGGATGACAGCTCAGTGCCTTCCATGCGGCCACTCTCAATAACAATGCAAGGCTATCAGAGGGAAACTTGAACTGGCGAGAATGTGGTGATTATGCTGGAGCTGCAGCTGTGCAGGAAACTGGGCACAGGGTGACACGCACTGGACTCCAGAAGGGCCGAGGCCTTCCGTGTGGCTTCCAGGAACAATTCAAGGGTGTTGATTCTGATTTATAAAACTGGCTGTGTTTTGGATTCTAGTTACTTTAGAAATCAGCTCTGAGGTTATGGTTAAAGAGTTCCCAAATTTACACCTCAGACACCCAGAAGCAACACACTCACTGGGAGAGCCAAGATGGCGAGAATTAATGGCTCCCTTCATCTGACGGAATCCTACTCTGTAAACACAGACATTTCCCCCCGGCTTGCCTCACAGAGCACAAATACTAGTGTAGAGGAGGTACCACTTGGAAAACTTTGCCCTTCACACCTTAGTATTGCTGAGTGTTAACACATTTAAAATCCAATTTTGAAAAAGCGTAACAACAAATCCCAGTGTATATTTTAGTAAGATACCTGTTTATGACTCCATACCACATATTTAATTGTATTAGATTATATATTTGAACCATGGTCTTCTCACTGGCAAGCACATATTCCCATGACCAATAAGATTTGAATAAATTAGGTGTAGTACCCTGTAAATACATTTTTTTAAATCTGCCTTTTATTTATACCAAGTTTTTAAGAGGATTTGGAAGATTCGTTTTTTTGTGTGTGAGATTGATTTAACCTGCATACGCTTATACGCTTATTCTTTGAAAGATCCAGTGAACTACTGGGGTTGTCTGATAATTGACCATAAGGATTCCCTGGAACCAGCATCATCATCGACAGTCAGTGACTGCTCTTTTTCTGTAGTCTACAGAGCGCTTTAGGACCATTCTGTAACATTCTTTTCACCTGCAGGTCGTCTTCCTAATATTTTCTTCACAAAGAATAAAACAGAAGCAGAATGTTTAAGAGCTTTGCCCAAGGCCGTCCAACAGATTAATAACAGAAGTAAGATTGGCATACTGTATCTCCTTGAAGAAAGCTTTTTATGTGTGTGCATTTCTCTACCAACTAAATTACCCTGTAACCTATCAGCAAAGCCAGTCTCAAGGTATATTGTTCTTGTTGTCCTGTTAAAACATGGACCTGGAGCACACATATCTGAGAAAGCCACATGGAAGAAATAGGTAGAGCGAGAGCCAATTCAAAAAAAGCACACAACTAATTATGTACAGCTGAACATACATAGCTTTGAAACTGAACAATTATCAACAGCTTCAAATACTCTTGCATTGGTGTAAAATGCTGGGGAGACCCAAAGTTACTCATTCCCTTTCACAAACCTACCAGTACAGTCATTAGCCTAAAAAATAAAGATTGTTAGCAACGCCTAACCACCTAATTGCCCAAGTAACTGTCTTTTCTTTGACAGTCCTCATTGTCTTGAGCAGGAAGGAAGTGGCAAGCCAGTAGGACTGTAATCTGTTATCTCTTACCACTGAGAGCAGTGATGCATTGTGACACTCAGAGAAAAAGCCTGGGGAGACTCATCCGGTAAAGGCCGTGCTAGACGCTGCCTTCATTCAAATGACTCACTTTTAACTGTGGGTACCCCAAGCGTGTGGGGCAGGGGGAGAAGGAAAAGAGAGAGATTTGGTAGAAGAGTTTGAATAGGGTGGACAAGGGATGACTACACCCAGATAGGTCATCTCCTGGTCCTGGTCCACATGCCTGAGTCAAACACACACACACACACACACACACACACACACACACACAAAACCATGAATTACTTATCTCTACAGATGTTTTTCACACGTTTATTGAGATACGATTTACATATAATAAAATGCACCCATTCTAAGTATAAAGTTCAATGAGTCCTGACAAATACATACATCTATATAACCACAACCACAATTAAGATATAGAATATTTCCATCACCCAAAAGAAGTTCCCTCATGCCACTTTACGATCACCCCTACCAGCCACCACCCTGGGCAAACACTGATCAGTTTTCTGTCATCGTAGATTCGTTTTGTTTGTTTTAGAATTCTCTATAAATGGAGTGTCTCCTTTTCTCAGTAAAATGTTTTTGAAATTTATCCATGACATTGCATATAACAAGAATAAAATAATCTCTTTCTTTTTAAGGTTCAGTGGTAGTCCATTGACTAGTTGTATCACAGTTTGCTTATCCATTCACTTATTGATGGATAGTTGAGTTGTTAGCTGCTTTTTTTTTTTTTTTTTTTTTTTTTTGGCTATTAGGGATAAATCTGCTATGGCTGTTCTTGTAGGATAGACAAATAATTTACTCACTCTTGGGATTGTTGGGTCTTATAACAGATACATGTTTAACTTTATAAGAGTCTGCCAAACTGCTTTACAAAGTCGTTGCACCATTTTACTGGCCCACCAGCATTGTTTGAGATTTCCACTTGCTCTAGTTTACTTACCTTTAGCTGTTCTAATGGATTTGTAGTGGTCTCTTAATGTGGTTTAAATTTGCATTTTCCTGTGGACTAATGTAGTTATGTATTTTTGATGTACTTAGTTGTCATTTGTTTATCTCTGTTTTTAAGTGTCTTTTCAAATCTTTTTTTCTTTTCTTAACTAAAGTATAGTTGATTGACAATGTTATATTAGTTTCAGGTGTCCCTACAGATGATTGAATGGGGAAGTGCATACACCAGGTGGCAGAACACAGGATGAATTCACATGCCAGGGCCCTTGGTGCATACAGTGAACATTGAGTAGCACCTATCAAAGCCACACTTGTTCTAGTCACTAGAAAGTACGCGAATAAAAGTAAATCCAAAGGAGCTGCAGTTGTAACACTGTTTTACTAAAGCTAATCTGGCTGCCAAGTATAATCAAAAGAGATTTTGTTTGCTTGATTTAAGCCCTAGAGCTTGTAGCTGTTGGCTTTTATGATTAAGACATCCATTTTGAGAAAATCCTTTAATTGTTCAGTTTTTTAAACCTTAATGCCTGGATACCACTCTGAAGGTTTTCTTGTCTCCCTTCTGTCCTACACTCTGTAAAATGTCAGCCCCACATCATTCTTCCAGGATCCGGTGGAAAGCTGACCAGAAACGTCATAAACTGTGATGACCAAACACATTAAAATAAAAGTTATTTCTTTCCCATGAATGAGAAACTATTATAAAATTTTAGATAGCTCAAAATTAAGTTTCAAATAATCCTAGAATCAGTCAATATGAATTATGGGATAATAGCCATGAAGAAATCATGTTTCTATAAACACTTTCATCCTGTAGAAAACATTTTAAAAATATTCTTTTTTTTTTTATTTTTTTTTTTTGCGGTACGCGGGCCTCTCACTGCTGTGGCCTCTCCAGTTGCAGAGCACAGGCTCCGGACGCGCAGGCTCAGTGGCCATGGCGCACGGGCCCAGCCGCTCCGCGGCATGTGGGATCTTCCCGGACCGGGGCACGAACCCGCGTCCCCTGCATCGGCAGGAGGACTCTCAACCACTGCCCCACCAGGGAAGCCCTAAAAATATTCTTAATGAAGTGTTTCAAGAACCTAGATTGAAACAAAGAGAAAAACTTATTTGAAATACTGATATGAAGTCTGGTTGAATTATTTTGGTATAAATTAGAAATTAAATATAGATAGTTATTAGATATTAAAATAATAGACATCAATTAGCTATAAAATGGTGTGTCATGTAAACATATTCTGATTGGACCCTACAAGTTCCATAGATGGATTTCAGAGTTAACATATCCTGTAAAATTGTATGAAAACTTGTGTACCTATATGAAGATATCTTCCATCCAAATCTCAAATGGGCCCATGACATATATAAGAAAGCTTTAAAACTACTGACCCAAAGGATATATTTTATGCAATTCAAGTCTTTTTTAGTAACCAGTAATACTTTTCTTTTTTTCTTTTCTTTTTGTTTGTAAGATTTTTTTCTTTGATGTGGACCAATTTTTTCTAAGTCTTTATTGAATTTGTTACAGTATTGCTTCCGTTTTATGTTTTGGTTTTTTGGCCAAGAAGCATGCGAGATCTTAGTTCCCTGACCAGGGAATGAACCTGTTCCCCCTGCATTGGGAGTGTAGAATCTTAACCACTGGACTGCCAGGGAAGTCCCCTGTGTTGTTTTTTTTTAATGGTTCTTCCAACCCAAAGTTGTTGTACTTACAAGGCATTATCTCAAACTTTTGTAATATTTGGTCTGTGCGCTCATTGCAAAATGCGAATTCCTTTTCATCATCCATGCTGTACAGAGAAAAGGAAAGAAGAACCTAATAAAGATGATCATAAACTAACAAGAGTGGTTTTAGAATCTTAGAGGATTTATTTAAAAACCAAAACATCTGTATATTTATGTCTGTGGTAGGTTAATTATGCTTCTCGAACTTGGAGAAGTGGCCTCTGTAGGAGGTGTCCTGTGTGTCCCAGCAGTGCATTCCTCTCTCATCACCCAAGCAGTATGTTCTGGGGGTTCCTCCTAAGAGGGCTGCATGGGTCCTTCCGTTGTGGTGTCTATGTAGGTGGTCTGATAGGCTTGGTCGGCCCCCAGTCTGGTTGGTTGCCAGACCCTGCCTTGAGCGGAGACTGCTGGCTGCTGTTGAGTGGGGCCTGGTCACAGGTGGCTGGATGAGGGACCCTAGGGGGCCCCAGGGCTAGTGCTGGCTCACTGGTGGGCGGAGTTAGGGTTCTGAAGATTCTGGGCCTGTTGCGCACCCGCTGGCCGGTGAGGCCAGATCCTGGGGTTAGTGCTGGACTACTGGCAGACAGAGCTGGTTCCTGGAGTCTGGCTACGAGGCCCAGGGATCCCAGAGCTCACTTCAGATCTTGCAGGGGGTGGTGGGGAGGAGTTCCTGACACAGTTGGGTATGGGGTCCAGGTGTCCCATAGGTTACATTGGCCTGCTAGTGAGCAGGGCCAGGACCCAGCTGGTCCCAGGGTAGGGTCTGGCCTGCATAGCTGGATTGTGGTTTTCTTGCTTCTGGTGTCTGCCCCCTGGTGAGGGAGGCTGGTCTAAAGACTTGTGCAGGCTTCCTAGCGGGAGGGCCCAGAGCCTGCCCACTGGTGGGTGCAGCTGGGTCTTGGCCCTCTGGTGGACTGGGTCATGTCTAAGGGCGTGTCTAGAGGTGGATGTGGGCTCTTTAGGCAGCCTGTGTGCTGATGGGTAGGGCCGTGTCTCCACCCACTTAGTTGTTTGGCCTGAGACATCCCAGCACTGGTGCCTGCAGACTCTTGGATGGGGCCAGGTATTGGTGCTAATAACCAAGATGGCAGCCTTCAGGAGTGTTCATGAGGTTGAATGTTCCCCAGTATGTCTGACACCAGTGTCTATGACCCCAGGATGAGCTGCAGGCCACCCCCTGCCTCTCCAGGAGACCCTCCAAGACCAGCAGGTAGGTCTAGCCCGGGCTCCTATCATATTACTGCTTTTGCCTGAGATTTCGTGTGGGCCTTTAAGAGTGAAATCTCTGTTTCCCTCAGTCCTGTGGGGCTCCTGCAGTTAAGCCCTGCTGGCCTTCAAAGCCAAAGGCTCTGGGGGCTCATCCTCTCCATCCCAGACCCCTGGGCTAGGGAGCCTGACGTGGGGCTCAGAACTCTCACTCCTGTGGGAGAACCTCTGCAATATAATTATTCTCCAGTTTCTGGGTTGCCCACCTGGGGGCTATAGGACTTGATTAGATTATATCACGAGTTCGCCCCTCCCGCCTGTCTCATTGTAGTTCCTTTTTTATGTCTTTATTGTAGAAGATCTTTTCTGGTAGGTTCCAGTCCTTTTCATCGATGGTTGTTCTACAGATAGTGGTGATCTTGGTGTGCTCATGAGAGGAGGTGAGCTATAACTGAATCACTTTGCTATACACCTGAAACATTGTAAATCAACTATACTTCAATAAAAAAATTAAAAACAAAAACACATATATACTGCCCAATTTCATTATCCGTAAATTACAAAGCAGTTTTACTTTTTTAATTATCTTTCAGAGAGAGAAAAAAATTTTTCTCTGCATTTTAAAGGTATTCATAGGCACTATAATTACCTTATATAAGATTATTTGGCAATATGTTTAATGGTTTGAATACTAAATAGTAACCTTTAAACAACATGCACTTTCTTTACTTAAACAAATAAGCAGTCTTTCATTTCCAGAACAATCTCACAAAAAATCGAATAGCTTCTCTTCTTTACTGTCCAGGAGAAATGAGCAAAGGCCAGAATATTTTTTTTATCCAAAAAATGTATTTTTCTTCTTCTCTAGACTTCTGTGTATCAAAAGCTTCATAACTAGGGGGAACAAAAAAAAAGTTTTCACAAAGCTGATGGACAGTCTAAAGTTCTCTGTGCAATGGAAAATAACTTTTCAACACAATTAGGAATTAATGCTCAATTGTTGTCAATATGTATGATGCAGATGAAAGGAACACATGGTTCTTTGACAATTTGTGTCAACTTGTTTTACTAACATTATGTAAACACAATTCAAGAGCAATTTTGAAGAAGCCATAGACTTCCTTGTCTTTATGAAGCCTTGTCTTTATGTGTATTCTGGTTAAGTATCATCAAGTTTTTTTTTAATTGAAATATAGTTGATTTACAATGTTGTGTTAGTTTCTGGTGTACAGCAGAGTGATTCAGTCATACATATATGTGTATATATACATATATGTATATATATATATATATATATATACATATATTCTTTTTCAAATTATACATATATATATATTTATATATACACATATATATTCTTTTTCAGAGTCTTTTCCCTTACAGGTTATTGCAAAATATTGAGTGTAGTTCTCTGTGCTATACTGTAGGTCCTTGTTGGTTATCTATTTTATATATAGTAGTGTGTGTATGTTAGTCCCAAGCTCCTAATTTATCTCTCTCCCCCTTTCCCCTTTGGTAACCATAAGTTTGTTTTCTATGTCTGTGAGTCTGTTTCTGTTTCGTAAGTAAGTTCATTTGTATCATATTTTAGATTCCACATGTAAGTAGTACCACATAATTTTCCTTCTCTTTCTGACTTACTTCACTTTTTATGGTAATCTCTAACTCCATCCATGTTACCGCAAATGCCATTATTTCATTCTTTTTTATGGCTGAGTAATATTCCATTGTGTATATATACCACATCTTATTTATCCATTCATCTGTTGAAGTAACACCAAGTTTTGAAAGTTGACTACAGACTCACGCAACTCATAAGGCATGATCTCAAACTTTTGTAATTTACAGCCTCTGTACACATTACATCCCAGTTAGTCATAAATGGACTCCAAAATCAAAAGAAAAAGAAATCAAAGGAGGAAATGAAAAGATATTTAGACATTTCACTTTTGGTCAAGTTTTCAAGGGTTTGGTTATTGGTTTTCTATATAATATTACCTTGCAGGACATTCAAACTCCTTATTCTCTATATTCATTTTTTATAACTTTATCCTAGAATTACATGTCTAGATTTGATTCCCAGTTTAGCAGTGTGCTTAAGGTCATGGGCTTTGGGACCAGACAGACCTGAATTCCAGGCCCAGCTCCACCATCTACAGACAGAGAGACCTCGGTCACTTATATAATGTCTATAAGCCTTCATATTCTTGCTTATGAAATGTGTATGGTTCACTTAATACTCCAAAAAACCTGACTCATAGTGTTTCTGTGAAGATCAAATGAGCTGATCTACATAACTGTGCAATGTCTGACACAGAGTAACTGCCAGGCAACTGTCAGCCATTGTTATGAAAATGTATCTATACAAATGTCTGCTCCTGCCTAGCTGTTAACTCATTGTATGCTAAGGTGTCTTCTGCCTCATCTCCATCCTTCTTGGAGGATGCCGCTCTTCCAAGTGCCACTCACACATGAAGGCTCTCTGATATACCTCCTCATAAAACCTTCTGTAAGAATTTTCTCACTCTTTTCTCATCACATAATTATTGACTGCATATATCATTTGATAGTTAATTCCTTATGACTATCTGCTATCTATCTGTATTTTTGTAAACTATTAGTTACACTGTTATTTCAATTTTTGTGGTTTATGATGTCAAGGATTTATGTTCAGTATCACAAACCAGTCTGTAAATTCTTTAATGGCAAGTGTAATCTTTAGCTTTTTTTATTTTCCATAAAACCTAATAGAATGTCCTGTCCTTGAATGCATTATATAGTATTAATTTAACTTGAAGTCTGGGAGATTGGTTCAAGATGGCAGAGCAGAAGGAGGTGATCTAACTCCCTCTTGCGAGAGCACTGGAATCACAACTAACTGCTGAACAACCATCGACAGTAAGACACTGGAACTCACCAAAAAAAGATACCCCACATCCAAAGACAAAGGAGAAGCCACAATGAGATGGTAGAAGGGGTGCAATCACAATAAAATCAAATCCCATAATTGCTGGGTGGGTGACTCACAAACTGGAGAACACTTATACTACAGAAGTCCATCCACTGGAGTGAAGGTTCTGAGCCCCACATCAGGCTTCCCAACCTGGGGGCCCGGCAACGGGAGGAGGAATTCCTAGAGAATCAGACTTTGAAGACTAGTGGAATTTGATTGCAGGACTTTGACAGGGCTGGGGGAAACAGAGACCCCACTCTTGGAGGGCACACACAAAGTAGTGTGCGCATCGGGACCTAGGGGAAGGAGCAGTGACCCCATAGGAGACTGAACCAGAACTACCTGCTAGTGTTGGAGGGTCTCCTGCAGAGGCGGGGGGTGGCTCTGTCTCACTATGAGGACAAGGACACTGGCATCAGAAATTCTGGGAACTATTCCTTAGCGTGAGCCCTCCCAGAGTCAGCCATTAGCCCCACCAAAGAGCCCCAGTGGGCTCCAGTGTTAGGTCATCTCAGGCCAAACAACCAACAGGGAGGGAACCCAGCCACACCCATCAGCAGACAAGTGGATTGAAGTTTTCCTGAACTCTGCCCACCAGAGCAAAAGCCAGCTCTACACCACCAGTCCCTCCCATCAGGAAACTTGCTCAAGCCTCTTAAATAGCCTCATCCACCAGAGGGCAGACAGCAGAAGCAAGAAGAACTACAATCCTGCAGCCTGTGGAAGAAAAAACACATTCACAGGAAGATACCCAAAATGAAAAGGCAGAGAGCTATGTACCAGATGAAGGAACAAGATAAAACCCCAGAAAAACAACTAAATGAAGTGGAGATAGGCAACCTTCCAGAAAAAGAATTCAGAATAATGATAGTGAAGATAATCCAGGACTGCGGAAAAAGAATGGAGGCAAAGATCGAGAAGATGCAAGAAATGTTTAACAAAGACCTAGAGGAATTAAAGAACAAACAGAGATAAACAATACAATAATTGAAATGAAAAATACACTAGAAGGATCAGTAGAATAACTGAGGCAGAAGAACAGATAAGTGACCTGGAAGGCAGAATGGTGTAATTCACTGCTGCGGAACAGAATAAAGAAAAAAGAATGAAAAGAAATGAAGACAGCCTAAGAGACCTCTGGGACAACATTAAATGTACCAATATTTGCATTATAGGGGTCCCAGAAGGAGAAGAGAGAGAGAAAGGGACCGAGAAAATATTTGAAGAGGTTATAGTCGAAAACTTCCCTAACATGGGAAAGGATATAGCGACCCAAGTCCAGGAAGTGCAGAGCGTCCCATACAGGATAAACCCAAGGAGAAACACACCAAGACACATAGTAATCAAATTGGCAAAATTTAAAGACAAAGAAGAGTTATTGAAAGCAGCAAGGGAAAAACAACAAATAATATACAAGGGAACTCCCATAAGGTTCAGCTGATGTCTCAGCAGAAGCTCTACAAGCCAGAAGGGAGTGGCATGACATATTTAAAGTGATGAAAGGGAAGAACCTACAACCAAGATTACTCTACCCAGCAAGGATCTCATTCAGATTCAATGGAGAAATCAAAGGCTTTACAGACAAGCAAAAGCTAAGAGAGTTCAGCACCACCAAACCAGCTCTACAACAAATGATACAGGAACTTCTCTACGTGGGAAACACAAGAGAAGAAAAGAACCTACAAAAACAAACCCAAAACAATTAAGAAAATGGTAATAGGAACATACATATCAATAATTACCTTAAACGTGAATGGATTAAACGCTCCAACCAAAAGACACAGGCTCGTGGAATGGATGCAAAAACAAGACCCATATATATGCTGTCTATAAGAGACCCACTTCAGACCTAGGGACACATACAGCCTGAATGTGGGGGGATGGAAGAAGATATTCCATGCAAATGGAAATCAAAAGAAAGCTGGAGTAGCAATACTCATATCAGATAAAATAGACTTTAAAATAAAGAATGTTCCAAGAGACAAGGAAGGATACTACATAATGATCAAGGGATCAATCCAAGAAGAAGATATAACAATTCTAAATATACATGCTCCCAACATAGGAGCACCTCAATACATAAGGCAACTGCTAACAGCTATAAAAGAGGAAATCAATAGTAACATAATAATAGTGGGGGACTTTACCACCTCACTTACACCAATGGACAGATCATCCAAAGAGAAAATTACTAAGGAAACACAAGCTTTACATGACACAATAGACCAGATAGATTTAATTGATATTTATAGGACATTCCATCCAAAAACAGCAGATTACACTTTCTTCTCAAGTGCCCACGGAACGTTCTCCAGGATAGATCATATCTTGGGTCACAAATCAAGCCTCAATAAATTTAAGAAAATTGAAATCATATCAAGCATCTTTTCTGACCACAATGCTATGAGATTAGAAATCAGTTACGGGGGGAAGAAACGTAGAAAACACTAACACATGGAGGCTAAACAATACGTTACTAAATAACCAAGAGATCACTGCAGAAATCAAAGAGGAAATCAGAAAATACCTAGAGACAAATAACAGTGAAAACACAATGATCCAAAACCTATGGGATGCAGCAAAAGCAGTTCTAAGAGGGAAGTTTATAGCAATACAAGCCTACCTCAAGAAACAAGAAAAATCTCAAACAATCTAACCTTACACCTAAAGGAACTAGAGAAAGAAGAACAAACAAAACCCACAGTTAGTAGAAGGAAAGAAATCATAAAGGTCAGAGAAGAAACAAATGAAATAGAAACAAAGAAAACAATAGCAAAGATCAATAAAACTAAAAGCTGGTTCTTTGAGAGGATAAACAAAATTGATAAACCATTAGACAGACTCATCAAGAAAAAGAGGGAGAAGGCTCAAATCAGTAAAATTAGAAATGAAAAAGGAGAAGTTAAAATGGACACTGCAGAAATACAAAGCATCCTAAGAGAATACTACAAGCAACTCTATGCCAATAAAGTGTACAGCCTGGAAGAAATGGACACATTCTTAGAAAGGTATAACCTTCCAAGAATGAACCAGGAAGAAATAGAAAATATGAACAGGCCAACCACAAATAATAAAATTTAACTGTGATTAAAAATCTTCCAACAAACAAAAGTCCAGGACCAGATGGCTTCACAGGTGAATTCTATCAAACATTTAGAGAAGAGCTAACACCCATCCTTCTCAAACTCTTCCAAAAAGTTGCAGAGGAAGGAACACTCCCAAACTCATTCTATGAGGCCACCATCACCCTGATACCAAAACCAGACAAGCATACTACAAAAAAAGAAAATTACAGACCTATATCACTCATGAATATAGATGCAAAAATTCTCAACAAAATACTAGCAAACAGAATCCAACAACACAATAGAGGGATCATACACCATGATCAAGTGAGATTTATCCCAGGGATGCAAGGAATCTTCAGTATATGCAAATCAATCAATGTGATACACCATATTAACAAGTTGAAGAATAAAAACCATATGATCATCTCAATAGATGCAGAAAAAGCTTTTGACAAAATTCAATACCCATTTATGATAAAAACTCTCCAGAAAGTGGAGAGGGAACCTACCTCAACATAATAAAGGCCATATACAGCAAACCCACAGCAAACATCATTCTCAATGGTGAAAAACTGAAACCCTTTCCTCTAAGATCAGGAACAAACAAGGATGTCCACTCTCACCAGTATTACTCAACATAGTTTTGGAAGTCCTAGCCATGGTAATCAGAGAAGAAAGAGAAATAAAAGGAAAACAAATTGGAAAAGAAGAATTAAAACTGTCACAATTGCAGATAAGATGATACTATACATAGAGAATCCTAAAGATGCCACCAGAAAACTACTAGAGCTAATCAATGAATTTGGTAAAGTTGCAGGATACAAAATTGATGCACAGAAATCTCTTGCATTCCTATACACTAATGATGAAAAATCTGAAAGAGAAATTAAGGAAACACTCTCATCTACCATTGCAACAAAAAGAATAAAATACCTAGGAATAAACCTACCTAGAGAGACAAAACACCTGTATGCAGAAAACTGTAAGACACTGAAGAAAGAAATTAAAGATGATACAGACAGATGGGGAGATACACCATGTTTTTGGACTGGAAGAATCAATACTTTGAAAATGACTATACTTCCCAAAGCAATCTACAGATTCAATGCAATCCCTATCAAATTATCAATGGCATTTTTTACAGAACTAGAAGAAAAATTCTAAAATTTGTATGGAGACACAAAAGACCCCGAATAGCCAAAGCAGTCTTGAGGGAAAAAAATGGAGCTGGAGGAATCAGACTCCCTGGCTTCAGCCTATACTACAAAGCTACAGGCATCAGGACAATATGGTACTGGCACAAAAAGAGAGATATAGGTCAATGGAACAGGATAGAAAGCCCAGAGATAAGCCTACACACATATGGTCAACTTATCTATAACAAAGGAGGCAAGCATATACAATGGAGAAAAGACAGCCTCTTCACTAAGTGGTGCTGGGAAAACTGGACAGCTACATGTAAAAGAATGAAATTAGAACACTCCCTAACACCATACACAAAAATAAACTCAAAATGGATTCGAGACCTAAATGTAAGACCAGACACTATAAAACTGTTAGAGGAAAACATAGGAAGAACACTCTTTGACATAAATCACAGCAAAATCTTTTTTGATCCACCTCCTAGAGTAATGGAAATAAAAACAAAAATAAACAAATGGGACCTACTGAAACGTAAAAGCTTTTGCAAAGCAAAGGAAACTACAAACAAGACGAAAAGACAACCCTCAGAATGGGAGAAAATATTTGCAAACGAATCAACGGACAAAGGATTAATCTCTAAAATATATAAACAGCTCATGCAGCTCAATATTAAAAAAACAAACAACCCAATCCAAAAATGGGGAGAAGCCCTAAATAGACATTTCTCCAAAGAAGACATACAGATGGCCAAGAAGCACATGAAAAGCTGCTCAACATCACTAATCATTAGAGAAATGCAAATCAAAACTACCATGAGGTATCACCTCACACCAGCTAGAATGGGCATCATAGAAAATCTACAAACAACAAATGCTGGAGAGGGTGTGGAGAAAAGGGAACCCTCTTGCATTGTTGGTGGGAATGTAAATTGATACAGCCACTATGGAGAACAGTATGGAGGTTCCTTAAAAAACTAAAACTAGAGTTACCATATGACCCAGCAATCCCACTACTGGGCACATACCCAGAGAAAACCATAATTCAAAAAGACACATGCACCCCAGTGTTCATTGCAGAACTATTTACAATGGCCAGGTCATGGAAGCAACCTAAATGCCCATCGACCGATGAATGGATAAAGAAGATGTGGTACATACATAATGGAACATTATTCAGCCATAAAAAGGGATGAAATTGTGTCATTTGTTGAGACGTGGATGAATCTAGAGACTGTCATACAGAGTGAAGTAAGTCAGAAAGAGAAAAACAAATATATTAATGCATATATGTGGAACGTAGAAAAATGGTACAGATGAACCCGTTTGCAGGGCAGAAATTGAGACACAGATGTAGAGAACAAACTTATGGACACCAAGGGGGGAAAGCGCCGGGGGAGGGTGGTGGTGGTGGTGGTGGAATGAATTGGGCAATTGGGATTGACATGTATACACTGATGGGGATAAAATGGATGACTAATAAGAACCTGCTGTATAAAAACATAAATAAGATAAAATTCAAAAGCAAAAAAAATGAATAAGATGGTAAGTTTTATATTATTTGTATTTTACCATGATCAAAGTTTTTTAAAAAAAGTTAAATCTGTAGCTGTGAGAGAGAGGGAGAGAGAGAGACTTTCTAAAATTATCTCAAATATATTTATGGCTACAAACCCAGGCCTGTAGCACTGAGCTACACAGCTGGACTTAGAGGTATGAGAAATTGTTGTAGCCAGTGGTATCCTGAGCTAGAGTGTACTATTGCAAGAGCCGATGATGTACATCTCTTTCCCAACTCTGCATGCAGTGAAGTCTCGTCAGCAGTTTGAAACAGGCCGTAATGGGAGCGTTTATACCATGGGAATCAGCAAACTGAAAATCAGGGCTTTCTCATTCTCTTCTCTTTAGTTCTTCTCTTTCATTCTCTTTCTTTCTTCATTTCTTTTATTCTTTTCTTTCCTCCCTTCCTTCCTCTCTTCCTCCCTTTGTTCCTTCCTTCCTTCCCTGCCTCCCTCCCCCTCTTCCTTCTTTCTCTCTCTCCCTCTCTCTCTCTCTCTCTCTTTCTTCCTTTCTTGGAGACCAAGTTGTTTTACATTTGCCAGCACATCACTGGTTAGAATCCACAAAGATGGATTTACAGCCATCCATGAGGTATATATAGATTTAAATACATCTTTAATTATTGTGCAAACTCCGAAAATCTATGCTTCTTTGCCAAAATCAGAGGGCATTCTGTGCACATAGAAATAACCTAGTCATACTATTAGTGGAGAGAATCTGTAGTTACCATTTAAACATTAATTTCCTTTGCAAATCATCCTGATATTTAGCAGGGAGTCCATGTCTTTGTATAGTTCAGCTATGGCTTAGTAGTTATTTTCCAGGGATAGTGTGTATGTATAACTTGTAATCCTTCCAAAGCATAAGCTCCTTAGAGGAATTCACTAGATTAAAGACAAGTGTCAATCAAGGGCTATACTAATGACTGTGCTAGGCTCAGAGTATTCACACAGGAAAAAATATATATATATGTATATATATCCATTTATTAATTAATTTTAAAATCTAACATTTCTGAAGATGAGACGGAATTTAAAAGAAAAAGTATGTTTTGGAAACTAAATACTTAATGCACAGGTATATTCTCAGCCTTGGACATGTAGCTAGAGATTACAGCAGCTTTTCCTTTATGTGTCTCTTTTTGTCATCTGTTGTGTAATTCAAGCTTCAGTTTTTAAAAGTTTCCATTGTCTGTATTAGGTCAGCAATATAATCCTTGAGAAACTTACGTTTGTTCTTTAAAACCATGAGCTGGACTGTTGTTGTTTTAAAGCACCTCCAAGTCAGATCCTGGAGTCAGCTCCGAGCCTCCCTGCGTGGCACCCAGGAGAAGCATTCTTTAGGTCATTGTGAAAAGGAAAAAGGAACCAGGGGAGGGCACATTAGTACAATCTTGGTTTACATGTGGTACGTTTTTCTGCCGAGAAAAGATTTCTTATGAAGGCAAGTATAAACACCACTGTAGATGAAAACATCATTCCACACCAGAACCACATACTGCAAGTCCAGTGATCCATCAGGTACTCTCAAGACAAGACTTTATTGTAGATGAGCCTAGAAATATATCTCGAATCTCAGGAAAACCAGAAACTTTCTTTTACCACAGAGGCACTGCTACAAATCACCTTAAGCAAGAGACCCATAGGAGAGCTGAATCCCTAGGACACAAGTGGAACAGACAAAGGCTTCTAACTCCCTTGTGATAAACGAAACTTTAATGACCAGATTTCCTCATTTTGCAACTTCCCAATTTTTCCATTTCAGGGTTCAGGTTCTGGAAGGCTTCCCGTGCTGCCCTTCTCCCTCAGTGGTCGCCTGCAGACACACTGAATCTAGGGCCCACCTTCTCTGTTAAAATGGGGACCAGCCCTGTTACAGGCATGTTAGTGTTGTCAACTGAAAAAAAAGTGCAACCTAGAAGTTGAAAGTTATGTTTTATTCAGTGGACAAATCTGAGGACTTAAGCCTAGGACGCAGCATCTCAGATAATTCTGAGAGACTGCTCGGAAGAGACAAGGAGGGAGCCTGGATAGATAGGAATTTTTGCAACAAAAGACCAGGTAGTCAGAATATCAAAAGATTACTGTTAATAAAGAAAAACCATATATCTCAAGTTAAGGAATTTAGTGCTTTTCTATATATGGGAAGATGCAAGAGTCTGGGCTCTCTGAAATCATTCCTTTGATCTGCATCTCAGCTATCTGGGGCCAGGATCCTGTGCTTTCTCACCCTGAGTCTCCTCAGGGTGCACCGTTGGGGTGGCTGCAGCAGCTGACTGCTAGATGGGGGGGCATCCTGCCTCCACCCTGAGTTCCCTCAGGACTCACCGCAGGGCGGCTGTAATGTGATGGCTTGATGGCTGCAACATCCTTTGTTTAGTGATACGGCAAGCAATACTTTAGTCCACAGTATTTAGGTGAGGATCTCATGCAGATATTAACAGAAGAAAATAAGGAACATTTGTGGACAGAAATTGCACATCTCTGGAATACATTTTGTGACAGGAGCAAACATTCCAAGCATTTGCCTTTTGTGGGATCACTTGAACCTCTGTGCTCACATTCTAAACTAGGAGGGCATCCACTGCGGAACGTCTAAATAGAGACCCGAGATTATGGTGCTTCCTAGGGCACGGCAGCAAGGAAAAACATCCCAACTAAAAAGGCAGTTTACTTTGTAAACAGTAACTTTAAATTGACATTTGACTTCAGATAAGTTGAAACATCTGAGCCCGAGTCCCATGCCAAATTAAAACATACATAAAAACCATACTTTGGGGTTACAAAGCTTTCAGAGATGGAGTGGGAATGTAAGTATATTCCTTACACAGACCTGTTCCTAAACATGTCTCTTCCGTGTTTAAAATGCATAAGTTGTTTCCCATTACACCATATAATCGAGTCCAGTGCTTCAGAATCGCATGCAAAGTGCTGATGGCTCAGCTTCTCCTGCCTCGCCAGCCACTCCTAGCACCCTCCCCGAACATTCTCTGTGCTGGTCATGTTGCATTTCTTTCAATGATCTTGTTTTCTCCTCATTTTGTGACTTCCCAATTTCGTTCTGGAGGAAGCCTTCCAGAACCTTTACACAAGCTGCTCTGTACCCAGAGCTCTGACTAATCCCTGTATATTGGGGGATGGGGTCTCAGCTTGGACCTTTCTGTTTCTGGGAAACCTTTGCTGAGTCTTAAAGGCATGGTTGGGGGCCTCTCATGTTTCCCCCACACCTCAGCTGCTTCCTCAAGTGACACAACAATGTCTTCTAAGAGTCCATTCCCCTGTCTGTCTCTACTAATGGGCAGTCTGCTTGCTGAGGGCAGGGACTCTGTTCATTCCATTCATGCTGTGTCCTCAGTATACTGCCTGCCTGTTAATAATCATTTGCCTAATTATTGAATACATTAAGCTCTTATAACTTTATTCTTTTTTAAATTTATTTTTAAATTTTTAATTAAAAAAATTTTTTTTTAATTTTATTGCAATATAGTTGATTTACAATGTGTTAGTTTCAGGTTTACGGCAAAGTGATTCAGCTAAACATAAATAAAAAAGAATAAATATATATATATATAAAGAATATATATTCTTTTTTTAGATTCTCTATCATTATATGTTATTACAGGGTATTGAGTATAGTTCCCTGTGCTATACAGTAGGTCCTTGTTGGTTATCTATTTTATATATAGAAGTGTGTATCTTTTAATCCCAAACTTCTAATTTATCCCCCCTACCTTTCCCCTTTGGTAATCATAAATTTGTTTTCTGTGTCTGTGAGTCTATTTCTGTTCTGTAAATAAGTTCATTTGTATCATTTTTTTAGATTCCACATATAGGCAATAACAAATGACATTTGTCTTTCTCTGTCTGGCTAACTTCACTTAATATGATAATCTCTAGGTCCATCCGTGTTGCTGCAAATGGCATTATTTCATTCTTTTTGACAGCTGAGTAATATTTCATTGTATACATGTACTACATCTTCATCTATTCTTCTGTCGCTGGACATTTAGGTTACTTCACTACTGTAATAGTGCTGCTATGAATATTGAGATGCATGTATCTTTTTCAACTATGTTTTCCTCTGGATATATGCCCATGAGTGGGATTGTAGGATCATATTGTAGTTCTACTTTTAGTTTTTTAAGGGACCACCATACTGTTCTCCACAGTGGCTGCACCAATTTATATTCCCACCAACAGTGTAGGAGGATTCCTTTTCCTCCACATCCACTCCAGCATTTATTGTTTGTAGACTTTTTGATGTTGGCTATTCTGACTTGTGTGAGGTGGGACCTCATTGCTGTTTTGATGTGCATTTTTCTAATAATTAGCGATGTTGAGCATCTTTTCATGTGTCTTTTGGCCATCTATATGTCTTCTTTGGAGAAATGTCTATTTAGATCTTCTGCCCATTTTTTGATTGGGTTGTTTGGTTTTTTTTTTTAATATATATATATATATTGAGCTATGTGAGCTGTTTGTATGTTTTGGAAATTAATCCCCTGTCAGTCACATTATTTGCAAATATTTTCTCCCGTTCTGTAGGTTGTCTTTTTGTTTTGTTTATGGTTTCCCTTGCTGTGAAAAAGCTTTTAATTAGGTCCCATTTGTTTATTTTTATTTGTTTATTTTTTGAAAAAGCTTTTAATTAGGTCCCATTTGTTTATTTTTGTTCTAATGTATAGAACATTATTCTATAATGATTAAAGACCACATGTGCCTAAGGGGTTACTGTCATTGCAGGGAAATTCATGAGAGAAGAGAACTTGTCTTGTCCACCATTGTATCCCCAGCACTAATATCATACCTGACACACAGTAGAAGCTCAATAAATATTTATTGAATAAAAAAATTTGGAATATTGAGTAACATTTAAAATGTAATTAAAGTCCTTGACATAGTAGTTAATGTGATGTTAATATTAATATATCTAACAAGAATGCTAAACATTTTCAGATCTGTTAACATCATAATAACCCAGGGGGGAAATTACTATTCTTTCTATAGCAATCATTGCTACTGTCAATATTTATAACTTTGCCTATTGCAGATCAAGAAGTTTTTCCCTCTTAGGTATTGTCCTGAATAAATCATTCCTAGTCTGTTGCATAGTGTTTTCAGATTTGCATCTTTGAATTTCAGTAACAGCTAGTCTCCTTGCAATAGGTTACATTGCAACTACATAAAAGTGCTTCCTGGCTCCCATAATAGAAACACGGTTGGGTTTCTGTATTCCTCAAAGAAAAAATCAATGAGAAAAGATATTTCTACACATATTCACATGGACAGCTTTTGGGAAAAATAAAAATAACTAGAAGAGTATCTGAGGGATGTTCTAGTTCAGTACCACACTTAGCAATGAAAGGTTTCTTCCTCCTTTTGAAAGGAAGAGGGTGGCAAATAGTATTTGATCAGTCGGCTCCAAATAGTTAAATATTTCTCTTTAAAAATAGCTGTAGTCCATCAGGCTTCCCTGGTGGTGCAGTGGTTAAGAATCCACCTGCCAATGCAGGGGACACGGGTTTGAGCCCTGATCCAGGAAAATCCCAAGTGCCGCGGAGCTAAGCCTGTGCGCCACAACTACTGAGCCTGCACTCTAGAGCCCACGAGCCACAACTACTGAGCCCGCGAGCCACAACTACTGAGCCCGTGAGCCACAACTACTGAGCCCGTGTGCCACAACTACTGAAGGCCGTGCGCCTAGAGCCCATGCTCCATAACAAGAGAAGCCACTGCAATGAGAAGCCCACACACTGCAACAAAGAGTAGCCCCCACTCACCACAACTAGACAAAGCCCACGCACAACAACGAAGACCCAACACAGCCAAAAATAAATAAATAAATAAATAAATAACACTAGTGCACACACGTACACACACATCACTCACAGTCATTACCTTTTTACATAATGCAAACAGTTTGCATAACTAGTATCAGTGATGGAAACTCTCTTGCATACCTGTCTGACCGAGAAGAATGGAGTTGGGTATGCATAGACTCATAACCACATCTCATCCACACAAACGGTACCCTCCAGCACTCCCCATGCCTTTCCCTATCATTTTGGTGAAACAATCTCTTTTTTTCAGTCCTAAGTTGAGATGTATTGAGTTTCAGACTGAATACTGTGCTACAGATTATATTGCTATGAAAATACATCCCTATTCTATTTTTAATAAAGTAAAACAAACACATCAAAAATTATTTGAAATCCATTCATGTCTAGAGAAGTGACTGAAGGTTGACCTTCCAGTGTTAAGAAAAATGACCAAGTGGAAAAGCTGGCACAGCTTGCATATTTCCCGTCTCTCTCACATAGCACCACATCGCCTCCATAGCTCCTTGCTTGTGCCTGACTTCTTGAAACTTTCTTTTCCCTATTTCAACCCAGGAATCATCAGGCAAAGCCAGTAAAATCAGAGGTGTCCTTGGAGTGGCTCAGATTTCAGAAAACCCACCCTATGGTAGGCAGAGTGACCATGTGTGGTTCAAGGTACCCACATGGTGACCTGGAGAATATGGTATTTCTATTCATAGTCCAAGCATCAGGAGAAGCAGGGTGAGAGGGCGATAGTACATCTTAAGCGGGTGGCAAAAGAAGAGTTTCAGGAAAAGCAGGGTGGGCGATACTGGCTATCCAGGTAGATTACTCATCAGGTGATGTGTCAGGAGCCTGGACTCACATTCACAGTTAGGGGCTCAAGAGAACAGATAAGAATAAAGCAGGGTTCAGGGCCAAGGGAATAGGAGGTACCGGAAAGTTTCCTAGACTAGAACCTTGAAAACAAAGATCAAGGTAGGAGCAGGTTGCCAAGCTGAGCTGGGGTCCATACTGGGTTACTGTTGACTCCGTGCTGGACCACGAGTGTTGGTCTAAATGGCTCGTGACCATCAGGAAAAGGGTATGCTGGGCCTTGAGGTAGGTTTAGAGACAGCAGACTTGCAGAGAAGGGGTAGGTAGAGGCTTGGAATTGATTTCTAGACCTTTCTCTAATCTCAAGTTGTCCATCAGAATTTCCTGCCCTGGCCTCAGGCCTTTCCTTTCTATACAAATTTATCCTTTTCTATTTATATAATCTTAACTGAAGGATGGGTTACTGGTTAAGATTGTTCCTTTCCCCATCTTCAGAAGAACCTCAGAAGTCAAAATGGAAGCAAATGCTCAGCAGAATTAGCCGAGTGCGCAGAGTATAATACTGAAGCTGGTTTGCCTCTGCTTCTCACAATTTTGATCTCATACAGGATGGCAGCCAGGTTAGAAAAGTACACTCGCGAAAACATGTTGCACTGATGAAAGGTAGAGATGCCTGACTGAACACGCTTGGGGATGAAATAACCATAGCTGAGCTTGTGTCAACAACTGTACCTCACTGTCATTAAAGTTAATCTGTCCCACCCAGTCCCTCTTCCTTCTTAGCTGCCTTTATCCTCCATCAGGCCTTGTTATTGCTAACTCGGATTCTTAGGGTTCTCTTTTTTTTTTTTTTACACCTTTATTGGAGTATAATTGCTTTACAGTGGTGTGTTAGTTTCTGCTTTATAACAAAGTGAATCAGCTATACATATACATATATCCCCATATCCCCTCCCTCTTGCATCTCCCTCCCACCCTCCCTATCCCACCCCTCTAGGTGGTCACAGAGCACCAAGCTGATCTCCCTGTGCTATGCAGCTGCTTCCCACTAGCTATCTATTTTACATTTGATAGTGTATATATGTCCATGCCTCTCTCTCACTTTGTCACAGCTTACCCTTCCCCCTCCGCATATCCTCAAGTCCTCTCTTAATGAATCCCATAGCAACTGATTTTCCCTGCTCCAATCCCTTTATTTATTTATTTAGGCTACACATGGGAGCTTAGTTCCCCAACCAGGCAGAGAGCCTGTGCCCCCCGCAGAGGAAGTGCAGATTCCTAACCACTGGACGGCCAGGAAATTCCCTCCAATCCCTTTTAAATATCAAAGCCACCGTGATTTTTGTCAACTCTGCTGTGCTGTATATTTCAGTAGTTCCATATCACCCTACTGTGAATTAAATTCACTTAAAAAAAAGTGACTTAAACATGTTTCCAGTATTTCCTTTTACCATCCAACCTGTCCCCAGAGAATCTGTAAACTTTGATTATTCCTGGTTTTTTTAATACATTTATCCCTTTCTCACTCCTGGGCCTTGGTCTTTGCTGTTTCCTGCTGGGCATGTCCTACCTCCATCTCTACCTGACAAAATCCTACCCATTATTCTAGATGCCGCTTGAATGTGTAAAGTATTTCCTCTCAACCACCGGGGTTTCCTCACGTCTTCAATTTTCCATGGCTCTCTATCTCTCATGTTTACTATATTCATCACATCCTGTGCTGGGTTAAGAGTTTTGTGTCCATGCTTATAGGGCTTGTTCCTAGTAATCTTTTAATATATGTTTGTTGAATTTAAAACAAGCAAAGCATGATTCCTGTATATATAGACACACATATACACACATACATGCACACGTATGAGCTACACATAAACAACACTATTTTATAATAGATTAAGAAATTCAGAATTCTTAAAAAATAGGTGACACTAAGACTCTATAGAGAAAGTACAGAGGTTCAAATCTAATGGGGACATGGTTACCATGTAAAGTGTATTTTCAGTCTTCAAAATTTGGTTTTAACCACCACCTTCTAGAAAAGACTCCCATCTGAAATATGCTTTCAGAATCTGTATGAAAACCACCGTGTAGTTAAAATGAGAGAAGAGAATTGAGCTAATTAGGAAGTCATATAAAAAAAAAAATCATAGTTTGGCCATTCAGTCATTCTGGTGAAGTCTACTGAAGCTGAACATATCCAGGGGCTTTTTTTAGCTTTATCAAATCATGCAATTAATTCAGAAGGAAATCTCTACTGCAAGGTTTGTTTTATTTCCTTAGTTGTGGTTTTGTAAATAACTTAAAGCACTGGGTCAGGATGGTAAAGCCTTCTTAATTTAGAAAATCTGGCCTCTGGCATCTTGGTGTCCAAATAGTGCTGGGGGAAAAATGACATATTGCCCATAGCTCTGAAAGTAAACGTGATCGATACCCTGTAACCCAACCTGATATGGCTTTCAATTCTAAATGAAATCATTATACTCCTTTTTCAGAAATATCCATGACCATCTCCCCCCAAAAACAAAATATATACCCAAACCACTAATCTTGCTTCTGCCTCAGCAAAACAAGTTTTGTAGTGAAAAGCGAAGAGCTAAGAGGGTAAAAAGATTGGGGTTCTAGTTCTAATTCAACCTCTGGCCATGTAAACTTGGGTGAAACACCTCCCCATTTAAATCCTCCATCTTCAGTCTGTAAAATAAGGGAATAACACTGTTGCCTTGCCTATTTCATGATGAGGACTGAATGGATTAAATCAAGGGAAGGGATTTTGTAAATTGTTAAGGACCCAAAACTCTGATGATACTAATGCCAATTCCCACTGACTCTCCAGTAATCTCCAGCCAGCGACCCTCCAGTTGCCTTCCAGTCCACTTCACATGCAACCCTGCAGAGTCTGTGGTTTTCTGGTTGCTCGTACTTGTGAGGGCCTGTGGCTTCTCCTGTCTGCCCATCTGAGCATTGTGCTTCCTTCAGAGACTTTATTCCCCCAAGAAACTTTCATCCCTAATCAACCCACCCAAATCTTGGTTTTCAGAATTCTGTTCACACTTATACCCTCAACCTCAAAAAGAGCATTAGTTTATGACTTGGTGTATTCTGATTATTACAATTTGCAAGTCTCAGAGCCACTAGAGTGTGAATTTCTATGTGTAAATATTACATCACTTACTTCTTATTTCTTTTTAATTTTTATTGAAATGTGGTTGATTTACAATGTTGTGTTAGTTTCATATGTACAGCAAAGTGATTCAGTTATATATATGTATATATAAAACTATATATATAAATTCTTTTTTTAATATTCTCTTCCATTATAGGTTATTACAAGATATTGAATATAGTTCCCTGTGCTATACAGTAGGTCCTTGTTGATTATCTGTTTTATTTTTAGTCCTATGTATATTTTAATCCCAAATTCCTAATTTATCCCTCCCCCCTTCCCTTTTGGTAACCATAAACTTGTTTTCTATTTCTGTGAGTCTATTTTGTAAATAAGTTCATTTGTATCATTGTTTTTAGATTCTACAATGTAAGTTATAGCACCTACCTCAGGGCTGGGCACACAGCTTCTATAAAGGATGAACTACTTGTTTTTCCAACTTTCTTTTCCCAAAGTTACTGACTAAAGGGCACTTTGACCCCCTAATTTTCTGAAATCTAATCCATCATAAAGTTCCTCTGTTTTACCTTGAAAATAAAGTCTCAAATCTGCCCACTTCTCTCTCTCTCTCTCTCTCTCTCTCTCTCTCTCCCTCTCTCTCCCTCTCTCCTCTCCTCTCACAGCTAAATCTCACCTACAGCCCTTCAAAAGCCTCTTTGCTCCCACTTCAGCAATAGCTTTCCACTAATCCACACAGCCAGAAAAATTCATTTTTTAAAAAATAAATTTATTTTATTTTATTTATTTTTGGCTGCGTTGGATCTTCGTTGCTGCACGCGGGCTTTCTCTAGTTGCAGCGAGCAGGGGCTACTCTCCATTGCGGTGCGCGAGCTTCTCATTGTGGTGGCTTCTCTTGTTGTGGAGCACGGGCTCTAGGTGCACGGGCTTCAGTAGTTGTGGCGCACGGGCTTAGTTGCTCCACGCATGTGGGACCCTCCAAGACCAGGGATCCAACCCATGTCCCTTGCATTAGCAGGCGGATTCTTTTTTTTTTCTTTTTTTTTTGCTGTACGCGGGCCTCTCACTGTTGTGGCCTCTCGCTCCCTTTTTTTGCTGTATGCGGGCCTCTCCCTTGTGGCCTCATTGCGGAGCACAGGCTCCGGACGCGCAGGCTCAGCGGCCATGGCTCACGGGCCCAGCCGCTCCGCGGCATGTGGGATCTTCCCGGACCGGGGCACGAACCCACTTCCCCTGCATCGGCAGGCGGACTCTCAACCACTGCGCCACCAGGGAAGCTCTAGGCGGATTCTTAACCACTGCGCCACCCAGGAAGTCCCCAGAAAAATTCAGTTTTAAAAATCCACTTATGCCTGCTTTCTACTTAGAATCCTTAAGTGACTTTTCATTACACTTTGAATAAATTCCCAGTGCCCAACAGTGGCCTCCGAGGCCATGTATGATGTAGCCCCGACCAATGTCTCCAACCTCACATCATGGGCCTCCCTCCCTGCTTCCCCTCCTCAGTGACGTGGCCTCCGTGTATGGTCAAATCACCCGAGATGGCTGTTCTCTCGCGCTCTGTACATCCCCTGCCTGACCAGCACCTGCTTCACCTACACCTGCTCACATGACTGACCTTCCTACATACTTGCCCCTGCCCCAGCTGGTGATTGTTCTAACTTTAAATCAGAATATCTCCACCCATTAGCTTATCAAAGGGATGATAAGGAGTGCCTCTGCTGGTTTCCCTGGTAACCAATAAGCCAACCTGATGTCAATTCCCCCTATAATTGGCTACCTCCCCCTCCCCCAAGGAACGAAGCCTGCCGCCACGTCCTGTTCGCTGTCTGCTGCATACGGTGGGGTGTCATTCCAGGACCTTGCTTCAGACAGGTAAGCTCCCCCCATCCATGAAGCCGTTGATGTCTCTGTCACTGACTCCAGGCTCTTTCTTTGGTCTTGAGGACGGGCAAGCACAGGCCTTGCTGGCCTGCTGTGGTACGGCCCAACATTTGGTGGGGCAGCCAAGAGACCCAGGAAACTCCTGTGAGCACCAAGCTGTCAGAGAAACCAGGCCGGGGGATGGAAAGTTGCAGGGGCCCAACCACGATAGCACGTGGGGCCTGAAAGTTGTGAGTGTGATCCCGGGGTGGCCGTCCACTGATGTGGGACCTGAAAGTTGTGGGAGGTAATCCCTGAAGTTCCAGGGGTGATCCGGGGGGGGCCGTCCACTAGTGTATGGGGCCCTGGGGTGGATGATGAACGGGGGCCGCCAAGAGAGTCCAGAGAACTCATATAGACACCCCAAGGCTGTTGAGATATTGGCCGCCGCTACCGTGGGGAAAAAAAGTTCAGTAATAAGCTGGTGGCCACAACTGTGGGCTGACTGTTGCCTTTTATATTAAGAAAGGCCACAGAGGGTGAGCTAACAGCAGAGGCGAAGGTCAACTTGAATGCTAGGCCACCAGGCTGTTTCTTTTAGAGTCCCCTCTCCAGGGGGGTGGCTCTGGGTTTGCGAAAGCCAGGGGTGGCCTTACCCTCCTTATAACTGGATGGGGCACTGCTGCCACCGACTCTTCTCTCCATTGACCCGGTAAGTGCTTGGCTCCAAAATTTGCCCACATCCTGGCAAATGACAGTTCTTGGCATACTAGGCATCTTATTCACGGTACTCTTTGGCTGCTGGTGTCTGTATTATATTTGTGGTATCTGGTTGCAGTACCCCCTACATACCTGACCCCAGGGATATGCAGAAGAAGGGTGGACCAAGACTGTATCTGTCGGTTGTGCAGGGTGTGTAGGGGTGGAGTTCATGGTCAGGCCACTCAAGATGACGGTTCTCTTGCTCGCTGTACAGGCCCTGCCCGACCAGTGCCTGCTTCACCCTACTAAGCACATGACTGACCTTCCTCCATACTTGCCCCTGCCCCGGCCAGTGATTGTTCTAACTTTAGATCAGAATATCTCCACCAGGATAGTTTATCAAAACGGTGGTGAAGGGCGTGCTCCTCTGCTGGTTTCCCTGGTAACTGATGAGCCAACCTGATGTCAATTCTCCCTATAATTGGAAACCTCCCCCTCCCCCCAGGAGCAAAGCCTGCCACCACATCCTGCTGCCATCCGCTGCACACAGCGGGGTGTCACTCCAGGACCTTGCTTATAACATGTAAGCTCCCCCATCCATTAAACTGTTGATGTCTCTGTCGCTGATTCCGGGCTTTTTCTTCAGTCTTGAGGCTGGGCAAGTACAGGGCTTGTAGGCCTGTGGGGTGCAGCTCAACAAAGCTCCCCTGAGAGACTGCAGTCATGTGCCTCAGGGCCTTTGCGCGTGTTGTTCCCCTGCCCAAAGCATTCTTCCCTGGCACTCTGCATAATCAGTTCCTTCTCTTCACATATAGAAGCATCTTGCTTTTTTCCCCCGAATTCCTTCTCTTTAGAGGGACTGTGTAAGCAATTCCATCTCTGTACCCTGTATATGGCCTTCATCTTACTTATCATGATGGGTAATTATTAGTTATTTTCTGGTTTATTGCTGTATTATTTCTCTTTTCCCTAGATTGTAAGGTGCATGAAGCTAGGGACCATGTATGCTTTTTCCATCATTATGTACTCAGTACCTAGTACAACTGCCTGACACATAGAAGACACACAAATGAAATGTAACAAGTGAAATTGAGTACTGAGTATATGTCAGGTACTAGAAATACAAAGAAAATAATTCTAGGCCTCTGTCCCAAATCAGGGCTTCTCTCTGTCCCACCTCCTACTCCTGCATGAGAGCCAGTTTATGAGTACATTACTCCAGATAGGAAAATTCATAATTATACATATTTTGCACATAATCTGTGCAAAATGTTATGGGCATTTTCAACAAACAGTGCTGGGAACACTGAATATCCATGTCAAAAGAGTAAAGTTGGACCCATACCTTACACCATATGCAAAAAATGTAATACGGATCAAAAATCGAAATATAAGAACTAAAATGATAAAATTCTTAGAAGAAAACATTGGGGAAAGGCTTCATGCCATCGGATTTGTTAATGACTTCTTGGATATGACACCAAAATCACAAGCAACAAAAGTAAAAATAGATAAATTTGACGACATCAAAATGTAAAACTTTCATGCATCAAAATATACTATCAACAGGGTGAAAAGCCAATCCACAGAATGGGAGAGAATATTTACAAATCATGTATCTGATAAGAGATTAATATCCAGAATATGTAAACACTCCTACACCTAAAAGAAAGAAAGAAAAAGGAAGAAAAAAAAAACCACTTAAAACATAGGCAGAGGACTTGAGCAGACATTTCTCCAAAGAAAATATACAAATAGCCAATAAGTACATGAAAAGATACTCAACACCACTAATTATTAGGGAAATGTAAATCAAACTCACAATGAGATACCACTTGACACAACTAGAATGGCTATTATTTAAAAAAAAAAAAAACATAACCAGTGTTGGCAGGATATGGAGAAATTGGAACCCTTGTGCACTGTTGGTGGGAATGTAAAATGATGCAGCCGCTATGGAAAACAGTATGGCAGTTCCACAAAAAATTAAAAAATCGAATTATTGCATGATCCAGAAATTTCATTTCTGGGTGTATATCCAAAAGAATCAAAAGCAAAGACTTGAACAGACATTTGCACACCAACGTTAATTAGCAGCACTATTCATAATAGGCAAAAGGTAAAAGTAATGCAAGCATCTATCAATAGATGAATGAATAAACAAAATGTACGTATCAACACGCAATGAAATGTTATTCATCCTTGAAAAGGAAGCAAATGCTGACTCATGCTACAACATGGATGAATCTGGAGGACATTATGCCACGTGAAGTAAGCCCATCACAAAAGCACAAATATTGTCCGACTGCCATGTATGTGGTGCCTCGAGTGGTCAAGTTCATAGTGCCAGAAAGTAGAGTGGTGACTGCTAAGGGCTGGGAGAAGGACAGATGGGGAGTTATTGATTAACGGGTATAGAGTTTCCATTTAGGAGGACTAAAAAGTGCTGGAGGTGGACGGTGGTGATGGTGGCACACGTGTGAGTGTGCTTAATGCCACTCAACTGTGCATCAAAAAATGGTTAAAATGATAACATTTATAACTCTATTTTATCACAATAAAAATAGTTTAAAAAATGTTACGGTACTATAAAAGAGCAACTAGCTGGATTGGGAAGGATTCTGGTGAGGGAAACAAGGACTTCACAGAAGAGGTCACTTCTAAACAGAAAGAAGGGAAAAGATATTTCTGGACAAACGGAAGAGCATATACAAAGGAAAGTATGAGAGTGCAGGGTTTGTTCATGGGATGACAGTTTGGTGAAAGCTGGTATAAGCCTGAGCTGTAACCACCGAAAAATCCCAACAGCTCTGAATCAAAGACATTTTAAGTTACATTCTATTTACTTGAAACTTGACAGCCTGCGTATGTTGTGTTTGGTTATTCACCAGACTATGTAATAAGTCAGAAGACCCACTTTCCCCTTCCCGCTAGATTCCAGACAGCTTATTCAATTCAACAGTGAACTTGAAGGTGAGAATTTTGCCCAAGAACTAGAGAACCATGTTACAGAGATGCAACCTTTTCACCTCAAGTCTGAATCCAGATTTCAATATCTAAAAGCTAGAAGAAGACCTGGTACCAGTACATTCCCAGAACCAAAACATCTAGCCTAATTTAAGCCTGGGAGAAGTTTTAATTCTCCGCCTTAAGGCGCTTTCAAGAGTCATTAAAAATCTCATTTTACTTTGTTCTCACTAATCTAAAAAAATATTGTCTCAAGCCTAAGGTTAATGCTTTATCTTGCATGGTTAATTGTACAGGTCTGTTATAAGTAGCCAAATAAATCTCACCTGCTGTTGCCACTCTGACGATAGAGAGTTGACTATGGTGAAGAGATGTGGAAATCATAACACTCTGTCAATATGATTCATCATGGGTTATGTCAAGGCCATAAAAGTGTGAAACAGTGTTTCCAGTGCCAAAAGCAATTGGATAGTAAGACCTAGGGAAAAACCTGCTTCAGTTCAGAAATGGATCAGGAAAATGCACACATCTTTCAGAGACCTGTTCGAAGGTCCAAGCTTCTCCCCTATGTGAACTCACCAAGATAAGGTTTCACCCACCAAAGGACCTAAATGAAGGAAGGAAGGAAGGAATGGTTTGAGGAATGGGTTTTAAACCAAAAAAGAGTCTGAGACAGTAGAACCTCTTTTGTCTGTTTCACTGCATTAAATACGGGTTAAATGCCTTCTGAGAAGGTAATTTGCACGCCTTCAAGTGAAACATAAAGGCATTTCTTCTGGACAAAAGAGTTGTCCGTTTTGATCATTTTTCTTCCTTTCGTATGTCATCTCACTTGACCCTGCTGTGTTCTTTTTTTCTCTACTCCATTATAATCTGCATGAGAACCTCACTTAGCTCAACACCCTCCACCCAGTGCCTTCAGGGAACGGAGGTCGCTTCTGTATTTTGGGTTTGGTTTTTCCCATAAGTATGTTGTAAAAACTATATTCTTCCTTCATATCAAAACCCATGCAGTTTCTTTTTTCTAATTTTAGTTTCCCTCGGTGAACAGCAACCTGCAATCAAAATTTTGGCAGATAAATATATTACAGGGCTTTTCCTTTTATGAGCGCGGCTGTTGAACTCGGGCATATAATATGGGAGGTTAAAGAACATTTTTCATGCCAACCATTAATCTCCTCCTCTTTGCTCCCATCACACTCCCATCTCCACCTCTATTACTGCATATACCAAGTCCAGTGTGTTCGGTAATGTATTATCTGCTCCATGAGGGTAAATTACTCTTTCATTCAACAAGCATTTATTGAGTGGCAGCTATAGACCAGGCACAAGACTATTGGTTGAAGATACAAAGAAAAATCAAATAGAGTCTCACTTCTCAAGGAGCCCACTTTTCTCCTACTTCATCGTATGTACTGTCTATACATTTTGGTGGATTAAACTAAATCACTAGATAATGCCTCAGCTTGAAGGTACTAAGGGACTTTGGCCTCATTAAATAAGCAAATGTTTCTGTAATGCTCTCCGCATACATCACCACATGCTTGTTTCCTCTCAGAGGTTTCCAATAGCAAATATTCAAGGAACTGTGGCCCCAAAGGTGGCAGAGGACAGGAAGGGAAAGGTCTATCCAGGCAGTACAGGAGATGAAGGAAGATCCTGGGGAACGTGGACAGCAGGAATTGATCATGTCCTTCTGCATCTATGTCTGTAGTAAAGGACAGCTTTGGATGGCTCTGCATCACACAGGGTTTTGGGTTTTTTTAATTGATGTATAGTTGATTTATAATGTTGTGCTACTTTCTGCTGTACAGCAAATGACTCAGTTATACACATATATACATTCTTTTTTATGTTCTTTTCCATTGTGGTTTATCATGGGATATTGAATATAGTTCTCTGCATTATACAGTAGGACCTTGTTGTTTATCCACTCTGTATATAAAAGCTTACATCTTCTAACCCCAGCCTCCCACTCCATCCCTCCCCCAACCTCCTCTGTTTTCTATGTCTGTGATTATGTTTCTGTTTCACAGATAGGTTCATTTGTGTCATATTTTAGATTCCACATATAAGTGGTATCATATGGTATTTATCTTTCTCTTTCTGACTTCACTTAGTATGACAATCTCTAGGTCCATCCATGGTGCTTCAAATGGCATTATTTTGTTCTTATTTATGGCTGAGTAGTGTTCCATTGTATATATTTACCACATCTTCTTTATCCACTCCTCTGTCGATGGACATTTAGGTTGCTTCCATGTCTCAACTATTGTATTGATGGACAGTGCTGCTGTGAACATTGGGGTGCATGTATCTTTTCAAATTATGGTTTTCTCTGGATATATGCCCAGGAGTGGGATTGCTGGACCATATGGTAGTTCTATTTTTAGCTTTCTGAGGAACCTCCATACTGTTTTCCATAGTGACTGCACCAACTTACATTTGCATCAACAGTGTAGGAGGGTTCCCTTTTCTCCACACCCTCTCCAGCATTTGTTAGTTGTAGACTTTTGAATGATGGCCATTCTGACCAGTGTGAGGTGGTAACTTGTTCACACAGGATTTTTCTACTTTTTGAACTTGACCAACCTTAGAATCCAAAGAAGCTAAAGTTGAACTCATAATTCAAACTTTTCACAAAGTTTGGGCAAGTCATCAACTAAATGCTTCTTTATGGCTTCATGTGGTGACCTGTGATCTGACATACCACAGACATAGGTATCTAGACCGAGATGAAGAAAGAGACTGTCTAAGTGGTAAGGCCCCCCTGACCAAGTAATATCACAACAAATAATCTATGGATTAGGAGACTTAGACTCTCCACAGGCCTCTTAAAGTTTATTTACATTCTTGGTTATGTTATAGATTAAACCAAGTTCATTTTTTCATGAGTTTCTATTTAGGAAATCCTTAAAATTAGTTAGAAAATAATAACGTTCATCATTAAGTTAACAGTTATTGAGCGCCATTCCATGCCAGGCCCTGTGTTGCGTGCTGCAGGCACAAAGGTAAATATGACACCTTCTCAAGAAGCTTCCAGTCCAGAGAAGGGACAAACAGTTAAGTAAACGTGCTGAGGGGGACCAGATTTTTCATCCCCCTTTGACTCACAATTGCTCGAGTCACATGTGTCTTCCCTAGAACTAAAAGAGAGTATTTGCTAACTTGATTGCCTAACCTTTTGAGATACAAATTAGAAAAATAGGGAGAAAGAAGAAACAGGAAAGGAAATGGTAGCAGGGGATGAAGGGAATAAAGAGGCTAAATCAGACGGCTGAAAGGGAAAGGATGAAGCAGAGAGATAAAGAGAAAAGTCACAGGAAACTAAAGCTGAAGAGAGCATTTTGGAGGCTGGTATGTAAGCAACTCTGGAATATAAGAGTTTATCATGTGGAGGGTAAGAAAACAGAAGAATGGAGAAAAGAATTCTGAGAACAGTTGTTCTGAGGTAGGAGTTGAATCTCCTTTGTTGTTTGGTTGAGAGAGAAAAAGAATATATTATGAAATCATTTTGAGCCAGCCAGGCCAGGCTTCTTTATGTGTGATTCTTTACAGAGACTGAGCCACATGGAGCCCCAACGTTTAGAGTGCATTTGAAATACAGGCTCTATAATGGGACTGCGTAAATGAGCATGACCGCTGAGTTTCACAGTTTGGGAACACCAACATTATTTAGCTAAGAAGAACTTTTCTCAGGATGAAGTGTTCTAATGGGTGATTTATTTCAATGTAACATTATCTTGCATTGCCAGTGAAAGCTCCAGGAAAGCAGGTGATGCATGAATGGTTGAGTGGCATTAAAAAAAAAAAGCAAGGTAGGTATTCAATAGTAAAAAGATGGAAAACAGATGGAAAATGGAGAACAGAGCAGAAATTCAACAGCTGAATAGTGTTGGAGGAGGTAGGGAAGGACACAGGCAGTATGTGGGCCTATGAGCTGATATTTGTCATCCTCAGTTCTATAGAATACTGCAATCCTGCTGACACTTGTTTGATTTTCTTTTTTGATAAAGAATAGGTGACTTTAAAGAAAAACGGAGCTGGAGGAAGCAGGCTCCCTGACTTCAGACTATACTACAAAGCTACAGTAATCAAGACAGTATGGTACTGGCACAAAAACAGAAATATAGATCAATGGAACAGGATAGAAAGCCCAGAGATAAACCCAGGCACGTATGGTCACCTTATCTTTGATAAAGGAGGCAAAAATATACAATGGAGAAAAGACAGCCTCCTCAATAAGTGGTGCTGGGAAAACTGGACAGCTACATGTAAAAAAATGAAATTAGAACATACCCTAACACCATACACAAAAATAAACTCAAAATGGATTAAAGACCTAAATGTAAGGCCAGACATTATAAAACTCTTAGAGGAAAACATAGGCAGAACACTCTATGACATAAATCACAGCAAGATCCTTTTTGACCCACCTACTAGAGAAGTGGAAATAAAAACAGAAATAAACAAGTGGGACCTAATGAAACTTAAAAGTTTTGCACAGCAAAGGAAACTGTAAACAAGACAAAAAGACAACCCTCAGAATGGGAGAAAATATTTGCAAACCAAGCAACTGACAAAGTATTAATCTCCAAAATTTACAATCAGCTCATGCAGCTCAATATCAAAAAAACAAACAACCCAATCCAAAAATGGACAGAAGACCTAAATAGATATTTCTCCAAAGAAGACATACAGATTGCTAATAAACACATGAAAGGATGCTCAACATCATTAATCATTAGAGAAATGCAAATCAAAACTACAATGAGGTATCACGTCACACCAGTCAGAATGGCCATCATCAAAAAATCTACAAACAATATATGCTGGAGAGGGTGTGGAGAAAAGAGAACCCTCTTGCACTGTTGGTGGGAATGTAAATTGATACAGCCACTATGGAGAACAGTATGGAGGTTCCATAAAAAACTAAAAATAGAGCTACCATATGACCCAGCAATCCCACTACTGGGCATATACCCAGAGAAAACCATAATTCAAAAAGAGTCATGTACCACAATGTTCATTGCAGTACTATTTACAATAGCCAGGACATAGTAGCAACCTAAGTGTCCATCCAACAGATGAATGGATAAAGAAGATGTGGCACATATATACAATGGAATATTACTCAGCCATAAAAAGAAACGAAATTGAGTTATTTGTAGTGAGGTGGATGGACCTAGAGTCTGTCATACAGAGTGAAGTAAGCCAGAAAGAGAAAAACAAATACCGTATGCTAACACATATATATGGAATCTAAAAAAGAAAAAACAGGTTCTGTTGAACCTAGGGGTAGCACAGGAATAAAGACACAGACGTAGAGAGTAGACTTGAGGACATGGGGAGGGGGAACGTTAAGCTGGGATGAAATGAGAGAGTAGCATCAACATATATACCCTACCAAATATAAAATAGATAGGTAGCTGCGTAGCACAGGGAGATCAGCTCGGTGCTTTGTGTCCACCTAGAGGGGTGGGATAGGGAGGGTGGGAGGGAGACGCAAGAGGGAGGAGATATGGGGATGTATGTATATGTATAGCTGATTCACTTTGTTATACAGCAGAAACTAACACACCATTGTAAAGCAATTATACTCCAATAAAGATGTTTAAAAAATTTAAAAAGTAATAAAAAAATTTAAAAAAGAATAGGTGACTTTTAACCTATGACATTTAAAAAAAAATCTGTCATGTTTTCAACAAATACAGGAATTTTTTTTCCCTTTAGGAGAAAATATGTTTTTACCTCTCTTCCTTCCCTGGTGATACAATATTATAGGAGTAGATATTCTAGACCAAAAGCAGGTCAGCATGAAATATCATGGCATGTACAAGAGACTGCAAGTTGTTTTTGGAGCTATAACAGGAGATGAAGGGCCATGTATGGAGCATTTACTCTGGGCCAGACTCCAGGATGAGCCCTTTACTTGTACCATTTCATAATCCTAATAACAATCCCAAAGTCGGTACTATTATAATCCCTATTTGATAAACTCAGAGGGATTAAATAACTGGCCCAAGATCACACAACTAGCAAACAACAGAATCAGGATTCAAATAAACAACTAAATTCCAGAGCCAATGTTCCCAATCATGGGACCTACTGCCCCCTCGTCTTGTACAGGAGGGTCTGAGCTCTGTCCTCTAGGCCTGTGCCTCTCTAACTAGGGCATGTGTTCAAAGGTACATGAAGCCAGAAGATATATGTGGTCATTTGCCTAGTAAATCAATTGTACTCAAAGGTCTGGAAGGGAACATTCTCAGGTAAGAAGACGTTAAAAAGGAAGAATTTTAAAATATCTTCTAAGAAAAAGAAATAAAAACATATTGTGGGTTAATATGCAAATTTTTGTGAATTATAAAGGTAAATCATGACGTTTTAAAAAAAATGTTTATTGGGGAATAGTTGATTTACAATGTTGTGTTAGCTTCAGGTGTACAGCAACGTGAACCAGTTATACATATCCGTATTTCCACTCCTTTTTAGATTCATTTCCCATTTAGGCCATTACAGAGTATTGAGTAGAGTTCCCTGTGCTATACAGTAGGTCCTTATTAGTTATCTATTTTATATATAGTAGTGTGTATGTGTCAATCTCAATTTTCTCATGCTTGTGGTCATTTTAGGCTATGCTCCCTTTCTTCCAGGCTTACCCATCTTCACTCTTTTTTTTAGGGCTTTCAAAAAGATTTTTGTGAAATATTGCTCTAGGCATGAGAGCCATGGAGAGTTTCAATAGCATTGTGTTCAAGTTTACATCGGAAAGCTTTTCCACAGGGAGGGAGGAACATGAGGAGAGAATCAGTCTTCACCGGTAGAGTAGAGCATGGATTTCAGGACACTGAGCTCATTTTTAGACAGAGTGAGTCTGAGGTGCCTGGGAACTTCCAAGTGGGCGTGTCTATGTGGACCATTGTATGTGGGTCTGGAACTCAGGTGAGATCTTCCACAAAAACCTTGTACCACCTTCTTGTACTACCAGCATTCACGGTGGGTTCCCACCTAGAGCTTAGAACAGTGTCTGTTACAGAGTAGGCACTTGAAAGCTCTTTGTTGAATGAAGGAAGTAGAAAAAAGAGTACATGTACTAATAACGTGTTTGATAAGAGATTCTGTTTATGCTAAATTACAAAAATATTCAGAATTAAAGGACCTTCTATATCTTTATATGTGTTTATTACATTCATAAACACTTTATAGGGTTCCTATGGTATAATGATATTTATCTCTAAGGAAACCACTTTCAAGAGCACAAAGCCTCCCTGTAGTACTACGGCATTATAGATAAAAGCTTTGGCTTTCAAAATGCCGATTGTTTGATATTCCTATAACGCAGAGATGTTACTAAAGGTAAATGTTCATAAAGAGCTTTTGAATAAACCCTTCCACCAGAGGATAGGAGCTGTGTTTTGTTTTGTTGTTTCTCTGAGAAGATTCTTGGCCGCCATCACCATGTGCTCTGCCAAAGTTTGGCTTTTCTAAAACAGCAAGTGGATATATACACAAATTTTTTTTTTTTTTTCTTTTTTTTTTTGCGGTACGCGGGCCTCTCACTGTCGTGGCCTCTCCCGTTGCGGAGCACAGGCTCCGGACGCGCAGGCCCAGCGGCCATGGCTCACGGGCCCAGCCGCTCCGCGGCATGTGGGATCCTCCCAGACCGGGGCTCGAACCCGTGTCCCCTGCATCGGCAGGCGGACTCCCAACCACTGCGCCACCAGGGAAGCCCCACACAATTTTTATATGTAGGATATACATATTATATACATGTGTATATATATGTGCATATGTATATGCTTAGATATAACTATATGTTATGCTTAGATATAACGCTATGTTATATTTGTATATATCACAGAGTACAATTTTTCCTGTTTTCCAGCCTGACCTGCACCATACAACAAATCATTTGAATGTTTATTTTGCCTCAGATTTTTTTCTCAGTGCCTTCATTACTTTTCAATTTTTTAAAAACTCTACAGCTACATTCTCTGAGAAATTTATTTACTTCTGAGTTTCCTAGTTACAGCTTTATAGATTGCTAGGAGTTCTGGGACCTTTTGTTACTATGAGATTGAGTTCCAACTTTATGACTCACTTTCTGGAAATCAATTTTCTCGACCCAGAGTCCACTTAATTTCACCAGCCATGATAATTTTGAAATAAACTCTATATGTCCATAGATGGTACTTTAGAAACTATATTATCAGCTTGGGTTTACATTGAATTCCATTTTAATGTTCACATTGGATTTTATAGTATTTGCTTCCTCTAAGTGCACTTTTAGTGGGAAAATAAAATTTTATTTTGCAGTAAACTTCACATAAAATGATGCAGGTAGGGACTTCCCTGGTGGTGCAACGGTTAAGAATCCGCCTGCCAATGCAGGGGACATGGGTTTGAGCCCTGGTCTGGGAAGATCCCACGTGCCATGGAGCAACTAAGCCCATGTGCCACAACTACTGAGCCTGAGCTCTGTAGCTCCGCATGCGCAGGCCCAGCGGCCATGGCTTACAGGCCTAGCCGCTCCGCGGCATGTGGGATCTTCCCGGACCGGGGCACGAACCCGTGTCCCCTGCATTGGCAGGGGGACTCTCAACCACTGTGCCACTAGGGAAGCCCTCTCTCTTTTATTTCAGTCTTTCCCTATCACTTGTTCCTTTCCACCAACATTAAATATACTCAAGCCTTTCACAATTGAAAAAAATTTTTTTCTTCATTGACCTCATGTTCCTTTCCAATTTAACCCAACACCGCAGGGTTCTTCTTTGCCTTTCTCCATTATATATACAGTTGACCCTTGAAGAACTCAGGGTTGAACTGTACAGGTCCATTTATACACAGATGTTTTTCAATAGTAAATAGGACAGCATGACAAAGTCAGAGGGTGTTGAATCATGGATGTGGAACCATGAATTAGAGGAACTGTGGAGGTCTGACTATAAATTATACTCAGATTTTCAACTGGGTGGAGGTAGGTACCCCCAACCCCTGCATTGTTCAAGGGTCAACTGCATATGGAGAGAATTCTGATTCCTAACTGCAGTAGCAATATACTTAATCATTTACTTTATCTTACAGTACATACAGACTGTTTTTGATGACTGCAATCTCACCAACAACAAACTTACCGTGTGAAGTTTAATATTTCTTTGCAACTCGTTTTGTCTTTAGAATGTATCTAGTTGAAAGTGTACCTAGTACTGAGTTCAAAGTACTGACTTAAATCGAGTTTTTGTGTGTGTATGGTAATATTGTCACTTTGACAGAAAGACTAATTTATTTTGGCTTGTATTCAATTGTAGGGTTTTTTTTTCCATTTTTAAAAATTTTATTTTACTTTTTGTATAGGTACAAACTTTTAAATGGTTCAGATTAAAAGGTAAACTCAAAGAAGTCTCACTCCCCCCCGCCCCCATCCATCCCATCCCATTCCCACCCATCTCTGATGAGTAACCATTTTTTTTTTTTTTATAAATTTATTTATTTATTTTTGGCTGTGTTGGGTCTTCATTTCTGTGCGAGGGCTTTCTCTATTTGTGGCAAGTGGGGGCCACTCTTCATCACGGTGCGCGGGCCTCTTACTGTCACGGCCTCTCTTGTTGCAGAGCACAGGCTCCGGACGCGCAGGCTCAGTAGTTGTGGCTGACAGGCCCAGTTGCTCTGCAGCATGTGGGATCTTCCCAGACCAGGGCTCGAACCCGTATCCCCTGCATTGGCAGGCAGACTCTCAACCACTGCGCCACCAGGGAAGCCCGGGTAACCATTTTTATTAGGTTCTGATATTTCTTTTTTGTAAAAATTGCATATGTCTATTCTTTTTTCACCCGTATTTCTTCACAAATGTTACCATATTATATGCACTTATTGTAACCTGCTTTTTCCACTTAACAATACATCCTGGTTCAAGTCTGTAGTATCATTTTATGTTATATTTACTATCAATATTAGTTATAGTTACCATTTTTCTTTCTATATCTGATATCTTTCTGCTCTTTTTTTTCTTACTGTTTCTTTTGGTATTTAGAAAGGCTTTGCTTTTCTTCTAGGTTATAACTTTTCTAACATCTTTTGTAAAAAATAAAAACAAACAAAAAAAAAACCTTCACTTTTCTCTTTCTGCAGATTCTACCATTTGGCTTGTCAACTCTGATATATTTTGACTGCACATATTACCTGTACAGCAGTGAATTTGTTCTACTTTCTACTTTTTTTGTGAGGGGTTGGTTTATTTCTGTTTCATCAGAGCATACAATGCTTATACACTCTCCCTCTGCCTTTAAGTTTTAATCTTAGATCTACATTGAAATATATTCAATGTGTACCATCAGTCCATGTGCCAGGGTTTCTCCAGTCTTCTTTAGGTTGTATAAAGCTCACCCTCTAGTTATATTTGTGAACACAGTACTCCTTGAGTGCTCACATTTTTTAAACTGTTTCCATATAGCCTTAGTACTTGAAGGACAACTTGTCTAGATATGAAATCTGCGACTTACACTTTCTGTTCTTTCTTTAAAACAAAGTTTGGTCCAAAGTTGTCTTGCTTTCACAAACTCTGGTTTCAACTTGATTTTGTTCCTGTGTAAGTTATTTGGTCTTTTTGACTGAAGGCCCAGAGACTTTTTTGTCTTTATGAATAAAGTCTAAGTTTCACAGGATATGTCTCTGAGTTGACCATCTGGGAAGTCTTTTGAATTATAACTTTAAATAACAATACTGTTGTATCACTTTGTTTTTCTTATTCAAGGACTCCAATTATATGTATGTAAGGTCATCTTTGCCCATCTTCTATAGCTATCAGTTTCTCTGATTGTTTTTCTATTTTATATTCATGCTCTTGACTATTTTAATTCATTTCCTTAATACCCCTTGTTATATTTTTCATTAATTCTTTCTCTCTTGGTCACCTTGTAGTCTAATCTTCATTTATGAGATGATTTTCTTTCTCTTCTGTTTCTTTCTGGAGCTTGCTTAGTTCTCAAAGTCCTCCCCCCGCCCTTCTGAATTTTTGAAGTTTCTGACTGGGGTGGTGTTTTTGTAATATATGCAAATGTTTATTTAATGACATTATAATTTAGTTTTTCCACTCTTCACGGTTTTCAGAAGAATTTTCATCAACAGAAATGTTTTCTATTTTTTGTCTTCTTATAGTTTTTATGGTTGTTGTTACCTATTTTCTGTTTTCCAATATTTTATATTTTATTGGATTAGCAAAAAGAAATAATTCTATGTATACAGGTGTTGGGCATTTGGTAGCTTCCTAGTTTTCTTAGTTCAAGAGCACCCTCTTCTGTTGGTATAATAAACTGAAATTTCTTTAAAAATGGCAACTTTGTGATGAGAAGAATTAGTTTGTCTTTTTATTTGTGATTCTCTTTTATTTATTTAGATATTTGTTTTCCACTGTTTTTTTCCCCTTTTTTGCCTCGCCACCAAGTTTTTTCAATTCCGCACAAGTGGGACCCTCTCAAGATTTCCATCTTGGATCCCCTGCACTTTTGAGACACATTCTTTTGACTTTCAGGAGTTAGTGTTCTCATACACAAGGTGGTATCTTTTAAAAACTCTTTTTTCCATCACCACTAGACTAACACTGCCTTCTCTTTTTCATGAAGACTCTGACTCTCTACTTTGATATGTGCTCCAGAGTTGCCTTTACAACTAGTTATTTATTTCCCTTCTTCCCTGTAAATGAATTTATGATTTTCTTTACCTCCTAGTTATGTCATGGGCATGGGTCTGTGTAGTCTTCTGATTCTTCAAGGGCAACGCCATGCCCTTAGATAATTTATTCCTACTTACGTTCAAGTCACTCTTGGGATGATCAGAGAAGTCAGAAACATCAGGTACAATATCAGAACTAAGTTTTTAGAGGATTTTGGTGATGGACACATTGAGAACCTTTGCTTCACATAAGTATTTCCTGGAGATCTCCAGGTGCTCTCCATTTAGAAGTTAAAATAGTCTAGCACATGCAAAAGTATTCTACATCATTGTGGGAAGTGCAAATTAAAACCACAATGACATACCACTACACACCCACCTGAATGACTAAAACCAATTAGTATATTAAAATACCAACAACACCAAATGTTAATAAGGATTTGTAGCAACAAGAATTCTCAGGAATTGATAGTAGGAATGTAAAGTGGTACCACCTCTGGAAAAATTTCTGGAAGTTTTGAATAAAATTAAGCATACATCTATTCCTATAACCAGCAATTTCACCCCTAGATCTTGAGTCGAGATAAATTAAAATATAAGTTTGCAAAAAGACTTGTACAATAATGTTCAAGTTGCTTCATTCATAATAGCCCCAAACTGGAAGCAGCCATTAATCCATTAATGGATTAAGCAGTCAGGTATCCATTAATAGAGTAAGTAAACTATGGTATATTCATATAATGAAATGGTACTCAGAAATAAAAAAGGACAACCTACTGATACAAACAACATGGATAAATCTCGAAAACATTCTGATGATTACAAAAAGCTGTTATGGGCTGACTTGTGTCCCTCCACCCCCAAAATGTATATATTGAAGTCCTGTTTATAGTAATACCTCGATATATGACTGTGTTTGGATATAGGACATTTCAAGAAGTAATTTAGGTAAAATGAGATTATATGGGTGGGCCTCAATGCAATATGCTGGTTCTTTATAAGAGGAAATTAGGACACAGACAACACAGAGACAAAGGACAACCATGTGAGGACACAGCAAGAATGTAGTCATTTGCCAGCCAAAGAAAGAGGCCTCAGAAGAAACCAAATCTGCCAACATCTTGATCTTGGACTTTCAGCCTCTGGAACTATGAGAAAATGCATTTCTACTGTTTACACCATTAGTCTGTGGTAATTTTTATGGCAGCTCTAGCAAACTAATACAGAAGCCTTACACAAAACAATACATATAATATTATTCCAATTATGTATGGAATTCTAAACAGGCAAAACTATTTTATGGAGGAAAAAAAATCAGAACAGTAGTTGCCTCTGAAGGATGAACTAGGGCATTAACTAATTGGGAAGGGACAAACTAGAAGTGTCTGGGGTGATGATAAAGAGGTTTGGGTTCCACAAGTACATGCATTTGTCCAATCTCATGAATGTTCACTTAAGACTTGTGCATTTCACTAGGTACAAATGCTACGTCAAAAGAGGAAAACCGTAAACAATCAGTGGGTCCCACCTCTGACATGAGAAACCATAGCGTCCCCTTTTCTTCTTTTACACTGCAGTTACGGACCCAAGCACCGGTAGGGCTAGTGTATTTTGTGTGTTTCACTTGTATGTTGGCTAAAACCCGTAACGATGAAATTCCCTGGCTGACGTGCCTCTGCGGTGCTCATCAGCCAAGAGAGATTAGTTGAAGAATGAAGCCAATCGGAGACGACGCTTAACTTTTTATTCCCTGAGTAGGAAAAACGATCTCAGTCGTCCCACCGGCCAAAAGACTTCTTGATCCTCAGCCGAAGTCATCTGATGTATTGCCAAACCTAAATCTATAATATTCAGTGCCCTGAGTTGACTTGAGAGGGGATGATTCTCAAAATGTTTTGAGAAGCAAAGAAATAGAAATTTGCAAGAGGATAGGTGATAGCGGCCAGGCCTGTTCATGGTAAGGGGGTCTGGCTTCCTCAAGGTGGAAAATGAAGAAGCCTCTGGACTTTGGTTCAAAGCTCAGGTCCACTTTGTTGAAAGGGGAAGAAAAACTCCAGTGCTCTGACCTATGTCTTCCTGCCTATGGGTTGTCTAGCCTGTAATCTAGACACTAATATTCTATTTGTTGAGAAATTCTACCCTTTATGCCTTTTGGGAGGTTCCTATTAATTTCTCAAATCACATTAGTGCATCAGCTACATAATCTCCTTTGCATTTTGACTGTTTTGGGCCCAGATATCAAGTTCATTTGCCTCTCGGTGAGACAAACCTTTTTTATATCACTAAGCCTCCTCATTCGACCAGAAGGAAATGGGTAGGAAGCATGGCTAAGTGTACCCCACGGGGTTATGGCTGACAAACCTGATCTCAGAAAAGGGAAATAAACAGTGGTCCTAAGTCTTTGAGACTTGGGATGAGGCTTAATACAGGATCTTTACTTCTATTGCTAGAATTCTCCCAATCATCAGCTTTTGGGAAAAAACCTGAAAAAAAAATGTGCTTAGCTTGCAGCACAATAGCACTTCTAAAGAAATCTCTTACTCTCTGAACTCCTCACTCTTCTCCTGTTTATTCTCCTGTAAATAAAAGAAGATATTGCCTAGAATTGACTAGAATTTTGGTGTGGTCTTTAGGAGGAAGTCTGTTCTAAATCCATGGAGTAATCCCAGTCTCCATCTGAAAGAGTCCACCACTGGCTGTGAAGCCAATATCTGGTTATACTTACAGACTCCTTATGAGGTTCCCCCAAAATTCAAATCCTTTCTTCGAGGCCCTACTTTTTATAAAGGATATTATAGAAAAGTATATCCTGAATGCCATTTGTGTCTTTCTAAGAATAATATTCCATAAATAGATCCTTAAATAATAAATAAAAGCCTTACAAAACTGACCAATATGTAGCATCTAAGTCAGAAAACTGATGTGAGCAGTAATGGTATTGCTCCCTGAAGTTTCTACTAGTCACTATATCATCCTGTCCAATTTTACTTGAGCACACACTGGATTGGGACTTTTGCTCCATTTATGTACTCTGTTGAGACAGAACTTCAAAGACAATCTATTCCTCCATATATTGTTTTAATTGAGTTTTTCTGGTTGGTCATTCTCTACTTCACACAGACTTGCATTAAACATCTTTCTCCCAAGTATAGATGTTAATTAATTGATGGCTCAGTTAACCACTTCTCAAATTTGTTGCTTAGATGCAGTGAACTATGTAACCCATTAATTCCCCCAATAAAATAACTGTGCTATGACGCTTTATCTTAGCCCAAATCAAAGGGGCCTGGAAAATTCTAGAAACAGTAATGACCCAATCAATAATGTAGGGCTTTATAATCCCAGCCCCAAGAAGTAAATAAATGAATATTCTTTGAGCCTGATTGTATTCTTGATCACATTGTTCATTGACTAAATATTGTTTCTCAGGATATGGCAGTATTGAAAGTAAATGAAAACTGTCCATGAAAACAGTTCTTCCATGTTCAATCTCTTAGACCCCTTTAAATTCCAAGCTAATGGAAAAGTAATAATTTGGTACACACCAAATTTCAGCTAACCTCACAAAGGAAGCTTTTGAGCTATTGAATCAATATAAGACTGTATACTTCTCAATCCAATTTCCAGAAGACATTAATGTAATAAGTCTCACTGTGTATATGCTGACTGATGAGATACAGTTCCTTTTTGTGGGGAATCCATTTAATAGATAACTAAAGATTATGTTATCTGAATATTTACTATATAATACCACACTGCTCATAGGAAATGCAAACTATGTCCATGGTTCATCCAAGTTTTTATCTTTAAGAAATCTAAATTTATTAGATCACTCTGCACATCTCTCTAGGCCTTCCTCTGCAGAGTTGGATGAAAAAGGAACATAGGTTGTTAAATTCATTCATCATTGTAACTTCACAAATGCAATCTCTGGGACAAATCTAAATATAATTTCACATATATTTTTTAAGGAGTCAGTATTATTAAATGTTCAAAATCAGTCTATTGCAGTATCCTCACCTGTAAGTGCTAAACTGTGAAATGATTTCCTTCTAAAACTTACAGCTTCATCAATGCTGCTGAAATCACCACATAATTATTAGAGCAATTAGAACAGACATAAGCTGGTTAGGGTGGAATGACAATTTCTACCACTAAAGATTAATAACAAAGGAAAGAATTGACAGCACTTTGTTCAAATTTGCCTGTTGTGGGGAGAAAGGATTTTTTTAAAAAGATACATCAGATACAGGATAGGCTATAACCAATCTTGACCATGTCTATTTAGGGAAACCAGATTGACTACTCTATGTCTTGATTTAACAATACTTGTAGGGAAAAACACAATCTCCCCTATTCCCTTAAGCTTCTCCCCTAAAGCTATTAAATTCATTTTTACCCAATGACTCATAAAATAAAGATCTATTTCGAAAAGATAAATCTTAAAAAAAGGCTCAGTAGTGACAACAATAAGTAAAAATACTAGGGAAATTATTGCCCATGGTAAGATCTTTGAAAAAGACTGGTAGAAGCATAAATATCCATTGAAAACTAGACAACAATGGGATATCACAGCCTGAGTACAAAGATGACAGACATGAGAAGCGATAAGAAAACCAAACACTAAAGTTCCCGTATGCTCAGCCATTATTAGCTAAGTGATGAACCTATATGGCTTATGTATAAATGAACATATAACAATGAAAATCTCTCATTATTTCAAATATTCCAAAGACTGTTAGGAGAAACATGCCAACCTGGCAGTTTTATTTATTTTTAACAGCTTTACTGACGTGTAATTGATATACAAAAAGTGCATATATTTGGGCTTCCCTGGTGGCGCAGTGGTTGAGAGCCTGCCTGCTGTTGCAGGGGACACGGGTTCATGCCCCGGTCTGGGAGGATCCCACATGCCGCGGAGCGGCTGGGCCCATGAGCCATGGCCGCTGAGCCTGTGCGTCCGGAGCCTGTGCTCCGCAATGGGAGAGGCCACGGCAGTGAGAGGTCCGCATACCGCCAAAAAAAAAAAAAAGTGCATATATTTGATGTATACGATTTGATGGGTTTGGAATATGCATACATCCAGGAAACCATCACCATAATTAAGGTAATAAACATATCCATCACCTCCAAAAGTTTCCTCCTGCAAACTTGGTAATTTTAAACACCAAAAATTTAATTACCTTGGGGAATTCAGGTAAATAAATGTGCTAAGGGGAGTGTTAGTATCTGTATGGCTTCACAGTACAGGACAAATTGTTTATATTTTGTAGATTCAAGAAACCCCCTCCGTTAAGGAGTGGGGGGAGATGTACATCTATAATATATGAACAACTTCATAAATAAAGATATCCCCAAGAATAGATCATTTTTAATTTATTTAAAAAATTTTTTTAATTTTTTATTGGAGTATAGTTATTTACAATGTTACATTAGTTTCAGGTGTACAGCAAAGTGATTCAGTTATACATATACATATATGCATTATTTTTCAGATTCTTTTCCCATTGAGGTTATTACAGAATACTGAGTATAGTTCCCTGTGCTATACAGTAGGTCCTTGTGGATTATCTATTTTATATATAGTAGTGTATATGTGTTAATCCCAAACTCCTAATTTATCCCTCTCCCCCCTCACCTTTCTTCTTTGGTAACCATAAGTTTGTTTTCTAAGTCTGTGAGTTTGTTTCTGTTTTATAAATAAGTTCATTTGTATCAATTTTTTAGATTCCTCATATAAGTGGTATCATATGATATTTGTCTTTCTCTCTATGACTTTCTTCACTTAGTATGATAATCTCTAGGTCCATCCCTGTTGCTGCAAATGGCATTATTTCATTCTTTTTTAATGGCTGAGTAATAACCCATTGTATATATGTACCATATTTTCTTTATCCATTCATCTGTCGATAGAAATTTAGATTGTGTCCATGTCTTGGCTATTGTAAATAGTGCTGCAATGAACACTGGGGTGCATGTATCAAGTAAAGGTCTTTTGATATAGACATGTTTAACATCTGCTTAAGAAGACTAAGTGAAGTATTCCCAAGCTGTTTTATACAACTAATCCTAAAGAGACTGTGAGTATAATTTCTGATACCAAAAAGTGAATTGCCTGATACCAAAAAGTGAATTCTTTATCTTCTCAAGTTTAAGAATAGTCAATCTACAAACTTTTTGTGAAAGAATAATCAGCCCATGAAAATCCAAAGTCATGATTTTAATCTCATCATATAATATATATGAAAACATAAAAAAGAAAACACAGGGCTTCCCTGGTGGCTCAGTGGTTGAGAGTCTGCCTGCCGATGCAGGGGACACGGGTTCATGCCCCGGTCTGGGAAGATCCCACATGCCGCGGAGTGGCTAGGCCCGTGCTCAATGGCCGAGCACAATGCCTGTGCTCCACAACGGGAGAGGCCACAACAAGTGAGAGGCCCGTGTACAGCAAAAAAAAAAAAAAAAAAAAAAAGAAAACACAGTAAAAACTAAGATTGCTGGTTTACCTGTTGCCTTCATACAAGAGGAACTTTAACTAATTGCAAAGACAGTGGAGCTAAATTCAGAAACAAGCACTTGTCAATCCATGTTTTACTTCATTAAACAGAATGAACCTGCCAACTTGGAAGTAGGCAGAAAAGAGACTTTGACACATACCATTTTCTGTCCCTCAGCTCAGAGAGGCACATTCTCCATCAACCTGAGAAGTGATCAGAGCTTCACATCAACGTTCAGGCCAAATTTCAGGATCAGCCAGAATATGAATTCCCATCCCTCTCCACACTCCCATCTAGTAAATCTATAAAAATACTTAGATATTATAATGTGCATTAGAGAAATAGACTATAACCAGAAGAATATTCCACCGCATGCCAACAGAGCCTCATCAATGAACTGCTCTTGGGCAAGGCACCTTGCATGTGCTCTATCTGGAGATCTGAGAACCTACACCTCCCCGGTGGACAGTAGCACACACAGTGTGTCAGCAAAAAAGATGAAGAAGAGAAAGGAAGAGAGAGAAGGAGAAGGAGGAAAAGAAAAGAGAGAGAGATCCTTGATACTCAGATTAATGCAATCTCATCCTCCTGAGTCATAAAGTAAATAAACTTTGAAAACCATGTCATAACAAAAAAAAAAAACAGAAGAATTTTTTTTTTTTTTTTTTTTTGCGGTACGCGGGCCTCTCACTGCCGTGGCCCCTCCCGTTGCGGAGCACAGGCTACGGACGCGCAGGCTCTGCGGCCATGGCTCACGGGCCCAATCGCTCCGCGGCATGTGGGATCTTCCCGGACCAGGGCACAAACCCATGTCCCCTGCATTGGCAGGCAGACTCTCAACCACTGCGCCGCCAGGGAAGCCCCAGAAGAAATTTTTACAAAACTGCTTGGAGTCCTCGATAAGATGAAAAGAGATACGGTTTATGTGATAAAGGAGAAGAAAGAAATAAGGAGAATAGACTGGGCTTTAAAGATAACAACAGAGTAAGGTAAGAACATATCAGATTCAAGTAAGAAGACAATATGCAGTAAATAAAAAAGTAGAGGCAGGAAAAAAGCAGAATTTACACAGTTTAAATTCCGTAATTGATGAGAAGAGATTTGAGAAGCTATTTCAGAATGCAGAGGGGAAGAGTCAATATTAAAATATTGAACAAGATGGAAAGAAAAACAATGTATCCACTGTAAGAAGTCTAGATGTTCATAAGGAATATACAAGAGAGTGGGAAGAAACAAGAAGTTAGAAACAAAGCAGTAACAAAAAGTATAGTGAAACACAGTCTTCACAGACTAAACCATAGCAATGTGTGGGGCTTCCCTGGTGGTGCAGTGGTTGAGAGTCCGCCTGCCGATGCAGGGGACACGGGTTCGTGCCCCAGTCCGGGAAGATCCCACATGCCGCAGAGCAACTAAGCCCGTGAGCCATGGCCGCTGAGCCTGCGCGTCCGGAGCCTGTGCTCTGCAACGGGAGAGGCCACAACAGTGAGAGGCCCGCGTACCTCAAAAAAAAAAAAAAAAAAAAATGTATGAATAGACATTTATTTATTATATACATATACAAGTCATTATTGGGGTCTTATTCTGTAAAGTACACATAAATGAGACACGGATAAATGAAACAGAAAGGGACATCTGCCATCTCCTTGCATTTATGGGTAATTGGAGAAACAGACAAATAATCACATGAATAATATGAAATCACAACCAGAACAAGAGTAGATGGTGTTACAAGAGCATGTGATGAGGGATTTGACCTAGTCAGGAGGTCACAGAAGGTTTTCCTGAGCAAGTTCTGTTCCATACAAGGTCTGAGAGACAGTGGGAATTAACCAGGGAACTGGAGAGTCCCAGACAGGGAGACTAGCATATGCAAAGCGCTTTAGTAAAAGTGAGCACAGCATGGTTGAGGATCTAAAGGAAAGTCAGTGAGACTGGGGCAGAGAAAGATAAGAGGAGCATGTATGTTGAGGAGGAGGTACGTAGGGGTTATAGACCATCCAGGGCTCTGTAGGTCAGACTTCAACCGTTTTTTTTCACCATGACCTTCAGTAAGAAATACTTTGTACCTCACATCCCAGTACACATACCCATATGTACATATATAGAACTCAATTTGCTAGATCATGAAAGAGTTTTTCAAAAACCACAAAATAGAACAGAATACAATAGGACCTATCAGTGTGGTTTTCTCATTGTAAGAGTAGGCGACAGTTCGTGAGATCTTTTGTTTATGCACGTTGTATATGTTTTATACGTGTGTGTGTATATATATACACACCATCACATATATATAGTTCATGTATATAATGATTTTTAATGCTTTTATAACCTAACACATTGATTTCATGACGCATCCATGGATCGCCGCCTGCTGTTTGAAAAATTCTATGGTAAATCCATGTTAGAGATTTTGCTCTTTATCTAAAGCCCCTGAGGTAATTTAAGTAGAAGTGTGTGAAGTGAACAAAATTTGAATTTGGGGGGAAAACAGTTTCTCTGGCTAGAGTGTGTAGGTTTATAAAGAAGCAAGTCAGAGGCTCTTATATGAGATGAGAGTCCAAGTAAGAGATAGCAGTGGCTTGACCTCGGAGGGTAGCAGAGGAGAGTGAGAAAGATTCCAGAAGTGATTAGGAGGTAAAGAATCAGCAGGAATTTGGGATAAGATAAATATGGACACAATTGCCAAAGATGACCCTTAGGTTGAGAGGGGCCTAGAGTAAAATATTGAAAAGAACCCAAGAGTGACAAAATACTAGACTTAGAAGAATAAACAAAACCATCTAACAAGAAATCCTCCAGAAAACACGTCACTAACAGAGAAATGAAAATTGGGTTGGCTTCAAACTATTCTTTTACAATGCGAAATGCTGAGAGGCAACGAAAATATAAACCACACAATATTGAAGGAAAAATGTTGGTGAGCTAAAGATGTTATGTTAAGCCAACTTGTCACTCAGGCATGAAGGAAATAGAAAGTTATTATAAAATACAGACATATTGAGAAAAATGTATCATCCACAATTTGGAAAAAAATTACTTGAAGATATGCTATGACAGGAGATAAATCCAAATTTAAAAATCACGAATAAGAAGGTCATGGTAAGAAGGTCAAAAAAATAGAGAGAGAGGGAGGGAGGAAGAAAGGGAGGAAGGAAGGAAGGGAGGGAGGGAGGAAGGGAAGAGGAAGGAAAGATTAACAGTTGATACTGAAACCAATTAAAATAGAATTGCGTTTGAATGATTATTAAAAATAAGATAAAACCGAACAAGAAAAAAATTCCCAAAAGGAAAGGATGTATAATATAAAAAATAATGATATTACAACAATGAGAGAATGAAACACAAATTATACTAAAAGGGAAGATGATTAAAACCATGCTGAATTCCTCACCTAACACTGGGAAAGAATGACTCAAAAGATGCGATTGCATTAAATTCTGATGATTAGAAAAGAAAACTTGGGGTACATTTTTGAATAAATATAAGTATAGCCAGAAGTCAAATGTAAATCTTCAAAATCATTGAATTTTAAAATTTACAATAATGTCAAAAAAAGTTAAAAATCGTAAAAACCAGACAAGAGAATGGGTGCATTAAAAAAACAAATAAGGGGAAAACAAAACAAAACTTAACACAAGACAGAAAACATCAAACATATCGTTTATGAAAATAAGAAAGTTGAAGCTTCCATTTTAAAGACAAGGAATCTTAGATAATTTTAAATTCAATTATAAACTCCTTACAAACTGACAAAAATAAAAGTTTAAAAAGTTGCTTTTTTAAAACATTAGGTCCAAACAGTTTACCAGTGAGACCTTTCAAGTATCCAAGTTATAAAGATCAGCTAATTCTCACATTACTCATGTTACTTTACTATATTAAAAAAAAAGAATAAAAAGTCTTTCAATAAATTTTCTGAAGCCAACACAATTCTTGTGATACAGGTTTATCAACATTTTTCAATGAGTCAAGACGTATTGCTTGCAAGACACTGATTTAGACACTAATAAGGATGAAAATAAAAATAGAAACTTCGGAAAAATGACCAAATTTAGTTAGGAAGACAGTCCTCAAGGTTTTATTTAAACCTAAAAAGTCAGAAGAAGACCAACACAGAACCTAAGGAAGTCTGGAAGAAAGAAAATTTTGAATAATTATAATAACTAAATAGGGGCAGGACAGGAATAAAGATGCAGACCTACTAGAGAATGGACTTGAGGACAAGGGGAGGGGGGAGGGTAAGTAAGCTGGGACGAAGTGAGAGAGTGGCATTGACATAAATACACTACCAGATGTAAAATAGATAGCTAGTGGGAAGCAGCCACATAGCACAGGGAGATCAGCTCTGTGATCACCTAGAGGGGTGGGATAGGGAGGGTGGGAGGGAGGGAGATGCAAGAGGGAAGAGATATGGGGATATATGTATATGTATAGCTGATTCACTTTGCTATAAAGCAGAAACTGACACACCATTGTAAAGCAATTATACTTCAATAAAGATTTAAAAATAAATTAATTAAAATAACTAAATAAATTTGACAATAATAGAAATTGCTTTTAAAATTTTGAGTTTGTTCCTTGTAAAAAAAAAGTACACTTTGAAAAATTTAGCAGGAGAGAAGAAACACAATTATTGAGAAAGCACATATAATAAAGAAACATGGGAACATTTTAAATTATGAGAGAACACTTCGTACAAGTATTCTATACAAATTTTTATATAAATATTTTTTAAAATATACAAATTCTAGAATTTTATTTAATGGACAGTTTATAATAAAATATAAATGATCAAGGTGACCTAATAGGAATACAATAATAGGTCCATAGCTATGGACATTATTTTTCAAATTTGAAGAACTGTCTTCAAGGAAGGCTCTATAATCCAACAGTTGTATAAATGAGATCTTTCAAGTGTCAGGCAACAAATATTTTTCATGCTCTATGAAGCATTTTAGAGTGTTTTAAAATGTGGAATGACATTTTTTTAGATACTTAATGAAACCAATGTATTCCCAATATCAAAAATTTAACAAAATATAAGAGACAAAGGTGTAAAGAGAAACCTGAACAATTTTGGTTATAAACACGGGGTGGGGCGCTAGAAAGGAATCGTAACCAACCGAATGTTACGAGAATATTAGCAACTACCATTCCAGGTCAGTACAGAAAAAGATAATGCCCTAATATGTAGTACTGAGACTCAGGCTCCTTTTAAGACAAAAAAAAAAAAAAAAATTAGGTCTCAGCATATAGCAAGTTAAACACCCCAAATGGAGAAAATTTAAGTGAAGGAGACAACACTATAAAAGAACTAGAAGAAAGTTTAGAAACAGTTACAAAATTTTGGAATAGGGAAGGCATTTACAGGTGTATTGACAAAGAAGAAAACATAATGGGAAAAGTCTTACTAGCAAGACTTCGTACTTTATTCTTTCGGTCATATTTTCTCCTCTCCACTAAAGTTATATCCTTCTGACTGGGACTATTATATTATTCTTATTAATAATCATTTGCCTAAGTCTAGGATTTAGTAAGGGCAATCACCAGCCTAATTAAACTTCAGCTTTCCAAAGCTGAATAAATAACTGAATTTCAGAGAAAGATTTTATAGGTTAAAAAGCAAGAACAAAATCATAATAGAGCTAATAAACTAAATAAAAATTAAAGCTCCCAATACCAAAGATTAAATTAAAAGACAACTCATAAACTATGAAAATATTTGTAACAAATATCAGAAAGTGAAAATATCCTGAGTGAAATCTTCTATAAATTTTACAATTGAGAAAATGAACTATGAGTTATTCACATAAGGAATTATTAGCTGTTAAAATAGTTTTCATGGGGAAATGGTCATGATTTATTACTAAATGTAAAACTAACACAAAACTAAATACCAATAAACAGATACAGATACACCTCAATTCTAAAACTATATATATACTCATATTTATGCATACATACCAATGTGTATTATACATAAATTTATATTCATATATTTAAATAAAAAGCCTTCAAAAAGGTCGTAAGTTGAAGGTGGCAGAAAGCTGTGAAATTCATGAAGTCTTCATTTTTGTAGTTAGCTTACAATGAGCTTATTCATGTTGATCTTCTTGTTGAAATCCTTGCCTTCCGGTCTTCAATGCTGCATCCCACCAGGTCACTCCTTAAAGAGTCCCGCGCAAAGTTTGTACGATAAAATCATGATCTCCGGGCTTCCCTGGTGGCGCAGTGGTTGAGAGTCCGCCTGCCGATGCAGGGGACACGGGTTCGTGCCCCGGTCCGGGAAGATCCCACATGCCGCGGAGCGGCTGGGCCCATGTGCCATGGCCGCTGAGCCTGCGCGTCCGGAGCCTGTGCTCCGTAACGGGAGAGGCCACAACAGTGAGAGGCCCGTGTACCGCAAAAAAAAAAAAAAAAAAATCATGATCTCCACAGTTAACACATCCACATTCCATTCAACATTCCCACTGGGCAATGAGAAGAACTGGTGGCTGACAAAGGCCACGGAGGAGCAGTGTCCAGCAGGTCTCTCTTCTGGGCCAGCCCTGAGCCTGACCTGTGTCTGAGTTTGCTCTGCCATGTCTTACTCTCTGTACCATGATGATGACTAAATGCTGTATCTAATAGGAATCAGATTTCAGATAATCCCCTAGAGCGTTCTGCCAACCTTGCCGGAAGAGCAATTAAAGGCATCGGGAAAGTAGAACGTGGCTTTTCTTTCTTAGCAGGATAATATGAATTGTATTAGATTCTTTGGACAAAGCACAAAAACTACATTGGATCATTTTTTTTTTCACTTTAAAGATCTCACACTTAAACTTTTCAAATTTCTATTGTTTTCAATTCTCACTGCCTGCCCATCTCTTTTTTTTTTAAGTATAGTTGATTTACAATGTTGTGTTAGTTTCAGGTGTACAGCAAAGTGATTGTTATACATATAATCATTCTTTTTCAGATTCTTTTCTCATATAGGTTATCACAGAATATTGAGTAGAGTTCCCTGCGCTGTACAGTAGGTCCTCGATGGATATCTGTCTTATGTACAGTAGTGTGTGTATGTTAACACAGTCTGCTTCAGCCTTACTGAACCTGCATTCCCCAGAACCACAAATCAGCTCCTTCTCGCTAGCCTCAAAGGCCCTGGTTTCAGCCCCCTTTCTCCTTTCATTCCCTGCGGCTTTCGACATGTTTCCTCTTGAAGTAATACTCTGTCAGCCTCTGGGATAAAGCAGCATTATCGGACAGTCGTCCTGCTGTCTCTTTGGTGTCTGGTCTTACCAATCCTTCCCCCCCACCAGAGGCTTTTCACAAGATTGCAACCTTTGCCCCTCCTCTCAACTATGAATACTTTCTCTTCTGGAAAAACTCATCAATTCTTATTAATACTTCAACTATCATTTCTACAAGGATGACTCCAAATCATTAGCTGTCATGGACTCCCCTCTTGAAATGCAGGCCCCCATGTCCAAAGGCCCGGTGGATGGCTCACGTGAACATCCCACCATTGCTTCAAGCTCAAAAGACTGAAAGTGAAATCCCCCATCTCCCCTGGACAGCAGCTCACTCACCTGATTCCACTTCAGTTCACAGGCCTGTCAAGCACCCAGGCCCAATATCCCTGAGTCATCTCTGAAACTGCTATTCAAACCTTCAGGTCTAGCTCTACTCCTCCTTTGGATTAGTCCGCTTGGTTATTTGAATGCTCTTAGCCTTGATGTTCTCACCCGTAAAATGGGATTAAAGTTATCTGCTAGGGACATATTAGTTATAATTTTTTTCCTCACCCAGCCCCAACCGTGGCATGTAATAGACACTCAGTAAATATCTGCTGACTGACTGAAACAGTGAACGAGTGTTTGAAGAATGTAACCCATGTCTGTTCTGAATATACTATAGTGTTTACTGCGTACTGTATCTTTCATTTGTCTCAGATTGCGTATTACCTAGTCTTTTGTTAGGTACATTTTCACTATACGTGTCCTGACTTTTTAAACAGACTTTCAGATTCTTGGGAGTAAATGCCTTCCTTATCCTTCCTTGTGTTACTCCCAGGGCCTAGAAGAATCCTTATGTATAAGCAGGTGTGCCCTAATATTGGATTTTGCATCCTGTTTACAAGTCTTAAGTGTACAGCAGCTAAATTTTTCCATTTAAAGGAATTGATGTATGTTATTTTGCAAGCCTGTATTGTTTAGGCTTTATTTGTTCATCTTTAAATCATGACTCACACCTCGTTGGTTCAGAAACTAACACCAAACAGTGATTTTAATGACACGGTAAAAGAGAATTTAGTCAAGCCTTCTCACTTTTCAGATTTGCTTCAGTTCAGACATAAAATTCATTCCCTGCTGAATCTCAACGGCCAAGGGCATCTCCACTCCGATATATGTAATGTAATCAAGCTGCTTCTGGCTATGTTAAACTAAACTGTGCTGTGGAATTGCAACTACAGATTGTACCCGAGATGGGAGCATTTAAAAAAATTTCTTTATTCATCATGGCCCTTCCACACTCAGGCAAACAACAGCTTTACTGTCTTTCCTCCTCCATCGTGGGAAGACTTGATCCCAGAAAGAAAAGCAGAGCAAAGAAACAGTACCCACACAGTAGCCAGCGTGGCAATTATGACGAAAGGGGAAATGTGGACATGTCAACACTTTGGTTATCTGGTCTCTATGAAGAGGACTTTTCTGTTGGATTTGAGTGAGTGAAAGTACTGCATCACCCACAAAAGTATTTTCATTACCAATTTCCCAGAAGACTTTTACTCATAGCTCTATCTTTATTACTCTGAATATTGGCACATTAAATGTGCCAATGTTGAACAAAATCAAAATGAATGAGTGGATGGACACTTCCCTGTCATGTCTGAGCCCAACAGGGTTTTATATCTTGTAAGTTACAGGTAACTGCCATGGGCCAGACACATCAAAGACAGACGAGACATGTTGAACACAGATGTCTGAGGCCAAAAGGCCCAGTATATTTATTAGTCTGAGTGACTCTTTAATTTCCCTTTCTGGAATAAACTCCTCCAGGGTTGTGGCTTAGACAAATCATGTTCCCTCATAACTTATTTTTAAAATCACCCAATATAGAACTTTCAATACAGAGGGCTCAAGAGGGTGACTATGAAAAGTATGGATTCGTAAGAAATATCCCCGTACTGGTTTTCTAGGGGGGCTGTAACAAAGTACCACAAACTGACTGGCTTCAACGACACAAATTTATTGTGTCAGAGTTCTGGAGGCCAGAAGTCCAAAATCAAGGTGTTGGCAGGGCCATGTTCCTTCTGGAGGCACTAGGGAAGGATCGGTTCCAGGCCTCTCTCCCGGTTTCTGGCAGTTTCCTGGCTTTGGGGCGCTCCAATCCTCACATGGTGTCCTCCCTGTGTGCATGTGTCTCTGGGTCCAAATTCCCCCCTTTATAAGCACACTAATCTTAATCATCTTAACTTGATCATCTACAAAGACCCTCTTTCCAAATACAGTTGCATTCACAGGTCCTGGGAGTGAGGACTTCAACATCTTCTGTGCAGACACAATTCTACTCATAACAGCCCCGGGCAGTCACCCCAGTAGACGCCCAGAGCCGGAGCAAAGCAACAAAAGTCAGCATGAACACCACAGGCAGCCAGGCAACCTTGCTATCTGAAGGCACAGAAATGACAGTGTCTTCACCTCTTCCGAATCCTAATTCATAGTTTATATCATATTTGATTTTTTTCCTAAAAAGTAAGCAAAACTGTCCAGAATGGAGAGATGTTGATGCTTAAATAAACATACAAACCAGCTTTTCCCTTAAGAATCATCTTGAGAAGAAAGATTTGGGCATTACAAGCTACGCCTGAAGGTTACTGGACATTTTAGAAATTAAAGTAAACAGGAAAGATGCAGCCTTCACCTGACATAATTTTTAGGGGAAAGGGGACACAGCCCCTTAAGTGGACAGGATACACACCACGGTAATAAAGGACAACATTTTGAGAATGGACTTTTGATGTTTGATAAGAAGAGCCTTAACCCTTAAACTCGTGCAAGCTTTCTCCTTTGAAATATGCAGGTAGATCAATTTATTTTCTTTTTTCTTTGGATGTTACTAGAACATTGTATTCAATTTGAACACTGTACCATGATTCAAGTGGCTTCTCAGACTAAGTACAGTTATGATAAGAAACACAATAATATAAGATAAAATAATAACTAACATTACCTTCTCCCTGTGTGCCATGCTTGGTCCTAAGAGCTTGGCAGGTATTAATTCAGTCTTCACAAGCATCCCCATGGGTGAGGCACCATTGTTTATCACCATTTTATACAAGAAGCGCAGAGAGCTAACTTGCCTCAGGCAACATTGCTACTAAGAAGTGGAACCGAGATGCAAACCCAGAAAGTCTGGTTCTGCAGCCCATGTTTTATATTAACTTCCAAATCTATTATTTTTAAATGTTCCAGTAAGCCAAACTATGGAAACTGAAGTTTTTCTTTTAACTACCTTTTTGAAGTCCTCTTAGGTATTATTACCACCTAGATGAAGTTGTTTACTGAAACCAACATTATCATTTTTCACTCCCCACAAGTATAAGCTGTCCATTTATCTTTACTGATTTTGTTTTGGTTTTGGCTTTATGGTGCTCTTTCTTTGGTAGACCTGACTAAAGGACGGCTGGTTTGGGGTGTAAGGTTACTCATACAATCCTCTGGGTTTGAGAGAGATATATCAGGGTTCAATCAGTCTATGTACATATACATATATACATATATGTACATATACCCATATACATGTATGCATACATATATACATATACCCATATGCATATATGCATACATATATACATCTACCCATATGCATGCACACATGCATATATACACACATATACATGTATGCCTACATATACACATATATGCGCACACATGTATACATATATGCATACACAGCACATATACATACACCCGTGTACATGTATACATGTATGCATGCACACACATATATGCATATATGCACATATACATGTATACATACATATACCCATATACATATATGCATACACACATATATATACATATACCCATATACATCATATATACATACATATGTACATATACCCATATACATATCTACATCCATATACGTATACACATATGCACATATATACATGTATGTGTATATGTACACACTCATATATTAAGAAATTCATTACAAAGCATTGGTTTCTGTGATTGTGGGGGCTGGCTGAGCAAGTTCAAAATATGTAGGTCTGGCCTTCAGGAAGGCAGCTCACAGAAAGGGTGGAACTCAGGCTCAAGTGGGAGCTGCTGTACACAGGCAGAATTCTTTCTCTCAGGGAACCCTCGGCTCTACTTTTAATGACTTTCAGGCAGATTGTGTAGGATAACCACTCTGAGTTAAAGTCAACTGATTAGAGAAATTAATTACATCTGCAAGCTCCCTTCATAGCAACATCTAGACTAGTGTTTGATTGAATAGCTGGGAATTGCAGCCCAAATTTGACACATCAACACACACACACACACACATTTTTTTATACATTTTATGTGTGTATATATACATATATCTGTATGTATATATAGATGCAGAGAGAAAGAGAAAGATTGCATTTTCCACTTGGAATTAGGTTCTTGGACAACATAATTAATAATACAAAGAGACAGCTTTGGACATTGTCAAGTGGAACCAATTCTTAATGAGAAAAAGGCTTATTTTTTTTCTTTGAAAAAGTTTCCAAAGAATAACTTTTATCCAAAACTTTGTGTTCAAATAAAAGTATTCAGATGCGGACAACTTAGTTGTAAATTTTTCGAAGAGAATTATAAGAATCGTTAAGCTTCTCATATAGTTTTACTTACAAAATCTTTCCAGAAAAATATCCTATGACGCAGGTTTAAGTGTTACCAGTTTATGGAATAACCTGGACTTGGTGGGGCTCTGACAGAAAACAACTTTTCTTCCACACAGCCCTCCAAACCATCTTTTTTGAATCTCTTTTCTGCCCTCGTGACACCCCAGACAGATCCACAGCTTTTCCCATCACTTGCAGTCCCATCTTCTGATACTAAGAAACCACTCCAAGCTTGTGTCTTCGCACTCTCTAGCTGCCTCTGGCAGCTCCTGGCTGGGAGGGGGGAGAAGGTGGGGGTCTGAGGTGGCTGCTGCTGTTGTTTCCAGCAGATATCCAGATGCCGACTCTTCCCCTACTGAGATCTCTCAGTGGGTCCTTCAGAGGCCTCCTACCTTCTAGAGACTTCTGATGCTGTACTCTCCCAGGTCACAGCCTGCACTCTTGGGCTGGCTGACTTGACCTCCTTCACTCCTGCTCTGAATAGCGTGAACTCTTTTGGCTGGGGCTGCCTCCCCTCCTCTGGCAGTGCTCTAGGAAAGCATCCTTTCAGGATCTCTGTAGCCCAGCCAAATTTCATGAGATCTATCTAGCTCGCGAGAACATTTAGTGTCTGGGGTAACACACCATCCCTAAGGCAGCCCTTTGCCCTTGCTTTGCCTTTAGGGGCAGCTCCAGACAGCCCCTGGACGGTAGGCTACTACAGACAAGTGACAGGCACCAGACAGTCTAAATTCTGGGCCACAAGATTTGGTCCTCCCAAAAGTTTCCAAGAGCATCTTCCCACTTGATCTTAAGCCCAGAAAGGGGCTCACCTAGACGTGACTCCATCCAGGTGGTGAGATGTTGCCTCCTTTTTTATAAACAATCTCTGTGCATGGTGTTTGAGTGGGGGTGATGAGCACAGACCTTCCTACCAAGGCTATACCTTTCTTCCAAGAAATTTTCCCCTCATCCATCACCTCCATCTTACCCCTTTTCTATGATTCAACTGGAGGTGAAAGATAGGTCACAGAACCACTGTCACCATCTCTTAGCAAGTCCTGCACATGTCGTCTAGCAACACTCTGTAGAAAGCATGAATGTTGGGCACCATTGCCTTTTGCTTGGAGCCTCAGCCAGGCCTATGGACTACGGGACATTCCCACTTAACGTCCTTCTACAACAATTTAAGGAAACAATTATACTCAGGGTAATAAAAAATATTCCTTCACCCATTACTTTTTGATTTATCAATATTTGTTGTATCCACATGCATAGTTCTGAAGTAGAAGCTCTCTTCATGACATTTTAAGGAGAAGCTTCTGTCTAATCCTTAGGAATGAAGTCTGCTCATGCTTTGGAGATCTGTTATGAGACCTCTGCATTCAGGGCTCGTTATGGACTGAATGTTTGTGCAGCCTAAAATCCATATGTTAAAGCTCTAACTCACAGTGTGGCTATATATGGAGGTGGGGCCTCTTGGAAGTAAGTAAGGTAAAATGAGGTCAAAAGCGTGGGGCCCTGATCCAATTAGATTAGCGTCCTGATACGAAGAGACATCAGAGAGTTTGCTTGTCTCTTCTCCCTCCCTGTGTGCACACAAGAAGAGGTTATGTGGGCACACATAGTGAGATGGTGACCACCTAGTGAGATGACCACACATAGTGAGATGGTGACCACCTACAAACCAGGAGAAGAGGACTCAGAATGAAACCTACCTTGCTGGCACCTTGATCTTGGATTTCCCAGCTTCTAAACTGTGAGAAATATATTTTTGTTACGTAAGCCACCCAGTCTGTGGTGTTCAGTTATGGCAGCCCTGGAAGACTAAGACAGAGCAGCTCACATCTCCACTTGCCCATTCACATGTTCTCTCAATAACTGTGTTTCCAGCATCACTATATAAGGAGGGCTCCATTACCACACTAGGTCTATTCCTACATGTTTATCCTACAAATACAATCTTTGATATGACGCATCATCCATAAGGAAAAGGAAATACACATGTTACAGCAAGAGGATCAAATAGCAAAGAGTCATTTCAGCAAGTAACTCACCTGTCATTTAGTCCAACTTTCCTAGCAGTACATGAAAAAACAGACTTGATTTGGGAGCAGGGAAATAGAGGCACGAAGAAGAATAGCGTCAGGGCCTCCATTAGGCACTGTGCCTAATCTTTGTGTGAAACGAAAAAGATGCAGATGTAGAGAATGGACTTGAGGATATGGGGAGGGGGAAGGGGAAGCTGGGACGAAGTGAGAGAGCGACATGGACATATATACACTACCAAATGTAAAATAGATAGCTAGTGGGAAGCAGCTGCATAGCACAGGGAGATCAGCTTGGTGCTTTGTGACCTCCTAGAGAGGTGGGATAGGGAGAGTGGGAGGCAGATGCAAGAGGATGGGAATATGGGGATATAAGTATATGTATAGCTGATTCACTTTGTTATACAGCAGATACTAACACACCATTGTAAAGCAATTGTACTCCAATAAAGATGTTTAAAAAAAAAAAAGACAACCCTGCCTTGAGTTAAAAAAAAATAGTTTATTATTGTACAACCAGACCCATGGCACATGGTGTAGGGAAGATAGGCACGTAGGCAGCGGCGTCCATTGGCATCACTGGTGGCCCCAGCCGAGAGGGGTGGTGAGTGCTTATCTCATGTCAGTATTTCTTTCCGTCAAAATTAGTCCCACTTACGGTCCGTCATACTGCATGGGGATTCTAAAAGAGAATCTCCTCTGCTGCTCATTGAGAATACTGTTCATCCCTTCTAGTTCCTTAGTGCCAAATCAGTTCTGGTTCAAGACCAAAGCTAATATTAGAAGAAAAAATGTCTTCAAGTGTTTATTTATTTTAGAAGAACAAACACTTGAACACTTTCCTAGGGAATAGTGGAAAGTGTAATCCTTCTTCCCACAGGGGTGTGGTAGGAGTGTTATATGAGGCCAGGCCTGAGTGAAAAGACAAGGAAAGCGTTTTTTTTTTTTTTCTTCTCATTTTCAGAATAGCCATCTGTGACTTAAAAATAAAAGTTGTTAAAAAAAAAAAAGGTCTTGGGGAATCGTTGACTTCTCTTTTGCCAATATCTTGGAGAGTTCACTTTATGTTCAAAATGTGAAAGGGACATAATTATTTCCATGTCTGACTAACAGGCACTCATTTGTGAAGAGCCATAACACTGTAGCCCATGGATCGCGGTCTTGGTGTGTATTGAAAGTAGAAAACGAGGGCTGTTTTCGCCCTGGCTCCTTTGCAGACTGAGTCACCATGTCCTTGGGCAAGTTATTCCCTCCCTGTGTACTCACTTTTAAAAACAGAGAGATCATAGCGTTCCTGACCTCCTTACCTCACTGGGTTGTTGTCAGCATTAACAAGCAAGAGACCCATATTTTTAGAGGAGAAAGGAATAAAAACTGCTTAAATTTTAAAACTGTTGCCCTCGCATAGATCTCTTTCATACACCTTCAAATTCCTAAGTGGATCACAGTGCGCAAAAACGGCCTCGAGTTCTCACAAAGCCAAGGTTAGGGTTCCCTTGGTGGGACACATCTTTGGAGTTGTTTCAGTCTCCTTATGAAAATGACAAAGATCGGTGACATTTATTTATTTGGGGGCCTTGTTACAGAAAGCAAGTTAGCAAACAAAGTAAAAATCATAGGATGAACTAATCAGAAAACAATGATTGCACTAGAGTAACGACAACACTGAACTGAGAGTTGGGGAAATCAATGTAGATTCTAGATCTTGTCTTCCAGCCTACTTAAGTCTCAGCCTCTCTAAGCCTCAGTTTATTAATCTGAGAAGTGTGAGCAGATGGTAATAGCTGTTGGGTCTAGAGCACTCAATTGACCAAGATTCAGATGAAATAATATCTGTTAATGTTCCTTAAAATCATAAAACACTGGGTTTTGTTGCTACTGCTCCACCAAGCAGCCGGTCTCTCTGGTCACCATGGCATCACCTCATCGGCTTCAAGGACAGTGGTTACACCAGTTTTCCTGGACATGAAAGTAGTGCTAGCATGTTCCACATAATTAGAGCTCCCACCCAGCCATTTTTCACTTTGACAGGGGACAAAAAAAAAAAAGGGAAGGGCTGTGTTCCATGGTTAGGCCAGCCTTTGATTCGGATGTGAAATGAGAGCTTTGAAGCAGGGGTGACGGGTCTGTGCTGACTAGGGAAGTGAATTGTCTCCTTCCAAGGAGACTCAAGCTTCCCCTACTCCAGGGTGTGCCCAGAGACTCAAGCAGACGTTTAGTCTTCCATATAATACAGTTTGGAGTGCTGCCAAACTTGTCAAGGGCTGAGGGAAGGTTTGTGGAAGAGACTTCCAACTTCAAATGTTGGATGGCAAGAGAGCGTGTTTTGGAGATGGCATCTCAGGTCTCATGCAGCCCTGAGTCTCGGGCTGTGAGTCAGCAAACTAGGAACCATTGAGGACTCACATACAGTCTCCTTGACTCCTTTGCCCCCAGTTTGAGACCCAACCTTTCTGAGTCATCTCAGAAAATAACCTGTATTTTCAACTCCCCAGAGTCTGTCAGCCTTCCGTAGCCACTCCAGACCATCCTTATAATTCTTTGTTCTCTCTAGACCATTCCTCCCAACTGTGCACTTTATGATCTCTGTTTTTAATTTAATTTTTATTTTATATTGGAGTACAGTTGATTTACAATATTGTGTTAGTTTCAGGAGTACAGCTAAGTGATTGAGTTATACATATACATGTATCTATTCTTTTTCAGATTCTTTTCCCATCTAGGTTATTACAGAATATTGAGCAGAGTTTCCTGTGCTACTGATCTCTTTTCATATGTCATTGTCTGTATTTCCATAAGGACCTGTCATTACAACAAAATTACAAAGTCTGTGGCTGTAGGCATCGTGCTTCTGGCTTTACCTGTCACTCTGTAATCTTAACTCCCCGAGACTCACACTTGGTGGAATCAGCCATTGCAGGGCAGCTCTTTGTGTGCTTTTGCCTTTGTTTCACTAGTCCTGGAACATCACTCCTGGTGACTTGGCAGCCGCAGCCTTTCCTTCTGATGCTCTGCTCTGCGTTCCTCCTCCTCCTGACTCTGCATTTCCAGACACCTAAATAACATCCACAGAACATGTGCAAAAATGACCTCTGGGAAATGAGCCTCGAGGTCCTGGCCATGGTGGGTGGGCCTACCTGCTACAGAAAGACAAAAAAAGCACTCAGTGTGGGGAAAATATTTCAGCAACCACTCCATGGTGGAAAGTAAATATTGGCCATAGGTGTGAGAGGGGAGGAAAAGAGAGAGACTCTCAAAACTGAACATCAAGTGACAACTGTACTTTATTTTAACTGTGGGGTGATTCCAAGAGCAAACATAGAGCGGAGAACTTCTAGAAGTTGGGATTTCATCCCTGTATTTTTGCCTGCCAATATCTACATCTGCTTTATACTCTTCAGAGTAGAAGAGTTCACTGGTTCGAAGAATAAATACACTCCCACGTGTAAAACAGATAGCTAGTGGGAACCTGCTGTATAGCACAGGGACCTCAGCTCAGTGCTCTGTGATGACCTAGATGGGCGGGATGGGAGGGGCAGAGGGAGGTGCAAGAGGGAGGGGATATATGTATACATACAGCTGATTCACTTCATTGTACAGCAGAAACTAACACAACATTGTAAAGCAATTATATTCTAATAAAAAAATTTTTTTAATAAAATAAAATAAAGAACATGCAGTAGAGGGTGGGAGAGAGGGAGAAAAGGAGAAGCAGAAAAGAAGGAAAGATCAGACACTGTGACCTGTTCAGGACACTATGTATATCTTCCTTCCATGGTCACGAGGAAAATGGTTGCTGAAATACTACAAAAAAGGCAACAATTTCAGCCCCTTGGATGGAATACAGTGCATTCATAGCTTTGTGTACTGGTTACTGAGTCAAGGATATTGGAGCCCAGGGCTAAGGACTAATTTAGGATGAGGAAGTGACAGACTGATGCCCGCGGATGTTCACAACTGCCTGTATCCACGCCCTTTGCAGGATGCTTTTACAATCCTCCCTTGACCAGGTAATGTCTATTTTTATCCTCCTGAATCTGGGCTGGCTTTGTGACTTGCTTTGGCCAATAAAATGCCCTCAAGTTGATGGCGTACTAGTTCTCCGTTCAGGCCTCAAGAGGTCTTGAATGCTTTCCCCTCTCTTGGAATCGGCCTACCAGCATCAGGATAAATCGGGCTAGCTGTGAGATGAGGAAAAACACACAGTCCAGTCTTCCCCAGCACCCAAGCCCAAACTGTCACCAGCCATGTGAGCAAAACCCTCCTAAAACGGCCTGCTCCTGGCCAACCTAGCAGCAGACAGATGACACATTAGTGAACTGAGCAGAACTAAACAGAGATCAGAGCTACCCAGCTAGCCCGTAGACTCAGGAGCAGTCATAAATGCAGCAAAAGGGAACTGACACTTAGTCATTCAGTCAAGTTTGGCAGGCATTCTGCCCATGACAAGAGGCACGTACACAAATCTGGAGTTAGCCTGGGCCTAAGCCAGTAGCTTTCAGAGTTCATACTCCTACTTGGAACCTGTCCAGAGTGGGTTGTTTCAAAAGCAGATGCAAAGTTGCAGAGAATGTGTTTAGTAATGATTATAATCTTAGAAGCTAACATACATGAAATGCTTATTTCAAAACCACCATCTCTTCTGGTTTCTACAAACACAAGGTGCTATAATCTTGATTTCGTGGAGCAGAAGTCAAAGGTAAAAGAAGTTAGGTTGGTACCAAGTGCTAAGAGAGAAGCCTTGCTTGGGTCTGAGGCCAAAGCCTGGGTGATGAACACACACACTGGGAATGAACACACACACACAGGGGATGATCATTGCACACGGGGGATGGATACACACGCAGGGGATGGACACACACAGAGGACGGCCACTGCACACAGGGAATGAACACTACACATGGGATAAGCTCACACACGGGATGGACACACACACAGGGGATGGACACACACAGGGGATGAACACTCCACAGCAGAGTCACACCAGGGAAGTGGCAGTATCATCATACATGGCAACAAAGGACCAAGGTGTGAGGCAACCCCCCTATCTGCAGTGGAAATGGGGTTTGGGTAACTTTAGGCTTATTAGGAGAAAAAGGAGGCCAGGGGACCAGCTACAGAACACCTGTCAGATATTATTGCAGCAGTAAACAACCCCAGCAAATCCTGCTTCCCTCCCGGGAACATTTGTCTCCATGGTGAAATAACGCATAACTGGGCCAGAGTCATTTCCAACCTGGGAGGTGCAGGGCTCGGGGTCACAGAGGCTCAGCAGACTGCCCTCTGCTCTCCGCCTCCGACTCATCCGTCCCAGAGGAGCTAAGTACATGCTTGCTCAGGGATGTACCCATATCTCAACTGGCAACGGGAAAGCAAGACAAAGCTGGCAGGACTCTCATTCCATTGTAAAGCTCTTAGATTTGACTGAGGATTTCTCGGTCTCGCCTGTAACAATGGCAAAATATTTTTGCCCATTCCACATATAGTTAACCTACCCAATCTTCATGAAAATTACTATATTGAGCACTCTGAAAGTATCCTGTTTTTAAGAATCAGGTTATAAATTAATTCATTCATATAGAATGAATAACCGATTTCACTCTCACAGCAACTATGGTGTAGGTGTTAGTATTCTGATTTTACAGATGAAAAAAAGGGAAGTTTGGAGGGGGGTCGGCAGCTTGCCAAAAATCACAAAGCTGAGCTGAGAACCGTCAGACCCATGCTTTCAACCATTCTCTCTTTTCCCCTCTGACTAGTATCCTAACAGAGCTTTCTTTTAGTAAATATTCTGGATGTCAGAGTCAAGGATAAGACTCAGTTTGAACTCCTGCCTATCTTCTCTTTAACTAACAACTTGGAAAGGGCACTAAAGATAGAATTCTACGGTTGTCAGCACCTGACAGGTAAGTCCTGTGTATCTTAAGAATTCTCTCCTTTCCAATATTATCACACTCCAGACTCCTTACAGGAAATGTCAGCTCTGCTGAAACTTAGCCACAAAACCATCAGACTTTTCTTTGGTGTTTATTTTTCAAAATGCACACTCAGGACACAGCTCCTAATTTCTGAATCAGTCCTGCCAGTGTTTCTGTGAGCTATACTGGAGGTCTGAGATAAGTTCCCAGACTGTCATCAGACAGTCAACAGACTGAGGATGCTCTCTGAATTATTTTCTTAAAATCAGTCTTTTATGGTGAGTTTTTATCTGTCAGATACCTGGATGGCAGGTGGGGGAATATGAATGCCAGATCTCCAGAAAACTCATCATCTTTTTATCATTTCTTCCTTCCTGTGCCTTTGCATGTTCAGACAGAGCATGTTCCAAGTTCATGTCTCCACCCATCACAATTCTCACTGTATATGACCACAACATAGCAGACCAGGAAGGTGTCCAGGTCCTCAATTTCAACCTTCCCCAACACGTGAAGTCCATGTACTCATTTAGGACTTCTGTTCAAATACTTCTAGTGACAGACAACTCATTAACTCATAGGACAGTCCAATTAATTCTTCCAGTAGTTCAGTTGACCAGTGCAACAGACATATTAAACGTCTAAGTCAGGCATTGTCCAGAGATGATAAAACATCCTACTCTCAGGAAAATGACAGTCCGTCATTGGAACCCTAATCAGCCTCCCTTTAGCATCTAACCTTTGTTTCTTGGTTGTCTCTTTCAAGATTTCATAGAGTAAGTTCAGTTTTAGACACCCATCCCTGGAAAGCAATGATTCTCATGAAATGCCCCTGGGAGAAACACAATGTGAAGTTTCTATCAGTCAAGTACACCTTCCTGATAGCAGGTTGTAAGGTCTTTCCAACAGGAAAGTAGTTTCTGATCAAGAAAAATTAGGGGGCTTCCCTGGTGGCGCAGTGGTTGAGACTCCACCTGCCGATGCAGGGGACACGGGTTCGTGCCCCGGTCCGGGAAAACCCCACATGCCGCCGAGCGGCTGGGCCCGTGAGCCATGGCTGCTGAGCCTGCGCGTCCGGAGCCTGTGCTCCGCAATGGGAGGGGCCCCGGCAGTGAGAGGCCCGCGTACCGCAAAAAAAAAAAAAAAAAAAAAAATTAGGAAGGAAATTCCACTAGTGCTGGAAAATGTTTACATGCGACTAGACTACATGGATTTAGCATCAGTGCTAAAGAATGTGAAAAGAAGATAGGATTTGTTATCAGCCCACCCCTAGATGCTCATGACCAACTTCAGTCTTCTGTGACTTGTATTGCCCACCTTCTAACTTCTTAGAACTCCCTCTTCCTTTGCCTCTATAATTGCTCCTTCTCAACTGGCTTCATGGGCTTTTTCTTCATTTTAGAAACTCTGAATATTAGTAGTCTTCCACTGTCTTAATTTCATCCCCATCTTTTCTTATGCTACAAGTTCTCCCATGTGGCTCCCATGGTTTCCACCAGATCTAAAAGCTGACCACTCTACTCCTCAATCTGTATCTCCAGCCCTCATCTCTTTTCTGGGCTCCAGAACTATAGTAACAGTTTCCTAATCACATTTCCTTTAGGCACATCAAGTTAATTATTCTCTTTTCCAAACTTCTGTCTCCTCCCATATTCCTTGTATCTGTTATTGTGCCATTATCCACCTCATCAACTAGCCACCAAATCCTATCTGTTCTACCTCAGACCTATTTCCTGATCATGGCGCCAGCTGTAGCAACCAAACAATAGCTCGCTTCTCTGCCCCTGTTTCTTTCTAGCTTAGTCCATCTTCTTCATTGCTCCCATAATTGTGCTGCTAAAATAAATGGATAAATAAATACATCTGATCATATCAGTGCCCTCCCCCAGAATGTTTTCTGTTTTCTTGTTTCTTCAGCAAGAGGTCTAAAATGATTCCATAGCAAAGACATCCTTCACTATCTGTCTCCAGCTGTACCTCTTCTACCTAAACTCACTCCCAGACACTCGCTCCTAGACCATTCCCACAATACACACACACAAACTCTGCTCCAACCACCGTGAATTTCTTACTTGATCTTTTTTTTAATTTATTTTTTATTGACGTATAGTTGAATTACAATATTGTGTTAATTACTGCTGTACAGCAAAGTGACTCAGTTATCCATATATATACATTCTTGTTCATATTCTTTTCCATTATGTTTTATCACAGGATATTGAATATAGTTCCCTGTGCTATACAGTAGGACCTTGTTGTTTATCCATTCTTTGCTTAAACATAGGCTATAGCGATTCTGTCTCTTTGAATATGCTGGTCTGTTTTCCCAGATGCCTGTCCCCTTTTCAATCTGGCAAGTTCATATTCATCCTTCAAAATTCAATCCAAATGTTATCTCTTCTGGGAGACATTTTCTGACTCCTCTAAGCAGTTATTGATTTCTTCCCATGCATTGGTGAATGGTCAAAAATATTACTGTGCATCAGACACCAGACATGCTAGACGCTGTGCTGGATGAAGAGTATACCATGGTTAGGAAGATAGAAAGTCTCTGCTCTATGGGACATATAATCCAGTAAGGAAGACAGAGACTGTACATGTAACCCAAGTACATTGGCTCTGAGGAAAGAAGTTACGTGTTATAGACATCTGTAGTCTAACCAGTGCTGTCCAATAGAACATTCTATGTCTGTGAGATGTTCTACCTATATGCAGCCCAATATGATAGCCAACAGCCCCATGTGGCTGTTGAGTAGCTGAGATACGGTCAGCGCAACTGAGGTTTTACATTTTTCATCTTATTTCATTTTAATTGGTTTAAATTTAAATATTCAGCTCGTGGCATCTATTAAATACTGGGCAGTGTCGTTCTAGATACTAAGGAAGTCTTCTCTGAGACAGTGAGATTTACTCTTGGATCTGAAGGGTGAATAAATCTGAAGGACAGGTGAAAAAAATAGTAGAAAAGAGCATCGTAAAGGCCCAGCTTCACAAGTGCACTTTTTTCTGTCAATCCTACACCTCCCTTAGCTCTTACAAACATAAAACAGTGCCTGACACATCATAAGTGCTCAACATACGTTCACTCTTATTATTACACAATAAATAGGTTTGCTCTGGTTCATAAGCTTTGAGTCATTTTCACATGTGTGTACCTACAGCCTCCATCAATTTCATAAGAGGGGAGACTGTCTCCAATTCTCTTCTCATCTGCCACAGAATCCCGAAGAGTGCTGTGCAGACCGATTCACTCTCCACATGAAGTATTCAGGATCTTTTGGAAATTAAAAATCAGTGAGGACGTAAACAGTCAAGTGACGGTCATCTCAGTTCACGGTGGTTCTGAGCCTTACATCTCCCGAGGTCAGAGCATGGGGTTAAGCTAATCTATTCTGAGAATATTCAGTTAGTGCTCAACTCAATCCTCCCTAGTCCTGGATTCATCTGAAGTCACTTTCTGGTGAGAACCTGGCTGCTTACATGAAGCGTAATCCACCTCAAACTCAGCTTCACGTTGCCATCAGTGGGAATACATTTCCACCTTTCTTCTAGTCAAACGAGTTTACCTTGTTGTAATATGCGTTATGTACTCTGTAATATACACCACATGGGAAAGGGAATGCTCTATGGGAATGCATCCTTATCCACACTTAGCAGGAGTGCTGTAAAGACCACAAGGAGCTGTTTTTAACATAAAGTGGCAAATCCCTGAGAGGATCAGACAGAGCTGATGGTACAGGCGTCTCAGCAATCTAAGAAAATGAGTCCCCAGCCTCACGCTCAAGCCTCAGGAGCATTCTCAGTTCCACTGTAAACAGCACAAGCCATCCCAACATCTGTGTTATGTGTGAGGAGCTCAGGACAGATGGAGGAAATTGGCCGCACAGAACTGACAAGGGAACTATCAAGTAACTCGAGGTTCCCAAAAGAAGAGAGAAGCAGAAAATGGCTAACCAGACTAAATCCACTTCCTTCTCACTGTCAAGTCCGATTCTGCCAGTTTATGGTCAAGAGAGCCTTCTCTCCTAACCTCACCCAATGTTCAAGGCCTAGTTCAAGTCCCACTTGCCCCACAGATCTGTGATGACGATGACCTGTTATTGCTGAAACCCCGGGGTATTTGTCTTTAATTCATAGGTTAGCTTAGCTCTTAATTATTTATTGGCTTGTATGTTATTCAATAAAATTTTGTGTGCTTGGGTTTTGTCTACCCAGCCAGGATGTAACCTTCACTGGGTAGAACACCTGTGAAATAACTACCCTGAATTCCCAATGTCCTCGCGTTTTGCAGGGCACCTCGTGGACCCTTGATAAATATGTCCCGATTTATTCAATAGCATGCTAGAGGACACAGCCTTACCAAGTGAGATAAAGAGAAGCAGGGGAAAAAGCAGAGCAGGACGCAGGGCTGTACCCCAATGAAGGCAGCTAGGATTTCCAGAGGTGATTCATACGGGAACACCACACTCATGAGTACGGTAGGGTATATGGCCTGAACACCTGAACTCTGATGTTCTCTTGTTATTGGCTGACATATGGATTACATCTTTCTCTGACAGTGTGTAAGGGGCCAGGTTCTTTGGAAAAGGAACTTCTTTTTTTTTTATTAATTTTTATTGGAGTATAGTTGCTTTACAATATTGTGTTAGTTTCCACTGTACAGCAAAGTGAATCAGCTATATGTATACATATATCGCCTCTTTTTTGGATTTCCTTCCCATTTTGGTCACCACAGAGCACTGAGTAGAGTTCCCTGTGCTCTACAATATGTTCTCATTAGTTGTCTATTTTATACATAGTATCAATAGTGCATATGTATCAGTCCCAATCTCTCAATTCCTCCCACCCTCACTCACCCCTTCGTATCCACACATTTGTTCTATATGTCTCTGTCTCTATTTCTGCTTTGCAAATGCGATAATCTATACCATTTTTCTAGATTCTGCATATATGCGTTAATATACGATATTTGTTTTTCTCTCTCTGACTTACTTCACTCTGACAGTCTCTAGGTCCATCCACATCTCTACAAAGGACCCAATTTCGTTCCTTTTTATGGCTGAGTAATATTCCATTGCATATAGGTACCACATCTTCTTTATCCATTCATCTGTCGATAGGCATTTAGGTCACTTCCATGTCCTGGCTATTGTAAATAGTGCTGCAGTGAACATTGGGGTTCCTGTGTCTTTTTGAATTATGGCTTTCTCTAGGTATATACCCAGTAGTGGGATTGCTGGGTCATATGGTGATTCTATTTTTCGTTTTTTAAGGAACCTCCATACTGTTCTCTATAGTGTCTGTACCAATTTACACTCCCACCAACAGTGCAAGAGGGTTCCCTTGGAAAAGGAACTTCTATATGTTAAGAAAGAAGTCTATACAAAAGAGTTTCCTACTCCAGAGGCTTGTGAAAATCACTAGTCAGGCAGATCATCTGATCTATGTCCCAGAATATTAAAACTAGAAGGGAATTCAGATACCTTCTGATCCCATCCCATTTTACAATTAAGGAAACTGAGACCCAAAGACATGAAATGACTTGTTCAACACAATGTACCTGGTTAATGGCAGAACTGAATCTAGAACCCAGGTGCTCTGGTGTCTAAGGCCAGTGATCTTTCCATATGTTTCACAAGAAGTAAAAGTATTCTACTGCCTTAGCCGGTGAAAGCTACCAATGACTAGTCTGTTTTCCTTCTCACTTGATTTCTCTCTTTTATCAGCCTGGACCCCAATTACTTACGCTGTTCTCCAACCAAAACTGGATTTCAAGTTCCTCATCTATGTGTCCTACAGCCCCTGCCCTAAAAACTCTGAATACAGAGTGAACACAATAATCTACCTTCTCCAGTCCTTGCCCAGGTTGCTGACTATAAATGGAGAAAAATTATTCAATCACATAAAAAAATTATGATTCTCACTTTCCATGTCCTCAACAATGAACGGCATTCCTTTTACTTATTACTGATCAGCTCTTTCATTCCTCTCAGCCGTTATTCCAAACATCCAGCTCTCTCCTCAGCTTCACATGCCTCACCCCCATTAACGGCCTTCACCTGCTACTTCACAGAAGAAATAAATGCTTCTCATGTAAACTTCTTCAACCTTCCACCCAATCTACAAAGTTACATTCATTTCCACTCAACCTTCCTGCCTTCCCTCCATTTTCCTGTTGACTTCTTTAGGGCCTGGTTCTATCAACTCCCTCTTTCTGCTGTCTAACCAACCTCTGTCCTGCTGGCTTCTCTTTAACACATAAATATGCCCAAATATTTCAATATATCTTCTAGAAACTCTCTCTTGACTCTGCATTATCCCTGTAGCTGTCACCTTAGTACCTCCTTCTCCTCACACCCAAACTTCTTTGGAGGAAGCTATTTTTTTTTTTTTCCGGGACGCGGGCCTCTCACTGTTGTGGCCCCTCCCGTTGCGGAGCACAGGCTCCAGACGCACAGGCTCAGCGGCCATGGCTCATGGGCTCAGCCGCTTCGCGGCATGTGGGATCTTCCCGGACCGGGGCACGAACCCGTGTCCCCTGCATCGGCAGGCGGACTCTAAACCACTGCGCCACCAGGGAAGCCCAGGAAGCTATTCTTGATGACCCTAATTCCTTGCTTCCCATTTTCCCCATAGCACACCGTAAACTGGTGATTCTTGCCTTACTTCCTGAAGCTGACTAAAAAAGATCCCTTATGACATCCTAATACACATCTTAACATCATTTATTTTTGTTATTGTGGTAAATAAATTTTCATCGTGTTTAAGTGTACAATTCTGTGGCATTAAGAACATTTACAGTGTTGTGCAAATGTCACCACTATCCATTTCCAGAACTTTTTCATCATCACAAATAGCAACTTTCTATTCATTAAACAATAATTCCCCATTCCCCCTGCCCTAACCCCCCAGTTACTGCTATTCCACTTTCTGTTTCTATGAATTTGCCTATTCTAGATAGCTCATATAAGTAGAATCATACAGTATTTGTTCTTCTATGTCTGGTTTATTTCACTTACCATAATGTTTTCAAGGTACATCCATGTTGTAGTAGGTATCAGAATACCATTCCTTTTCAAGATTGATAATATTCCCTTATACACACAGACACACACACACACACACACACACACACCCCATTTTGTTTATCCATTTATCAATTGATGGACATTTGAGTTATTTCCACTTTTGGCTATTGTGAATAATGCTATGAACACGGATGTAGAAGTATATGTTTGTTCTCCTTTCAGTTCTTTGGGGTATATACGTAGAAGTAGAATTGCTAGATCATAAGCTAATTCTATGTTTAACTTTTTAGAAACCACCAAATAGTTTTCCTCAGCAGCTTCACAGTTTAATTCTGACCACCACTGCATACAAGTTCCAATTTCCCCACATCCTTGCCAACATTTGTTATTTCCTGTTTTTTTGGATAGTAGCTGTTTTGGTGGGTGTGGAGTATTATCTTCTTGTGATTTTGATTTGTATTTCTCTGTGGATGATGAGTGATGTCAGGCATCCTTTCATATGCTTATTGGCCATTTGTATATCTCCTTTGAAGAAATATTTATTTAAGCCCTCTACCCATTGTTGTGTTGTGTTGTTTGGTTTTTTGGTTACTAACGCTTGTCATTTTTAGCCCTTTTCTTATTTGATTTCTTTGTAGCATTTGCCCCTATTCTAACTGGAATGATTATCCCCTCTGTCTCTAAGACTTCACTCTTTTCTATCTCTTCCCTCCCTACTCAGTCTCCCCATACTCAAATCCTCGTTAGCTCTTGCAACATTTAATTTCTATCTGCTCTGACATTTACTGAGCACTTTGCATGTGCAGACACTAGGCTAAGTGTTTTGTATGCATTCTCTCCTTCATGTTTTAAAACCATACATTAGGTAGGTAGGATTATTAGACATGCCATTCTATAGATAAAAAACTGCAGTTCACAGAAACAAAGTATTTTACTTTAAGTTTGTTAAAGTTATTAGTGAAAAAGCTCGCATTTAAACACAGGAAACTGATTCTAGAGCTTGTGCTCTTAAGACTTTCCTATCTAGTTCTATAGCATTAACTACTAAATTAAGCTGATATAACCTTGTAGAGTAAGTTATATTATTGAATTATACAGTTACAAGCAACTGAAACTGGGTTTGACAACTTAAAACGAAATGGAATTTGTGGTAAGGATAAGAAGTAATTCACACAATTGAAAGGAAAACTGGAGAATTGGGATTAAGAAGGCGAGATCTAGATGGATGGCAGTCCCAGGGTTGTAAGGACCGAGGAACGGTCTCGTCAGGGCCCAGCCATTGAATGAATTGGCATCCAGTCGTATCAGCAACTTGGTCAAGACTGAAATTCCAGGGAGTGAGCATCATCTTGGTTTAGCTGGGACACGTTCCAACCCTGCTGGGAGGGAAGACGAGAATAGAACATGGTGATAGGCCATCCAAACTTGGCTGTATCCAGTGGGGAAAGGTTCACATCCCCAGAGCAAAAGAAAAACAATGAATAAGTGGATGCAGAATGACAAGTCTACTATCCTCCCAATCCTTAACTTCAGCCCAGACCTCTCCTCAGCTCGAAACCTAAATATTCAATGATTGACCGCCTCTACTTAAAGTCCTTAGCACATTGGTGGGCACTTGCTTCTCTTTACTTGGGTGGAAGTCTGACTTACAGATACCTCTCCTGCTGTGTTTCTCACTCTGGACCAAAAATATGCGTCAGTCTCTCTCCCTCGTGAAGCTATAAACTCCTCCACTATATTGTATACTTCTTTATACCCTCTAGCACTAAGCACAGTGTCATGCATGCAGCCAGTGCTCAATAAATGTTTGCTGCCTGATGAATCAACCAAAACTAGGGTTGAGGGAAACTACAGTATCAGACATTCATGTAACAGAAGATCTTGAACAAAAAAGACCTGGATGTTTTAATTGAATGCAGGTATAATATGACTGTAACGTGTTTTATAAGCTGTCAGAGTGAAGGTGATTTTACCTGTGTCAATAAAAGTATGCAAAAAAAAAAAAAGTAGGTCTATGGTACCTGACACTGATCAGACCACATCTGGAATAGTATCACTATTTCTGGTCACCACATTATAAGAAGGAGATTGAAAACCTTGGAATATTTGGAAACTATATCAAATGAAAAAGTTAGCTGAGTAGGGAATGTTTATAATGGAAGAGAAAAGAATTAGGAGATGTGATCACCGTAATTATTCAAGAAGTCCATGAAAAACAAAATTAGACTTATTCTATGTAACACAGATAGAATCAAAATGAATAGGTAGAAAAATAATCTTCAATTGTTCATAAATGGAATAATCTGTTCTGTAAGATAATAAGACCTCTATGACTAGAAATGCAGAGGGTATGTTAACAAACTTCAAGGTATTAAGTGATAACTTCTTAGCTTAGTGCACAGACTAGATTAGGTATCACAAACTCAGATGTCTTTAGGAACAAGGCAGCAATTCATCTGCATGAATGCAGTAAGTAGGTTGAGTATAGACAGTAGAAGGTGGTGGGGACTACGATGGGGACTAGAGAATGTGCTTTCCTGACGGTATTTGAATTTATACACGTTTATAACATGATGAAGTTCAAATAAAATAAACCTGAGAGCTAAATTCTGTATTTGGACTGCCAATTTGTACTCCATGGTTAAAATTTTTAAGATAGTTCCCAACTTGAATACTCAACCCTAAAGGGATGACATGCTTCTTAAACAGATTATTATTGATATTCACGTTTGCAAGGAGTCATGAGGAAGATAACACCATTAAGAAACTTAGTAGTTACAATGGAATACTATTCAGCCATAAAAAAGAATGAAATGTTGCCATTTGCAACAGCATGCATGGACCTGGATGGCATTATGCAAAGTGAAACAAGTCAGACAGAGAAAGACAAATACTGTATGATATCACTTATGTATGGAATCTAAAAACTAAAACTAGTGACTATAACAAAAATGAAACAAACTCACAGGTATAGAGAAAAAACTAGTGGTTAACAGTAGGGAGAGGGAAATGAGGAGAGGCAAGATAGGGGTAAGGGATTAAAAGTACAACTTACTATGTATAAAATAAATAAGCTACAAGGATATATTGTGCAACACAGGGAATATAGCCAACATTTTATAATAACTATAAATGGAATATAACCTTTTAAAATTGTGAATCTCTATGCTGTAGACCTGAAATTTATATAATAGTATAAGTCAACTGTACATCAATTTAAAAAATCATAATTTTTTTTTTATAAAAGAAAATCAGTAGTGAAAACAAAGTTGTTAGGACCATGGTTGATTCTAAGGAAATTACTAAGAATTTGGTAGATGTGAAGATGCTGTGGTAGGCAGAAAAATGTGGAATCTGTGAATATGTTACTTCAGCCAGCAAAAAGAACTTTGCAGATGTGAACAATTTGCATCCAAAATAATTTGAAGTTGATTTATTCAAGTGGCTAGAACCTGAGATAGGGAGATTATCTTGGACTTTCAAAGTGAGCCTAATCTAATCACATGAGGGATTTTTAAATTTTTAATTTAATTATTATTTTATAATGGAGTATAGTTGATTTACAATATAGTGTTAGTTTCAGGTGAACAGCTAAGTGATTCAGTTATACATATACATATATCCATTCTTTTTCAGATTCTTTTCCCATGTAGGTTATTACAGAATATTGAGTAGAGTTCCCTGTGCTGTACAGTAGGTCTTCGTGGATTATCTATTTTATATATAGTAGTGTGTATCTGCTAATCCCAAACTCCTAATTTATCCCTCCTCCTGCACCTTTCCCCTTTGGTAACCATAAGTTTGTTATCAAAGTCTCTGAGTCTGTTTCTGTTTTATAAATAAGTTCATCCGTATCATTTTTTTAGATTCCACATATAAGTGGTATCCTGTGATATTTGTCATTCTCTGTCTGATTTACTGCATTTAATAATAATCACATGAGTTTTTAAATGGAAAAACCCCTAGCTATGATAAGAGGGCGATGTGAGAAGAGAATAGGGTCAGAGAGATGCAACATTGCTGGCTTTGGGATGGAGGAAGGGCCCACAAGTTGAGGAAGGTGGGAGCCCCTAGAAGCTGGAAAAGGCAAGTAAGAAGATTCTCCCCAAGAGCCTCCAGAAATGAATGCATCCCTCTGAAAAACCTTGATTTTAGCTCTGTGAGACCCATGTCGGACTCTGACCCACAGAACTCTAAGATAATAAATGTGTATTGCTTTAAGCCACTAAGTTTGTAGTAATTTGTTACAGAAGCAGTAGAAAACTAATAAAGATGCTTAAAGTTAAAAGGATAACATGTGAGAAAAAGAATCATTTATTGTCCTGTACAAATGCCTGGCAAACGACAAGATTTCATGTCATATTTAATACACTGTTTTTATATAATTTATTTGATAATGGAGACATACACTGTAACTGGCATTATGCACTGTTGTCCAGGAAAAAATTAAAGAAAGGAATATATAGCATGACCTCCACATTCCCAAAGAGCAAATTTTTAGACAATAGAAGGTCATTAAACAGAATATAGTCAACAGCCAAATTATATATTATAGCAAAAAGGGAAGTCTATCAGTGTGATTATTTCCTATATCAGGCTTTCCAGACTTAGCTAAATTATAGATATCCTGATGGGCTGTGGCTATACCATAAAAGGACTGGAAATTCCTCCATTTTAGATCTAAAAGTTACCTCCTGTGCTGGAAATAACAAGTCATTTATCAGATAACATGTTCAGCTTTTTAGCTTAGAAGCTGTAGGCATCGTGATCATAGGAAAGTGAGAGTGAGTGAAGCTTAATAGGGCTGGAGATGTACGAAGGGTGAGTGTGTGTGTGTGTGTGTGTGTGTGTGTGTGTGTGTGTGTGTGTAAAAGAATAGAACATTGGTGCAAATTAATATTCTGGAATAGAAAATACACCTCCCTGCTTGAAACTTTTAGGAAACAGGTAGTTTTAAATGGTATAAATGGAAGGTGAAGTTAAAGTAAGAAGGAGATGCCTGGTACAGTTTAGCAAGCCAAGAAATAATAACTAAATAATAAATAATGTTTGTGAATTTGCAATAGATTATATTTTTATTTATGAAATATTGGGTACCCTAGGTTGAGAGTCTATCGACCTGTAGTTTTGAAACAGCTGGTTTGGATTTCTTTTTCTTTTTTTCTTTTGCGGTACACGGGCCTCTCACTGTTATGGCCTCTCCCGCTGCGGAGCACAGGCTCCGGATGCGCAGGCTCAGCGGCCATGACTCACGGGCCCAGCCGCTCCGCGGCATGTGGGATCTTTCCGGACCGGGGCACGAACCCGTGTCCCCTGCAATGGCAGGCGGACTCTCAACCACTGCGCCACCAGGGAAGCCCTGGTTTGGATTTTTGATAGGGGAACAGTGAGTTTGAACAACATGGAAGCACAACAGTGTACATTTGTAATCGGAGAAGCCTGTTGATATCATACATTGTACATTTCCCAAAGAGGAATTGAACTTCTCTGGTTGAAGTTTCCAGTGTAACAGCCAAAAAGGAGGAAGGTAGCCCAAACCTGTGGCGAGGACCCCATTGACAGAGATGATGCTCATATAGAGAGAGCAGAGAGTATACCTTAAGGAGGGCATAAGGGCCCAAACTTTGGGAAGTGAATGGCATTTGGGAGTCCTGTGACTTCTAAAAACAGATTTGAGAGGAGAGCATTTAGTCAGATCAAGGCTTTCAAGATGGACAGGACAGCAGGGGACATTTTCATTCACTTTAAGGCTGGAGACTCTACAAGTACCTGCAATGACTTGAGAATCCTCTTCTTTTTAGTTCAGTAGTTGTCTATGTCTGTTTAATGCTAATTAAAGACAGGAACATGGTAGACACTCATTCTTAGTGGATGACTAGCCAAGAACTACTTACCTTGGCTTTCCACTGTGTCTCTAGCGCTTACCTTTGGAAAGTCCAGCAATGATAACTTGGTCTTGCTGGTCAGCTAGACATCCCTGAATCAAGAAATCTAATATTTTTGGTGATCCCCTCGTCCACCCTCATCAGTTACAACTGGTCCTTACCCAGGACCCCATTACTGAGTTACTCCTCCTCCAAGATGATGGATGTACCACCACTAACTGTACACACTGCCCTCTGCCCCACTGTTCACCTCAACAGCCCTGATCTGGATGAAACTCCTCCTCTAAGACTGCTTTTTAGAGATCATAGGACTGGGCTTCCCTGGTGGCGCAGTGGTTGAGAGTCCGCCTGCCGATGCAGGGGACACGGGTTCGTGCCCTGGTCCGGGAAGATCCCACATGCCGTGGAGCAGCTGGGCCCGTGAGCCATGGCCGCTCAGCCTGCGCGTCCGGAGCCTGTGCTCCACAACGGGAGAGGCCACAGCAGTGAGACGCCTGCGTGCCGCAAAAAAAAAAAAAAAAAAAAAAAGATAGAGATCATAGGACTGGAGAGAGAAAAGCTAGAAGTGAATGAAAATGTTCCAGTTGACACTACGTGAAAAAAGTGTGGGCTCAGAGTCAGTTAATTTCCTTGAATTAATCTAAACTGAATGCAGTTGGAAAGCTTTTTCAAAAGTACCATCCTGTTCAACCTTCTAAAAGTATGCTTTTTTCTTTTGAATGGGAAATTCATATTTGCTTGAAAAGACGGAACATAGCATTCTCAGTTAATGTTTCCCAGAGAAGCTTGTCGTTCACTGGATCATCCGCTTACTATAAATTCAAAACGCTGATTTCTGGATAATTTATTTCCAGAAAGGAATATGAATTTAAATGAATCAAAGAACAAACCAATAATGACAACTTTCCTTTGAAGCACAATTTAAGGGATCGCTCAATATACATTTATTGAGCATTTTCAATGTGCAAAACGCTGTCTTGGGAACTGAAAATTCATACAAAGATGTTTATTACGTGGCTTCTTCCTTCAAGGAGGACTCAGCCTAATAAGAGATGAACACACAGATATCTTATTGTGTTCTTTACTGCAGCAAATGTCAAAAGGAGTATTAAAAATTAGCATCAGTAATTTGGAAAATGATGCAATCTCCTCTGGGTGATATGATCAGGAACGTACATGGAGGAACGTACATGGAGGAACCTTCATTTGACTAACTGTAAAGGATAAAATGATTAGGGATACAGATGAGGAGAGGGAGGTTATAGCGGGAAGAGCCATTGGAAAAGCAAAGACAAAGAGGGAAACACCATGGAGAGTGTTCAGGAACTAGCGAGTAGGACAGTTTGGTTAAAGCAAACAATCCCAAGTAGGAAGAATGGGAAAAGGAGGCTTAAAACACCAAATCATAAGGAGTCTTGAATGTTAGGAGTTACTGAAGGTGTTTTTAAAAGACAGTGACATGATTAGCATTATGCTTCCCCAAGACAAACCTGGAGATAGCGTAGAGAATACAGCATGGAGGCGACCGAGATAAGTCAGGAGAGCTGACAAGGGCCTTAATTCTCAAGATCTTCATGTCCTATATGTGTAACATCTCTTGATGCTGTGTATTGACCGAGCCCCTGCCCTCTCTCTGTATATACCATGCTGGACTTTTCCCCATGGCTTCCTGCTGGATCTTTCCCTCTGAGCCCGGTGCTCAGGGAGGATGTGTAATTCAAGGTCTCAACTTTTCACAGTCTTCGTCTTTCTGCTGCAGTTAACAGAGCCATGGCTTGCAATGTAGCAAAAGGATCACATACAGAAGTAGAGGCGTGTCTACATAGAAGGGGCAAAAAGTAGTAGATATGTCCAGCCACAAATGAAAGAGGCAGAGAAGGAGAGCCTCCAACAGGTAAGAACAAATCCAGATAGTGCAATGCCATGGAATCTATAAGAAGAACAAAGTATTCAAAACCATCTGTTCCTGTAGAAATGAATGAAAGGGCTATGGTGGTTGGGAGTCACCATATCTTGCACATCCCACATCTGTTCTAATAGTTACCCTGCAGAGCAATTTTTCTCCAAAGGCATGGATTGGAGCCCTACCGCAAACCTCCCATAGTGCCTGACATATAAAAGTAACCAAGTAATTGTTTCTTAAATAAGTGAATGGGTCAATGGGTAGTCACTCAACTTCACCTTCAAAAGAAAACAGTGCTAATTATGAGGTCAAGGAGGAGGTCAAATAGTGAGTGGTAAGGAATGAGGGGCAAATAATGCAGGCTGAAATATTCTGAAAGGAAACAGTGAGATCATTAATAAATAGCATAAGAAGTTGGCAGGGCTTTTCATTTTTGTGTTAGTGGTTGTTGATGTTGCTGTTGTTTGATTTTGCCTCTTGTTTTTAAGTGTGAAGGAGATTTGAGCCCCTGTAGAGGTTGTGAAGAAAAATCAATTAAAGGATGATAAAAATCAGAGTTTGGGGTCTGGGGGGAGAGAGAGCATGGCTTATGGAACAAAAGTACAAAGAAGATCAGAGGACATGGGCTAGAGAGAGTAAGTCCTCAGAAAGGAAAAGTGAGACTTATTCTAAGGGAAGGAGAAAAGAGACTTTTTAACAGAAGAATCAATAGATTTTTGGAACATAACATGAGCTGGATACAGAAATTCTGAGCTGAAAAATTTTGCTGGCCTTGACCTCTCAGGAGACAAGAGGGTGGGAGATTGTGCAGAGTGGAGGTTTGATGATTAAACAGAGTGGGAAATGTTTAGGAAGAACTGCCTTGGAAATACATTTAGGAGACACAATACCGAGTTATGAGCCCTGAGGGTCCCAGGTGATGGCAGAGGGCTCTGTGAATTTGAGGAGGCCCAATCACTGTGGTTTCTGAACTCCTCCATCAACAGCTGGGGGATTTGTTAGACAGGTACCAGCAAAGGTCACAGAGCGAGGAACTTCAGATCATCAGTGAGAAAAACCCAGTTGGTAACAAGCAAGAGCCAGAATTGCTTATAAATTAACTTTCATAATTAGTTGCCTAACAACTGCCTCTCCCACTTAAGCATAAGCCCCGTGAGGGCAGGGCACAGTGACCAACAGTCAGAGATGGCCCTCAATAAATAGTTGCGGAAGCATAGAAGAGAGAAAAGGACGGAAGAAGGAGAAGGGATGGAGAAAATAAGGGAGGGCAGTAGGACTTTCAGAGCTTTTGTTTAGAACCAGTGATTATGTTATCCTTCATGTTGTTTGAAAGAGTGTTCCTCTTTATCACACATTTAGAGCACAAATTAATGCTGTGGACTGTTTCCCCATCTTTCCTTTACTTCAGAAGGTGTTAAAAGCATGTCAATTGTATATTAACTAGAGAAAAATCATATAAGGCAGTCAATAAAGTGTCCAGAAAGTTTTCATTCTTAAGAGGATGTGAGGTCTGTTTCTGACAGGAACATCAGATTAATCAAGAAGTCTGTTGGTGAAAATGATAAGAAAACTGGCACAATTTGCTATCACTACCAAGATGTTCAAAAATAAATCTAGCTCACCAGATCTTTGAGAAATGTCTGATAGCTACGAGAGCAATCTCAAGTACTGGAGAAAGTGTATTTCTGCCTATCAAATATGTTCTCAGATCATTCTTGAGAGGAAAATGGTGTTAGTTATTCAAATGACAGACCAGCTGCATAAAGAGATAGTTCAGTGAGTGAAATTTTTTTAATGTCCTTTAGTCAAGTTTGTGACAATAAAAGAGAAATTTTAAAGCAATCAGACGTTATATCAATATTCGAAGACTTGTCCAGGCCAGAAGGGGTCCTGGTTAATAGGAAAGGGGTCTAAGAATATCTATAATCACAGGAGCAGGGTCATAATGGGGGACCTCAGAGTTTTATTGGGTGCCTGCATTTCTCAAGGTTAACATCTTCCAGAATTTCCTGAGAGCCAAATGATACTTCTTTTGATTTATCCCCTAGTTTTAGAGTCTCCCTGGAAGGATCTATGGCATCTACAACTCTAATGAGTAGTTTTGAGCCATCTCATCCACAATTTGATGCTAACAGATGCAAGAAAAATAATGCAGACAATCATTGGTGACTTAGAAAACACCAACAGGCTCAAGTTCCTAGTTCCTGGTTTAAGGGATTCAGAAACAACCTTAGCCTCCCTCATCGTCTTGTCCCTTCCACCACCGGACATCTTCATCCAATCTGGCCAGAATTAAAATATAGATGCTCTGCCAGGCACTCTAGTCACGGTTGAACTGAGGCTATGGTGACAAAAGGGTGACCCCTAAATGCCTGCTATGCTGTGTAAGTCACATCCCTACTTACCTAACAGAGTGCTCATCTGATAACACCCTGCCCCTGAGCCCTCCCCGCGTGATCACTTCCCTATTCATTCTGATACCTTCCTGGGATCCTAGCTCCCCTGAAAGGCCTGGGGTCCTGCATGTATCTTTCCAAGACTGCTTCTTAGGGAGTAAAGATCTGATGCTAGACACCAGCCAAGTGTCTGCGTTACGCATTGCCTACCTGGACTGCCCCCACTTAGCACAATGTCTGGCACAAAGCAGCTACCTAATAAATATTGGTTGAATTGAAGCATGACTTGCTCTGGGTTCCCCGGCACTGACTCCAACCATTTGCCTGAAGAGTGTCTGAGAACTGCATCTTCCCATTCTCTCTCTGTGCTATTGCTTGCTTGCCCAGCTGCAGCTGCAGTGTGGAGGGCCTAGTGTCAGGTTTTAATCATCTGGCTCTCACGTCCTACTTTAAGTAACAGGCAGCTCTGGCTCATAATTTCCAAAATATGACAAGGACAGTCTACTCCTGGGTCCAATGCCTCTTACAGATGCCTTACCAATGACAAAGCATGTATTTTGAACTTGATTTCCTGTCAACTCAAATTTTATGTGATGCTCCTTAAACAGTTAAGCCCTGGGTATTTTGCCATATTATATACAGAATTTGCTATCTCTGGTGTGGTACACAGTCTCACAAACAACGCATATGACAATGCGTGTAACATATTTTGGTATTGACCTACATTCTGCCCTCTTCTAAAATTATCTACTTAAAATGTACCAGGCTGTTCCAGGACATTCTGAAACTTTATCAAGTAGAAACAAATCTTTATTTCTTGGCAAGAGAAATTGTAGTCAAACTTGAGAAAAGGATGCTTAAAAGAAAATATTCAGTGACTGATCCTTGCATCAAGTAAAAATTTAAGAGAACATATGTGATAATGGTATCTGCCCACCTACAGAATGGAGTATGTATCGAAATGCTTTTATTATTTCACAAATGTAAGAACATTAAGATGTAATTATTATCAGATGTTTATATATGCATTATATGCATCATATATGCATAGGACTTTAAACTCATGTCTTCCATCTTCTCTGTCAAAAACAATCTTCAGCCTGAAAAGATCAGAAGAAATGATGATAAGAGTGAATTAAGACCAAGATAAGTGTAGAAATTATAAGAACTTAAGTCTCATGATCTGGACAAAATACATATGAATATTTGGAGGGGGTGGAGGAAAGGCTTGGAGGATGCAAATGAGTTCTCTGAATTGAGTCCTTGCGTAGCCAGAAAACACAGAAGAAAATTGTGGTTCCCATTTCCAAAGAGAAGAGACAGATTCCACAAAGCATAAACCAAAAGATTTGATAGGTGTTTGGGGCAAGATTCTTGACTGAATTATTAAAAGCTTGGTTTGAGTTGACTTAGAAAATCAAGTTCAAAATGAAAAGAAAGTAGGGATAATAAGAAATAAATCATCCCAGATTAGACTAATTGTTGGCAGAGCTACTAAACTGGCAAAGAAGAAGGATATAGAACGGCGTATCTTGATTGCAGCAAGATGTTAGACAATGTCTTTCATAATATTTTGCCTTGTATCCAAAACAGAGAATTATAAATTGGATCAAGGAAGTTAGGTGCATTTAAAACAGGTTGAACAACAGCAGTAAAGAAAGTCAGTGTCAACCTAAAGGGAATTTCAAGAGTGTCTGTTGTAAATATCTCATTCAATGCTTTTACCAGTGTTTTGAGTAAGGACTCCCAGCAACTCTAGGAGGTTCTAAGTTGAAGCAGATAACAAATACCCACGTGATGGAAACAGGACATAAAAGATCTCAATTGGCTTAAGTAATGAGCCAAATGAAACAAAAATGAAACTTAGAGTAAATAAAGAGCTTTTTACATGGATTGGAAAGACCAGGATATTATTCAAGAGAAGGGAAAGGAAGATTACAGGACGAGGGATAAAAAGCAGGGAGCTTTGGTGAAAGAACAATGTGTCATCTTCCCAGGGCTGCCACAACAATGTACCAAGAACTGAGTGACTTAGAACGAGAGAAATTGGTTGTCTCACAGTTCCAGAAGCCAGAAATTGGAAATCAAGGTGTTGGCAGGGCCGTGCTCTCTCTGTGGCTCTAAGGGAGAATTCTTCCTCGCCTCTTCTGGCTTCTGGCGTTTGCCAAAAATCCTTGGTGTTCCTTGTCTTGTTGATGCATCATTCCAGTCACGTAGCCGTCTCCTCCCTGCACCTTCACAGCATCTTCCCTCTGTGTGTGTCTGTCTCTGTGTCCTAATTTCCCCTTTTCATAAGGACGCCAGTCACGTTGGACTAGGGCCCGCCCTAAAGACCTCATTTTACTTAGTTACCTCTGTAAAACCCTGTCTCCAAACAGGGCCACCTTCTGAGGTACTAGGGGTTAGGACTTCAATCTATCTTTTGCAGAGGATGCAATTCACCCCATAACAAACTGCTCCATGGGAGGTGGCAGGAAGTTGCCCCACATGAAAAGCATGACTGCACAGATCAGGAATAAGGGGAGAGCTGGGCCTCTCTGGTCAGCATACACCTGGGGAACTGCAGTCAGTTCTGGGCCTTTTTTTTTTTTATTGGCATATAGTTGATTTACAATGTTGTGCTAGTTTCAGGTGTACAGCAAAGTGATTCAGCTATACAGGTACATATACACACTACTGTATATAAAATAGATAATTAACAAGGACCTACCGTACAGCACAGGGAACAGTACTCAGTACTCTGTAATAACCTATATGGGAAAAGAATCTGAAAAAGAATAGATATATGTGTAAGTTCTGGGCCTTTAATAGGCAGTTGGGATGATGAGGGAACTTAAAATCAAATTATTGGACAGTGGTTTGGAGGAAATGGGATTGTTTTAGCCTGAGGAAGACCAGGCATGGGGGAAATGAAAGCCACTTTCAAATACACGATCAGTTGGCTGAAGTAGAGCTAGAGTTGTTTTTTATGGCTCTGAACCCAGAATTATATTACTGAGAGAGACTGATTCAACTGGATCGAAAAGAAGATTTTAAAAGGTAGTGTGTCCCGAGGCAGTTGGAATTTCATAGAAATACTGAGCTCCCTAACTTTGGACATCTTCAAGCAAAGGCTGAACACAGAGGGAGGGTGTTTAAAGGGAATGGAAGCATTGGAAATTATCTTGGAGCATAAGTCTTCTGACCTTGAGATTCAAGAATTCTATGAAAGGAGTTCTTCTTTTAACTGAAGAATATTGATATCCCATAACATTTTATAAGGAAATGGTACGTGCTAACCCAAATCTAAGATTGTTTTATATTAAGGAAAATCTGAAGGAAGGAAAAATGAAAAGGATCACATATTTTAACCACACAAATAAAAAATAGATGGTCTAAATAAACATAAAATATACCCAGTAAGAATACAAGAAAACCATAAAATCAAATAAGGGAAAGCAAAAACCTTACCCAAGTCACAGGCATTTTACAGTAAAAGTAGCATTTTGACTTTTATAGAAGTAATATGAAAGTTGAAATCTAGAAAATTCCATCAGGTCCAACTTTCCCCCCCCCCCCCCAATAACCGGAAGCAGAAAGGAAACAGGAAGAACAGGTACTATCTGGTGAAGTGAACTGACTTCTCCGAAAGAGGCTGGGAGGAAGATATCAGTGAAGAAGCCAATGGAAGGAGACCGCCTGGGCGCTGGAAAGGGCAGCAAGCTTGGAAGGACGTCTCAAGACAGCTGATCTTGGCTCAGCTGCCAACCAGCTACACAAGGTCACACGAAATATTTCCCTGCTTCTCGCTTTGCTCTGTTACTTTAAAAAGAAAAGAATCAGATGACGTTTTAACAACCCCATCCAACTGTAAAACTGTGACTCTGATGAATGTCCACAGGTAGAGAGTGAGGAAATACTTTAACACAATAAAGGCATAGAAATGTTGAACTTATAAAAAAACAAAAGTAAGAAATAGCCAGTGTAACTGTTTGAAAGACTAGAAGTAATGGAGGCAAACAATAATAACAGGTACTACATGAAGGTGTGCTAATAAGCCACACGTCTACGTGCAAAGCTTGAGTTTCATTAAAAATGAAAGTCATTACGTAGTTAGCATATTAATTATTACCCATGAAGTGTTAGCTTTGTATTACCAGTGAGTACCTGGCAGGCAGCTATTTACAAATATTTCTGTAAACGCACTCACACTCAGTATATTACTTGGTACAATCTGAGACGTAATAGACCCCTAAGCTTGAGTCTATGTGTCTGGCTTCCAAGTCCAATAACGTCACCTTCTAGGCAACATGATTGAGGATTAAGTTCTCAGGTATTTTTTCTGCAGTAGCAATTTCATTAAAATTCTTCACCATATTCAATTCAATTACTATAAACCATGCCAGATGATTTTCAAATAAAGAAAGAAGTACATATATGAACCAGCATTTATTTACAATACGGAATAATACACACAATAAAACAAGAAGATTCAACATACAGAAAAAGGCTTAAAGAGGCAGGGATGCCTGAGTAGGATTTTGAAGGATAAGTAGGAGTTTATTCAACACAAAAAATGGAGAAACATCCCGAGCACTCCAAGGCATAGAAGCAAGAAGCAAAATGAAAGATTTGGGAAATTACAATTGGTTAAGTATTTCTGAAACAAAGGGCTAAGAGTGGACAATAGCAAGATGTGAAACAGGGGGGGAGACAACTAGCTCACAAAGGGCTTTCTGTGTCATTCTAATAACGAAGGTCTTTTCTTATGGGCAGTGAAAAGCCTCTGAGAGATTTTGAGCCTTTGAGTGATACTCTCAAGTTGGCCTTTCAGGGAGATGATCCCAGCTGCAGTGTGGAGGGGCGAATATGAGATGGAGAAGTGAGGAGACCAACAGGGAAAGAGATAGGAAGGAACTGAATTAAAGCCATGGCGGAGGAGATAGGACAGAGAGGTTTAAATTTGGAAATGGTGGGATTTTGGTAACCGAGGAGACATTTCCAACCTGCTGTAGAGCCAGTCACGGAGAAGGACCACAGAAGGACCAACAGGTTTAGGGGTGGAAGGTCCAGTTTGGACCATATCGAGTATGAGATGTTCTGAAGACAAGTGAGCCCACCTCTATATCATCTTTTTCCTCTCTAGCCCCTGCAGATTTGAAAAGCCTATTTTTAGAGAATAAAAAAATCTAAATATCTGGGTTCATTTATTAATTAAATGTCTCTAAGAAAATGAAAGGGATGTTTTCCCCCAGAGTAAAATCAAGCACACATAATGCTCTAAGGAATTACACTGCCGTAATGCTGTAAGAGGTATCACCCAGTCAAAGACCAGTTAACCAAATGCTTTGTCCATAGAAAGGAATTGTACACGTTACACCTGGGTCATCAAAATTTAAAGAATGGTTATGCAAAAGATACCCTTAATAGCAAATCTTCCAGGATTCAGACTCTTGAGTTACCTTAAATATATTCTTACGCAGCTCACTTAAAACAATGCACACATGTGTGGGAATGTTCTTGCTTTTGCTGAATGCCTCCCACTCTGTGTAATGGTCTGCACTTAGTTGGGATAGAAGAATCCAAGGGGTGACAGCATCTGTAAAAAGACAGGGAACAGTGGGCCAAGTTTGCATTCCTGTTTGGCAACGTAGGGCCAGACTCTTAGGACTGTGGTCAAGACAACACTAAGTTTAACTGATACTTAACATGTTGTAGTTGGGAAGGCCTCGGCGTTGCTCTTGTGTGTGTCAGTAAGCCCTAGGAGAAAAACAGACTGTGCAAATGGCATTTCCAGCAGTCACAGAATGGCAGGCTGACACATTTGGGTAGCAATGGCCAATCCAAAGTTTGCTTGCATAATTAGTATATTTGGTACTACTTGAGAAAGGACATTTTCCATGAAGAACTTGCTTTGAAGGCAGAACTTTCACTGCCAGGTCTCCAGGGAGGGTCATTTTTTCCAGCTCTCACTTTTGCTATCTATGACTCATCCCTCAACATTTAAGGGAAAACATTCTTAACAGAGGACCACATGAGGATTCAAGATGGAACTTTCTGAGTGTCTCCAAATATCCCCTCTGATCAGAGCTTCACGTAAGCTTGCCAAAGCTCCTGTGTGATGACCCCAGCTCTGGGCTCCATCCTGGAGATAGGGAGACGAGGTGAGCCATAGGGGCAGCTTGACATGCCTCCACGTGACATGCCCGTGGCCCCTAAGGTCAGACACCCTGTCCTTCTTGAGAGGAAGTAATGATTTACTCTTGAGAGAGGAAGGAGGGATAGAGTTCTGGAAACCGTGGGGTGGGGAGCAGTAAGAGGAAGAAGGGAAGCTTATCCAGATGCTTCAAGAAATTGCTAGAAAATACCAAGCAAGCTTCGGCGGCCTTTATAAGCCCCTGCAAAAATAACCCCCGCTCACTTGGCTAATGATGGAAATAAACGTTGTCCCAAAGAACAGCCTCTGATTGGCTCGGCCTCTTGAATTTGAAAGGCACTTGGGGGAAACAAGCTGACCCTGTGGTGCTACAGCCATAAACGAGGGCATCATCTTTGACTTTTTGTTGCTACTGGTTAATCTCTCCTTCCCGTTTCTTACTGACACCTCAGGATTAAATTGATCAAAGCATGAGGGGAGTGGGATGGGAGTCCAGATAGTGGCAACTAGTTTTTGTCTGGTTTGTTAAATATGACCCACACTTCTAGCCAGTGGACTCTGCTTCACACCCTGAGCAGTACATTCTCAGGATCTCAGTTCAGTCCTTCTCAGTTGAGAATGATTCCCTTCACCAAGCGCAGGGAGAGAAGTAAGAGCTGTCTCCGGCAGGTGAGCGTGTCAGAAGACTGTCCACAACCCTAGGCACTGACACTGCAGCCTGCCTCCGCCTATGGAGACCTGTCACCGGGGTGCATGCAGCTTTGTAACTGCATAAATTATATAGAAGAAAAATCATGGTTTCTCCTTTGGGGGTGAGGGGCTGCGATCCTCTGATTTTTTTTTTTAAACGTTTTACTGTTCTATAAACAGTCTTCTATGGCCCTGGTTTTATTTTAATTACATGTATCCATCTTTATTTTTTTCCTCTCCCAAACCTGGGCAGTAATGCATTGCACATTTAAAAGAAACCACATACAGAAAGAAACCACATTCTTGGAATGAAATACCCTGAAGGAGCATGTACATGCTTCTTTATGATGCTACTAGTGATGTTGGCAGCTTCCATACGCACCGGTTTAGAATTACTCTCAGCAACCGGGGAGCTTCAAGGGGATTTGCAGTAGCCAAAAGAAGGGAGGAGCTCCTGTCCTTCTTCTGTGGGGTCTGATAGGTTTCTGACCTATGACCTGTGAACAAGACAGCCTCCAGAAAAATCTTCTTGGAGTTCTGACTTACTTCCTACCAAAATATAAAAGATTCAAATGTCAAGTTTGTAAGTCATAAAAAGATGCATTTTCTTATTGGAGGAGATTCCAATTATGGGATGAAAGGCTCTGTCCCCTTGAGTTTGATTTTATGTATAAAAATGTGTAAAATCAAATACATATGAATACATACATACATACATGTACATGTACATATACTTGCTTTTATGCTACTTTTGTATTAAACTTTAAAGTCTTAACTCCTCAAAGGCAACCATAATAACTATTTGATGAACATATTATTATCCAGATAAAAAATACAAATTTGAAATCAGAAGATTCTCTTAGTGTAATTCCTTTGGAATGGACTAGTGAGTGCACAGAAAGGCCTTCAACGATATCGGGGGCAAAATCCTTGGAGAACCACACCCCAGAGGGTTGCAGCTGATAAGTGTGGGAAACCCGGAGAAGTAAAACCCTCCAAGGCAAACACAGCACCCATGGCCTAGGTTAGAGTAACCCTTTCTCCTCCCATGTGGCTCTGGAAGCACGTCCGGCTTTGTGTCTGACACTGCTGCACCTCTGGAGAGATGCCATTTCTAAGTGATAGCCACGGCCCTTCCACAGGAGACAGCCTGTGTCTCCCAGACCACCGCAATTATGCCTCTCCTCCCCTGGCCTCTGCCCGCAGCGCGGGTCAGCATGCCGCTACCCACTTAGAGCACTCGCCCGTTTAGAGTCTCAAGGGGATGGTCAATACCACATATGTGAATTTGGGGGAAACGCACTGGGGGGGAAAAACCCAGCATGATTCAGAAATAGCACACCAGTAAAACCCAATGTATAGTCAGGATTTTTCAAGAGTTCTATATACGTCAATGTTCCAGAAAAACAAAACTAACTTTTTAAGTATCAGAATGCTTTTACACAGGATTGATTCGATCAAATAAAACCTAAAGTACTTTATACTCTTCCTTGCCTTCTCCTTTTTTTTGGCCATGCCATTCCATGATCAGGAACTGAACCCAGGCCACAGCAGTGAAAGCCCGGAATCCTAACACTAGGCCACCAGGGGACTCCTGCTTTCTCAATTTTTGAACATAACTTTACCATTGTTAATAAAGTGGCATCATGATTTTCTACCATCGGTTAAAAACATTCCTGATCTGGTGTCACGTGCTTTCTCTTTGGCTCTCCTACCCCTGTCCTCATATACCCTTACACCCCTCACTTTGGGCCTGCAGCCTTTGTTTGTGCATGTTTGTTGATTGAGTGAATGACTGACTCTCCCTAGGCCCCATTTCCACAGGCCAGGCTCTCCCCATCATTCCTGACCCAGCTGCACTAGGTGGCCCCCTGAATCCCCTTTTCACTTGGCTACTGCAAATGATAGTTCCATAATTGACGTTAATCTTTTAATTTTAATTTTTTTCAGTTTTTGTGGTACACGCGCGAGGGCCTCTCACTGTTGTGGCCTCTCCCGTTGCGGAGCACAGGCTCCGGACGCGCAGGCTCAGCGGCCATGGCTCACGGGCCCAGCCGCTCTGCGGCATGTGGGATCTTCCCGGACCGGGGCACGAACCCGTGTCCCCTGCATCGGCAGGTGGACTCTCAACCACTGCGCCACCAGGGAAGCCCCTGACGTTAATCTTTTAAGTTTTCACTTTGACATGTATCACTCATGATTATTTGTACACTTATTTATGTGAATATAAGCTGTTAAGAGCAGTAGCCGTATTTTACACACCTTAGTTTACTGTGGGGTTTTTTGGGTTTTTGCTTGTTTGTTTGTTTGTTTGGCTGCACCGTGCAGCATGTGGGATCTTTGTTCTGCCACCAGGGATCGAACCCGGGCCCTTGGCAGTGAGAGTGCAGAGTCCTAACCACTGAAAAATGGTACTGATGAACCTGGTTGCAGGGCAGGAATAAAGAGATAGACATAGAAAATGGACTTGAGGACACAGGGTGGGAGAGTGAAGCTGGGGCGAAGTGACAGTAGCATCGACATGTATACACCGCTGCATGTAAGATAGTTGGCTGGTGGGAAGCAGCCGCATAGCACAGGGAGATCGGCTCGGTGCTTTGCGGTGACCTAGGGGGTGGGATAGGGAGGGTGGAGGGAGGCTCAAGAGGGAGGGGACGTGGGGACATGTGTATGCATATGGCCGATTTGCTTTGTCGTGCAACAGAAACTAACACGGTATTGTGAAGCAATTGTACTCCAATAAAGATCTATTAAAAAAAAACAACACAGTGCCTGACTCAAAGAGATATTTTTACAAAAACACTTTTGAGGCGTTTGTTGAATGAATTTGTAGAAAAGGTCCTGGCTGGCCAAAACTGAAATCCAATACAGCTGGCAGGTGAAGCTAAGTGAACTGTCCCCCACTCCCAGCCCAAATTCCTTTGTCTGTCGTACAATCACGGATCTAGGTAGGGGCTGAGAGTCCCCCTGAAAAGAAAAAAACAAAAAACCAACACTCTATATCATGCCCACAGTTGGAAACCCTGCCTTACTTCTAGTGCGTGAACTAGAACCTAGCTCACAGCAGGTGCTCAATAAATAAACTAACTTCTGTGATCTATCCAGGCCTATCTTAACTTTTCCTTGGCTTGTTTTCAGAGAACATGTCACCTCATCTTAGAACAGGCTTTAGTCCGCATCCTCAGGAGGAGTAAGGATACCGGTGCCTGCAAAGATGACCAAGGAGCTGAACCGTGAAGCCTAAGAGGGACTGTGGCCCTTGTGTCACCTCGTTCTCAGCAACAGCTGCTGCATCTTGTTTCCTCAGGCTTCGGCTCAGAGGAGATAATGACACTCGGGGAAGAGGATTCCCAGCTTTGCAGAGACAAGGGCAGCAATGCTGGAGAACCTCAGGCTCCCTCTATGCCTGGAATAGCTGTGGGGGCCGGAAATGATTCCCAGGGATCCTGGACTCTCAGAAGACACCTGTCAGTGTGTCCCAGAAAATATACAGGTGAGATTTTCAAGGGAATGGAGTTCCTGCTTAAAAAGATGGCTGTCGTTAGCTGGTAATATTTGGTTTTACTGTTTAATGTGACATCGTTTTACCCAAGGGTGGGTGTGGAACCATTGGGGAATGAATGAATGAATGATCATGCCTAGTAAAATGGAATTCTTAGAAAACAGTGTTTTCCCCTGTAAAGTGTCAAATATTCTAGTGGATCCTAATGGAAAAAATATGTATTTTTTAAATTTTTATTGGAGTATAGTTGAGTTACAATCTTGTGTTAGTTTCAGGTGTACAACAAAGTGAATCAGTTATACATATAACATAGCCACTCTTTTTTAGATTCTTTTCCCATATAGGTTATTACAGAATATTGAGTAGAGTTCCCTGTGCTATACAGTAGATCCTTACTAGTTATATATTTTATATGTAGTCGTGTGTATATATTAATCCCAATCTCCTAATTTATCCCTCCCCTCCTTTCCCCTTTGGTAACCATACATTTGTCTTCTACATCTGTGAGTCTGTTTACGTTTTGTAAATAAGTTCATTTGTACCATTTTTATAGATTCCACATATAAGTGATACCATATGGTATTAGTCTTTCTGTGTCTGACTTCCCTTAGTGTGATAATCTCTAGGTCCATCCATGTTGCAGCAAATGGCATTATTTCATTCTTTTTATGGCTGAGCAATATTCCATTGTATAGGTGTCCTATGTCTTCTTTATCCATTCCTCTGCCAATGCACATTTAGGTTGTTTCCATGTCTTGACTATTGTAAATAGTGCTGCAGTGAACATTGGAGTGCATGTATCTTTTTGATATGGTTTTGATATGGTTTTCTCCAGATCTGTGCCCAGGAGTGGGATTGCTGGATCATATGGTAGCTCTATATTTAGTTTTTTAAGGAACCTCCATACTGTTCTCCATAGTGGTTGTATCAATTTACATTCCCACCAATATTGTAAGAAGGTTTCCTTTTCTCCACACCCAAAAAATATTTTAAATTAAAGAATGTCAGAACTAATGGGGAGCTTAGCAACTAACCAGTCTGAACCCCTTGCTTTGCTGATGAGAGAACTTTGCAGTCCTATGGCCCAATGTTGTCTGAGATGGGACCAGCAACCAGGCTTGCTGAGGGGTGGTAGCCTTCTCCTTACCAGTAGAGACACTCCCTAAAGAATGATGTGGGAGCTAGTTCTGCTTGGAGCCCAGCTGGAGCCAGGAAGCCCCTCTGTACTGAAGAGAACCGGGCTCTGAGCCCTCGTGTTCAGTGCAAACAAGTCAGGCAGTAACGGCTCCTACCAATGAACAGCCAACTATTTTCCATTCCCATTAAGAGAAAGTTAAACCTATACAGTGTCTCAAAAATTTGATCTTTTCTTTAATAAAAGCCACCGCCAAGAGCATACTCCTTTGAACCATCACTTCTCAAAGCAAAATGACTTTGAATTGCATGGACTTTGAGAGGAATTTATTTCCATGGTTGTTTTTAATTTAGGGAGAAAAAGAAAAGGAAAAGAGAGACAAAAGAAAGTGCATGGGTAGCAACAGAATAAGGATAAGTGTATCTAGAAATTTTCATTCAGCAGCTGAAATCCTGCTTAGAAATCCTGCTTACAATGTCTGTTTAGTGGTAGGGCTATTCAGCCTCTCATCCATTCAACAAATATTTATTAAGGGCCAACACCCTGTCAAGAGTCATGCTGGAGATAGAGAAATCACAAGGACCTAATAGATCTAAGTGCAGGGCATCTGGAAGTGGAAAGCACAGAGGACTTCCCTGAGGTGACAGACAATAGTTTACTGCATGCCACCTGGAGGGGGAGGACACGGCAGATGGGAGGCAAGAGAGTAGTGTTCCAGGAACAGAAAGCCACTCGGTGAGCCTGTAGGGCTGAGTGTGGGAAGAGGGTGCAGTGACAAAGCAGGCTGGAGGGAAAGGAAAGGCCATCTTAGGAGTTTAGCTGTATCTCAAAGGTGATGGGAGCTATTGGAAATATCAAGAATGTGTTACATGAGCTGATCCACATTTAGAAAATAGTCAATCCGCAATAGCTCTTAAACATAAGAGATGCCCAGTTAAAACTCAGAGATACTGATTTTCACCTGTCAAATGAGCAAAAAGCAAAGTTTTGAGCACAGTAGAGAATCGGGCATTTTACCCTTATTTCTGGCTGGAGTAATAACGATTCAGCAACATATATTAAAATTACAAACACATCTACCTTGGACCCAGCAATCCCAATTCTCAGAATCTATCCTGCAGTTACTGTCACACCAGTATGGAGTGACATATTCGTATTCATTCATTGCAGCATTGTTTGTAAGAGCAAACTATCAAAAACTAGTAAATGTCCATTAAAAGCAGGCTGGCTAAATACATTTTATTAGCTCGATATGACGGACACCTTGCCCTTTAAAAATAAATAAACTTCCTTATATGGAAAGGTTACCAAGGTACATTGCATATTTTAAAAGGAAGTATAAAACAGTGTGCCTGGCATAGCATCTTTATGTGGAAGGAGATATTAAAAGATATATTAATATGTTTTATTGAATATATATGCTGTATCTCTGGAATAACACACGGTAGATTACTTCCCATGATTGTGTAAAAGGAAACTGGGTAGCTGGAGGTGGGGCTAGGGGGGATCGTTTCCAATGAGTGCCATCTTCCATGACTTGGACCAAAGAGTTTCATGGAGTGATGTGGGCAGAACTCAAAGTGTAGTTGAGGATGGGATTCATGAGCAGTGATGGACATGAGACCACTTTCAAGACGTCTGGTTGTGGAAGGGGAGAGCGATAGGGCAGGGTGGGGGTAAAGGAGCAACGTCAGATCAAGAAAAGTCTCTTTTGAACTGGGAAACAGACTTGAGCTTGTTTTCAAATACAGCCACAGAGACAAAAGGATGAAAATTTTAAAGACGGAGATATTGACAAAGTGAGACAAGGGTGGAAACGAAAGTATTGCAGATTTCCAAAGAAGACTTAAAACTGTAAGTCCAAGGATTATATCATTTGTTTTTTTCTCTACTTTTCTATCTACCCTCTGTTGCCTTTAGAACAGTTTTTTGAGCGTGAGTCCCTCATTCTCCTTGCTTGGCCCTGCAGTAAACCTTTCTCTGCTCAACAAAACAGAACAAAAGACAAAACAAAACAAAAAACAGTGGTTTGTACCAAGCAGGACTCATTAAATGTTTATTTACCATCTGATGTCACGGTGCCTGAGCTTGTATTGTGAAGGATCTCCCTTCACGGAACATCAGCTGCAAGATCAAAGCGGCACGCACCTACCTTAGAAAGTGTGCGCAGGCGTCCTACCAGCACTACATCCCTCCCTGTCCCTGGAAGAGTAAAGAGTGTGGTCCCCCCCCCCCCCCCACTCCCTGGCCTCCACCATCAGCTCTGCCTAGAGCTCCTGGCTGCAGATGAATCCCACACCAAGGGCTGTGCGTCCAGCGGGTCCAGACCTACAGTCAATGTAAAAGCCAGGACCCACCCCACAAATTCCTTCCTAAGTTTTCAGTGTTTTCTATGTCCCAGCATTCCCACCCCCCTTTCTGGCATTTTCCAAGTGAAAAATTTGACTCACACTCCCCCTAGTGACAGCCCAGGAATTCTTTTCAATGATTAAACCACACCTCCTGGATAGCAAAGAGAAGCAGCCTGCCCTGGATGTGCACCTTTACCTCCCCAACCCCCAGTCCCACCCCCGACACATTTGCTGATGTTGTTTTCTGTGATTAGAAAGAAATAATTGGCCAGCTGAATATCTAGACCTCAGCAGATTAGAGGGAATGAGTTTCAGTCAGTGTCATGAAACATCACCAGATCTTCCTGGTTTTGTGAGTCAAAAATATTAGAAGCAGGAAGATGGCATGTAAAAAGGAGAAAAGAGGAACATAGAATATGCCACATGTGTCCAGGGATGCACTGGTGACCCCGAAGCCAAAGCAGGATGACCACTGCCACACAGGCTCAATTTAAGAAGACAGAAACTCAAAAGGTTAATGCACTGAGGACATGTTAACCTGTGGGAGAGATGGCTTTAGGGGACAGTGAAAGCAGTGGTTAAATATTTGCTGGGCTAACCAGTGGAATATTCAACTTCCTTGTTCAGAACAACTCCCCATAAGTGGTTCTGAACCATTTGAGGGTCAGTTTGAGAACCAATGAATCTACACCCTTTCTCTCCAGAATAATATATTTTCACATTTCAGAGTTATAGAAAAAAAAATTCATGGTTAATAAATGTAGAAACAGATGTTCAACCCCACTTAAAAACTCAGGCCGAAGTAACAGGGATATACTATTTTTTATCTGTCAATTTGGAAAAGATCAAACAATTTCTCGATGCTAAGTAGTATAGTCAAAGGCATGAGGAAACAGGCACCCTGGCACTATTGATGCAGTATTAGCTGGTGCCATCTTTTGTGGAAGAGGCTCCATATGTTAAGCAACTCCCCAGGCCACAGCTTCGCTCCCCATCTCCAGGCCTATGAGTCTTCAGTGTATATCGCCCACCCAGTTCAGACCTCTCTTTGAGCTTTAAACATGAGTAATTGACTGTCTTCACTTGACTGTCTCAAAGGTTCTGCAAATCGAACATGTGCAAGACAGAACTCAAAACCCCCCATAAACATGGCCCCCTGGTAGTGTTCCCTGCAGTGTATAGCACCCCCATTCATCTAGTTGTATTAGTCAGAAATCCCAGAGGCACCTGTGACATTTCCCTCTAAGTGCTTCTCCCCACTTCCATGTCACCACACCAGTTTATGTCATCATCCTGTCTCACCTGGATGACTGTAATAATCTCCTAACTTGAGTCCTAACAGCCGCTCTGTTCCACTGATGAGTTATCCTCATTGCAGTCAGAGTAACCCTTTCAAAACTTAAGTCGAATCATGCCAAGCCCCCTGTTTAAAGTCCTGCAAATGATTTTAAGATAAAGACAAAAATCTTAAATGCAGCCTACCCCACTCTCTCCTTCGTTCTCACATGCCACCCTTCTTTCTCTTTCTTTAGAGCCACTTTTCTCTCCTACCACAGGGATGGATATATACATATATATTTCTTCTTTATCAAATTATCTTCTCCCTCTCTTCACCTAGTTTAGTGCCACTCAGGACATAATCACAAGTCCCTAAGGAAGGCATTCCTGTCACCCCAGTTCAGCTCAGTTTTCTTTTGTTATTTTGTATGTGAAATCATAGAACCATGTCTTTTTTCTTTCTGGATTATAGCAATTTGTAATTATGCCCTAATCTATGTGATTGTTTTAGTTCTATCTTTTCCTGCTACTAGACTATAATCTTCATGACAGCAGAGACCTTGTCTTTCCCAAAGTGTACTGGTGTATCTTAAATAGCAAGAGGTAGGCACTGTGTGTGTGTGTGTGTGTGTGTGTGTATGTTAGAAAATGTGAGGAAGAAAATACACAGAAATTTTAACAGTGGTTATTTATAGGTAATGACTTATGCATGACTTTTTTCCTTCCTTTATTTTCCTGTATTTTATATATTTTATATACTAGGTATGCATTTATTTATAACCAGATAAAAATCAATGTGTTGTATTATGAAAACCTAATCAACTGAATTTCAGGGGAAATACCTGTCAGCCACCTATGTTAAATACGTGTGGACCATAAAGGCTTATCAGGAAAGGTAAGGAAAACTAACAGCATTAAAATGAGAGGCTAAAATGAAATTATAAAGTAACTAACCATGGGGTAAACAACAGAAGAGGTCTTTTCAAAAATCTGAATTAGTATCTTCAGAGACATTTGGGAATGTTATTTTTATCATAACAAACTACTATGTAAAATAGAGCAATTAGAGAACAAGAAAGAGATTTATGTTATTAAAAATATATTTTCAAAAAGGCAGTGAAAGAACTGCATAATAAAATACACACAGCTGAAGTCAGTGAGCTGAAAGATAAATCAAGGCAATCTCCCAAAAGGGAGGAAATTTAAAGCAATGGAAAATATGAGAGAGAAGTTAAAAGACATGGCATATGACCAAAAGATGTCTGAGAAAGAGATTACAGGGACTATGTAGAAGGAGGGGGAAAAAGAAAGAAAAGAAATGGTAGAAGAAAATTTCTCTGCACTAGAGACAAAAACAGATCATCAAATATGAAAGAGCCACCAACAACCAAGTGGAAGAGAAGGGATTTCAAGAGATAAACCTAGATACATACTCTTAAAAAAATCAATTAATCAAAGATATAAAGAAAAAAAGCTTCTAGTTGGGAATACAAATTATCTCAAAAAATAAGAATTTTCTGCAGCAATAAATAGAAAAGACAAAAATCCTTTCCCACGTGGAGCCCACATTCTAGTAAGAGGGAAACAGATAAGGAACAAGGTAAATAAGTGAAATATTTAGACTGTTAGATAGCTATCCAGCAAGGATAGGGAATATTGCAGGGTTGCAACTTTAAGTAGTTTTATCAGGGCAGCCTCACTGTGAAAGCAACATCTCAGTCAAGATCTGGAAGAGGTAAGGGATTAGCCATTCAGATGTCTGGGGTAGAGCATTGGGGGGTGGGGGAGGGCGATGCTCATCATGTGCAAAGGCCCTGAGGCAAGAGCATGCTCATTGTGCTCTAGGACCACCAAGGAGGCCATTGTGGCTGGAGTAGAGTAAACAAGGAGAAGAGGTAATAGGAGACAAATTACATGGGACCTATGAGGCCATTGGTAAACATCAGTTTTTACTGAGTAAAATAGGAAGTTACTGAAGAGTTTCAGGCAGAGGGGGTGACATGATCTATCACTTGAGCTGATGTACTGGAAATAAACTGAAGGGGGTGAAGGGAAGATTCAGGGAAACAAGAGATGTATGAGAGAGGGTCAGACCAGGGTGGTAGCAGAGGAGGGGGTGGAAAGGGTTCATGTTCTAGGTACATTGTGGAGGTAAAGCTAACAGGACTCAAGTGTGACTCCAACATTTTTGACCTGAGAAACTAGCAGATAGAACTGCCATTGCCTCAGATGAAGAAGGCTGAAAGAAACAGACATGGAGGAGAAGACCAAGATTTCAGTTTTGAACATGTTGGGTTTGAAATTAGATATACATGTGGAGTTATAGAGAAGGAAGTTGGATAAACAAGTCTGGCTTCAGGAGAGGATACAAGAGAGAGAAAGAGCTATTTTTATATAATGCATATATACGTATATAAACATACACATACATACATATGAATCATCAAGGTAGAAATGTTATTTAAAAACATGAGGCTGGATAAAGCTCCAAAGTGAGTAGAGATGGACAAAGGGAAGAGATCTAAGAACTGGGTTCTGGGATGTACTAACATTTAGAGGTCAGAGAGATGAGAAGAAAGGAGCAAACAAATCTGAGAAGTAGCAACCACAGAAATAGGCAGAAATTCAAGGGAGTATCATGTCATGGAAGCCAAAAAAGAGAACATGTTTCAGGGAAGAAACAGTGATCAAAACTGCTGACAGGACAAATAAGTTGACCACTGGATTTGGCAACATGAATGTAATTAGTGATCTAGATAAGAGTGGTTCTGTGGAAACTTGGGAAGATATTGGCGGCAGTGAGTATTAGTCAATCTTTAGAGTTTTCTTACTAGACAAGCAAGGAAGACATAAAGGGTAGCTGGAGGAGAAAGTGAGGTCAGGAAAGAATTTTTTGTTGTTATGAAATATAACATCCTCTTTGAAGGCTCATGGGAAGATCCAGTAGAGAGGGGGAAATTTTTTTTATTAATTTTTATTGGAGTATAGTTGCTTTACAACGTTGTGTTGATTTCTGCTGTACAGCAAAGTGAATTAGCTATACGTATACATATATCTCAAGAGGGGGAAATTAAATTGATGAAGTAGGAATGAAAAGGGGAATTGCTGGAGCAGTGTGCTTGCATATGCAAAAGGGGATGGGATTGGAGGCAGAATGAGAGGAGCTGGGCTTGGCTCGGAGCAGGGAGAATTCAGATGAGACGTATAAAAGGAGCAAAGGTTACTTATGTGGATGGAGGTGCGGGCAGTGAATAGATGCAGTGACGGGAGCTTGTGGAAGTCTTCAGGCTGTGATTGTCTCAGAACCATCTACTTGAGAATGAGGATAGAAGTAAGGAAAAGAGGAAAGAGTCGCATGTATGTATGACTAAGGAAAGACCAAAGCTAGAAAGAAAACCAATTTAACCTTGGTGCTTAAAATAATCTCCTTTAAGGAACTCAATTGGGAAGGTGTTTGTTTGTTTAAAAACTTGCATCTCCTTTTCTGTGGGTTTAATCACACTACATGCTTCCAAAGTGACACATTACATATACGGTGATATAGTGATATATATAGTAATATATATATATATATATATATATATATATATATACACACACACACACACAAATACATATATATAATTTAATATATATTAAATGTTATTTGCCAGTTTCAACATTTAGAAACCATATATAGAAAATGAAAGACAATATAATTACAGAATATAATGGAAATATTATAACCCTTGACAGTGTAAAAACAGTATAATAAATAGAATCAGGACCAAGGGCATGAGGTGGAAATGGAAGTGTGCTAAAACTCTCCTCTGTGTGCAGTTAATAGGTGCTCTGTAGAATTTATATATTGAAATACAGCCCTAAAGACAAGTACCAGAAAAAAACTGCAAATAATAATATAACTAACACATTTAGGAAACAGAAGGAAAGATAGACGGGTTAAAGGTCTTTTAATTTCTCATAAATCACTGGGTTAATAGATATAATCTAAAGTTGATAAACCAAGAAATTAAAGTGTAATTTTAAACTAGAACAGTCAATTCCAAAAGAAGTAAAGAGCAATGTGACTACTTCTGGGGCACAGGATTAACTGGAGAGGAGGTGACGCGGGCAAGTTCTTTATATGGTTCAGGATCATTTGACTTACCTGTGCATGTCTATACATGTATTATTTTCAAAATGTTAAAAAAAAATTTAAGTAATTTAAGAAGCTATGAATACTATTTTTGAATCAAGTTTTACCTCCAAAAGATTATATAATTAAGCACTTGGTGAAGTCTAGCTCCTTTCAGGATAACTTAACAGGTGCTCACGTTAACGTGCTAGCTTTCATCAAAGGCTGCTTTGAGTAACAACCATTTAAAAAAAAAAGTCCTTGTTTACTCTAGAACCTTTGTTGAGGACATAGATTATTATAAGACTCAGCATTACCGGAGCCTGTGCTCCACAATGGGAGAGGCCACAACAGTGAGAGGCCCGCATACCACAAAAAAAAAAAAAAAGACTCAGCATTACTGAGTCTTATATAGAGTCACTGTATTACTGAGTCACTATGTAAAGTCCTTGAGTGAGTCTCTTTTAATCTCTGTGTGAAACAAAGCTTTGCCTCTGCTGAAGAACTGTTTTGTTTCCTCTTCTCTAAGAGAACCGTTAATTGGTTACATTCACCTTTTTGACCAAGGGTTGAACTTGAAGCCCTATCCTAGCAATTCTGTTACTCTGTAAGGGTGGCATATTTGTATTTTCCTTCCTCTTGGTCTTGGGTTTCTATTTCTGTTTTTATATTATCATTGAATTTTATGTATGTGTGATATAAGCTGTGATGTAAAATCATTTGTAAATTGAGGTGGGGCATAAATAAGTAAATCAAGTTGGTTACGTAGCAAAATATACTACTTATGACAATTTATAAAATGTATAATCCTTCTACTTTCCCAAGCTGTCAAGTCTTACTCAAGATCTCCTTTTCCTATCACCTTAGGGGTTCTATCCGCCAAGTTGAGATGCATACCAGAATGTCCTCAAAGTTTCTCAAATAAACTGGGCAAAAGTTTCAAGGAGACATGCAAAAGGAAAATTTGAATACAATAAATGTAAATACCAAGTGTAAAGGAACATTTCCCAATAGTTAAAGGAGTCCGAAAATGGGAACGGGCTGCCCTAAACCCAGAAGTTGGTCCTCTCGTGGGACTCTAGACAGCTCTCTGATGGAGACAAGGGAGAACGTGCTCAGGTTCCCTCACCAGCAACACTGTCCAGTATCCTTGCCTTTGACAGTCTCAGTGTCAGAAAATGTCCCTGGATAATATTGCAGATGCTCAAGGCGGGAGACTTGATGCCTAAGCCTCTCCGTCACCCCTTCCTGATCCCCAAGTTGAAGGCATGCATCCGTCTCATTGCCTGTTAGCTCTGTCAGTCTTCAGCTGTCATGGAGGAAAGTCAGCTCCACCTAGAGCCTTGGTCTCTCAGGTGACAGTTTCTTTTTGGCCTTCACTTGTTACATGGATTAGTAAGATGTCTGCAAAGGACAAAGCGTGCTAAACCAGCAGCACTATGTGTAAAGAAATCTTAGGAAGCTACACAGAAAGTATGTACAACCTTAAAATTGGCACATGGTCCTCCATGAGCTCACCTCAATGTCCGATTCAGCTGCAGATCACGGACTTAATACGAATTCCAGCTGTTCTGCAAGCAAGCCCTGACAATCATCTAAGACTTAGACTGCTGGAAAAATTTATAATCTTCTATCTTCATAAATTTCTGAATCATACACAGTACCCATTTTTCTGTTATTTTAGGGGTTATACTTAGTTAAGCAGACATGGTTACTCAACGTAATAGATCAGAATCTTTTCTGAGGTTTTGAATGAATTGGGAAACACTCAAGGAAGAAATTTCAGAAGACTTAAATCATTTAAAGAAGCATACAGAGCAATGCCATAAAAGGTCATCGAACAGAGAGCAACTAGACCACCGGGGACTAATTCTCTGAGGGTGGAAACCGTAATGACTCATTCAGACCAAAAGGGGTTCCAGAGTCTGATGTCCACAATACCCACTCAGAGCTCGAATGCAACCCGGTCCTTGGGGAAGCCAAGGGAGGAAGAAAGAAAAGCTCTGAGACTGAGGGAGTGAGGGAAACTGAGGACTGAACTACTCATAAACTGACCACCAAACCCAGACACATCAAAACCTGTGATCAGACGGCATCAGAAAACTGCCATTTGTGAACTGCATCCTTTTCCATGGTTTTAACATTTTCATTTTCCTTAGTTCTATGTAGAAATGTCATGATAATAAATATCATGTGGTATCACTTATATGTGGGATCTAAAAAAATGATACAAATGAACTTATTTACAAAACAGAAATCGACTCACAGATGTAGAAAACAAACTTATGGTTACCAAAGGGGAAGGGGAGTTGGGATAAATTTGGAATTTGGGATTGACAGATACAGACTAATATATATATAAAATAGACAACAAGGATCTACTGTATAGCACAGGGAACTATATTCAATATCTTGTAATAACCTATAATGGAAAACAATCTGAAAAAGAATATATATGTATAGCTGAATCACTTTGCTATATACCTAAAACATTGTAAATCAACTATACTTCAACAAAAAGATAAAAATAATTTAATATAATTTTTTATCTTTTTTAAAAATATAAAAAAGTGTCATGACAAAAAACTCAAAAATTATTGACATTGCTTAAATGATAAATTAGAAGGTGATTCTCCATTTTACAAAAGGATTCTTGGCTTCACAAAAGAAAAAGTCATAGCATTTTCAAAATGGCTACGTCCCTTTTTACACCTAAAATATGATATCATTTTGTATCAGTCAAGGTCCCAAAAGGAAACACCACAGTCAAATAATTTGCATAATTTATTATGCAAAATCTCTGTAACTCAAGGTTAGTTCATCTTTTTTTTAACATCTTTATTGGAGTACAATTGCTTTACAATGGTGTGTTAGTTTCTGCTTTACAACAAAGTGAATCAGCTATACATATACATATATCCCCATATCTCCTCCCTCTTGTGTCTCTATCCCACCCCTCTAGGTGGTCACAAAGCACCGAGCTGATCTCCCTGTGCTATGTGGCTGCTTCCCACTAGCTATCTATTTTACATTTGGTAGTGTATATATGTCCATGCCACTCTCTCACTTTGTCCCAGCTTACCCTTCCCCCTCCCCATGTCCTCAAGTCATTCTCTACATTGGCGTCTTTATTCCTGGCCTGCCCCTAGGTTCTTCATAACCTTTTTTTTTTCTAGATTCCATATATATGTGTTAGCATACAGTATTTGTTTCAGTTCATCATTAACTAAGGTCTTAACCTAAAATATGGTCGGTGCTGTGCTTGATGCTGGGGGAGATTCAGGAGTATAAGCTATTCCTTTCTTGAAGCAGCTTAAAGTTTAACAAAGCTTAATGTTTTGTTAGAAAGACAAGACATGCCTGTGAAGTAGCCTCAAGCACTAAAAGCAGAATTTGTTCGAAATTTTGGGGTGTGTTCTGCAAAAGCTTCAGGTGACTGCAGGAGCAATGACAGCTAAAATGGTCTAGGAGGACTTCATGGGAAAAGTAGGAAGTGTAATAAGTGTAGGACGGGAAAATTTCCCCAGATGGAGAGAAGAAATGGAAAGTATGCAAACTGGGAACAGGTATAGAGGCTAAGAAGGTAGTCAGCAGACAGAAAAAGTAATTTCCAGAATACAAGGCTTGTGCCTTTTTTTAAATGATGGGCCATATTTTAGATCTAAATAGATAGAAGGATTTTGAGGTGACAACCCCTTCCACCTCTGCTCACTCACATGGATCTCCCTCCAACAGTTCTGAAGACGGAGGGATGAAGATAGAAATTTATAAAGAAGTTAGATGATAGCTACTGGTAGTAAGTAGGACAAGACTTCACCTGTTGACTACACAGATGCAAAAAGCAGCCTCCCTTTTCACCAGTTACATTGTCTTCCTTTTTTCCACTAGCAACCACATCAACCCTGACGGCAGTTCACAGCAGTTTTCCTGATGAACAGTTCATGAAGATTAACTTTAGAGGTTTTAAACTTGATTGCGTGTGAGTTGAAGAGACACTGGGTTTGAAAATCCATAAAATTGTTTTTCCATTATCCATGCCATCAATTTAATACTGATTACAATTTAGTACCAAGGAATTTTTTTTAAATCACATCATCGAAGCTGTCCCATTAAAAAACCCTCTGACGCTTCCCAGCCCTCAGTGCTCCCTGTAAAAATGTGAAGAAAACATTTTGACCTGGAAATCAGGAATACACAAGCCAAACCGATATGCAGACCAAGGTAGGGCAACAATATAATTTAGTCACTGTTTTCCTTTCTCCTTCCTTGACTCACTCACACACTTATTTTTTTTAAGTGGCTTTGCCAGTAAAGGGAAAGATGACCTAGAAATCATTTTGTGGTATTCCCAATTACTGACCTTCCTGAAAAAGGGAGTAGGTGGGAATACCACAAAATGCTTAAAGGAGCATCTAATTCTGAAGGCATTTAGTCCTCCCCAAACCAGAAGTTTCCCTGACTCATCGGGGTAAAGGTCAAACCTCTATCTTCCTTTCCATAGCAGATGTAGTCACATAGGAAACTGGTTGGAACTAAACACCCAGATAGGATAAAAATTTGGATATTTTATGTAGCAAGGTAAGATCTTGAATATTGATGAATTCTCATGCTTTGTTTTCTATGCTGAAATCTCTATGGTTTTTGATTCCCGTAGTTCTCAACCTGGCTACGCAAAAGAATCATCTGGCAACCTTTTTAAAAATGCTGACACCTGCACCTCACCCCAGGCCAATTAAACTGGAATCTCTGAGGCTGGAGCCCAGATGCTGTTAGAGGCACAAGTTTTCCAGGAGATTCCAAGGTTTAATCAGTGGTAATTACCTGTGTCCTCACTTGGCTTAAATGAGAATCACTTGGTCTGGGTTGGCGGGTGAAAATGAAAGTGTCCTTGTTTTGTGGCTGGAACAGAAAGCCAGGTGGGGTATTGGTAGAAGGATACCGGAGGTTGTGATTGGTCCCAGCAGAAAGGTAGAGACTCAGTCTACTTATAACCCTTGGACATCTGTACAATTTGAGACTGTCATGCACCACCATTCTTTTTATGTTTACTAGTTAGCATTCTATTCTCACAAACAGTTTTCCCATCTACCATACTTACCTAATTAGCTATTTGTTATCAGTATGACCTCAGAGATGCTTAATTTATTCAATAGGTAATAATCCACTGATGCTCAAATTGTCCCAGATTTGGCTCAAAGTGGCTCCTGTGTCTTTGGGGACATGACCCCATCATTTCTGACTTTCTTACTTTCAGTTACCACAAGATGTTCCAGATTCATCTTGAACCCTTCCTGCCCCAACCCTGGACTCAGCCATTCAGCCATTTCTCCAAGCCACCTGTGTTCCTTTTAGTGAAAAATGATATTTAGAAACCAGGACCTGGAATCGAGGTTTGTTCACGGCAACTCTGGTGTCATCGCTTCTAAGGATAGATAAATAGGTAAATAGATAGATAGATAGATAGATATGCAGGCCACTCAAGATGACTGTTCTCTTGCTCTCTGTACACCCCCTATTCAACCAGTCCCAGCTTCACCCACAGGACTAGCCAATCCTCTTAATTATAGGGCTTAATTAGTAACTGCCTATAATGCTTGACCCCTGCCCCAGCCACTGGTTTCCCTGGTAACTGAGGAGCCAACCAGACATCAGTTCCCGCTATAAATGGTAGCCTCCTCCCTCCACTAGTAATGAAGATTGCTGCATGTTCTGCCTGCAGTCGGCCACTGCACACAGAGGGGCACCACTCCAGGACCTTCACTTCTGACATGTGAGATACCCTGTTCAGTAAATCGTGAGTGTCTCTGTCGCTGACTCCAAGCTCCTTCTTTGGTCTCAGGGCTGGGCAACTTCAAGGGTTGCAGGCTTATGGGTGGGGTGATCAGGAGTTTATATAAATTTCCTTAATTCCAATCCAACCCCACATCTAATTCTACCTTGCCTCCCTGTCCATATTTGTATCTCCCTTATTTCACAGCAAGACCTTGGCTCCCGACACTCTCACTATGTTTGCTCACTTTCTCAGTCCTACAGTACAATCGTGTGAGTTTCAGAATTGCCATATTCACACCACTATTTTAAAAAATCTTAAAAAGATTGGTTCCCACTTTTTTTTTTTGCCCTTAAAACTGAGGGTATATAAATCAAAGTAATGGGTTCATTATGATTATGTTATTTATTTGAAGTGCAGGTGGGCTCACTTGTTTCTGCTTACATTCAGTTTTAGGATATTTTTCTCCCATGTTGATTGATTTAAGCTTATTTGTTGAATATACAATATATTAGTATGAGTCCAAAAGTCAAAACTCTAGAGTACAATAGTATACTCAGAGAAGTTTCCCTCCCTCCTGTATCCCTTTTACTCCTTTCCCCCATACTCCACCCTTGAAGGTAAGCAATTCCATTCATTTCTAGTTTATACTTCCTGTGTTCTCTTTTGCAAAAGCAAATACACATATTTTTATTTCCTTTTTTTAACCAAAAAGCAGCATACTATATGTATAATTTTGTATTAAGACTTTGTGAAGCGAAATTGGTTGTAATTCTTATCTTTGTTCTTCCGTATGTAAGGTGTTTTTTCATCTAGCTTCTTTGAGGTTATAATTTTCTTTACCTTTGACTTTCTGTAGTTTAAAAATCATATGCCTAGGTGTAGTCTTTGTGGTATTTATCCTGTTAGGTGTTTTCTAAACTTCTTAGATCTGTGGTTTGGTGTCTGACATTAACTTAAGGAATTTTCAGTCATTATTTTAAATATTCTGTTTTCTCTTCTCCTTCTAGTATTCCCATTACACGTTATACACGTTTTGCAGTTTTCGCACAGTTTTTGGATATTCTGCATTCTAGTCTTTATTCCCTTTGCTTTTTGGTTGTTGTGGGTTCTATTAATATATCCTCTAGCTCAGAGCTTCTTTCCTCAGCCATATCCAATCTACTAATAAGCCCATCAAAGGCATTCTTCATTTCTGTTACAGTGGGTTTTTTCTAACATTTCTTTTTGGCTCTTAGGATTTCCATCTCTCTACTTACGGAGCCCATCTGGTTTTGCATGCTGTCTACTTTGTCCATTGGAGAACTTAGCATATTAAATTTTAAATTAATTTCAGTTGAATCTTTAAAGTTTTAAATTCCTGGTCTGATAATTCCAACATCCCTGCTGTGTCTGGTTCTGATGCTTGCTCTGTCTCCTCAAGTTGTGTGTTTGGACTTCTGATGTGCCTTGCAATTTTTTGATAGCCAACAGTACGGACCAGGTAAGAGGAACTGCTGTGAATGAGCCTTCAGTAAAGTGATGATAAGTTGTAGGGAGGGGAAGAGTTCTATAGTCCTGTGATTAGGTCTCAGTCTTGTAGTAAGCCTATGCCTCTGGACTGTGAATTTCATAAGAGTTTCTCAGAACCCACCCCCCTCAGGTGGAACATAATGGCTAAAGCTACTAGAACTAGGTATTTCCCTTCTCCCTCCCCACCCCAGGTCAGTTAGCCTTTGATAATTCCCAGAAATTAGGCTCTGGTTAATTGGTTTCACCTGAGAGCAGGCCTTGTTAAGAAGAAAGTGCTCTGGTATATTGTAAAATGATTCCTTTTCCCTCGCCTGCAGGAGGCTCAAGGGAATTTTTCTCCAATATCTACTGTGGGAACCTGGTCAAGCTCCTGGAGGTGAATCTCACAATATTGTGGGAGCCCCTCATGACTGGGTCCCCCTAAGTTTTAACTCTGAGTTATCACACTGAGCTTCCAGCAATTCACCAGTTATAGGTCAGGTTTTCTACCTCAGCACTGATTGCCTCACTGGTTTTCACACATGACTGTCTGCTCTGGGAAAGCTGTGATGCCTGTATTTACCTGTCTCTCCAAACTTGGGGGCAGCAGTTTGTCCTGTGTCCTCACCTCTTATGGATCCCCAAGTAGAGTTCTTGATTTTCCAATCTATTCAAGCTTATACTTCTTATTAGAATGAAGCCATGATTCCAAGCTCCTTGCATGCAGAGCCTGAAACCAGGAGTCTATTGGTACTTTTTTAATGTACCAATATATCTTTGAAATCACTCTATATCATAGAGATCTTTAATTTTTTAAAGCTGCACAGTATTCAATTATTTGTACCATATTTTATTCAACTTCCTGTGTTTGGGCATTTAGGTCATTTCCAGTACTTTGCAACTGTAAGTAATGGTGCAATGAATGACCTATTGTACATGTATTTTATTATTAGAGGTGTGTCTCATGAATATTGCCTGTCTGCATGTCTGTGTCCCCCCAAAATTCACATGTTGTAATTCATGAGAATAGGACCCTTATGCATGGGACTTTTATTCTTAAAAAAAAGAGCTCTATAGCCCCTTCCACCAAGTGAGGGTATGAGAAGTCCACCTTCACTCAGCCATGCTGGCACCTTGATCTTGGACTACCCATCTTCACCACTGTGAGAAAATAGAAATAAATCTCTATTTATAAGCCAGCCAATCTGTGGTACTTTTTTGTAGCAGCCTTAACAGACTAAAATGGATACATTGCTAGAAGTGAGAGTGCTAGATAAAGGGTAAATACATATGTACATGAGCTAGATATTGCCAAATTCCTCACCATAACAATGTATAAAACTAACTGGTCTCCCACATACTTACTGTCAGAGTATAATATCAAGATTTAAAATTTTTGCCAATCTGATAAATGAGAAATTGCTCAGTGGAGTTTTAGTTTGCATTTCTTTTATTATGAATGGTTAAATATCACTCTTGTGAATTGTCCAGGTTTTTTGCCCATATTTTCATAGTATTTTGGTCCTTTAAAATTTTCTTTAATTGATATTTACATACACGTTAAACACACAGACCTTGGTGCATACCTCAATGAATTTTCACAAATAGATACATCTGTATTATCACAACCCCAATCAAGACATGGAACATTTCTATCACAGACAATGCTCCTTTCCAATGAATCCCCGCATCCCATCAGCAAGAAATTTTGACTTAAATCATATTCTTTTTGATGTGATTTTACCATAAAATACCTAGGAATCAACCTATCTAAGGAGGCAAAAAGACCTGTACCCCTAAAACTGTAAGACACAAAGAAATTGAAGACAACACAAACAGATGGAAAGATACACTGTATTCTCGGACTGGAAGAATCAATATTGCTAAAATGACCATACTACCCAAAACAATCTAAAGATTCAATGCAGGGACTTTTCTGGTGGTGCAGTGGTTAAGAATCCACCTGCCAATGCAGGGAACACGGGTTTGATCCATGGTCCAGGAAGATCCCACATGCTGCGGAGCAACTGCGCCACAACTACTGAGCCTGCACTCTAGACCCCATGAGCCACAACTACTGAGCCCACATGCCACAATTACTGAAGCCAGCATGCCTAAAACCCATGCTCTGCAACAAGAGAAGCCACCGCAATGAGAAGCCTGCACACCACAAGAAAGAGCAGCCTCCTCTCAACACAACTGGAGAAAGCCCACACGCAGCAATGAGGACCCAACGCAGCCAAAAAATAAGTAAATAAAAAATTTTTTTAAAGGTTCAGTGCAATCCTTATCAACACACCAATGGCATTTTTCACAGAACTAAAACAAAAAATTTAAATTTGTATGGAAACAGAAAAGACCCCAAATAGCCAAAATAATCTTGAAAGAAAAACAGAGCTGGAGGAATCAGGCTCCCTGACTTCAGACTATACTACAAAGCTACAGTAATCAAAACAATATGGTACTGGCATAAAAACATAGATCAATGGAACAGGAAAGCCCAGAAATAAACCCAAATACTTAATCTATGACAAGGGAGGCAAGAATATACGATGGAGAAAAGTCAGTCTCTTCAATAAGTGGTGCTGGGAAAACTGGAAAGCTACATGTAACAGAATGAAATTAGAACAGAATGAAATTAGAACATTCTCTACACCATATACAAAAATAAACTCAAAATGGATTAAAGACCTAAATGTTAAGACTGGGTACTATAAAACTCTTAGAAGAAAGCATAGGCAGAACACTCTTTGACATAAATCCAGCAATATTTTTTTGGATCTGTCTCCTAAAGTAAAGGAAATAAAAGCAAAAATAAACAAATGGAACCTAATTAAACTCAAAAGCTTTTGCACAGCAAAGGAAACCATAAGCAAAATGAAGACAACCTACTGAATGGGAGAAAATATTTGAAAATGATATGACCAATAAGGGATTAATCTCCAAAATGTAAACAACTCATACAACTCAACATCAAACAAACAACCCAATTTAAAAATAGGCAGAAGAACTAAACAGACATTTTTCCAAAAAGGAAGTACATATGGCCGACAGGCACATGAAAAGATGCTCAACCTCACTAATCAGGGAAGTGCATATCAAAACCACAATGAGACATCACCTCACACCTGTCAGAATGGCCATCATCAAAAAGAACACAAATAACAAATGTTGGCAAGAATGTGGAGAAAAGGGAGCCCTCATACACTGTTGGTGGGAATGTAAATTGCTGCAGCAACTGTGGAAAACAGTATGTAGGTTTCTCAAAAAACGAAAAATAGAACTACCATATGACCCAGCAACTTCGCTCCTGGGTACATATCAAAAACAAAGCAAAAAAAAAAGAAAAAAAACACTCATTGGAAAAGATACATGCACGCCAATGTTCATAGCAGCATTATTTTCAATTGCCAAGATATGGAAGCAACCTAAGTATTCATTGATGGATGAATGGATAAAGTTGTCTCACACCCACACACACACACACACACACACACACACACACAATGAAATACTACTCAGCCATAAAAAAGAATGAAATTTTGCCATTTGTAGCAACATGGATGGACTTGGAGGGGCTAACTGAAATAAGTCAGAGAAAAACAAATACTGTATGATATCACATATATGTGGAATCTAAAAAATAAAACAAACTAGTAAATATAGCAAAAAAGAAGCAGACTCACAGATATAGAAAACTAGTGGTTACCAGTGGGGAGGGGAGGGCATAAACTATGGGGTGTAAGATAGGCCCAAGGATTTATTGTACAACACAGGGAACATAGCCAATATTTTATAATAACTGTAAATGGAAAATAACCTTTAAAAATTGTATAAAAATTTTAAAAATTAAATCACATAGTACGTATGTTGCATATAAGTGCTGTTGCTCAAAACATTTTTGAGACACATCTACATTGGTACTTACACAGCTGGCCCTTGAACAATGCCAGGAGTTAAGGGTGCAGAACCTCTGTGCAGTTGAAAAGCCATGTATAACTTAATAGCCTGCCCTCAATGTATGGAGTTCCTCCATATCTGTGGTTCTGCATGTGATCCAGTTAACTATGGATCCTGTAGTACTGTAGTATTTAGTAACAAAGAAAATGCACATAGAAATGGACCTGTACAGTTCAAACCCATATTTCTCAAGGGTCAATTGTATGAGTCATTCATTCCTTTTATTTTTTAGCGCATGACTCACTAGCATTCATTGCATTCCCATTGTTGTGCAACCACCACTTCTATTTATATAGTTCTAAAACATTTTCATCACCCCAAAAGAAAACTCCATATCCATTAAATAGTCATTGCCTGTTCTCTCCTAACCCCAGCCCCTGACAACCACTTAGATGCATTCTATCTCTATAGATTTACTTATTCCGAACACTTCCTATAAATGAAATCATACAACATGTGCCCTTGTGTCTGATTTCATTAGCATGATTTTTGAGATTCATCTGCATTGTAGCATGTATCAGTACTTCATTCCTTTGTGGCTGACTAATATTGCATTTCATATATGTATCACATTTTGTTTATCCGTTCATTGGTTGATGGACATTTGTTTCCACCTTTTTGCTCTTTTGAAGAGCACTGCTATGAGTATTTGTGTACAGGTATTTGAGTACCTGTTTCTATTTCTTCTGGGCATATACCTAGGAGTGAAATTGGGAGGATAATTCTGTGTTTTAACTTTTTGAGAAATCACCAAACTGCTTTCCACAGAGGCTGCATTATTTTACATTCACACTAGCAGTGTACAAGAATTGCAGTTTTTCCACATCCTTGCCAACAAGTATTCATTCCTACTTACTGCTGTTAGCATTCCACTACATAAATATTACACAATTTGTTTATTCATTTTCTTAATGGATATGTGGGATATTTGGGTGTTATAAAGATACTCTGGACGTCCTTGTACAAGTCTGTCTGTGGACATGTTTTCATTTCTCTTTGATAAATATCTAAGAGTGGAAGTGCTGAGTCATAGGATATATGTATGTTTAATATTATAAAAAATTTCCAAAGTTCCCTGAAAAGGTTGTATCATTTTACAGTCCTATTGGGAATGTATGATAGCTCTCAATGCTTCATACCATGGGCAACATTTAAGGTTGTCAGTATTTTTAATTTTGGCCATTCTAGTTGGTTTGGAATGTTACCTATGGTATTGCATTGTGGCTGTAAAATCTCTTTCCCCAAAGACAAACAGTATGGAGCACCTATTCTTCTACATAGTGGTCATTTGTGTATCTTTCGTAAAGTGTCAGTTCAGGTTTTGTCCATTTTTAATGGGTTGCTTGACTTTTTGTTATCGATTTGTAAAAGTTCTTTATATTTAAGTATTTCTTGAATATACATATTGCGAAAATACTTTCCAGGTTGGTGGATTTCCTCTTCATGTGCTTTCTTTTTAGGTTACAAGTTGTTTTATTTGGGGATCTTAACTAAGGACTATAGCTAGGGAAACAGCCTCTCAGATAGCTCTGAAGAGGTAAGAGAGGAGCCAGGAAATAAAGGAGTTTTTTTGCTGAATAAAAAACATGTAATTGAACATCAAAAGATTACTGCTAATCACAGAGAACGGATATCTCAAGTTAATGATTTTAAGTGCTTTTCTATGTATGGGAAGTTACAGGAGCCTGGGCTCATTGAAATACGCATCTTAACATCTAGGGCCAGTATCCAAAGCAGAGAATGCTTTGTTTTTCTTCATCCTGAATTCACCTCAGGGCACACTGTCAGTGGGCAGCTGCAGTGGCTAATGGTTGTAGAACTGGAATGAGGGGCAACATTATTTGTTTACTAGAACGGCAGGCAACATTCCCTGTCCATATTCCCTGTTGGTCATAAATTCAACAAAGGTTTGGGAGGCATTTCATGACCAATTTATCCCATGGTGCTAGGAAGTTTTATTTCTAAGTCAGATGAAGATTCCATCTGACTTAGAGTTGAACTATTACACTATTAACAATTCTATGTAGAGTTATAGAGTTGCACCATTACAATTCTATACAGAGTCATTTTATATATGTGATCAATTGCCTCAAGACATTTAACCATCACTAATTTTGTCAAAGGCCTGGTTATACATTGAGCAATGCAAGAGATAACAATCTTATAAAATAAACAGAATATAAGTAATATAGCTAGTAACATTAATAAGTTTATAGTATAGCAGAGAGTCACAAAGCATCAACAGTTTGAAAACAACAGAGAACAAATTGAAACAATGATTAGTATAACTAGTCATAATCTGGATCACAACAAGTCACCAAGTCCGGAGGGCAGCCAAATGAAGAAGCCAGATTCTGGAGGGATCAGGTAGAGAAAAAAAATAAATGTTTAATCTTTTTTTTTTTTTTTTTTTTTTTACAAAGGTATACTTTATCAACTTGTAAGTCCTTGTGTAAGAGGAAAGGTTTTCTGGAAAACAAAGATTAAAAGCCGGTAATACTTCTGACAAGTCATAAAAGTATAAATCATATTTATCAGTTCATTTAGTCCCATGTAATTAATTAATTCCTGTTGATCGGACTGAAGCCATCAGGTTTTCCCCTAGAGTTTTATTATTTCTTACCCAGTTCAGTGGTATGATCTAAAAGTCATCAGAAAGCTGGTTTGTAAAGTCCTTTTTATGAATCTCTTTAAAGATCTTCATTTTGTAAAAGCATCAGAGTAAAACAGTGACTGTCTATAAATGACAACTTAAAATGGCATGGTTTATGATCTTATTACAATGCAACGGACAAGAAACTTGGTTATTTCTGTGACATAGAACATTTTTCGATAACTAGGAATATGATTACATTATACTAGGACATAGCAGATTTTTAGGAATTCCATATAATTTTTGGAGTATCTGTATTAATGACATTTACCTATACAGTATAACCAAAGAAGGTTTATCACTAGTTATTTCACAATATTTCCCATGTAATTTAACATACCAAATAAACCTAATTCGTTTAATATATCTCTTTGGGATCTTTCAGGGGCCTTTTAAAATATCCCAAAGTTAGCTAGAGGTCAAAATAACTTTATTTAAAGTTTGACTTGGAAGTTTGTTAAAGAATATCCCAAAGGTTTTAAAACACTTGGTCAAATAGGATCATAGGTCAGTCTGAAACAATGCTTAATATTCAACCAAAGTGACAATAAAAGATCTTAAAGTTAAATACAGAAACTTCTAATAGATTAATTAAAAGGAAAAGAAACTTTACAATTGGTTATCAAAACCAGATCAATATTCCAAGAAAACTTTGTTCTCTTAACACAGAGAGAACCATATTTTAGTTTTGTACCAGCCTACTCTTAATACTAAAATTGATTTATTCAATTACATTTTATTTTAATCTTAGCCAGTCCTGACCATGCATACTTTTTTCTTTCAGTTTCAAGTTCTATCTGATTGAGCTAATCGGGCTTAAGTCCCAGGTCATTGTGGGATGTATTTACACTTTGATTTGTAGAGATTTGTAAAACAGAGACAGTTGCTTCTAATTTCCCAAGGAAATAGTTTGCCACCTAAATGATATCAACAGGTTGACTTGCCCAGCTGCATTTTCTTTAATTTCCTTTTATTAGTCCCTGAATATTAGCCCCAAGGTTTTACGTTATATTGTGTGGGCTCAGGTAACCCTATTAGTTTCCTTTAGTATGTTTAATTAATATTGACTGAGGGACAGATTCATATGCGCTGTCTTATAATACCACACAGGGGAAGCATTCCCCACTGAGACATGTCTACCCTATAATATAATTAGGCAAAAGAGATGTAGCCATCTTATATAAAGCCCATTTAAATATACCAATTATTATAAACATTCATCTCAATTCTATCAGGTATTCTACCTTTAGCTTCCATTAGGACCCTATCAACAATTCTAGGTCTTACAAGGAGTCCCAGAAACTTTCTTTTGCATCCTCCAGCTGTTTTATCCATTTTTGTATAAAAGGCTTTGGGGTCCCCAATGAGGCATTGAGCCAAGGGACTCAGCCCCTCTTTGTCAATCTTTCAACTTGATTACTTGGCCTAACTGTTGCCCCACGCAATTTCTGATCAGGTATCTCAATGTAATTTTCTTTCAGACTTAATAATTTTTTTTCAACTGGGGTAAATAGAGTAGACTTGGTTTGGGGCCCTTTATGGTTGAGGGGACCAATAGTGGGTTCCCTTTGGCCCATTCAACTTTAGGTAGCATGGTATCCAAACCTTTGTTTAATCCCATCAGTGCCCATTTTATTTCATTTCTTGTTTTTTTTTAATTTTTAATTGGAGTATAGTTGATTTACAATGTTGTGTTAGTTTCAGGTGTACAGCAAAGTGAATCAGTTATAAATATATATATATATACCTACTCTTTTTTAGATTCTTTTCCTATATAGGCCATTACTGAGTATTGAGTAGTGTTCCCTGTGCTATACAGTAGGTCCTTATTATTTACCTATTTCATATATAGCAGTGTGTATATGTCAATCCCAGTCTCCCAATTTATCCCTCTCCCCCCCCTTACCTCCTGGTAACCATAAGTTTGTTTTCTACATCCAAATTCTATTTCTGTTTTGTAGATAAGTTCATCTGTATCCATTTTTTAGATTCTACATATAACTGATATCATATATTTCTTTCTCTGACTTACTTCACTTAGTATGGTAATCTCTAAGTCCATCCAGGTTGCCGCAAATGGCATTATTTCATTCTTTTTTATGGCCAAGTAATATTCTATTGTATATATGTACCACATCTTTTTTTTTTTTTTTTTTTTGGCCGCACCACATGGTGGGTGGGATCTCAGTTCCCCGACCAGGGATTGAACCAGCTCCCCCTGCATAGGAAGTGCAGAGTCTGAACCACTGGACCACCAGGAAGTACCCCACATCTTCTTTATCCATTCCTCCATTGATGGACATTTAGGTTGCTGCCATGTCTTGGCTATTGTAAATAGTGCTGCAATGAACATTGGGGTGCATGTGTCTTTTTTGAATTATGGTTTTCTCCAGATATATGCCCAGAAGTGAGATTGCTGGATCATATGGTAGCTCTATTTTTAGTTTTTTAAGGAACCTCCATACAGTTCTCGATAGTGGCTGTACCAATTTACATTCACAGCAACAGTGTAGGAAGCTTCCCTTTTCTCCACACCTTCTCCAGCATTTGCTGTTTGTAGATTTTTTGATGGTGATTTTTCATTTCTTAATAACCATCAAAAGATTTTTCACTTGTTAATAACCATCGAAATATTTCCATCCTGTTCAGACAGTTCCCTTTAAAATTTCCACCTTATTGGGGAGAAGTCTTTAGACTTTCCCCACAGCTTCTTCAAATTTCCCTGTTAATTTAATAAACATTAATTAATCTAATGTTTTTATTAACATCTGTAAGATTCATTGAGGGGAAGTTGAGACCACAAATAAGGCTTCCCAAACAAGTTTTTTTTTTTTATACAACTTTTATAGGTTACCTTCCATTTACAGTTATTACAAAATATTGGCTATATTTCACGTGTTGTACAATACCTCCTTGAGCCTATCTTACACCCAATAGTTTATACTTCCCACCCCCCCCACCCCTGTATTGCTCCTCCTCCCCCACTGGTAACCACTAGTTTGTTCTCTGTATCTGAGAGTCTGCTTCTCTTTTGTTATATTTACTAGTTTGTTGTATTTTTTAGATCCACATAAAAGTGATACCATACAATATTTATCTTTCTCTAATTTATTTCACTTAGCATAATGCCCTCCAAGTCCATCCAGGATGCTTCAAATGGCCAATTTTCATTCTTTTTTATGGCTGAGTAGTATTCCATTGTGTAAACATCCACAGCTTCTTTATCCATTCATCTATCAATGGAAACTTTCATTGCTTCCATATCTTAGCAACTGTAAATAATGCTGCTATGGACATTGGTGTGTATCCATCTTTTCCAATGAGTGTTTTTTTTTTTTTTTTTTTTTATATACCCAGGAGTGAAATTGCTGGGTCATATGGGAGTTCTATTTTTAGTTTTTTGAGAAACCTCCATTACTGTTTTCCACAGTTGCTGCAGCAATTTACATTCCTACCAACAGTGTAGGAGGGCTCTCTTTTCTCCACATTTTTGCTGACATTTGTTATTTGTGTTCTTTTTGATGATAGCCATTCTGATAGGTGTGAGGTGATGTCTCATTGTGGTTTTGATATGCACTTCCCTGATTAGTGAGGTTGAGCGTCTTTTCATGTGCCTCCTGGCCATATGTATTTCCTTTTTGGTAAAGTGTCTATTTAGTTCTGCTCATTTTTTAATCGAGTTGTTTGGGTTTTTTTGATGTTGAGTTGTAGGAGCTGCTTATATATGTTGGATCTTAATCCCTTATTGATCATATAATTTGCAAATATTTTCTCCCATTCAGTAGGTTGTCTTTTCATTTTGTTTATGGTTCCCTTTGCTGTGCAAAACTTTTAAGTTTAATTAGGTCCCATATGTTTATTTTTGCTTATATTTCCTTTACTTTAGAAGACAGATCCAAAAAATTATATATTGCTGTGATTTATGTCAAAGAGTGTTCTGCCTGTGTTTTCCTCTAGGAGTTTTATAGTGTCTTGTCTTACATTTAGGTCTTTAATCCATTTTTAGTTAATTTTCTTTACGGTGTTAGAGAATGTTCTAATTTCATCCTTTTACATGTAGCTGTCCAGTTTTTCAGAATCACTTATTAAAGAGACTGTCTTTTCCCCATTGTATATGCTTGCCTTGTCATAGATTAATTGACTGTAAGTGCGTGGGTTTATTTCTGGGCTTTCTATCCTGTTCCATTGATCTATGTGTCTGTTTTTGTGTTGGTACCATACTGTTTTGATTACTGTAGTTTTTTAGTATAGTCTGAAGTCAGGGAGCCTAATTCCTCCAGCTCTGTTCTTAAGATTGTTTTAGCTATTCAGGGTCTTTTGTGTTTCCATACAAATTTTTAAATTATTCTAGTTCTGTGAAAAATGTCATTGGTATTTTGATAAGGACTGCATTGAATCTTTAGATTGCCTTGGGTAGTATGATCATTTTAACAATATTGATTCTTCCATTCCAAGAATACAGTATATCTTTCCATTTGTCTTTGTTGTCTTCAATTTCTTTCATCAGTGTCTTATGGTTTTCAGAGTACAGGTCTTTCGTCTCCTTAGGTTTATTGCTAGGTATTTTATTCTTTTTGATGCAATGGTAAATGGGTTTGTTTCCTTAATTTCTATTCCTGGTATTTTGTTGTTAGTATATAGAAATGCAACAGATTTCTGTATATTAACTTTGTATACTGCAACTTTACCAAATTCATTGATGAGCTCTAGTTTTCTGGTGGTGTCTTTAGGATTTTCTATGTATACTATGCTATCCACAAACAGTGGCAATTTTACTTCTTCCTTGCCCGTTTATATTCCTTTTATTTGTTTTTCTCTGACTTCTGTGACTAGGACTTTCAAAATTATGTTGAATAAAAGTGCGAGTGGGCAGCCTTTCTTGTTCCTGATCTTAGAGGGAATGTTTTCAGCTTTTGACCATTGAGTATGATGTTGGCTGTGGCTTTGTCATATGTGACCTTTATTATGTTGAAATATGTTCCCTCTGTGCCCATTTTCTGGAGAGTTTTTATCATAAGTGGATGTTGAACTTTATCAAAAGATTTTTCTGCATCTAATGAGATGATCATATGGTTTTTATTCTTCAGTTTGTTAACGTGGTGCATCACACTGATTTGTGGATGTTGAAAAATCCTTGCATCACTGGGATAAATCCCAGTTGATCATGCTGTATGATCCTTTTAATGTATTGTTGGATTCATAGTGCTAGTATTTTGTTGAGGACTTTTGCATCTATGTTCATCAGTAGTATTGGCCTGTAATTTTCTTTTTTTGGATATCTTTTTCTGGTTTTGGTATCAGGGTGAAGGTGACTTCACAGAATGAGTTCAGAAGTGTTCCTTTCTCTGCAGTTTTTCAGGAGGAAAGGTGTTAACTCTTCTCTCAATGTTTGGTACTATTCACCTGTAACGTCGTCTGATCCTGGACTTTTATTTGTTGGGAGTTTTAAAATTACTGATTCAGTTTCAGTACTGGTAATTGGTCTGTTGATATTTTGTTTGTTTGGTCTGTTTATTTCTTCCTGGCTCAGTCTTGGGAGATTATACCTTGCAAAGAATTTGTCCATTTTTTTAGGTTGTCCATTTTATTGGCATACAGTTGCTCATAGTGGTTTCTTACGATCCTTTGTATTTCTGTGGTGTCAGTCGTAACTTCCCCTTTTTCATTTCTGGTTTTATATATCTGGGCCCTCTGCCTTTTTTCTTGATGAGTCTCACTACAGGTTTATCAATTTTATCTTGTCAAGGAATCAATTTTTAGTTTCATTGATCCTTTCTGGTTTTGTTTTTTTTTTTTTTTGGTCTCTATTTCTGCTCTGATCTTTATGATTTCCTTCCTTCTACTAACTTTGGGTTTTGTTTGTTCTTCTTTCTCTAGTTCCTTTAGGTGTAGGATTAGGTTGTTTGAGATTTTTGTTCCCTGAGGTAAGCTTGTAGCACTATAAACTTACCTTTTAGAACTGCTTTTGCTGCATACCATAAGTTTTGTATCTTTGTATTTTCATTTGTGTCTACGTATTTTTGATTTCCTCTGATTTTTTTCAGTGATCCATTGATTGGTTAGTAGTATAGAGTTTAGTCTGCACTGTGTTTTTTTGCAGTTTTTTCCTTGTAGTTGATTTCTAGTCTCATAGCATTGTGGTCAGAAAAGATGCTTGTTATGATTTCAACTTTCTTAAATTTACCAAGGCTTGTTTTGTGGGCTAGCACGTGATCTATCCTGGAGAATGTTCCATGTGCACTAGAAAAAAAGGTGTATTCTGCTTTTGGATTGAATGCTCTTTAAATGTCAAGTCCATTTGCTCTAATGTGTTATTTAACATCTGTGTTTCTTTATTGATTTTCTGCCTGGATGATCTGACTACTGATGTAAGTGGGATGTTAAGGTCCCCTACTATTATTGTATTACTGTTAATTTCTCTTTTTATGTCAATACTTGCCTTATATTTTGAGGTGCTCCTATGTTGGGTGCATGTATATTTACAATTGTTATGTCTTCTTCTTGGATTGATCCCTTGATCATTATGTAGTGTTCTTCTTTGTCTCTTGTAATAGTCTTTAATTTAAAGTCTATTTTGTCTGATACAAGTATCACTCCTCTGGCTTTCTTTTGATTTCCATTTGCATGGAATACCTTTTTCCATTCCCTCACTTTCAGTCTGTATGTGTCTCTAGATCTCAAGTGAGTCTCTTATAGGCAGCATATGTACAGGTCTTGATTTGTATCAATTCAGCCACTCTGTCTTTTGGTTGGAGCATTTAGTCCATTTATATTTAAGGTAATTATTGATATGTATGTTCTTTTTGCCATTTTGTTAATTGTTTTGGATTTGTTTTTGTAGGTCTGTTTTTCTCCTTTCTTCTTTTGCTCTCTCCTCTTGTGATTTGATGACTATCTTTAGTGCTATGTTTGGATTCCTTTTTCTTTTCTGTGTGTGTATCTATTATAGATTTTTGGTTTGTGGTTATCATGAGGTTTTTGTATAGCCATCTCTATATATTCATGATTGTTTTAAGTTGCTGATCTCTTAATTTCTAATGCATTTTTTAAACTATGCATTTTTACTCTCCTCCCCTCGTGATTACTACTTTTGATGTTGTAATTTCCTTAGAAATTTCTCCAATTTAAAGGATCTTGTGTCTGGCCATTGATGAGTAGTATCCTTCTGTGTGTATGTTATTTGTATTGAAGTATAGTTAATTTACAATGTTGAGTGAGTTTCAAGTGTACAGCAAAGTGATTCAGTGATACATACATACATATATATTTTTTTTCTTTTTCAAATTCATTTCCATTATAAGTTATTACAAGAGATTGAGTATAGTTTCCTGTGCTATGCTGTAGGTCCTTGTTGTTTACCTATTTTATATATAGGTAACTGACTTATCTCTCCCCCAACCTGCTATCCCCTTTGGTAACCATAAGTCTGTTTTCTATGTCTGTGAGTCTGTTTCTGTTTTGTAAATAAGTTCATTTGTATCATTTTTTTAGATTCCACATAGAAGTGATATCATATGTCTTTCTTTGACTGACTGAGTTGACTTAATATGATAATATCTAGGTCCATCTGTGTTGCTGGAAATGGTATTATTTCATTCTTTCTTATAGCTGAGTAATATTCCAATGTATATATATATGTACCACATCTTCTTTATCCATTCATCTGTTGATGGACACTTAGGTTGCTTCCATGTCTTGGCTATTGTAGATAGTGCAGCAGTGAACATTGACATGCCTGTATCTTTTCAAATTAGAGTTTACTCCCGATATATGTCCAGGAGTGGGATCGCAGGATCATATGGTAACTCTGTTTTTAGTTGTTTGAGGAACCTCCATACTGTTTTCCATAGTGGCTGCACCAGTTTATATTCCCACCTATAGTGTAGAAGTGTTCCTTCTTCTCCACACCCTCTCCAACATTTATTGTTTGTAGACTTTTTTTTTTTTTTTTGCTGTACGCGGGCCTCTCACTGTTGTGGCCTCTCCTGTTGCGGAGCACAGCTCCAGACGCACAGGCTCAGCAGCCATGGCTCACAGGCCCAGCCGCTCCACAGCATGTGGGATCTTCCCGGACTGGGGCACGAACCCGTGTCCCCTGCATCGGCAGGCAGACTCTCAACCACTGCACCACCAGGGAAGCCCTTGTTTGTAGACTTTTTGATGATGGCCATTCTGACTAGTGTGAGGTGATACCTCATTATAGTTTTGATTTGCATTTCTCTAAATGAGTAGTATCTTAATAATGACTCAAACCAGTAAGATTCAAGAGGCATCCCCACAAAAAGTGCAAAGGATGCAGCCTTCCTAATATCCAGAAAGTTTACTTCCAAAAATAGTTGAAGAAAGTAAAGACCTTTATTGTAGACGTGACACAATTAAGATTGAGATGACAAAGGACCCTTATGGGCTGGAACCCCTTATGACAAATCTCCTTGAGAGTTGCCACAGCCAGACTAAAAGACTGCTTGGAATTCCAGTCTATTTGACTGGCTGCCAAATGTACATTGTATGTGTATCTTGCAGGTGCCAAGATCAAGCTCTCAAACAGAGAGGAAAAAAAAGCCTAAGAAGATCATGTAGAACATTTACATCTCAAAGACACAGGGAGAGAAATGCAAGTTCCTCCTAGAAGGGATTTTGTTTCTTTAAGGTCAGAATTCTGAAAAGATGTTTTATGAAGCCAGATTTTTCTAGCTGCACAGGCAAAAAAAAATATTCAAATGTCAAAAGAACCCCAATTTGGCCATTTTTAGGTTGAGATTTCCTTTAATTTCCAATTAAGCAAGTACTTGTAAGTATAAATTCTGTATGTACATAATAAAATCTTCCCAGTGTCTCTCAACTTGGGTAATACACTCAGTGTCTTTCAGCTGAGCAAAACCTTACCGGTGTTTTTCAACTGGGGTAACCCAGGTACCTCTTTTTGAAACTAAGTTCAAGGAAAACACACTCCTCACAGAGAGGAGCTTTTTCACCACTGAATAAAATTTAGGGCCGTTAGCCAAAAAAGGGAGATCCGAAACCCAGGAGAGACCTAAATTCGTCTGGACTCTCCAAGGAGGTAGACGAGCACAAGGGGCCTCTGCTGGTGGCAAAGCCCTGGATCCTCACAGAGTTCAGGTGAAGGAGAGAAGTCTGGTCTGGGTCCCTTCATGGTCACCAAAACTATTGACTAAAGAAAAACACACCTACCTTTTCATTTTCTTAATGGTGTCTTTTGATAAGTAGAAGTTTTCAGGTTTGAAGTTCGAATTTTTATTTTTTATTACTAGTATTTTCCTCTTCTATTGAAAAATCTTTACCTACCCAAATTTTTTGAAGATATTCTTATGGTTTTTAGAAGCTTTTTAAATTTTAACTTTTTAAGTTTGTTCACCTCAATTTTATTTTTGAGTATGGTATAAGGCAGTGTTGATATACTTTTTCATAAAATTATACATTTATTCCAGCACCATTTGTTGAAAAGACTTTCTTCTCCCCTTTTTAGTAGTCTTGGTTCTTTTGGGAGAAATCAAATGACCACATATATATGGGTCTATTTATGGACTCTCTGTTCTATTGATCTTTGTCTATCTACCTATCCTTATGACAATAACTAGTTGTCTTGAGTACTACAGCCCAATAGTATCTTGAAATTAGATAAAGTGAAGCCTCTAACATTGCTCTTCTTTCACAAGATTGTTTTGACTATTCTAGGTCCTTCAATTTCCCCTACAAATTTTGATTCAGTTTCTCAATTTCTACATTTAAAAAAACTATTATTTTGGTTGACATTACATTCAATCTATACTTAAATTGGGGGAGAATTCATAACTTAATATTGAATTTTCAATTCATGAATACTGTATATCTTCCTATTTATTTAGGTCTTTAATTTCTTTCAACAGTGTGTTATAGTTTTCAGTGTTGAGGTCTTGCATATATTTTAAGTTTATTCCTGAAAATTTTATGTTTTTAATGCTTTTTCAATGGAATTGTTATTTTCCTTTCCAATTATTTACTACTAACACATAGAAATAAAATTGTTTTTTTAATATTGATCTTCTATACTGTATCCCTCCTAAATTCATTTATTCTAGCAGTTGTTTTGTAGGCTCCTTAGGATTTTCTATGAAAACAATGCTTACTCCTGTGAATAAAATGTTTTACTTTTTATCTGATCTTTGTGACTTTTGTTTATTCTTGTCTTTTTGCACTGGGTAATTCCTCAAGTGCAAAAGAAATGGTAAGAGCAAACATTCTCTTCTTGTTCCCAAACTTAGGGGGAAAGTGTTGAGTTTCACTACTAAACATGATGCTAGCTGTTGATTTTCAGTGGGTATTCTTTATCAGATTGGGAAAATTCCTTTCTATTCTTAATTTGCTAGGAGTTTTTAACCATGAATGGGTGTTGAATACTATGTTTTTTCTGTGTCTATTGAAATGATTATATGTTTTTCTCCCATATTTATTTTCTTAATATGGTGAACTATATTAATTAACATTAGAATCTTAAATAAATCCTTTCATTCCTTAGAAAAATTTGATCACTATATATGTGTGTGTGTGTGTGTGTGTGTATTGCAGGATTCTATTTGCTGATATTTTGTTAAGGATTTCTGTGTCTATATGATGGGGGATATTGAACTATTTTATTTGTTGGCAATATTTTTGTCTAGTTTTGGCATCAGGGTAATGATGGTCTCAGAATGATATAAGAAGTACTCTCTTCATCTCTATTTTCTGAAAAAATTTTGTATAAATTTGTAATATTTATTAAACTACTAGACTTTACTAGTGAAACAATCTGGGCATTTTATTTGTGAGAAGGTTTTTTGATAATTCAGTTTATTTGAACAAATATGGGACTATTCACATTTTTTATGTCTTATGTTAGTTTGGTCAATGGAATTTTCAAGAAATGTTTCCACTTCATCACAGTTGTCAAACTTTACTGTTTCAAAGCAATTCATAATATTCCTTTTCAGATTATAACAGCCCTCTCAAGAATTTCTGCAGCTTCTATAAATATATAACATATAATTAGAGCATAGTACAGTAATATTTATGTGTGTTGGTTTTTATTTCCACAATTAGATTGTAGGCTTCCTGAGAAAATAGACTACTTTGAATCTGCCTTCAACCTACACTCTATTAATTAAGGAAAAAGGCAAGTGTGTTAACATTAGAGGAGACAGAGCATCATTAATACTTTAGAACACTTAGCCTATCGATGTGGAACAGAGATGTTAAAAGAAGGTCAAGGCAGATTAACTGATTAAACAGAAGGAAATCATGTCCCATGCTACAACATGGATGAACCTCGAGGACGTTATGCTGAGCAAAACAAACCAATCACAAAAAGATAGATGCTTTATGATTCCACTTATAGGAAGTATTGAAAGTAATAAAAATCATAGAGAGTGGAAAAGTGATTATCAAGGGCTGAGGAGAGTGGGGAGGGAGAATCAGTGTTTAGTGGGTGTGTTTTGAGTTTTAGTTTTGCAAATGAAGAAGTTCTAGATTATTGCACAACAGTGTGAATAGGCAACACTAAAAATGGTTAGATGTTAAATTTGTTGTATGTGTTTTTTACCACGATTTTTTATGAAAAGGTCAGGAAAGAGCAGATAAAAACCATTTGGAGCTGAGCCTTGAAAGGTAAATAAGAGTTTGCTGGGAAGACAGAGTAAGGGGTGAGAGAACATCTAGACAGAGGGAGTAGCAGGGGCAAAAGTATAGAGAAAGGAAAGAGCTTGATAGTATAAGATGGAAAGATCTGTATCAGCTGTGGGGATTGTGGTGTCAGGGATGACAGAACAAGGACCCAGGAGAGGCCTCTGGCATAGGCAAGGCCTCCATGTGGCATGAGGTCTGTGAGCTTCGGAGGAGAGGAAGCCTAAGAAAAGCCTCTTATGCCACCTCCGCCACAAGTTTGCCTAAAAATGACTCTGAATCATTCCTCATTTGAGGAAATCATACCAGCACAATCATCAATATTTTCAATAATATTCTTGTCACCACCTGGTCCTGTTCAGAGAGGAACTGATTTGATCTAGAGCTCTTCCTCGAGAAAATGCTAATTTGTACTCTGTTATCCTTTGCAGTCTTGATCATCTAGCCTCTTTCCGTGGAGATCATTACCATAGCATCAAACAATCCATTATAAAGCATTATAATTCTGAACATTCTTTAAAGAAACAAAAAGGATCTTTAGAAGAATCCAAAACCCCCTAGGCTTTAGACAAAGATTTGACTCTCCCCAGGAAATAAAAACTGACCAAGGGTGCCAGGTGATAAAACTGGAGCCCAAGATAGTTTATAGGGTCATGAAAACCTGTTGGTATGCTCTCTCCTTCCATTTCCCTTTTTCCTTCTTTATCCATTTCCTGACATTCTCTAACTTTTTAATAAGACAAACGGCCAGGCTGTATCCTAGATTTATTACATATGTATTATCCATCAGCATTTCAGTGGTAGGAGCCAGACCAGACATTTCCTGACACCCAAAGTCCAGCCAAGTAATGATTTCTCTACTTCTCCTTGCTCACCTGTGATTAGAGGAGCAGTTGTATCACATGCTAGGAATAATCAGTAAACTAGTTGATTACCAGCCCTTTAGTTCTGCAGTGATGAAACTGGTCCAAAAAGAGAAATTGATTGAAGTTCCCTGGGTGAGAGGCTGGATATGATGCCAGCACTACAGCATCAGTGTCTACTTTGCCTTTCTTGTTGGGCCTCTGGAAGTCAGCTTCCAGGTCCACAGTGGCTGTGTAGTGGTGAGAATAGGAGCTGTTCAGAAGACTTGAACTTTACACAACCAGTAAGACTTGTGTTCTAACAAGCATCCTTTCAGTCAGAAGTAAGAGTTTTCCTCTTCTCAGCATGTGGGTGAAATAGATATTTTACTCTTGTCAAATCCATAAAGAACAAAAATCAATCCCCAAGGTCTGGAAGAGAGAAGAAAGGACCAGAACTAATTAACAGCAAGTCTGGAGTTAGAAAGGGACACCTGTGCTTTTGTTTCTGGTTGTTTTCAACAAAACATATATATATGGTTTTCAAATTATTTTCCCATATAGGTTATTACAGAATATTGAGTTCCATGTGCTATATAGTATGTCCCTGTTGGTTATCTATTTTATATATAGTAGTGTGTATATGTTAATCCCAACCTCCTAATTTATCCTTTCCCCCCACATTTTCCCTTTGGTAACCATATTTTCAAAGTCTTTGAGTCTGTTCCTGTTTTGTAATAAGTTCATTTATATCATTTTTTAAGATTAGATTCCATATATGAGTGATATCATATGATATTTGTCTTTTTCTGTCTGTCTTACTTCATTTAGTATGATAATCTCTAGGTCCATCCATGTTGCTGCAGATGACATAATTTTGTTCTTTTTATGGCTGAGTAATATTCCATTGTATATATGTACCACATCTTCTTTATCCATTCCTCTGTCACTAGACATTTAAGTTGCTTTCATGTCTTGGCTGTTATAAATAGGACTGCAATGAACACTGGGGTTCATGTATCTTTTTGAATTATAGTTTTCTCCAGATATATGCCCAGGAGTAGGATTGCTGGGTCACATGGTAGTTCCATTTTTAGTTTTCTAAGGAACCTCCATACTGCTCTCCATCGTGATTGTACCAATTTACATTCCCACCAGCAGTGTAGGAGAGTTCCTTTCTCTCCACACCCTCTCCAGCATTTATTATTTGCAGAGTTTTTGGTGATGGCCATTCTGACTGGTGTGAGTTGATACCTCATTGTGGTTTTGATTTGAGTTTCTATAATAATTAACAATGTTGAGCATCTTTTCACGTGCCTGTTGACCATCTGCATGTCTTTCTTTGGAAAAATATCTATTTAGATATTCTGCCCATTTTTTGATTGGGTTGCTTGTGGTTTTTTTATATTAAGTTGTATGAATTGTTTGTATATTTTGGATATTAACCCCTTGTCAGTCGAATCAGTTGCAAATATTTTTCTGCCACTCTGTAGGTTGTCTTTTCACTTTGTGGATAGTTTCCTTTGCTGTGCAAAAGCTTATAAGTTTGATTAGGTCCCATGTATTTATTTTTGCTTTTATTTCTTTTGCCTTGGACACCCATGTTTTTGAATGGAATCCCCTCTCTGAATCAGTCACTCCCTGCTTCCACTTTTCCTCGTCAGTCTTTCCCTATTGGACAAAGCCAGGGGAGGGATGTGGCATAGTACTAAGGGATAGTAGCAAGAGAAATATCTTCAACTGAGATGTAATGCCTCTCTATCAATCAAACCTTTTCTTGGTTCTGATATTTCCTTTGGACACCATATACAAGTTGAACCACCTACTCTTGAAAAGACATCCCATTTCCACCCCCAGATTAATTCAGACTTGGCCAATTAAAGTCAATATATCTCTGAAGGTAGAGAGCATTTATAGAGATCAGTAAATCCAACCCATTTTACAGATTAAGACATTGATGCCCAGAGATTGAGCAACTTCCCTAGAGTTACACTTTGTCAAAAGTACAAGACAGGGCTTCCCTGGTGGCGCAGTGGTTGAGAGTCTACCTGCTGATGCAGGGGACACGGGTTCGTGCCCCAGTCTGGGATGAGCCTGCGCGTCCAGAGCCTGTGCTCCACAACGGGAGAGGCCACAACAGTGAGAGGCCCTGTACCGCCAAAAAAAAAAAAAAAAAAAAAAAAAAAAAAAAAAAAAAAAAACAAAGCACAAGACAGATTTTGCTCCCTTTGAAAAAGCTAACCGTACAATCCATCCACTACCTAGTCTCTAGCCGCTTCACATAAACTGAGTGATACAAATAAATTGTAATAGGCAACCTTGCCAACGAGCTGCTACTGAGATACTGAGCTGTGCTAACAACATTTGAAGTCGATCATTGCATATGAGAAGCACAATTATGAGTAATTATTGCCATTTCTGTAATTAAACACTGCAATTCTAGCAGGAGCAGGAATAGAGGAAAATGGGCTGGAGACCCCAGGGAATGTAGCTTTGCATCTCTCTGCCTCCTTCAGAGTACAAATCAGTAAATAAGCATAACTGGGTATTTCCTGAAAGCTAGATGTTATACTGCTAAAATGTTACGAAGAGAAATTTATGTAATATTACGAAAATGTTATGTAATGTTACAAAAGAAATTTACGTAATTTTACGTAACATTATTTACGTAATGTTACCAAATGTTAGGAAAGAAATTTAATTCCATAAATTAAGTAGCTAAGGATAAATATGTGAATAAAGGCAAGAAGATTATACATATTCTTGAAAGTAGAGACTAAAACATTAACTGATAAGATTTTTCTCTTGATCCAAGTACAAGCACTCTGATTCTTATTTTGGCAGCCTTCACTTTATTCCTCAAATTAAGATTTCAAGGCCAGGCCAGAGGAACTCTCTAAAATGATTTTTTTTTCCACCTTACCCCCCCCACCCTGCAAGAATGGGGAGAGAGTGTTTGAGGATGGTATAGGATTAAGATTAGACTATAATGTGAAAAAAAACCTTCACCATTCCTTTTTTTGTTTTTTTCAAGTGGCCTACCTTTAAATCTGCTTCAAGTATACATTCAATTAAAGTGAAGCATAATTTAAGAACCTTTTTTCTTCTTACCAAAATTTTCATAAGTTTTATTTCTATGCTAAAAAAAATAAGGGGACATAAAGTTTTTAAAAAGCAACAAAGAACCCTTACATATTCTTACCACCCAATGATAATTACTGTGAACATTTTGGAGTATATCCTTTTAGTAAGTGAGGTGAGTGTGTGTGTATGTGTTCAGATATCCTAGCCAGTTTTGGTATCCGTAAGCTCTTGGCTTCCCAGTCCTGCCCCAGCCTTTCCCTGATATCTATGGGGCCGATACTGGTAACATAACAGTAGACACGGCTCCCATCATCTGGCCGGGTCTGGAACTCATCTTACTACTGTGGTTCTGTGGTGGCCAAGAAGAGCCTTGGGATCCTGTGAGAATCTGGAGCTATAGCCTTCCCAGCCCACATTAAGTGTGTGCACTCTATAGGGCTGGGTGGCTGGGCTGCCTCAGTTTTCTGATTTGTGATTTCATTCCCCATCCAACACCTAGAACCCTGTGCCACCTAAACTCCTCATGTATGGCTTCACACTCAGCCTAGCTCTGCCAGGGTCCCCTTTTTCTGGGTCACTACACCCTGTGGGCTACTGTGCCCATCTGCCCATGTTACTTCCTGGAGATTTCAACTGTAACAACCCACCCACGAGATCAGATTCTCCCTGGGTGCTGAAATTGCCAGGCATCTTTGACACTGGATTTGGGCCATTTTCATCAAGAATCAGCCCTAGCATAAAGGAAACCTACATTAATATAATAAAGGCCATATATGACAAACCTACAGCTAGCATCATACTCAACAGTGAAAAGCTGAAAGCATTTGCTCTAAGATTAGGAACAAGACAAGGATGCCCACTCTCACCACTTTTATTCAACATAGTTTTGGAAGTCCTATCTACGGCAGTCAGAGAAGAAAAAGAAATAAAAGGAATCCAAATTGGAAAAGAAGAAGTTAAGCTGTCACTGTTTTCAGATGACATGATGCTATACATAGAAAATCCTAAAGATGCCACCAGAAAACTACTAGAGCTCATCAATGAATTTGTTATAGTTGCAGGCTACAAAATTAATACACAGAAATCTGTTGCATTCCTATACACTAACAATGAAAGATCAGAAAGAGAAATTCAAGAAACAATCCCATTTACCACTGCATCAAAAAGAATGAAATACCCAGGAATAAACCCATGTAAGGACACAAAAGACCTGTACTCCGAAAACTATAAGATGCTGATGAAAGAAATCAAAGAAGACACAAACAGATGGAAAGATATACCGTGTTCTTGGATTGGAAGAATCAATACTATCAAAATGACTATACTACCCAAGCAATGTACAGATTCAATGCAATCCCTATCAAATTACCGATGGCATTTTTCACAGAACTAGAACAAAAAATCTTAAAATTTGTATGGGGACGCAAAAGACCCTGAATAGCCAAAGCAATCTAATATTGAGAAAGAAAAACGGAGCTGGAGGGAATCAGGCTCCCTAACTTCAGACAATACTACAAAGGTATAGTCATCAAAACAATATGGTACTGGCACAAAAATAGAACTATAGATCAATGGAACAGAATATAAAGCCCAGAAATAAACCCATGCACCTATGGTGGGTTTGGGAAAACTGGACAGCTACATGTAAAAAAATGAAATTAGATCATTCTTTAACACCATACACAAAAATAAGCTCAAAATGAATTAAACACCTAAATGTGAGACCAGCCACTATAAAACTCCTAGAGGAAAACATAGGCAGAACACTCTCTGACATAAATTTCAGCAATATCTTTTCCAGTCCGTCTCCCAGGGTAATGGAACTAAAAACAAAAATAAACAAATGGGACCTAATTAAACTCAAAAGCTTTTGCACAACAAAGGAAACCATAAACAAAATGAAAAGACAACATGCAGATTGGGAGAAAATATTTGCAAATGATGTGACCAACAAGGGATTAGTGTCCAAAATCTACAAATAGCTCATGCGGCTTAATATCAAAACAAACAACCCAATCAAAAAACGGGCAGAAGACCTAAGTAGATATTTTTCCAGGAAGACATACAGGTGGCCAAGAGGCACATGAGAAGATGTTCAACATCACTAATGATTAGAGAAATGCAAATCAAAACTACAATGAGATATCACCTCACACCAGTCAGAATGGCCATCACCAAAAAGTCTACAAATAATAAATGGTGGAGAGGGTGTGGAGAGAAAGGAACTCTCCTACACTGCTGGTGGGAATGTAAATTGATACAACCATGATGCAGAGCAGTATGGAGGTTCCTTAAAAAACTAAAAATAGAGCTACCATATGACCCTGCAATCCCACTCCTGGGCGTATATCCAGAGAAAAACATGGTCTGAAAGGATATATGCACCCCAGTGTTCATTGCAGCACTGTTTACAATAGCCAAGACATGGAAGCAACCTAAATGTCCATCGACAGAGGAATGGATAAAGAAGATGCGGTACATATACACAATGTAATATCACTCAGTTATAAAAAAGAATTAAATAATGCCATTTGCAGCAACATGGATGGAACTAGAGATGTCATACTGAGTGAAGGAAGACAAAGAGAAATATTGTATGATATCACTTATATGTGGAATCTAAAAAGAAATTACACAAATGAACGTATTTACAAAATAGAAACGGACTCACAGACTTAGAGAATGAACTTATGGTTACCAGGGGGAAAGGGTTGAGGGAAGGGATAGTTAGGTAGTTCGGGACTGACATGCACATTGTATGGAGGGGCAGGGAGGAATTGCAAACCAGTCTCCATCCCAGCTGTCATTTCCCGTTGGAAGGATGCTGATGACAAAACACCTCTCCTAGGCCAGGAGGGAGACTTGGGTCCAAAGTGGGAGAAGAAACTGAGCCCTAATTATCTTGGGTTTGCTGCAATACAGAATAATTATGGTGGAGGAAGAATTCAGAAGACATAATTTTCCGATGAGACATTTAAGTTAGAGCTAAGTATTCATTGAAAGCATCTATGCCCATTTTCTGAATTATCAAGTTTTTATTTATACATAGGCCAGATCCTAGATGTAAAGAGAGTATGTAGTTACCTATCAGTGTGGATTGAGCGTTATTATCTATTCCCATCTTTCTGGAAGCTTGCAGCAGTATGGTGGGGGGAGGGGGGTGTCTTAAATAAATCAGGTGCTGCAAACTCAGCCCTTCCAGGGTCAGGCAGGGAGGTGAGTGGGTATGATGAGCCCAGTGGGGACACTGGTCACCAGGAGGACATGCGCCTCATCTGCTCACCTGCCAGGCCAGCTGCTGATCAGCCTAGCAAGGCCCTGTGGGAAGGCCAGCCCCGTGTCCACAGATACTGAGGCTTTGCAAGGGAAGGCGGAAATCTGGATGTTTATGAGAATTCTCCAGGTTTTTAAATGTTGGCAATTGACTTAAAGAATTTTCAAGCCGCCGGCAAGCCCAACGATACACATGTGTAGGCCAGATGCTACTCTGAGACTCGCAGTTTGTGAGCTGCGTTCTAGAGCATGGGAGGGAGGGTAGGCAGGGCGTGTGGCAGGCTGGGTCAAGCCCTGGGAGGTGACCTGCACACCCAGAGCACAGCATCAATGAGGTGGGGAGACACAGGGGAGCGAGGCCACACTTTGATCTGGTCAAAATGGGTTGAGATGGGCGCAGCCCTTTAAGTTTTATAAATAACTTTAAATATTGAAAAATTTAAATTTTAATATATATTTACACATACAGATCTATAAGCCCCTTGCATCAATGAGTATATACATACACATTCCTTGAAACATTCCTTGATTCATTATTTATCCCTATATACAAGATCACTCACTTTGCCTTACACATTGAAGGGAACCATTAAACGTTTAAAATATACTTAGCATGAATATACTCCAGGAAATGTTCTAGGACCCTGAGATACATTAGTGAAAAAAGCAGGCAAAGACTCTGGTCCTCAAAGGGGTAGAGTTTCAAAGTGGGCAGTCAGATCATCAATAATGAACATAATAAGTAAATTGAATTTTGTGGTACGGAGTAGGGAGTTGTGAAAAAAAAAAAGTAAGGTAGGGCAAAGGGGACTGGGATTAGTCTGAGAGGTATGGCTCGCAATATTAAATTGGGCCAATATTTTTATTTTAAAAAGAGAAAAAATAAATTTTTATATTAATCTAAAGGTGGCGCGGGATGGGAAGCATCCGTTAAGTCCATTGATAATTCCAAAGGCTTGTTTTAGTGATTGCACCTAATTTTTCCTCCAAACAGACTTTTTTTTTTTACCAAGTATTGTGTATAGTTGTAAAATAGATTTCTAATTTCACATTTTAAAAATGTTGGTGCTCATGTACATGATAGTCATGTGTCTATTCATTCAGCTGTTATTGAATGAACGCCCACTAAGTGCAGAGCCCCAAGTCAGGCATCAGGCACAGAAAGGAGGACAGTAAGACTTTGGTGACATGGCTTCCAGGACAAAAACTTATGTATAGAGAGGTTGGCCTTTTCTCTGCCCAGTGGCCCAGGAATGAGATGCCTTTAAGGGCCAGCTTGGCTTCAGTCATTCCCGAGAACAGCTCCATCTCCGAGGGAACCACAGTGACATCTATCTGCCCCTGTGGATGTTGGTGACATCCTGTGTGATTCTCAACATCTCCACTGCTTCCTCGTCTCATCAGGCACAAGGTCGTGGTGAGAGTTAAGTCAACATGAGCTCCCAGAGTGATCTCACGGGCCAGTGCTCTGACACCTCTGTTGTTTTTTTTTTTTAATTCTGTCTAGGTTGACAGAGTATGTGATGGTAGAGACAGGGTGGTAACAAGACCAAATCTAGTTTTGGAAACTAGATGTGGGTACACACCACCTATAACACTGCCTTGGATTGGTTGTAAGATCTAGTCCTTCCAACTACAAAATGAAACAAAGATATATATCCTTCACATCTCACAGGGTTCTTGTGAGAATCAAGTGAGTTACTGTATGGAAGAGCCCACTATAAACTGTAAAGTGTTAATAGTAATAAAACAGAGTTCACACATAAAGAGCTCTTATCACATATCAAGCATGGTTCTACTTTACATATATTAACTCAGTTAATGCTCACAACAGTGAGGTAGGTGGTATTAATATCTCAGTTTTTTAGAGAAGGAAGCCCAGACACAGAGAGGTTCATGGACTCGCTTATGGTCACACGGTGGTCAAGTGGCACAGCCAGGAGTCCGCTCAAGCTATCTGACTCCAGAAACAAAGTGTTTAACCCCACCTGTAAACACTGCTGTACAATTTCCAGAAGCATGATCCATTCCATGATATTCATCATCTTCAATATGCAAAGCACTGTGCTAAGTAGGATGAGGAATATATAGATTAAAAGAAATCTTCCTGCCTCAAAAAGCTAACAAGTCAGTAGGGGAGTTAAAACAACCTAGTTCATTCTGAAGTCATTAAAATACATATGTGTGCACCCACAGGTACACACACACATTCCTGTCTTGTGTCTTGACTCAAACTCTTTACCATCTGTGAAACATGCACGAGAGATCTTAGATCAGAGGAATAGATCAACCCATGCATGAGAGGGTAGGACCAGGCTCTGGTATAGGTGTTCTCAGGAACAGAGGAGTCTTGGGCTTTATTAGGTGGCTAGGACCTAAATCCTTTACCACCAATGGCTACTCCAGGGGTGTCCTTTGGAGACAGAGGTAGACAGCCCCTTTTCTCAATGTCATGATTTAAAATTAGATTGATGACACAACTTCCCCAGTGATGTGAAGGGTCAGCACATACTTGGAAGAGAGTTTTCCACAAAGAGGGGTGAGGGGAGGGGTTGGAAAATCCCTACAATTACATGCTCACCTCGTAACTTAGCAATGCCTGCCCTCCTCTCCCCAAACATTCTGCGCCAAGGGCTCTTGGGGGCCTTTGCTGTTCTTTGTAAGATGGAAGCAAATGCTGACTGGAGGCCTTCAGGGATTCATTTAAAATTCATTCTCCATAAAATAATCAATAACTCACTTCTTAAAACTTATTAAAACACTGCTCACAGGGGGCTGGGCACTCCTTCTTGGCTTCCCCAAACCAAGGTGATCTCCCAACTCCCAAAAACAGAAGTCTCTGCGCTCCAGTTAGTAGCCACAGTCACCTCGTGCACCTCTTACTAATGACGGATACAGCCTGAAGGACAAAGCTGTTGAGTTCTAGAAACAGATAACTTAAATCCACATGGCTGAGAGGGTGTTGGTGCTCTGGCCGGGTGTCAGGACTGTGCCACTGAGGTGGGAGAGCCAGGTTCAGGACATTGGTCCACGAGAGACCTCCAGGCTCCACATAATATCAAACGGTGAAAGCTCTCCCAGAGATCTCCATCTCACTGCTAAGACCAGCTCTACTCAACGACCAGCAAGCTACACTGCTGAACCTCTGTGCCAAACAACAAGACAGGAACACAACCCCACCCATTAGCAGAGAGGCTGCATAAAATCATAATAAGCTCACAGACACCCCAAAACATACCACTTGACGCAGTCCTGCCCACCAGAGAGACAAGGTCCAACCTCATCCACCAGAACACAGGCACCAGTTCCCTCCACCAGGAAGCCTACACAACCCAGTGAAACAACCTCAGCCACTGGGGGCAGACACCAAAAACAACGGGAACTATGAACCTGCAACCTGTGAAAAGGAGACACCAAACACAGTAAGTTAAGCAAAAGGAGGAGACAGAGAAACAGCAGATGAAGGAGCAAGGTAAAAACCCACTAGACCTAACAAATGAAGAGGAAATAGGCAGTCTACCTGAAAAAGAATTCAGAGTAATGATAGTAAAGATGATCCAAAATCTTGGAAATAAAATGGAAAAAATACAAGAAACGTTTAACAAGGACCTAGAAGAACTAAAGAGCAAACAAACAATGATGAACAACACAGTAAATGAAATTTAAAATTCTCTAGAAGGAATCAATAGCAGAATAACTGAGGCAGAACAACGGTTAAGTGACCTGGAATATAAAATAGTGGAAATAACTACTGCAGAGCAGAATAGAGAAAAAAGAATGAAAAGATTTGAGGACAGTCTCAGAGATCTCTGGGACAACATTAAACACACCAACATTTGAATTATAGGGGTCCCAGAAGAAGAAGAGAAAAACAAAGGAACTGAGAAAATTTTTGAAGAGATTATAGTTGAAAAATTCCCTAATATGGGAAAGGAAATAGTTAATCAAGTCCAGGAAGCACAGAGAGTCCCTTACAGGATAAATCCAAGGAGAAACATGGCAAGACACATATTAATCAAACCATCAAAAATTAAATACACATAAAAAAATATTAAAAGCAGCAAGGGAAAAGCAACAAATAACATACAAGGGCATCCCCTAAGGTTAACACCTGATCTTTCAGCAGAAACTCTGCAAGCCAGAAAGGAGTGGCAGGACATACTTAAAGTGATGAAAGGGAAAAACCTACAACCAAGATGATGCAGCAAGGATCTCATTCAGATTCAGTGGAGAAATTAAAACCTTTACAGACAGGCAAAAGCTAAGAGAATTCAGCACCACCAAACCAGCTTTACAACAAATGCTAAAGGAACTTCTGTAGGCAGGAAACACAAGAGAAGGAGAAGACCTACAATAAAAAACCCAAAACAATTGAGAAAATGGTAATAGGAACATACATATCGATAACTACCTTAAATGTAAATGGATTAAATGCCCCAACCAAAAGACATAGACTGGCTGAATAGATACAAAAACAAGAGCTGTATATATGCTGTCTACAAGAGACCTCCTTCAGACCTAGGGACACATACAGACTGAAAGTGAGGGAACGAAAAAAGATATTCCATGCTAATGGAAATCAAAAGAAAGCTGGAGTAGCAATTCTCATACCAGATAAAATAGACTTTAAAATAAAGAATGTTACAAGAGACAAAGAAGTACACTACATAATGATCAAGGGATCAATCCAAGAAGAAGACATAACACTTGTAAATATTTATGCCCCCAACATAGGAGCACCTCAATACATAAGGCAAATGCTAACAGCCATAAAACGGGAAATCGACAGTAACAAAATCATAGTAGGGGACTTTAACACCCCACTTTCACCAATGGACAGATCATCCAAAATAAAAATAAGGAAACACAAGATTTAAATGATACATTAAACAAGATGGACTTAATTGATATTTATAGGATATTCCATCCAAAAACAACAGAATACACTCTCATCTCAAGTGCTCATGGAACATTCTCCAGGATAGATCATATCCTGGGTCACAAATCAAGCCTTGGTAAATTTCAGAAAATTGAAATCATATCAAGTATCTTTTCTGACCACAACGCTATGAGACTAGATATCAATTACAGGAAAAAATCTGTAAAAAATACAAACATATGGAGGCTAAACAACACCCTACTAAATAACCAAGATATCACTGAAGAAATCAAAGAGGAAATCAAAAAATACCTAGAAACAAATGACAATGAAAACACGACGACTCAAAACCTATGCAATGCACCAATAGCAGTTCTAAGAGGGAAGTTTAGAGCAATACAATCCTACCTCAAGAAACAAGAAACATCTCAAATAATCTAACCTTACACCTAAAGCAATTAGAGAAAGAAAAACAAAAAAACGCCAAAGTTAGCAGAAGGAAAGAAATCATAAAGATCAGATCAGAAATAAATGAAAAAGAAATGAAGGAAACAATAACAAAGACCAATAAAACTAAAAGCTGGTTCTTTGGGAAGATAAAACTGATAAACCGTTAGCCAGACTCATCAAGAAAAAAAGGGAGAATACTCAAATCGATAGAATTGGAAATGAAAAAGGGAGAAGTAACAGCTGACACTGCAGAAATGCAAAGGATCATGAGAGATTACTACAAGCAACTATATGCCAATAAGATGGACAACCTGGAAGAAATGGACAAATTCTTAGAAAACTACAACCTTCCAAGACTGAAACAGGAAGAAATACAAAATATAAACGACCAATCACAAGCACTGAAATTGAGACTGTGATTAAAAATCTTCCAACAAACAAAAGCCCAGGACCAGGTGCATTCTATCAAACATCTAGAGAAGGGCTAACACCCATCCTTCTCAGTCTCTTCCAAAATATAGCAGAGGGAGGAACACTTTCAAACTCGTTCTATGAGGCCACCATCAACCTGATACCAAAACCAGACAAAGATGTCACAAAGAAAGAAAACTACAGGCCAATATCACTGATGAATATAGATGCAAAAATCCTCAGCAAAATACTAGCAAACAGAATCCAACAGCACAATAAAAGGATCATACACCATGATCAAGTGGGGTTTATCACAGGAATGCAAGGATTCTTCAATATATGCAAATCAATCAATGTGATAAACCATATTAACAAATTGAAGGAGAAAAACCATATGATCATCTCAATAGATGCAGAAAAGCTTTTGACAAAATTCAACACCCATTTATGATAGAAACCCTCCAGAAAGTAGGCATAGAAGGAACTTACCTCAACATAATAAAGGCCATATATGACAAACCCACAGCCAACATCGTTCTCAATGGTGAAAAACTGAAACCATTTCCTCTAAGATCAGGAACAAGACAAGGTTGCCCACTTTCACCACTATTATTCAGCATAGTTTTGGAAGTTTTAACCATAGCAGTCAGAGAAGAAAAAGAAATAAAAGGAATACAAATCGGAAAAGAAGAAGTAAAGCTGTCACTGTTTGCAGATGACATGATACTATACGTAGAGAATCCTAAAGATGCCAACAGAAAACTACTAGAACTGGAGCTTCCCTGGTGGCGGAGTGGTTGAGAGTCCGCCTGCTGATGCAGGGGACACGGGTTCCTGCCCCGGCCCGGGAAGATCCCACATGCTGCGGAGCGGCTGGGCCCGTGAGCCATGGCCGCTGAGCCTGCGCATCCGGAGCCTGTGATCCGCAACGGGAGAGGCCACAACAGTGAGAGGCCCGTGTGCCGCAAAATAAAAAACAACAACAAAAAAAGAAAACTACTACAACTAATCAATGAATTTGGTGAAGTAGCAGGATACAAAATGAATGCACAGGGCTTCCCTGGTGGCGCAGTGGTTGAGAGTCCGCCTGCCAATGCAGGGGACGTGGGTTTGTGCCCCAGTCTGGGAGGATCCCACATGCCGCAGAGCGGCTGGGCCTGTGAGCCATGGCTGCTGGGCCTGCGCGTCCGGAGCCTGTGCTCCACAGCCTGAGATGCCACAGTGGTGAGAGGCCCGCGTACCGCAAAAACAAACAAACAAAAAACAAAATGAATGCACAGAAATCTCTTGCATTCCTATACACTAATGATGAAAAATCTGAAAGAGAAATTAAGTCAACACTCCCATTTACAATTGCAACAAAAAGAATAAAATACCTAGGAATAAACCTACCTAAGGACACAAAAGACCTGTATGCAGAAAGCTATAAGACTCTCAGGAAAGAAATTAAAGATGATATAGATGAAGAGATGTACGATGTTCTTGGACTGGAAGAATCAACATTGTAAAAATGACTATACTACCCAAAGCAATCTACAGATTCAATGCAATCCCTGTCAAACTACCAATGGCATTTTTCACAGAACTAGAACAAAAAAATTCACAATTTGTATGGAAACACAAAAGACCCCTAATAGCCAAAGCAATCTTGAGAAAGAAAAAGGGAGCTGGAGGAATCAGACTCTCTGACTTCAGACTATACTACAAAGTTACAGTAATCAAGGCAGTATGGTACTGGCACAAAAACAGAACTATAGATCAATGGAACAGGATAGAAAGCTCAGAGCTAAACCCTTGCACACATGGTCACCTTATTTTTGATAAAGGAAGCAAGAATATACAATGGAGAAAAGACAGCCTCTTCAATAAGTGGTGCTGGGAAAACTGGACAGCTACATGTAAAAGAATGAAATTAGAACACTCCTTAACACCATACACAAAAATAAACTCAAACTGGATTATAGACTGAAATGTAAGGCCAGACACTATCAAACTCTTAGAGGAAAACATAGGCAGAACACTCTATGACATAAATCACAGCAAGATCCTTTTTGACCCACCTCCTAGAGAAATGGAAATAACAAAAATAAACAGATGGGACCTAATGAAACTTACAAGCTTTTGCACAGCAAAGGAAAACATAAACTAGACGAAAAGACAGCCCTCAGAATGGGAAAACGTATTTGCAAATGAAGCAACTGACAAAGGATTAATCTCCAAAATTTACAAGCAGCTCATGCAGCTCAACATCAAAAAAAAAAAAACCAAACAACTCAATCCAAAAATGGGCAAAAGACCTAAATAGACATTTCTCCAAAGAAGATATACAGATCACCAACAAACACATAAAAGGATGCTCAACATCACTAATCGTTAGATAAATGCAAATCAGAACTGCAGTGAGGTATCACCTCACACCAGTCAGAATGGCCATCATCAGAAAATCTACAAACAATAAATGCTGGAGAGAGTGTGGAGAAAAGGGAACCCTCTTGCACTGTTGGTGGAAATGTAAATTGATACAGACACTATGGAGAACAGTATGGAGGTTCCTTAAAAAACTGAAAATGGAATTACCATATGACCCAGCAATCCCACTACTGGACATACACCCAGAGAAAACCATAATTCAAAAGGACACATACACCCCAATGTTCATTGCAGCACTATTTACAATAAACAGGCCATGGAAGCAACCTAAATGTCCACCAACAGAGGAGTGGATAAAGAAGATGTGGTACACATATACAATGGAATATTACTCAGCCATATAAAGGAATGAAATTGGGTCCTTTGTAGAGATGTGGATGGACCTAGAGACCATCCTACAGAGTGAATTAAGTCAGAAGGAGAATAGCACATATCGTATATTAACGCATATATGTGGAATGTAGAAAAATGGTACAGATAAACCAGTTTGCAAGGCAGAAATAGAAACACAGATGTAGAGAACAAGCGTATGGACACCAAGGGGGGAAAGGGGGAGGTGCGATGAGTTGGGAGATTGAGATTGACATATATATAATAATATGTATAAAGTAGATAACTAATGAGAACCTGCTGTATAGCACAGGGAACTCTACTTCACTTTGCTGTACAGTAGAAACTAACACAACATTGTAAAACAACTGTACCCCAATTTAAGAAAATAGTACTTTAGGAAAGAAAAGTGGCTATTGTATTATCATTAGGAATTATTATTGAAATATATTTTAATGCCTTTTAATAATCATCATACTTTATTTGTATATTTGACCTTTTAGTGATAGAAACAGTTCAACTTTATCAGTTGAAAAATATTAACAAACAAATAAGACTATCATGAGAGATGTATGCTTTACATAGAGGTGGCTGGTAGAATTAATAGATGATTCCTTCAGTATTGTTACTTAAAATTTCCATAAGCTTTTCTCTGAACTTAAAATACCCCTTCTTCCTTCTGTTGAATAATAATATTCATAAATGAAAAGGGCTTTAATTTGAAATATGGCAAGAAATTTTATTATGTTAACATATCACCACTGAGGCTACTAATTAAGTCATTGTTGAGGCTGATCACTAAATGGGCAGGCAGGATGCTTCAATAGTACTGGCTCTATACCACGCTGTCCATGGCAATCAAATTCATAGGAACGTGGGACTTCAAGGTTCTTTCATACACTGACCAAAAAAGCACAGTGTTTCAGGTGTCTCTCACCACTGCAGACAAGCATAAAGCCTGATGAAGTTTAAAAACAAAGGTTATGACCCTCTTCTTGTCATGGCTCTAAAACCAAGGCACCATTGTCTGTATATATTTTTTTTTAATTTTTAATTTTTATTGGAGTATAGTCGATTAACAATGTTGTGTTAGTTGCAGGTGTACACCGTTGTCTTTAATAAGGAACATTGTAGCAGAACTATGGGACTGGTCTCTGTACACCTTCTGAATTTTCTAGGTGCCTCCACCGACTTCTAACCCCTGTTGTTGAACGTGACCTACCCACTCTCCCAATCCAGCCATTTTATCTGGCAAAGTCTCTCCTGACTCACACAGAAATATGACAAAAGCCATAGTTCATCAAAATGCTATAATTGCTTTTAAAGAGCAGAGTGATACAGTGATTCAAAAATGTTTATGAAGGTTCTAGAATAGTTGCTAAAGTGAAAGTCATCAGTTCTCTTTGATTAGAGGTGAAGAATTCTTCCATGTTTGGGTGATATTTAGAATTTGGAGATTGAGGACTTTAATTCACAACCAAATGCTATTGCTACCATAATGAATTAACACAAGCTTAGCAGCTTAAGACAACAGAAACTTACTGTCTTATAGTTCTGTAGGTCAGAAGTCCAACACAGGTCTCACTGGACTAAAATTAAGGTGTTGTCAAGCTGTGTGCCTGTCTGGAGCCTCTAGGGGAGAATCAGTTTCCCGTTCATTTGGGTTGCTGGCATAATTTATTCCTTTAACCTAGCTATAGGTTAAAGTCTGAGGTCCTTGTTTCTTTGCTGGCTGTCAGCTGGGAGCCATTCCCAGCTTCCAGAGGCCCCCATTCTACATCTTCAAAGGCAGCAATAGCAGATTGAGTTCTTCTAAAGTGACATCTCTCTGATCCGCTCTTTTTCTATCCTCTTCCACTTTTAAAGACTCGTGATTATATTGAGACCACCTGGATAATCCAGGATAATTTCCCCATCTCAAGGTCTGTACCCTTAATCACATCTGCAAAGTGACTTATGCCATGGAAGGAAACTTATTCATGAATTCCAGGGGTTAGGACGTAGGTACCTTTGGGAAGGCCATTATTTTGTCTACCATGCCAACCTTATATATCCCTGGCTGAACAATAATTTCCTCTACTGAAGAGAATAAGCTTACCAAAAGGGATTTCAAATGAATAAAATTTGCTGATTGACAAATTAATTTCACAGAACTTAAACTGGAAAATGTTCTTTGCTTCATTCATCTTTCTATTCTTATCTACTACCAATAGTGTCTACATGGAGACATGAAAGGAAATTACTCAATGCTGTAGACGATTAATATGCTGAAGCCCTAACCCCCAATGTAGTGGTATTTGGAGATGGAGGCTTGCGGAGCACATTAGACGTCAATGAAGTCATGAAGGCTCATGATGGGATGACTGCCCTTAGAAGAAGAGACACCAGAGAGCTTTTCCTCTCTCTCTGTCTGCCAAATGAGCACACAGTGAGAAGGTGGCTGTTTGCAAGCCAAGGAGAGGACTTTCATCAGAACCAGACCAAGCCATCACCCTGATCTCTGGCTTCCAGACTCCAGAACTGTAAGGAATTTCTGCTAAGCTACCCAATGTCTAAATGGCAGTTTGAGCTATCTAAAACAGAGAAGTTTTAGGTATAAGCAAAAGAGATTCATCCCCCTACTTTCAATCTAAGGAAATAAATGTATAGTTTCATAGTGAAGGGGGCATAATCTCTTGAAAAAGCAGTAAACCTTAGATTCTATTAGATATGGTCTTATTTAATCACTAATTTTATCAACCAGGAGCAAAAAAATCTTACCCAAATCTACCGGGGTATTCTAAAATATGATGATCATTGGAATGGTTTGAGACCTTCAAAATATTACTTATAATAACAGTTGCTGCTTCTGTATGATTTTAGATAAGATCTCTATCAACTAACAGTAATAATATCAAGGAGTAATTTTAACTGTGAAACATAGGCAAACTATACAAAACTTCAACCAATTATTAAGGCTTAATAATGGATTTCCTTCTCCCCACTGGACACAAAACAATTTTCATAAGCTTAAATTGCAAAAAATATTGAGGATTGCTAATGAACTAATTTATCTATATGTTTCAAATTTTAAAATATTTCTTATATATTTTCCTTTTTTAAGATCATAGAAACTCCTCAATAACAATAGTGAAGGGATAAAAAGAGAATGAACACACAGATAAAGCTATCTATTTTGGTGGACAGCCATACCCACCAAGGTATGATATTGAGGATACAAGAAAGTCCTTTCCATAGATAGTCTTCAATTATGTTACTTCTGTCCCTGTACAAACATGCCACTCCCCCAGCTGGGAGGTGCAGTTTATTTTTCCTCCACTTGGATCTAGACTGCCCTTACAACTACTCTGACTAAAAGAATACAGTAGAAGTAATATTCTGATACTTTGGAGCCCAGACTTTAAGAAAACGGACAGCTTCTACTTCCTTCCTCTTAGATTGCTGCTTATTGGAACTCAGCTGCCAACCAGCAAGGAAGCCCAAACAATTACACAGAGAGGCCACATGGAGGAGAACCAGGGCCCCTTGCTAACAGCTCCAACTAAACTCCCATCTGGAAGTCAGAAACCACTTCCAGCCATATGTCTGAGGCCATTTGGACCTTCATGCCATCCTGGTACCCCAGTTAGTACCACATGAAGCAGAAGAATTGCACCTTCAACCAAAATGGGAGGAAAATGGAGAATCTAAGAAGTAAGGTGAGCCCTATGATTTCAAATGGAGTAACCAGGAGAGACCTCATGAGAAGGTACCATGAGGAAGTGACCCATGATCCTATCCCGAGGAAGAATCCCAGGAGAAGGACTCACCAGTGAATGTGCCCCAATCCATGAGTGCCTGGCATGTATGAGAAAAATCAGGGAATCCAGTACAATTGCAACAGGGTGATTAAGGGGAAGAGTGGTGGAAAAAGAAATCCAAGAGGTTACAGTGGTCCATAATACATTGGACTCACATCCTAACCCCTGGACCCTATGAATGTGACCTTATTTGGAAAAAGAGTCTTGCAAATAAATTAATGATCTCAAGATGAGAACATCCTGGATTATCTGGATGGGCTTAAATACAATACTAACAAGTGCTCTTATAAGAGAAAGGAGAGAATGTGAAGACAGAGGCAGAGATTGGAATGATGCAGCCACATGCCAAGAAACACCCGGAGCCACTACAAGCTAGAAGAGGCAAGGAAGGATTCTCCCTTAGAGCCTTCAGAGGGAGTGTGCTGAAACCTTGAGTTCATTCTTCTGGCCTCCAGAACTGTGAAAGAATGAAGAGCTGTTGTTTTAGACCGCCAAGTCTGTTATAGCAGCCCTAGGAACCTAATACAGTCTTTCTAGGACATTGTAAGGATTTTGTTCTTTAATTGGGGGAGAAATGGGAGCAAGGTTAGAGCAGAGAAGCAACATGATCTAGGTTACATTTTGAAAAGTTGATGAACTGCTAGGTTGAAAATAATTTATAAGGGCTCAAGAATAGAAGGAAACCAGTTGGCAGGCTAATACAAGCAAGAGAAAATGACAGCACAGGCCAATATCACAACAGCACTGGGAACAAGGAGTAGTTACGTTCTGGATGTATTTTCAAGGTGGAGAGAACAGAATGTCTTCAAAGATTGGACCTAGAGTATGAGAAAAAATGAAGCGGCAAGGATGACGCCAAGGTTCTGTATGTAAAGCAAATGGGAACACGGAGTTGTCCTTGACTGAAATGGGAAAGGTTGGAGGTAGAACAGATTTGGGGTGGGGGAGGGAAGAAAGGAAAATCCATCTGAGCAGAGGTTTTGAGGTTTCTATTAAATATCCAATTAGAGATGTCAGGCATGCCGTTATATGTAAAAATCGAAAGCTCAGGAGAAAGTATGGGCTGGAGACATGAGTTAGGGTGCGTCAGCATACAGGCGCTAGTCAACACCATGGAACTGGGTGAGGTCCACAAGAGAGTAAGTATGGACAAAGAAGGAGACTCAGAACAGAACTTGGAGCACTCCAGTATTAAGAGAACAGGGGAGCAGAAAAACAAGCAAAGGAAACCAGGGAGGAGTAATTGATAAGATAGGAAGAAATTTTTTTTTAATTTTATTGAAGTATAAGGGATTTACAATGTTGTGTTAGTTTCAGGTGTACAGCAGAGTGATTCAGTTATACATATTCATATATCCACTCTTTCAGATTCTTTTCTCATATAGATTATCACAGAGTATTGAGTAGAGTTCCCTGTGCTCTACAGTAGGTCCTTGTTGGTTATCTATCATATATATATAGTAGTGTGTGTATGTTAATCCGAAGCTTCTGATTTATCTCACATACATTTCCCCTTTAGTAACCATAAGTTTGTTTTCTATGTCTGTGAATCTATTTCTGATTTGTAAATAAGTTCATTTGTATCATTTTTTAAATTAGATTCCACAGATGAGTGATATCATATGATACTTGTCTTTCTCTGTCTGACTTACTGCACTTAGTATGATCATTAAAAAGTGGTATCCTGGGGCTTCCCTGCTGGCACAGTGGTTGAGAGTCCGCCTGCTGATGCAGGGGACACGGGTTCGTGCCCCGGTCCGGGAAGATCCCACATGCCGCGGAGCGGCTGGGCCCGTGAGCCATGGCCGCTGAGCCTGCGCGTCCGGAGCCTGTGCTCCGCAACGGGAGAGGCCACAGCAGTGAGAGGCCCACGTACCGAAAAAAAAAAAAAAAAAAGAATAGTGGAATGACTATCATGTGATCCTTATACATCATTTACTTCCCTGTGTCGTGTCAGCGCTGGGTTCAGTGTTTGTCAGGAAGTAGTCACCCACCTTCTAATTGAGTCAATGCCAAGGAAAACACGCTGTCTCGCTGAGCCATCTTGCACCTGGAGAGATCTCCTGGGTAAGATATGCAAAGATAAACAACAGCTCCGGGCAGCTAGGCCACCTTATATTCTTATCAACACAGTAACTCTTTTACTCAAGCAATATTCCGAATTGGATACTCACCTCCCACATTGCTTTCCCCCGGCTTGGGAGCTAAACCCCAGGCTCTTTCTCAATTAACGTTCTGAGCTTTGAGTCAGGTTCCTTAGGCGCTGTTACCCAGCTGCTACGCAACTATCCAGATGCTGCGTGAAGCCTGTCTTAAACATAGCCCTTTAGCATGTTCAGAATCCTCCAGGAAAATAGAAATCACATAAGATTTTATTGACAAGAATCAATATCCACCACCATATACGAGTTCTTTCAGAAGAACAATTAGAAAGAAGTCAAATAAGCAAAATTGTATTCTGACTGCTAAATTTCAAAGTACTGACCTGACCAGGGTCAAAGGTTCATCAGGTAGTAAAATCGGATCCAGGTTCATTCAGCAGCACCTTTATGCAGTAATATGTCCCTATCGAGTAAAGGTAATTCAGAGGTAAAAGGGTAAGTATGAAATAAGGTATGTTGAGGAAAAACAAAAATCTGCTTTTGTTTTTCATTTAAGTGGTTTAGTATTTAAATGGAAACCAAAAAGGCAGAAATATTCTGAAGTAAAAACAGACCTGGAATTTCCATTTCCTATCCACACCATAAATGAGATCATTCCACAGTGCCGATTCCCTACACACCACTTTGAAGTAAGGGCGTTCAGACAGAATCTGTGGCCCAGGGCCCAAGGCACTGAAAACCTATCCTACACCGGCTTCTGAAGGATGTATCACACACACCACACGTGCACACACACACACACACAGTGGATTTACAGTTCTACCAGAAGTCACGTAACCTCTGGCGAAGTCGGTAAAATTTATGAGTAAACTAAAGTAGCCTCAAGCAAGAGTGGCAAAAACATCACCCCTTGCATATTTCTTTGGACATAAACTCCATTGGGAAAGGTAGCAACATATGATATTTTGACAACATCAAAGATAATGTTTAAGAATTTAGAAATCCTTTGCACCTGGTTCCATACCCCCTAAAGGATGGACGTCTGCATCCAGTTCTTTTTTTTTTTTTTTTTTTTTGCGGTACACGGGCCTCTCACTGCGGTGGCCTTTTTCCATTGTGGAGCACAGGCTCCGGACGCGCAGACTCAGCGGCCATGGCTCACGGGCCCAGCCGCTCCGCGGCATGTGGGATCTTCCCGGACCGGGGCACGAACCCGTGTCCCCTGCATCGGCAGGCGGACTCTCAACCGCTGTGCCACCAGGGAAGCCCTGCATCCAGTTCTTTAAACCTGAGTTCAGAGGGCCACTCAAGCTGCCCTTGTGGCTTCTGTCCAATGGTGGAGTTCACATTTGTGCCGCTCTGTCCGAGCAGGTCACCCATCTGCTGCAGCTGTTCTCCTCACTGACGTGCCACTTACAAGGGATGTCTTATCAATGCACCATATCAAGTACATTATGTAGCACTTTTCTCATTTCAGGACAGAATGACAAATTGCAGGGGAATTAGCGGAGGGGGAGGTGGGCTAGGGTGTGGACGTGGATGATGCTGTCTGTCGTGTAAATGAAAACATCGAAGGGAACTCACAAGTCAAGGGAGAAACAGAGTAGAACTCATGATTCAGCACAGTGAATAAGGAGCACGGTTTGCATGGAGGACTGGGCCCCGTTGTGGGTGAGTGTGCCCTGTAGAGAGAGCCAGCTCCTGTCGGCACCAAGGTCATGTGTGTCTGTTAAAGAAGCTTGGGTTTCTGGGCTCTCTGGTGATGAGCAGCCTTCATTCCACGGCCCTTCTCATAACTGGCGCTCCCTGTACCCTGTGGCTCCATCACTCCCACTCAAAGACATCCAAAGTTCGGAAGAGGAGAAATATTGCCATGCTACATACACCAAACAGCACATTTTTGTTCCCTTCAAAGTACTACAGAAATAAGATATTCAGGAAAAACTAAGGGTATGGGTCTGAGGGAGATCGAAGAAGTGGAAAGAGGAGGAATCCCCCATGTGTCTTAAATTGAGGGAAAAGGGGAGTGGAGCGGGGGAGAGAGAGGAAGAAAATCATTCTTAAGAGAAAAAAAAATGAATTAAATGAAAGGAATGCTAGGTAACTTTGGAAATGATTTCTTCAAATTCTTAGGTTTCCTTCTAGCATTTCCTGTTAGCTGTCTGGCTATCTACCAGGGAAAACAAAAACCTCCTCGTACTGTTCCTGTGGGAATGAGAATGGTAAGGATGAAAAATAACAATGGTCCACAGGCCAGAGAAGGAAATGGTGAAATTCCTAAATGACTTGAGTTGACAGATCCAGAAGAATGGAATATTTTGTGTTTTTCCACTTTTCTGTGTGGTTAAGCGCAAGATAAATCAATCTGCCATAAAGTCCTGGTGATGAATTGATATGAAGTAGCAACCCATTCTGGCAAGTTTACACATCTATTAAGTATTTTGCTTAATCACTAACACTGTGCATTCAGCTCTGTGTGGGAGTTTAGGATTGGGGCTCTCCAGCCAACCAGACTACATTTAAATCCGCTCCCCTCTATCCGGGTGATCCTGGCCAGTGATTCAAACATTCTGTGTCTCAGTTTCCTCATCTTAGAAAACAGAACCAACAGCATCATTTCTCTTATAAAGCCACCTGGATAAGTTAATTAAGACACTTCAAGTATCTGGAATAGTACCTGGCACATAGTAGGTACACAATATACATGAGCTATTAATATGACTATCACAACATCAGCAATAGATATGTTACTTCCAGATGTAATCGGAGTATTTTTTTCTTTTAAGTAAATTTTCATAAGTTCTGGGTGAAATTAGTCATCCAGATACCTGTGATAGAACATAGAAAACTTCATGAAAATAATCAGATGTTCTTTGCTTTTTATTTCTCAGTATGCACATATAATTTTAAATATATACTGGGTAATTACATATGTATATATTATAAACATAAAATGTGTGGTATTTTTTATGTATTTGAGTATACATGTAGTTTTGATTTTACACTGTCAGCCGGTAAACCTTAGTGCAGTTGACTAAAAAAAAGAAACATAACCTGGCTGAGCAATAAACTAGTTGTAGAGCTGAAGTTAAGTATAACTCTAGCTTCTTGCCATTTCATTAAAAAATAAGAACAGAGGCCAGTAGGGTCTATTACTTTGCCTGGCAAACATTAGACAAGCTTATGGGTGAATGAATTAATATTAGTTTTCCCAGTCTTTTCAGGCTCCCCTTCTACTGATATTATTTCCTTCCATTCTATCATTTCAATTTTCTTTTCAAATCTTGGCTCCCATGTGAAAGTCCTTTGAATTGAACATGACAAATATTATATGAGAAGAAAACTCACATATTCACATGTCACCCACCCTGCTCTTTGTAATCCTGTCCCATGCCTCTTTTTCCTCAAAAACCATCTCAGTTCTCTCAAGGTAAATCGGATTTACCTTGAAGAAGCTGAAAGCAAGAGTATTTTCCTACCTACCATAACCAAACTCAGTATACCTTCCCTAGCCTGGAATAGAGGATGAAATTAAATGTGAAAAGACACCATGTCACAGTCACTCTATCTGTTTTCTTAGGATTTAGGCACCAACAGGTCTGAGACCATGTCTTCTGAAAATTGTGGTTGCCCAATAAACCTGATTTGAAAGAGTCTTGCTGGGAGAACTAAGGTTCTCTCTGTGACTATCCTTATTCCAGGTTACCATTGACTGGGTGATGCCTATTCCTCTTTATATTTCCACTTGCTTCTGTTTCTGTCTCTTCTTCCAGACCACTGTCAAGGCCAGAAAGCTCATCAGCCTACCCTTTACTCAACTAAGGGTGTCTCCTCCCTCCTTTATCTTCCCTGCTATTAAACAGAGCTTTTTACAGTACCCAGACTGTGTCAGCCCTCTTAGATGAATTACTTTTTCCGACAAAAAAAAAAAGGAAATAAAATGATTCATGATCCTGACCCTTGGGGCTGGAAAGTAATGTCTCATTGAGTGAAGAAGCAGTATAAAATTTCAGAGAAGCCGCAGTTTATATTTCAGCTCATACCTGCTAACTTCTCAGCAGTTGGTGGAAATTATTGTGAAGAGACAAGAAAGAATTTGGCCATGGGGTATGGAAATAGCAATAAAAAATTATTCTGTGTATAAAAAGTTGAGGAAAGCAATTATTACTAGTCTGGCAACTAGTAGGGTTCAGTCATTGGTTCATTTAGTCATTCAGGATATAATAATCTCTTTGGGAAAAGTTGATACCAAAACATTACTCCTAATAACTCTTTTGTCATCTTATTTATGTGAAATAGACTTACTAATCCACACACCAAATGACAAAAATGTGAAAGTGAAATAGATTGAATCAGAGTGTAGGAATGAGATCAAATTATTTTACCAATTTGAATATCAGAATTCTTAAAGAGTCATTAAATAGGGAATAAGAGGAACTGTAAAGATTAAGTCCAGTCATTCTTCACATTTTTTAAGTATGTCATAACACTATTTCAATTGGAAAAAAAATAGTTGTAGCTATTATTTTAAATGTAGCTGGACTTTCTCCATTTTGTATCTTTAGAATCCTACTCCTTTGTCCATTTACAAACGTTTATTAAATATCCATTTTGTGCAATGCAATAATAGAAATAAAACACAATTCCTGACCACAGCGGGCTCACATTTTTTAGAAGGCGAACAAGTGAGCAAAAATGGCAATAAAATATGGAGAGTATAAGAATAGAGATCTCACAAGGTCAGAGATGGCTCGAGGAAGGAGTGGGCAGTTCCCTCAGGGGAGTTAGTAGGTGAAAATAGATAGAATATATCAGACAGACTGGATGGTAAAGAACTTTCTAGAAAGAAAATGAACCAACATGAAGTGTCTTGTGTACTGCAAGCCAAGTGTTACGGCCGGAGCATGTGAGAAGAAGGTAGATGCCGGGGCTGCAGCGTTTGTCAGGCCGTAGCCGTAGAGGGTTTGAATGCAGTGTTAAGAAGCAGAGATAGCTCCATGTCCATGCGACCTGTGCAGCCGCACAGGGCCACACACTCAGAGGGCCTCTGGGCCTGGTTTAATGCTCTGTTGTCACCATCTTGAAATGTTAAATTTTTGAACAAGAGACCTTGCATTTCATTTACTACTGGGCCCTACAAACTATGGCCCTACTCATGTTAAAGAGTTTAAACAATATGTATTTCTGGGGAAAAAAAAAGGCAGAATCCAGTCCTCCTTAGATTATTTGTGGTTGTCTGACTTTAACAGGTGTCGATCACTGTACATGAATGCCAGTAACAGGTGTCAATCAGTGTACATGAATGCCAACAACTCTCAAAAGAAGGTAGAGAAATTTCTAAAAAGCTGCTCCTGACCAAACTGCTAACAAAGGAAACCCGTTCAGTGACTGTGATTCTTGCCCTTTTCTGCTGATTCTCGCTCACACTCGGGTTTGAAAATATCCTCCAGTTCATCCCTCTACAAACTTCTAAATATTCTCTGAGATCATCTTTATAAAAAGAAACCCTTTAAACAGCACAGGTAAGATCATTTGGCATTCCCTTCGCCAGAACATACGGTGTTCTATTGTCAGCCTCAGACTTGACCTACTTTCCACTTAGAATCTTAAACAACAATGTAAAATGTTATAGATGAGCTTTTGTTTACATTCTAGTTGTACAATGGTTTACATTATTGCTTAGCTATGGAACAACAAAGTTATGATGTTGCCAAAATTATTCATAATTCATTTACCTATCTCTAAAATGAACGTCCTTGGCCCTGGCCCAGCAAAAAATGTTTAATTCAGCTCCACAAGGCATTTTAAAATGAATTCATTTCTAATCTTCCTTTTATTTCAAGCATCACATTTATTCAACTCACCATCTATTTCAATAAGAATGTATAATTCCTCCATATGTATTATTTGTAGCAGTTTCTCCACCACAACCTTAGATCAACACAGACAATATGTTTTAGTTTTTCATTTTGTTTTGTTTTATTGAAATACAAAATTTATGAAGTGCACAAATCTTAAGCATACATATTAATAAATATATGTACATGTATGTGCATATAAATACAAACACACACATAAATGTAGCCACCACCCAGATCAAGATATAGAATATTTCCAATACTCCAAAAAGATGTTTTATACACCTTCTTAGTAAGTAGTACCCAGAGTTAATAATTAATCTGACTTCTACCACCACAGATTAATCTTGCCTATTCTCGAACTTTTTTTTTTAACATCTTTATTAGAGTATAATTGCTTTACAATGGTGTGTTAGTTTCTGCTTTATAACAAAGTGAATCAGCTATACATGTACATATATCCCCATATCTCTTCCCTCTTGCCTCTCCCTCCCTTATCCCACCCCTCTGGGTGGTCACAAAGCCCCGAGCTGATCTCCCTGTGCTATGTGGCTGCTTCCCACTTTCTATCTATTTTACACTTGGTAGTGTATATATGTCAGTGCCACTCTCTCACTTCGTCCCAGCTTACCCTCCCCTCCCCGTATTCTCAGACTTTGTATAAATGGAATGTAGAGTGTATTTCACTCATCATTATGTCTATGCAGTTTATCCCTATTGTTGTGTGTAACAGTAGCTTATTCTTTTTTTTTTTTTTTTTTTTTTTTTTGCGGTACGCGGACCTCTCACTGCTGTGGCCCCTCCTGTTGCTTGGCTCACAGGCCCAGCCGCTCCGCGGCGTGTGGGATCCTCTCGGACTGGGGCACGAACTTGTGTCCCCTGCATCAGCAGGCAGACTCCCAACCACTGCGCCACCAGGGAAGCCCGCTTATTCTTTTCAATTACTACATTAATATACCACAATTAATTTAACCATTCCACTGTTAATAAACATTTTTTTTGAAATCTTAACATCTTTATTGGAGTATAATTGCTTTACAATGGTGTGTTAGTTTCTGCTGTATAACAAAGTGAATCAGGTATACATATACATATATCCCCACATCTCTTCCCTCTTGCATCTCCCTCCCACCCTCCCTATCCCACCCCTCTAGGTGGTCACAAAGCACCGAGCTGATCTCCCTGTGCTATGTGGCTGCTTCCCACTAGCTATCTATTTTACGTTTGGTAGTGTATATATGTCCATGCCACTCTCTCACTTCGTCCCAGCTTACCCTTCCCTCTCCCTGTGTCCTCAAGTCCATTCTCTATGTCTGCGTCTTTATTCCTGTCCTGCCCCTAGGTTCATCAGAACCTTTTTTTTTTTTTTAGATTCCATATATATGTGTTAGCATACGGTATTTGTTTTTCTCTCTCTGACTTACTTCATTCTGTATGACAGATTCTAGGTCCATCCACCTCACTACAAATAACTCAGTTTCGTTCCTTTTTATGGCTGAGTAATATTCCATTGTATATATGTGCCACATCTTCTTTATCCATTCATCTGTAGATGGACACTTAAGTTGCTTCCATGTCCTGGCTATTGTAAAAAGAGCTGCAATGAACATTTTGGTACATGACTCTTTTTGAATTATGGTTTTCTCAGGGTATATGTCCAGTAGTGGGATTGCTGGGTCATATGGTAATTCTATTTTTAGTTTTTTGAGGAACCTCCATACTGTTCTCCACAGTGGTTGTAGCAATTTACATTCCCACCAACAGTGCAAGAGGGTTCCCTTTTCTCCACACCCTCTCCGGCATTTATTGTTTGTGGATTTTTTGATGATGACCATGCTGACTGGTGTGAGGTGATGCCTCATTGCAGTTTTGATTTGCATTTCTCTAATGATTAATGATGTTGAGCATTCTTTCATGTGTTTGTTGGCAATCTGTATATCTTCTTTGGAGAAATGTCTATTTAGGTCTTCTGCCCATATTTGGATTGGGTTGTTTGGTTTTTGATATTGAGCTGCATGAGCTGTTTGTGTATTTTGGAGATTAATCCTTTGTCAGTTGCTTTGTTTGCAAATATTTTCTCCCATTCTGAGGGACGTCTTTTTGTCTTGTTTAGGGTTTCCTTTGCTGTGCAAAAGCTTTTAAGTTTCATTAGGTCCCATTTGTTTATTTTTATCTTAATTTCCATTTCTCTAGGAGGTGTGTCAAAAAGGATCTTGCTGTGAGTTATGTCATAGAGTGTTCTGCCTATGTTTTCCTCTAAGAGTTTTATAGTGTCTGGCCTTACATTTAGGTCTTTAATCCATTTTGAGTTTATTTTTGTGTATGGTGTTAGGGAGTGTTCTAATTTCATTCTTTTACATGTAGCTGTCCAGTTTTCCCAGCACCACTTATTGAAGAGGCTGTCTTTTCTCCATTGTATATTCTTGCTTCCTTTATCAAAAATAAGGTGACCATATGTGTGCGGGTTTATCTCTGGGCTTTCTATCCTGTTCCATTGATCTATAGTTCTGTTTTTGTGCCAGTACTATATTATCGTGATTATTGTAGCTTTGTAGTATAGTCTGAAGTCCGGGAGTGTGATTCCTCCAGCTCCATTTTTCTTTCTCAAGATTGCTTTGGCTATTAGGGGTCTTTTGTGTTTCCATATAAATTGTGAAATTTTTTATTCTACTTCTGTGAATAATGCCGTTGGCAGTTTGATAGGGATTGCATTGAATCTGTAGATTAATTTGGGTAGTATAGTCATTTTCACAATGTTCATTCTTCTAATCCAAGAACATGGTATATCTCTTCATCTGTTTGTATCATTTTTAATTTCTTTCATCAGTGTCTTATAGTTTTCTGCATACAGGTCTTTTATCTCCTTAGGTAGGTTTATTCCTAGGTATTTTATTATTTTTGTTGCAATGGTAAATGGGAGTGTTTCCTTAATTTCTCTTTCAGATGTTTCATCATTAGTGTATAGGAATGGGAGATTTATTGTTGAGCCTCACTTTCATTAGTTTTGAAAAATTTTTGCCCATTATCTCTTCAAATCTCCTCCCTGTCCTAGGATTCCAATTACATGCTTGTTTTTTGTTGGGTCCTACATATCTCTTATACTCTGTCCTGTGCATTCCATTATTTTTCCTCTCTATACTTCAGTTGGATATTTTCTTTTTCTTCTTTTTTTTTTTTTTTTTTTTTGGCCACGAGGCATTTGGGATCATAGTTCCCTGACCAGAAATAGAACCTGTGCCCGCTGCAGTAGAAGCATGGAGTCTTAATGACTGGACCCCAGGGAAGTCCCCAGTTGGTTATTTTCTGTGGGCTTATCCTCAATTTCACTTATTCTTTCGTCTTTTGTGCCCAATCTGCTGTTGATTCCATCCAGTGAGTTATTAATTCTGAAATTAATACTGTATAGATCACATTTTCCTGCTTCTTTATAGCCTAGTTATTTTTATCGTATGTGATACAGTGTATGTAAAAGTACTTCAGGGGCTACAGATGATATTATTTTCCCCCAAGGAGGGTTGACTTTTTGCTCTGTTAGATAAGGGGTTTTTAAATATAAGTTTTATTATTATTTAGGTATGGCAAGTAAAACAGATCAGATGATCGACATCAAAAAGATAGTTTGTTATACACAGAGATACCAAGAGAAGCAGGGCATACCACACCATTGGGGGCCACACAAAGAAGTTCCAGGTTGGTCAGGAGGCAGCGGGAAGGGGAAACTGTGGGCAAGAGCCCTTATTGTGGTTTCTATGAGAAAAAACTGGTGAGGCAGAGTAAACTGGCTTAGGATTGGCTAATTTGAGTAATTTTAACAAGCTCTGGAGCATAGGGGCTGTTCCTAGTTGTTGGTACCTGGTCCTGGGGTGATTTGGACAGATGGCTAGTTGCCCAGAGTATGAGAGTCCATTAAAGAAGGTAGTTGGGGGGATGGGCTCTGCATTGTTTAGTTTGCATTTGAAAGGTGTGCTCATGGGTGAATTTTCACTATCTTATGAACTGACTAACTCTCCCTCCAGGGTCAGCAAGACCCCAAGATGTCAAAGCATCAGTACACAGAAAATAAAAGACATGGTTAATACAGTAAGGGACTGATAGCTTCAGTTGAATCAGAGATTGTGCTAGCTTGAGGGTAGGCTTACATTTTAGTAAGACTGAGTTCAGCTCTGATTTGTCCCTATTCCAACTGCTCTTCCAGGCTTCCCTTTGGAGGTTTAAGATGAGCTCAGTGGCCTCCCGTCCCACACAGGTTCATAATTCAGCCAATGTCTTAAGGGAGAGAACTTTAACATTTGTGTTACAGACTATGTCCCTCTAGCAGGATTTTGTCTCCTCAGTACTGTAGGACAATGGAAGACTTCATTCTACTTTTATAGCCAGCACCACAGACTCCTGCATCACAACCAGAATTTAGCAAATGGTCTATAGCAGGGGTCCCCAACCACTGGGCTGCGGACCACTAGTGGTCTGTGGCCTGTTAGTAACTGGGCCACACAGCAGGAGGTGAGTGGCAGGCAAGCAAGCGAAGCTTCATCTGCCGCTCCCCGTCGCTCCCCCATCACTCATATTACCACCTGAACCCTCCCCCCATCACTCACATCACCGCCTGAACCCTCCTCCCCATTGCTCACATTACTGCCTGAACCATCCCCCTCCCCCACCACCCGCCAGTGGAAAAATTGTCTTCCATGAAACCAGTCCCTGGTGCTAAAAAGGTTAGACTCTTTAGGCCTGTTCTGGCCTCCCCTCCTTTCCCATTAGTTACACCAGTCCGGTGCTGGCTTCTCTTTTCCCCGGTAAAGTCCCTCTGCTTAGGAAATCTTGGTCCTCAGTCCACCCTGCAAGTTGTTGATGCTCCCAGGAACAAAACTGCTAGCAGACATTGAGTCATCTCAGAAGAGCTTTTTCCTCTCTGGAATTTTAGTTATCTAATCCTCATTATTTTCACAGCTTTTCAGTGCCATTAAAAGTATTATTTTTGCAACTTATTTTATTTTTATTAATTTCAGTGAGAGGGTAGCCTGCCATAACCTACTGTATCCCACCCAGAAGCAGAGATAGGTGTAGACTGTGTGTTTTTAAGATTTCTATTTCAAAGAAAGAATAAAAAAATAAATAAAATGAAAAAGATAGATGAGGGCTTCCCTGGTGGCGCAGTGGTTGAGAGTCCGCCTGCCGATGCAGGGGACACGGGTTCGTGCCCCGGTCCGGGAAGATCCCACATGCCACGGAGCGGCTGGGCCCGTGAGCCATGGCCGCTGAGCCTGTGCGTCCGGAGCCTGTGCTCCACAGCGGGAGAGGCCACAATGGTGAGAGGCCCGGGTACTGACAAAAAAAAAAAAAAAAAAAAAGATAGATGAAAGTAAAGATGCAATGCATTATAAGGTACATGAATCACTCTTCAGAGTTACTGAGGAAAAACATACATGCTAACTAAATTTTTGTTTTAATCAAATATATGTATGGCCTTTCCAAATAAGCATTCCTAGCTGTCTTACTCTGTTGGTTGAGAGAGCTGCTCATGATCAACACCCTGATTTACATCCTTATTCAGTTCCCATCAATGAGACAAGAGAGAAAAACCATGAAGGACTACTGGCTTACTCCTAAGAGAGAGACACAGAAACATATTGTCCATCTTTTCTTGGATATCATGTGTGGAATGTGACAGCCATCTTGCTATCAGCTGGAGGAAGAGGTCTTCATAAGGCATGGCTGGGTGGAGATATTAAAAGAACCCGAGTCGCGATGAAACCCTTGAGCCACTCAGCCAAACCTGGTGTCTAACCCACCTCCAGACTTCCCGTTATGTGAGGTATTAAGTGCACTCATTAAACCACTATGAGCCAGGACATGGAAGCAACCTAAATGTCCATCAGCAGAGAAATGGGTAAAGAAAATGTGGTACATATATACAATGGAATATTACTCATCCATAGAAAGGAATGAAATTGGGTCATTTGTAGAGACATGGATGGACCTAGAGAATGTCATACAGAGTAAAGTAAGTCAGAAAGAGAAAAACAAAATATCATTTATGAATGCATATATGTGGCATCTGAAAAAATTGGTATAGACAATCTTAGTTACAAAGCAGAAATAGAGACACAGATGTAGAGAACAAACGCATGGCTACCAAGGGGAAGCAGGGAGGTGGGATGAACTGGGAGATTGGGATTGGCATATATACACTATTGATACTATGTATAAAATAGATAACTAATGAGAACCGACTGTATAGCACAGGGAACCCTACTCAGTGCTCTGTGGTGACCTAAATGAGAAGGAAACACGAAAAAGAGGGGATATATGTATACGTAGAGCTGATTAACTTTTCTGTACAGTAGAAACTAACAATATTGTAAAGCAACTGTACTCTAATAAATTAAAAAAACCCACTATGAACCCCTACACTAACTACAGTGACTTCTAGTTGGTGGGTTCTCAGTAAATATTTCTTCTTTTAATTTTTAAATTAATTTTTATTGGAGTATAGTTGATTTACAATGTTGTATTAGTTTCTGCTGTACAGCAAAGTGAATCAGTTACACATATACATATATCTACTCTTTTTTATATTCTATTCCCGTATAGGTCATTAGAGGGTACTGAGTAGAGTTCCCTGTGCTGTACAGTAGGTAGCAAATATCTCTTACAGGAATAAAAAAAATAAGTAGAAGGATGTTATCTAAGGTGAGATGATAATTAGTATTACATATGTCCATTGAATAAATTATTTTTAAGGCAACACTAAAAGGAATAATTACTCAGGGTTACTGTCAAATTCATATTTCACAACCTGTATTGTAATTGATGCCACTTAAGTGACTAAAGCGTTGAAACTCTGTTACTTTAACAAGTAACTCTTTGATATGAAGAGCCTTGGACTTGAAATCAAAAGACTTGGGTCCAAGAGTCAGTTCTGTATGGCTTTGGATAAATAAAATGAATGAGAAGAATAACATTAAGCAGTAACATTTATTGCATTTATCAAATGCTTAACATGTAACAGATAATATGCTCAGCTCTGTGCATACATTATGCCATTTAATTCTTATAAGAACACTCTAAAGTAGATATTATATCATGCCCATTTTTTAAAGTAAAGAAATTAGCCATTAAGAAGCTGGATTTTGGGCTTCCCTGGTGGCACAGTGGTTGAGAGTCCACCTGCCGATGCAGGGGACACGGGTTCGTGCCCCGGTCCGGGAGGATCCCACATGCCGCGGAGCGGCTGGGCCCGTGAGCCATGGCCGCTGAACCTGCGTGTCCAGGGCCTGTGCTCCGCAGCGGGAGGGGCCACAGCAGTGAGAGGCCCACGTACCGCCAAAAAAAAAAAAAAAAGAAACTGGATTTTAAGTAATGGAGGCATAAAGAATTTGAGAAATTGTTCCTGAAGATAACATTTATTTAAACTGAGAACAGTTATTAAAAATAACTATTTCAGGGTTTTAGAAAATTACCAAAGGCAGGCAGAAACTTAAAAATAATTTACTCTTGAGGAGTGTTACTATATTGGATAATAACTGAATTTGTGACATTCTTACCCAGAGGGTGTTCCCCAATGACACATCCCTAACCCTGGACACAGAAAACTACACCTTGGCTAGATGTGGCAGATGACAGAGTTAAGAGCAACAGAGCAGCTATACATTTAAGGGGTAAATTTTTAAAGCATGACAATTGTAGAAAGGCTGATATCTAAAATCTGAGTATAAAATTTAATCAAATCCATTTCTGGCTCCTAAATTATACAGGTGCAGAAGAGACATCCATGGAGACCATTCTAAAATAACAGCCACACTAAGTCAAAGAAAAACTGAGCAAAGACAGCAGCTGCTGCACACCTCACTGGAGACAGCATTCACAGTTTGAATCCAGGCAAGTTAACTGCTTAATATAGAAAAACAATCCAACAATCCTCAGAAGAATATAACAGATTTTACTGTGAGATATTATTTGTAATGTCTACTTTTCAAACAAAAATTACTGGGTATGCAAAGAAATAAGAAAACATGATCTATTCTCAGGGGGAAAGGTAGTCAGTAGTGCCCAGATGTTGGATTTAGCAAACAAGGACTTCAAAGCAGCTATTCTAAATGTATTCAAAGAATTAAAGGAAAATATGGCATTAATGAGGGGATAGATAGAGAATCTCAATACAGAAATGGAAACAATATAAAGACAGCCAAAAAGAAATTCCATAGCTGTAAAGTGCAATAACTGAAATGAAATATTTAGCAGATATGTTCAATAACAGGTTGGAAATTATAAAAGAATCAATAAACCTAAGGAAAGATCAATAAATAGTATGTACTCTAGAAAATAGAAATAAAATTGAAGAAAAAAGAACAAAGCCTCAGAGACTTATGGGATAAGATCAAATATCAAATATACATGTAATTGGAATTCCAGAAAGAAAGGGAAAAAGAAAGGAGGCAGAAAAATATTTGATGAAATCATGGCCAAAATTTTCCCAATTTTCATGAAAAACTTAACTTACAGATCCAGAAAGCTCAACAAACCCTAGAGTAAAAATATATATTATTATATTGGCATATAATAGCCAAACTGGTGAAAGCCAAAGAAAAAGAAAACATCTCAAAAGCAGCAGGAGAAAGAAAAATGACCCATTACACTGAAGAAACAGCAATATGATGATTGGCCAAGTTCTCAACAAAAATAAAGGAGGACCACTACAATAAAGCAAGAAAAGGGCTTCCCTGGTGGCACAGTGGTTGGGAGTCCGCCTGCCGATGCAGGGGATGTGGGTTCGTGCCCTGGTCTGCGAGGATCCCACATGCCGCGGAGCGGCTAGGCCCGTGAGCCATGGCCGCTGAGCCTGCGCGTCCGGAGCCTGTGCTCTACAATGGGAGAGGCCACAACAGTGAGAGTCCCGCGTATCGCAAAAAAAAGTAATAAATAAAGCAAGAAAAATAAATAAAAGGCATACATCTTGGAAAGAAAGGAAAAAAAATCTCTAATAAGTAGAATATATACATATATATATACTACATACTACATATAAGTAGTATATATACATTTCCTTTTAAGAAATTTATAACGAATAAGTGAGTTTAGCAAGGTTGCTGGATAGTAAATCAACACACAAAACCAATATATATTGTATTTCTTTTTAATTTATAATATATTCTTTTAATCATTTCATCATGATACGATTTACAATGAAAGTGTCACAGAACTAATAACTCAGATAAATAACTCCTTTATTTTCCACTCTAGAACTCCAGAACAGCCGTTGTAGAACCTCAAACATTCATCCAAAAATTTCTACAGGGATATATATATCAGACTATGGGACCACATAATTTTTTCAAATCCAAAATGTAATGATAGTTTTGACAAGTTAATTATAGAACGTTTTTGCCTTTCTACTATGATAGCCTCATGACTTGAAGATCTAGGAAGAGAAAGGAGGGGAGGAGGGAATGAGAGAGGGAGAAGGAAGGGAGGGAGGGAAGGAGGGAGGATGGAAAGAAGGAAGGAAGGGAGGGAGGATGGAAGGAAGGGAGGAAGGAAAGAGGGAAAGAAGGGAGGATGGAAGGAAGGAAGGAAGCAAGGGAGTAAGGAAGGAAGGAAGGGAGGAAGGAAGGGAGGATGGAAGGAAGGAAGGAAGGGAGGATGGAAGGGAGGATGGAAGGGAGGAAGGAAGGGAGGATGGAAGGGAGGATGGAAGGAAGGGAGGGAGGAAGGAAGGGAGGATGGAAGGAAGGGAGGGAGGATGGAAGGAAGGGAGGAAGGAAGGAAAGAAGGGAGGAAGGAAGGAAAGAAGGGAGGAAGGAAGGGAGGAAGGAAGGAAGGGAGGGAGGATGGAAGGAAGGGAGGAAGGAAGGGAGGAAGGAAGGAAGGGAGGATGGAAGGAAGGAAGGAGGGAAGGAAGGGAGGATAGAAGGAAAGGAGGGAAAATCTGTTAGTTCAATGGGTCAAGTGTATCAAAAGAATGTTTCTTAATTATCCATAAGAATGAAAACAAAGGCCCATGGGCTTAGGAGTTTATTATTAAGACAATAGTTTAGTTTTTGATTAAGGAATAATTAGACTGAGCTAAGGTTTAAGATATATGCTGAAGCTCCTTTATTACTGTCTGAATAGTTTAACTTTAATAACACTATCTCCCACAGTAGATTGTTTAATTAATCAAAATGAAAATAAATACTTGTTCCTGCCTTTCCTTCCCTCCAAATTCAAAATGTGGTCATAGGATAGAAAGACCAAGCAAACAAAAAGTACATTATCAGACATGTTATTTGCTCTTGCTGTTAAGAAACTGTTTTGAAAATATTTTGCACAAAAAGAATCATCTACATTTCTATACCAGAAACCATAATTATTTTATGAGGCATTATATGTTTGCCTCTAAAATAAAAGCATATAACTTCATTGGCAAGAATCATTCATTCCTCTTGAATCTATGGTGTAGCTTAATAATACTGTTACCAAAACCACATCACCCTCAAATAGTAAACAAACAAACAACAACGTAAAACAGCCTCTTCATGGATTGCCATTCCTGTAAATACTGTAAGTACCCTCCTCTCAAAATAAAGTCTCTTTTAAAAATATAATGTAATTTGAGCTTGGGGAAAACTGTCACTTTGAAAGAGGCACTGGGACAAGAGCTTTGGTGAATTTCCTAACGAAGTAGCCCAGTGACCCAGCGCAGAACCTGCAGCAAGAGAGCCTCCTGGGCCTGTGTCCGGAACAAGAGCCCCGGGGCTGGATTTGCACGCAGCGCCCTTTGCTGCTTTCTTTCGTTCTCAACGTTTAGACCCTTCAAAACCACATCCAGAAATCTTTGGTTGAAAAAATCTCTGGCTCTCTAGGCTCTGAAGCCCACCATCTGCAGAAGTAGTGCCAGGTTCCCTGCCTTGTGTAGGGCCTGCAGCCCGGCAGGGGAAGCAGAACGCTGCGCTGACCCGCGCTGCACGCTTAGAAGGTCCCCCCGGGGGGTGGGGGTGGGGAGGAGCCGAGGGTTAATTCCCTTCCATCAGTTACACGTGCTGATCGCCTGTTCCGCTGCCTCGGGCCCAGCTTCCTAAGAGTCAGCTGTTTGCCAGGTGATTAGTTGCCTCTCCGCCCTCCGCGTGGTACCCTTGCCCGGATGTAATGGGACGGCATGGTTCACACTTGTGCCGGCCAGGCCGCGCCCTCTCCCCCAGCGCAGGGAGCAAAGAGCCCCCGGCGAAGGCGAGGCTCGCAGGTTTTATTAATTGAACCGGAACTCTCGCGAGCATTCGCTGGTGCCAGCAGCCCGCGGAAGGCTGGCTTAGGACAGCCCTCGGTGAACAACGGGGTGAGCGCCTGGTACGAGTACCCACACCCCCAGCCGTGACAGCTGCCTTCAGCGTCCTGTCCTCGCCCGCGCGGCACCCTTGGCCTGGGAAGGTAGGTGTCTTTCAGTTCCTCGGGTCTCGGTGGGCAGACGTGAGGGAGCCTGGGGCTGATGATTTGCCCTCCGAGAGAGAGGGCCTGCCAGAGAGAAGCCTGGCTCCTTGCCGTGAGGGGGTAGCTCAGACCTGGGGGGACGGCCTCAGGTTTATGGGGACCCCGCCCAGCCGGGGGCAGCGCGCTCATTTGTATTCCTTACGGCCTTGGGGAAGGAGGCTGGCGTTTTTGGAAACACCTGCTGGTCATGTGTCCCTGAGTTAAGTGCTGTCGATTACCGAGCTCTGCTTGTCTACCCCCTTCCCAGCGCCGAAGTTCTCCTTTCAGAATCTGTATTCAGTTAGAGATCTTTGGCTGGCTGGCCGCCAGAAGTTCGGTCCATCGATGTAGATGCCAGCACGTCCCTCTTGATGGGAAAGCAGCTTTCGTGCCCACAGCCTTAGATGACCTGCCCTTGGGCAGAAAGTTGTGCTCCTGGGACAGAAGAAACTGGAAACGTAAGGTTGTTTGGGTGTTTGTGATCCTTAGTTATGAAGCTAAGTGCTTGTTGGAGACCGTCTGTCCTGTAACACGGCAGCAGCAACCTTCCATAGACCCGTCTTGGGAAGGTCACTTGGGAGATGAGAGGTGTCTCACTATCTTTTATCGTTTCATTTAATTAAAATGGAATAGAATATAATGGAATTATTGACTCGAACGGGTTCTTATTAGCGGGAGCTCACAGGATCAAGGAAAGAGCCTTGAATGATTTTGTATAACTTCGGCCCTGTACTGAAGCACCCCGGGGCTCCCGAGCAGCTGGCCAGAGTTGCCCCGGCCAGCTCAGTTCAGAGCTCTCAGCTGTTTCTGCCGGGGCCAGGTGTTCACGCTCATTGTGTTGGAAAATAGCCCCTCTTCCTAGGAGGAGACCTCCCATCCCTGCTCTCAAGGACCATAGCCCTCAGCTTGCCTGGGGTTTTCTTAGAAGGAAGCGTCTTTGGGGCCTCTGTCCGGGCAGCGTGTTGGAGAAAAGGAGCCGTTTGTCCCATTGGCGTCCTGGTGAGCTGGTAGTGCAGCCACGAGGTCCACAGGGAAGCCCGCCCTGTGCTGGGAGAGGCTCGTCTGCCCACCCTGGGCATGCCCACCCTGAGCTTCGCGCTGGGAATGCAGTGTATCCTGGGATGTCTGTTCGCCGTGACCCCACTGTGTTCCGTAGGGCAGGTGAGGCAGCCTACGGAAGAGGGGGTTGACGCTGGATCCTTGCAGCGGGGCCGTGGTTTGCTGGCCTGACCCTCCAGCCTTCTTGTTCTACGTCCTGCACACCCAGTTAGGGTCGGTGGATCAAGCCAGGAGCATTGCAGGGCCCTCGTCATGCCCATCTGTTGTCGTCCATTGTCTTCCTGGGCAGCTCAAGGGAGCCCTCCACCTTCTGGGTGGTGAGTGGTTCGTGTCTGAAGGAAGCCTGCCCTGCTCCAGGCTACCATTTTCACTCTTACTTTGGGGGGCAAATTAATGTGAACTCGGCACTGGAAAATCTGTGACGTGCAGTAAACGTGGTCGCTAGAGCGATAAGCCCAGGGAGTCCCCATGACCCAGCGTTTCTGGGGCCCAAGGTGCTGGCTTGACAGTGAGGACAGGAGCCGGAGGCTCCATTTCATCTGCCTTCTGTTCTGCCTTACTGATAAACAGACCAAATTTTAAATAAAGTATCAGCACTGGGATCCGCAGCGCCCTTCCTAGAGGGTCCCAGCCTCTGGGGTTTAGTAGGACAGCAAGAAAGGCTGAGCCGCTTGAATCCGGGCCAGGGGAGGCAGCCGCGGCTGTGCGAGCTGTGGCTGGAGATGCCACGGGAGAAACCCTGGACCTCTCAGGGACCTGGTGGGGGGAGGAACCCTCCTGGGCCTCTGCCTCCCACTCTACACATCGATGGTCACCACCTGCCCCCCCCACCAGTGGACTGTGGCAGACATTGGGGGGCAGCCATCCTGGGTGCCTAGGCCTGGCCAGAGGGAACAGGAGAGTGAGAATACGTGGCCAGTGGGTGCGGCCGGGGCCCGCATGCAGGGCCTTGTGTGTTTGGGGAGAGAACTGAGCTGTGAAGGGGACCGTTGAAGAGTTGAAAAGGCTTGGCCTGTGTTTAGATCCCCATATTCTCCTCTTGGCTTAAAGTCCCCTGTGTGTGAAAGAGATGAGAAGATGGTGGGTATTGATTTTCCAGGCTAAGATTAGCCCTGCTTGCCCAAGGCCTGCCTGTGGGCCTGTATCTCAGGTGCAGTCAACTCCTGGGGTCAGACAGGCAGCCCCCGAGACGGTTGCCACATGTCTGTCTGTCGTGCCTCACCTCCAGGGACCAGAAGTGCAGCCTGTATTTTATGCCCAGGTCAGTGACTCAGTTGTACCTACTAGCATCTTTCAGAAAAGTCCCTCGTGCCCTCCACAGGCTGCTGACGCTGGTTGTGTTGGAACATTTTCTGTGTGTGTGCAGTACTGTAAATGCGAAGGGGTCACATATAAAGAGTGATTGTGATTTGAGCATGATAGTGATTTGCTACACCTGAAATGGGAATTCAGAAAAATCCAAGGACTCTGTAACGAATTGTAGAGACTTAATGATTTGTATTGAGTAGTGAGACAAACCACTTTAATTTTGTACCATATATGCCTTTCCATCATGGGACCAGTAGCTTCTGAATAAAACCAGATGATTTTTTGCCTAAAAAAGAGAGAGAGCTCTGAGAGTTACAACCGAATTCACGTGAACCATCTTTGTGTAGAGTCGATATGAAAGCTACCAACAGCAATGAGAGCTGAGCATCTAGACCTAGAGGCTGTGAAGGAAAAACACCGGTGTAGAGGCTGTGAAGGAAAAAGGAGTATGAGGCAGGGTTCTTGGTCTCAGGAGCTTATAATCTGGATGAGGCATAATGAAGATATGTATGAAAATCTGACTACAGATGAAGGTCTACACACTATGCTATCCTTAGTATCTTATATCTTCATCTCTAATGTATGCATATATCTGGTCTAAAACATTCCAGTTTATTAAAAAATATTCACCAGTTTCTACATCAATGAAATACCCCTGCTATCCACCCTCCTCCTTTTCCTGCAATATTCCTTTTTGGCTCAGGGAATTTTAACTGTCTCACTTCTTGAATAGATCTTTCTCTACTGTCGTTTTCCCTCCAACCACTCTCCCCTTTAACAGCCACCCGCCTCCTACACACACACACACACACACACACACACACACATATGTTGGAAGATAAAATATACTTGGAAATAATAACAGATCCTCTTCAGGGAAGATCATAGTATGTTCTTTAAAATATACTCTTGTGGGCTTCCCTGGTGGCGCAGTGGTTGGGAGTCGGCCTGCCGATGCAGGGGACACGGGTTTGCGCCCCGGTCCGGGAGGATCCCACGTGCTGCGGAGCGGCTGGGCCCGTGAGCCATGGCCGCTGAGCCTGCGCGTCCGGAGCCTGTGCTCCGCAGCGGGAGAGGTCTCAACAGTGAGAGGCCCGCGTACCGCAAAAAAAAAAAAAAAAAAAAAAATATACTCTTGTGCCCCAAGTTTGTGCGGCGCCCTTTAATAACTGTTCATTTTTTTTTTTTTTTAACTGTTCATTTTTAAATGCAGAATCATCAGCCAACTTTCCAAAAGATTATTAGATGTTTTCATGCTTTCTTTTTTAGATAAAACATAAATACCATTGTGAATTGATAAATGTAGGAGTTGTACATGGAAATTAGCAGAACTCTAGAAGCCTGCAGGCTTAGACACAAAGCACATAGAGCATGGGTTTTCTCAACAGGCAATTTTCAACATCTATAATTTAGTTTAAACAGTTCAGCATATGCAGTGTGACACAGAGAATTACTTAAGCTAAGCCGTAACCCAGATGCTAATCTAGATCGGATGACACACAGGTGTTCCAGAAGCCCATAATCCAAAGTTCTGTATCCTGATCAACAACCAGTGCTTTATAAGTTTGCAAATGCACATCAGAAGTGGCTTTCTATAAGTGAAAATAGTAGTCTGTTGACTAGGAGAATGAAAGTTAGAAATTGACTTCCGTGATGAAACTTTAAAATCGTGAATTGGCCAAAATTAGGTTAAAAACATTCTCTAAACTTAAATGCTTCAGGTAAAAGAACCAAAGGAGGCCTGTGCCCTTTATCCTTAGGAGTGAAACTTAAATACTGCCTTGTCCAGCTGTGAACTCCGGAGAATTGTTTCCTGGTAGGCTACAAAGGTCACAGGGACCATTGGCCAAGTTTTGAATAAACAGTTGATCTGTAAGGGTGGCAGAATCTTGCCTCTGGCATCTGGGCAAGAATCTTGCCTCTGGAATCTGGGCGTGAATCTTGAATGACCCTCCTTGAGCTGTACTACAGTCAAAGCACCTTTAAGAGGACTGAGAACTGGGGCTCTTATGAGACCACAAATCGGGCTGTATGAAGTATTCCACTGAGACTTGGGTCTTTCTCCTCGGCTTCAGCAATTAATTCACAGACCATGAGAGTATAGTTTGGTATAACATAACATAGTGTAGTAAATAACACTGTCAATAATAGCTTGTATTCTGAAAGCACTCACCACGTGCCAGGCACTGTTCTATGCCAGGGGTCAGCAAACACTTTTTTTTAAAAGGTCAGCTAGTAAATATTTTAGGCTTTATGGGCCAACAGGCAAAATTGAGGATATTGTGTATGTACTTATATAACATTTTCCAATGCAATCATTTTAAAAAATGTAGAAAACATGCTTAGCTCATGGAAAAAAATAAAACAAAACAAAAACAGGCAGCTGGCTGGATTTGGCCCATGGATCATAGTTCACTGATGCCTTTTCTAAGCACTTTACATATATTAGCTCATTCAGTCTTCGCAGTCACCTCTGAAGTTGGTACTATTGTATCCCCATTTTAGGGATAAAGAGATTGAAGCAAAGAGCGCTTATTTTCTGGGGTCAGACAGTTACGTTCTATCAATATTAGTACAGTATAAGTAATAGAGTCTAGTATAATGAAAATTATTTTTCTCCGTGTGCATATTCTTCTTTAAAAGACCCATATACTACTTTTCTGCTGACAGAAAAAGACGTTGATTGTAATGTCCCTCTTGTTAAATAATCTCTGTTTCTGACATCAGAATGCCCAGTGGCTGGGAAGCATGCAGGCGGCTCCATTACAGGATGAAGGTGTTGAGCCTTTTCTCTATCTGTGACCAATCTTTTATAAGCTCTCTCAGCCTCCTTTGCCTCCCGCATTTTCTCAGCTGTACAGAGAGCCACGGTCAGACATTTGGTGAAGTCAAGCCACAGAAAGCAAAGAGTGAAGAGGACCGTGTTCCCTGTAGCTGGCAGGCAGGAACACTTGTTCTCTCTGGAAAATATTGACGCTTTTATCAAGGGCCTCCCAACACAAATAATAACTGAACATTTATGTTTCCAGATGGCGCATCACAGTCATTCATCTTTGTGTAAGCGGGTGGTTAGTGCAGAGCAGCAGTTGAAGCTAAATCATCTGTCAGTTTGTCTTTCGACCTTGCTGATAACATCAGCCCAATATTTAGGATAACCAGTACATGCACTTATGCATGGAAGAGTTGAAGCTTTACTGTCCCTAAAAGGAAGTATCAGAGACAGAAAACACAAGGATTGCTTTGGGTCCGGAGCCTCTGACACCAATGAAAGGCCCTTACTGGCTAACATCCTAAAAATGGTGGATGCTTTTTCTGGCTGATGAGGCAATGATTCTCTGATACGGGTGTTATTTTTCCTGGCTCTTTAATCAGTAGCCAAATCAAGTGGAAGTACTTTTGTTATGTGTAGCCTCAAATCAGATGGATCTTAGCTCAGTAATCATCACTCTGGGAACACTTCAGAATGTTAAGGACTTAGAACTTTCCAGTTCTCTAAATATCCCTTATTTGACAAGGCGGGGCAGTGAGGTTCTGGCCAAATTATAGACAGTATTCTGGATACAATAGGGAGTTAACCACTTATTCCAGATGAGGATTTCAAATTGTAAACCATTTCAGTTAATCAATGACTAGTGTGACTTGAATGCCTCCTCTGAGCAGAAAGTACTAGACGTTTGTAGTGTAGCCCAAAACTCAATGGCATGCTTCCTGTCCAAGAGCATAATTAATACTAAAATTATACTAAAATCATGGATACCTTCTGGGTTCAGCTGATACACAGGATTAGCAAAACAAATTGTTATATGGTAAAAGTGTGTGAGTGTTAAGAGTCATAGAATCCTAAGAATCTACTATTTTTTAGGTCAGAAACAGCTGAATCTTGTTCAACCTACTATAAATTAATAGATTTCTGACTTAACATATGGAATGTTTACTATATTATTATTAAAATTAATTTGTTATGGAAAGCTTTCTTTGCTTGGATACTACTTTTTTCTGATTCTTTTTTCTTTTTTGATTGAGGTATAGTTGATTTATAGTATTATATGTTTCAAATGTACAGCATAGTGATTCACAATTTTTAAAGGTTCTATTCCATTTATAGTTATTGTAAAATATTGGCTATATTCCATGTGTTGTACAATATATCCTTGAAGCTTATTTTAAACCTAATAGTTTGCACTTCTTAATTCCTTACCCCGATCTTGCCCCTCCTTCCCTCTCCCCACTGGTAACCACTAGTTTGTTCTCTGTGTCTGTGAGTCTGCTTCTTTTTGTTATATTCACTAGTTTGTTGTATTTTTTAAGATTCCACATGTAAGTGATAGCATACAGTATTTGTCTTTCTCTGTCTGACTTGTCTCACTAAGCATAATGCCCTCCAAGTCCATCCATGTTGCTGCTAGTGGCAAAATTTCATTTTTTTTATGGCTGAATGGTATTCCATTGTGTGTGTGTGTGTATATGTATATATGTGTGTATGTATATGTATATATGTGTATGTATATTTGTGTATACATATGTATGTGTGTATATATATATATATATTCATCTGTTGATGGACACTTAGGTTGCTTCCATATCTTGGCTATTTTAACTTGGATACTTTGATTATATATATCCCTCTAGTGCCTAAAACACTTAAGACCTGGAATCCCTAATGGCTTTTCCAAAAAAAGATACGTTCACTTTCTGGTTCCATTTTGTGATTTCCCTGGTGCCCGGTGGCAGTTTACACTGGGTTTACACACCCTCTCCTTGCTGCTGAGTGACAGGGCACGAGGTACAGCTGGTGAGGGGGCCCGGAGCTTCCTGGCTGAGCCCCCCTGGGAGCCAAAGAGAACCCACAGTCACGTGGCTTCTGGAGAGGGAGGCTGTCAGACACCCAGCAGACGGGAACTTACCGGTGGGAAGTTCCACTCTCCATTGTCCTGCCTGTGACATCTGTACAGAGAATGGCAAACCAGGCGCCTAATAACCCACAATTCCACATGCAAGTAAATTAAAGTGAATAAATTCTCATCCTAAATGCTATATTGTTCAAATTATAAAGTAACACTTCTTCCATTCTGGTCGATAATAAGAACTGAAGTGAGATTTTTAAAGTACACAAAAGTGATTTTAATACCCTTTCATGACAAACGATTATTAGTTACCTCCTCTGTCGCAGACCGTGCCAGGCTCTCATATGTCATCTTTTCCTCTCCACAACTCGGTGTAAATAACAGGGCAAGGGTTAGAACCCAGGTTTTCTGAACCAAACACAGGGGACCCAGGTGCCACCCTGGCTTTGTGACCTTCTTTGGACATCTTTGTCAGGGCTGTTTAGTAGACATTAGGTAATATGTTTTGTAAGAGGAACCAATTTGGTAACACGGAGAAGGAAAACAGCTTGCTTTTGATTTCTTTGGGAGAGACTGTGTGCAATTAAAAGCTCCTACGCCGGGATAATGGCACTTCTCACTCGGGCAGCGAGTGTACGCCACTGCAACCGGGACTGTCCAGAGCCACTGTTTTCTTAAGAAGGAGAAACAAGCCAGAGTTCATGATAGCGCCCTCCTAAGAGACGCAAACTCAGCCACCCAGCTTCACTTCCCTGGGGAGAAGCTGCGTCAGATTGAACACAAATATTTACCTACTCAGACTTAAAGAGGAACCAGAGCCACCTTCCTGCAGGGTTTACCGTTCTGCTCCAGAGGGCTGAGCAGTCACAGCTCGGAAGCAGCGACCACAACAGCAGCGCCTGTTCATTAAAACAGCAGTTAGATGTTCTGATTTAGTACTAAGTATAGTTTATATAAATATGTCATAGAAGATCTGTGGAAAATATGATAGATCTAGAAACCGGACAGCAAACGTTGCGTTGATTTTTTTCACTCTGCTGTTATAGTATTGGGGATTCTCTTGGGATTCAGCTTTTCTGGGAGAACTCTGCAGAGACATGTTTGCATTTCCCCACACTCAGTTTGAGGAACAGAAACATAAGCTCCCCTTCTGCTGCGTAACCAGTTTCAGGAGGGTGTTGCGGGTGCGGGAGAGGCCTGGTCAAGAAGCCTGAAAGCGTCAAAAAGCGGATGAGCTGCCACTAACCAGAGCTGGGAGAGTCCTGGTCCTACCACAGCCTCTGGAGGTCCTAGCCCCCTGACCAGCTCTCCCGTCCTGCCTGTTAGGATGGGGGCGCTCACAGCGCTACACACCCGATGGGAGGGTGTAAAACCCTGCACCTCCTTCAAGTCCCTGCAGGGCCAGCCTCATAATTGGCAGGGCTTCTTGTTCACCAAGCAAGGAAATATCTTTTCCCTTTTTTTTCCTGAGGTCTCTTTCTCAACCAGTCGTGGTGCCTTTTATTTTTATTGTGCTTATTTATTTTTATTTGCTGTTTAAGGTAGCACTCCCTTGGTCAAAGGGATACTCACTGAGCGAGGGCAAACCTTCACCGTGATGGGGCTTCCAGTCCCACACCCAGCTCAGCACCTGGGGTTGCCTGTAACTGTCCTTGAACCTGCACCCAGCCCCACCGGAGGCCAGAGGAAGACAGCGGTTGCTGGACCAAGGCGGGGGCTGCAGGCAGCCAAGAGCCTGTCCCAGGGAAGCAGCAACATGGCAGGAAGAGGGACCATATGTAAAGCAGGCTCCAAGCCCCCGTCGCACACTCTGTGGTCCCATTCGACTTCACTTACAAAACACAAATTCAAAGATAAAATTATGAAGGATCTCAAGACCACTTGACCACAGAACATTAAACCCCAAGCCCGGAGCCCTTCTGAGCAGGGGGAGGGTCCAGTGGCACTGGGATGCCCAGGAGGTTGGTCCCCAGGGCCTGACTAACTCTCCAAGGAGCCTCAGAGCACCAAGTTGCTCAGAATCAGCTGTTGAGTTTAGAAACAGCTGGTCATGTGACAGTGGTCTATCCAGATAGCGAGCAACCCCCCACCATCCAGGAAAAGACTCCCGAAGCAGAAATGCCAGCCAAAGAACCACTGCACTGCCAAGAGGCAGCTCTCCTAATTTTGAACTTAGCAGGAGATGAAATGAGTTCAGGGATCTAAAATCTTTGCCTCAGGCTCAAGAATGTCTAAGTAATTATTCGGATGATCTTGTAAGTAAAAAAACTCTCAGAGTTAGGTTGTTGACAAGCTAAAGGGAAGGTAGTTAATGAGAGCCCTAATCAGATAATCAGCACAGAAGCCACCAAATCATGAAAATCCAATCAAATAAACAAAAAAGCATTATCTTATTAACTGGGCCCAAAAACCAGATGGTCAGAGAAGGAGCTCTGGGAGCCTGGAAAATAAGATCTTAGAGAAAAATAAGAAAGAAAAAAAGAAAAGCACCATGACAGTCCTGAGCTAGGAGTGGAGCAAAATCCAGATAAGCTTGTTCTTAAAAGAACAACTGTGGGAAGCAACCTCAATGTCCATCGACAGATGAATGGATAAAGATGTGGCACATATGTACCATGGAATGTTAGCCATAAAAAGGAACGAAATTGAGTTATTTGTAATGAGGTGGATGGACCTAGAGTCTATTATACAAAGTGAAGTAAGTCAGAAAGAGAAAGACAAATACCGTATGCTAACACACGTATATGGAATCTAAAAAAACAGTACTGATGAACCTAGTGGCAGGGCAGGAATAAAGATGCAGACGTAGAGAACGGACTTGAGGACATGGGGGAGAAGGGAAGCTGAGACAAAGTGAGAGAGTAGCAATGACATATATACTCTACCAAACGTAAAATGGATGGCTAGTGGGAACCTGCTTCATAGCACAGGGAGATCAGCTCGATGCTTTGTGACCCCCTAGAGGGGTGGGATAAGGAGGGTGGGAGGGAGGCTCAAGAGGGAGGGGATATGGGGATGTGTGTATACTTATAGCTGATTCACTTTGTTGTGCAACAGAAACTAACACAACATTGTAAAGCAATTATACTCCAAAAAAGATATTAAAAATAAAAGAACAACAGTGGGTCTTATGTGTTCCAAAACAGAGTACACATGTCACCCTCACTGGGTTACATCTCAAATATAACTCAGAACTGTTTTGACACTGAAACTACATAACTGGAGCATCAGGTTAAATGTTTTGCATGGGCTATCATGCTTAATGGTCAAAACCACCCTTCATTTTTAAAATTTTTATTTTTTTAAGTTGAAGTATAGTTGATTTACGATGTTGTGTTAGTTTCTGGTGTACAGCAAAGTGATTCAGTTATATATATATATATATATATATACACACACACACATTCTTTTTTTAATATTTTTTCCCATTATGGTTTATCACAGGATATTGAACATAGTTCCCTGTGCTATACAGTGTAGTACCTTGCTTATCCATTTTATATATAATAGTTTGCACCTGCTAATCCCAGACTCCCAATCAGTCCCTCCCCCAAACCCCCTCGCCTTGGCAACCACAAGTCTGTTCTCTATGTCTGTGAGTCCATTTCTGTTTCGTACATAAGTTCATTTGTGTCATATTTTAGATTCCATATATAAGTGATATCATATGATATTTGTCTTTGTCTAGTTTACTTCACTTAGTATGACCATCTCTAGGGCCATGTTGCTGCAAATGGCATTATTTCATTCGTTTTTATGGCTGAATAGTATTCCATATTGTGTGTGTGTATGTATGTGTGTGTATATATACATATATATATATGTATATATACACACACACCACATTTTATTTATCCATTCATCTGTTGATGGGCATTTAGGTTGCTTCCATGTCTTGGCTATTGTAAATAGTGCTGCTGTGAACATAGGGGTGTATGCATCTTTTTGAATTATAGTTTTGTTCAGATAAATGCCCAGGAGTGGGATTTCTGGATCATATGGCAGCTCTATTTTTAGCTTTTTGAGGAACCTCCATACTGTTTTCTGTAGTGGCTGCACCAATTTACATGGCCACCAACAGTGTAGGAGAAGCCCACCCTTCATTACCCTCATTTTGCAGGTGGGAAGCCCAGGCTTAGAGAGGGGCCCTTCCCCAGAGTCCCCTAGGTGGTGCATGGTGACACAGCCGAGGTGTGACAGCGGGAGCTGCCTCCACGCCTGCCCTCAGCCCCGACGCTTCCTCGGACTCACAGTACTGGCTGCCTCTGATTCCCTCCAGCAGCACAGAAAGCGTTTGTTAAAGCCCTAAGTCCTGATCTTTTTATTTGGAAACTGTAATTACTAGAGCAAAAGAACTTAGGCTTGGCAGCTGTATGAAAAGCCTCCAAAGGATACAAAAGAAATCTCACAGCTCCTCCTGTTTCCTCTCTTCCTTCTGGTATTGATCATTCCTCCCAGCCTTTCTATGCCCGTGTGTCCTGTGTGTAAAATAAAAATAATAATGAGGTCTTCATCACAGTGTTGCTGTAAGGACTAATACTGGTGATACATGTAGATGGCTTAGACCTTCCCTTGGTACGATGTGCTGTTATCAGTATGCTGTTCGCGTTAGTGTCGATATTAGTGTTATTGTGGACGTTGATGTGGGAAAGCTTGTTGACTGTGGATGGGGCAGACGCTGTTGATCTCTACTTACTAAAACTAAAATAGGAACAAGCAGAGCAGTGTGTTAAGATGGGTCAGAAAGAATTACACATTTAGGGCTTGATGATAATTAAATCTTGTATTGGGTTGCAAACGTCAAGAAACACACCTAATGTGCTTGATTTCCCAGTCTGTGCTCTCCAAGCTTTCCGAAAATTCTCTCTGAGGCTCCTCATATCCCACATGTGGGCAACTCAGTCCACCAGGAAGGATCTAAGGGAAGAACTAAACCCCAAGGACCTGGCATCCAAATGTTGCTGATTTATCTGCTCTGAACTTTATTTCTCCTGATCACGTCACTGATTTATTTTCTATTTTGCAGTTTACTGGCTAGAAATGGTTTAGGAATCGGGTCTTGTTATTCATTTTACTTGTCATCTCATGTAGAGCAAAAATTCTGTCTTTTCCTAGCACAGTGATACACAACAGAAGATGCATAATAAAGCCTTCATTAATTTACTTATTAGGCTAAATAACACTTTCCAATATTCTCTTAGGGAATTCATTCTCTAGTCCCCGTAAGTTGACTTCTGTGAGTTTAGAGTTTGGATCCCAAAGAGGGATCCTCGTGAGAATCCCACCGTGCCCTAAGCTACACCTGTGGCCCAGCCACTTTGGGCAACTCATGCCAGAGGCCTAGCACGGGTAATCCACTCTGACCGTCAGTCACGAGAAGGAAGAACAGCTATTACCCGGAGAGGGCAGAGAGGATTACGTTTGGCACACAGGTGGCCCACTTGGGCTGCTCTTAGTGTTCTGCCACTGCAGTGTGATACTCATCAACGTGCAGCCAGAGCCTGAGAAAGGGGACTGAACCCCTCAGGGAGGAGAGTCCGGATCTCCCCCAGAGGAATCCCCAGAGACCAGCAGAGCCACTAGCCGAGGGCCAAGGGGATTTTGAATGGTTAGCAAAGAAGGGGGAGAATGAGTATCATGTGTGGCCTTGAGGCTAACTGCGGTGGTGGGGATGTCGTTTGTCTCACTAACTGTCCTCCTGTAAGTTCCCTTTAGAGGCCCACCAGAATCCTCAAGGAGCTGGCCCCAGAATTCATACAAAGTAGACCCACCCAGCACCAGGAAGGGGCTGTCCTGTCTGCAGTGGCACGGCCAGATCCTCCCTTCAAGATTGAAACATTTATGCCCCAGCTGGGGGAAAGTTGTTGACAGTCAGCCCCCTTTGGGAAGTGCCTCAGCTGAAGAGGGCCCCCTGCCCAAGGTCATGGGCCCCTCTGGGCAGACCACGTATAGTGTGAAGGGTCCTTCCAGCTTCAGAGCTCCCCACAGTGTACGGAGAGCTCCTGCTGTGACTGCCCCTCGCCCAACTTCTCCTTCTGCCCAATTTTTCTTCTTCTTTAACCCCAGCTTAATAAGCTTTCTGTACACTAAGTTCCAACTCAGAATTGGCTTCCCAGGGAACCCAACTCAGGTCGCTCACGATTACTTAGATTAACAGTGAACTCTTTATCCAGACCACCATATTCCTTTATCTTCAGGCCAACCTTATCTGGTGGGTCAGATGGACATCAAGGAAGATGGTGGGCTTGATCCGTTCTGCCTTACGCATAAGGGCTATCCACTGGCAAAAGGACCTAGTAGCAAGAGGCTGAGAGTGTTCTTCTGCAGGCCAAAATGAGGAAGCGGAACAAGTTTCCACCATTAGGAGCTGGGATAATAGGAGATCTCACTGGATACCTTCAAAAAGCTCATGCATGTAGCCCTTATGGGGCCAACATTTTCATGCCTTCCACAGAGAAGGCATCACCCACTAGCCGGGATGGACCAAAGATGATACACATATGTACGGCAGAGGACTGTAGGCAAAGTTACCAACCAGCTCAATCCAGAGGGGAAAAAAGCACTGGTTTCTAATGTTTGCCCATTTCCATGGTGTAAGGATTTCCACCAGGGCTGATTTTAAGCTACCGACATGACGTCACTGATGGTGAAGTTGTAAAGGACACACAGTAGCACGTGGCTCGATGGTATCTCCACCATACAGGGACAAGACATGTAAATAACCTTAAAGGGGTAGATAATAGTAAAATAAGATAGGAAGTGACAGGCCTTGAGTACTTATTACCTCTTTTTTAATATAATTTATTTCATTATCATTTTATGTAATTTAACTTTTAATAGTGGCATATTTAACAGTTGGCCCATAAAATTCCTTAACGTTTAACAGTCAGCTCGAACAGCCTGTCTCAGGCCAACTCCAGCACATCATCTGGTGCCGGAGCAGTTCTTCATGCCTCTTACCAGTCCCTAGCACAAAAAGCTAGAAGCAGAAGAGGAAGGTAGAGAAGAGAGAGAAAAAATCATGTCCCCTCTCCCCGACCAGATAGAGATGGGCGTGGGAAGTGTTCCAGTTCTGCCCTGCTGTGTAATAAACCACCCCAGGATGCAGTGACTTTTCTCTCTTGCTTCGGAGAGTCAGCGGGGCTCATCTGGGTGGCTCTGCTCCACGAGCAGGTCACTAGAGCTGCAGCCACCTGGTGCCTTGAGTAGGCTTTCACGCCCAGGGTGGCCCATGTACATGTCCCGCCCCTTGGCAGAGAAACCTAGAAGACGGGGCTTAGCTAGGACTGTGGGGTGACTGGGCTGAGGACTCTTCCTTCCCTACGTGGTTTCTCCACACGACACGGTGACATGCCAGATTCCCTGCATGATGGCTCAGGGCTTCCCAAAGTGGAAAATAAGAAGTTGCCAGGCCCTCTTTTGACTTAGGCTCAGAACTGGCACAGCAGCCTTTCCGCTAGTTAACAGGAGTGAAAGGCCCAGGTCAGATCCAGTATGGGAGGGACTACGAAGGCCATGGTTCATTAAGGGCCATCTTTGGACACCAGCTACAATGGGATGGGGATGCCTGGGAGGTGAGAAGAAGATAAGGTTTAAATCAGATTTGAAACTAGACGTTCACATTTGAGGTTGGACCAGATTAAGGTTTTTATTTTTAATTTATTTTATTGAAGTATTGTTGATTTACAATGGGTTAATTTCTGCTGTACAGCAGAGTGATTCAGTTATGCATATATATACATTCTTTTTCATATTCTTTTCCATTATGGTTTATCACAGGATATTGAATGTAGTTCCCTGTAGGACCTTGTTGTTTATCCATCCTATATATAATAGTTTGCATCTGCTAATCCCAAACTCCCAATCCATCCCTACCCCACCCCAGATTGAGTTTTTAAATAACTGAAAAGTGACAGGAAATTATGGACTGTAAACAAAATGCTATGGGTGGGAAAGGAATATTTGACATAACGGTTTAAGGGGGCATTTGAAATAACATAAAATAACTTTGTATATATATCTCTACTCAGTTTAAATTATTCAATAAACCAACTACATAAGATGGTACAGATATTAGTGATGATTATGAATTATTAAGAAAGTGAATGTTTTCAACTACGAATCAAAATTGAGGTAAATATTTAGAGGCGTTGTCGTCATCTGAGTCTGTGCTCACTCTCGCTTTTAAGAAGGAACATCTTAATTTCTATCTGAATAGTGCAACCTGACAACTGTTTTACATTTATTTCATTTTGTCAGACATTTTAGTTTAAAACTCAGCATGTGATCCCCTCCAGTTTTCCATAAATCTGTGCAATTTTTCCAAATGTGGAAATAATGGAAAAATAAAGTGCTCTCTGGTACACACCCATATCCTGCTCAATTTTGAACAGATTAAGAAACACTTGTTACGAATTCACAATATCTGTTAAATACTTTCCTAGAACGGAACCATACATTGGAGTACATTTGTAAAGTATCACCGGGAATAATATAATGATAAAACTTTTTATCTGCAGTGGTAATGTATTTGCTTAGTTCTTTCCAGTTAAAAAAACACCTTAGGGTAATGTTATTGCATTCCAGCCTTAAGCCACATTGAGAAGTAGATGTTATTGCCTCTTCACTTCAGAAAAGGAAGTCAGGACCTAGAGAATCTAAGCAATTTGCTCTAGGTCTCAATACTAAACCCAGGTCTTCGGGCTTAAAATTAAATTGGCTAATTTTTCTAATTTAATAATGTACTAGCAACTTTCTTCCTAAAAGCTAAATCTTCCTTTCTGTAGACAGATCTAGTTTGAAAGAAAGTTATTATAGGACTTCCCTGGTGATGCAGTGGTTAAGAATCCACCTGCCAAGGCAGGGGACACGGGTTCGAGCCCTGGTCCGGGAAGATCCCACATGCCGCGGAGCAACTAAGCCCGCGAGCCACAACTACTGAAGCCTACGCGCCTAGAGCCCGAGCCCGTGCTCCGCAACAAGAGAAGCCACCACAATGAGAAGCCCGCACACTGCAACAAAGAGTAGCCCCTGCTCGCCGCAACTAGAGAAAGCCCGCAGGCAGCGAGGAAGACCCAACACGGCCAAAAATAAAATATAAATACATAAGTTAATTTTTTAAAAAAGGAAATTGTTATAGACTATTGGAAGAACATTGGGTCCCCACTCCTATAGAAAGGTTATCCTGACATGGACAGTATTTACCATCTTTTAACCCTAATATTATTGTCAATCCCGGGATTTTCTCTTGCCTCTGTAAGACAGTGTTACTTTTTTTCCATAGCCAAGTTGATTAAGACAGAGGGTCTCTTATCGAGGAAGGCAGAGCATACGTACAAAACAGGCAGAACGCTGACAAACAGGGTACTTCTGGCAGGATCCACACAGGTGATGGTCTTTGAGTAGCCAGGTTGAATAACAGTGTATAATTCAAGTGTAGCTTCTTGAGCTGAGGCATGGCTGTAGGCCTGCATTTCTACGTGAAACAACCATTTCAGAAAAGTTTTCTGTGAAGTACAGCCTTTTTTAAGAATTGGCTTTTTGGCCAGATTTTTAATTAGCGTCAAAGTTTCCTAATGGGAGATTGCATAATAATTAAAACCATGAGCTTTGAAGTGAAACTTCAGCTGAAACTGATTTTTTAATTTATTGTATATGTGGCCAGTCAAAAGTCACATAACTCTCTAAATTCAGATGTCTTCCTCTTAAAACAAAATAAAAATGGGTCATTGGTTGGGTTTAAGACAAGTATGTATGTTAAAATGGATAGTACAATACAGTTTATATGTAAATGTAAGTGATAGGTTCTGTTCAAACTTGTAACTCTATATCCAAAAATTTCTTTCACTTTTTCCATCACTTAACTTTTCTAGTCTGTCTTCGAGCAACTTACTTAACATTGCCTGTGCGCATAGACGTTACTACATCTAAAGACAACCTTTTGCAAAAACACAGGAAGTGGTTACCTGCATGATATGAAAAATCACCCCAGATTTACTTACTACTCTTGTTGGCTTTTGTTGGGAAAAGGAGCTTTGGTCTTAACATTTGCAAGATTTAAAATGAAAATGCTATCTCTTCTCACCTAGTCTCAGAAGGTAAAACAAATGATTAACAGTAAGGTGTAAATTATTGATATAAAATTTTGTGAGGACAAATTTCATGAGATATTGGGTACCAAAGAGATCCTTGGGTACCAAAGATCTATAAAACCTGAAATAATGGACTCATTATACAGGGAAAGAAGAATGACTTTTACTATATTTACATCTGTGTTTTAACGTGAAGTGAATCCATCAAAATTTTTCCAATAAAACTTTAGTTTGGGACCGATACACTCGCTGCTGGGAATATGATGTGGGATAATTCCTCCACTTATGAAGCACTGGGTGCCAGGGACTGTTATTGTTGCAGGGAAAGCAGAAATAAAGAATACATAGCTCTGACCTCTGAGGTTTTCCTTTGATGGAGAGGATGAATTATCCAGCAAATAATCACTATAAGGAAAGGGGAACATTGGAATAGATGCTATTTTATGTGGTTTGAGGCATTAACTTTAAACTTTGATTTATTTTGCATCTTTTCAAATTAGACAGGGCAAATAATAATTCACTATTTTTTTCCTATGCACTTTGATCCCATTTTAGTAAGTGTTTGAAACAGTTGTGTTTTCGAAATGAGACTTTATCTCAATTCACGCACTCAATTTGCTGGTCTGCACTACATTTTCCTGAAGGTCTGCTTCATTTACCTTTCATTTTCCACCAAGGCTCTACATCACTGCAAGAGGAGTAATTTCCTTTACAGAGGAGCCCTAAGTATTGCCTTGGCCAAAAAGTTCATTCAGGCTTTTCCATGCATCTTAGGGAAAAACCGGAACGAGCTTTTTGGCCAACCCAATATAGACAGCTTCAAATCAACCCTCTTTTTTTTTAATCTCCTTATCCACCCAGATGCAGTCTTTTCTCCTACAAAAACTTAGATTGATCAGAAACTACTGTAGGAATGTTAGATTTTCGATACTAAAGGATAACTAGCAACACAGGCACTATAGTACCCGTTTTCTAGATAAAATTGATGTTGACATCTGTTCCAGTAAAGGGGTGCTCTAGACTTTAAAAAGATAAAAGAATGAAAGAAATCAATAATAATAATAGTAATAACAGCAACACAACACGTAACTAGATGTTGTTGAAGCGTGTTGTGAACCAGGATCTCTGGGGATCACCTTTTTCATGCAGTGCTGGTGAGTCATTCATCTTTCTCTGTTTTGTATTTGTTGTACTGGTTCAGTATTTACTGACTGCTTAGTATACACAAAGCACCATCCCTGAAGATAACAAGATAACACAGGCAGGTGCTCAGAGTTGGTTCTCTCTCTGCTTTTGTAAACATATTCCACAAACTCCGGGAGGGTAGGAGGTGAGGCCAATAAATCCAGTATTAGTTTGAGAGTAACCTTCATCTTGACCACTTACCGGATGAGATGAACTCTGAAGTGAGTTATGCAGGAGAGGAAAACGTTGCCAACACGTGAGAAAAGGTCCTTATATCAGCAGAAGAGATTTAGGGTAGAAGTCGTAGGGTTAATCAAAGAGATTTAGTGTCAATGGGGAGAAAAGGGTGGTCAGCTTTAAAAGGGAGTCCAGACTCCCCCTTCCTTGCTATGACATTACTGTACCCAGTGGGTTACAAAGTCAGGCATTAACAGAGCTCCTCTGCAGAGGGAGTCCTCACCATGACCAGGGACGTGTACGAGGCCCTGCACTGTGCCCGCTGAGGGTCTGTTTTCATTGACCCTTCCACTCTTGAGACTGACAATCACTTTTTTTTTGTTTTTCACTTTTTGAAATTAATTTTATTTTTTTATTTAAGTATAGTTGATTTACAATGTTGTGTTTTATTTTCAGGTGTACAGCAAAGTGATTCAGTTATGTATACATACATATATACACACACACACACACACACATATATATTCTTTTTTCAGATTCTTTTCCCTTATAGGTTATTTCAAAATACTGAATATAGTTCCCTGTGCTATACAGTAGGTCCTTGTTGGTTATTTTATATACAGTTGTGTGTATCTGTTAATCCCAGACTCCTAATATATCCCTCCCCACCCCCCTTTGGCAGCCATAAGTTTATTTTTTTTAATTTTTAATTTTTTTAACATCTTTATTGGAGTATAACTGCTTTACAATTGTGTGTTAGTTTCTGCTGTATAACAAAGTGAAACAGCTATACGTATACATATATCCCCATATCCCCTCCCTCTTGCATCTCCCTCCCTCCCACCCTCCCTATCCCACCCCTCTAGGTGGTCACAAAGCACCGAGCTGATCTCCCTGTGCATAAGTTTATTTTCTATGCCTGTGGGTCTATTTCTGTTTTGTATATAAGTTCATTGGTATCTTTTTTTTTTTTTTTTTTTAGCTTCCACATATAAGCCGCTTTTTTCTCTCTCGGGAGGTCCTCTGCTCAGCAGACCTGGGTGCTCTGGCTCTAGACAGGATCTAGCTTATATTCAGCTCTAGCTCTAGAGAAATGTCCTTTCCTTCTGTCTTAGATGCTTTCTTCCTTAGGTCTTTCTCTCTGTGCTACCCCATGTCGTGAAGCCAGGGAGCTCCAGGGCAGAGCTAGGAAAAAGGCACGGGAAGTGTGCTGGGCTGACTCTTCAGGAAGGCCCTGGGCCAGTCTGGAGCCTCCTCAGGAGAGAAGGACTGGTCCCCAGCTGCTGGGCGGGCTGACAGAAGATGATCTTGAGTCATCATCCCTCTTTGAGGATTGCCTTCGTTAAGAAGGCTGCCCTGGTCAAAGTTATACCTCCTTCCAGGGTCAGCCCACACTTACAGCAATGCATCCCAACTCCAGAAAGCTCTGAAAGGTAATGCCATCTCCAGAGCTCCCCAGGGCGTCAGCAGAGGACGGCATTACAGTTCAGTTTCTCCCTCTGCCCGGTCCCACTTCCTTCGCATCCTTTTGGCAGCCCAACAGCAATCCTTAATGAATGTCCTGCACATTGTTTTTAAAGTAAAAACCATGCTTAGCTTGTAAACTGCACAAAAACAGGGAACATGCTAGATTCGGCCCACGGCTGTAGTTCGCCAACCCTTGTGCTATAGCTAGTTTCATAAATTCAGTCAGCTTGGGTATGAGCTTATATCATGTGATGCCCATTTCCAAAGTTAAACTATTTAAGCTAAAAACGCTTACATCTAAGTCATGGATGGACAAATCAATAATACCAACTCAAAAATATTAAGCAAAACCATTCCCAAGAACAAAAAACACTCCTACTCTTCATGCTGTATTTTTTCATGAAATAAAAGGGAGACTTTGTTTTGTTGGTCTAAGGGCCAAACATTCTTGAAGTGACGTAAAAGTCACTTGACAAAAACAGTGTCGACAATTAGATGTGAAAGTTTGGAGCTAAGAACCAAGAGTGGTTTTCTCCAGTTTTCCCACTTTGAGCTTCATGGAATCCAGCAGTTGTCTTCAGAAAGAAGGCACAATATCACGCTGACTCGGAATTTACACTGGAACAAAGCTCCATGGCAACGATTCCCTGAACCCATTCATCAAGAGACCCAGAGTCCGCTCAGTGGCGGTTGTGACCGCAGGCCAGCATGCCAGCCACCACCCTCTTCTTGAGCCACTGTAGCGATGAAAGTGGACATTGCACCCCTGAGGGCCTCCACGTTCCACCTCTGAGCTGCAGAAGAACCAGCAACAGCGATTGTCGCCTTACGGGCTGGACACTCAAGAAGTTTCATGGAATGAATTACTGTGAGTGAATGAACACAGGAGGAGCTCAGAAAAGATCCTCCAGCGGACTGTCTTCCACTTTGCTTTTGTTGTTCACAGCGTGCTCAGGCTTCCGTGTAAACTATGGACAGAACATATTTTCCTAAGGGCTTATTTGATGTTAGTACCTAGTCAAAGTTGACCTTGTGTGAAAATACACTCCTTTCAGTTTTCAAATTCTGATTAACTTCATATTAAAAACTGATTTTCTTCGTAGAATACAGGAGTCAGACTGCTGCATTCTAAGTGAGAATGAAAACTTCCCAGAGGAGAGCGTCTGGAATAGGCATGGGGTGTGATTCATGCTTTCCTTTTTTTGCCTTCTCTCTCTGGTAGGTGTAATCTTTTTAGAGGCATTCGCTGTTAATCCCATAATGATATCTGAAGGAAAATCAGCGAGGATAGACGAGGTCTGATTTTTCCAACCATAAACACTATCAGTTAGAGCTAGAAATAACTTTGGGAAACCATTGCCTCAAAGACTATGGTTAAACTAAAAATAACACGATACAATTTGAAGGGGGCGGATGACTGTGGTTCAGACAAGTTTTTCCCTTATTGCAGGCTCTCAGGCAGAGGTCACTATGAAGTCAAGCACTGTGGTTTCTAACAAGCCTCCCCCAGCTTTGCAGAGACCCTGAGCGTGATCATCTTCCCTCCTTTAACTTCCCGTGCTTCTGAAACATCCTCAGATTTTTCTGGGGTACCTGATCTGGCACCTTCGTTATTCAAGGCTGAAAGATGGAGCATCAGGGTAGAAGGGAGAGCCAGGAAGAAGGAGGAATAATGGTGCCTAAACTGCTGATACTTTCTCACCAGGGCTTATGGCCTCCCGCAGCCGGCACAGAGCTAAGAGCTGGTGGAATTCATCTACTTCCAGGTTAAGCTGTCAGTGGGAAAATACCGGAGTCCCTGTGCCATGTCACCCCAGGCCGGGCTGGCTAGCACCTAAGCACTACAGCTAAGCAGTATTCTGTCCTGATTGATGATTTAGCTGTTTCCTCATTACTTAACACAAACTCCTTAAAGAGAAACACGAATCTGTAAAGTAACACAGAAGCTCCGTAATGGTCCTTGATACCACCCAAACACCCTTCACTTGGAGAATTTCAAACATGAATTGCGTCACCATCCTTTATGGGAAATGCGACAGGATTTGAAACGGTGATATGGCCAGGTCATTCAGTGTATAAAGTCGAGATATAGAAGTAATGGTGAAATACAGGAGAAAATCGAGTTATAGAGTAACCCAGATGGTTGAACAGAAGTCAGAGGCTTCTGGGTTCTGTGCTGTCTTGTTTCCATGTCCTCAAGGGAGCACGTTACTCTCGCCGTGGCAAGGCACTGGTATGTGGTTCTTAGCTCCTCTTCTCACTAATAGAAACTTAATTTGGTTTTGGGGAAACAGTCTGTCCAAGCTAACCACACACACTGTATTTTCAGTCTTCCCTGTAGCTCAGGGTGGCCATGGGATGTACTTCTGTCCAATGCAATGTAAGGGGTGGTTGACAGTGGGTTCCTGGGAAACCCTCTTTGAATTCAGCAGCCTGGGCCTCTCTCCCTGCACTTTCCCCCTTCTTTCTTAAAGGCACCATGTTTGGAGGTAGAGCAGGCAAGTTAGCGTCTTGATGAAGAGAGGCCCAGCTAAGGACAGCAAGGCAGAAAGCCAGAGCCCCTCTACCGGCCCCGGGCTGCTTCCCCTGACCTCTGTGTTTCAGCCACTGTCGTTTTGATAATTGGAGCCAAACAGAATTCCTCACTGACACACTTATCTCACTTATCAGGCGAGGGCCCCAAGGACCCCTTAACTGACCAAAGCCACACAGCCAAGCCATAGTTCAAATCCACATCTGCTTCGCAGGAGACCACTCTCCCTCCACTTCTTTGTCTTTGCCTCTGCTTCCTCAGTGGAGTCCTGGAACTTAGGGTGTTCTCCTATGGCTGAATTTCCTAAGTCTGTTCCCCTTTACGGACAGGCTTATTCAGGTGTATGGCAAAATGATTCAATGAAAATATATATATATATGTGTGTATATATATATATATATACACACACACACACACACACACACTCAGTGGAAAAAAAAAATATATATATATACTGTTATATAGTAGGTCCTTGTTTATCTATTTTATATATAGTATTCTGTATCTGTTAATCCCAGACTCCTAATTTATGCCTCCTGCCCTTTCCCCTTTGTTAACCATAAGTTTGTTTTCTATGTCTGTGAGTCTATTTCTGTTTTGTAAATAAGTTCATTTGTATCATTTTTTTAGATTCCACATATAAGTGATATCATATGATATTTGTCTTTGTCTGACTTACTTCACTTAGTATGATAATCTCTAGGTCCATCCACGTTGCTGCAAATGACATTATTTCATTCTTTTTTATGGCTGAGTAATATTCCATTGTGTATATATATATACATATATATATTCACATACAACACATCTTCTTTATCCATTCATCTGTCAATGGACACTTAGGTTTCTTCCATGTTTGGCTATTGCAAATAATGCCGCAGTACACGTTGGGCTGCATGTGTCTTTTCAAATTAGAGTTTTCTCTGGATATATGCCCAGGAGTGGGATTGCTGGATCATGTGGTAGCTCTATTTTTAGTTTTTTAAGGAACCTCCGTATGGTTCTCCACAGTGACTGTATCAATTTACATTCCCACCAATAGTGCAAGAGGGTTCCCTTTTCTCCACACTCTCTCCAGCATTTGTTGTTTGTAGACTTTTTGATAGCCATTCTGACCAGTGTGAGGTGATACCTCATTGTAGTTTTGATTTGCATTTCTCTAATTATTAGTGATGCTGAACATCTTTTCATGTGCCTCTTGGCCATCTGTATTGTGTTCCTTGGAAAAATTTCTGTTTAGGTCTTCTGCCTATTTTTTGATTGGGTTGTTTGTTTTTCTGATATTGAGCTGTATGAGCTATGTGTATATTTTGAAAATTAAGCCCTTATCAGTCACATAGTTTGCAAATAGTTTTTCCCATTCTGTAGGTTGTCTTTTCTTGTTGTTTCTGGTTTCCTTCGCTGTTCAAAAGCTTATGAGTTTGATTAGGTCCAATCTGTTTATATTTGCTTTTATTTCTATTGCCTTGGAAGACTGACCTAAGAAAACATTGGTACAATTTATGTCAAAGAATATTTTGCCTATGTTCTCTTCCAGGAGTTTTATGGAATCATGTCTTATATTTAAGTCTTTAAGCCATTTGGAGTTTATTCTTGTGTATGGTGTGAGGGATTGTTCTAACTTCATTGATTTACATGCAATTTACTGGGGTTTTTAAAATATTTTTTTTTCTTTTAAAATAAGGTAACATTTATTTTGGAAGATTTTTCTTGTCAAGGAGAAAATCTATTTTCAGTATATCAAAAGGTCAGTGCCATTCAGGAGCAAATAAATATGAAAATAGGCCATATCAGCAGCTACTAGCCCTAGTGGAGTCACATTTCCCTATTTTCTTTCTTAGTTAGTTGCAAAAGAATATGACTTTGCCACAGGTCTCTTTGCACTACACCAATAGTCTGTATTTGTAGATTTTGTTGTATTTGTGTTGAGAATACTTACATATTATGTTCCTGAACAGTCTGGAAGATGAGTTAAGTACCCTTTTTTATTTTATCCAGTCATAAAAAGTGGACATGGTTAATTAATTTATTTTCTGGTTTTATTTCATTTGAACTCTGTACAGCTGATTTTTACCTTTCTCTGATACAACATATTGTAGAAACATGTCTTTGACGTGAGATTTTTAGAAAGGTGTAACATCTTCCTTTAGGATAGCAAAGTACTTCTCAGGTGAGCGTACGTCACCTCAACACCATTAGGTCGTTGGAAGTAGAGACAGTTTAAATTCAGCCATTAATACATTTTTTAAAGAGATATTAAGGATAGGTCCCCTTATCAGCCATGCTACTTGTGCTAAAAACCTTACAGCATCTATCAAATGCCATTACGCTCTTGCAGACACATGCAGCATCTGACCACCGTGGCCCTGTGAGCACTGAATGTAGCTGCCTGGGGTTTGGTACAACTTCTTTGAAAAGTTGTCTTTACCTCTGGCTCAGTGTTTCTCATCAATCATCCGCTTCCGCTAATAATGGTATCTGTGAACAGGCAGACAGTCCATCGTCACCCCAGAGTATGTCTTAGCACTCTTACACCTGAGTGCTTTCTCCCCATGGTTTACTAATTAAAAGAAAGAGTCAGAATATTCAGTGATAGATCAAGGAGGCATATCTTTATTTATGATGCTTCTTTCCAAGTAACGTATAGAGATCCCAGCTAACGACCTCGGGACTTTTCCTCTTGAACAGTGTGCACGTATTCAGGCCAGTGCTTCTGAAGTCAGAGGCTGGAGTGTTCTGGATAAGATGAGCTTCTTCATTGCTACACGTTTTAAGACTCTTAATCGTTACGGAGGTTTAGTGGGCCTGTGCTGCAGTATCACAAGGTTTGTTGTGTAAATGTAGCTATATTTATGTTTTTAATTATTTGTGCACTAAATATTTCTAAAATTATCTTTGTGGTGACATACAGTGAAAACCAGAGAAGCGGTAAAACCATAAAAACAAAAAAGAAAATATTCGCAAGTACTTGACTCTGCTTAGTCGCGGGCCCATGGCGCTGGCCAGGAGGGCAACCTCTGGGGGGAGAAAACAGCTATTTGCTGCTTTTCGAAGAACAGTCAACTAGACAGGGATTATATTTCTCGGAGATGGTGGTCTTTAGTTCTGAGCCCTCCTGGTGGTTTAGTTATGGATTTCCTGAGTTACCAAGACTGATCATTTTTGATGTGGGGACTTTTAAGTCTTTGTAGATGTTACAAACAGTCCCAAGGAAGATAGTAAGGAATTGAATTATGGTCGTGGAACAAAAACGAAGGTGAGAAACAGGATAGAGGTATTAGTGGATTTGGCGTTAGGAAGGATCTTAGTGGAGAGGAATGATGACGAATCCCCAGGCTCCTGACACTTATACCAATTGAGATAAACTATTAATAATAACTCAACGGAATAAAGGCAGTATGGATGCATGTATTTGTACATTACCTATAAGCAGAAATTTATAAATAACCAAAACGTTCAGTGATAGGACGTAATGAGGACGTAAACTATGGTGAGAATGAAAAGTATCATTTAATGATCTGACTACATGCTGAGACTTAACGAAAACAAAAATTCTGTCGTGGAACCTGAGATCCACTCCCTCCCTGAGTTCCCAGGATTGTCTTCACCTCCCTTTTACTGTTGAAACCAAGGTTGCTGGACCTGGCATCCTTTCCAGGAATCTGAGGTTGATTTGCCTAAGGCTAGAGAGCACAGGTGAAGAGTGGTTGAAAGGCTGGCCTAGCAGAGCATCCAAGCCTCCAGGAAGGCCAGGCATGGAGAGGGACGTGGGGCCTGAGAAAGTCAGAACACCTGAGCTCGGAAGTGGGGGGAGGCAGACGCTAAAGAGATTCCCTAAGGAGCTTTTGTAGAAGGTCTGTGGCCTCACTCGTGGGCAAGGACAGCAATGTTAAGGGCTCAGAACCGGCATGAACCATTCGTTTCTCAGTGTAGGAAATGGGATAGGGAATTGACGGAGCACTCACAGGCTGTTTCAATACTTCTCCTGTACAACCGGTTTCCCGTGGGTGCAACCCTCCCAGAAGAGCTGTGGTGGGAGAGGCATTGTGCTGAAGACAGCACAGCTTTATCTCAACCCTGTGCCAACCCAAGCTTCTACCTTCCATGGCACTGAAAGAGAGAGATTAGCAGAAGGATGCAGATAAACTGGAGTTTCTGGTCCTTGATGTAACCCTACTCTTTTTATACTGCATTCCACACAATAAGCATGTACAAAGAATACATTTAGCAACAAAATAAGGACTTCTAGGATCATGCCCTGCGTGCCAGGAGCGCTGTGGTATAATCTTCGTGTGGGTATTGTACCTTTGGGTTTTAAAGCTCTTAAGAAATCCACATTTGCCTGCTGCAGGAAGCAGGATGTGGTGAGCGGTGCTGGCCTCCACTGCAATGGGAGAGGCCCCGGAGAGTGCAGGAAAGAGTCCTGGATTCAAAGGCAGGAAACCCTGCCAACTGACTAGCTGTGTAACCTCAGGAAAGGCATTTAATCTGAGCCTCGGTTTCCTCCTCTATCAAATTAGACAAATGGTGCCTTTCTCATCTTTCAGAACTGTGGTGACCACCATGAGATGTTTGAAATGAAAATCTTTAATTTTCTCTAAAAGATAGGTATCTATGAATATCTGTAAAGCACTACATAAGCGAATATTAAAATAACGTACTGGGGCTTCCCTGGTGGCGCAGTGGTTGAGAGTCCGCCTGCTGATGCAGGGGACATGGGTTCGTGCCCCAGTCCGGGAAGATCCCACATGCCGCGGAGCGGCTGGGCCCGTGAGCCACAACTACTGAGCCTGCACGTCCAGAGCCTGTGCTCCGTAACGGGGGAGGCCACGACAGTGAGAGGCCCGTGTACTGCAAAAAAAAAAAATAATAATAATAATAATAATAACGTACTGAAACCTGTTCCTGCCTATTACAGAGAGTCCTCAACACCCCAGATAGGTCCTTTAAATGTAACATTTAAATACTGAGGATTTTCAAACCTATCAATGTAGCTAACCTCTCTTCTGAGTTCGAGACCTTATCTGAATGTCATACAGGCCTCCAAATCAGGATAGCAAAACCTACCTCAAAGTCTGTCCCGCCTTCTGTTTTCTCTTTCTTAACGAATGACATCACCATCCATCCAGCGACACACACCAGAAACTGTCATGCGCTGCCCCACCCCATCACTTACTCCTAAATTCTGTTCACAGACGTGTCTGTATCTGCTCCAAGCACCACTGCCTTAATTCTTTGCTCTGATTGATCCTCTTGCCTCTGTTTATGCCCCCTCTAGCCGCTTCCCTATGCTGTTGCCAACAACATCTTTCTAAAGGTGAAGTCCAGTTATAACACTCTCCTAAAATCCTTCAGTGTCTCGCTGTGGTCCTCAGTATAAACCCAAGCGCTTTAGCAAAGCTCACCAGCCTCCTCATGATGGGCCCCACCCCCTCACCAGAGTCCTGTTTATGTACCTCTCCCGCGGCTCCAGAATCCGGACACATTGCCCTGCAGCCCCTGGAGTGTGCAGCCATCTCCCCATCTCTGTGTGTCGCCAGTGCCGTTCCGAGCATAATTTTCCTATTGAGCTGACTCTTAGGGATCTTCAAAGCTCGATTTAAACACCACCTGTTCCAGCCTACCTGAAATGATCTCCATCTCACGCCACACACAGACACACACAGACCCTTCTTCCATCCCTGTGGCCATAGTCTCTCATATGCTTCTCATATCGGTATGGTTTCCTCTCTGTTTTTGCTACCACATGAGCTCCTTGAGGGCTACTGAGATTTCCATTGTTTTCTCTCCAACAACTTGTTTGGGACCCGGCATTCTCCTGACCCTGACCAGTGTGAAGAGTTGAGGGGATCCACCCAGAAGGAATCTTCTTTGGAATCCCTGTCCAGACAGGAAGAGCATGGCTTTCATCAGGCATGACCTTGAGGTTGTCCGGCAGATGGAAAACAAGAGCTCAGTAGTTGAGTCATAGGAGCTCTCCTATACCAGTGACACTTTGAAGGAAAGTTCACAACCTTCCGGTTATTTTTCAGATATGACACAGCACAGAAAGCAGAGGAGGGCTCCTTTTATTAAGCTACAGTCCAGAAGAGAATCAACGGAAGAGTGTCCCCAAGGCCCAGGGCAAAGCAAACACTTCAAGTAGGAATGGGAAGTCCAAGGGAGTCAAAGTCCAAGGGCCATAGAGAGACCACACCTCTGTGGGCTGAGGCCCTCAACTTCCCCCCAGCAATGGGATCTCACGCAACACCCTTGCCCTTGACGCATCCTTGGGATAGGAGCAGCGGAGGCGAGAGGTGCCTTTAGCACTTGCCTAGAAATCTACTCCTTGACCAGTATTTCTTCCTCAAAAACAATTACACATTGCATTAAAGTAGTGATTAAATCACTGTTGCTATCTTGATGTGCCCAGGCACCACCCAGACAGGCCAGGAGAGGTGCTCCCTCCGCGTCAGGTCTTGCTGTCTCAGGGGCCGTCTTTACCCTGCAAGTTGTTCTCCGCCCGCCCGGCACAAACGCCACACGCCCACGCGTGCGCACATACTCACGCCCAGGCATGCACTCCTGCTTGCCCACTTACACTTATACACATTCATGCCCACACATGCACACACACACACACACACACAATCCACCACTCATATGAGTGTCCTGGTGTCAGCAATAGCTTAAAAATCCTTTGCAAAGTCGATGCCCATTCTCCCGTTTTATCTTAGCAAAATGGATAGATAACCTGCTTCGATCAACCAACAGAAAAAAGAAGGAAATGAGGGCAATTTGCTCAAATTTGGGGGCTGCGGTATATTTTTCTTTTTCCATTCTGTCGATTATAATCAGACAGATAGAAGGACGGAGACACACACCAACACACACGTCCTTCAGTGAGGGAGTGCCACCCTCACCCTTCTCTCGCTGCCAAAGATGAGACACTGTGTTATCTGTAACCTAGGTTTTCTTTGTCAGTATTTTAGCAGACTCTTAACAGCCTGACTAGTGGTATTTCTGGCTTTACTCTGGGATTCATCCATCTTTATTTTTCTTAACAAGATGACTCCTGGAGAAGAAAGAAAAACCAAAGGGGGTTAAGGATGCTGATACTATTTATTGAGAATACGTAACTTTTAAAACATTTTAATTTATAATAATTTGGTTGGGAAGGACCCAAATTAGTTCCAATTATATTAAGGGATTAGGAAAAGAATCAAGAATGTGAGAATTCTGGTGATTTATGTTTCTTTCTTTTTGCATTTATGCAAAGCACGAACGAAGCGTTGCCAGACTTAGCAAATAAAAATAGAGGATGTCCTAGTTAAATTTGAATTTCAGATAAGAAATGAAGTCATTTTTAGTGTAAATATGTCCCAAGATTGCATGGGACATAATTTATACCAAAAATGATTCATTTCTTATCTGAAATTCAAATTTAACTAGATATCTTCTATTTTATCTGGCAACCTTACATGTATTACTTGTGGTAATACACAGTTAAAAGAAAAAAGGAACTATTAACATTTAAAAAATTTTTATTTTATTGAAGTATAGTTGACTCACAATGTTGTATTAATTTCTGCTTGTACAGCAGAGTGATTCAGTTATACATATACATACATTCTTTTTCCTATTCTTTTCCATTATGGTTTATCCCAGGATATTGCATATAGTTCCCTGTGCTCTACAGTAGGACCTTGTTGTTTATCTGTTCTGTATATGCCAGTTTGCATCTGCTGACCCCAAACTTCCAATCCATCCCTCCCCACCCCTCTCCCCCTTGGCAACCACAAATCTGTTCTATCTGCGAGTCTGTTTCTGTTTTGTAGATAGGTTCATTTGTGTCATATTTTAGATTCTACACATAAGTGATATCATACAGTATTTGTCTTTGTCTGACTTACGTCACTTAGCATGATATCTAGGTCCATCCATGTTGCTGCAAATGGCATTATTTCATTATTTTTTATGACTGAGTAGTATTCCAGTGTATATTATATATACACACACGCACACACACACACACATACATACGTACCACATCTTCTTTATCCATTCATCTGTTGATGGACATTTAGGTTGCTTCCATGTCCTGGCTGTTGTAAACAGTGCTTTGAACCTAGGGGTGCATGTATCTTTTTGAATTATAGTTTTGTCCAGATCTATGCCCAGGAGTGGGATTGCTGGATCATATGGTAACTCTATTTTTAGTTTTTTGAGGAACCTCCATAAAAATGGTATTAAGAAAAAGCCTCTGCATCAAGTTCAGCAGATATCTAGATATTGGTATCTAAAGAAAACCTATTTACTCAAGAAACAGAATCTACATTCCTCTCCTGGACAGTGGGCAGGACCAGCTGGGTATGGGAACCCGTAGTCATCACCTGTGGACGAGCTGGAGAGCTGACATTTGATTTAAACCCAGGAATTTGAGGTGTGAGGGAACTTTTCTCTCAATAAGAGGATTAGAGAGCTCTATACATACATCTCTATATTTATAACTATATTCATTGTGGAGCATTCCTGCATCTGAAGGTCCTGGAGCTGTGTGCAGAAGGAGAGCGGGAGGGTGGCATTCAAAGTGAAAAAGAGAATTTCTTAATTCGAGGGTTTTTCTTAATCAGCGAGCTTATGAATTAGAAAAAGCATCAGTTCAAATTTCCTAGTATATGATCCAGCAATTCTTGTGTGTGAACTTACATGTATCCCACCTTTTCTTTAAATTCAATCACTGTCCTAGTACATAGGTAGACAGCAAAGAAACAAAACAAAATTCACGCCCACCGAGAATGCTCTTCTGACTTCAGTATCCCAGACCGTAGGTCCACTGAGACTTTGCTAGCCTTTCAGAATCGTGAATATTTGAGTAAAATTACTTTATTGTTAACAGTCAAAACCTCAAGTTATTCCTTTCCGTGCCTTAACAAATAGCATCAAGGAACTTGCATTAATATTCCATTGAAGTCAGTCAGACACCAAATCTGATTATATTCATTTTTAAATTACCTTCACTTCAAGGAATGATTTGTTGAAATTTCATTGTCTCTGTGGTTTTATAAATTACCCTAGGAAATGGTGCCTCACGAATTTCTGCGATTCTTAATAAATTTACATGATTAATGCCTATTAAAGGTTATTAAGAACTTAGCATGATAAATATTAAATGTCCATTGTGGTAATTATTAGCTGTTATTCAGAGTCATTCTTGCAATGAAAGATACTGTGAAAGATCTCTGGAGGGAAACAAAAATGTCAAAGACAGGCCTGCCTTTTCATAGAAGCCTTGAGTTTCAACTTCTGACTTTCACTGAAGAGTTTTCCAACCCCGGCCCCGCCAGTGGAAGGGTATGTATGGAGCAGAGCTTAGCAGAGTCAACAGGCAGCCTCTTTGGGTGTTTCGCGGTTTTTGTTTTGATTTGGTTTGTTTTTCCTGTGTTCAAGCTTCACTATTCCAAGACTTAAGTAGAGACCTTAAGACAAAAATGAGAGGGAAGGATATTCTTTGCCTGTGAATTCTCTTAGACGATGAAAATCCATTTCAAAGATACAAGAGAGGGCTTCCCTGGTGGCGCAGTGGTTGAGAGTCCGCCTGCCGATGCAGGGGACGCGGGTTCGTGCCCCGGTCCGGGAAGATCCCACATGCCGCGGAGCGGCTGGGCCCGTGAGCCATGACCGCTGAGCCTGCGCGTCCGGAGCCTGTGCTCCGCAACGGGAGAGGCCACAACAGTGAGAGGCCCACGTACCGCAAAAAACAAACAAACAAACAAACAAAAAAGGATACAAGAGAAACAATACTGGCATGTTTTTTTTACTTTTATTGAATTATAATTGATTTACAATGTTGTGTTAACTTCAGCTGTATAGCAAAGTGATTCAGTTATACATATGTATATATACATTCTTTTTTTTATATTCTTTTCCATTATGGTTTATCACAGGATATTGAGTATAGTTCCTTGTGCTATACAGTAGGACCTTGTTGTTTATCCACCTTGTATGTAATAGTTTGCATCTGTTAATCCCAAACTTCCAGTCTTCCCTCCCCCATCCCCCTCCCCCTTGACAATCACAAGTCTGTTCTCTATGTCTGTGAGTCTGTTTCTGCTTTGTAAATAAGTTCATTTATGTCATATTTTAGATTCCACATATAAGTGGTATCATATGGTACTTGTCTTTCTCTTTCTGACTTACTTCACTTAGTGTGATAATCTCTAGGTCCATCCATGTTGCTGCAAATGGCATTATTTCATTCTTTTTTATGGCTGAGTAATATTCCATTTTGTGTGTGTGTGTGTGTGTGTGTGTGTGTGTGTGTGTGTGTGTGTATAATATATATTATATATATCACATCTTCTTTATCCATTTCTATGTTGATGGACATTTAGGTTGTTTCCATGTCTTGGCTATTTTAAATAGTGCTGTGAACATAGGGGTGCATGTATCTTTTCGAATTATAGTTTTGTCCAGATATATGCCCAGGAGTGGGATTGCTGGATTGTATGGTAGCTCTATTTTTAGTTTTTTGAGGAACTTCCATACTATTCTCCATGTGGCTGCACCAGTTTCCATTCCCACCAGCAGTGTAGGAGGGTTCCCTTCTCTCCACAGCCTCTCCAGCATTTCTTATTTGTAGACTTTTTAATGTTGGCCATTCTGACAGCAACACTGGCACATTAATAAATTAATAGTACAGTCCTTCTTGTGCTCCCTTGAATTTCAAAAACCCTGTCCTTCTAAAGTTCAGAGTGCTAAGCAGACAGCCAGTTTACTTCAAGAGGCTCAGACAAACAGTGGAATTGCTCAGGCTGCCTGCAAAGTCAGCAAGCAGAAGGAAACCATGGAGCCAGAAAGGAAAGACAGGGATTTTTTTTTGCTGCTCGTTTAGTAACATTTCAAGGTGGTGATGTGGAGAAGAGTGTGGAGCACGTTGTCTGAAATGATGAACTGAGTCTAAGCCTTCCTCAGAACTTACCCAACATCTTAAGCCAAGTTTGCCCGGGTTGAGTCCATTTAAGGAAACTGGTGATCACATCTCTTTCATTCAGAAGAGAACATGTAACTTAGAGCCAACCAGGAAGTGTCAAGGACAAGGCTTCAATAAAGAGATATTTTCAAAATCATTGTTCCTAAGATCATATTAGACACATGTTCTCATAATATCATCTTGACAAGGACATGAAATGAAAGGGCAGATGTCAGAGGAGGAAGTAAAGTAACTTTACTGGAACCTGGGACTTGGTTCATAGCCACTGCAATTGGGCTGCCCCACAACTCCTTATCTCACTTCCCTCCTCCTGAGTGTTCAAAATAGGAATCCAATCCAAGGTCAGAATGTTCTGAGTTTTTGTTCCAAAGGAAGAGTCCAGCTTCTGTGTTGCTTTCTGGGAAGGTGTTTTCAGGGAAACTTTTTCTCTTCCCGGCATCACTCACTTCCAAGAGCCTGAGGTTGGGCATTGGATGTTGGTTTATACTGAACACGAAACCAGAACTAGCTCAGCATCATGACAGAGAAAAATCATAAGCTCCTTGGGAGAAATTTGAGAAACACGTTGTAGATTCAAAAGTTCATTTCTAAGACATCCTTGGGAACTCAGAATGCATTTTCCCGTAGGAAATGTTAGGTCAGCCCACCACAGCCAGCAGCACTCATCACATAGCAAAAAGAGTGCTGTGCTAACAGCATTCTAGAGCCTAATGGGCACTGCTTCTGAGAGAGCACATCGCAAGTCTCAAATAGGTCTACCAGAACCACAGCACTCTCGCTTTCCCCGGTTCAGTGGCAAGATCTTCCCCCATCTCCTAGCTCCAATCTGGCGCCAGTGAGCCACAGGAGGTCTCCTCACAGCATGTGGCAAAGCAGTCCCAGCAAAGGCTGGTGTGGGGGTGCAAGGCCCAAGGGGGAAATGGAGGATGTGAGCGCCTCCAGATTTGAGAAGTACAGAGCCATGCCCCAGTGAGATCATCAACTGGGATTCTGTAGGAACAGTCACCACTGAGTCTGGTGGGGCAGGAAGAGGGTTTAGGTGGGGGGTTGTGTAAAGAACCAGATTGGGAAGGGACGTCGAGCCAGATAGGAGCAGAGGTTTTAAGGGAGGTAATTTTCCTGGTAATGGTTTCATCGGGTGTTCCTTTGGAAGCCCAAGGAGAAGAGCAGCAATGGAGATTTTCTGTTGTCATCTTCACTGGTGGAGGCCCCTTTAAATGAACCTTACTTATCTGCAGTGCAGATCCACAACTCACCTGGGCCTCCCCCACCCCCCAGGGACTGCCTCAGACCCAGCTCACATGACTGTATCCTTGACCTTCTGTCCCATGGGACATCTGATCTCAACACAGTGTCAGCATTTATCCTTCAGTGCAAGCACTAGGGGGCAGGTCAGAGATGCTTCTGCTTTTGGAGCTGGCTAGGCCTTGGTTGATTTGTAAGAACACATTCTAGAACCAAACCCTTATATCTCTGTGGCCAGGACAGTGCAAAGGTTTCTCTCTTTCTCCTCTCAAATACCAAAGACCCACTATGTGCTAGACTTACTTTGGTCTTGAAGAAACAAGAATAAATGCTAATGGTGGTTGCGTGGAATGTTCGGTGACAACACACTTGAACACAATGGGGTATATTAGAAGCAGTTGGAATCTAACCTATTGGACCAAAAGGAGGAAATGAGTAATTCTTCCTATGCGTGTGTTAAAGAGACCTAAAACAGTGGAGAGCTAGAGTGGGAGCCTGTCAGGCAGCCATAGTGAGTGCAAACAAGCATAACCACCTTTGGCGAACCAAGGGTATGAGTCTAGGTTATCCTGCAGCCACCAAGATCAAAGTAATCCCAATTCCTCACTTCATTTGGACTCTTTGCCAACTAATCTAAACAGATTCACCCATATGCGCATGCATGCCGCCTCTGAGCCATGGGACTTTCCTTTCCACCACCAGCCTACAGATATTTTGGGGATCCCTATGTGAAGGAAACCTGTTCTAGAGAGTGCAGGACCAGAGCAATGGTGGCCAGGATCTGCTGGGCTGACCCCTGACAACTCTGCTGCCTGAGCTTTCTTTTCTGATTGACCCTGACTCTACCGCTTAGGGAGTGTGTGAATTGGGCAGCTTATCTTAACCTCTTGCGGCTCAACTGCCTGGGCTTTACAATGGGGATTTATTGACCTTGCAGGTTTGTTATGAGGGCTAAACTATATAATGCACAGAAGATGCATGGCACACTGTCTGGCAGAAAACGGGCCCTGAAGAGCTGGGAACTGCTCGTTCTATTTGCCTGTTCTCTCTAGAGGCTGCCCTGGGGAAAGAAATACGAAGGCTGCTGGTCCTGTGATTCTCAGAAGTTTCACCCTCACAGCCCACATTCCAGGGGCTGCAGTCAGCCCCTCTTTGGACCCCAGAGAAACATGTGCACTTATGAAATGACCAGTCGAGATTTGGTCCACCAGAGCCTGATACCAGGAGATGTCACCAGATGGGTTCTCCCTTTGCCTGGGAGTCTAGGATTTCCACCGTCTAAACATCCTTCATTGCCAAATGCTGCCACCCTCAGGGCAATGCTCCGTGTAGGTGCCCTGCCCACCGGCCAGAGCCTGGGACACAGCTTTCCTTTCTGTTTCCCACAGGCTGATCTGGCATTTCATCCTGCACCACTTGGGGAGTGTAACAAGGCGAGGGCCGGGGCGGGCTGTCTCTTGGTCACATGCTGCCTCTGGTGTTCCTGCTGGAAAACTTGCCTCTGTCACATCTAGATCCGCAGGGCCATGAGGCGAAGCTTTGGGAAGGAACAGTATGTGAAGATACTAGTCCGTGGAGTATTTTCGCCTCCTTGTGTGTTCTCTTTCCTCACTTCTCTTTCCTCACTTCCAGCAGGCTCAGATCTTATTGTCTCGGGCTAACAGGTGGTAGCTCTGAGTGTGTCTGGAGGATGGAGAAGGGGAAATGCAGCTTGCAGGGCTCCCTGGATTTTGCTTTCTAGAAGTCTCTTTAAGAAAACACATCCAGATGTAGAAAACAAACTTATGGTTACCAGGGGATCGGGGTGGGGGGAGGGATAAATTGGGAGACTGGGATTGACATATACACACTACTATATATAAAATAGATAACTAATAAGGACCTGCTGTATAGCACAGGGAACTCAATACTCTGTAATGGCCTATATGGGAAAAGATTCTAAAAAAAAATTTTAAAAGTGGATATATGTATATGTATAACTGCTTTGCTGTACACCTGAAACTAACACAACATTGTAACTCATCTATACGCCAATAAAAATTTTAAAAAGGAAGTGAGATACCTATCAAAAAACAGAAACCCACATCCGGGCTTTGAAAGAAGTGAGAGGAAGAGGTTGTAAAGAGAATGTCTTGAGTCAGACGGGCGCGGAGACGCTTCTGGAAGCAGCATCGCGATGGCTGCGCAAGGAGAGCCCCAAGTGCAGTTCAAGCTCGTATTGGTTGGTGACGGCGGTACTGGGAAAACTACATTTGTGAAACGCCATCTGACTGGTGAATTTGAGAAGAAGTATGTAGCCACCTTGGGCGTTGAGGTCCATCCCCTTGTGTTGCATACCAACAGGGGACCCATTAAGTTCAACGTATGGGATACAGCTGGCCAGGAGAAATTTGGTGGACTGAGAGATGGCTATTACATCCAAGCTCAGTGTACCATCATAATGTCTGATGTAACATCGAGGGTTACTTACAAGAACGTGCCTAACTGGCATAGAGATCTGGTACGAGTGTGTGAGAACATCCCCATCGCGTTGTGTGGCAACAAAGTGGATATTAAGGACAGAAAGGTTAAGGCAAAGTCGATTGTCTTCCACCAAAAGAAGAATCTTCAGTACTATGACATCTCTGCCAAAAGTAACTACAATTTTGAAAAGCCCTTCCTCTGGCTTGCTAGAAAACCGATCGGAGACCCTAACTCGGAGTTCGTCGCCATGCCTGCTCTCGCCCCAGCAGAGGGGGTCATGGACCCAGTGTTGGCAGCGCAGTACGAGCACGATCTAGAGGTTGTTCAGACAACTGCCCTCCCGGATGAACATGATGACCTGTGAGAAAAGTGAAGCTGGAGCCCAGCGTCAGAAGTCTAGTTTTATAGGCAACTGTCCTGTGATGTCAGTGGTGCAGCATGTTTGCCACTTTATTACATAGCTAAGCAGAACATGTGCTTAATGTTTGGGATGCTGAAGGAGATGAATGGGCTTTGGAGTGAATGTGGCAGTTAAAAAAAACAAACAAACCTTCATTTTTTTGGACCTGCATATTTAGGTGTTTTGGAACACAGTTCTTTCCTCCTTGAGTTTCAAATATAAGACTGCTACAGTCTTATATTCAGTGGTGGAATCTTACTGTCATTCCCATTCCTTTTCGTTTAGAATCAGAATAAAGTTGTATTTCAAATATCTAAAAAAAAAAAAAAAAAAGAGAATGTCTTGAAGAAGTAAGGTTGCCCAGGCTTCCCTCACGCTCTCTGATTTCCCCTCCAAACTGGAAACAGAGACCCCAGGCCAGAGGAGAGGAAGAGAGAAGACAGGGCCTGGGGTGCATGTGCTGGTTTTCTTTTGCTGCATCACACATCCCCACATACCTGGCAGCTTGAAACACTGATCGCAGTTCTATAGACCCAGCTGGTCCTAGAGTCTACAATCCTGGTTCCATAGGTCCAGTGTGATAGGGCTGGGTCTCTGCTCAGAGTATCACAAGGCTGAAATCAGGGTGTCAGCCAGGCTGGGAGAAACGCGCTTCCAAGCTCACTCGGGCTGGAAGAACTCAGTTTCTTGGCACTTATGGGGCTGAGGCCCATGCTTCCTTGCTGGCTGACAGTCAGGGCTGCCCTCCATTCTGTCGTCAAGCCAGCAATGGCGTGTTGAATCCTTCCCATGCTTTGAATCCTTGGCTTCCTCTCCTACAACCAGCAGGAAGAATGCTCTGCTCTTAAAGGACTTGTGTAATTAGGTGAGGCTCACGTGACTGTTCTCTTTAATTTAAGGTCAACAGATTCGGCACTTCAGTCACATCTGCAAACTCCCTACACAGCAGTACCGAGATTATTGTTCGTTGTATAACTCAGGAAAGGTGTGTGTACCCCTGGGACCAGGAATCTTGGAGGCTGTCATAGAATTCTGCCTCCTGTAGTCCCGGGGCAAGGAACTGAACCCTGCTTCTTGGCAGCAGCATTAAGGCCGTGGAGGGAAGGGCTGGGTGATGTGCCCAGCAATGCAGGATTGTGGAGACCCCTGCAAAGATGCTCCCATGCCCTAGGCTTGGCCTGAAACTCATAGGACGGTGTCACATCCCCAGTCCCGAAGCCACCATGTGGAACTGGACAGTGGACATGTGACCAGCAGTAATCATACTCTCAAAACCTGGTACATGGGCTTCCCTGGTGGTGCAGTGGTTGAGAGTCCGCCTGCCGATGCAGGGGACACGGGTTCGTGCCCCGGTCTGGGAAGATCCCACGTGCCACAGAGTGGCTGGGCCCGTGAGCCATGGCCGCTGAGCCTGCGCGTCCAGAGCCTGTGCTCCGCAACGGGAGAGGCCACAACAGTGAGAGGCCCACGTACCGCAAAAAATAAAATAAAATAAAATAAAACAACCTGGTACATGTGCTTAGATACCCAGTCAGAAATGAAGTTCACTTATAGAAATTAATGACAGTGATATTTCTTGCACACCCACGAGATAGCAGTGGGAGACCTTAGCATCTCCAGCACTAACTCTAGTACCTGATATATTTTTTCATGAATGAATGAATGAACAAACAAAGGAATGAAGCCAGTAATGACTAGTTTGCAGAAGTTCACAAGAGCCACCAGCTTCATGAATCAACCTCTGTTTCAGGTAACAGACAAAAATGCATTAGGGCAGCTTTTTTAAAAAGTGTGTTTGGTGAAAAGTTATTAAGTATTATGTAAAAAAAATTCTTTACTCAAGATTACTGGTAAACCAGTTTCTTTCCTGCAAGATTTTTGGACATCTTTTAAAATGCCAGTCTACATTATTATGTTTTAAGTGGGATAGCATACGTAGCATTTAAAAAATCATTTGATACAAAGAGCCCCCTTTGTCCTGACAACGTGTTGGTGAGGATGAGCTGGGTTATGCTGCAGTAACAAAATTTCAGTGGTTTATAACAACAGTGCTCTATTGCTCTTTCACTTTACAAGACAGCTGCTAGGTGGCTGTAGCTCTATTCAGCATCTTCTTAACTCTTGGATCAAGGCTGAAAGGGCAACTCCCATTTGAGCCATTGCTGGTCTCATGGAAGAGATAAAAGGAAAATGGTAGAACCTTGTGATGGTCTTAAGGTTTTGCTGGAAGCAACACACATTTCGTTGGCTGAAGCAAGTCACATGGCCAAGTCTGATATAAGAAGAGGTGTACTCCTCCTACAGGGAGCATTTAGCAATACTGTTTCTCAGTGGAACACACTTTTAAAAACCCCACATTAGGGATGCAGAACTTGAAAGTCACTCTGGGCTTGGGCCACTGCATATTCCCTGTGACAGAGAAAGGAATCAGAACCACAGGGCAGTGCAAAATCGAACCACAGGGCAGTGCAAAATCGAACCACAGACAAATCTTGGCTTTCATCCCAAATCTGTTTTGCTTGTAGTTTGTTTTTCTTTCAATTTGAGAAAAACAGTAAACAAAAGAAAATGGTATAATTGTCTGAACTTTCACTGCTCTAGCTTAATACTCCTAGATATTTTTTAAAAGAAGAAAAACATTCAATCTTCCATTATCTCCTGCCTAAAAATTCTGATTGTTGGCCATATCCAAGAGAAAATTGAAACCTGCCCACTCCTCTCGAAAGGGAACAGGGTTTGTTTGGTTTGCTTTAAGCTATGAATGGCATGGAGCTCCATGAGTGGGAAGTTGGCGTGGGCCACCTGAGGCCCTGCTTTCTTCATGGCTCCCGGCTCATCTTCCCTGACAGGGCTGTGTGCAGGTCCCCTTGGCCCTGCCAATGTGTCACTGAAGATAGGTCTGGATGACTTGATGAAAAGCAGACAGTTGTGTCTAAATAACTACCTGACTCTGGGCTATATCTGAGCCAGTAACAAAGCTGGTGAAAGGCTTCAAAATCCCACTGAGAGAGCATGACATTCTCTTACCAAGATAAGGAAGAGGATTCAAGAGAAAAGGCACAAATCCAAGGTTAATGATTGGGACTTGGGCTTCCCTGGTGGCGCAGTGGTTAAGAATCCACCTGCCAATGCAGGGGACACATGTTCAAGCCCTGGTCCAGGAAGATCCCACATGCCGCAGAGCAACTAAGCCTGTGCACCTCAGCTACTGAGCCTGAGTGCTAGAGCCCGCGAGCCGCAACTACTGAGCCCGTGTACCACAACTACTGAAACCTGCGTGCCTAGAGCCCGTGCTCCACAGCAAGAGAAGCCACCGCAATGAGAAGCCTGCGCACCACAATGAAGAGTAGCCCCGACTCGCCGGAACTAGAGAAAAGCCTGCGCGCAGCAATGAAGACCCAACTCAGCCAAAAATAAAATTAAAAAAAAAATGATGATTGGGGCTTTACTTTCTTTTTTTCCTTCTTGTTCTCACCTCTTCTATTTTTGAACTGGGCAGGGGACACAGAGAACTTGCCCCTATTAAGAGAAAATGAAAACCATAAGCATGGTCATTACTGATTGGGATCAGTAATTAGTCAGTTTAGCCAAACTTCGCTCTCCTGGCTGCAACCTGAAAGCACATCAAATTTCTACTGATAATCCCATTAACAATTTCATCCCAGTGAATCCGTATCTGACATTTCCAGAGTAAGGATAACTCCGTGAGCTCCGCTGCTGTAGGAAATACCTTTAAACTCATGACCTGAGGTGCTGAGCTATTCAGTACAATAGGAGAACCTCTTTGAAGATCAGCTTTAAAATGTGATCACAGCTATCGGACTCTCTCACCTGGCACCGCCCCCACCATTCACTCAAGTCCCTTCACTAAAGGAACGTTTTATACACACGCACCACACAGACATATACCATATGCAGTTACATATCTTAAGTTAAAACTTATTTTAAGTCCAAATAGTTATACACTGGTAGCTAGAAAGACCGTGATTGAAATCTTCTGTTCTCACAAAGCATCTTTAAGGTGGTTTTAATTGACGACCTTTCAGAAAAGCCTAGAACTGTCCCACTGAGTGTGTTTTATAGATGTGTGGGTTTACCCTCTCCTGGGCCATGTGTTTTGAACAACATTCTGAGTAAGGCTTGTATTTTCATCTCTGCCCCCAAGGCACTTTGGTTCATAGACTGGATTTGACTTTGAATGAAATTGTTCCTTGTTCTCAGCTCCGTGTCATCAGGATTTGAAGCCAGTACCCCAGGTGGATATGATGGGCTCGCTCTTTAGCATTGCATAGCTAGAGAGGTTACACACGAAGTTGTATTTTAAGTCTCTTAAGTGGTTTTGTGCAAAATAAGTTATTTCGTACTGCCCAAAATGAGGACAAATCCAGCAGTGTTCACAAAACAATAACCCACACTTTCCTCCTCTACATGGTCTTTATAATAGTCTAATTAACTTAAATTATCTTGTTAGCTAAAACCTATAATTACAACGTAATAAGAGCCCCCTACTTATAACTAGAAGTCATAACTACTCATCTTGAAACATCAAGCAGTTTCTCAACTTGACACTTATTATAAAACTGTCCAGAGAAGTGGAATATGATACTTTATTTTCTTCTAGGCTATGAATAATATATATTTTAGTTATAGCTTTGATTTTTAAGTGTTATAAATTATTTTTCCAACTTTTCATAGTACCAGAGAACTAGAGGAAATCTAAAGAAAGAGGAAAAGGCCAGGACTCTTGTCAATGAAGACCACAGATGTGAGCTAACTTAACTGTAGCAAACAGGAACTCTCTGTTGGAGAGAAAATAACATGTCACGGGCTTATAAATATTTCAGGTGGAAAGTTTTAAATTTCCCTTTAACAAAAACCAGCTTTAAGAGAATCTGAATCCAGTTGCCTAAACCTTAAACTGGCGGTAAAAGAAACACCCCCTCCATCACCCCCTCCTGTCCCATTTACATGTAGCAAAACTTTCAAAAAATGTAAGGCATCCCTTTTAGAATTTAATAGACAAGAAAGTCACTTGGAAGAGTTTTACAACTTCAGGAATGTAAAAGGTCATTTTCCAGAAGCCTAACAAAGAAAAGTTCTGTCCTGCCGGGAAGCCATGACCACATTTGATCACACGCTTTTCCTACATCTTGGCAGGTGATGTTCACTCACACTCAACTGAGAAAACAGAACAGACGCTTCTCCAACTTCTTAGCACAAATCCACAAGCCTTCTTTTACCCAGTCACGTTCTTTGTTCTCTCCTTTGACGAAGGACGAGGTGTTTGTGCTCTTACTAAGCGTCTCCTCTTGTCCTCGGGTACCATCCCTCTCACCTTTACTAGGAGCGCCTCTGCACTTGCTCTTCTTTTCTGCATCCTTTATTTACTATTCTCCTCTGGATCGTTCCCTCAGCATATGGAACGCTCGTCTGTTCCATTCTCAAAAAAACAAATGATGGGGCGTCCCTGGTGGCGCAGTGGTTGAGAGTCCGCCCGCCAATGCAGGGGACATTGGTTCGTGCCCCGGTCTGGGAAGATCCCACATGCCGCGGAGCGGCTGGGCCCGTGAGCCATGGCCGCTGAGCCTGCGCGTCCGGAGCCTGTGCTCCGCAACGGGAGACGCCGCGGCAGTGAGAGGCCCGCGTACCGCAAAAAAAAAAAAAAAAAAATGATGAAAGCTATGAAAACAAACTCTCCCAGCCCCACAGCCCTGGCTGTTCCTGACTCGCTGCTCTTCCTGTCTTTGCAGCAAAAGTTCTTGAAATGTGTGTCCACCCACTGTCTTCACTCCCGAACCCCTTCTCCCCTGCCTTCTACTCTACCAGCTTCCCTCCTCCCCTCTTCTGACTGCACTTCACAGGGTCACTAGCAAGCTGCATGTTGCCATTTCCAAGGTCATGTACCTGCCCTCATGTTACCTGAACTCCCAGGAGCTCTCAAAGAGGGGACTCCTCCCTCATTCTTCAAACACATTCCCCGCCCCCCCCCCCCCCCCCCCCCCCCCCCGCCCAGTGACTCCTCACTTTCCTGCGTCGCCTTCTATGTTTCTGCCTGTTCCTTTTCTCTCTTTTATGTTCCTCTTCCTTGGCCCAGTCTCCAAGGTTGGGATGCCTCGGGATTCAATCTCACTTCTCAACATTTTCTCCCTGGGATGAAATATGATTTATGTGCTAGTGGCTTAGGAGTCATCGGTTAGGACTCATACTGCAAATAACCAAAAATCAAACTCTGTCTTAAATACTAAAGTGGGGAGGGGGGCCAGTTATTGGTTCCCATAACTGAAAAGTTCAGAAGCGAGATAGTCTTCAGGTCTTCAACAGTATCATCAGGGGACCACTTTCTTTCCAAGTCTCTATCCCACCTCCCATGTTATTAGCTTCCTCCTCAAGCTGATGTCCGTCATGTTGACAAAATGGCTGCAGCAGTTCCAGATTTTACATCCACAAATCGTGCTGTCCAAAATGAGAGAGAAGGTTGATTTCTGGTCGCTTTCTCTGGGCTCTCCGAAGGACAGGAAACATTCTTGCTTAGGAGATCCCAGAAATGAGCTTCCATGTGTCCCATTGGCCCAAAATTTTCACATACGTACTTCTGATGCAATTCCTTTGGATAGGGTAATGCCATGTGCAGGGAGGCTTCGATCTGAGTTACCTCAGTCAATAATGATGATGTGGGAGAGGAAGGATTATCTTGATTGAGATAAAACAATCGAGATCCATATCAGATTCCAGGTGAGGAGTCAATTCCCTCCAAATAATACAGGTGCCACACAGTGGTGATGGGAAAGAAAGAGTAGTGGGGAGGTACCCACATACAGTTTCCAAAATTATGCTTTGTCTCTGATCTCTTCTCTGTGCTCCAGACTCAAATATCCAACTATATGTGTGACATCTCCTTGTGATATAATCAAACTAGCACTCTCGACTCTCTGCTTCCCCCATCTCCCCTCAAGAAATCCACTTTTTTCTCCAATATTCCCTTGTCAGTAAATGGAACCACTATCACTTTGCAAAAGACCAAAATTTAGGGATTTTCTTTGTCTTCTTGCTCTTCCTTACCCCGTAATCTACTCCACCTACGAGTCCTATTGGTCCTATGTCCCAATTATATATTGAAGCTACTTATTTCTCTCTCTCCCTCCACTGTCACCTTCTAGATTCAGGTCGTCCCTACCTCTTGCCTCAACTACTGCAGTCACCAGCCAACTGCTGTCCTGATTTCTTTCTTGCCCTCCTATTATCCATTCTCGACACAACCTCCAGAAGTGGTCTTTCCAAAGTATCAGATCATTGCCTTTCTAAAGGCTCTTCAATGTCATTGCCTTTTTTTTTTTTGCGGTACGCGGGCCTCTCACTGTTGTGGCCTCTCCCGTTGCGGAGCACAGGCTCGGGACGCACAGGCTCAGCGGCCATGGCTCACGGACTCAGCTGCTCCGCGGCATGTGGGATCCTCCCGGACCGGGGCACGAACCCGCGTCCCCTGCATCGGCAGGCGGACTCTCAACCACTGCGCCACCAGGGAAGCCCCTCATTGCCATTTTTAAATCCCTTTAATGGCTTCTCAGCCTATTTAGATGAAAACCTCAACTCTTTATATGGAAGCCCTACCACATCTGGCTCAGGCCTACCTCTCCATCATGATCTCGTACCACTTCCCCTGTTCTCTATGCTCCACACACAGGCCTTTTTCACAGGCTACACATGGTCAGCCTGTATCTACTCTCACTGTTGAATTCTCAGACCCCAACAGCCCATTCTTTGACCACAGCTTCTTATCCTCCTATTCCCCTCCCTCCTGCTTCAGTCACTCCTTATGTCCTCCAGGCCGTGACTCTTCCCTGATCCACAGTGTATCCATCCCTCTACCTGCACTTCCTTCCTATCCAGCCAAGACAACGTAGAAAAGATTATATAGCCACGCAAATTAGTGCCATTGTCTGATATGATCTTAGGCCTTGACTCTGCCCAACACACTCTTTGACAGTCTTATTCACGTCCGAAGACAGATCCTCTTTCATCCCCTTCGTAATTGTCATCAATCCTCAATGTCATCCCCTCTCTCATCATCTAGCTTCTTAAGCCACACACACAGACACACACACACACACACACACACACACACACACACACACACACACAAAGAGCTCCCTCAGTCTACTGCCCTTTTACCCACAAAATAAGATGTCGCTCTATTTTTAATTGTTTCTACCTTATCTCACAGAAAGAGGCTTTTTAGTTTGGATGATGTCTGCTCTAAGTACCAAAATATTAAAATGAATGGAGTTTAAACAGCAAGGAAATATAAACCTTCACGTAACAAGAAGTCTGGAGTTTCAGGGCTGGTTCAGTAGTTTATGTCATCAAGGACCCAACTCCCTTCCATCTTCCCACACTTCAGTCCCCATCAGGTTGGCCTTCCTCTTTAGGTATCACCTCCTCACTCAGCATAGTCCAAAGGCGAAAAGGTTAGTAGTGAGATCTCTTCATGTATCTGTCGACTTAAAAACTATTCACAGCCTAAAAGTTGAGAGTGACGTTTTATTTGGCGGGAATTTTTAGGACTTCAGGCCCGGGAGGCAGCATCTCAAGTAACCCTGAGAGAAATGCTCCAAGGAGGTGAGGGGGCAGCCAGGTCATATAGATGCCTTACGACAAAGAGCAGGTTGTCTGAACATCAAAAGACTGTCGTTAATTACAAAAAACCAGATATCCCAAGTTAAGTTTAGAGCTTTGCTGTATATGGGAAGATGCAAGAGTCTGGGCTCACTGAAATCATTCCTTTGATAGGCACCTCAGCTATCTGGGGCCAGTATCCTGTGTTTTCACATCCTGAGTTTCCTCAGGGCTCACGGTGGGGAGTGGCTGCAGTCTGATGGCTGCTAGATGGCAGGTATGCTTTCCTTCCTGAGTTTCCTCAGGGCTCACTGGCTCACATTAGAGGGCTGCAATCGCTGGTGACTGTGACATCCTTTGTTGACCGATATGGCAGCCAACATTCCATCTGTCATATCTCTTTCATCAAAAGGGAAAAATCCTCCCCAGGAGCAACCAGGTATGCTGTACCCAGGGTCCATCACCAGGAATGGATCACATGCATTGTATGCTGGTCCATGTTTAACCATTAGCTCTCCTTGAAAATGCAGATAACCCCCAATAACTTATCTTCAGTCAAAACCTTTTTTTTTTCCTTTTAATTCCAGATCTACATATCCAACTATCTTTTATATATTTACATATTAAGATCTCCCAAGCATCTCCAAAGCTACTGCCACTGCGTTGCTGGTGTCCACGGCTGACATCAGTTATCCAGATGAGATTGTTGAGAGTCATATTACACCCTTCCGTTTCCTCTACCCTTATTCCAAGGAAAGCCCAGTCTTGTGAGTCTCCCTCCTAAATATCTCCCAGATCCTTACTCAGGTGCTGGATCCGTATTTAGGAACTCGTCGCCTCTTTCTGGACCATTGCAATAGCCTGAATGTTCTCTGTGTCTCTAGATTTTCTTGCACACATTTAATCTGTCCTATCCAACTTTTCTAGAGAGGTCTTCCTTTTTTCCTTTTTTAAATTTATTTACTTATTTATTTATTTTTGGCTGCATTGGGTCTTCATTACTGCCAGTGGGCTTTCTCTAGTTGGCGGCGAGCGGGAGCTACTCTTTGTTGCAGTGCGCAGGCTTCTCATTGCGGTGGCTTCTCCTGTTGCAGAGCACGTGCTCTAGGCACGTGGGCTTCAGTAGTTGTGGCATGTGGGCTCAGTAGTTGCGGCTCTTGGGCTCTAGAGTGCAGGTTCAGTAGCTGTGGCACACGGGCTTAGTTGCTCCATGGCAAGTGGGATCTTCCCAGACCAGGGCTCGAACCCGTGTTCCCTGCATTGTCAGGCAGATTCTTAACCACTGCGCCACCAGGGAAGTGCCTAGGGAGGTCTTTCTATTGAACATGTTGGCTCAAAATTCTTCAGTGGCTCTAAATTGCCCAAAGGGTAAATTTGAGCCTCTTCTGATATATGCCTGTCTGTTCTCATCTTTTGTCTCCCCTTCCTTTCCTCCTCACTCTAATCTTACTCTCTCACCATAGTGAACTGTTTGTACAGAACACATCATACTCTCTCATGCTTCCATTCCTTTGCACACTCTGTTCTCTCTTTCAAATGTACTTTCCTCACTTATATACCCAGAGAATTCTCAGTACGTATCTTTGCCACTGTGAAGTCTTCCCTAAGTCAGAGAAAATATGGGCTTCTCCTATGTTCTGACTGCCCTTTGCATATATCATTGTGAAAGGAATTTCTCATTATATTATAATTCCTGGTTTGTAAACTTTTTAAGGACAAGAACAGTTTCATCCCTGTAACCCCTCTGCCCAGGACACACTAAGATTAAATAAAAGCTTGTTGAAAAATAAAATAAACAAATATATTAATACTGAATCTCTAGAATAATAATTGGTGCTGTTCTAAAGAGAACAGAGGTTGGTTTAGCAAAACATTGCTGTAATGAGTCCCAGATCAAGAATGCCAGTCTTGTAAAGATCAAATAACTCTACTCATCTCCTTGCCAGCTAGCCATCAACTTTTTGTCAACAATATGGGAATATTGGTAAAAATGTGTCTACTGTGCAAAAAATAAACTGCATGGGGACTTCCCTGGTGGCACAGTGATTAAGAATCCACCTCCCAATGCAGGGGACACGGGTTCGATCCCTGGTCTGGGAAGATCCCACATGCTGCGGAGCAGCTAAGCCCGTGCGCCACAGCTACTGAGCCTGCGCTCTAGAGCCCGCGAGCCACAACTACTGAAGCCCACATGCCACAACAACCTAGAGCCTGTGCTCCTCGACAAGATAAGCCACCACAATGAGAAGCCCGCACACCGCAACCAAGAGTAGCCCCCACTCACTGCAACTAGAGAAAGCCCACGCACAGCAACAAAGGCCCAACGGAGCCAAAAATAAATAAACAAATTTAAAAAAAATAAAAATAAACTGCATGGTCTATTGATAATAGGACATTATTAGGTACAGTGGAAAGCACATAAAAACATATTTTGAGATAAAATCAGGTATGCAAAACACTTCTAGAAGCTAATTCATCCATTTCCTTTCATCTAAGTTGGTATTAGGCCAATTATGTTAAGATATATCTCTTATTTTTAATCTTTTATAAACCCCTGCAACCTTCCAGTACACAACTTTTCTATTCTACATTTTGAACCTCCATCCTGAAGGGACTGCTGATTCTCTACTATTGTGCCTTGATTTTTTTTTATTGTTTGGAGAGCCCGTTTGGAAAAAAATATGACTACTTCTATTTGATAATGTTTTGCTTGAGATACAAGGATAAGATTGGCCCAGATGGTCATTGGATGTGGGTCTCAAGCTTAAATTTAGCCGTTTCTGTTGCTGTCCATAGTAAATGATGTCACTGAAAAAGTTCACGAATGATGGGGTTTGGGTGAGTTTGTGTTTCTATCATGTAGACTTTTCTCTCTTTCTTTGTATCCTAAAAATATTAGGTTACAATTTCTAACTAAAATCGGAATCTTTTTGTGTGTAAACATTAACAGTGACTCAAGATAATTGCGTACAAAGTGATGAATTGACCTTCTATATAATTTTCTCAAAAAGCATACATCAAAAATCACATAGTTATTGGGACTTACCCGGTGGTCCAGGGGCTAAGACTCTGCACTCCCAATGCAGGGGGCCCGGATTTGATCCCTGGTCAGGGAACTAGATCCCATGTGCCACAACTAAGAGTTCACATGCCACAACTAAAGATCCTTCATGCCACAACTAATCACCTGGCACAGCCAAATAAATATTTTTAAAAATCATATAGTTATTAAATTCAGCCTTAATTAAATAAGTCTTCAAATTATTTGGAACTTAGAAAGAATGGAAGTATGAATGTATTGATGGAATAAATAACAAGAGTTGAAGCCTGAGCGTTTCTTTAAAATATCTTCAGGAATCCTTCAAAAGGTCTCAGATTGCTCAGAAATAAAGTAACTTATGGTCAGATCATTTTAAAACTAAAATTGCTAATCTACTTAGTGAAAAGCTTATAGCCTCACTAGTTACCATTTTGGCTTACTTTAACCTGAGCTAGGGCCACCTAAGAAATAGTCTCCATTGACATCAGAGTTGAAATTAAAATTAAATAGATGAAATGTGTGTTAAGTTCTTATCAATAGAGTTTTTTAAATTATAGGTACTTGGAAAGAAACAAAATCTTAACAAAATTTTATTATAATCCAGTAGGGAATATGAAAAAAAAACATGACTCTGACCCTTTCTTTATCTTTTCTCTACCCTGAATTCCCCTGAGATGGAGATAGTTTATTCAGTCTTCTTTCTGACAGAACTGTCCCCAGATGGATATGCTCCCATGGCAAATAAAAATGCCATAGGAAGCAAATGTATGGATACCAAGGGGTAAGGGCGGGGGAATGAATTGGGAGATTGGAACTGACATACATACACTACTATGTATAAAATAGATACCTAATGAGAACATACTATTATAGCACAGGGAACTCTACTCAGTGCTCTGTGGTGACCTAAATGGGAAGGAAGCCCAAAAAAGAGGGGATATGTGTACACGTATAGCTGACTCACTTTGCTGTACAGCAGAAACTAACACAACATTGTAAAGCAATTATCCTCTGATTTAAAAAAAAAGAAAAAAAGAAATGCCATAGGATTCATGTACTATAGTCTCCTTGTTTTAGGCTGAAAAGGGATTCATGGGAAGAATTCAGGCTGAGAGGAGGTGAGAATGGAGAGAAGGAGAGGAGGAGAGCCCCCTACAGAAGCTCATAAATATGCAGACAGAAACCCACAAACCCCACCACAACATGGAGGGAAAACATGGCACCGTGCCCAGAGCTACACAGCATCCTTTGTGTCTTCTTTCTGCGCTGTCCAGGGGAGACACCTCATACGTAACACTGTTCACTGGTGGCTGCGCAAGGGTGTGGGATGGGAAAAGAAGAGGGTACTAGAGGTTGTTTTTTGCAGATTTAAGCTTTATTTAAATATTAGTATCTACAATTTAAATACGTCCAGTATAACACTCATTAAGCTTTTTTGGCTGAATGTTTTTGAGATTTATCCACATCAACATGTGACGCTCTAGTTCACTTATTTTAGTTTCTGCATTGTTCTATAGAGAAGAATGGACATTTACGTTGTTTCCAATTTTTTTCTTGCAAACTGTTGTAATTAGCCATTTTATATATATGTGTCTGTGTGTATTACATATGGATAATCTCCTTATACACATGCTAGAAGAATTTCTCATAGCTTGTAGAAGTGGATCCATTATAGCCTAAGCGCAATTCTTTGCCTTTACCAAGTCCTGATGTTGCAATTTGCGCTCCTCTCCGGAGGTACCGGAATGCGCATTGCTCTGCCATCACTCAGGACTTTCTGACTATGACATTTTGCTTATCTTTTGAGTCTGAAGTGCATCTCGTTGCTGATTTCATTTGCATTTATCAGAGTAGCATGAGCTTGAGCAGCTGCATATTGGCTTTATGTGTTTTTCAAAACTATGCAGTTAAAGTGTACTCATTAAAAAATTGAAAAAAGAAAACTCAGGAAGAGAAAGGTCACCTATAGGAAAGGTTCTTGGGATAGAGGGTCTCTATTGTTATTGACAAGGGAAATGGAGACACAGGGCACGGCAGAAAGAAAGACAAATTATTCTAGTAGGGGAAGGTGGGAATCAGTTCAGAAGCGGCTCATAGGAGGAGCTGTGCATCAGGAGATGCGGACGCTTGTGCGAGGCTGGTGTTGGCATTCCACAGAGGTTACTAAGACTCCACAGACAGGCATTTGAATCTGAGGTAACTGAGGAATCTTCAGAGCAAATTTAACCTATGATCCATCACCCTATTGGACCAGCTGGGGTTAGAAACACATTTCCATCCTGCTTTCCAGACCTCATCTCCATAAGAAGTTAATTTGCATCACACAAGCCAGTCTTCTGGCTTTGACAGAGACATTTCATTTTTTAGAAATTAGCCCAAATATTTATAGCTTGACTAAGCTAATTTAAAACACACAGCAAAAGCATGCTATGCCTCACGTTCTCTGGGCCGCAGCTGTGGAGTGGCCGTGCATCTCGAAGCCAGTGATGACCTGTCAGGGCTGCTCGACTAAGAGCCACACTGTCTAATCATCAGGACCGCTGCTCAGGTCACCTAGGACCTCTTGCTCTCTAGGTGACCATCCAGCGTGGCTGCCACTGTTTCCTGTCACTTGTCCTTCAGAACCTAAACTTTCGAGGCATTTGGGCCTGGAGCAACAGTCTGAGCACATCTCAGGTTGAGGCACATTATGTCCTGACCCAACAAAATATTTTACAGTCCATGTCCTAACCCAGGAAAAGCTGAGTCTTACCCTTGTATAAACCTGAAAGTTTGCCCTGAAAAATGAAAACAATGAAATCAAACGATTGGGAAAAGATTGCCTTTGTTCTGCCGAGAAGATTCCACATATGCCGCAGGGCTGTAGGCAGCCCCGGCCAGCAGCAGTCACAGCCAACCTCTGAGGGCAGCCAAGGCTGCCCAGAGCACCTGAACCAGACACAAGCCACTTCTGCATCTTCTCGTTGGTGCTTCAGTGGAAGCAGGAATCATTATGAGCTTCTTTAAAATTAAGAGAGACACCCGAATGTTCACAGATCTCCAGAGAATAGGAATATCCCTGTAGGTATACTGGACAAACTCTTATTTTTCTGATTAAACGAGTTAAATTCCAACTGGAAAAACTTTTGTCAGACATTAGAAAGGGCATGCAAGGAGAAATTTTTTAAAAAAAAACCTTTTTAATGGATTCACTTTGCCGTACACCTGAAACTAACACAACATTGTAAATCAACTCTACCCTCCCCCCAAATTTTTTTAATTTAAAAATTTAAAAACTAAAAGATTTTTTCTGCTCTGAAATGTCACATGAAGAAAATAAAACTGGAAGAAGGGAGCAGAAGGGGACCATTAGGAAATGGGAGTGACCGCCACAGAGCCATGTTTGTTTTGAATAGTTCTTGAAACAGATGTTGACTTTGCAGCCTGCATTTGATTCACACATGCCTCCCGATAAAAGCCAAGAGAGCAAAATGACCAGGTCCAACACTGTCACCACCATGAAGGAATATGCAAATTATGGTCTTAAAATAAGGCTGGGAGAGGCCTGGGCAGCTTCACCCACAGGAAGGCCGTTTCTTTGCTCTGTTCTTCTTGTTTGAGTACGCTCAGCGCCCGTGAAGCGAGCCTGGAGTTGCTACCAAGTGCAGTGTAGTGACTCATGACATTTAACAAATGAGGAAGGGCCTCTCCAGAGATGAGCCACTGGGCTGAGACTGGGCAGAAAATAGCCTGAAATGAGTCACACCATGTAAGACGGTACAAAAGATGATTCACCGGGTCCCAAGGAAAATAAAGAGGAGGGGATGCTTGTGTACCCAGGGAAACTCGGTCCCGGCGGGCCGAGTTTATTGGTCTGCATCACACGGAGCCTGTCACCGGTCCTTGGGCTGCTGCTGGGGGCGTGCTGGGCCGCAACAGCCAGTAGCGCCTCCTGGGGTGGTGGCACCGCAGGGGCGGCTGCTCTTCCGTCTGAGATCTTTGAGGCCGGGGCATGCATCTGCACTCAGTGTGCTGAACAGGGTGATGTGAAATGATTTATCCGGAAGGTTGCACCGCTGGCATCAGAGAAAACATTTGGAATCATTTTCGATGTGTGTTACCTAGAGGCAGCATTCTCTCCCCAGTGCTGGGTTTAAACCATTCCTGTCATTTCGGACTCTCTATTGAAACCTGTTTCTCATAGAATGTCTCTGTCTTGGAAATAGCATGCGACCCCCCTATAAAATGGAAGGGAATTTGAAGCATATAAGTCACCCGTTCTTCTGTCTACCTCTCTCTCCACACACACACACACACGCACCCCTCTCTCTTTTAAGGAAAAAACATTTTTCAGGACAGAATAAGGAATGCATGGAAGCAAGAGGGATGTGCTTCCCAGGACGGGGAGGGTCTGGTGGCTGGAGCCTGCCAACAGCTCACAGGCAAGCGGCGCTGCCTGACTCATGCAAAAGCCCCAGGGACATCACCGGTTTCCTCAGTCACCCTTTAGGAGAAGAGAGACAGCAAACATGATATTATAAACGTTCCCACAAAATCATAGCCTTACTGGGTCCAAGGGAACCCAGGCTTACCCTGCTGTTCACCATGCTGGAGCGTAAATCAGCTGACGAGCCCTGCATAGCTAAAGACCTCACAGAAACCGTGACACACACACACACACACACACACACACACACACACACGAGATGCAAGATCCAATGGGAAGGTTTACAGTCTGATAGAGTGTCCTATTCTATGCTCGAATATTACAGCAAGTTTTGAAAGCTCCCAGTATTTTCTGATGCAATTTAAAAGCAAAGTCAATATGTGAATATTAATACCCTTATCTCAGCTGTAGATCCATGACTGTTTCAAGAAATTAGAAACCAAGTTTAAGCAGAACTCGGGAAGAGTTCCAGTGTGGAGTCTCCTTGCTGTTGGTAGATAGGGGCCCTGCTCACATCCCTGACGATGACAGCCCACAGTCACGGGAACACCACATCTTGCCCTCTGCCCACATGTCCTGGTTTCTCATGGTGATGAAGCTACTGTTCACCCTAGCTCTTCACTGCGCCTGGGGGGAGTTAGCTGAGGAACCGGATGCTATCGCAAGGGGGCCGGGAAAGATGCCTAGGATTCTGCGCAGTTTGTAGCAGTGCTCGTAGACGTCCGTAAGCACAGGACAGGCTTAGCGAGCTTTATCTTGTCTGAGTATCCTCCTCCCCCCACCCCACCCCCAGCTCCATGTGGCTCAGAAAGAGCGTGTGACTAAGTGCAGGCGTCTACGCCCATCTCCTAAGGAGCAGCCCAGCAGGGTTCGAGCAGCCCTTATCACACTGGCTCAGTGAGAAGTGGGCAGAGTGGCTGTTCTCTGCTCAAGGCAACAGCCTCTCTGAATACTTCCTTAGAGAGTCCAAACACTCCAGGCTGCTGGGTCTCTTGAGTTTCCAGGGTTTTCTATCAAAGCCTTTTGCAAAACTGCTGTTACCACTGTGCATTGAGATCTCGGTGTTCAGTGAATGTGGCTGGAAGCTTCCACTTGACATTTTAAGGGATGTGACATAAAGCCACTAGGGAAGCAAGTGGTTCTTTGTAGGAAGTTCTAGATCCCTACATCACCTGAAGTGATCTTCAGGTGTCAGTCTCCTTCTTAAGCCACATCATCAATGCTTCCGGCCTTAATTAAGGCAAGGAAACCACCTGCAGTCCTCACGCTGCAGCTAAGAGCTTTAGCCTTCCTGGGGTTCTGCCGTGTTTTTCACCCATATTAAGTGTTGCTGAAACACCTAATCCCCTCACATGTGTCTCAGCGAGGGACTTGCCATCAAGAGGATGTTTTCTGAAAAGTCAAGCCATCATTGACGATCCAGTGTGTATGAGCGTGCACTGGTGAATGCAGATTACGGTTCTGTATCGCTTACCATACCTGCAGTACTTTGTGATGACTGGCCTGCACATTCACCACAAGATCAATTGCAGAGTCATCTGTGGGAATGTCACCGCCTCGAGAGCGACAAAGATGACATCGCTATATTATCCAGCCAAAATGTTCAACATTGGCTCTAGCCTACAGATTGGACTGCTGATTATAAATAACTTCTGGGTGGAGTTAGGCCAAAGCGAAAGTTACTGTGTCGAAGGTTGTGTGAATGAAGGCAGTCCAATCCCTGCTTGGTCACTAAAATCTTTACTCAATGCTCAGAACAAAGTTTGATTCCCTGCTGATGTTCAGAACATACACAAAATCCATATTTTCTCTTCGATTAAAACATGCATTGATTCGCAGAGCCTGGCAATACGTAGTCACGGAAATGTTTTTGTAAAGTATCACAAGATGATTCGTAGGCAAGAGTCGTGAAGCCAAGACTCAAGAGTCAGATATAAAATGAGGCCCAATTCTTTGGCATATATTTTTCCTAATAAAAAATATCTGCCGAGCTCTCCTTTTGCCATAAGAAATAGTTTGGGTTCTTCAGAAAGCTAGTTTACAATACGGGCTATCTCCTGAGGGTTTCCAGTACCCCTGGTCAAGGCTGTGCTTTCTACAGAGGAATCAGGGTAACCTAACAGATGTGTGTGAAGGGGACTCTGAGCTATGCCCTGGGACTTCCCTGGTGGTCCAGTGGTTAAGACTCTGAGCTTCCAGTGCAGGGGGCAGGGATTCGGTCCCTAGTCAGGGAACTAAGATCCCACATGCCATGCAGTGTGCAAGATTAGCTATGCCCTAGGGCCTGGGCCAGGAATAGCCTATTTTAGAATAGAAAATAAAAGCGAATTCCCACTTTGAGAGCTCAAAGAGCTTTGCGATTTTAAAAAACTAACTTTGATGGCAACTCACTGAGCTAGGGGACAAGTGTTAACCAGATTCTTGTTGGAATATTGCAGTTCTAGGCAGGGGAGGGTATGGTAGGCCAGCCAACAGATTGCAGCACAATCAAACAACTGGGCTTAAACCTCTTTGCACTAATTTCTGGTCTGTGTGCCACCAGCCTGGCTTCCTGCTGAAGCGTCACTTCATGCTTTTATGCAATACACTTATCCAATATGTAAAACTAAATTCAGAATCATCTTCCTGTGCGTGTAAAAAACTTCTGCTCATTGAAATCCTGGCCTTCATAGCCACTACTGTCATTGTTAAAATACAGCCAGGGTGATGTTTGGTACCACTTGGAGTTATGTTCTAATGGAAAAGTCTATATAAAATACATGCCAAATTTAAAAGTCATAAGGGCAGCTGAACAAGTGCATTTATCGCTAGAATGATTGTTCACAAATGTTCCGTCTAACTAAGAGCGTGTGTTTCAATAGCATCCTACACTAAACCCAAGATTTGGAAGTACTGCTTATTCAGCAGCCAATGAAAACAGGCCTCTCATCTGTGTGGAAACACTGACTATCAAACTGATTTTTTTAACGTCCTCTATGTAAAAGCCAGACTATCACTAGAGAGCACATTAGGTCCTAAGAAAGCATTTGGACTGTGTACCCAGTAGCTGACATTTCTAACATTCAAGTAGGGGACTGAGTCACGGCTGTGTGTGGGCAGGAGTGTGGAGCTGGGGCAACTGCAGGGCCATGGAGGTGGCCTGTACGAGATGTTCTTCCCGGGGATGTGGTGGAAAGGCAGGGACGCTGAGTAAGAAAACATCCAGCATTCATTCCTGTGACCATTTACAATTGTTTTTTTAAATAAATTTATTTTTTTAATTTATTTATTTTTGGCTGCATTGGGTCTTTGTTGCTGCGCACGGGCTCTCTCCAGTTGCGGCGAGCAGGGGCTGCTCTTCGTTGCGGTGTGCGGGCTTCTCACTGCGGTGGCTTCTCATTGCGGAGCACGGGCTCTAGGCGCGTGGGCTTCAGTAGTTGTGGCACGCGGGCTCAGTAGTTGCAAAGCATGGGCTTAGTTGTTCCACAGCATGTGGGATCTTCCTGGACCAGGACTCGAACCCATGTCCCCTGCATTGGCAGGTGGATTCTCAACCAGTGCGCCACCAGGGAAGCCCCACATGACCATTTACAATTAATGAGAACACACACTCAACCTATTGGCCTAGCCCCATCTCCTGGGGGACAGGGATGGAAGGAAAGAGCAGGTAACACTATGGTTTACTATCTTGGAAAGTGAACAAGAGACCTACTTGGTCAGGGAAATTTTTAAGTCCAGATACTTAAATGTATTGACATAGCTTGCTTGCTTATTTATTTATTTATTTATTTATTTATTTATTTATTTATTTGGCGGTACGCGGGCCTCTCACTGTTGTGGCCCCTCCCATTGCGGAGCACAGGCTCCGGATGCGCAGGCTCAGTGGCCATGGCTCACGGGCCCAGCTGCTCTGCGGCATGTGGGATCTTCCCGGACCGGGGCACGAACCCATGTCCCCTGCATTGGCAGGTGGACTCTCAACCACTGCACCACCAGGGAAGCCCTGACTTAGCTTTTTGGGGGGATTGCGCTGTGATTATTTTAAAAGCTCTTTCTTGTTCAAAGAAGCATTGACAGTGTCCATGAAGCACATCGACACTCAAAACCCTCCCTCTGTCCAAAGAAACAGAATGACTTCAGGTCACCATATGTGGTTTGATTCTGCCTAAGTGTAACCTTAATCTTGATAAAGCAGTATCTCAGTTCTATAAAAAGAAGTACAGTGCTTTGCAGTCATTTCCAGATTGGAAACATGTTTAAGAAAGGCAGTGGTAAAGGAAAGGAGGTGGAGCCTAGGATTCCTTGGAAGAGAAAGTGCCCTAATTCTCTTTGTGCTTTGACCCTCCCTTGATTTCTGTCTTTATTGTCTGGCGCCTCCCCACGAGGGGTCTGTCCGAGATCCAGGGCTCTTTCGACCATCTGTGCACTTTACCTGCCTCTGGACCCCACGCTGCAGGACTTGGTGATGAGTCACACAGACAGCACAGGACCCACTGGCTCAGATTCCCTCTGCCACCAGAGCTCCTGGGGTCTGCCGAATGTCAGGCTACCCATTCCCTTCTCCAATTTGGCCTCATTTTCAGGATGGGATCTCTGTCTACATTTTCCTTTAATTTTTGTCAGTTAATTACCCATTCTAGTAGACTCTTCACCGTCAAAGACAGACACTACATCCTGAGCCCGAGTTAATGGAGTTGGCGCCATGACGGTCTCACCAAACCATGTCTGGGGCCTGCCCCGTCCTCTTGGGCAGATCATCCAGGGTCACAGCTCTTGTTTGTTGGCTCCAAGAGCCCGGGTCCTCAGTCTCTGTGCTACTATTTACTCACTTAGCTGTAGGACTGTGTAACTTGTCTCCAAGATGGTAGCAATAATCGCTCTCATCCCACATGCACTTTTCTTTTAACTTTTGTATTTTGAAATATAGATTCACAAGAAGTTGCAAAAATGACAGAGTCCCATGTAGCCTTCAACCAACTTCCCCAAATTATGATATCAGAAGTATAGCTATAGTATGACGTCACAATTATAGGACAGTATATAGTGATGCAGTGCAATATCAAAACCAGGAAGTCGACACTGGTATATTACCGTTAATTGGACTGTAGACCTTACTCAGTTTCCATCATTTTTTAACCTGTATTGATGTGTGTGTGTGGGTATGTATAGTTCTATACCATTTCATACCACCTATAGATTCACATCATGATCACCACAATCAAGACACAGAACCGTTCCATCACCAGAAAAGAACTCCTTTGCGCTGCCTCTTCGTATCTGTGGCCCTCTCTCCTAACCACCCCCTTCCCCCCGCCAAGTCTCTGTCCTCTGCCAACCACTAATCTGTTCTCCATCTCTATACTTTTATCACTTCGAGAATTTTTTAAAATATTTATTTGTTTCTTTTTGGCTGCATTTGGGTCTTAGTTTTTTATGAAGATTAAATGAGATAACGTATATGAAAATACTCAGTTTAATAAGTAGTGACTCAATTATGGGATCAAATTATGAATCATAAACCAATGCAAAATTTACATTTTAATATAAAACAGTTCCGATTTTTCCTATTGCTTCACAGTTGTCTTTGGTGACATACTACCCAGTTTTCTGGGCTTGTTATTGTACATTCTGCCAAAGAATGAACAGTGGCTGCATTTGTGATCTCTGCTTCTCCAATTAATGCTGTTTTGATAAGTCAGCATTTTTACTGCTTATAATAAGCTATGTTCTTTACATGAATTAGCAATCTCTAATATTCCCATTAGGTAGGAATTATTCTTCTTAATGTATAGGTTAGAACCCAGGGCTCAGAGAGGTAAAATGACTTGCTAGTTTGTCTAATTCCAGAGCTTCTATATCTAACTTTGATGCCAGTGTGATTCAGATATTCTCCATAGAACTCCAGTCCCTAGGGATATTGCTAAAAGAAAAGAAAAGAGTTCATTGATTAAATGAATTTAATATACATTTTAAAATAAAGCATGTTATAAAAGTTCCTTCTTGAGAGTTTTCAATGCATATTAGCAAATTAAAGGTTCTGAGAAGTCCTGTGGTCTTTAACCCAGCATTTCCCAAATTAAATTAGCCACTGGGCTTTTTAGAAATATATAGAACTATCAACAGCCCTCAGAATTAGCATTCCACAGAAAACATTTTAGGGAACTCTGCACTGAGCACACATTTCTGCCCTATTTTTAAATGTTTGATATTTCTGTAAACTGCCTAATCCTGTTGTGATACCAAACTGCTTCAGCCTCACAAGAACTCTACAAATAGTTCATTTACATAGTGTTATAGCATCTTACTGATGAAAGTAATAATCCTATGGCAAACTTAGTGAAATTATATATATATTATATATATATATATATATTATATATATATGTCTTTGGTTTCTACCCTAGAAGAATAGCAAGTTTACACCAACAACTCTGAGGGCAAATGATGTTAAAGAGAAAATAAACCTCTTTTCTAAGAAGTCTGCTTTTCATCTTGAATGGTGTACAGTTCCCAAAAGTTTAAGGTAAGGTCATTTGGAGGGCTCTATTTAACTAATGCAACATAAATGTATAATATACAACCAAAGAGCAAATTTATTTTCTTTCTTTAAATTATTTATTTATTTGGCTGCGTTGGGTCTTAGTTGTGGCACGCAGGATCTTCGTTGTGGCACATGGGCTCTAGAGCGCACAGGCTCTCTAGTTGTGGCACTCGGACTCCAGAGCGTGCGGGCTCAGTAGTTGCGGCACACGGGCTCTCTAGTTGTGGCACGTGGGCTCTAGAGCATGCAGGCTTAGTTGCCCCACGGCCTGTGGGATCTTAGTTCCCTGACCAGGGATCGAACCCGCGTCCCTGTCCCCTGCATTGGAAGGCGGATTCTTAACCACTTGACCACCAGGGAAGTCCCAAATTTACTTTCTTTAAATCTCAGCCACTACCTTTAATTATAGTACTTATTTCCAATATCTCTTCTTATAGGTTCTTAGAACATACTACATTATATTACTTCCTGCCACTCATCACTCAAACATCAGTCCCTAGGCAGGAGGGCTACATACTATTCCCTGTCCTTGAATTCTACTCTCTATTTAAACAAATGCTTGGTAATGGATGTGATGTTGATGGTTTTAGATACGTAGTTATGGGCTTACATCTAATATGAAACCATACTAAATGGCTCTTTGCCTCTAAAAGTTTTCCATTTCTAATGACACAAAATGAGTCAAATACACTATTCTATTTTATGGTAACAGAATCCGAGTAATGAGCAAACCCAGGCTGGTCACTGCTATGTTATTCTTAGAAAGTAAAGGAAAATTCATCTTTTCACTCCAGCTTAATGTTATTTCCATTTCACTGGGATTGAAAATAAAAGGAATACTAGGATTACAAAACTTGAGTGTTTTTCTATTTTTTTTTATGAGCACGTCAGCTTTAATTTCTTGAAGTTAAGAAATTGATCACAAGGTGATTTTCTAGCAATCAACACAAGCTGGTCTACAGACAAGACACAAGACGGAGCTTGATCTTACGGAAATTAAGGAGGTGATACAGAGATTAAACTGAGGGGTTAAATCAGTGCACTTAAAGATGATCCGATGACACAGCCTTCCGATTTGTCAACATTTGGCTTCTGATGATGCTGGGAAAGAGTAAGCAGAAAGCATGAAGCCGAAACTTCAGGATCAGGTCGGCAGCCTGAATTTGTACACCACAAACCACAGGGCAGTTATCGATGTGGAAAATCCGACGATCTTCAGCAGGCCTGTCACGGAAGGCCGGTTCCTCTCCCAGAAGGTGTGCGTGATTTCTACAGCTGGAACATCCTCTGATTCAGGTTCTTGGACCCATATGTCTCTCTTTGCCGCCTTCCCCAAAGCATTCAAGACCTCTCCAGCTGCCCGTTCTCCAGCCTCTACTGCTCCTTGCATGTGACCGCTCCACTGTGTGGCAGTCTTCGTGCCAGCAACGTAAATCCTGCCTACGGGCTGGCGAATCACCCTTCCGTACTGAGTCATATCCCAGGGGGGAGGTGGGCAGTGTGGCAGCCCCCGGAGTACCCCTCCTCACACCAGTTCTTCTCCTCATAGCGCACCGTTGTAAAGCTTCTTGGGATCCTAGCGCTTTGGCATACAGCTCACAGATTCTCCTCTTCCTTAGTTCTTTATGGACCTCAGGAAGGCGGTCAGCTTTTCGAGCAAGGATGAAACCCATGAGGGTGGGCAGCGATCCATCTGGCTTGGTGTCATCCAGCGTTATTGAAATCGGAGCTTCCTCATCTTCGATGATCATACAGCCGCAGTAATCCTTTTTCTTCCAAAAGGCCTCCTTGTAATACGTCATGCACTTAATGATAGCCCCCACTGGAAGACGCTGGATTAACTGGTTTCTCTCTGAAGGAAGCTCTGCTCTGACGTGTATCTTGGCAGTGAAAGTTGGAGGGATGGCACTAATTACGTATCGGCACTCATAAAGTTGATGATCCAGCATCTCCATCATGATGTTGTCACCTGACTGGTCCACATAGGTGACAGGACACCCCAGCTTCACTCTGTCCCCGAGGAGGTGCATTATCCGCTTGCTTGGCTGACCAGATCCACCTGCAGACTTCCGTTCCTGGCCCCGTTGGTAATGGAGGATATCTGAGTGGTGCCTCCACACTGCTTCACATACCACGAGAACCACAGGGCAGACACCTCGTGGGGTTCAGAGGTCACACTGATATTCACAAAGAAAGATGCAAACTGCCCAGCAGTCCCGTCTCCCCTCACAATCACTGTGGTTCATGCCTCATCATACCACCCTTTCACACCATCCACTCTTCCTGTAACATCCATTTTTCTATTTTTACTAATAAGTGTGATACAATTCACAACTTAAAAATTCTAAACTAGTATGCCATCTGTTGCTATGAATATGAAAGATTAGTGCCTCATTTGGAGACTCTTACTACATTAAAGCATGAAATGTGGACTCGCGAACTCCCGGTAACCTGTAAAAATCTCTAATTTTGGAACACCTTTAGGATTCACATGCTCCCTTTTTTTTTAATAGATCTTTATTGGAGTATAATTGCTTCACAATACCGTGTTAGTTTCTGTTGCACAACAAAGCAAATCAGCCATATGCATACACATGTCCCCATGTCCCCTCCCTCTGAGCCTCCCTCCCGTCCTCCCTATCCCACCCCCTAGGTCACCGCAAAGCACCGAGCCAATCTCCCTGTGCTGTGAGGCTGCTTCCCACCAGCCAACTGTTTTACATTCGGTAGTGTATACGTGTTGATGCTACTGTCACTTCACCCAGCTTCCCCCTCCCACCCTGTGTCCTCAAGTCCATTCTTACGTCTACATCTTTATTCCTGCCCTGCAACTAGGTTCATCAGTACCATTTTTTTTTTTTTTTTAGATTCCATATATATGCGTTAGCATACGGAATTTGTTTTCCTCTTTCTGACTTACTTCACTCTGTGTGACAGATTCTAGGTCCATCTACCTCCCACAGATAACTCAATTTCGTTTCTTTTTATGGCTGAGTAACATTCCATTGTATATATGTGCCACATCTTCTTCATCCATTCATCTTTTGATAGACATCTACGTTGGTTCCATGTCCTATCTATTGTAAATAGTGCTGCAGTGAACATTGTGGTGCATGTCTCTTTTTGAATTATGGTTTTCTCAGGGTGTATGCCCAGTAGTGGGATTGCTGGGTCCTATGGTAGTTCTATTTTTAGTTTTTTAAGGAACCTCCATACTGTTTGCCATAGTGGCTGTATCAATTTACATTCCCACCAATAGTATAGGAGGGTTCCTTTTCACCACACCCTTTCCAGCATTTACTTTTTCTAGCTTTTTTGATGATGGCGATTCTGACCGGTGTGAGGTGATACCTCATTGTAGCTTTGATTTGCATTTCTCTAATAATTAGTGATGTTGAGCATCTTTTCATGTGCCTGTTGGCCATGCTGTCTGTATGTCTTCCTTGGTGAAATGTCTCTGTAGGTCTTCTGCCCATTTTTAAAATGGATTGTTTGTTTTTTTGATACTGAGCTCCATGAGCTGTTTGTATATTTTGGAAATTAATCCTTTGTCTGTTGTTTCATTTGTAAATATTTCTCCCATTCTGAGGGTTGTCTTTTTGTCTCGTTTATGGTTTTCTTTGCTGTGCAAAAGCTTTTAATTAAGTCCCATTTGTTTATTTTTGGTTTTATTTCTGTTACTCTAGGAGGTGGGTCAAAAAAGATCGTCCTGTGGTTTATGTCAAAGAGTGTTTTTCCTATGTTTTCCTCTAAAAGTTTTATAGTGTCTGGTCTTACATTTAAGTCTTTAATCCATTTGGAGTTTATTTTTGCATATAGTGTTAGGTAGTGTTCTAATTTCATTCTTTTATAGCTGTCCAGATTGTCCAGATTTCCCAGCATCACTTATTGAAGAGGCTGTCTTTTCTCCATTGTATGTTCTTGCCTCCTTTGTTGTAAATTAGGTGCCCATATGTGCGTGGGTTTATCTCTGGGCATTCTGTCCTGTACCATTGATCTATATTTCTGTTTTTGTGCCAGTACCATACTGTCTTGATTACTGTAGCTTTGTGGTATAGATTGAAACCGGGGAGCCTGATTCCTCCAACTCCGTTTTCCTTTCTCAAGATTGCTTTGGCTATTCGGGGTATTTTGTGTTTCCATATGAATTGTAAGATTTTTTTATTCTAATTCTGTGAAGAATGCCATTGGTAGTTTGATAGGGGTTGCATTGAATCTGTAGATTGCTTTGGGTAGTATAGTTATTTTCAAAATACTGATTCTTCCAATCCAAGAACATGGTACATTTCTCCATCTGTTTATGTCGTCTTTGATTTCTTTCATCAGTGTCTTGTAGTTTTCTGAGTACAAGTCTTTCATCTCCTTAGGCAGGTTTATTCCTAGGTATTTTATTCTTTTTGTTGCAATGGTAAATGGGGGTGTTTGATTTTTCATTGTTGGTGTATAGGAATATTTCTGTGCATTAATTTTGTATCCTGCAACCCTACCAAATTCATCAGTTCTAGTAGTTTTCTGGTAGCATCTTTAGGATTTTCTATGTATAGTATCATTGTCATTGGCAAAAAGTGACAGTTTTACTTCTTCTTTTCCAATTTGTATTCCTTTTAGTTCTTTTTCTTCTCTGATTGCTGTGGCTAAGACTTCCAAAACTGTGTTGAATAAGAGTGGCAAGAGTAGACATCTTGTCTTGTTCCTGATCCTAGTGGAAACTCTTTCAGTTTTTCACCATTGAGTATGATGCTCACTGTGGGTTTGTCATATATGGCCTTTATTATGTTGAGGCAAGTTCCCTCTATGCCCATTTCTGGAGAGTTTTTATCATAAATGGGTGTTGAATTTTGTCAAAAGCTTTTTTTTCATCTATTGAGATGATCATATGGTTTTTCTCCCTTAATTTGTTAATATGGTGTATCACATTGATTGATTTGCATATATTGAAGAATCCTTGCATCCCTGGGATAAATCCCACTTGATCCTGGTGTATGACCCTTTTAATGTGCTGTTGGATTCTGTTTGCTAGTATTTTGTTCAGGATTTTTGCATCTATGTTCATCAGTGATATTGGTCTATAATTTTCTTTTTTTGTGATATCTTTTTCTGGTTTTGGTATCAGGGTGATGGTGCCTTTGTAGAATGAATTTGGGAATGTTTCTCCCTCTGCAATTTTTTGGAAGAGTTTGAGAAGATTCAGTGTTAGCTCTTCTCTAAATGTTTGATAGAATTTGCCTGTGAAGCCATCTGGTCCTGGACTTTTGTTGGAAGATTTTTAATTACAGTTTCAATTTAAATACTTGTGATAGGTCTGTTATTGTCTAATTCTTCCTGGTTCAGTCTTGGAAAATTGTACCTTTCCAAGAGTTTGTCCATTTCTTCGTGGTTGTCCATTTTATTGGCATATAGCTGTTTGTAGTAGTCTCTTATAATCCTTTGCATTTCTACAGTGTCAGTAGTGATTTCTCCTTTTTCATTTCTGATTTTATTGATTTGCATCCTCCCTTTTTTTCTTATGAGTCTGGCTAAGGGTTTATCAATTTTATCTTCTCAAAGAACCAGCTTTTAGTTTTATTGATCTTTGCTATTGTTTTATTCATTTCTATTTCATTTACTTCTACAGTGATCTTTATTATTTCTTTCCTTCTACTAACTTTGGGTTTTCTTTGTTGTTCTTTCTCTAGTTGCTTTAAGTGTAGGGTTAGATTGTTTATTTGAGATTTTTCTTGTTTCTTGAGATGAGATTGAATTGTTGTAAACTTCCCTCTGAGAATTGCTTTTGCTGCATCCCATAGGTTTTGGGTCGTTGTTTTTCATTGTCATTTGTTTGTATGTATTTTTTCTTTGATTTCTTCAGTGATCTCTTGGTTATTTAGTAGTGCACTGTTTAGCCTCCATGTGTTTGTGTTTCTTACAGTTTTCTTTCTGTAATTGATTTCCAATCTCATAGCAATGTGGTCAGAAAAGATGCTTGATATGACTTCAATTTTCTTAAATTTTCCAAGGCTTGATTTGTGACCCAAGATGTGATCTATCCTGGAGAACGTTTCATGTGCACTTGAGAAGAAAGTGTATTCTGCCACTTTTGGGTGGAATGTTCTATAAATATCAATTACATCTATCTGGTCTATTGTGTCATTTAAAGCTTGTGTTTCCTTATTTATTTTCTGTTTTATCTGTTCATTGGTATAAGTGGGGTGTTAAAGTCCCCTACTATTATTGTGTTACTGTCGATTTCTCCTTTCATGGTTGTTAGTATTTGCCTTATGTATTGGGGTGCTCCTATGTTGGGTGCATAAACACTTGTTATTGTTATTATATTCTTCTTGGATTGATCCTTTGATCATTATGTAGTGTCCCTCCTTATCTCTTGTAACAGTCTTTATTTTAAAGTCTATTTTATCTGATATGAGTATTGCTACTCCAGCTTTCTTTTGATTTCCATTTGCATGGAATATCTTTTTCCATCCCTTCCCTTTCAGTCTGTATGTATCCCTACATCTGAAGTGGGTCTCTTGTAGACAGCATATATATGGGTCTTGTTTTTGTATCCATTCAGCCAGTCTGTGTCTTTTGGTTGGGGCATTTAATCCATTTACATTCAAGGTTATTATTGATATGTATGTTCCTATTACCATTTTCTTAATTGTTTGGGGCTTGTTTTTGTGGGTGTTTTTCTTCTCTTGTGTTTCCCACTTAGAGAAGTTTCTTTAGCATTTGTTGTAACGCTGGTTTGGTGGTGCTGAATTCTCTTAGCTTTGTTTGTCTGAAAAGCTTTTGACTTCTCCATTGACTCTGAATGAGATCCTTGCTGGGTAGAGTAATCTTGGTTGTAGGTTTTTCTCTTTCATCACTTTAAGTATATCCTGCCACTCCCTTCTGGCCTGCAGAATTTCCACTGAAAAATCAGCTGATAAAATTATGGGGATTCCTTTGTATGTTATTTTTTGTTTTTCCCTTGCTGCTTTTAATATTTTTTCTTTGAATTTAAGTTTTATTAGTTTGATTAATATGTGTCTTGGTGTGTTTTTCCTAGGGTTTATCCTGTATGGGACTCTCTGTGCTTCCTGGACTTGGGTGACTATTTCCTTTCCTATATTAGGGAAGTTTTCCACTATAATCTCTTCAAGTATTTTCTCAGACCCTTTCTTTTGCTCTTCTTGTTCTGGGACCCCTATAATTCGAATGTTGGTGTGTTTAGTGTTGTTAGAGAGGTCTCTGAGATTGTCTTCAATTCTTTTCATTCTGTTTTCTTTATTCTTCTCCTTGGCAGTTATTTCCACCATTTTGTCTTCCAGCTCACTTATTCGTTCTTCTGCCTCTGTTATTGATTCCTTCTAGTGTATTTTTCATTTCAGTTATTGTGTTGTTCATCTGTTTGTTCTTTAGTTCTTCTAGATCTTTGTTAAGCATTTCTTGTATTTTCTCAATCCATGCTTCCATTCTATTTCCATGATTCTGGATCATCTTTACTATCATGACTGAATTTTTTTTCAGGTAGATTGCTTATTTCCTCTTCATTTATTTGGTCTTGTAGGTTTTAACCTCACTCCTTCACCTGTGACATATTTTTTTGCCGTCTCATTTTTTTTTTTTTTTTATGAGTGGGATTGTGTTCCTGTTTTACTGGTTGTTTGGCGTGAGGCGTCCAACCCTGGAGTTTGTAGGCTATTGGGTAGAGCTGGGTGCTGGTGCTGCTATGGGGACCTCCGTGACACCTCACTCCGATGAATATTCCTTGGGGTCTGAGGTTCTCTGTTAGTCCAGTGGTTTGGACTCGGAGCTCCCACTGTAGGAGCTTCCCCCCAACCCCAGGCTTGCAAATCAAGATCCCGCAAGCCATGTGGGAAGGAAAAAAAAAAAAACAAAAAACAAAGTAAAAAATAAAATTAGACTAGGAACCTAACAGACATGTTATAAAGAATGTAAAAATAAAAATAGAGATGAATCAAAAACTGGAAGGTACATCAGTACCGCAATAGTAAAAAAGAGGAGGGAAAGGAAAAAAGGGGGGGAAGGCCTTGGCTGTGGGGGGCGGGGCCTAAGCAAGGGCGAGGTCTGGGTGGTGGGCGGGGACAATGCTCAGGACCCACAGGGCTGGAAAAGGCCCTGGAGGCTGTGGGGGGGTAGGGCTTAAGCTCAAGGAACAGAAGGGGCCCAGGCATGCCCCCCACCCCAGTCTCAGAGGGCAGGGGACCTCACCTGGGAGCCCAGCAGGCTTCCTGTGCTCGAGTGGATGGGGCAAACGCCCTCCTCTCCTCTCCTGCTCCTCCTGGAGGGCCCCTCCCGCCTGCTTCTCCTGATTTCCCAGGCCTCAGGGGCACCAATCTTGTCTGGCCTCCACTTTTCCTCTCCCCTCGGTCCCCCTACATCCTACCAGTTCACTTTGGGGTTCCTCCCATCTCCTTGAGGGTCAGAGCCCCCCACTAGCGACCAGGGAGGCACCCTAGTTGTGGGGAGACACTAACTCCACGTCTTCCCACACCGCCATCTTGACTCCTCCCCACATGCTTTCTTAAAAGAGCAATTCCAAAGAAGACTCTTAGGCTCAAATCAAACACAAAATTAAAACCAGCTTTGGGTTTCCCTGGTGGCACAGTGGTTGGGAGTCCACCTGCCAATGCAGGGGACACGGGTTCGTGCCCCAGTCCGGGAGGATCCTGCATGCTGTGGAGCGGCTGGGCCTGTGAGCCATGGCCACTGGGCCTGCGCGTCCGGAGCCTGTGCTCCACAGTGGGAGAGGCCACAGTAGTGAGAAGCCCGTGTACTGCAAAAAAAAAAAATTAAAACCAGCTTTAAACGTGCTTAACTTTAGTAGAAATCAATGTGAAGCCTTCAGAAATTTTAACTGACTTTAACTTCCTGCTTTGTATTTATTTTCTTTACTGATAGTCCATATAGGAAGACCCAGCAATTAATATGATTATTAGAAGAGGGTTTATTCAGATCTGCTGTCTGCTGCTGTAACTATATGGCACATATTGGTAACTTATCAGAATCCACAGTTTACCTCTTTTCATATCATTAATACCTCATAATCGGATTCAGAAGTTTAGTATTACTTTAACAAATGTGAAATGTACTCAGGAATGGGAACAAGATTTTATATATGTAAATAATCTACATGTTTGTTACATTCCACCATAGATTTTACCTTAAAATACCTAATGCAGTTACAGTACATCAGAGTGAAGACAGATGCTTTATACTTGTACGTTTTCTGAAACTGGGGCTTACTTTATGAAGGAAACTTGGCTTAATAATTAGAACTTTCATGTTAACCAAGTTTGGGGCACTTATTTTATACAGTCTCAAATTTTAAGATTAAACACAATTTCAATCAATATTTATACTGAGCAAAAATTATGTCTGGTTCTCTCTTCTATAAAACCATCAATCTACTTACTACATTTCTGAGCTTATAGTTAACTTTACAGTCTTTATATTATTATATAAGTAACATACACTTGCAGAGCTTAGAAGTCAAACCCTGCTAAAAAGACTTGTGCCAAAAGTGGCCCCTAACCCCAGCTCAGAGGCATCACTTTCAGCTCTTCTGTTCTTTTTTAAATTGTTTACTTTTAAAACCACTTTACTGAGGTATGATTGATATGTAAAAAGCTGTACGTTTTTAATGTATACAACTCGATGAGTTTGGGAATAAGAACACGCCATGAAAGCATCACCACCGTCAAGGCTGTTGACAAATCCGTCACCTCCCAGTTTCCTCCCACCCCCTTTAACAGTAGTATTTTGCATGTGTGTGGTAACAACACATGATCTGCATGTTTTAAGTATACAGTCATACTGTTAGCTACAGGCACTGTGCTGAATAGATCTCCAGTACTTATTTTTGCAAGGTAAGTTAGTTCTGGCCCCTTACAGTCACACACACACACACACACACACACACATACACACACACACACACACACACACACACACACACACACACACACACACACACACACACACACACACACACACACACACACACACACACACTATCACTGTAGGGAAAGTGAGACCGTGCTTTGTGGGCTGCAACATGGCAGTGATCAGTAGAACAGGTGATGAGCCAGTGAGATGCTGGCCTGGGGTCAGCCTGATAATGAGATGGCTTGGGCCATGAGCAAGCAGCATGCTTAAGTTGATCACAAGCCAGTTTCATCAGTTGACCTACAATACCTGAAACTCCCCAAAGTGGATGACCAAATCTACTCTGAGTTCTGGGGAAATTTTGAGCAGCTCAGGATAGATGTATTGGACCCAGAAGAGCTCAAATCAGAACCAGCTGAAAAAGGAAAATAGTTAAAGAACAAGGGCTTTATGTAGTTATAATAAACTAATAAAAGTGGAGGCCATTCTACTAGAAGTTTCATAGGACCCACACTCATTCTGTCTTCCTACACTGTGGTGCAGTCTTAGAGATACGTCCTGATTTGATCAAAAGTGAACTGTGTGTTTGCTTCTTGCTTTTCTTGTTATTTAGAGGTGATTTTTCAAGAGAAAGTTGAAGATGTCTTTTCTCTATCTTAAAAGTAGAAATCCTAGTGCACGCTAAATTGTGCTCCCAAAGTCTATGTAAGTAAAAAAAAAAACAAAGTTACATCACCTTTTTTTCATCATCTCATGTGCAGATGAAGGGATTGAAGATTCCCTTAATATTTTTAGCCGAATCTTAAAAGGTACAAAATATTTGCCATCTATTTCAAATGCCATCTATTTTAAAAGGAGCATATTTGTAGGATTTTATTTTTTAGGAGCTCCAAATACACACTAAATTAAGCTCCATAGCTAAACAAAAATTTTAAGCATTTGGAAAATTATGTGCATTATAAATTCATATTCACAACCACCTAACAATGTATCTAGTTCGTTTTCTATGCAAATTATTCCAAACTTAGTTATACCAGGTGTGGAATCTAAAAAGACTATATGCACATAATTAAGTGTATAAAAGATAGGTGAAGGGAGACTATAAAACAGAATACCTGATTACTTGAGAAGTCACAGTCTGTCTTCAATATTTGAAATTGAGTTTGGCCCTATAATTTTTCCCACACAGTCTTAACTTGGGCCATTTAATTTTTATTTTCAAACAAAGAATGGTGCTAGAAATTTTTTTATTGAGGTATAACTGACATAAACATTAGTTTCAGGTGTACCACAGAATGGTTCAGTATTCACATATACTGTGAAATGATCACCATAAACCTAGTTAACATCTGTCACTATACACAGTCACAAAAATTCTGTTTAACAGTGCTGTACATAACACCCCATGACTTATAACACTTATAACAGGAAGTTATACTTATTTTATAACAGGAAGCTAGTACCTTTTGAATCCCTTCAGCCATTTTGCTCACCCCTCACCTCCCACCTCTGGCAACCACCAATCTGCTCTCTGTCTCTATGAGCTTGGTTTTTTTCTTGTTGTTTTCTGTTTTTCCTAGATTACACATAGTAAGATCATACAGTACTTGTCTTTCCTGTCTGACTTACTTCACTTAGTATAATGCCCTCAAGTCCATCCATGATGTTGCAAATAGCAAGACTTCCTTCTTTTTATGGAATAATATTCCACTGTGTGTGTATGTGTGTGTGTGTGTATCACATCTTCTTTATCCATTAATCCATCAGTGGACACTTAGGTTGTTTCCATATCTTCACTATTGTAAATAATGCTGCAATGAGCACGGGGCTGCATATATCTTTTTAAAAGAGATAGTATTTTCATTTTCTTCAGATAAATACCCAGAAGTGGAGTTGCTGGATCATACAGTAGTTCTATTTTTAATTTTTTGAGGAACCTCCATACTGTTTTCCATAGTGGCTGCACCAATTTCACTTATACCAACAGTGCACAAGGGTTCCTGTCTCCACATTCTCACCAAAACGTGTTATTTCTTGTTTATTTGATAATAGCCATTCTAACAGGTGTGTGATATCTCATTATGGTCTTGATTTGCATTTCCCTGATGATTAGTGATGTTGAGCATCTTTTCATGGCCATCTCTGTGTAGTCTTTGGAAAAATGTCTCTTCAGGTCCTCTGCCCATTTTTTAATCAATTTTTGTTGTTTTTTTGTTTTTTGCTACTGAGTTGTATGAGTTCTTTTTACGTTTTGGATTATTCCCTTATCAGAAATATAAGTTGGAAATATTTTCTCCAATCTAGTAGGTTGCCTTTCCATTTTGTTGACGGTTTACTTTGCTGTGCAGCTTTTTAGTTTGATGTAGTCCCACTTGTTTTTGCTTTTGTTGCCTTTGCTCTTGGTGACAAATCCAAAAAGCCATCGCCAAAACCGATGTCAAGGAGCTTACCCCCTTTTTTCCCCCCTAGTTTTATGGTTTCAGGTATTTCACTCAAATCTAATCCATTTTAATTTTTTATATGATGTAAGATAGTAGTCGTTTCATTCTTTTCCCTGCAGCTGTCCAGTTTTCCCAACACTGTTTATTGAAGACACTATCCCTTCCCCATTGTATAATCTTGGCTCCTTTGTCATAAATTGGCCATATATTTGTGGGTTTCTGTTCTGTTCCATTGATCTACGTGTCTATTTTTATGCCAATACCATTCTGTTTTAATTACTATAGGCTTAAAATCAGGAAGTGTGATGCCTCCAGCTTTGTTCTTTCTCAGTATTTCTTTGGCTATTTGAGTTCTTTGTGGTTCCATACAAATTTTAGGTCTGTTCTGTTTTTGTGAAAAATGCCATGGGAATTTTGATAGGAATTGCATTGAATCCATAGATTGCTTCGAGTAATGTGAACATTTTAACAATATTAATTCTTCCTATCCATGTGCACAGAATATCTTCCCATTTATTTGTGTCTTCTTCAGTTTCTTTCATCAGTATTTTATAGTTTTAATAGGTCTTTCACCTCCTTGGTTATATTTATCCCAAAGTATTTTATTCCTTTTGATGCAATTATAAAAGGGATTTCCTTAATTCCTCTTTCTCATAGTTCTTTATTAAGGTATAGATTCACAACAGATTTTTACATGTTGATTTGTATACTGCAACTTTACTGAATTCATTTATTCTAAGTTTTTTGGTGGAGTCTTTAGGGTTTTCTGTAAATAATGTGTTACCTGCAAATAGTGAAGTTTTACTTTTTTCCTTTGCAATTTGGATGCCTTTTATATATTTATTTAGCCTAATTGCTCTAGGGCTTCCAATACTATGCTGAATAAAAGTGGTGAGAGTTGGCATTCTTGTTTTGTTCCTGATCTTGGAGGAAAAGCTCTTAGCTTTCAACCACTGAGTATGATGTTGGCTCTGAGCTTGTCATATGTGGCCTTTATTCCCTCTAAACCCACTTTGTTAAGAGTCATCACAAATGAATGTTGGATTTTGTCGAATGCTTTTTCTCCATCTATTGAGATGATATGATTTCTATCCTTCATTTTCATTTGCAGATATTGAATCACCCTTGCATTCCTGAAGTTAAATTCCACTTCATCATGGTGTATTAGCCTTTTAATGTATTGCTGAGTTCACTTTGATAATATTTTGTTGAGGATTTTTTGTTCATCAGGGATATTGGCCTGTAGTTTCTCTTTTTCTCTGGCATCTTTGCCTGGTTTTAGTATCAGAGTAACGTGGCATGCGTCAGAATCACCTGGAGGCCTTGCTAAAACTCTGATTGTGGGGATCCACTCTACACATTTTGGATTCCATAGAACTGGAGTGGAGCCCTGTAATTTGTATTTCTCTCAAGTTCCCAGTGATGTTGGTTGCTAATGTGGAGACCAAACTGAGAACCACTGATCAATGATTATCCTCAGTTTCTTCCCTGCAGTTTAGGAGAAACATGTAGTACTTCTCTCCTTTCCCACAAGTTTCACTTTGCACTCTTGATTCCATCTTCATCCCCATTCTGCAATTATTTACTCTATTCCCAGCACCTCCAATCTCTTTCTCTATGCATCGACTTCTCACCTTCTGCTTTCTTGATGCATAGACTTCCATTTTTAAAACACAAAACAAGTGACCCATCTATCATTTCTGTGTCTCGTGCATCTACCTGTTCACTGCCAAGTTTCTAAATGGAATATCTTTGAATCAAAACCTCTGCATTCTCTTACTTTTCTCCATTACTCGGATGATCTCTAATCAATTAGAGTCCTAGCAGGAAACAGCACTCTCAACTTGGGTAAATTACTGAAGGACTCTTTATAATGTGGGCAGGATATAGGGAAACTACAATGAATACTGCAGTAACCTGAGCTAGAAATAATGGGAGATCTTTTGCCATTCCTAGAACTGAATGGGTGAAGGGAAACAGAATCTGGAGAGAAGAGTGCTGTGTGGAGAGTGAGCTACCTGATAGGAGCCTGTGAGATGTGTGGCCCATAGCAACACCATGGAGGTAAAGGGCAGGAAAAAAAAAAAGCTTTATCTTTCCTCCCGTCAATATGCCAGTATTCTGCTAGTGTTCCAAACCGGCTAATGTAACCAGAAGCCAGAGGTTGCCTGACCCTGGCTGGTAAATAAGCTGACTGGTAAAGTCCTAGAGTTCAACTCCACAAGACATAGTAGAGGGGAGAAGAACAGAGAATGGATCTGAGGTGCAAACAGAATATATCCAGCACAGTCCACTCCTTTGCTTCTTCAGCATCTATTCTTGTCCTTTATTTAGGCAACAAATTTATGTCTGCAACATAGTAAACAGAGTCCCGTAAGCTACCGTTTCATAAGAGGTTGATGTCAATTCAGTCATACTCTTCTCATGAATACAATGGAACTTTCATATGTTAGATGATAAGACATGTCTCAAATTTAAAGGACTGAAACAGTAAAAAATAAGTATTCCAAATTTAACAAAATTAAATTAGAAATCAACAACAAAAGGATATTGGGGGAAATTCACAAATATTTTGAAATTAAACAATATACTTTTTAGATAATCCATGGTTCAAAGAAGAAATCAAGAGGAAATTAGAAAGTATTTTGAACTGAATGAAAATGAAAACACAACATATACAAATTTATGTAATGCAGCTAAAGCAGTGCTTACCAGCAAATGTACAGCTTTAAATGCCTATGTTTTGGAAAGAAGAAAGACCTTAAATCAATAATCTAAGCTTAAACAGCTAGAAAAAGAACAGCAAATTAAAGCTAAAGCAAGCAGGAAAAAAGGAAATAATAGGGCTTCCCTGATGGCGCAGTGGTTGAGAGTCCGCCTGCCGATGCAGGGGACATGGGTTCGTGCCTCAATCCGGGAGGATCCCACATGCCGCGGAGTGGCTGGGCCCGTGAGCCATGGCCGCTGAGCCTGCGTGTCCGGAGCCTGTGCTCCACAACAGGAGAGGCCACAACAGTGAGAGGCCCTCGTACCGCAAAAAAAAAAAAAAAAAAAAAAAAAAAGGAAATAATAAAGATCAGGGTTGAAACAAGGGAGATGCAGGCAAACTAGGGAAAGATCAGAAGGATCCACAACGTTGGTTCTTTGAACAGAATAAAATTGATATGATCAAAGAAAAAAAGAGAAATGGACTACCAAAATCAAGAATGAAAGGGGGGACCTCACCACCAACTCTGCACGAATTAAAAGGATTAGAAGTAAATGCTATGAACAACTTTATGCCAACAAACTAGACAATTTAGAAGAACTGGAAAAATTCCTAGACACACAAATTACTGAAACTGACTCAAGAAGACAGAAAATCTCAATAGACTTACATATAACATGTAAAGAGAAAGAAACTGAATTAATAATTTAAAACCGTTCCACAAAGAAAAGTCCATAACCAGATGGCTTCACTGGTTCATTCTATCAAATATTTAAATAATACCAATCATTTATCAACATCCAGAACACAGAGGAAAAGGGACTACTTCTTAAATCACTCCATAAGGCCATTATTAAACTAATTCTAAAGCTAGAAAAAGAGAGCAAAAGAAAAACCACAGACCAATATCATGAATTATAGAAACAGAAATCCTCCATGAAATACCAGCGAATCAAATCCAGCACCTCTTTCCAAGAGGCTGTTAATGGTCCATAGCTTGACTTACTGGTAAATCACTGAAGTAAACCTTTTTGTCTTGTGTTACGGTTCAAGATTTTGAAGATTTAAACACAAGAAAGAAAAAAGTGCCGAGCCTATGCCTTCAAACTATAAGTAAAAGTAAAAGACAAACAGAAAAACAAAAATAATGGCAGAATTTGACAAGTTCCCTAAAAGATATAAAGTGTTGAGAGGAAATGGGAACATAATTGATCCATGTATACTAATACTTTATTTTGGTTTACTTCTGAGGAGGTATGAGAAGGAAAAAACAAAGTTTATAAGGAAAATAAAATTGGGGCTGCCTTTATCATGGATGGGTAGAATTTCAATAGGTGAAGAGAAAGAAAGATTTAGGTAGAGATCTACATGAGCAAAGCTTGAAGCCTATTTGGGAGACACATCAGGTCAGGTTTGGCTCCACCACTATGTGTATAGATTAAAAAAAAAGAAATCACTGGAAGCCCAAGCTGAGGAAATATGAACTTAAAGTGTAGAGGGAGTAACTTAAGTTTTCAGAGCAGGAAGATATGCTTTGGGGGTATTAGTTTGAGAGTTGAAGAATTTAATGTCTTGGACCAGGAAACAGAGAATGGGGTGGCAGTTAAGGGACTCAGCAATTAAGGGACTTAAGCAGTTAAGTAGACCACTTTCTCGACCTTTCAGGAGTTGGTGAGGTCAAAACTATTTTCATAACATGTTACCTGCCTTTTGCAATCTCAGTCTTTCAAGTTTCCAGACACTATGACATTTGTTTTCACAACAGACTAAATGTGGAAACAGATATGAGAATGTAGGAGTCCTCTATTAAACCAGACAGTAAAGGCCTAAACCTGAAATACTGAGTTACATATTTTCATATATATAAAAATATAAAACAAGCTCACTCTTCTAATTTTGTTTTGTAAAACAGTTACATTTTCATTAAAAATTTTGTTAGTATGTGTTGGCTTATTTTTAAACGAACTAAATTTTAAAGTTTATTCTAATCTGCAGTACATTATATATGATAGATATGTAATGAATATAAACAAAAGCTCTTTGGGGTCCTCAATAATTTTAATCAGTATAAAGGGATCCTGACACCAAAAAGTTTGAGAACTTTCAGAAAAACTTCAGGACCTAAAACAGTAGTAGTAATGTGAATGAAATGAAAAAAATTAGATAAAAGATATTGCAGAGACAGAACTGACAGGAGTTGGACAATAAATGTGGGGACAAAATGGGGAAAGAGACAAAGAAACCAAAAGTTTAACCTTAATGACTTAGGAGAATGACAGACTAAGAGATAAGGAAATAAAAAGATCAGAGAGTTTGGAAAAGGCAAGAATTCAGTTTTGACACAAATAGCCAAGCAGCCAAGTAGAGACATACAAGGAAATGAAATATATATAGGGTCTAAAATATAGTTTGATGGTCATGTGTATAGGAAAGACCAGGTTGTTTTGGCATCTTACACGACTGAACATCACCTCAAGCAAAAAAGATATACATCAACATTACCATGAATATCTTGGATCACTTGTCCCCAGTTCCCTGGTGGGAGGCTGCTGCAGTTTCTTCTGAAAATAGTTCTTAAATTGATAATTCTGGAAGCTTCTGGGTTATATGTATTTTTACTAAGTGCTTTTTAGTATTTTCTTAGTCTTGGCTAAATGCTACAGACAATTAGTAATTTCTAAGAGGCAGTCTGGTGTAGTTGTAGGTGGACCAGACTGAAAAGACAGAAGATTTCAATCTCATTAGTCACTTTCTCTGGAGTTCATGCTCTTCAATTTATATAATAAAGTGAATATACAGGGTTAATCTACAAGGTTTCTTCAGATCTAAAATTTTATGAATCAGGACTTCCCTGCTGGTGCAGTCCTGATTCATAAGAATCTGCCAGCCAATGCAGGGGACATGGGTTCAATCCCTGGTCCGGGAAAATCCCACACTCAGCAGAGCAACTAAGCCTGTGCGCCACAACTACTGAGCCTGCGCTCTAGAGCCCACAAGCCACGACTACTGAGCCCACGTGCCACAACTACTGAAGCCTGTGCTCCATAACAAGAGAAGCCACCTCAATAAGAAGCCCGTGCACCACAATGAACAGTAGCCCCTGCTTGCCACAACTAGAGAAAGCCGGCGCACAGCAATGAAGACCCAACGCAGCCAAAAAAATAAAGTTTTATGAATCAGCTATCAACCCCCTCATCATGAACTAAAAAATACAACCCAGCCTCCAAAAGAGTACAGAACCAACCAAGATATTAACTAGCAATACCTTTTTCAACTGACTATCTGTTGTTGTTCCTCTATAAAGACTGTCTACAATTTATTTTAAAAGCCACCTGTTTAGACTTTACGAGAAGTCCTGAATCCTAGTATTTTGTCAACAAATACGACTTTACCTGACTGGTCTTGATTTTGCAAATGTTACGCATATTCTGCTCTGACACCTCTACCCCCAGTCCCAATTCCCCATCCAATCAATACCTTTCTAGGCTAAGGAGTTCTATGCAATCTTAAAAACCTCTTCATCCCACTGATCCCTTAAATTGCCCATTTCTAGAGTCTTAAGACTTTCTTAAAGTCATGGGATTAAAGATGAGTTAATTATTGTAGGCAGAATAATGTTAAGGAAAAAACCCATCACTTTCCTGGGCTTTTTGGTCACAGTGTATCAGGTTGCTATCTTCACGTAGTTTATAGCAGTGCTTACCACCTTTCATTTTACTAGCAAAAGAACTTTTTTCTCCCAAACGAATACCCCACTATATAAAACAGGTCGTAAAGTGCAATTGCTCTGAATGAGGTTTGTGAAGACCTAAAACCCCAGAGACTGGTCAACCCTGGCCCCTCCTTCACATCCCACTCACCAAAGGCCCTTAGGGTGCTTCCGAGGCAGCATGGAGTACACGAAAATCATCACTTCATGGCATCTTTAAAGATGCCAAGAAGTATGGAAGAATCAAAGGTTCAAATGAAATAAATCAGTTACTTCAGAAAATCTCTTTACAGCAACATCCATAAAACATTATAAAATACATTGCTTCTCAATTTACTCAAACATACAGGTGCACTTTAGGAAAACTGCCCTTTTTTAAGTAGTTAAGGAATGGATACAGCATCAACTTCAACAAATACTGGCTACAATATATGATATTAGGAATCATTATTAATTCCTCCTATAATAGATGTCAATATAGTATAAGATATCAAACACACAGTAACAGTGACATGGATCAAGATTATTTTTTATTGCACATTTGCTTACAAGTTTGCTGCTCTGGGTGGAGCTAAAGCTCAAGTGTTGAGTTAATTTCAGCCATATTTTCATCAACCTAATTATAGCAGTGATTTGCCTGTATGTTCCCCTTGGCTTATTATTTCTCAGAAACATTAACTTTCCCAATTTGTCTAGGTGCTGAAGCACAGATTTAACTTTTTTTTTTTAATTTAACCACTCAAAAACAACCCAAACAGCATACTGTAAAGAAAACAATGTTTATGTCTATTCATATAATCCAGGCTCAGAGAATTTCTGATTATGTAACATTGTAAAGGTAACTGTAAACCAACCTTCTTCCAAACTATTCAATTCTTATATGTATAATTAAGCATTTATTTTAGAAAACTGTAACACTTTCAGAAATGGATTCTGTCACAATAAGGCCGCCTCTCCTCATCCAAAAACAATCCCCACAATGACTCCAAATCTTGTAAGAAACTATTATTTTAGACTAAGCTGCTCAGAATAGTATTCTTATTTCCTTTCCACCATACTCCACAGTTCAATGCAAAATGGAGAATGTGCTGTTGAAACCGAAATAAAATGGCATTCAAGCAGCTCAGGCTTTAAAAATCAGGCCAGAACGTTCAAAGCCTGATGAAAAAGACACAAGAATGGAGGCATAACTACTATAGCAAACGCAAAATTTTGGCCATTAATGGATCAAAAGTAATGGCTGACACTCCTACTTAAAGCTCATCAATGTCACACTAAAAAAAAACATGATATTTGGCAAAAATCTTCTAAATTATTTATCCCAAATTCTCAAATGGAAAGTTATTTTTAATGCATCACTCTTAAATTTTACACTTCAATCACTCATGTTTTCCTTTTAAGACTATTCAGAAAAATAGTTCTATTTAAATAAGTTTTTCCTCTCACACATTTTTACACAAAAGGTTACTAAAATCACAATTCTGAGGGATTTCATTTTAATCATACAAACAGTATATGCTTAAAGTTCAGTAAAGAAATTAAATCCTTTCTTATTCTATCTAGAATGATCTGTTACCAAACTTGTAAGAACTCTTTTCCCATAGCATTTATTTATAACAGTCACAACTTATGAAAATCGTATCTCAACTCCATGGTGAACTAGCATCCATGCTTATTCCACATAGGTACTGCCAGTGGTCCCTGCGGTGTCCTTTCAACAATGACAAACTCATCAGGGTTGCCAAATGCTTCATAGAAAACCAATAAATCTTGTATCGCACGCTCCTCAATCTGAAAGGAGGAAGGAAAAAAGAGAAGTTGCTTTACTCCTTCAATTATAAACTGAGCAGGATCCTATTAGCTTTCCGATTTCCTTTTGTGGAACTACCACTTTCTGTGCATACAAAACAGTGGAATAGGTATCCTGTTATCCCCTTCGAAAGGAGAAGGGTTGAGGCCTGAGTTAGAATAATCAGATACCCACCTTCCCTTGATTTTAATCTAGAGCAAGGAAAAAGAAACTGAAGATGGCTGTTGGAATCCATTCATTCCAATTGCTCATCCTGTGAGATACTTTCTGTTGTTGTATAAGTCTAGTTCTTTAAGCTCTTTAGGACAACTGTGAGTCTTGTCTGTTTCCTAAGCCTGGCTATCTGGTTTTCAGCTAAGTCTGTGGAATCTCAGTGTCTCTCAAGAAAGTTCTCTTCTCCTTAAGTTAGCCTGACTTGGTGTCTGTGGCTTACAACCTAAGAACTCTTACTGATACAGAATCCAGGTGTAGAGCTAGATAATGCCAAGTTCTCTACTGGTCACTTTCAAAAACAGTCCAAAGCATCACCAGTGCTAAAAATATTAGCTTTAGCACAATTTATTAGTTGTAAATTAATTATCCTGAATACCTTCAATTAATACTTGCTGAATGCTTCAGTTTTGTTTTACATTGCACTCACATTTTAATGTGATAAATACATGCACCTCTGCAAAGCAAACAAAGAGAATTTTCTTAAGACCTAAGAATGAAATGTAGTATAGTTCTTACCCTAAATTAAACCCAAATAAGCATGTTATTTACCTGAATCAAAGCCAAGGGTTTTTCTCGACTTCTGATAAGAGCTGCTTCCTGCTGTAGCTCTTCTTCTACAATAGATGCAAAAGTGACTGGCGCTAGCACGGAAGGAGCAGGCAATGAAGAACACAGCCAGGGACTGAAAGAACAGGAATTATGAGTTTTCATTCATCTTGCCAAATTTTGCACACAAAATCTCCTCTGAAATACTCTTTAACAGTGTTACGTTTTTTCCTTGTGACCTATAATATAAGGGGACCTGGAAGCTTTTGCATTCAACTTACAGAATGACAAAGTGACAAACAGAAACAAGGAGAACTAATATTTTCTTTGGATTGGTGCTGTAGAGAAAACTTTGGAAACACCAAAAACTGGAATGGAGCTAAGCTATATAAGTAAACAGAAAGGTAGCTCAAACTGTGGAGCAGAAAGTATTCAGATAAGACATTCTACTATTCCCAATTTCTTAATATTCTCTCTCAGTGCTAAAAAGCAGTCTAGCTTTGAGGTCCCAAAGCTAATCAATTAACCTTACTTGGGACTATCTAGAAGTGGTACCCCTATGGTTACCTATCTAGAAGTGGTACACCTATGGTTGCCCTCTGGTCCTGGGGAACCGTGAGTAGAACATCTGCAAAACAAAAACTGAAGATTAAAGCTTCTAGTACCATTAATAAAATTGCTTATTAATAGAAATACAGAGGAGGAATTGCAAGGCCCTGACTCAGAAGACAAATTAATATATGCAATCAGACTTACCTGTGAAATTGTAAGTAAAGAACAACAAAAAAATCTGTAGGTAGTTATAAAATCTTGTGTATAAAATACCATGGGGAAAGATCTTGCAAGAAATGGTCTGTTTTTCAGAAATAGAGACACAGATGTAGAAAACAGACTTACGGTTACCAAGGGGGAAACGGGGTGGCAGAGGAATAAATTGGGAGACTGGGATTGACATGTACACACTACTATATAGAAAATAGATAATTAATAAGGACCTACTGTATAGCACAGGGAACTCTACTCAGTACTCTGTAATGGCCTATATGGGAAAAGAATCTAAGAAAGAGTAGATATATGTATAACTGATTCACTTTGCTGTACACCTGAAACTAACACAACACTGTAAATCAACTATATTCCCCCCCAAAAAAATATGGTCTATTTTTTCTAATAATATTCATATAGCCAATTTACTGTAATCAAACATATGTTAGGAAATACAGACAACTTTGTGAAGAATGTTTTATATTGGTAACATTTATGAATAAGAGTGACAAATTAGCACTGAGCTTCAAAATATACAGAAACAAGATAATTAGCAGCCAAATTTTGTGACTATAATATATAGTCTAAATTTTGTAAGCAAGAAAAATACAGGGCTTCCCTGGTGGCGCAGTGGTTGAGAGTCCGCCTGCCGATGCAGGGGACACGGGTTCGTGCCCTGGTCCGGGAAGATCCCACATGCTGCGGAGCGGCTGGGCCCGTGAGCCATGGCCACTGAGCCTGCGCGTCCGGAGCCTGTGCTCCACAACGGGAGAGGCCACGGCAGTGAGAGACCCGCGTACCGCAAAAAAAAAAAAAAGAAAGAAAAATACAGTAAATACTCTGACACTCTAAGGATTATAGATAGGACAGAAAATTATTTTATTGAAGTATAGTTGATTTTCCTTTTTTTAAAATATTCTTTTCCATTATGGTTTATCATAGGACATTGAATATAGTTCCCTGGGCTATACTGTAGGAGCTTGTTGTTTATCCATTCCATATTACAATAGCTTACATCTGCTAAACCCAACCTCCCACTCCATCCTTTCCCTAACCCCCTCCCCCTTGGCAACCACCAGTCTGTTCTCTATGTCAGTGTCATAGATTTGTGTCATAATTTAGAGTCCACATATAAGTGATATCATACGGTATTTGTCTTTTGGGCTTACTTCGCTTGGTATGATAATCTCTAGGTCCATCCATGTTGTTGTAAATGGCATTATTTCATTATTTTTTATGGCTAATTGTCCATTGTTTATATATTCCACATCTTTATCCATTCATCTGTCAATGGACATTTAGGTTGCTGGCCATTGTGAACAGTAGTACTGCTATGAAACTAGAGGGTGCATGTATCTTTCTGAATTATAGTTTTGTCTGGATATATGCCCAGGAGTGGGATTGCTGGATCATATGTAATTCTATTTTTAGTTTTCTGAGGAACGTCCATACTGTTTTCCACAGTGGTTGCACCAGTTTACATTCCTACCCACAGTGTAGTAGGGTCCCTTTTTTTCCCCACATCCTCTCCAGCATTTATCTGTAGACCTTTTAATGATGGCCATTCTGACTGGTGTAGGGTGGTACCTCATTGTAGTTTTGATTTGCATATCCCTAATAATTAGTGATGTTGAGCATCTTTTCATGTACCGATTGGCCATCTGTATGTCTTTTTTGGAGAAATGTCTATTTAGGTCTTCTGCCCATTTTTGGATAGGTCGTTTTGTTGTTGAGTTGTATGAGCTGTTTGTATATTTTGGAAATTAAGCCCTGTCAGTCTCATAGTTTGCAAATATTTTTTCCCACTCTGTGGGCTGTCTTTTTTTTTTTTTTAATGGTTTCCTGTGCTATGCAAAAGCTTGTAAGTTTGATTAGGTCCCATTTGTTTATTTTTGTTTTTATTTCTATTGCCTTGGGAGACTGACCTAAGGAAACACTGGTACAATTTATGTCAGAGAATGTTTTGCCTATGTTCTCTTCTAGGAGGTTTTATTGTCATGTCTTATATTTAAGTCTTTAAACCATTTTGAGTTTATTTTTGTATATGGTGAGAGGGTGTGTTCTAACTTCATGAGTTACATGTGGCTGATAGGACAGAAACTTAAGACACAATCTGCCTTCTAAGAACTCACAAACTAGATCAGGAAACAATAAAATGACATAACACAACAGAAAAGAATTTAAGAAAACAAACTTAAAGGTCTTCTGACTGACTATAAGGACTGTAAAAACCATGGAGAAGACAATAAAAGGGCTATAGAATGAGGGGGGGTGGGGGGTAAGAAGCATTCCTGTAAGGAGAAAAATTAACAAAGGAGCTACAGAGCATGACCTAAATGTGGAATTCTATGCTTAGAAAGATACCTAGAAATTACTTAGATTAATCCAATGCCCTCTTTTCAGCAATAAGCAAATTTAGGTCTAGCTGGGTTTTAACAACAGAAAGTCAAACGGCAAGTGAACAAGCAGGGCCTAAAATACTGACTTCCTGATTCATTTATGCACATTTATTGGGTTTGTTTCAGCACTATGGTACTGAAAATCAGGCTGATTGAAACTCAGTCCCCTCCACTAAAAAAACTCCGGTAAAAGCGATTTTAAAAGGTATTTAACAGTAAAAGCGATTTTAAAAGGTATTTAAGAATGACAAAGCAATGTGAGAGTATATAATTAATATTTATACCAACATGTACCAAGTACTATGGATTCACAGGAGAAATTAACAATATGGAGGAGGGTATAAACTGTTGGCTTCACTGAGGAAATGACATTAAAGCTGAGAGGAGTGGCATTGAGATACGGTTTTGGTCATACAAATACATGGAACAGTAAAAGATTTTGTTGGCTTAAGTAAAGGTAGGTTGTTCTCTTCAATAAACGGAATGATTGGATTAAGAGATTAGGAGGGAAATAAGTTAAAATGAAATGATGTGAGTGGGCAAATTCACTGAGTATTTTCATATACATTATCTCATTTAATCTTTCTAATACTCCATGAAGAAAGCATGCATTATTTCCGTTATACTGATTAGGAAACTAATACTCAAAGAATATTCGACAATTTGCCTGACTCGCAAATTGGGGAAATGGTAAGGACAGAACTCAAATCCAGGCCTTTTTCACTCAGAATACAGTGTATTTTCTATACACTGTAGTGTAGAATACAGTCCATTAAAAATGTCTTCTCATTCTTTAAGGACTGGTTCAAATATCACCTTTCCTCTTTTCAAAGCACTTCAATTACTGTTCTAAAACTTCACACACACACGTCTGTCTTAACTGCTAGACTAGTCTCTCAAGGTACAGGACTCTGTTTCTTTCATCTTTGTATCTCAGTGTCCAGCAAAACACCTGGAACATAGGTGTTTGTAAAAAAAAAAAAAAAAAAAGTAATTAGAGAATAAATAACTGAAGCAGAAAGCCAAAGGATTTTAAATATGGGACAGAATAAAAGCAGAGTTTCTCTTAAAAAAATTCTTTATTCTTTCGAATTACTAATAACTTCTTCCTTCCAGATGTGGGTACTGAAATACAAAATGAAATGAAAATGGGTACTTATTAGGTTCTTAGTTTTAATGAAGTTCTATGACTTGAATCCTGCCGGATACCTGACCTATGACATCCAAAAAAAAATAAGAGAATCTCCAGGATGAAGTAAGGGACTCCAGCCAGAAGAAAAATGAAGCCAAGGAGATAACTAGAAAGCTGTTGGGATAAACCTGTTAGGAGATGATGAGAATCTAAACTAAAATGACTATAAAATAAATGGGAAAAGTCTATGTTCTATGCAAATCCCCTTGGTTAAATTCCTTGAAAGGTCCTTCAGTCAGTCAGGGCTGGAGATTAGAGGCCTTCTAGGACAATAAATTATAGCATAACAGATAATGATAAACTGGTGCTCAAAAATCATCCTGGTGTCTAGGGATCAGCTAAAGTGTTTTGACATGTTCAAAGAAATGCAAAAATCATGTAGAACCAGTTATTTTTTAATTGTTAAGTAAGAAGCAGCAACTATAAGCCCTATCTTTGAAAATGATGTCACTGGCAAACAGAACTGAATATAAGGACTAAAGTATCTTGTATAGGCCTTGTTAAATCAAAGCCACACAATCAGAGCTTAAGCGTAACAGCTTTATCTATGTAACATTCTATAATTCGTAAAGTACTTTCACATACGATAGGCATTACTGTTCTCGTTTCAGAAAGGTTCACAGAGGGTTGCTGTAAGCATTAGACTTAAATCTGTTTTCATAAGATGTTAGAATTCTTTCCATTAATGATTTTCCTATGGATAATCTCATTAATTTTAAATTTACTTAAACAGCTATAAGTCTGTCAAAATTTCATCTTACAATGAAGCAAAATTGCTAAATAAAACAGAGCTATGACTAAACAAATATAAAAACAGTATAAGCTTTCCAACAATAACAGCATTATTAAGCCTTAGGTATTTGCAACACAGACATCCCAATAGATAATCCATATAAAATTTAGCCTTCTGAAAATAAAACCATCATAAAAGGGCTGGCTAAAATCTTTCAAAGATTTTTGTTCAAACTGAAGAATATTAATCTTGCCAAATTTAGACTTCAAGAGAAAAACTAAATTACTTTTTGTAATTTAGAAAAACTAAATTACTTTTTGCTCCCATAGTTGAGCAAAAAGTAGTTTTGCTCCATAGTTTGCTCCATAGTTAAAAAGAATTTTGTATTATCCCACTTACAAAGATTTTATATTAAAATTAGAGTGATATAATGATTTGGTCTCACATATAGTTTTTCTTACTAATTAGAAACACAAGATCACATTTTCTGCCTAGAATTACATAAGGAGGTATTTAAGTGAAAGGAAAATGAAAGAAAACACATTAAAATGAAAAAGAATACAGAAGTAACGATAAACAGAAACTGCATTATCCTTCTTTTCACATCAATAAGTAACAACACTGCCATTCTTCTAGTTCCCTAGCCTTGGGGGGAAAAAATATCACATTTCCTATAATTAAAACAAGAATTTATTATTTGTGGAATTTCCTAGGATGAGCCCTCCATCCCTGCCACCCTGATTCCCTAAAGAATCATAAGCATTCTTGTCTTCTTGCTTTAATTCCCACCATTTCCTGTTTATACTGCCCTTTCTCCTCTCTTCTTTTAAAAATCCCATCCTATGTTCAAAAGCTAGTAGCAATGAAATAGTTCGATATTTTTCTAACACTATTCATATGGCCATAAATATAACAATCAAATATTTGCGACTGAATAGGAAAAGTGTTTATGAACGTAATACTCAAGCCTTTCCTCCTCAATGAAGTTTTTCCAGACAACTCTAGCCCACTGTCATTTTTCCTTCTCTGAACCACTCATACAGCAGCACTTAGTCATATATTGCTTTGGGACTTCTCTAACACTGTTATATTATACTGCAATTTTATTCTTGCTCTGTCAGTTAAATTCCGTGTGTGCATAGACTTACCAACTTGATTTCAAACACATTTAAGGATGCGCCTGTGTATTATACTTTTATATATACCCAAGAGGCCAGTAGAATACTGTACGTATATCTAGTGTCCCATAATTTGCTGAGTTAATATTTTACTTTATCTGTTACGTTTTATTATTTCCTTTAAAAAAAGCTCTCCTATGATAACATATTTTCTATGATAAAATTAAAAATGAAACCCAAGCTGTTTTCTTTCTCAGTGATCAGATGATAACAAACAGCTATTTAAAACATTAACTTCCACTTGCCAAACACCCAAGCTATGGAGAGCATGATATATCAGAGAGCATGATACTATCACACACTCCTTTAACTAAAATTTGCAAAGCAGTCTAAAAGCACATACCAGTTTTCACAATTAAGAGCCTGATGTTATAGCACACCCTAGCGATCAACTATGAAACCACATATCCTTAAAATTTTTAAAGTTCCACGACAAATAAAAATATCCAAAGAAAATAAATTTTAAAAAATACATTCAATATTTAAAATGTAAAAATATTACAGAAACAATCGTAACATTCATACCTTAACATTTATACATCTAAGGCATACAACATAACTCATTACATTAGAAGTAAACGGTACTTGAAACAGCTAAAATTTTGTTTCATTTATTCTTCTCATTCACCAGATGCTCACTGAGCACATGCTAGGAAACATTCTAATCGGTGATGAGCAAAGATCAATCTTCCTCGCTCTCACTGAACATACAGCTAAAAATAGAGACATTAAAATACTTGTATTTGAAAACATTAAACAAAGAATCACACCAATAGTAAGTTTACAGTAATTCCGCCCTTATCCACAGGAATACATTCCAAGTCTAGTGGATGCCTGAAACTGCGGATAGTACTGAACCCTATACGTACCATGTTTTTCCTATACATACATACCTATGATAAAGTTTCATTTATAAATTAGGCACAGTAAGAAAGTTACAACAATAATAGAACAATTATAACATATTGTAATAAAAGTTATATGAATGTGGTCTCTCGCTCTTTCAAAATATCTTGTACAAATATGCCTTTTCCATCTTAACTAGGAACTTACGCACTGTGGCCGTAACTTCTGCATTCTGAGGTATGATAGTAAAACTGGCATGAATTTCTTTTTCCTCCTTCATAATGTCATGGATAGAAGATTCACTTGTATCATAGATCTTAGCAACCTAAGGATACAGTTTTTTTCCTCTCCTTATTAGGTGGAGAACTTTCAGTTTTTTCACTTAAAGGAAGCACTTTATGGCTTCTCTTTGGCGTATCCGAATTGTCAACATCACTACTCTTGTGCTTTGGGGCCATTATTAAGTAAAGTAAAGTACAGGTTACCTGAACAAGCACTGTGATACCCTGACAATCGATCTGATAACGCAGATGGCTACTAAGTGACTAACGGGCAGGATGCTGCACAAAGGCATGATTCACGTCCCAGGTAAGATGGAGCAGGACGGCGAGAGATTTCATCACACTACTCAAGACAGCGTACAATTTAAAACTTAAAAATTGTTTATTTCTGGAATTTTCCATTTAATATTTTCAGACTACAGTTGACAACGGGTAACCAGAACCACGGAAAGGAAAACCGCAGATAAGGAGGGACTACTCTAACTGTGCTAAGTGTGATGAGTGAGAAGCGCTACGAAGACATATAACAGGAAACTGACCCAGTAAGAGAATAAGAGAAGTCAGACTTCATCAAATATGACTGAACAGAGATTGGAGGAGAGTCGACTATTCAAAGGGTAAGTAAGTGGGAAGAAGTAACTGGTATTTGAGAAACTAAGAGGAGGCCAAGGTGGCTAAAATACAGAGATCTTATTTAAAAGATAAAGCTAAAGAGGCTGGCAGGGGCTAGACTATGTGGGCCTTGAAGGCCATATAAGACGCTAGCTTTTATCCTACGAGGTTAAGATTTGCATTAAAGAAAAAAAAAAAACACCACACACACTAGCTCAGTATTATTGTAGAGAAGGAAGAAAGGCTATGGCAAGGCCAGTTAGGAGGCTTACTCAGATGGCCCAGGTGAAAGATCACAGTAGTCTGAGGGTGATGGCAGTGGAGATGAGGTTAATACATCGATCTGAGAAATACTTAAGAGATAAAACTGTCATGTCCTGTTGAAAGAATGGAAATTGCTGAAGAAGATGGACATGTCAAAGACTTGCAAATGACATTTACTGAGGAAGAGAAATCGAGAATAGGCTGGTTTTATGTTTTGTCTGTGTTTTTGTTTGATTTTGGTTTTATGATAAGGCTATGAGGAAAACATTAAGTTTGGTTTCGGACATAAAGTTGAAGGTATTTCTGAACATCCAAATAGGATGGCGACATCAAGAAGGCAGATGGAGAATTAAGTGTGAAGCTCGGATAACAGAGGTGGACAGGCAGTTTAACTTTGAGTCTTTAGGGTATAGCTGATAACATAGAAGCTCAGGAATATTAGCATAGAAAGAATATAAGTGAAATGACAAGACGACCTATAAGTGAACTTCAAGTACTACGAGTCATGTAAAAAGTCCATGGTGTTGGCAATATGGAGGTCACTGCTGAACTTATTAGCCTGAACTGTTTCAGTTTAGTAATGGGATTGGAAGCCAGAATGGATTGAGAAGTGAGCGGATGCTGACAGCTCTTTTGAGAAATCTGGCTGTGAAGGAAACAGGAAATTGGTAACAATAGGACAATTGCTAGAAAACGTGTGGGGGATAAGTGGGGGATCGATTACCCCACCCATTCCACGTGTGAGAGACCTGTGCATGTTCAAAACCAGACGGGAAAAAATCTACTTAAATAGTTGAAGCCTTCAGAAGTGGAAAGGGGTTAAGATACAAGGTACAGGTATAAATCCTAGCCTTAGATGGGAAGGATAACTCTTCTACTGTAAAACAAGAAAGGAAGATAAGATGAATACAAATAGAGGCAGATTTGTGTGTCTTGAAGTAGAAAAAATAAAGAAGTTATGTCTTTCTATTTAAAAGCATGGTCTACAGGACAACACTCATCATATAACTTATCATATAACTTAACATTTTTTCTTCTATCAGAAGACTATTCATTTTTTTTTAATATAATAGATGTAGGGTCATTACAGAGGATGATAAATAACCAATTAAAATGTTTTTCTAATTAAAATTTTGAATAGAAAAACCTCATGAGATGTGTATACATATGTAATGCTATATTTAATGAAGTAAATATATATAAAATATATATGGATAAGTGTGTGTATGTATACAAGGAGCACTCGAATGTAGTTTGGACATGGAATGCCAAGGAGCTGATTTGTTCTCATTTATAATGACTTATTAAGAAAATCCTAATTGAAATAAATACTAAACAAAATTAGAAACAGATTGAACATTGAGGCTGATAAACTTGCTCTTCATAATGCCTTGTACTCTTGTAATTAATCATTTCTGTAATAAGGTTGCTCTTCTCTTTTGGACTAAGTTCTACATGAGCAGGGGCTATGTTACAGTTCACCACTGTAACTCTAGTACCTAGTGTGATGTCTGATACAGAGCAGCTAATAAATATTTGTCAACATTAAGACAGCGTCTTACATTGCATCCAATTTGTATTTATGAGCCTATCAAAAGAGCCTTAATATCCTAAGTAAACATTATGTAAAAAGGTTTATCTATCTGTTTTGTATGTTAGGGTTCCATTTAAGATTTTTATTTTAAAATAGCATTACACTGCTAAAAAGCATTACACTGCTCAAAAGTATTTGAAAAGTTAGGAAGATAGACCAGATGACTTCTTCAGGTCCTTTGTAATCTCTCTCTGATTTTCTGTACTGTAAGTATGTGGCTCAAGAACTTTGTCTGTAAATGTACATAGAATAAAACTATGTTTAAACAGTTCATCTAAACCAGCAGTCCAAGGTTCTTGGAAGATTCTGACAGTTCCTCAGGAGCTGCTTACAGGACAGGTAGGTAAGGTGAGGTTAAATTAGTTTGATTCCCAGACCCCTCTCCTCACTTCAATCAGAGAAGTTTATATTACCTGTTTGATAAAATAATTGGACATGAGATTTGATTTTTAAAAAGCGTTTAGGGAGGAAAAAAAGAGGTTTGACAGTGAAAAATTATTATGAAAAACAAAATTATTAATCTGGTCACAACTAACATTTTTAATCATTTTGTAATTAAACAAACACTCCCTGAAACACTCTAGGGAGTATATTATTTGGGAGATGTCATATTAGCAGAAATAGGGAAAAAAACCCTCCATTTAGTTAACCAACTAACTTGAAACATACGCCAATGTTGGAAGAAAAAACTATCTGATGCCCCAAGAATGTTTGGTTCCTTTTTGAATAATAATTAAGAGAATTTACGGATCATGGTGAAACTGTGTTTAGATTTTCATGGTTCATGTAGGCATTTATAATATGAAACATCTTTGTTGAAGTCCAATGTATTTTAAAATTAGTATCAAAAATAGCAAGAGAAAAAGCTGGAAATGCCCAAGTCACTCAACAGATGCAAATAAACAGGTGGGTTCATAGCCAAACAAAGAAATATACTATTCAGCAATAAAATGGAATGAACTACTGATACACATAACAACTTGGATGAATCTCAAAATGTATGCTAAGTAAAAGATTTTTATAAAAGCACATGCTAAATGATTCTATTCATATAAAACTACAGAATATCAGTGCTAGTCTATAATAACAGAAACAGGTTAGTAGCTGCAAGGAGACAGGACAGAGAAGGACTACAGAGGGGCATGAAGAAACTTCTGAGAATGATGGATCTATGCACTGACTTCAATAGCTGGTGATGATGATTGCACGAAGGTATGCGTATGACAGACTTCGTCAAACTGTATACTTTAAATATATACAATTTACTGCAAGCCAATTATACCAAAATTATCTATCTTAAAAAAAATACGTTAATTTTGAATGTAAAAGAATGTATAAAAAAATCTACCTTTAAAGATTATTTAAGGATATAGAACCACCACAGCACATTTTAAGGTAGGAAAATGATTATTACCTTACAACTTTTGCAGCCTGGGAACTTTCAATTCCTTTAAAACAAACTTTTTTGACATTGTCTCCTGAGCTTTGGCCAGTAATAGATTTTTTTTCTTCTAGTAAGAAATCCCGGAATGACTTGGATGAAACTGAATGTAGAGAAGATGCCCTGTGAAAAAACAATAAAGATCATGTAAAAAACACTCATTTTTGCTGGAAGTGACAAGGGGATATGGAGAGAATATATACCAAAAATTTTACAATGATATAATTACAGTTTTCAATGTGATGTTGGATTCTTGCTGTCAATTGTAGACTAATCAAAACTGTGTGATAAGAAAAAACAATGGAGACCAACACTGGTGATAACCCAGATGGTGAAGTAAAAACAGCTATTATAACTATGCCTCAGGTAACAACAAAAAATATGGTCAGAATAATAAGAAAATCTGTATAGACCTATACCTCTTTAAAAAATTTTATTAATCCCACCAGCTTTTTATTGTAGAAATTAACAAAACAAAAACCTAGATTAGCCAACATTGTTGTAAAAAAGAGATACAAAACTGGAAGAAGATAAAACAAGGTACAGTAATCAAGACAGTGGGGTATTAAGGATTAACTGATCAATGGAACAGATTAGAGAACCCAGTACTAGACCCTCATGTAGACAGTCATTTTACTTTCAATAACAGAACTGCCAAAGCAACCCGGTGGGAAGAATGTTTTCTATAATAAACAAATGGTTTATAGAAGGAAAAAAAACCTTGGCCTTTACTTCACACCATACCCCAAAATTATTTCAAGATGAATTATAGAACTAACAAACATAAAAGCTAAATATCCTGGAAGAAAACAGAAGACTATCTTCATAACTCAGTGGTAAGCAAAGGGTTCTTAGGACATAAACAGCAATAACCGTCAAATCAAGAAATGATAAATTAGACTTAATTAAAAACTTCTGTTCATCAGAAGATATCGTTAAGAAAACAGAAAATATTTGTAAAACATACATCTGGCAAAGGACTTCTACCCAGACTCTAAAAAGAAATCCTAAGGACTTCCCTGGTGGTGCAGTGGTTAGGAATCCACCTACCAACACAGGGGACATGGGTTCAAGCCCTGGTCTGGGCAGATCCCACGTGCCTCGGAGCAACTAAGCCCGTGCACCACAACTACTGAGCCTGTGCTCTGGAGCCCGTGAGCCACAACTCTGAGCCTGCTCACCACAACACTGAAGCCCGTGCACACTAGAGCCCACATGCTGCAACTACTGAGCCCACACACCACAACAACTACTGAAGCCCGCATGCTCCAGGGAAGGTGTGCTGCAACTACTGAAGCCCACGCACCTAGAGGCCGTGCTCCACAACAACAGAAGCCACCGCAATGCGAAGCCCACGCACCACAACGAAGAGTAGGCCCTGCTTGCCACAACTAGATGAAGACCGAACGCAGCCAAAAAAAAAAAAAAAAAACAGGAAATCCTAGAACTAAAAAAAAGACAAATACAGAAGACAAGGCAATTTCAAAAGGCATGCAGAAAGGATCTGAATAGACACTTCACAGAGGAAGAGATGTTAATTGGTCAATAAGCACGTGAAAAAATGTGCTCATTACTCATGAGGGAAACACAAAACCGCAAGGAGAAACCACTACACGCCCACCCAAACAGGTAAAATTAATTGACAATACCAAATGTTGGCAAGGATGTGAAACAGCCAACAGTCTCAAAAATTTTGCTGGGAGGATAAAATGATACAAATGCTGTGGAAAAGATCTGGCAGTTTTTATAAAAAAGTAAACATGCATTTTCTGTAAAATCCAGCAATTCTACTCCCTAGTGTTTACCCAATACATGTCTACAAAAAGGACTAAACAAGAATGGTCAGAGCACCTTTATTCTTAAGAGCCAAAAACTGGAAAGAGTCCAGGTGTCCATCAATCAACAGGAGTAAACACAAGTATATTCATACCTTGGAATACTACTGAGTAATAAAAAGGAATAAACTATTGGTATACACAATCCAAATAAATCTGAAAAACATGCTGAGTGAAAGAAGCCAGACACAAAAGTATATTATGTTTCATTCTAATTACATAAACTTCTAGAACAAGCAAACTCAACTATAGTCAAAAAAGAAAAACCACAACAATGGTTGACACTGGGGTGAGAGGGGGGCAAAGATAAAAAAGAATTGTTTTGAAGGAAATTTTCTGGGATAATGGTAATGCTCATCAATTTTACTAAAAATGTAATATAAACAATGACCAAGTGGGCTTTATTTAATGCAAAGTTGTTCTAACAGCGTTCTAACACTCAAAAAAAAATTAACATAATTCATCACATTAACAGGATAAAGGAGAAAAGTTCTATGATCCAGTCAATGGACACATCAAAAAAATTAAATACTTAGGGATACAATTAACAAAACATGGATGGACATGATACATATATTTAAAACTATAAAAGACTGCTGAGAGATTTTAAAGAGAATCTAAAGGATACCATGTTCATTCTTAGGGGACTCAATGACCCAATATTGGTAACCTGTCAATACTCTTCAATTTATCTACAGAGTCAAAGCAACACCCAACAAAATCCCAGTAGGCATTTTTTTTTTTGACAAGCCAAATCTAAGATTTATTTAAACATGGTCAAAACTAAAAATAGAAAAAATAATTTTGAAAAAAACAAAATCAGAGAAATTATACTATCTGATTTCAACACTTATAAAAGCTATCATCAGAAGCACATACATATAGGTCAAACGGAACTGAGTAGAGTCCAGAATTAGACCCCCACACACATCATGGTCAACTGACTTTCAGCAAAAGTGCCAAGTAATAAAATGGAGCAAGAACAATCTTTTCAACAAATTGTGCTGGAACAACTAGATATCTGTATGAGACAAAAACCTTGATCTCTACCTTACCCACGTATAAAAAGAAAAATCACAAAAGCTAAACTTAGGAAACATCTAAATCAAAACAAAAAAATTTTGTAACCTTAGTCAAAGACATAAAAAGCCCTAACTTTCAATGAAAACAAACAAAAAAATGGATGCAATGGGTTTTACCAAAATTAAAAACTTCTGCTCCTACAAAGACAATGTTACTAAGAAATGAAAAACCAAAATACAGACTGGGAGATAATATCCACAAAACTTATCCAAAAACATCCTTATTTTCAGAATACAGACTCTCAGAATTCTAGATTAACAAAATAGCCCCAATAAAAGGCAAAAGATCTGAAAAGACATTTCAGAGATATGAAAATAGCCAATAAGCCCCTGAGAAAGACAAAATAAACCACACCTACTAGAAGACCTAAAATTAAAAAGATTAAATATACAAAGTGTTGGAAAGGATGTGGAATAATGGGAACTCTTACATGCTACTAGTAGGAATGTCCAATGGCATGACCATTTTGGAAAACTGTTTGGTACTTTTCCTAGGAAGTCAAACATTCACTTAACATACAAACCAGCAATTCCAATCCTAAGCATTTACTCAAGAGAAATAATATAAGATTTGTACATAAATAACTTTTTTCATAAAAATAAACTCAGTATTTCTCAACAATAAGAAAGGAAGAAATTTACTGATACATGGAACAACATGGATAAGCTCCTTTATGTTGAATGAAGGAAGCCAGACACAAAAGAGAGCATACTGTACTTAGATGCCATTTATAAGAAGTTCCAGAACAGGCAAAAACTAAGCTACAGTGATAGAAATTTCATCAATGGTAGCCGGGGGCATGGGTAGAGGGTGAGGGTTGGTTGAGAAAAGATAGTGGGATGGTGGAAATATTTTTCTTAATTGGAGTGGTGATTACACAGGTGGTACATTTGTCAAAACTCCCACTTATACACTTGAAATTACTGCATTTTACTTTATGTAAATTATACCTCGGTAAAGTTATTTCAAAAAAACAGAATACACAATGAAATCTGCACTCCTTCTGAATAAAACAATTTTTTATGGAAAGGAAGTGGAAAAAGGTCAACTCACATACCACTAGTGAGAGTGTTTAGTGGTATCTACTAGAAATGAATATATGCATATCCTACAACCCGGTAATTTTATTCCTAGTTATATAAGCAACAAAAATGCAAATATGTTCAACAAAGACGTGAACTAGAATATCTACAGCAGCACTAACCCTAACAACAGTAGAACAACAAAGCTACTAAAATGCCAGCAAGAACTGAATGAGTAAAATAAGTATATTTACACAATGGAATATTAGTACTCATCAAAATATGAATTTCATAAATATAATGTTGAGCAAAAGAAGCTAGAAACAATAATGATTCTGTGTGTGTGTGTGTGTGTGTGTGTGTGTATTAAAAAGGGGAGATTACTCTATGGAAGTAGAAGTCAGGATAGTGGACTGGGGGAGGGGACTTGCTGGTAGTGTTACTTCTTGATTTGAGTGCTGGTTGCACAAGACGTGTTCAGTTTGTGAAAATACAACAACCTACACACTTATGATAACTGCACTCCGAAGTGTATACATTATGTTTCAATAAAAAGTAATTTAAAATTTAAATCTAATTTTACATGGAGAACATAGAGGAAATAAAAATTAAGTTGATCTAAATAATCAAAAATACACAAAACTAATCACACCCAGTATAGGTGTAGTGCTTTGAGAATTAGTTGAGTGGAATGCACTTTAGAATATCTACCAGAAAACAGTATACAAATTAAAAATCACCTTTACAGATTAATTTAGCTTCCAAAGATTTCATGCTCAGATTGCTATGGTATTAGAATCTTTTTATTCAACAATGTTTTACTGCAATCCAAAATGTAAAAAGGATTTGCAGGGTAGTAGTCAGGGTCAGGCACACAGGCTCTGCGGCTGCTACTGTTGTAGGTTCAAATCTTGGCTCTGTCACATACCAGCTTTGACCTTGGGGAGATACTAACCTCTGAGCTTCAGTTTCCTCATCAGTAACATGGAGATACTGATACCATCTCCTTCCTTATAATGGCTGTTGTGAGGATCAAATGTTAACCTATGGTAAAATACTTAAACAGTACCTGATACATAGAAATGCTATGTCAAGTCTGTTACTGTCCACAATTTTCACAGCATTTAACAAAACTAACTTATTTTAAGAGAAAAAGAAGACAATGAGAACACAGAAATTCTGACATGAAGAAATATAGTCAGTTCATAGGCATAATGTCTTTCCTTCCTAAAGTCTAACTTAGAAAAACTGATTCAGAAATGTAACCTTTAGCTATGATTTTGTATACTAGAACTACACTGTAACCTTAGCATCATTTTCAGAAATCCTTAATAAGTCAAAATTATGAGTAACAACATAAGCAATTTCCTATTCTAATATTTCTTCCATTTTATTTACTCAGAAAACAAAGTGAACACAATGCTAACCAGTTAATTCCCCAAAAAGTTAAATTCATACTTTGAAGAAACCATAAAATCCAAACCCAGGTTAAATTCATAAACTATTTGGGGTTCCCCATAAAAAATTCGCAAGGTCTTCTAATAACTTATCTGAATTCACACTGCTACCAGGTTAACAGATTCACAATGTCAAGCTCAGGCAAGGCTCACTCCAGAACCCAGGAGATCACTATATTAAGATCACTATACTCAACTACTGTGTCCACATTTAAAAATCATTTACCCTATGTAAAATCTTAAATCATAGAAAGGAAATTTTCTTTACAGATTTATCAGAAACATGACCTACTAAAGTATTCACATAAAAGATATTTCTTCAAAAGGAGCTTACCTGACTTTACCACAAAATTTTCTCCAAAGCACATACATATGCAGAACACTGAAAAATTAAATACAAAGAACCACTCTCCGTTTCCTTACCAACTCCTTTCTGCTCCTGCCGAAAACACACATACCTGAAGGTTTCTACTGGCAAACAACGTATCTATGGTGGAAAGTACAGTGTCTCATCAGTCATTAGGGAACACTGCTGGCGAATACTCTGCCAAAAAAATCTGCTGAATGTCTTTTGTAAGTAATTCATGTCTCTAAATACAGAAGCTTCACAATGATCTGTGTAAGAACCACACGGTGTCAGATTCATCTTCGTGGTAATTTGGGAACTTCTAGATGTGGTAAATAATATACACACTAAAAATTTTTATTTCTTTAATGGCTACTTAGGATAACATCTCCTTAAGAATAAATATAGGTAACAATGCTTACAAGATATCTTAAACTCACATGTTCATTAACCATGCATAGTGGTTACCTATAAAATGTCTTATGAAGACTTCTTTAAATGAGTTCTGTTATTCTTTCCACTGATCATGCCATACTTTGAAACAGTGTCTGATTTCCAACGATTTTACTTTCCTAACTCAAAGGTTCTGGCTCTTTTCCATTTTAGCAGCCAGAGAAACTTAATGAAGCAGCATCTGTAGCCACATAAAAAATTAATCAAGATTTTGTTCCTCAACTAAAGCAGCCATGAAATTTTTGCTTTAATGAATAAAATTTCTAGCTCTAAAAAGTTAAATAATTGAAATTATAATTTATAGGTTAGCTCTAAATGGAATTTGGAGAATTTACATTCATACATCAAGCCAGGCCACAAAGATTGTGCATTCTTCCACTCAAGATGACTGGTGAGAAATGTATTATTTCTCCAAGTAAAATAAAGGATAATGAAAAGTGACCAACTCCCATGTACACTTGGCGTTTTCACATTAGATTTAAAAGTCAACTGGTTAGAACTTCATTGTAATGCAAAAACCAGTTATTGTGTGAACAAACTAAGTAAAATTCCTTACCACGACCAGGAGCAGACTTAGAGGGCTAATGTGTGATTTGCTAATGAACTGCGGCACATTAACCTCATTACTAAGATAAACACAGTATAAAAACACCTTCTAATAAATAAATAAAATCGCATTAGATGATTCATCAGGATGATGAAGATGTCCCTTTGAGAAGTATTTAAAAAAAGATAAATCACTACAGTAATGAATATATTCCATAAATACAATCTGTAAATCAGATTAAAATGCTAATTTCAGATTAATTTTCTACTTTTTTCAAAGCTGGGCAAAGTTTAAATTCTACCAATTTTCTATAAACCAATATTTACAAGAGATATTCTCAGGAAAACAAATCTATTACTATTTTATTTCTTTAAGCATATACCACACGTATTTACAACCTATGCGTAATGGATTAAAAATGAAGTGATATACTAAACCTGCAGCCTTCTAAGAATTCAAGAAAGAAAATTCAACAACCTAAAAATGACTATTTCCATTTATACTAAATATACATCATAATTCAAGAATACCAAACATCAACCCTTTTACATAAATATGTTCTTAAAAGTTATAACAAGGGACTTCCCTGGTGGTGCAGTGGTTAAGACTCCATGCTGCCAATGCAGGGAGCCCGGGTTCAATCCCTGGTCAGGGAACTAGATCCCACATGCATGCATGCCCACAACTAAGAGTTCGCATGCCACAACTAAGCAGCCCGCGAGCCACAACTAAGACCTGGCACAGCCAAATAAATAAATAAATAGAAATATTTTTTTAAAAAAACTTCTAACACATGTTTTCTGATCCCTGTCATTAATTTATATGCATATATTATATACATATATACTTATAATATATATGTATAATTATGTACATTTATTGACATATATATCTTACATACATATATTCTACTAACTCAGCCCACTATTTATTTAATAACTTAAGCAGTACATAAATTCAGAAGAATTTAGCAGAAATGAACTTTAAAAGATCCTTCAGATACCAAAAATTTGGTCTCATAAAGTCATAAAAGGTATAAATGATTGATTTTATGACAATTCAGATCTCTCTCACTTTCATAAAAATTCAGAATAAATTACCTATAATTGGTCAGTTAGATAAATTTCTTTGGTTCCGTAAAATACATAAGATCCATTATTCATTTGTTTGTATTTAGATTTTCCAGTCGCATTTTCATCAACTAAATATATAATAAACATCACTTATAATTCAGTCACCAAATTACTTTTCAAAGAAAAATACCCTGATTATATTTTTGGCCAAATTTTATGGCATTCTTCCTCCCACATTCCTAGAATTCTCCTTAATATGCCATAATGTATTTCTTTTGAAATTTAGACAGTCTCTTCAACGTAGGAGTCTGAGTTCATATTGCTAATAATGACTAGGGAAAAATTTTTCCGAAACCTGAAAATCAAAGTCTGAAGTTTCAGATAAATGATTACTCTAATCCTTTCCTCTAAAATCCCATGTTAAGTGAACTAGAGAATAATCAGAAAGGCATAAACCCACACAGGCAAAAGAATAAGGCATTAAGACAATGGCAGACTAAAAGTAATAATACTCTATTGGAGGACAGAACAGGGCCAGAATGAACCTTGATATAGTAGAAATAAAGAAAACCTGTCATCAAGTGGAGTGGGGGTAGAGTGTGAAGCTCGGAACCCTGAAAAGTCTCCTACATTGGAGACATCTTAAGTATCAAATCCTGAAGTAGTCATGCAGATGAAAACAGGAATACTGGCTCAAGGTTTACTTGCGGAGTGGCAGAGAATGCCAGATGCCCTCCCCATCTCCACGTGATCAGATGACTGTACTTCCTTCACCTTGGTAGCAGGAGGATTTGATTGAAAATCACCAGTATACAGAGGCAGGTAGGACTAAACTGCTGTGTTTAAAATCTATATACTAAATGATGAGATACGTGAGAATCTAGACCAAATTGTGAGAACCTCAGTCCCAGGCCGAACTGCCTCACCCTGATCAGCTTCCAGAAGGCTGGCAACCAAATACAAAAATTAAAAGGCTTCTCCTTAGAGAAACTGACAGACCAAGGAGAAAAAACAAGGAGACAATGGTGCGGGGGTCCTCTAAGGGTACCGCTGGGTCACCCTACAGTCGCACCCATCAGTCAACCTGTCCCACACAGGCACACAGATTCCAACCAGAACTTAAAACAATCCACCAAATAAAACAAAACGTAACTAAAACATACATGAAAAAAGAGTGAATACACATCAATGTAAATCAATGACTATTTTTTAACTTTTATAAATGGAGTCATATAGGGTCTTTTTTTCCTGATTGGCTTCTTTTGCTCAATATTACATTGATGAGATTCATTCACACAGTTATATTTAGTCATAATTCATTTTCATCATTGTGTAGTACTCTACTATACTAATAAACTATAATTTATCCATTTACTGCTATAGACGTTTAGGTTGTTTACAGTTTTTGGCTTTTACAAATAAGGATGATACAAACATTCTGATACGTGTTGCCTGGTGCACACGTACATATATTTCTGTTGGATATAAAAGAGTGAAAAAGTTTATAGAGTACAGGTATCTTTAACAGTTGAATATTGAACAGGATACTAATAAAAGGGCACTATCGGCAAATAAGAAAGCTCTTGGCAATTAAAGATTTTAATAGTTAAATTAAAACATTCAGTAGAAGGGTTGTAAGATAAAGTCTGGGAAATGTTCCAGAAAGTATTTAGAATAGGAAAATAATTATATGAACATTAGAAGAGCAAAAGTAAGAAAATTAGGGAAATCCAGGAAGAGCCATATCCAACTAATGTGATTTCTAGAGAAAACAGTACAGAAGAAAGTATCAAATAGAGTACAAGATGTTCCTAGAACTTAAAGACATGCTTTTCCCAATTAAAAGAGCCCATCAAGTACCCAGCATAATCTATAAAAAGAGAACCCACGTCAAGGCACATCACTCTGAAATTTTAGAATGCTAGAGATAAAGAAAAAGGGAAGCGGGGGGGACTTCCTTGGTGGTCCAATGGTTTAAGAGTCCTCCTTCCAATGCAGGGGACGCAGGTTGGATCCCTGGTTGGGTAACTAAGATTTCCACATGCCCCGGGGCAACTGAGCCCATGTGCTCTGGAGCCTGTGCCACAGCTAGAGAGCCCACGCGCCTCAAGGAGGAGCCTGCATGCTGCAACTAAGACACAATGCAGCCAAATTAATTTAAAAAAAAAAAAGAAAAGAAGAAGGGAGGAGGGGGAGAGGGAGGAAACTGGTAAACATAGCAAGAGTAAGGAATTGGAATGGCATTAGACTTCACAACAGCAATAAGAAAAAGGAACTCTACAAATGATTTCCAACTCAGAATTCTGTTCCAATCTATCAGTCAAGAATGGTGAGAATAGAAACATTTTCAAAGATATAAGAGCTCCAAAAATGTATGTCCTATACATCTTTTCTCAGAAAACCACTGGTTTTGATGTAGATTGTGCTACATCAAAACAAAGAGTAAACCAAGAAATAGAAAAACAGGATTTAGGAAACTGGGGATCAAACACCGGAGGGAAGAAAAAGAAATTCCCAGGATGACAGTTAAGAGAAGTCTCAAGATCACAGATACTAAGCAGGCCTGGAAAAGGCCTAGTTCAGACCAGAGAAGTCAAGAGTTCTAATGAAGATGCCTCCAGGGCTTCCCTGGTGGCGCAGTGGTTGAGAGTCCGCCTGCCGATGCAAGGGACACGGGTTCGTGCCCCGGTCCGGGAGGATCGCACATGCCGCGGAGAGGCTGGGCCCATGAGCCATGGCCGCTGAGCCTGCGCGTCCGGAGCCTGTGCTCCGCAACAGGAGAGGCCACAACAGTGAGAGGCCCGCATACCGCAAAAAAAAAAAAAAAGAGAGAGAGAGAGAGATGCCTTCAATAAAAAACAAAAGTAATAAATTACCTCGTATGTTTCATCATAATGGAGAGAGAGAGGTATGTTTTAGAGAGTTTTGGGGGGAAAATTAGTGATGAGTACATAGGCAGTACAGGAAAACTGACTGAATTAGTCTAGGGAAAAAATAGAATAAGTGTAAAAAAAGGAAATAAAATCATCTTCACAATATGACTCTGTTGTGAATCTTAATTAACCAGTCATAAAAAAGAAAGTTTGGGGTAGGCCAGGCAACTGCTATCTTTCATGATAAGAAGCCTTGAAGTATTACCATACTATTAAATTTTTTAAACTATGTGTTTTGATTTAAAAAATTATTTTATTGGGGCTGGAAAGAACTCCTATGTTTGAAATAGATGCTAAACCAAGAGTATTTGTCCAGTAGTTGGATTTCCTAACTTGAGTGATCATTGTTTTGTTCCTTCTTTTGTTCATTTACTTTTTGTTTTTAAATAAGGAAACTGGTTGATGGCAGGGCTAAAACTGTATTTACTAATAAGCCCAAAGCTTCCTCATGTGCTTAGCTAATTCTCTCAAATTGAGATATATTTAGTATCTTGAGAGCTAGTCAAAGAACTTTTTTTTTTTGTCTTTTCCATACTTTTGTTTAGGGAAAACATAACTCAGTATTGTAACAGGGGACGTCCCTGGTGGCGCAGTGGTTAAGAATCTGCCTGCCAAGGCAGGGGACACGGGTTCGAGCCCTGGTCCGGGAGGATCCCACATGCCGCGGAACAACTAAGCCCGTGCACCACAACTACTGAGCCTGCGCTCTAGAGCCCAAGAGGCACAACTACTGAGCCCGCACGCCACAACTACTGAAGCCCATGCACCTAGAGCCCGAGCTCCGCAACAAGAGAAGCCACTGCAATGAAAAGCCCACACACCGCAACAAAGAGTAGCCCCTGCTCACCACAACTAGAGAAAGCCCGGGCGCAGCGATGAGGACCCAACACAGCCAAAAAATTTTTTAAAGTAAATAAATAAAATAGATTTATATTAAAAAAAATATATTATAACAGCTACTCCATAAACCCTACAGAGGCAGTGATTAAATCAGTTTTGTATATATTGCCTTATCATCAGAAACTAGAACAGTGCCTTGCATGTAGAAGGTACACAACAAATACCAATGAATTAAAACATTCTACTTGGGCTTCCCTGGTGGCGCTGTGGTTAAGACTCTGCCTGCCAATGCAGGGGACACGGGGTAGAGCCCTGGTCCAGGAAGATCCCACATGCTGCTGAGCAACTAAGCCCGTGAGCCACAACTACTGAGCCTGCGCGTCTGGAGCCTGTGCTCCGCAACGGGAGAGGCCGCGACAGTGAGAGGCCCGCGCACCGCGATGAAGAGTGGCCCCTGCTTGCTGCAACTGGAGGAAGCCCTCGCACAGAAACGAAGACCCAAAACAGCCAAAGATAAATAAATTAATTAATTAAAAAAAAATTCTACTAAACCCAATCCCTCAAGTTTTACTCTCTTTTCTTTTTCACTTGGGTGTTCTCACCTCTTGTTTTCTTTTTCTGTGATCATGTTTTAGATTTACTAGTAGGTCTGATATTTAGTCCTATTGGTGGCAATCAAAATAAAATGAGTTGCCACTCTCTTCAAAACAATTTACATTTTAATGGGAAAAATATTCCCTCTTACAAATAGAAAAAAGTGGCATTAGAGTAATGAAGGGATTCCCCCAAACCAAGAGTAGTCTCTAATACCCTCTTCAATGCTTGTGAGAACAACAGGGTTCTACTGATCTTTCCTGCCCATCATACTATCCATGTGTTTTTCTTCTAAAATTGGTTTCCAATTATTATGATATTAGTTACCAAAAAAAGGGAGGATGGGAGGGGAGCAGAAGTACAACCTATTTTTCATATGTCAAAATTGCTATCTGACCTCTTTGGAGATTATTCCTATTAATGTTGCATTATGGGTAAATTCTAATTGAGAAAAGTTATATAACACAATGTTAAGTAAACAGCCCTGCTTAAAAGTGACAATGACAAGCTATGATTATAAAAATTTTAAGATATTCATGATGCATACAGGGAATATACAAAGAAATTAGGGTGCTAAAACTGTTTGCTTTTATCAAACTTCTCTATGATATACATTATTTTTTATAAAAAATGAAAAAATAAGAATATTCCCTTAAACTGCCTTAGCAATAAACATTAATTAAAATACCAAGAAGAAATTTTATCTACACATATGAAAAAAATTCAAAAATCATGATGTACTTCTCAAAACAAACAAGAAAATAAAGTATTTCCCAAGGTCCAATTTTTAACTTGAAAGCAAAGAGGGGAATGAAATATTTGAAAAGACAGGAAGGAAAAAAAAAAACCCCACCCAAAGCCAAGAAGTACCTTAAAAGCTAATGTACAAAGCTTATTTTAATAAAAATTAGAGCATACCATGCATTCGCTGGTTTGGGGGTTTTTGAAGGAGCACTTAATGCTGTTTCCATGCTATTCATTCCTGAATTATTATCTTTGGTAGTCATTGCAATCATTTTTCGTTGCTTCTGAGACAGTTTAACTCCATGAGAAATCATTTTTCTAGAAATTGTTAAATTAAACCAATCAGTTTCACCGCTTCTGAGAAAGTTTAATTCCATAAGAAATAATTTTGCTATAAATTAAACCAATTAACATTAATTTCTGCTCAACACAGGTTACTGGTAATTATATTGCTCTGTGTTTATTTGATGGGATTTTACTATTACTAGATCAAAATGACCACAAGTTTCAACAGTGGCAATATATATAATTAGTTTATACTATCAAAGATCAAGTAATAGCTACATGGGAGCCCTCCTAATACACTTGCATCACACTTGTAGCAGAAATAGATCATTTTAGAGGCAAATTTCCGGCATGTAATACTGTATTCCACAAGAGCTAGACCTATCAACCCAACTCAGTCTTCAGCATATATTTAAGAAATAATGTTATGGAGGCTAAATTACCTAGAAAAGAGCTTACAACTAACTTTAACATCAAATGCAGAAAAATAATAGGAAAGGTCCAGTAGGTCTTTCCAGTTGTTTAGGGCAGAACTATAACACAACATGGTCTTTCCTTTTCTTATGATTTTGTAACCAACCCCAAATTTGTCTTTGGTGTAGCTCCACATCTTTGTCTGCTTTCTTCTATTTGCATGATGGTTCTGAGATCCATGACAGGAGGGCTTACAGGACTAAAAGACATATAAAAGTTACTTTACAACCCATTCATTTATCCATGAAGTCCAACACCCAAACATTACTGAAACTGTAAATTGTATATAACATCATTAATGAGAGGATAATTTAGGTCTATTTTGTCAGCTGCGGCCAACTTCAAAAAGGATATTTTGAATGAAAGCTACTTTTATATATACATACATAATAATAAAATGCATCAGAAGTCATAATGTTAAGAGATACATGTTTAATAAAATAGTCTAACATTAGTGATTAGAAGATGCTTCCAGGTGTTCCCACAAATATGTTTACTTAGGAAAAAAGGTGTCTACTTTCTGAACTATCTTTAGACCATGAAGCAGCATAAACCGGGACATCATCTTTATTCCAACTGTGCAAAATACAGCACATTTCAAAATAATTACACAAATGGCCCAGATGGCAATATAATTGGTAAGTCAATTAACAGTCTTAGCCTATTATAAACCATACTAGGTAATAAAGATGAAGCATAAGCTCAATTAGCTCTTTGAAAGAATACTGTATGTTAATTATACTTATTCCTTCAGTTTTAAAAACTGACTTTTATAAGTAAAAAAAAAATATGGATAGAATATAGGTTAAGTTAAAACTACAGCATAACATTAAATGAATAGCCTCTGAAAATTAACTGTAACAACACATTTTGTGAGATCTTAAATACACTTTAATGTGCAAAAAAAAAAGATAAAGTAAGCCTACAAATGGCAAAATGGTCGTCCTGAGTGGGAGTTTTTACTAATATACACTATCCATTAAAAAAGAAAAAGAAGCTGATATCAAGTCACTGTGTGTGTGTGTGTGTTATAGAGTATTTTACTAAGTATTCCCTGATGACACTGCAAAGGCAACTAAATTCTGTCTGGGAAAAAAAGCCTATTTTAGCCGGTTAGTAATTTGTATGCACTTTAGCTGCTAATTTGTATGCATTTAGGTAATTTCCTGTATATCAGAAATTTTTTTAAATGTGCTTCATTAAAAAGTTTCACTTGACCAAAAATAAATGATATTTCTCAGACTAACAAGTACAGAACAAAATAAAAATCCTACCTGAAAGAGCCAGAAACCCAACTGGAAGAGCTTGTAATATCAATTCTGTTACTGGGAATGGGCTGTGGAGCAGATATTTTAAGTACTGGTGATTTTTCCCATGGTTTTAAATCTTCCCTAAAATGTGTAGGAGGTGTACCATTAGCATAGGATTTAATTTTCCCCTGGAGGTTAAAAAAAAAAAAAAAAAAAAAATTGAAGAGTGAGTAATAGCAGGTACCCCTAGCACAGTAGCTAACACATAGTTGGTACTCGGTAAATACTGGTTAAACTATATTAAAGAGTAAAACCTTACAAGAATAATTATCTAGTATTTTCAATTCAGTGCTTCTACAGTTTAGTATCTTGATCAATTCTCAAACCATATCAGTGGCTATAACCCAATTATTAAAAGCTTTGGGAATAATTTTTAGGGACATAAGTTTGCATATCAAGTTCTTATTTACCTGAGTATTAAACAAATGTTAATAAATATAAGTTGTTCAAATAAGATATGAAGCAGTAACTTTAAAATTAACATCCATGACTTTAAAATGAAACAAAATGAAAGTCTGGTATAAATTTCATACAATTTACTCTGAATATAATTAAAGGACTCTGAATAAAATTAAAGCCAAATAATACTGACACTTCAAAAGGGACCCTAAAACTATTGCTATTACAATAGGTCAAGGAAGTTATTGAAATGGTATTTCCACTGCCAGGATAGATTCTCTACTATTGCCAAAAATTCAGTATGCCTTCAACCTTCTTTTAAACCTCAACTGTCTTCCAGGCCAACCTAAGTGTAATATGAATTTCCCCCAAACTTCTACCTTACATAAAAAAATTTTTATGATAAAAATTTGTTTTATATCAATCCTTGAGGCCTAGAAGACTCTTAATAAAGGGTAAATTTTCTATTGTCTCACAAATTTCTAGATGTTCTAATATATTTTGTGGATGTATAGAGGTTAGAAAAAAATTACTCTATCTGGTAAGTTTGACATTCTCCTTCCCTGTAGATTAACAACTATGGAATTAAATGTTAACAGATGTCTGAAACATGGCCTCCCCCAGAGCTGACCAGCCTAGGAATTCAGCAGCTTAGTGTCAATTATGCTAGACTAGGAGAAGAACTCCATTCCAGATTGCATTGCTCCAGTTCACACCGTGGCAGAAAGACACTAAACAGATTTTGGTATTAGGCTTACTTTCAAAATCACTTTCCTTTGACAATTTTTAGCTGGTGTTAACTGACATTTCACAAAATATATTTTAAGTAATTTAGCTATGAATATATATTTCAATATGCCTATACAGTATTGCTATACTTTACATCAACATTACTTTTATTGCAGAAATACAACATCATAAAGGGCTCAAAACTGCAATTAAAATCTTTAAAACTAGAAATATTAGGCAAATTTGAGAAAACTAACACTACATATATTATGTCATTAATTGTATTTTCTTATAAACCAGCCAGAAGAATGTTTTAAAGTTAGAGTAAAAATAATGAAAAACTAAACTGTCTATAGATTAAAATGTGAAGAAAATAGTGCATTAATAAACGAAGACAAACCTCAATCTTATCTGAATGAAATCCTGTTGTGAAATCAGGAGACTGTAAATCTCTAGGACTACCCACTCCTGCATAGCTTCCTTCAGAGTCTGATGTCAACAGTTCTGGAAGAGATTCCACAGAATTGGTCTTACCAGACTTTAGTAATCCTAAAAGGTAAAAATTTTTTCATATTTAAACACATATACATAAACATATATGTATTACATTTGATGAACCAAATACAGCTAAAAGCGTCCATTTATCCAGATTTAGTAACATTTAAATTATAGTCACTGTACTAAAGTCTTAATAATTCAAGCTAACTGAAGAAAGAAATCAGTTGAAGTGAAAAACTGAAATGGAAAATTTTAAAACAACAGTTTTATTCATTTTAATTACACACCAATTAAGCAATAAACCTGAGGAAGATAGTTATTTGGTATCTGATTTAAAAAGTGACTCAGAACATTTTTTTCCCCATAAAGATAAGAGAGCAAGACAAAATTAATAAACTCTAGACCCCTCCCCTTTCCCTTTCTCATCTGTCTCTGCACCTATGCAAAGGGGGATTAGTCCTAGTCTGTGTGGGAGAAGCATTATAACCTTTCTGCCACTCATCTAAGCCAGCAGACTGGCCAGGTAGCAGAGGCTTTGCTGAAGCCTACTGTGGCCTGTTTGAGGGTTTTTCCCTTCTGCAAAATATCTGTGAATTGAGAGCTATTTTCAATTAGCTTATCACCTAAAGCATAAGTTTGTTATGAAATGCATATACCATTTGTTCTCTTAGGCAAGCTCAATACCTCAATACCTGTCTCCCTGCTACATCTGGTATCCTGGCTCATTAGCAAATCAGTCATTTCAAGTACAGAGTAAAAAAAAAAAAAAACTTTTGCTTAGGTTCATGTGTTTATTTCCACATATTTAAAATGCAGTACAATCTAAATGAAGTGGCAAAATAAATACATTATAAAACATATCTCATAAATTCAGTAAGTGTTGTTTTCTTTAAAAGTAAATCACCCTGGGCTTCCCTGGTGGCGCGCTGGTTAAGAATCCGCCTGCCAATGCAGGGGACACGAGTTCAATCCCTGGTCTGGGAAGATCCCACATGCCGCGGAGCAACTAAGCCCGTGCGCCACAACTACTGAGCCTGCGCTCTAGAGCCCGCGAGCCACAACTACTGAAGCCCAGGCGCCTAGAACCCGTGCTCCGCAACGAGAAGCCATCGCAGTGAGAAGCCAGCACACTTCAAGGAAGAGTAGCCCCCGCTCACCGCAACTAGAGAAAGCCTGCATGCAGCAATGAAGACCCAACGCAGCCAAAAATAAATAAATTATATTAATTAAAAAAAAAAGTAAATCACTCTGACAAGATACGTGCCTTTTTTGTTGTTATTGCTAAAATACAATTTGGAAGAACATTCAAACTTTTCTCCCCCACAATGTTTTAAATATTTTTAAGAGTAGCAAATTTTTATATAAGAGAGTATATTTAATACTGGGATGCTCCCAAAAGTCAATTGGAAACAAATCTAATAAAGAAGACGATTAAAGTGGCCAACAATTATCTTTGATAAAAAAATATTTTCACAGAATGACTTCTAACTTTAAGGACCAACACAAACAAACGTTAAGCCTTCATATAACTGTCCTTGATGAAATTAGCTTCATACTCAGAATTTCTCCCAGAATAGGTTACTTTGGCCCCCAGTTAAATTTAACCTTTCAATCATTTTTGGCTTTGGCCACAGAAGGGAGTAGTATAGCAGGAAGAATACCGAACAGGAATCAAGAAAATAAATTCTACCTCTGGCTGCTACGACCTGAAATCACTTCAAAGTTTTCTGAGCTTGTTTCCTCAAGTTTAAAGGAAGGGGTGTAAATTAATTCATTATTAAGGTCTCTTCCAGCTCTGAAATGCTAAGATTCTTAACACATGTGCTATCAATAACATCCTTTAAAACAAACCAAATATCTGCTTTTTCCATAAATCTTTTAGGTATTTGGAAAATCACTAGCTCCACGACTGTCTATCCATTTATTCATCCTGCCATCAATCCACCTATGCCTCCTTCTAAGTACTACGGGTAATTCATATAACACAGAGGATGCAAAATCACAGAATTTAAACCTTAGAAAGGTCCTAAAATAGGAATCAGGAGATGCAGCAAATGAGAAAGACCTATAGACCTATACTTCATCAATCAATTTAGGTATATTAGCTTTCTTTTTTAATATCTCGTGTGTTATCTAAAACGACTATTCTTCACGTTATTTATCAAACATGTCAAATACCTCATTTGTACTTTTCAAAGTTGCCTGTACAAGGCTGATTGACTGTGAAAACACTGATAGAAACTGCACCAGTTTGTCTTATGGCTATAGACACACCAACTATTTCTGAAAGCCATGCTGTGCTGCCATTCTTTTTTGGTTACACTTCAAATTTTTATCTAAAGAAACTGTTAAAATTTAGGTCATTTAATCTGGATCTAATCAGATGAATCCAGAATGTGGGGTAGTCTACAATACCACTGGCCTCAACTTCTGAAAACAAAACAAAACAAAACAGAAAGGTGTGGCGGTGCTGTTCTACTTAAGAGACTAAAAAGACATTAATAAGCAAAGACAATGTCAACCCTGATACGACATTAGATTTTTTTTTTTTCCCTTAATGTTAAAACAGAAAAGGCTATAAAAACATGTTTGGACAATTAGGGAAATATGGGCATAGACTACAGCACTACATAATATGAATTAATGTTAACTGTCTTTCAATGTGATAATGGTATTGTGGTTGTATAGGATAAGGGTTGTATCTCCCTTATGCTTAGGAGATTCATATTAACCTTGGGGGGAAAATGTCATGTCTACAGCTTAGTTCCAAGTGGATCAGGTTAAAAAAAAAAGTGTGTGTGTAGAATGTTTGTAGGATGAGGGAACAGAGCATGCAAGACAAAGCCTGCAAGAAAAAGCAAATGTGGTAAGAGGTGAACAATAGATCTGGATAATGGGTATACAGATGTTCATGGTATTTTTCTTTCGCCTTTTTAGTAACTTAAAGATTTTCAAAATTAAAAACTGGGAAAAAAAATTTTAGAAAAACTATATAACCTTACTTTCAAACAGGCTCACATAATGCCTAGGTATAAAACGTGTTGTATTTTACTACTGGATTATAACCTCCTTAACACGCATGAATGGAATCCCACGTGGCATCTCACTTGAAGCACTGATATATATGAACTGAATGCACGTGTTAATAGTATCTCTGTCATGTTTTGCCCACCTCTAACCCTCTATGCCACTAGACAGAGTGGTCTTTCTAAAAACATAAACCTTATCCAGTCACACCCTGCCTTAAAAAATCCATCAACAGCTACCTGCAGCCTTCAGATTAAAGTCCAAATTCCTTAGTTTGGCATATAACACCCTCCAAAATCTGACGCTCTCCAACCTATCTCCTATCTGCAGCTACCGGATATGGCCGAGCTATGCACAACAAACGTGCAGTCTTTCTACTGCCTCTAGGCTTGAAACACACTGCCCCATTCTCTTAGCACGTCAATCTGCCTCCTTTTCTTGGCTAAATTCTCTTCACTCTTCGAGATCCAGCTCAGGTATCACTTTCCTCTAACAGATGTGCCCCGATCTTCTCAGACTAGTTTGGGTGCCCCTTCTGTGATCACAGAGCAAATGTCAATCAGAGTACTTATCACAATACATTACCACTTTCTGTGGCCTCCCTAAGACAAGGACTATTTTCTATTTCTGTAGCCCCAGCAGATGGCATATAATAGTATTTAATACATGTTAAATGAATTAGATAAGGAACAGAGACAAGAAAGATTAGATCAGAAAATATACCGTAAAATATTTTCCACTAACCTGTAGATGGTGGACTCTGAATAATATCTGAAAGGTTATAACCTCCAGAACTATCAGACCGCTTACGTGGCTTCTTTTTTGCTTTTGTTTTTGTCTTCTTGAACACACTTTCCCTAGGAAAAAAGCAAACATAAAAGTCATTTAAAAAAATTAAAGTTACAGGGCTTCCCTTGTGGCACAGTGGTTAAGAATCCGCCTGCCAATGCATGGGACACGGGTTCGATCCCTGGTCCAGGAAGATCCCACATGCCGCAGAGCAACTAAGCGCGTGCGCCACAACTACTGAGCCTGCGCTCTAGAGCCCGCGAGCCACAACTACTGAGCCTGTGCGCCTAGAGCCCATGCTCCGCAACAAGAGAAGCCACTGCAATGAGAAGCCCGAGCACTGCAACGAAGAGTAGCCCCCACTCACTGCAACTAGAGAAAGCCCACATGCAGCAACAAAGACCCAACGCAGCCAAAAATAAATAAATTAAAATATTTTTTTTTAAAATTACAGATGAAACAGGAGAAGAACTATGCATTTTGAGCAACGGAATACAGCATTTTGGTCAAACAGAAAACACAAAAGAATATATATGTTCTAGTCCCATTTATCTAAGTGGCCCAGAGCACATTAGTTAATTCCACCAAACTTCAGTGTGATACTATCACTTGTTCTAACCCTAGCACTTCTGTGAAAATTAGAAACAAGATGGTATATAAGAAAATACTTTGAAAAGTAAAATACTGTACATGTTCACACACAAGCTATTATAATCTATGATCTGGAACTAGAAATATTTGGTGATAATTTTTAAAGTATTTCAGGGGCTGCTTAATTCCTTGAATTATTATTAATCAGGAAAGAGAAAATAACATTATCTATAAGGACTACAACAGTCTTATTTCACCTAAAAATTATAGATCTCATTACATAATTCATCCACAGTAACACAGGTCAGCTGTGAATACTATTATTTTGTGAAGGATAATGTATTTATGTCAATGTTAATCATTTTATTATAATTTTTAATGTAATAACATGTCATACATCCAAGTCAGATATTTATAAACCTCAAGTATTCCAGTGGCTACCACCAAACTCTAGAAAAGAGGTTAAAGAAGATTTCTGGAACCAAGAGCAGCTTTTCAGTGAGCTACAATTATACTCATACGTATATATACACTCACACATGTATGTAGTAAATGACTTGAACGTCCGAAGATTTTATTTTAACAGGTCATTTACCCAGCAGAAGGAAAGTAATTCTATAACCAGCTGATAAATTAGCCTAAAATGCCGACTGGAAATTCTAAGCAGGACTTATTAAATGGTCAACAGGGAGATTGTGTAGAACCTGGGATATTTTATTGAAGGACTCCCAAATGCCAGTCACTGTGGGTCATGTCTCTTGAATGAGTAGGGTTCTCTACAGAGAGGGATCTAGAAGACTGGCTGATGAACTCCCCTTGGTTCACCCTCTCCAGAAGGCAAATCTCTCGTCTTCTGCTAAGATGGAGGAGGGGCAATCAATCACTTGGTTCAGGAATACATCAATGCTCTTTGAAAAATTTTCAAAAAAAAAAAAGCTCTTTTCCAAATCCAACCACTTACACTGGTCTTCATAAACCTAGTACCTGTAATTCTTAAGCCTTTCCAGAATTCTGTTTTAGTTTTTTCTAAGTCATTACTGCTTGGCAACCACTTTCCAACTTCCAAAACTGTTAACACCTCCTGATTGCCATTTACTCCTTTCCTGTTCTCTCTGATCTAGTGCAATATGCCTTTTTTATTTCTTTACTATAATCTCAGCAGGGTTTGGAAAGGCAGTTAAGATAATTGCACTTATTCAACCCAACATATTTAACCAGAAGGCTACATTCCTTTTGTGTTTATAGTTAACTTTGTTATATCTGCAAATATTAATTATGCATTTACTTTGTATTGTATCAGGCTAAAAATGAACATAAATACCTATTTTTTATGTTAGGTTTCTCAATTTTTCTTTCCATATTAATATAAAGGTGTCAACAGTGTCCAAGATTGGGGATGAGGGAAGGAGAAAAGGAAGGGGGAAAAAAAAAACAGAGCTTACGAATAATTTTGTTCCATATTTATTTCTTCTTTCAAAAAGATATCTCCATCTTCTACATCCAAATAGCTAATATCTGGTCCATCTTGATATGGTGTAATGACTCTTCTATCCATTGCTGGAATCTATAGAAAAAAAGATGTCACTTTTTAAATACAAAATTTGTAGAGCAAAGACATCAGCTACCTTTCTGTCTCCCCTTCAGTCTACAACCAGTAAAACATCCAGAGCTCAACAAAGTTGCCTCTGCCCAACACACTAGGTCACCAGAGAATTCCACACATTTGTACATCTAAAGGTGGGGAGGCTGGAACACATACAGGAGAGAGGAAGAACAGATGAAAGAGTGGAGTCTGTGCCTGCAATCCTGGGCCTCTAACCATGGAAGCTGAGCCCACAGCTTCAGGGAACCCAGTACCAGCATGTGAGGTGGTGCACTTACAACTATGGCATCCTGAATGGAGGGGTGCTCACAACCACAGGTAGCTTGGTAGCAACGGAAGTGGGCCCTGGAACCCAGCCGCCATCGCCCACCATCAACAGTGGCGGAAGCCCACGAACCTTATACAGTATCAGATACAGTACAGGCACCTGTGCAACCCTGGCTCCCAATACCCCCATGATCCTCCTCCCCCCATGCAAAGACTGTTACTCAAGGAACTTCACAAACTGGGGAAGAGCCCAACATTCCGATGATGACAGTAGCTCTGGCAGAAGAAAGGCAGTAAGGACCTGGGAGGCACAAGAAGCAATAATGAAGGCACAGAAGCACACCTCTTACAGAGCCGGTGGAGGCTGGAAAGTGTCAACTAGCAAATATAATCAGAGCCAGCTCAGGTAAGAGAAAACAAACCTGTGTTATAGGGCCACCTACTGGAAAGCAAAAGAAAGGACTCTAACTTCTAACCTGTCATTAACTTCAAATGCACCTGCAGAGGAACAATTTAATTCAAGTACCATATACAACCACAATAACACTCGACCACAAAAAGAAAATAACAGTTCTCCAGAAACCAAACTAAGTCACAGAATATTTCAATCTAACTGATAGAGAATTCAAAATAGCTGTCATGAAGGAACTCAATAAGCTGTAAGAAGTCAGAAAGGCGGTTTAATGAGCTCAGGAATAAAATTAATGAACAGACGAAATACTTTACCAAAGAGACTGAAACTCTAAAAAAGAACCAAACAAACGCTGGAGTTGAAGAACTCAATAAATGAGATGAAGAATGAATTAGAAAGAAATGGAAATAGAGCAGATCATATGAAAGAGAGAATTAGCAAGCTCAAAGGTAGAAATCTTGAAATGATACAAGTAGAAGAAGAGAAACAGAATATTAAAAAAGTGAGGAAATTTCACAAGACCTATCCAACTCATTTAGGAAGAAAAATATTAGGGTAATGAGTAACCCAGAAGGAGAAGAGAGGGAGAAGGCAAAAGAGAGTTTATTTAAAGAAATAATATCTGAGAACATCCCAAAGCTGGAAAAGGAACTGGATACACAAGTCCATGAAATTAAAAGAATACCTAATTACCTCAATGCAGAACAACCTTCTCCAAGATGTGTAATAAATATTAAAATTGTCAAAAGTCAATGACAAAGATTTTTAAAGGCAGCCAAGAAAAAGGATGGTAGCTGGGAATTCCCTGGTAGTTCAGCGGTTAGGACTCAGTGCTTTCACTGCCAGGGCCCAGGTTTGATTCCTGGTTGGGGAACTAAGATCCTGCAAGCCACGTGGCATGGCCAAAAAGTTAAAAAAAAAAAAAGGCTGGTGGCCTACAAAGGAACCTCCACTAGGCTAGCAGCAGATGTCTCAGCAGAAACCCAACAGGCCAGGAGAGAGTGAAATGACAATCTCAGAATACTAAAAGATAAAAACCGTCAGACTAGAATACTCTATCCAGCAAAGACATCGTTCAAATATGAAGGAGAGATAAAGACTTTCTCAAACAGAAGCTGAGAGAGTTCATCAACACAAGACCTGCCTAACAAGACATGCTGAAAGCAGCACTTCTACCAGAAACAAAAAAGACAAACGGATACAAAACTTTGAGCAAGATGATAAAACAGAACCAGAAAATTGCAACTCTATGAGAGCATAAAGGTTAAAAGGAGAAAAAAAGAAAGCAGGAAAATAACTATAAGCTATTTCTGTTTGGTAGCAAACTCACATCAAAAGGGATAATGTGAGGGCTTCCCTGGTGGCGCAGTGGTTGAGAGTCTGCCTGCCGATGCAGGGGACACGGGTTCGTACCCCGGTCCAGGAAGATCCCGCATGCTGCGGAGCGGCTGGGCCCGTGAGCCATGGCTGCTGAGCCTGCGCGTCCAGAGCCTGTGCCCCGCAGCGGGAGAGGCCACAGCAGTGAGAGGCCCGCGTACCGAAAAAAAACCCAAAAAAGATTCATTTTATATATGGAATTTAAGGAAAAAAAATGTCATGAAGAACCTAGGGGTAAGACAGGAATAAACACACAGACCTACTAGAGAACGGACTTGAGGATATGGGGAGGGGGAAGGGTGAGCTGTGACAAAGCGAGAGAGAGGCATGGACATATATACACTACCAAACGTAAGGTAGATAGCTAGTGGGAAGCAGCCGCATAGCACAGGGAGATCAGCTTGGTGCTTTGTGACCGCCTGGAGGGGTGGGATAGGGAGGGTGGGAGGGAGGGAGATGCAAGAGGGAAGAGATATGGGAACGTATGTACATGTATAACTGATTCACTTTGTTATAAAGCAGAAACTAACACACCATTGTAAAGCAATTATACCCCAATAAAGATGTTTAAAAAAAAAAGTGGAAAAAAAAAGGAATAATGTGAAAAAACATAAAAGGGGATGAAAAAATTCATACAGGTAAATGAAGATAACATACTATCAGCAGAAAAGAGACTATTTTATCTGTGAGACGTTTTATACAAAGCTCGGGGCAACCGCAAAACTTTGTTACAGAGCAGAGACATGAAACATAATAAAAGAAGAAACTAAGAAACATACCAGAGAAAACCTCCAAACCAAAATAACAGACAGAAACACAGGAAAAAGAAACCACAGAGGTATCAAGCAACCAAAAAACAAAACACAAAATTTCAGGACTACATCCTCATCTGTCACTAATCCCCCTGAATGTAAATGGACTGAATTCATCAATCAAAAGACAGAGTGGCTGGATGCATTAAAACATAAGACTCAACCAAATGCTGCTCCAGGAGACACACCTCAGCTCTGAAGACAAACACAGGCTAAATGTGAAGAGATGGAAGATGATACTCTAAGCAAATGGCTGCCAAAAGAAAGCAAGTGTAGCCATCCTTATACCAGACAAATTAGACTTCAAGCCAAAAGATAACAAGAGACAAAAAATGGTCAGCATATAATTATAAAGAGGACAACTCAGCAAGAACACATAAAAGTGACTAATGTATATGTACCTAACATAAGAGCACCAAAATATATACAACAATTACTAACATTCCCAAAGCGAGAGAACTGACAGCAACAAAATAATTGTAGGGGACATTTAACACCCCACTTACATCAACAGATAGATTACCCAGACAGAAAGTCAACAAGGAAACAGTGGCCTTAACTGAAACGTTAGATCAGATATATTTAACAGATTTAAAAAGAACAATGCAGCAAAACACACATTCTTCTCAAATGCTCATGGAACATTCTCAAGGATAGGCCATAAATCGGGACACAAAAGAAGTCTCAATATAGATTTAAGAAGACTGAAATTCTATCAAACATCTTTTCCGATCACAATGGTATGAGAAACTAGAAATCAAGAACAAGAACACTAGAAAAATGACAGATATGTAAAGATGAACAATATGCTACAGAACAACAATTGGGTCACTGAAGAAATCAAAGGAGAAACAAAAAATTACCTGAAGACAAATGGAAATGAAAATACAATATACCAAAATCTATGGGAAACAGCAAAAGCAGTATTAAGAGTTTGTAGCAATAAAGGCTTACCTCAAGAAACAAGAAAAACTTACACCTAAAGGTACTAGAAAAAGAAGAACAAAGCCCGAAGTCAGTAGAAAGAAGGAAATATAAAGATCAGAGAAGACAGAAGAAAAGATGAATGAAACTAAGAATTGGTTTTTTGAAAAGACAAACTAAACTAAGAGTCAGTTCTTTGAAAAGATAAACAAAACTGACAAACCATTAGCTAGATTCACTAAGAAAAAAAAGAGAAGCCCTGATAAATAAAATAAAAAATGAAAGAGAAAAAAAAAATAGATACTTATAGAAATATAAAGGAGTATAAGAGAATACAAAAACTGGACAATCTAGAAGAAATGGACAAATTCTTAGAATCATACAACCTTCCAGGGCTGAATCATGAATAGAAAATCTGAATAGACCAATCACTAGTACAGAGATTGAAACAGTAATCAAAAAGCTCCCAAAAAACATAGGTCCAGGACCAGATTGCTTCACAGGTGAATTCTACCAATATTCAAAGAAGATTTAATAACTATACTAAAACTATTCCAAAAAACTGAAAAGGAGGGAATGCTTCCTAACTCATTTTACAAGGCCAATATCACCCTGATACCAAAACCAGACAAAGACAACACAAAGAAAGAAAATCACAGGCCAATATCTCTGATGGCTGCCAGTTGCAAAAATCCTCAACAACATATTAGCAAAACAAATTAAAAAATACATCAAAGGGATCATACAACATGATCAAGTGGGATTTATACCAGGGATGTAAGGATGGTTCAACATCCTCAAATTGATCAACATGATACAACACATCCACAAAATGAACAAAAATCATGCGATCATCTCAAAAGATGCAGAAAAAACATTTGACAACATTCAACACCCATTTATGATAAAAACTCTCAAGAGAATGGTGTAGAAGGGATGATATGTGACAAACCCACAGCTAACATACTCAATGGTTAAGTAGTAAAAGCTATCCCTCTAAGATCAGGAATAAGACAAGGATGCTCAATCTCACCACTCTTATTCAACATAGTACTGGAAGTGTTAGCCAGAGCAATTAGTCAAGAAAAAATAAATAAAAGACATCCAAATTGGAAAAGAAGACATAAAACTGTCACTATCTGCAGATGGCATGATTTTTATATACATAGAAAACCCTAAAGATTCTACCAGAAATCTGACACAAATAAATGGAAAGATGTGCCAGGGTCAAGGATTAGAAGAATTAACATTATCAAAATGTCCATATTACCTAAAGCAATCTAATTCAATACAATCCCTATCAAAATCCCAACAACATTTTTCACAGAAATAGAACAAAAAATTCTAAAATTTATATGGAACCACAAATGACCCTGAATAGTCAAAGCGATGCTGAGAAAAAAGAACAAAGCTGGAGGTATCATATTTCCTGATTTCAAACTATATTACAAAGCCACTGTAGTCAAAACGGCATGATATTGGCAGAAAAACAGATGCAAAGATTTCTAAACAGAATTGAAAGCCCAGGAATAAACACTTGCACACACGGACAATTAATTTACAACAAAGGAGCAAAGAATACACAATGGAGAAGGGACAGTCTCTTCAATAAATAGTGCTGGGAAAACTGGACAGCCACATGCCAAATAATTAAATTAGACCATTATTTCACAATATACACAAAAATTAAGTCAAAGTAGATTAAAGGCTTGAGTGTAAGACCTGAAACCATAAAACTCCTGAAAGAAAACACAGGTGGTATACTCTTTGATATCAGTCATAGCAGTATCTTTTAAAATATGCCTCCTCAGTCAATGAAAACAAAAGCAAAAATAAATGGGATTACACCAAACTAAAAAGCTTCTGCACAGCACAGGAAACCATCAATAAAACAAAAAGACAACCTACCAAATGGGAGGAGATATTTGTAAATCATATGCCCTAAAATAACTCATACAACTCAACAACAACAACAAAATTACCTGATTAAAAAACGGACAGAGGAGTTGAATACATATTTTTTCAAAGAAGACATATAGATGGCAAACAGACAGATGAAAAGATGTTCAGCATCACTAATTATCAGGGAAATGCAAATCAAAACCACACTGAGATATCACTGTACACCTGTCAGAATGGCTAGGGTCAAAATGACAAGAAATACCATGTGTTGGCAAGGATGTGGAGAAAAGAGAACCCTCATACACTGTTGGTGAGACTGTGAATTGGTGCAGTCACTACACCAATGACAGTATGGAGATTCCTAAAAAAATTAAGAATAGACTACCATAAGATACCCAGCTATCCCATTTCTGGGTACTCATCCAAAGAATACAAAAACACTTATTTGAAAAGATATATGCTCCCCTATGTTCACTGCAGCATTATTTGCAATGCCAATATATGGAAACCACCTAAGTGCCCATCAAGGGATGAATGGATAAAGAAAATGTAGTATATGTGTATGTATATAAATTCACACACACACACACACACACACACACACACACACACACACACACACACACACACACACACACACACACAATGGAATACTACTCAGCCATGAAAAAAGATGAAATCTTTTTTGCCATTTTCAACAACACAGATGGACCATGAGGATATTATGCTAAGTGAAGTAAGTCAGATGGAGAAAGACAAATACTGTATGATTTCACTCATAGATGGAACATAAAACACTAATAAACAAACAAAAACAAAATAAATTTACTGAACAAACAAAAAAAACCCCAAACACATGGATACAGAGAATAGAGTAGTAGTTACCAGAGGGAGAAGAGGAGTGGGGGAGTGAAATAGATAAAGGGGATCAACTATATGCTGACAGATGGAAGTTAAATTTTTGGTAGGGAGGAAGCTGTAGGGTATACAGAAGTAGAAACGTAACAATGTACACATGAAACTTACGTAGTGTTATAAATCAATGTTACCTCAATAAAAATAATAAAATCATTAAAATCCATATTTTTACACTGTCCTGATCTTTAGTAAATAAATAACGAAAGACCACAAAGCATTCAATAACTTTCATTTATAAAGAAATTTAAATAGATATTAATTTTATCATTAAATATCTTCAATTTTTATTATCGTGTTTCCCTGTAGAGCTTGTAAAGAAATCTTATGTCCTCATTTTTAAAAGATCCTAATGAATCAGAATTCATTAGGAAATTGGTCCATTGAGAAGTCTGACCAAATATACTGCTTTAGTTGATATTGTAATTGACAAAAACATAAACCTTACCATTTTTCGGTAAAACACAGAAAGATCCTTCAAAACACCGTCACTTAAAACATCAAGAGACCTAAATAATAAGATATAAAATTCTATCTTAACACTCAAGTTTAATACCTATTAAGACTTTCAAATATGCAGAGACATTTTATATTGTTGAGTAAGGAATATTTTTTTAAAGAATATGCCAGCTGCAACAAATTCTTTTTGGAAGTACGTATAGTTATATATTTCACATAAATAGCAAACATGTTAGACAAACATACTGAATAAAACTCAAGTAACTCTTACAAATAGGTGATAGAAAAATATTTTCTATCATAATAGCAAGTATTCAACTTTCATTTTCCACAAATATAATCTTTACTACAGAAGGAGTACTATATTGACAGAACAATGGCCTATCAGGTACCTGAATTCTATCTAGGATTATCACTGCTCCCAATTACCTACATGACCTTGAGCAACTCACTTTCCCTCTCTAGTCCTTAATATCTTCATGTGTAAAATGACATTTGGGGACTTCCCTGGTGGCGCAGTGGTAAAGAATCCGCCTGCCAATGCAGGGGACACAGGTTCGATCCCTGATCTGGGAAGACCCCACATGCCACGGAGCAACTAAGCCTGTGCGCCACAACTACTGAGCCTGCGCTCTAGAGCCTGCGAGCCAAAACTACTGAAGCCCACACAGTCTAGGGCCCACGTGCTGCAACTTCTGAGCCCACACGCCACAACTACTGAAGCCCACAAACCTAGAGCCCATGCTCTGCAATGAGAAGCCTGCACACTGCAACGAGGAGTAGCCCCTGCTCGCTGCAACTAGAGAAAGCCTGCACACAGCAACAAAGACCCAACGCAGCCCAAAATAAAAATAAATTTAAAAATTAAAAAAATAAAATGACATTTGGACTAGTTCAATTGCAGTCAAAGGAGATTTTAAGGAACTCTCAGGTTCCAAAGAGGTACTTTGAGGCATCAGTAAAATTTAAATCAAAGTTTACATTCTAAAATGTACTTCAAACTATTTTTAAAACTAATACAAAGCAACCATATTCAAATCTGTACCATACTGGTTTTCTAACATTTTGAAGACAATTAACTTGTGATGCTACATCAATTTTGATGCAGCTGTTTTCTTAACATCTCTGTGCATATTTATTTACACTTCTGGCAAACACATATTTGACTAGGAATGGTTACATTTAAACAAATCTTTGCTTTAATGCAAGTTATAATGTCTACTCATGTAAAATGATTCACCACAGCACATGTGCCTCCCTTAACAGTTCAGCTGACAAACTTGTCACAACATAATAATGGAACAATAGTAATGTGACACATCATCCTCCAATATCGTATTTTAGATAGATTTGGCTTGTTTCACACTGTGGTTGATTCTTTTCTGACAAATTAAACGAGTTAATTTGGCAATGCAAGGGGAAAAAATTACTATGATTTGAATGACTAATGTAATGTCAGCAAAAAAAATAAATGTATTCTGAAACCTCTGCCAGGTTCTGACAATGAAATACCAGAGGCATTTTGAAATGACACTGTCTAATATCCCATAATATTAATTTGCATTTGGAAAGCATTTTCCACAAAATAACAAAGCATTAAATAGCCAAAAGAATTTTCTCTAAATTGAACCCTAAATGGCAACTAAGGAATCTGTTAGTGATTCACCTTTTAAAAATGGTAGAAAACTTTTATTTCAAACATGTTTTGGAATTAGTTTCATTAAGCATCATCCTGACTTTGAAAGGTGAGTTATCAAAAAACTGTTACCATTTATAATTAATTATATGGATCAAGGTTTTCTTGATTATTTGCCAAAAAAAGTTTCACGGGTTTTCTCATCCTCATTTGAGGATATAAACAGAATCTACTTCGTAAGGATTTCATGAAAATTAAGTGAATCTGTACAACACTTTTAGAATGCCACCTGGCACATACCATTAATTATCATTATTACTATGTAACTATTATTGTAGTACTATTTTTAGTTATAACTATTAATTACTATTATTATGGCAGTGTTAGCTATTATTACAGTTAAAACAAAATACAGCATTACACTAGACATCGACTTTAAAAATGCAACTGACACCAAGAAATCTAATCTGAAATTCCCGTGCTGATCAAACCAGGGCAATCAAAAACAAACAAATAGGGCTTCCCTGGTGGCGCAATAAATGTTACAGATTTATTTTTTAGCATAAAGTCACAATTTTACTATAAAGTCAGTGGTTGAGAGTCTGCCTGCCGATGCAGGGGACACGGGTTCGTGCCCCGGTCCGGGAAGATCCCACATGCCGCGAAGCGGCTAGGCCCGTGAGCCACGGCTGCTGAGCCTGCGCGTCTGGAGCCGGTGCTCCGCAACAGGAGAGGCCACAACAGTGAGAGGCCCGCATACCACAAAAAAAAAAAAAAAAAAAAAATTCCACAGCTAAAATAGTTGAAAACAATGGGATTAAATTTCCCAAGATTCCTCTAATTCTAAAATGTCTATGACTCCTAAATCATTAGCATTTATCAAATTCTTTCCATCCAGGTAAACATCAATATAGCATGAAATATTAGCTTATAAAACAGGATACATATACTTAGCTGATTTTTTTCACGTAAAGTGTGTCATTTTTCGTAAGAAAAATTTCATTACCATGAAAGCTTCAACACACAAATCAGCTTGCCATAAACTAGACCAACTAAATTTTTTCAGGCCATCTGCTGCAGCCTAAGTTTGACCAAAGAATCAATATGTAGTATAGGAAATATCTTAAAAGAGAATAAATACAAAAACAGAAATCAACCAATAACAAACTGTTTGCATGATATGTGAAGTAATTAAGTGCTGGCTTAATTAGTATTACAGATACTTTCTAAAAGCCAAGGTAAAAACTACATAGTTACAAATTAGCCTAAACAAGCAAAGAGATATGAAAACATATACAAATATACTTGTGATAATATTGTCCCACAACCTTCCAACCAGCATGTAAGCACCACTGAGGGCAAGGATATTGTCTTTATTTGTTCCCGGTAGTATCTTAGCAATGGCTGGCATATATTAAGCATCCAAATACTGATGGAATGATTAAATCCCCTTACATTTTCACTTTTTCTACAAAGCTGGGATTTATCGTTATTCACTTTTAAATTACTAATATATTTGTTATTATATATAAATAAGTGCTTTTGCAACAGTCTGTATATATTCTAACCTACCTTGCTTCAAGTAAAGCTGCCATATTCAGTCCTATAAATTGTAAACAAGATAGTTTCAACTGTTCAGCATTATACATTGCTGCGAATTCCAGTAGCATAGCAGCATTCTTAAGGGTAACTACAAAGGAAAAGATATGCGAAATGAGATGAAAGGCATGTTACTACAGCAAATGAAATATACTTATTTCTCAAGTTGTCAGGTTTGAACATTTAGAAGAAGGAAAATTGAAAGTAGTGTCTTGCCAAAAATAAGTTATACTAGGGCAAATATACAACTCATTTTCCATCCCAATATGCCAAAGTAATTTTAAATGACTTGTTCAGAGGAACTATAAGCACACGTAAAATTTTAAGCAAAAGAAAATACAGAAGGTGCATTATAGTGTCATCTAAAAAGCAAACATGTAAGAATTGACAATCTTCTACCTAACCTTTTCAGAATATTTTTAACTTTCACTGATAAACAACATTCCTTTAGTTTATATAGCACAGAATAGTCATTCTCCTATAAAACTAACAAAGTATACTTAGGAGTAGGAGAAATTGATGAAATCATTCTACAAAATATATTTATGTTGAGTCGTCTATCAGACTTTACGTGGGTATATTTACATATATAAACACATACAAATACTATATATTTAGAAAATAAGTACATTTAAATCTTACCATATTATAGTTCATGCCAGTGCAGAATCTGGCATACTGTACAAAACATGCTAGATTTTGTTACAATCCTTGTTAACTTTATATATGAAGTGTGTTTTGCTAGAGACTGTCCCAGAATATTCTATTTACCTAGCATGTAACTTTGGCTTCCCAAACCCCTCCATTCTTTTTCTTACTTACTCTGAGTCCCAGCCAACAGAGGAACACAACTATTTTCTACACCTGGCTTCCTCCACTTCTTTGTTCTTTCTCCCTTATAACTCAGTCAAAAGTTATATGCAGACAATATGCAGACAATAATGATCGCTGCCTCACTCTTGACTAACCTAATGTTTCAACTAATGATGAACCCAAATTCTCCCATTTCACAGAAATAAAACTGGATCATACAAAAACTTTAGAGTTGTTCAAGGAGAAGATAATCCACAGAGCTCAAGAAAAGTGAGTAAATAAGACTCTAGAGCTAAGACAAACTATTAGAAGTACAAATTAGAAAAATTTGACAGGAAATCCCTTCACACTTCCTGAAGAGGCAAAGAAAAAGAACAAAGATAAGATTAGAAAGCCAAGAAACTTTTATATCAGGGTGAGGAAATTTAACCTTTATCCCAGAGTAAGCGATTAAAAATATATGAACGAGGGAAGACATTAACTCCTTCCTACAGAAAGATTAAAGAAGAAGTTAGAAAAGAGAAACAGGACTTAAAAGACTACTATGACACTACACAGAAGGGATGGATAACAGTGATCTCAACTAGTATAGTGACAGTGAGAATAAAAAGGTAGTGGAGGGCTTCCCTGGTGGCGCAGTGGTTGAGAGTCCGCCTGCCGATGCAGGGGACACGGGTTCATGCCCCAGTCTGGGAAGATCCCACATGCTGTGGAGCAGCGGGGCCCGTGAGCCATGGCCGCTGAGCATGCATGTCCGGAGCCTGTGCTCCGCAACGGGAGAGGCCACAACAGTGAGAGGCCCGCATACCGCAAAAAAAAAAAAAAAAAGTAGGGGAAATGTGATCAACACAGTTAAGATTAATCAATTTTGACAGCTGCAATTTGGGTATAAAAACAAAATAACAAAAACTAACTTTGGGTTCCAAAGTTGAGTGTTAGGATGACAGCCATGCAATTAACAGAAATAATGAACAGAAAGAGAAAAATAAGAGTTTGAGAGAAAAGAAGTTTTTGATAAATATATTAATGGGATGGTTACATAAAAATTCCAGCAAATAGCAGGGTAGCTAAGTGTAGACTTACAGACCAGGGCAAGGGTAAAAAATTTCTGCTTTCAAACTCTCATCTTTCAGATTCCAAAATAAGTTTCATGCCATCCTTATTATTCAAGCTTTTATGGCATTTCCAAAAAATTAACGTATTTCAATTCTAAGATGTTCATGTTTTCACATATTAACATCTCTAAAATAAGGATGTGTTTAATAGTTTAAATGTTTAAATGTCTTGAATTTTTAATAGTTTAAATAGTTTAAATATTTAAATAGTTTAAATGTCTTGAATTTTTAATGATACAAAAACATGTATTTTATCATAAACTACATCAGAAAGTCAATAAAATACAGTAAATCCTGGATCAACCTGAAAACACACTAAGATTCCAATTCAAAAACTCACGTTTTTCACTTAATGCCACTTCACAAATCTCTTTCAATCGAGATATGAGAAGCTGATCAGCCACCACAAGAACACTACAAACAAAATCCAAATTTTGAGATTCTAAAAAAAAAAGAAAAGAAAAAGAAGCGTCACTCTTTATTATTATTTTGTAAACATTATACCTAAGGGGAAAAAGTTCAAGTAATTAAGACACTACAAACAAGAGAATTATGATGATTATTTTCTAAATGTTGAAATGGTAAGTATGATAAACAGTAGTAACATCAAAATATTTCTGTCTTTTCAGTAGAAAGCTGTAAAATAAAACACACCCAAAATGCCCTGGTTCACACTAGGACCATAAAATGGGCAACTTGAGTAGATCTTTTTTAGTCTAAAGAACCACTAGAATGCCTGACTTGTTTAAAATCTCCCATTGCTGTTGGACAAACATTTCTCAAACTAATAGAGGGGAAAGTCAAATCTCATCCTTAAAGGTAATATACAGGTATATGTTAAATAGATACACATATGTTAAAACATATATATACATACAGGGGGTAGAGGGGGCAGGGAAGGACGAAGGGAGAGGTGAATAATGCTCTTAGGCTTCCTTATTTAAAACAAAATTGGTCACCTAAGAGTACTTTTAAAAAAAATTATAGAAGTTCCTTAATTTAACATAAACTTGATCCAGTGTACTATTAATGACCTTAAGCAACGCTAGAATCACTGCCAGAATAGTAGTATAAATAGGAAAAAAAAAAAAAACAAAACAATCCCACCACCATAGGAAGAAAAAAAATGTTTAAAAAGAAAAAAATGAGGGACTTTCCTGGTGGTCCAGTGGGTAAGACGCTGTGCTCCCAATGCAGGGGGCCCAGGTTCAATCCCCAGTGGGGGAACTAGATCCCACATGCGTGCCACAACTAAGAGTTCACACGCCACAACTAAAAGTCCACACACCGCAACTGAGAAGTCTGCATGCCGCAACTAAGAAGTCCACATGCCAACAACTAAAAGATCCTGCGTGCTGCAGCTAAGACCTGGCACAGCCAAAAATAAATAAATAAATAAATAAAAAGCAAAAAGCCCTCAAAATAGAGATGAAATATATGCATTTAAAAAAAAAAGAAAAAATGAAAGTAGAAAAAACATTCTAAAAGATGAGGGAGAGGTAAAGTCATTGCAAATGGCAGACTAAGAACTACTTCAAAAATTCTTCTCCACAAAAGCAATGAGAATATTACAAAAAATTATCAAAAATCAACTTTTTTAGAGTTCTAGAAATTAGCCAAAGGCTTGCAATAATCTAGGGAGCACTGACTCAAAGAACTTTGTGGAATCTTAAGAACAGTAAGCTTTGGGACACTAGCTGCTCCTGCTTAGATCCTCCTCTCCTCTCCTCGCCTCTCCTCCTCGCCTCTCCTCCTCAGTAGTCTTGAAAACCATCAATCCTGCAATCACAGGCAGGTACGAGAAGCTACATCCACTGGAGGAGACAGAACAGTTGTGGAGCAACATTATCAAGAAACTGTCATTATTTGACCTGTCTGGCAGTTTCCTGGAAACCCAGCTAGCAGGGGTTTATTTGACCTTAAAGCTTGCCCAGTGTGAACAGCCTCAGAAGAGGGCATTTATTCAAAACAATTAGCAACTACTTAACACTGAAGCTGCCCAAGACAATAAATAAGGGATAGCGCAAACAAGAAGCAGGTTAAAAAAACTTAAAAAGAAGAGCTAGGGAAAGAGATATTGTTGTGACTGAATGTTTATGTCCCCTGAAAATTCATATGTTGAAGGTATAATTTCCAGTGTGGTTTTATCTGGAGACAGGGCCTCTAAGGAACTAATTAAGGTTAAATGCAGTCATAAGGTAGGGCCCTGATCTGACAGGATTAGTGTCTTTCTAAGAAGAGACATCACAGATCCATCATCTCCCCCCACTAATCCCCTTCACGCGCCCACGTGCGCGTGTGTGTACTCTCTCACTCTCTCTTTCTCCACTCACACTCACACTCACACACAAGCACTGAGGAAAGGTCAAGTAAGGACATAACAAGAAGGCAGCCATGTACAAGCCAGGAAGAGAATCCTCACCAGAAACCAACCCTGCTGGACCCTGACCTGAGACGTTAGCCTCCAGAACTGTGAATAACAAATTTCAGTCTCTGTTATTCTGTTATGGCAGTATGAGCTGTGTCCATAAGGGGTTTTGAAAAGTTTTAACATATTCCTATGAACCTAGAAGGTCATACATCTGTGGAGGGCTGTGCACATGCCCAGAAAAAATTTAAGAAGGCCCAAAACTCTTACTTCTGGATGACCTTGAGACCACAAAGGCAGGAAATGAATCTAAGGCACAGTTGTAAACTGCCCAGCTAAGAACTGAAGCCAGGCCGCCATACACACAAAGAGCCCCTAGGCACAGGCTGGGAGATTTACTGGCTTAGGCAATTAAGGAAAATTCTGTCTAATTAGTAGCTGACCACTAAGCTGACCAAGCAGAGACCTCAGTGGTCATAGATGACGAAGAATACCAATTTTACAGAATTAGTTCCAATAAGTCACTTAACAAACAGCAAACACAACAATCCCTGGGAAAGGAGGAAAATCTGATTTCAAGAGTTGCTACATGATATTATTTAGATATGTCCAGTTCTCAACAAAAAATTAGAAAAAATGAAAAGAGGGATGTAAATATATGGTCTATATACAGAAAAAAAGTGGCCAAGAGAATCTGTCCCTGAGAATGCTAAGGTGCTGAGCCATTACATATTACAGACTTTAAATCAATTATTTTGAATATGTTCAAAGAACTAAAAAAATCATGCTTAAAAATCTAAAAGAAAGTATAAGAATAATATCTCATGAAATTAAGACTATCAATGAGGACAGAAACTGTACATCAATTGAGATTATCCAATCAGAGGAACAGAAAGAAAAACAAGAATGAATAAAAAATATACTGAGTATAAGAGACCTATGGAACACTATCCAGCCTAGATAGATATTTATGGGAGTCCCAGAAGGAAAAAAGAACAGACATAAAGAATATCTGAAGAAATAATGCAGAGGGGGAGAAAAGTAAAAGTGAAGAGGATTTGTATGGAATCAAAGTTCAGCTGTGAATAAAAACCAAGATAGGGAGCAACCCCAGTACCCATCAATAGACAAATGGATAAAGATGTGGGGTGTGTGTGTGTGTGTATATCTCACATACAGTGGAATATTACTCAGCCACAAAAAATGAATGAAATTCTGCCATGTGCATCAATGGACCTAGAGAGTATTGTGCTTAATGAAATAAGTCAGAGAGAGATAAATACTTCATGTTATTATATGTGGAATACTGGAATCTAAAAAAAAAATAACACAGATGTATATAACAAAAACAGATGCACAGATATAGAGAACAAAAGCAGTTGTTACCAGTGGGGAGAGGGGAGGGGGAGGGGGCAAGATAGGTTTATGGGATTAAGAGTTAGAAACTACTATGTATAAAATAAATAAGCAACAAGGATATATGTAGTGTACAGCACACAGAAATACCGACATTATTTTGTAACAACTTTAAGTGGAGTATAATCAATAAAAATATTCAGCCACTATGCTATACACCTGAAACTAATATTGTAAATCAACCAAACATCAATTTAAAAAAAAAGAAAAAGAAAAAAAGTTGTGGTTAGTTTAAAACAGACTGTTGTAATTATAAAATATTATTACATGTAAGCCTCATGGTAACCAGAAAGCAAAAACCTACAGTAGAAACACAAACCTACAGTAGAAAACCTACAGTAGAAACACAAGCATACCGCTACCAAAAAATCATTAAATTACAAAGGAAGACAGCACACACAAGAGGAAGAAGGGAACAAAGAAACTGCAAAACAGTCAGAAGACAACTGACAAAATTCCAGAAGTACATCCTTACCTACCAATAATTACTTTAAATGTAAATGGATTAAATTCTCCAGTCAAAAGCAAAGTAGTTGAATAGATTAAAAAACAAGGTACAACTATATGCTGCCTACAAAAAAATTACTTTACCTTTAAGGACACACATAGGCTGAAAGTGACAGGATGAAAACATATACTCAATGCAAATGGTAATGGGGGGGATAGGCATACTTGTATCACACAAAATAGGCTTTAAGTCAAAAACAGTCACATGAGACAAAGAGGTCAGTATATAATGACAAAGGGGTCAATACATCAATAAGATATAACAATTGTTACAGGCATACAGTTGAAGCACCTAAATATACAAAGGAAACAGTAAAAGAGCTGAAGGCAGAAATAGACATCAGTAAAACAATAGAGGACTTCAATACTCCATATTCAATAGGAATAGATAATCCACACAGAAAATCAATAAGGAAATAGCAGACCTGCCCAACAATATACGCCAAATGGCCCTAACAGACATATAGAGAACATTCCATCCAACAACAGCAAAATACACATTCTTCTCAAGCGTACGCAAAACATTCTACAAAACAGACGATATGTGAGGCCACAGAACAAGTCTAACAATTTAAGAAGACTGAAATCACACCAAGTATCTTCTCTACCAACCACAATGGTATAAAATCAGAAAAACAGGAGGAAAACTGGAAAATTCACAAATATGTAGAAATTAAACAATACAGTCCTGAACAACCAATATGTCAAAGAAGAAATCAAAGAGAAAGCAAAAAAATATCTTGAGACAAAGGAAAATGGGAAACACAACGTATCAAAACTTATAGGATTAAACAAAAGAAGTTCTAAGAAACACGTTTATACTGATAAATGCCTTAAAAAGAAAGATTGCAAAAGAACAACCTTAAGGTTTTTACACAACAAAGAACTATAAAAAGAAAAACAGAGCCCAAAGTTAGGAGAAGAAAAGAAATAATATAGATAGAGCAGGAATCAATGAACCAGACACTACTAAAACAATAGAAAGGACCAATTAAACTAAGAGTTGGTTATTTGAAAAGATAAACAAAATTAACACACCCTTAAGTAGACTAAGAAAAAAGAAGACTCAAATAAATAATTGTAAACGAAAGAGGAAACATTACCAGTGATATCGCAGAAATACAAACGATCATAAGATACTACTATGAACTATATGCTAATGAACTGGATAATCTAGAAGAAATGGGTCAGTTCCTAGAAACATACCAAAACTGAATCATGAAGAGATAGAAAATGTGAACAGACCAATAACACAGTAAGGAGATTGAATCAATAATTAGAAGTCTCCAAAATAAGTAAAGCCCAAAACTAGAAAGCTTCACAGGTGAATTCTACCAAATATTTAAAGAAACATTCACGTCAATCCTTGTTAAACTCATACCAAAAATTGAATAGGAGGGAAAACTTCCAAACTCATTTTATGAGGCCAGCATTATCCTGATACCAAAGGCAGACAAGTTCACTACAATAAAAATTACAGAATATCCCTGATTAACATACATATAAATATCCTCAATAAAATACCAGTAAACCAAATTAAACAACATATTAAAAGGATCATACACCATGATCGAGTGGGATTTACACCTGTGATGCAAGGATAGTTCAACATGTGCAAATCAATAAACACGATACACGACGTTAACAGAACATAGGCTAAAAATCATACGATCATCTCAATAGCTGCAAAAAACGAATATGACAAAATTCAACATGCATTCATAATAAAAACTCTTAAGAAATTAGGTATATAAGGAATGTACCTCAACACAATAAAGGCCATATATGACAAGCCTAAAGCTAACATCATATTCAACAGTAAAAACCTGAAAGCTTTCACCTAAGATCAGGAACAAGACAAGGATGCACACCCTCGCCATGTTTATTCAACACAGTACTGGAAGTCCTAGCCACAGCAATGAGACAAGAAACAGAAGGAATCCAAATTGAATAAGAAGAAGTAAACTGCCATTGTTTGCAGATGACATGACAGTATACATAGAAAACCCTGAAGACGCCACCAAAATACTCTTAAAAATAAAGAAAGAATAAAGTTGCAGGGTACAAAATCAATACACAAAAACCTGTTGCATTTCTATATGCTAACAATGAGCTAACAGAAAGAGAAATTAAGGAAACAATGCCATGCACAATCGCATCACAAAGAATAAAAGACTCAGGAATAAACTGAACCAAGGAGGTGAAAGATCTGCACACCAAAAGCTATGAAACACTGAGACAAGAAATTAAAGAAGGTACAAATAAATGGAAAGATATCCCATGTTCATGGACTGGAATAATTGATATTGTTAAAATGCCCATTCTACCCAAAGCAATCTACATATTCAATGAAATCCCATAAAAATTCCAATGGCATCTTTCACAGAAGTAGAAAAAGTAATCCTAAAATTCATACGGAACCATAAAGACCGTAAATAGCCAAAGCACTACTGAAAAAGTACAACAAAGCTGGAGGCATCACATTTCCTGATTTCCAAATTCTATTACAAAGCTACAGTAATCAACACTATAACGTACTGCCATTAAAACAGACATGTAGACCAATGAGACATAATACAGAGCCCAGAAATAAACCCTCATATATACAGCCAATTAATCTTTGACAAGGGTGTCAAGAATATAAAATGGGGAAAGGACAGTCACTTCACTAAAGGGTATTAGAAAAACTTAATATCCACGTGCAAAACAATGAAACTGGACCCACATCTTACACCATAACATAAAAATCAACTCAAAGTGGATTAAAGACTTGAATCTAAGACCTGAAACTATAAAACTCCTAGAAGAAAAAAGGGGAAAAGCTCCCAAACATTGGTCTTGGCAATGATTTTTTAGATGTGACACCAAACCACATGAAACAAAAAGCAAAAATAAACAAGTGGTATTACATGAAACCAAAAGCACAGCAAAGCAGTCAACAAAATAAAAAGGCAACTTTGGAATGGTAGAAAATATTTGCAAACCATAACTGATAAGAGATTAACATCCAGAATATATAAGGAACTCCTAAAAATACAATAGCAAAAAAAAAAAAAAAAAAAATTACAGACTTAGAAAACAAACTTATGGTTACCAAAGGGGAAAGGTGTGTGGAGGGATAAATTGGGAGTTTAGGATTAACATATACACACTACTATGTTTAACATAGATAACAAACAAGGACCTACATATAGCACAGGGAACTCTGCTCAATATTCTGTAATAACCTAAATGGGAAAAGAATTTGAAAAAGAATAGATACATGTATATGTATAACTGATTCACTTTGCTGTACACCTGAAACTATAGTCCAATACAAAACAAAAATTTTTTAAAAACATAAAAAAAATTTTTTTAATGGGCAAAAGACCTTAATAGACATTTGTCCAAATAAAACATACAAATGGCCAACAGGTAAATGAGAAGGTGCTCAATGTCATTATTTATCAAGGAAATGAAAATCAAAACCACAGTGAGATGTCACCTTATACCTGTTAGGAAGGCTATTATCAAAAAAAACCAAGATAACAGGTGTTGATGAAGATGGGGAGAAAAGGGAACCCTTGTGCAGTGTTGGTGGGAGTGTAAATTGGTGTAGCCACTATGGAGAACAGTATGGAGGCTCCTCAAAAAATTAAAAATAGGACTACCATATGATACAGCAATCCCACTTCTGAGTATTTAGCCAAAGGAACTGAAATCAGGATTTTGAAGATATACATGCATTTCCAAGTTCACTGCAGCATTATTCACAATAGTTAAAATATAGAAACAGCCTAAATGTCCATCGACAAATGGATAAAGAAAATGTGGTATCGACATACACAGAACACAAAAGCATACCACTCTATGACTAAAGACACCTGGTAAATAAAACATGGGTGTGTTGCCTGACAAAGTATACAAATGAACTGTCTTTATAAATTTCGGTTCAATTATTAGTCTATTTATTTTACTTCAGGTATGTTCACACAGGGGAAAAACAGGCAAGAAAGAACTTTTGTAGACTATCAAAACTCTACTCCCTGCTGTCAAGTCCTCATCTTAATCATATAAGTAGCTGGGTATGGAAATGTTAAATCTAATCTCAACCAATATTAATAAGTCTTATATATTCACATAGGTAATGAAAATTTTCTTTTCCATTCCTTTACTATTAGTAATCATCCCTATTTGCTTATTTTAAATTTAAGCCTCTGTTGATGGCTTATTTCAATTAGAGTAGAAATTAAGATTCACGTGACTTTATCATTTTTAACTATATCTTAAATATCTGAAATGTCTTAACTCTTATTAATACCTTTTATCACCACAGCTTCATCAGTATAGAGGTAGTCCAAAATAACTTTCAGTATGTCAGAATGTATTGGCATTTCCAGAGCTGCACAACTGGAAGCCTAAATAAAATAAAATAAAATAATTAAACTACAAAATACTACTACAATCTGACTGAGGTTACTGGTATGAAAAACTTTTAACAGGAATCACATCAAATGCAAAACAACATAACATTTATAAAACGCAAAGCTAAAATGAGATACATTTAATTTTTAAATGCCTTGTAACATGAAAAAGAATCAAGAAAAATTGAGAAAAAAAGGAACAAACTGGTATTCCAAATACAAGTCCAAATAATAGTGGAGAATTTAACTTAAGTAACTTTTTTGCAACAATTTTCATTTTGGAATGTTGCTATTTTCCAGCAGACTTATGCATAAATAAAGTCGAATACAAAGCAAAAACTGAGTTAAAATATTTTTTACTTTCTTTAGCATATAATTTCCCAAAAGTATAACTACCAGTCTATGTGTTCTATTTAAATCTTACCTCAATCCATGAGCTACTCAGCATACTATGAAAATATTCTGAAAGAAAAACAATTGAGTAAGAATAGTGAAACAATACCAAAACAAATAAATTAGCAACTAACAAAAGTGTACCTACCAAGTCTAGCACAAAGAACGCATTTATGACAAGGAAATTCCTTTCCATCCACTGATTTCATGGTCACATCACATAAATAAGAACTGGAAAAAAAAAAAAAGTTTAATTGAAGAGCAATTTCTTTACATATTCAGCAAATAAGAAAATCCATTATAGGATTTAACATTTGATTTTCTCCTAATTAAAGGTGGCAGAGAATATACAACTTGAGGGTATACATATAAAGTACTTCATCTCCTTCCACTTTAGGGAAGATAATAAGGCCTTACAATAAAGATAATATTTGTAAAGGGAACTCAATACAGATAAATATTCAAAGAAGTCTTGCTTTTTATTTTCCTTTTTCAATACAGGCCCGGTGTAATAAGTAACATCATAGTCAAAGGTCTTTAATTCACTTATTTGTACAACCTATTCTGTGCTAAGCACAGTCTAGATACCGCCACAGTTTTTTTTTCTCCAAGACTTTTCACCTACCAAGTACACATACCTAAAAACAAAAACTTTTAATAATAAACATATTTAGAATAGCATATCTATTACGGAAAAAGATTATACTAAAGGAAATAATCTTCATAATGCTGACGAGTCATAATTATACTGGTTTTTGGGTTAACATCATTACCTACTTATAAAAAACTACAAAATTCAGGCCAAAAAATTTTTTTAATTCCTTTCTTTATTAGAAAGTAATCAGAAAAAAATGAACTGTATCAGTGTCTTATTGAGCAGTTAATGCTTTCATCCATTTGCCTCAACAGCTCTCTAACATTTCCAGAAATAAAGAAGACTAATAAAGGTAAGAGGGTATTCACATACACATTTTGCTTCACATATGAGTAAAAAGAGCTCTATTTCCACACTTAGGTCTCAAAATCTAGGGATGAAAAGTTTATCTTCATTTCCTAACTTACCATTTTCTCTGACTTAGCTTTGGTTTATTACCAGTTTTCTTGGCAATGACATTAATTTCTTCATTCTCAAATCGGACTCCATCTAACCTATCAAGGATAAAAATTAACAACTGGTGAATATATTCCCCTACCAAAATGAACAACAAAAATCCAACAAATTGGCCCACACCTGAACATAATTATATAATCTGTATCACCTGGAAGAGTATCTCAACTAACCCCCATTCTGTGATAAAGAAATATCATACTTAATATTAAAAATATATTAAACATCAGTATGCATAAAGCCCTTCACTGTTTGCAATTAGAAAACATGATATACTACCCTCCCTTGCTCCTGCCCCACAACTAAGGTTATACTGCCCCCGGCAATATAAATACCTTAAAAACAGAGAATTCCAAAAAATCTGGTATATAATATAAGACGACAAATACTGTATTAGGCACTTCATACATGCTATATGACCAAACTACACCAACAATATTAGGTCAATATTATCCATCCCCTTTTATATACTGAGAAACTGAGGTTCAAGGAAATAAGAAATTTGCCCTACCTAGTCACAGTAGAGCTAAGAGTCATGTATAGTTCCTTATAACTCCAAAGACAGTACTCTTTCCAGAATACCACTCTGTCTGCCACTCCAGATCCCTGTTATACAAACACCATTGAGAGTTCAAACCGACTAACAGCCTTCCTATCCTTTAATGTTTTAATCCAGGGAATCCCAGAGATAGCTTTCACAGAAAATGGAGAAAGGGGTCCATGAAAAGAAAGATACAAATCCAAAAAATAAAGGGGAGGTGGAGAGAAAAGGAGATGGAGACGGAGACTGAGGGAAAGAGAAATAAGAGAAGGAAGATGAGGAGGGAATGGGGGGAAGGGAGGGGAGGAGGAGAAGCAGGTCCAAGAACAGAAGCAAGAGCAGTAGCAGCAGTAAATCAAAGCAAAAAAAACAAAAAAAACAACAAAGAATTTCTAAAAGGAGGACATATGAGGTACATGAACAGATATTAAGGAGGAGTCATACCTACTACTCAAACTATTGAAACCAAGTTTCTTTGCAACATTTTGCAACATTTTTACAGGATCATCTTCCCCAACACTTTTTACTTTTTTGAAAGATTTGTTTTTGCTTTTCTGCTTTTCACTAATTGTATGAGCTTGATTACTTTTGTAAACTTCAAATGCTGACTTCTGATTATCTTCATGGGAATTCATTTTATTCAAATGACAATTCGGAGTGCTCTGATATTCTTCTGGTTTTTTGTTTGAATTTATTCTTGGTTTGAAGCCATGAGTTAAAAAGTCACAAGTATCTGTGTATATAAATTGTAAAAGGTATTCAAACAAGTCAGGATGAACCTTCTCTACCACAAAGAGATGGCACCCTGCAGAATCTTCATCTTTCCGGTAAACATCTATAAAGTCTAAAGTAGTACCGTCTGAAAGAAACAATTTCTGGAAAAAGTCAGAACGCACTGCCAAAATATATTTATGTGCAGGGAAGATTCTATTGCCAACTTGAAATGTCACATCATGGATGTTGTCCATTTCATCCGTTTCCCTCAACAGTTTGCCAAACTCTTCGAAAAAGGATGATGAGGACACAGATGGAATTTCATAAAGGCTAGAAATGAAACAAAAAATATTTTTACTTTCCAGAAAATGAAAAAAGAAAGCATCCCTAGCCAACTCTCCTTTTAAAGTGTAATTTTTTATTTATTAAACTTAGAAAATTTTAAATTTAGCACTTCCAATAACATAAGAATATTGCTCACAGTCTTTGATACTGTATCACCCTTTAAGTATTTTCTATTCCTTTACGTATTTTTTCCCCTAAACTAAAATGACAAGAATTAAGTGTTCCTTTGAAAGCATTGTTTTCTTTCTACAAGGAAACACTAGAATATAAATTTGAACGACTGTTTCACAGAAATTTTTTAAATGATTAAAAGTATCACTAAAAACATTAAAAAAGAGTACAGTTTTCAACTTTTTCCTCTTTTATATCCTTTTATTTCACAAGTGGAGAAAACATATACAGAAACGAGTAAATACTTCAGGTCCCAGATCCCAGAATAGGTTAGAAACTTAAGGAAGTAAAGATAAATACACACACAGACATACATCAGTCCACAACCCTGGTTCTTTAGTACTGTAAACATGCAATCATACCTTCCCAATCTACATTTTGCCCTTCTAGGTAGGGTGACCAACCCCCCTGGTCAGCCTGGGACTGAGGGTGTTTCCCAGGAGAACAGACTTTCAGTGCTAAATATGGGACTGACCTGGGCAAAGCAAGAGGAATGTTAACCCTGTCTCTAGGACTTTTTCCCTCTTCAATAAGACCCTTGATATTTATCTTAACCTGTCATCTCTGTCCTAATGTGACAGAAGATTTGCACTGAGATTCACAATGCCCTCCAGATGACTCTATACTACCTCTTCCTTTGTCATTTCTCATTGTATTCAAGGGTCAGAAATTTTTATGAACTACATAACAAATATTTATAATCTGTTTCTCAGAATCTGAGAACCTACAGTACATCACAAAGTACTAAAGATATGAATAAATTTTGTGTGTATATGTACATATTATCTTCAATATTTTCAATAAATATCAGTTTACAAACTAAAAGGAACATTCAACATTTCCAACGTAACAAATTCCACCCCTGAGTTAACCTGGTAACATGACTGTATCAATATGTCTGAAGTCTCTACAAGACTTGACAACAGCTCTTCAATTAAATTTGTTCCAAGAGCTATTGAAAACAGAAAGCCCAGTGATTGTTCCTTCTAAAAAAGAAAGTTAGTACATACAAGAGTACCTACCTTGTTTTAGGATCTGATTGCAAGATTGCAAAGTTGCATCCACTTGGATCTGTGCTGACACTAACAGCTCTATGGGCAAAAGTAAGTTTCTCAAGTCGAATTCTTTCATATGCACTATTTATATCAGAGACACAAGACACATCTGGTGAGGAATTATGAAGGTTTGATAAAATCTCTGCTAAAAAGAAAAAAATAAACTTCCATTAATCAAGGCTCTGTTGAAACTTAAAATGATTTAGGAGTAAATAATAGAAAAACAATTAGGAGACTATGGAAATATCTTTTGTCTGTGTTAAGTCCTTCTGAAGAACTACATCTTCTCTCTCTTCAACATAATTTACACCCTATATATTGGTTGGCTTATATAAAGGAAATTTTGGTGGGTCAATTCTCAATTATTCATGATATTATCCTCCACATTGCAACCAAAGCTATCTAAAAGGCAAATACAATGTTATACTACCTTTTAAAATTCCTTAGCTTCCATTAAAAATTTTATTTGCTCCCTCCCTTCTTCTCCCCCTTCCTTCCATTTATTCAGCAAATATCTGAGTGACCACACTGTGCTACTGTGATAAAGTGCTTTTCAGTGTATCCCTAGTAATACAGTAGTGAACCTATAAGATAGGCATGTCCCTACCATCTTGAAGTACACAATGTAGCAGAGAAGGCAGACATTAAACAAATGATTTTTTCATTAAAAGTCAGATCAAGCCTATTTAAAAAAAATATGAAATGTGCATGCAAAGAAATGATTCTGACTGTAGTATGAAAAATGTTTAAAGTAAACAAAAATAACGAAAGAGAGATCATTTAGGAAACTAAGAGTCCAGAAAAAGAATGAACACTATAGACTGAAGTTGTAGCAATGAAACTAGAGAACGTGAAGATTTCAAAAATATTTAAAATGGAAGTGACAAAACTTGGTGACCAATGGGATGTAGAGGGTGAGTGAACATGGGGTGTGAAAGATACCCATTTACTTAGAAACACTGAAAAGCAGATGCATGAGCATGAGATCAGAATTCAGTTTTAGACCACTAAATATGACTAAGACACAATTCTGAGGACTTCCAACACTTACAAGTCAAATGTGCATTCTAGTTACTCTCTCAAAAATTCACTTTTTCAGCCTCACAGGGCTTTCCTAATCTTCCCCTGACACTCAGTTACTCTAATTTCTATGCTCTCAAAAAACTTATTATGTGCACATTAGTATTTGTCTCCATGAACTGCAAATATTTATATACATGTCTATTGCCCCTACAAACTCGTAAGTGTCTGAGAACAGGGGCCTGTCATATATTTTTGTATTATTAAAACCTAGCCCTATATCCGGCACATAGTAAATATATCTTAAATGTTTACAGACTTGTGTAATCTATAAAGAAATAAAATATGACAACTCAATAAACTATCCAAAAATCATTCCTTTGTAGCTTTATAGTTTTGAAGAATATGTTTATAACTTCCTGAGTAATTATAAATGTTCTTTATATATCTTTTAGCATATAATAATTTGATTTATTTATTCAACAGATGACTTAATGAGGGACTATTATGTGTCAGGAAATATGCTGAATGCTAAGTAATATAGAGGAACCTTTGATTCCTCTATAAGGATACACAGACCTTATATCATGGTCCTTGCCATCTTATGATCTGATAGGAGACCAGCATTAAAAAAATTAATCACAAAGATAAATACATAAAAACAAGTAAAATAAGTTGCATGATGAAAATACAAAGAGAGTATTAAAAGTAAAACAGGGTTACTAAGTTTAGATTAAGGAATCAGTGAAAACATCTCTGATGAAGTAAAAATTAAGCTGAGATGTGAAAAATTAGGAAAGGCCCTGGGACTAATCATAGCTGGACAAGACTGAATACCTGAAGGTCAGTGTGTCTGAAGAGTGGTAAGTGAGAGGGAGAGAATTCAAGAGGAGTTCAGAGATGCAGACAAGAGCCAGAGCAGGAGGCTTGTAGGCCATGTACAGGAAGTGAGGAAACCATCAGAGTTTTTAAACACAGGAATATTAGGATCAGAGCTTAAAAGCTCACTCTGGTAAGAGAATAAAAAGAAGTAAGAGTGGAAATAAGAAAACTTATTTTTTGCAGTCAGTCATGTGATGACTTGGGCTAGGGTGGGAGCAATGAGATGTAAAGAGATAAATGAATTCAAATTTTTCTGGAAGGAAAAAAAAAAATCAACAGATTACTAGTTACGGATGAAAGAAAAAAGCTGCTAACCTAAGTTAAAAACCAATGTTAAATAACCCACAAGTTTGTAAATTTATAATCAGATAATTAAGAATGAACTATATAATGTAATGAATGACTTCTATTTTCAATGGTAGCATTTAATTAAAGCTCTCCTTTATATTCATCAAGGAATGAATAAAACTTATCTCCAATTATTCAGCAACTGTTTAATAAAACCACCTGTACTTTTTAAAATTCTCAATGAACATAAAAACCTTATTCTTCCTGTAATTTTCCTCTAAGTCCTAAGATACTTTATAAAAGTTTAATTTTATATATTCAAACATGTAAAAAAACAAAAACAAAAAAACCCATAGCATAAGCCACTCAATTCTCAGTTTGGGGAGAGAAAAAAAAAAGGAGCTTGGAAGATGGTTCAAATCCATCTGGGAAGTTTTTTTTTTTTAAACTTTATATATCCCTGCCCCGAGAGCCAAGGCTAGAGACTAATGTGCCCCTGTTACTGATGGGAATGTACCATGACCTCAGGGCATACTAAAAGGTTGAAAACTCTGGATTTAAGTGAATTGAATTCCCTTTGTTTACCTGCAAACACACAACCAAAATCAAAAGAAGCGATATAGGGATAAAACCTAATAACACTTGTCAGTTAAACCTAATGATAAATACTTACAAAATTAAACGTTAGCTAAAGGTATGCCATTCACATATATGAACAAACCTTTCTTTTCAGAACTCTTTCTTTTTTCTTCAAACCATTTCCCTCTAAATCCCTCTCCATCTCTTGTGACAAAAAGAATTTCATTTCTACTTAAAGCAATATCAGAAATGAAGACTTGGCGTGGGTAGGCCCATCGACACTGCTTCAGAGAACTGTTGACTGATCTCCAGCAAAATACCTAAGATAAAACCAAATTTCAGTGGAATAGAAAGCAATATAGCATCTGAACAACCAAAAAATGAAATCAAGAGATATTATCTCTAAAAATAAAAGCTCTGATTAGTATTTTCAGTGTTCATTCTTTCAAAGTAAAAGATAAACACTACAAAAGTCAAGATGGTGTGTCTTTCAGAAAATACATCAAGCTAACATGAAGCATTAAAAATGCTTTAAAGACACTCCTCTTATGAAGTAATTTTCACTGTTACTTGTTTGGGGCAAACAGATACAATGGAAAGAAAAACAAAAATCTTAATGCTAAAACTCGGAATATTAGACTTGGTGTAGTATTTACAAGAATGTAAACCACCCTATGAAAATCCAAACTTTACTCTCAAGGGGGAGAAAAAAGAGATGTCTGCATAACTCAGGTAAAACAAAGTCTTAGAGACAAAATGAATCATAGAATTCAATGGCTTCCACGTGGTTCTGCAAACCTTAGTGTTCCTGAGAAATGGCTCAGGTTCTGCAAACCTTAGTGTTCCTGAGAAATAGCTCAGGGATGGAGAGCGATGAGGGCTTCCCAATCCAGCTCTATCCAGAGCAGTAACCCTTTTATCTGCTTCACAGATTGGTATTCCAAGTATGATTTCATTTGAGCAATTAATACTGCTGATCTTTAAAAGCTCAATCCCCTCATAATTAAGAAACCTGAAGCACAGAATGGTATCTGCCAAGGTCACTCAAAAGTTACGTACACAAAAAGTAGACTGTATTGATTAACTGATTCCGTCAGAGCTTGGTTGTCATTTTTACAGCAAAGTAATTAATTTTACAGGAAGTAAATATCCACGTGTATAAACAAGCTAGATCCTTATTAATGTAAATGAAATAAATCCCAAAGTCAAATTTTGTTTGTTTGTTTTTTTTGCAGTACACGGGCCTCTCACTGTTGTGGCCCCTCCCGTTGCGGAGCACAGGCTCCGACGCGCAGGCTCAGCGGCCATGGCTCACAGGCCCAGCCGCTCCGCGGCATGTGGGATCTTCCTGGACCGGGGCACGAACCTGTGTCCCCTGCATTGGCAGGCGGACTCTCAACCACTACGCCACCAGGGAAGCCCCCAAAGTCAAGTGTTTACATATTCAACCTTTTAAATGCAATTCCATGCCTCTGCTTCCTGCTTTTAGTACAAATTAGATCTCTAATTCTTAAATATAGTTCCCTCAAATAAAATCATCAACCACAGTAGATTTATGCTTGTAATATACCAGCAGGTGGAGCTTTATGATTAATTCTTCAATTTCTAAAATGCCAATTTGTATAGCACTTTATAAAACCTCAGAAAACACTTGCATGTTATTATTTTATAAACAAAAAGCAGAAAGCAATCTGTGTTTTTCCAGTCACAGTGTAAAATTTTTTCAGTGTTTCTAATGTATAATACATATTTTTAATTGACAATTTTATCAGAGGAATAAAAATTAGAACTCTATTTACTTAAAGGAAAAGAGGTAAGAGAGTCTTTTTTTTTTTTTTTTTTTTTTTGGCTGCACCATGCAGCATGCGGAATCTTAGTTTCCTGACCAGGGATTGAACCCGTGCCCCCTGCACTGGGAGTGTGGAGTCTTAACCCCTGGACCGCCAGGGAAGTCCCAGAGATTCTTTATATAGTGATCTAGAAATACATTACATTTTCTATATGATAGTTATGATCTCTGCATATATATTATGTGTACATTTGTTTAAAACCAAATTTGAGAGAAAATTTCCAATTATGTATTTTTAATATTGCCAGCTTAGCTTTTTATTTTTTAAGAATAGTTACATATCTCATATGTATGCAATTCAAAACCATTTTTCAGTACTCAGTGTATATATCAAATAAGCTATCAAAACCTCTTACTTCCATTTTAAGCACAATAAATGAAAATTTAAACTACAGTTTAACAAGGCAGTACTATGCAACATCAGTTAAATGTCATCATACTTTCTTTGAAATACCAGCTCCCAACTCTCAATAATTAGTACTGGACATCAAAAACAAGTAGGGAAGGCTTCCCTGGTGGTGCAGTGGTTGAGAGTCCGCCTGCCGATGCAGGGGACACGGGTTCGTGCCCCGGTCCGGGAAGATCCCACATGCTGCAGAGCGGCTAGGCCCGTGAGCCATGGCCGCTAGGCCTGCGCGTCTGGAGCCTGTGCTCTGCAAAGGGAGAGGCCACAAAGGTGAGAGGCCCGCATACCGCAAAACAAACAAACAAACAAAAAAAAACAAGTAGGGAAACAAAAGTCAACAGGAATCATCACTATCATAGCAATACAGTTTTACATTATCAGGTCTCCTACAGCTATCAACTAAGAACAAGATTACTATGCTTTTTTATAAATATATACTCACCCTTCCAGCTCCATCCATTGCAAGAATGCAGATTTTTTCACCCCCATTTTCTTTCAAATGTTCAGGATCAACTTTGTATTCCATATGCCCCCCAGATACAAGAACCTTTTTCACATTTAGTTGTCTGGGTGAAAAAAAAAATTCTAGATTAACATGTTCTCTAAAACATACAATCAATTTTAAAGAAATTACTGTTCAAACACTAATTTAGGGTGATTATTGTGAAAGGTGGAGTAAGATGATTTGACCTTTGTTATCCTTAGTTCCTCCTTTTATGAGTTTCCCCTACACAATGACCATTTCTTTCTATGGCAAGTCCTTCCCTCCCCAAAGGTCTCTACCTACCCAGATACACACATTAAATATCTAAAACCTCACTTGCTCATGTACACACATTCTCTCTAGATTAAATAACTGATAAGGCTAAAAGCTCCTAAATATATCTGCATTTTAACAGAAAAAATTTAAACCTCAAATCAAAACAAAAATCCTTAATTTCAAATATGGACAACTTTAGATATACCTACCAAAAAAATCATTAGTATTGCTAATTTAATAACTCATCCACTAGCCAATTCATTATACATTTCATTACATCTACACACGTGATGTGCCTATAGCATTGTGTGAAACCTGCCTGCTATTACTCCAATGATTATCCTCCCTTTCAGATATTTTACCCACGTTTTAAAATGTTTTTCTTTTTTTGTTTGTTTAATGTTTTTCTTCTCAAAATTACTACATTGTAACCAGCTGTAACAGAAGAATTTTCTTAGTGAAAACTTGGATGTAACTTATATTTATGTAATTTAATGTTATCAGGGCAGATTTTATAAATGTAAAGTAAAAACAAAACCTAACATTTCACAAATCATCTCATGCTCAGAAAGAAACCTACACAGTCAGTTCTAAGAAACATGTATGTTCACATTTTCATGTTTTTGTAACTGAAATATGACCTACAATTGATAACCTTCCAGTTGTTACACACAAAAGATAAGTTGTATGTATTGATGGTTGACATCTGCTCATGAGCTAACCTCATAGTTGGTATCTGTTCATGAAGTTACCATCTCATTGACATTAGCAAAAGCACATTCTGTTGAATTTCAATTCAAATCCCTGATTACTTTAAAAGTTGGATAGCTACTCTCTAGAATTCCTACACACTCCTGCTTCTACTAACTGAGCTATTGTACCTGCTCAAAGATCTATTTCTCTACTTGTATTTATTACTACAGTTATAATATAATGAAACATCATGTAAACCAATGAAATATTAGTCTGAAAAGAACACTTTCTATAAAAGCTGAATACTTTAAAAAGACACAATAAATATGACAAGCAAAAAACGGCTGTCGGGCTTCCCTGGTGGCGCAGTGGTTGAGAGTCCGCCTGCCGATGCAGGGGACACGGGTTCGTGCCCCGGTCCGGGAAGATCCCACATGCCGTGGAGCGACTGGGCCCGTGAGCCATGGCCACTGAGCCTGCGTGTCCGGAGCCTGTGCTCCGCAACGGGAGAAGCCACAACAGTGAGAGGCCCGCGTACCGCAAGAAAAAAAAACAACAAAAAACAACGGCTGTCAAATCAGATATGGATTAACCAACTATATAAAATACTGAAAATGTATAAAAAATATAGGATTTTGCCTTTAACTTACTTCACACTTGTTTTTAAGCACTTGCTCCTTAAATCATTCAAAATGAAGTAACCGGTAACACATTATAAGTATTATAAGTATGGTTTATGCACAAAAGACAGAGAACTCCAGTTGGTAGACCCATCTAAGTTTTATAATTCCCTGCTTAAACTGACTTTTTGATTAGACAGCCAATGGCTTGTTTACTGCATGTTACTAAAACAGGTAACAACTGCCTATACAGATACAAAGATAAGAAAATATACCACTTAGGTATAAATACAAGGACTGAGTAGAGGGTCCACAGAATATGATTTTTTTTTAAATAAATAAGTGTATAATATATAAAAGGCTACACGTGAACCAATGATAGTGTCACAAACCAAGAATTATGATTCATCTAGTTCTGTGCACCTGAAGCATAAAAAAAGGGAAACTTATAGGTCATATTTAACCATATGTTATCGTAATTCAGAAATACTATTTTACAACCTACAAAGAACTTTTATATATATTTACTGGATGTTGGCCAAAAGACTAAGATTATCAAAGGCAAAAACTCCTGACTTTCCCACCATTCAATTTTCTCCATTTGACATTTCAGAGAATGCATAAAGCTGATACTCAGATATTTGCTGGAAGAGCTGAATTATTATTAAAGTATGTTTCTTTCACAAAAATACACATACTTAGAAGCCATCTTCTTGCACTGATAGTCTGCAAGTAAGTAAATATCTCCCTTTGTGGTAACACAGACAGTTGCCCCATCACTAGCAGCAACCAAAGACACAGTGATATCCTTATGGTGAAGGGCAGAGACTTGACGAGGGGCAGTTACACACTTTTCTCCATTGGGATCTAGTAAATAACCTAAAAAATTACACAAATAAACAAATCACAAAATATCCGTTTTAAGAATACAATTTGTTTTTCAGATATTGTCATCATGGATTTCTTACCCAGCTGTCCACCATTTAGTCCCATGGTGTAAACAGCTTCTCTAGTCCATAGCACTGTATGAAACCTGCCTGCTGCTACTCCGGTGACTGTCCTCCCTTTAAGATATTTTGCTTGCATCTATTCAAAAGACAAACAAGACTTCAGTTTATTATGTACCTATGAACTAACAGAATTTTGCACAAGATCCAGTAGACCAGGGTAGCAAATATATGGCATATTTGCTGCCAGTACCCCCCTCAAGTGCTAATGGCATTCATCACTAATAGATCTCAGCACTAATACTGACACCCCAACTCTTCTCAGAATACAAGACATCTTGATGCAGCCACCTTAAGTCAGGAGTTTAAACATGTAAAAAAAAAAAAACTGACACAGTATAAAAACCAAATCATTAAACTTCTGTTAACAAGCAATATGCAAAACAGGCATTCTCATTCTTATTGAAAACTATGATACTTTTAAATTTGACATATCCAGAGTATCTCAACAGTGACACTACTGACAGTTTGAACCAGATCATTCTTCGTTGTGGGGATTCTGTTGTGCATCGTAGGAGGTTTAGCAGCATCCCTGGACTCTGCCCACTAGATGTCGGTAGCACTACTCCCACCCCTACACCCAGCTGTGACAACTAAAAATGTTTCTAGACATTGCCAAATGGCTCCTGGGGTACAAAACTGTCCGCACTTAATACTGGCTATGTCCATATCAACCCAGAGTTCCACGGTAGCCACACAATGAGAATAAAAATGGGAGTAAAATCTACCATTTCTAAAGTCTGCAAAATGATTAAATATCTACAAATTCCACAGTTGGTTGGGGAAAATGGGCCTAAGAAGTACCACAGATTGCAAACTACCTCTAATTATTTTGGAGAAATTCCTGTTGATTCATTAGCCATCCAGGATGGAAAAGCACTGGATTTTAAAGCTTATTACTAAAAATGTATATCTAATAATCATTTTAAATCCAGAGGATTAAACCAATGAAGAAGTCTAACACCCAAAATGCAAAATCTTATGAGTTGAAAACACATTTGCTATATGTGATGATTCTAGTAACATATTAATTTAAAGCACCAGTCCTGTCCTGCGTACTAGGTCCCTGAAGTTGAGGAAAGGCCACCCTCTGGTGGTGGTTGTACAAATGCGAAAGGGAAAACAGAACAAAAACAGTTGCTTTTAGACCTATGTTCCCTCACGTAAACTTGCCAGGTATGATTTCTGCGCAGAGACAGATCTACCATGAAGCCAATAAGCTTAAGTTTCTGGATGCCTCATTTACATGGCCCACTTTTTACTTATAAAATTTCTATTTTTTTCTTAAGAAGGGCCTCAAAATTATTTAAATTTCAAACCCAAAATATCTGGATTCCCTGATGCTTATGAACACTTACAAGTTGAATCTAAGGCAGTTTGCTGCCTAATGTCCCAAGTGCTCTTTCTCACTCCAAACAAATGTTAATCTGTACATTACTACGCTTAATTTCTCCTGTGAAAAATAAAAAATATACCACTGAAGAAACACACTGCTGAATACAAGTTAAATAAGTTGCTCTGTCAATGCCTTCCATTTTTTTGTCCATATAGGTTTTACACCAATGGTCACCTTATTATTTAAAAAAGAGAAGTTTGGGCTTCCCTGGTGGCGCAGTGGTTGAGAGTCCACCTGCCGATGCAGGGGACACGGGTTTGTGCCCCGGTCCAGGAAGACCCCACATGCCGCGGAGCGGCTGGGCCCGTGAGCCATGGCTGCTGAGCCTGCGTATCCGGAGCCTGTGCTCCACAACGGGAGAGGCCACAACAGTGAGAGGCCCGCGTACTGCAAAAAAATAAAAAATAAAATAAATAAAATAAAAATAAAAAAGAGAAGTTTACCTGTCTAGGTACATTACAACTGGAAGGTGGAGGAATGATCCCTAATTGATGAAAAATATTTAGACCAAACGTATAAACACATCCATCTTCAGTTAATACAACAGTATGATCCTTAGCAGCTGCCACTTGAGAACAATTATGACCACTCAGTCCTTCCACAAGCCTAGGGACCTACAAAATAAAATTAACTTCAGTATATCACATTAACCGTTTATATAAAGTACAAAATACAAATAGAATCTTATGATACCACATCCCAAATGATACGACTGCTATACGGCTGTACCTATCATAGGCAAACTGTACAATTCAGCAAGGGGGAGATAAGTTTAATGGACATTGCTTTATAAGTAAAATACAAAATCCCAGTGAGACATTTCAGTAAAACAATTTGATTCAATAAATGATTTTTGAGCCCTTATCATTTATCATACACCAAGTGCAAATGTGTCTGGTTTGAATAAAGGGAGCTCTTCAGCCAAAGTATTCATTGGTGTAGTGAAGAAATAAATAAGAATACAGGAATCAATGCAGCCCTTCAATGTATAACCAAACATACGATACCATATTCCTTTAAAGTCATTTGTTCTGGGTTCAAATCTTAATTCTGTCATTTACCAGCTATTTGATCTCAAACAAACCTCATCTTTTCTCATTTTCTTCATCTGAACACAAAATAATAATAGTATTTTGGATGATAAAAAATCAGCATATGGAGTAAATGAGTTAGTAAGTACAAAACACAATACTCTCTGGCTCAGAGTAAACAATTGATAAATGAGTGCTATTATTATTGTCATTGTGTATAAAATGAGGATAATAAGGCCTATAACCTCACAGTGCTGTTGTCAGGCTTAAATCAAGGCAATGATATTGCATGGAAAGCATGAACAATGCCTAGAACATAATATACCCTTGAAAAAAATGGAAGAGACTACCATAGCTCTCTCTCATTTTTAAAGACCTCTTAACTGATGAACATGCCAGCAGTCCCCTCAAAAAAAACTTACCTTAAAAGTAACCTAGTGAGGAAATAACTTTCCTGAATGTAATGATTATTAGGTTTCTTCCAATTAGCACTAAGTTTCAGTAGCATTAAGAGTCAATTTTGTGATTATACAATGAAAATATTGGCCCAATTTTCAGACCACAAATACCTTAATGAGAAGTTAAAAATGAATAAAAACTTAGACCCTGGACTACAGGAAAAGAGTTTTACAATTAGTCTGATTTTTTAAATTTCAACTATGGAAATATTTTAAAGCTTATTTATGTACTCTCCTGACTCGATGTTTGCTATACAATATAATTTTTCTTTGATGCTTTAGAATTTTGCATCATATCTAAATCCTTATTTTGAACACAATACGCTAGAAAAGTAACTGATCTTGTAAACTCTATTATCAGTCGGTATATTATTTTCTCCTAATAGTTGGTTAAAAAAATTTTTTAGTTAACTGAGGTTTCCAGTTTATACAATTTTACCAAAGTTACCTAAACTGTATAATGACATTTCAATTACCAAGCATGTCTGTTCATCTCCATGGCCTAATCGTCCTCCAGGACCATGACCACAGGTATAAACTTGCCCTTTCTGAGACAGAAACACTGAGTGAAATTTACAAAGCACCACCTACAGGAAAACAAGAGAATATTATTAAACTTCTGTGAATAAAACATCCTTTATTTTATAAAAAAGAAATAAGAGAATATTACTAATTGTTTAAGCTAGATAATGGGTACATTAGGATTCATTATACTGTTCTCTCTACTTTGTACATGTTTAAAGTTTCCTGTAATAAAAATTTATAATATATGGTGGTCTATTTTAAAACTACGTCTAAAAACACTGACATTGGGGGAAGAAAAATTTAGAAGGAATTAAGCAAGTGTTACCCACAAGAGACTAAACAAAGGAAAATGCAAATCTTAAGTATTCAACTACAAAAAGTAGTAGTCAGTTGTTTTCCAATTTCATAAAATCTCAAACAGCAAGAATTGAACAGAGTAAAATATGAAGCATAAAGATTACCAAATAGTGACTATTACTAAAGAAAATAATAGAAGTGCCTTAAGAGTATTTCTTCCAACATCACCTTATAAACAGGGAGTGGGGGGGGGGTGGTAAACAGTACATGCTTTTCATACCTCTGATTTTGTCTAATATACCTTTAATAATATTACATGGCTTTAAATAATTTTACACTAATTTTCAAGCTCTTCTCTTTTCCCCACTTCCTTCCCAGAACCCTCCTTGCCCTCTGACAAACAGTTCCATTTTCATACATTCTTACCAGAAAACAAGGTTACTATAAAAGGGTTGAACTGCATCAGCAGAAGGCAATAATAGGAAACCAAGAGCAGTTTTAAATATGCATGCACTTACATACGTAACCTGCAGGCCACACTTTGCTACTTTTCAATGCATCAGTATACTTATTTTACCTTAATACTATCTAAAAATCCTTTTTTACTTTTAAAAATAATCTGCATTTACATCTCTTATGCCACCCATAAATATTTCTAACTTAGGATATTAAAAAAAGGATTAAGAAATAAAAAATCCTAGAATTATTTTCCAGAAAGTCAGGGTCCTTTGGAAAAATAAGAAAATCATGGACTTCCCTGGTGGCGCAGGTTAAGAATCTGCCTGCCAATGCAAGGGACACGGGTTCAAGCTCTGGTCCAGGAAGATCCCACATGCCACAGAGCAACTAAGCCCGTGCACCACAACTACTGAGCCTGCACACCACAACTACTGAAGCCCGCACGCCTAGAGCCTGTGCTCCGCAACAAGAGAAGCCACCGCAATGAGAAGCCCGAGCACCGCAGTGAAGAGTAGCCCCTGTTCACAGTAACTAGAGAAAGCCCGTGCGCAGCAACGAAGACCCAAAGCAGCCAAAAAAAAAAGTTACAAGCTGAATTGCAAGCTCTGTTTACACATATCCCTAAACCACTTGGCGAGTTCTGTAAATACATGTGCCTATGATAATGCAAAAATCACTATCTTATTTATTAGCTGTACCACAAATGCCTAAAAAGTCTAAAAATAAAACCCAAAATTGTATTCAAATGTGTAATACAAAGTTACAATCTGTAAGGGAAAAATTATTTCATGAAACCACAAGTAATACATTTTGTTCAATTCTATATTCAATATTAGGATGCCATTCTATAATCTCTGACTTCTACAAAACAACCAATACCAGAGTGTAAGACCTCCAACTTTAAAACCTCTGAATTTTTTAAGGAGGTAACTGACATGCATTTTCATCTTAATTCTGAGGAATATATTATGCTAATAATAATCATCTCTGTTCCATGGCAGTTAATTCATCTGGTACTATACTACAGAATCAGCCCTTTTTCAGTGAGTAACAGGGCTCTCAATGGTGCTCAGTAAATATTCCCATTAACTTGCTTCCATTTTTCTTACTGAAATTTACACTGCTTTCCTTCCTCTCAAACCTATCCACTGTGCTTGTGTTTCAATCCTCCTTTTCGTAGTTAAAAAAAAAAAAAAAAATCCCTTACATCCTTAATTTCTTCACAAAATACTCTCATATCCTTGCCGTAACTGAAATGTAGTTTTCTCTTTGGGTATACTGTTTCATCCTTAACCCTACCAAGTGGAATATGCTCAGTTCTTCTACAGCACATATATCTTAGGATCAGAAGGTACAATCAGCCCGTTTCCTAATGTCACTATATCATGTACTAAGTCAGAAAAGGAAAACAGGTACCTTTCTAAGTGCCTCAACTCTGATCAATCATTAGTGGCTGTTGATGGGTGAATTCTGAGGACCTGTTCAAGTTCAGTTTAAAACAGAGAGGGAAGAGAAGACGGAGGGAGGGAGGGAGGGACGAAGGGAGAACAAGAGTATGCTGTGACTGATTAGCGACGTCTACCTAAGGCTCTGAACTAGGTGAGGAAGAGCAGCCAGCCCTGCTCTAACAGCTTTCCTCACCCTCACTAGAAACTCTGACCCCAGGCTTATGACTCTGGTCCATCCCAAGTCCTTTCAATATCCTAAGTTCCCTCGAGGTCTATGTAGATGGCCAGTCAGAATCCTAGCTTTCAGGACACCACTCTACTCTCTACTTCTCTAGTCACTCTTCATTCCCATGTGGGCTCCTGTTCTTGGCCTCTCAAGTTTTAATATTCTCTTGAGTTTAACTCTTCTATTTCATTTTTTTTAAACTGCTAATTGTGATACATTAATTAATGACTTTTGGTGTGAAAACCAGTGTTCTACAGAACCCTAAATATGGTGGCCATATAATATATAATCCAAATATTTGGGGGAATAAAAGGGGAATGACATTAACTATTACATCAGGAAAAAAAATCACGCAGAGATGAACTCAAAAGACATATTCTGAGGTGTAATTTTCAGGATTCAGAAACTGAGATTTATAGCTTTAAAAATTAAGTAGAGAAAGTTTAGGAATGGCAAAATCAGCACTTCAGACAGTTAAATTTAAAAACTTTGAAAGAATGTCTGGAGTACAACTGAAATGAAACTCAAGAGGAAGAAAAGCTGAGGCTACAGATAAATTACACACATACACATACACACACACACACACACACACACACACACAAAGAGAGTTACAGAGAAAGATGAGTATGCCAACAGTAGCAAAATCCACTGAAGTGGAATCATCCAGAATAATGATATAAGGCCAAAGACCAAACCTTTAGAATTATCAATTAAAATTTTACAATTACTTATATTTAAGAACTCAGGTTCACTTACCTAAAACTAATAACAAACTTCATTTGAGTATCAACAACAAATTCACTTGAGAAACAATCTGAAGAACTCTAATTAATTAAGTAGAAAGAAAAACTAGAAAATCAACAGAAGCTCTACCTTTTAAAAATTAATATCTGTATAATGCCTTCTAACTTTAAACATGCCTTACACAAACATCTCATAGTTTTATGATATTTTACATAGTCTAAATATGATTAAGACTAACAAAATCTAAAAAGAATTAGTAAAGTTCTGTTGATCAATTTCTTCATTCAAATATGTTACTGCACCTTCACCAAAGTTAACATAATCCAAATGAAAAGATAAGCTATCAAATACAAAAGTTCTTTTTAATCTCTAAAAGTGCTCAGATTGTATTTCAACATACCTGCTTGATATAAACCCCACTCCTAGAGAACAGATCCACCAACTCGGGATGATGTTTGCTATTCTGGCTTCCATGACCCAGGGTGAAATTTGTATTATCTCCCCAAGTGTAGACATCTGTAGGATCTAAAATGAAAATTAGTTTTTATACTCTTTTACATTTTAAACAAGTATCAGTGTAGTTTAATTATAGATATACTCCACTAATCAGTTTACCTCAAACATGATTCTTCACAAAAACTAATTTTATTACCATATTTAGAAAGATACTACCAACCCTCTCTTTTAAATTATGAATCTAATAATTTACTATATAACTCTAAGAATAGAAATCAGAAAATCCAATTCAGCACAGGCCTGTCCCAATGTAAGCAATCTAACACTTTACCCTTGTTTCTTTAGAAGTTTAACTGCCAAATGATTAAAATACCACCCGCCATATCCACCTAGTTTCCATGAAAATAATACATGTAATTATTTAAATGTAAAATGTTATTAAAACATTTAATATATAAATGTTCTAAATGAAGCAAACATGATATTAGTTCCTATTTCTAGAGAAACATCATCTTCCAATAGTTTGCTCTTGATAGATGCAAAATCACACTAGAGGTTGGGCCAATATCCATTAAACTGGGATAAAACCTAATCACAGCTAATTATGATATAACTCTTCATTTTTATTTTGGAAGGCTTATAAAGTTCTTGAATGGAATTATAACTGTAACTTGCAATATAGTGTCCAAGACAGAAATAAAAATGAAGAACATGTCCTTACTTAGCTTGCTCACTAGTTAAAATGCAAATTAACTAGTACCCCCATTTAGACCTCTCCTCCTTTTCAGTCAATTTCCATTACCAAAGCTCACAGGGCAAAAAAATTGGAGATAAGTGCAATGAGAAGAAGGAACATGTGGGTAGAAGAATCACTTCCTTTCCCCCTCTAGCTCAAATGCTATTACTTTCTGAATGCACATCAATGGCTTTACAGTAGTTACAATTCTAGCTGCCTTCCCTTTTTAGGCTGTATTTTTACTCTTATACACAGAAATGAACATTGAATCTGAAAAATGTAAAATAAACCAAAGTGCTCTGAAAGAAAACCAAGGTTATCAACCAACATATACCAGAGTAAAAGTTCTTTGCAGATATCCACACAAATCTCCTCAGGTATTTCTATAACAATAAAATTTCAATACAATTTTCTAAGCTGTACCTTAATGGAATATATCTGTGGAATTTTCTTACCGGTATTTCTGAATACTACGTGAGCTGGTCTATCCTTCATTACAAGATCCAAAGCTGACAAGCCTTCTTTATCTTGAATATACAGACTAACACCACGCTAAAAAAAAAAGGAAAAAATATGTGTGTGTATATACAGATATATATGTATGTATTTTTAATCATTTACCTATAATCAGTCATTTATTTATCAAAAAGTCAGATGATCAAACCCATAAATACATTAAAAATAAACATTTAATAACAATTATCTCCTATGCTCATACACATTTATTTCTCACATAAAAGAAAACTAAGAGAAATCGAATATCCAATTCTTGGGTAAATAAAGAAGAACCAGAAAACGTGACAAATAAAATAACATTTAAAATCAAAATGAAAAACAAATCAAAATGAAATAGATATGAAAGTTTTCCGTGGTAAGTCAGGTCAGTTACTGAGAAGGCCCTAACTTTTGGTCTGGGTCTATGTGTGTATGTACACACACGTGCTTTTTTTTCCGTATTTAAAGAGCCAAACTCCACATCCAGCTAAGGGCTGTAAAGATTTCTACACAATGGCAAAGAATACTTCTTACTTTTTATATATATGTTTTTTAGGATTTACTGTATATAATGTGATCACCTATGCTCCACCTTTTTGCCTTGAATTCCATTTACGTCTATTACTGACATGAAGACAATTATATTCTTTTGTTTCTACTTGTGTGATATATATTTTTATATTTTTCCACTTAAAATTTTCTACTTAAATTTTCAGAGCATTGTCTCTTACCACGTATAGTTAGATTGTATCGGAAAAAAACCCCTGAGAATGCACGTGTGTGTGTGTTTTAAAAATGAATTTAAAGTAATCTGTAGTTTTATATCTCCAGAATTCAAACATGAAACAGAACATTTTCTGTCCCATTTATTTAAGGCAGTTAGCACATCCTATCCCTAGCACCATTATTTACTGTTTTTAAAATATAACTGGAGGAGGGGAGAAATAGAGCAATGTTCAATTCATATTATTACTACATACAGTTTTTTAAACACAAAATGTACTCCTTCTCATAAATAACTTCTAATATTTGCTGATAGTTTAATATGGCATTCAACAATAATTTTAACTCGTGTGAGTGATCACTGCCTATCCATCTACACCCAGAGTTTACCTGGGCAGTTACAGGTTGAGATGAACCATGAAGTTTTTAAACTCTAACCACAACATGCTGGAATACTCTTTTTGGGTTACTTAAGAAAGAGCATCTCCTCTTACCTTGTAACAACGGATTTTAATAAATTAAAATCAAGATGGTTCCAGATGGTTATAACACTTGATTTCACAAGGGTTGTCAATGAACAAAAATACTCGTTAGTGAGCTAACAAATAAAACAAAATCCAGAAGTGATCTAAGATCTTAACAAATTTAAAAGTGTATGTTGCCTGCTACTTTCAAAGTTAGATATAATAAATCCATGTGGGAAGACCTGAGCTTGGCCTTCGTAAGGGTAAGAAGGGTACATTCCAGGGCAGAGTGCTCCAAGCTACGAATCTGACAAATAGGATCCCTGGACAGTTTACTTTATCAGTTTTATAAATCTGTCCTAAACTTTATTATATATATACCAACTGGACCCTAATAAGACTACATACAGTTACATCATCCTAAGCAGCCCCAACTGCATAAAGGACTAGCCACACTTTTTTGCCTTTACAGCTCCCTACATATGGTGGTCTCTGACACTTTCTAATATGCTCACCTTAAACTCTAAAGGTAGGAGCATCCGTGTGTAGTCTAGTCTATCCCATTTATTAAAAGATCAACTCTTTACATATCCCCAAAATAGTAGGTAAATTCATTACCTTATTAAATAGCTCCTAAGTATAACCAAAAAACAAACCAACAAACAAGCAAAGGATTCTGTCTTTTTTTTTCCCATTACAATATTCCTAGCACTTAGATCGTTGCCTAATACACATTAGGCACTAAAAAAAAAAAAAAATGTATTCCAAATACTTTACAAACAGTATTATCACTTAATCCACACAATCTCATGATTCAGTGAGTTTTTCCATTTACAAATGGGAAAAATTAAAGCAAGTTCTTCCAGGTTAGTAATATAAATAAACCACCAAAATTAAAGAAAACCGGTATAGAGGTAACAGACACAGCAGGACCCTACAAACATAAACATGCCTCCTGTCACGGAATCAAGAAGGTAATGAAAAGCTGCATAAGGTATGCTGTTTCTACTCTGGCTTTTGGCAGACAAGAAGTTTCTGCTGAGGTTTTTCATCTTTGGCAATCAGGAACTGATAGCATGGGTGTTTATTTATTGTACAATTTTAGCACCTAATTTTAAAATTTCATACCTATAAAGTTTTTATCAATTGTAATTCATTTAAAATGTGTTTTTCTGTATAGTCTCTTCTTGCTAGTCTGTAACACCTTAAATGCTATAGAGCTATCACCAGAAGTGGAACTGACATGAACACCCCATCATTGCAGCCCTTCCAATTAAAGGAGTGTTAAAAGGGGAAAGAAGTCTGTGCTAAAAAAATGCAGATGGCTTACAGCAACATGCGAATACTAAATGGATGCAAGAGGTTTCTGTGGCAATATTTTTTTCAGCGGGAAGCATTCCCGTTAAGTGTCTATCACGGATCAGAAGGACTCTGATGATGATGACAGTCAAGCCAAGAGCAAGGTGGCCCAAGGCACCATTTCCTGGCTTCTCCTAGCCAAGGTGGCGAGGATGATTGAGGATTTCTAAAGGGAAATGAAACCCAAAGGGAGGGAAGGTCCAAAATTCAGACCAGAACCTATTTCAAACGGAAGCCCCCAATCCTAACACCAGAATGGCAACCCCTAGGATGGCAGAAAATCCAAGGACACTCTCAGGCTTGAAAGGATTGGCAGTCATCCAATTTTCCAGCAGAAACTGGTGGGAAAGGGTAGAAGTAGAGCTGATAGATGCTTTAACTCTTACTAACCTAGCTCTTCCTGTAAAAGAGATTACAATAGGCAAATTAAACTGATACCCAAAGGTTTTACATATAAGAGGAATTAACAGTACTATTAATAAACTTAAGAAAAGATTTTCTTCACTGAAACTCCCTGGGGGGGAAAAAAATAAGGAAGGTACCACTATTATCCTCTTTTTATAGATGAAACTGAGGTTCAAGATTTAGTAACTCATCCAAGAGGACTCAGTAAGTAGTAAACCTAGATAGTTTAGCTCCAAAAAAGGATATTTTGCTATTAACACATACTGAAAATTATTTTGATCAGTAAATGTTACCACCTAAAGACCACTATGTAAACAATTTTTCTGAAGTCAAAAACAGACACCAGGACTTCCCTGGTGGCACAGTGGTTAAGAATCTGCCTGCCAATGCACGGGGCACGGGTTCGAGCCCTGGCCCGGGAAGATCCCACATGCCACGGGAGTAACTAGGCCCGTGCGCCACAGTTACTGAGCCTGCGCTCCTGGTCCGGGAAGATCCCACACGCCACGGAGGAACTAGGCCCGTGCGCCACAGCTACTGAGCCTGCACTCTAGAGCCTGTGAGCCACAACTACTGAGCCCACGTGCCACAACTACTGAAGCCCACACACCTAGAGCCTGTGATCCACAACGAGAAGCCACCGCAATGAGAAGCCCGTGCACCGCAATGAAGAGTAGCCCCCGCTCACCGCAACTAGAGAAAGCCCGTGCACCCAACGCAGCCAATCAATCAATCAATCAACCAATAAATAAAATTTAAAACAAAAAACAGACACCAAAGATAAAGACACTGAAGATAAGCACCCTAATGCCCTAATGTGACCACAAGTGCCTTGAGGACAGGAACTGCTTTGTTCTTCTCTGGTCCTCCACAAACATGACTAAATGCCTATACACAAGCTAATTGTTCAATTTAAAACTCATGACTTCTAACAGTTTTTAATTTGCATTCATTAGTGAAATGACATCCATCAGGGTATATACCAAAACACTTCATATTATTTGGCTAAACAGTACAACAAACCTAGATTTAATCTTAATCTACTTGATGGGAAATTTAAAATAAACTGATTCGAATTATTTTTTTTAGAGGTAGTTTTTTTTTAATAAATTTATTTTATTTATTTTATTTTTGGCTGCGCTGGGTCTTCATTGCTGCGCGCGGGCATTCTCTAGTTGCGGCGAGCGAGGGCTACTCTTCGTTGCGGTGCGCTGGCTCTAGGTGTGTGGGCTTCAGTAGTTGTGGCATGTGGGCTCTAGGCGCGCGGGCTTCAGTAGTTGTGGCGCATGGGCCTAGATGCTCCGCGGCATGTGGGATCTTCCCAGACCAGGGATTGAACTTGTGTCCCCTGCATTGGCAGGCAGATTCTTAACCACTGTGCCACCAGGGAAGCCCTGATTCTAATTATTTTTTTAAAGAACTATAAAAACTTTATCCTAGCCAAACAAGAAATAAACACACGACTCAAAATATAGTCCCTAAGTGATTTAAATAACCAGTGCCCTTTTAAAGTAGATAATAACATAGTTATACAAAAGGAAACTGTATTTCTTAAAAATACTAAAAGATATATAGTACTGAGTAAATGACAAAGTGGGATTCACTTCAAAATAACAAGTCAGTGGAGACATACATAACACAAAATTGGCCAACAGTTCATGATACATTGTAAACTTTGGTATATGTTTAAAATTTTACATCATAAAAGGTTTAAATTAAAAGGATATATGAGATTTGAATTCTAAAGATGAGTTATAATAGTAAAAGATATCAAACAACTGATAAGAACTCAAATCTCTTTTGGAAAGTAAGTGGAATATATGAAAAAGATTAAGAAAAATACATGCCAGACCAAATAGTTTTAAATAAACAAATGACACTTACCTTCAATAGAGACCAAACACAATCAATATGTCCATAAAAAACGCTTCTATGCAAAGCTGTCCATCCTGACTCCTTGTCTTTCACCAATGGATCCACTCCTTTCTCAATAAGCCAATCTAACACTCCTTTCTTTCCACAGGAGGAAACAAGGTGGAGGGCATTTCTGCCAAAGGCATCCTTGATAGTTGCAGCATTGTAACAATGACTGGAGAGAAAGGCCTTAATCTGGTTTTCACTCCCCTTTGTTACCACAGAAAGGACATCCAAAGCATGCTTCAGGGATCGACATTTTGATGTGCAGTCAGGGATGGAAGAATTCATCCTAATTGTTTTAATGCAGCTTACTTCTTCTGAACAGTCAGATGATTTTAAAAAATGAAAAAGCCAGGACACAAAGGTGCTATTCAGAAAGATTTATAGAGAATAAATGGCCTGTTTAGGATTATAATTTAAATCCTCATGGCAACAGTATAAAACTATATAGATCTGTACAATGTATTTTGGCACTTAAATCCAAAAATTATAAATAGCCCTATCAAGTTTATATCAAACACAAGTTCTTTATTTAAAAAAAAGCTTTCCACAGTTTATAAATTATTCCTGGAGTCAAGCACCATGGGGAGGAGGAGGGGAGCTCCCCCTCCACACTGTCCACTCCTTTCAAATATCCATGATTGCAAGTGGGACCTAGAAGAGAAGGAGAAAGACAGAGTAAAAACTACACAATCTATCTCTTGCTCAAGTATTTTACAGTACAATTACCTCCATATTTAAGTGCCCCTAATTCCTATTTCAAAAACAAACAAGCAAACAAATGAGCCTACCAACTTCTCACGGATAGGACAGTCACTCCTCCTTCCTGTGATATTTTCTCCCTATGGAATGTGTGGCAAGGTTAGAGCTTCACTGACAAAAGCTCGACCTCCTCTCCCAGTTCTGATAAGGGAGGTTAGTTCTGCTCGGCCACAGCCTGACTGAAAGGTGGCTCCATCCACCTCCACCCAAGTAAGTTGAGGAAGAAAGGGAAGTGGATCCACTTGGCAGCAACCCTCGGCCTGTCTGCCCGGATTCTACAAATGTTACCATACAGGTAACTGGAAGGGTCAAAGGACTCTCACATCCGTGGTATGTCTAAGTTATTTGACTTCACTCATACTTTATTTCAGAATCCAGACATTACAAGTAGACATGTTCATGTGGAGTGATTAAGTTAATGCATTTAATCAGGACCCCCAAAATGGAGGCCACCCCAGTGGCCTCACCCACAGCACAAATCTAAACCTTTCAGTCTGCACCTACAGGACACACCTGTCAAGGAAACCTAACAACAATTAATCCTCCAACTCCGCTTTAGCGAGTTCACCTCACTCTAGAAAACAGGACCTGCACGCCTTATTAGGAAATCCCCAACCTCCTAGCCAAGCGCACCCTGCTTCAGAGTTGCCTCTTCTAACATTCTGTAAGTCTCTCTTGCCCAAAATCCCTTGGAAGATTGCTTCACCGCCAGTGAGCACTGACTCCCCCCCCACCCCCCCCCCCTGCAATCCAGGCGTTGTTTTCCCTTGAACAAAGGACATCCAAGTCGTTACTAAATTGTTTTAATTTTGTCATTTGACAGGAGAGAGAGAGGGAGGAGTGGGGGAAGGGAGGAAAGGAGAGAGAGATTACTTTGTTCCTGTGTTTGAAGTGCTTTTCAAGCCCTGGAATTGTAGTCGCCTGTCCATTTCAAAGGTAACTTTTAAAAGAAATGCACTTCAAAGCCACCTTGATATTGTTTTTCAGATGGCCGCAGTTTTGCATTATCTGCTCTGTTATTGTTGCTAGTATCAATAAATTTAACTAACCATGTTAAAAAACAAACTTTCCACCGACAGAAAAAATTTTCACATACTGAGATATGGGGAAGTCATTCTGGCTTATACATGATTTGGCTTGAACTTTATGCTAACTAAAACAGCCTGTCTTATGGCCTGTCAAACACACATTGTACATCTGCTTTAACCATTAAAGAAGAGTGTAGCTCATCATCCAGTAACACAAAAGGCTAAGTTGCAACCCACTGCAGACGCCCACTGACAGTACATCCTGAGGGAAATTCAGGATGGGAAAAGCAGGATGAAGCATTCTATGCTTTGGATCTACCGGCTCCTAGGTAGGTAAGAAGACCAGATTCTTGCACCTTCCCATACACAGGAAAACACTAAAATCATTAACATGAGATATCTGTTCTTTGTGATTAGCAGTAATCTTTTACCAAGATGTATGCTTGACTACATGTATTCAAACACTACAAGTATTTAAAACATACATAAAAAATTTTAAAGACAAAAAAGGAGAAAATTTTTCCTTAATATATCACCTCTACAAATCATTAAGAGACCAACAGAATAAAAGTCAAAGAATATGACATTTCTCAAAAAAAAAGGGGTGGTGGTGGATTTAAATGGATTTTTAAAAAGAGACTCACATCATTCAAAAGAAATGTAAATTAAAACTATAATGAGACACCATTTTTATCTATCAGAATGACAAAGATCAAAAAGGTTGATATTACTATGTATTGACAAGGTTGTGAAGAAATAGAAACTCTACTCCATTGCTGGTGAGTATAAATCAGTACAGTGTTAATGGACAGCAATTCAGTAATATTTACTAAAATGTAAAATGCACATTCCTTCTGACTCAGTTTTACTCCTAAGAATCTATCCTGTAAAACTATATCCATGTGTGAAGTGGCATAAGTACAAGAACATTCATTGCATCACTGCATGGAAAAAACCTAAATAGTTAAAAGATAGTTGTGGCAGGTCCATTCAACAGAAGATTATTCATGTATCAAAAAGAATAAAGTAGCTATATATTTTCTAACATGAAATAATCTGCAAGATATATTGTGAAATGTCTCTTAAAACTAGATGTATCTGTAATGCCACGTATGAGAAAATGTACATATAAATATATGTTTATGCTTGAATATGCATGAAAGATGTTTAGAAGAATACACAAGAAAATGGTTAACAGTGGTTGCTCTAGGGAAGACCACCAATGGTTGGAGACAGATATGGAAGGCAGACTTATTTTTTACTACTACTAACCTCTTCTGAATGCTTTACCATGTATATGTATACCTATTTTAAAATAAACATCTTAAAAATATAAATAAATGCTAATATATTGATTAGGGAGGCCACAGCAAAGTCTAGAAAACTCAACCATCATACATGAGCCTCTAGCTTTCTTCCAATATGCTAACGTGTCTGCTATGCCCATTCAGATCTGGAGAAATGAAATATCATTGTCAACTACCTGAAAAGCTACTAGCCTTCAGTTTCTTCACTTCCTGTTAGAAAACTAACCACCAATATAAAATATTAGAAATTTTATATCTAGAGTGGACTACTTTACTCTAAGCATTTCTCCATCATCTTTTTATTTATAATCTCCTAATTATCTTCTTCTTTCAATATTTTTGTGCTCTGGATTTTAAATTAGTAGTCAACCCATCTATAATGCCTAGATTTTAAAGCTTTTATAGTAGAAATTCTACATAAATTCTCTTCTCCAAGGTATCAAATTAAGTTCCACAAAATACTTCTTTTCATTTTAATTTATTAAAAAAACACAGTCGGTCCTCCATATCTGCACGTTCCACAACCATGAACTGAACCAAGCTTCAACTGAAAATATTTTAAAATTCCAGAAAGTTCCAAAAAGAAAAGCTTGAATTTGCCTCATGCTGGCCAACTATTTACACAGCATTTTCAACTATAGCTGACCCTTGAACAACACAATGACCCTCTTACAGCTGGCTTTCCCTATACTAGGTTCCTGGTATTCGCGGTTCAACGTGGGCAACTTCAACCAAAGGCAGATCCTGTAGTACTGCAGTACACATTTACTGATGAAAATCCCAGTATAAGTGGACCCATGCTGTTCAAGGTTCAACCATATTTACATAGCACTGACACTGTATTTAGATAGTCTAAGTAATCTAGAGATGATTTAAAGTATACTGGAGGATATATGTAGGTTATATACAAATACTATGCCATTTTATATAAGGGACTTGAGTATCTGTAGATTTTGGTATCCGTTGGGGTCCTAGAGCCAATGCCCTGGTGATACCAAGAGACTACTGTATTTATCTGAATGACAGAGGAAAAACGGTTATAAAACTATTTAGAGCGACACAAGTGAGTTTACATATATGTATAGGAAAAATTTCTGTGCACCAGCCATAAACATTCCAAATCTGTATTTTCCACTCCCATTTCAAACCACACTAAGTCAGAAATCCTAAACCTAACTAGTTCTTAACTATTCTGATTTCCCCATCTGGAAATGATAGCACAGACGCAGATAACTCCTAGCCCTTTCTAGCTCCAGTTCTGTTTCTACTAGACTATATATAAATAAGCAAAGTGTTTGGTAGTTAGTTGACATGAAGAAAAAAGTACCAAAGCCTCAAGTAGTTTAAAATGTTTAAACTGGAAAACATGACAGATGGCAAAATAGTCACGTGTAGTTAATTTCATCCCTTTGAGGCTCTAAACTTTTGCCATCTTTGTGTTTTCAGTGTCTTCCTAATACCTGAAGGGAACTACTTATGTGAATAACTCGAACCCTACAGGATATAATTAAGATACAAGAGAAAAGAATTCCCCAATTTGTTACTATACATAATTTAAACACTTAAAAGGGAAAAAAGAATATTAAATATAAACAAAAGTGATACTATACTATAATATATAATGAGAGAGGCACAGAGTACTATGAACATAAATTAGGAAGGGACTAAGTGACTAAGAGCTAACATTTCTTAGAATCCTACATACTTGGATTCAAATATAGCAATGCCAGCTGTTACCAATTACATAACTCTACAAATTACATAATGTCTCCAAGGCTTCATTTCTTCTTCTGAAAATGGAGACAATGCCACCAACCTCAAAGGGTTACCGTAATGATAAATAAAGCTGCTTATCATGGTACCTGCTACCAAATGTACATTCAACAAATAGCAGTTCTGGGGCTTCCCTGGTGGCGCAGTGGTTGAGAGTCCGCCTGCCGATGCAGGGGACACGGGTTTGTGCCCCAGTCCAGGAAGATCCCACATGCCGCGGAGCAGCTGGGCCCGTGAGCCATGGCCACTGAGACTGTGTGTCCGGAGCCTATGCTCCGCAACGGGAAAGGCCACAACAGTGAGAGGCCCGCGTACCGCAAAAAAAAAAAAAAAAAAAAAAAAAAAAACAAATAGCAGCTTTTATTACTATCATTTCTTCAGTAACAAAAAGATAAGAAATTTTTATTCCGAAGTTCATGTTTGGGCTTCAATGTCTCTGCTACTAGTTTCCAAGCATTCTTCTCCTATGAAACCACACATACTAAGGTTACCAATGACCTCCAAACTGCCAAATACTTTTGGTAATGTTACTTGACTTCTCTGCTTTCGAGTCATGACCATGACATTCTCGTAAGGAATCTAGAAAGGAGTACTGAAAGCATAGGGAACCACTGAAGCATTTATGCATGGGATCTCTCTCCTACCACTTCTTCCAAGGGCATTTTCCCTTCCCCTGACCTTCAAATATTAGGCTTCTCTCAATGTTCCACCTTCAGTCTTCTTTTCCTCTCTAATTCATACGCACCCTGCGTAATTTCAATCTCTTCATGTTAACTTTAACCTGTGCTCATAATCCTCAAATCTGTCTCCTGCCCTCACATCTTTCCTAAATTCCTGGCCCAATTCCTAGCGTTAATCTTATTCATGCTTTCAACAAATGCTTATTGAAGGCAAAGAAAGCAAATACTTATTAAGCATGGGATATTTTACATGATGTGATATTTTACATCAAAGAGGTTAAGTAAGCCACCCAAATCACATTATCAGTAAAAGAGGAGTTAGAATTCAAACACAGATCTATCTCACAGTAAAGTCCAAGCTATTTCTACAACACTATGCTGCCTCTTCAGTGCATCTGCAGGTCACAAGGTACTGCGAAAACAAAAATATGTAGGACTTAAATATTCTAGATATTCTCGTACAGACTCATGGACAATATTTAAGTGAAAATATAGCTCATTTAACAACTGTATTGACTGAACGAGATTTATTATCTATTACGCAGTCTCCACCATCAGTGGGGCACAGTTTGGTAGAGGAGAATGATTTTTATTTAAGCAAGTACTAAAAATATATCATGATTAAAACCTATGGTAAAGATATAACAAGTGACTCATAGGAATGGGGAGTCAACAAGAGGGATAAAGGGAAGATTCCTCAAAGGAGATGAGATGAGTATGTGTTTGCCTGATAAATTCAGGGCCAGTGGGCATTTGAGGCAGAAGTAACAGTAAATATAAAAGCACTAAAATCACCTTGGTCCATTCTGAAAATTCTAAGTAATTCAGAAGACAGAAATGCATATGGCCTAATATATACAGGGATGAACTAGATTATAGACAGCCTTATGTGCCTTTCTTCAGGGATAATGAAAGTGAGCAATTCAGAAACATATTTAGGGCCTTGAGTTGACAAGATGTGGTCAACTCCTAGGCTTCTGGCTTGACTACAGGTAGAGCAGCCAAGAAGAAGAGTAAAGGGTAAATACTTCGTAAATTAGAAAAATAAAACAAACCGAAAACAAAAGGAACAAATAGAAATTAAAGGAGAAAATTTTTGCTTTATATGTGATGAATACAAAGTGTTGATGAGAAATTGAGGTGGAAGAGTGTAGCTAGCTACACAGGTGACTGTTAACCTTGCAGGCTGGTCCACCACAAAGGTGCCAGCCAGTAGAGGTTGAGCCCTCAACAATGGCTCACAATCCTATTTAACCTTGGTGAAGAGTTCAGTTATCTTCCGAAAACACAAATCTGATCATGCTATTCGCTCACATATCCAAGACCAAAATGGACCAATATCTATATTTCATGTGTTAATAGCCTTGTGATCTCAGGAAGAGGATGCCAGTTAGACTTGGCAACCACGTAGCACACACAGTTCAGACTGTGAATTCAAAACACTGAGCTAGTAACCACTAACTAAATGACCCTGGGCACATAACAGCTGCCTAAGCTTCAATTCTCTCACCTGTAAAAAGGGAATAAAAACTATTTATCTCCTGAGTTGTTCTGAAAAATAAATGAGACAATTCATGCACATGTAAGCACCCAAGAAATGTTACGAAGGAAAGGAACATAGTGATATAATATATTGATCAAAAAAACAGAATAACTATATCAAAGCCCTTTCTGCTTGGAATGTTTTTACCCAAACCTTTACAGGGCTGCCAACTTATCCATGGCTTACAAACATTACATCTACCATCTTTTGAACTTTCACATGGACAAGCGTAGTGCTGTACATAAATGAACTAATTTAATCCTCTTTCCACCCTGTATTGCCCTGTATGTATTAACTAGGAATTGGGTTCCTATTATCTAAAACCTTGGTCAAGTAGCTTAATCTTCCTAATCCTCAATTTCTTCATCTGCAAAGTGATGACAACATGCCTTGTAAAAGTGTGGACCTTGACTACACATAAAGCTCCTTAAGGCAGAGAAGAGAATGCCATACTTACTCACATTTGTCACTAAATATAATATGTATTCAACAAGTAGGCTTAAATTTTTAAAGAGCTCTCTAAAATCAAAATACCTTCCTTAAAAACTTGTATCTATATGAACTGTCACAAAGCTACAAATTATAGCGACTCATAATTGATGAATTAAAAAAATTTTTAATTCCTTCTGTAAGCCCTGAAAAGAGTTCACATAATTTTAAAACATCAAGACTTACTACTTTAGGAAATTAATAATTTAGCTTTATCAATACTGTATTTTATTTTATTCTGTTTTCTCAATTATTCTCTGGGTACAAAGGATAGAAACTTCAATATTTTATTAGTGCAAAACCCAGCTTCACAATTGAACAATTCCCCAAATTCTAGGGGGCAAGCACATCTCTGGAGGTGGCAAAGAATTACTGCCCTATTAATGATAATAAAGGGACTTCCCTGGCAGTCCAGTGGTTAAGACTCTGCACTTCCACGGCAGGGGGTGCGGGTTCGATCCCTGGTAAGGGAACTAAGATACCGCATGCCACATGGCACGGCCAAAAGACGATAAAAAAAAAGAAAGAAAGAAAATAATAAACTAACTTTGACATCATTTATAATAATTAACCAAGTAACACTGAGCTCCTTATGCAATATGGTCTATTGAACTTTATGGTTCCAAAGCATAATGTAGAATTTAGCATACTGAAAGCCCTGGACAAAAGTTGTGTTTTTTTAACATCTTTATTGGACTATAATTGCGTTACAATGCTGTGTTAGTTTCTGCTGTATAACAAAGTGAATCAGCTATATGCACACGTATGTGCATACGTATATCCCCATATGCCCTCCCTCTTGCATCTCCCTCCCACCCTCCTTATCCCATCCCTCTAGGTGGTCGCAAAGTACCGTGCTATGTGACTGCTTCCCACTAGCTATCTATTTTACATTTGGTAGTGTATATATGTCCATGTCACTCTCTCACTTCGTCCCAGCTTACCTTTCCCCCTCCCCGTGTCCTCAAGTCCATTCTCTACGTCTGCCTGGACACAGGTTTTTTAAAAATTTTTAAATGGAAAACCATTCTTTAAATTCCTTGAAGTAAACCACTTTGACTAAATATCTGTACTTTCAGCAAATATCTATACTCTAATTCTTTTTAGAAAACATCTCTTTCTGCCCTTCTCTACCCTATATCAGTTTCTAAAACCTATAAAAAAATTCAAGGAACTTAAAATAAAATGGGCAGTGAAAAGATCAAGGAGCTATGGAAGGACGTGAATTCGCACAACATGGGCATAGAAACACTACCACTCATAAAAGTCACATTCTTTTAGTACTTCTGATAAATCTCGACTTTCAAACGCCCTACTTCCAGGCATGAGAAAAAAAAAAAAAAGATGCTACATCAATCTCTGCTTCCTGAAAAATATCCTGTCCGGCTAACACCTTTTAAGTTTTACTACCTACGTTGGAAATCCAGAGTCACGGATACCCTGGGTTACTTGTTTCGCTGATGAACTAAAACTTTTTAGAAATCGGCAACATGATACAAGAACAAAAGGCCTCTATCCTGTGTCCCCCCATCCCCCCAAGAAAGAACGGGTCCCTTTTCACATAACAGGTAGATTCACACTGAACTTCATCGTTAGCCTCCCCAGACTGAACTAAAACTTCTGTGACGCCACGAATGGGGTAAGAGGCGTGGGCGCCTCGAGGAATGGCTTCAAATTCAAGGCTCCAGGGGAAGTGACACGAAACAACTATCAGAAACTGGCAGCGCAACGTCGCTTGAGGGCTTGGCAGGCTGGACCGCAAGGTAGCGCGCCGCCCGCACAGACCATTCATTAGCTCCGGGCGGCAGCGGGGAGGCGGCCGCCGGAACCCGGGCCCCGCGGCCGGCCCCGCGCCGCCTCTCGCTGAGCCCGGCAGCCTCGGCGCCGCTGAGTCCCCTCCCCGCGGCCCACCCGGGACACCGGGGCCCGCGGTCACCCGCACCCTCCGGAAGGATAACACTGTCCCGTCGCCCCACGACTCAAGGGACGCCGTTGCCTCTGCCCGTTCCGCACGGTCGGGCCGCGCCGAGCCCTCCCTCACCAGTCGCTAGATGAAAATGCTCCGGTGGTCTCCGCGGGGTGGGCACATGGTCGCGCAGGGACTCATCCTCAGTGAAGGCAGCAGAAGAAAACGAAGGGCGCCAGTAGAGGCCGGTCCCCAGGCCCGGGTCAGCTCCAGAAGCGGCTGCAGCAACAGCCGCCGCGTCTACAGACGTCTAGAGAAGGGGCAGGGAGGAAGGGCCGGCACAGGCGGGACCCAGGAATAAGGCGGGCGCTGATTGGCTGCGGCTCGTGTATGCCTGTGGAGGATTGGCTGGTGTCTGCCCAAAAGGCCTCGCGTGGCAGCGCCTAAATTATGGTCTTTCCTTGGCACCCTAAAGGAACTTGACTCCTCCGGCCTTGGGGCAGCCAGCAGTAGCCGGGGGCAGGGAAAGGCCGCGGCCGAGGACTCTAGGCCAACGGGGCGGGGGTGGGGTGGGGTCGGGGGGTGGTGGAAATGTCCCTCCACCACGGGGTCAGCAGTCGCCCAAGGAGAAACCTCCCTCTCCCCGCAACTAGAGACTTGGAATCCTGGATAAACCCGGTGGAGAGACTGAGTTCTGGGGACCTGGACGGATACCTTGGTCACCACGCAGCAGAAACCACAGGCGTAGGCATCTTGCACCTAAAGAGAGTTTCCTCCCGTCGCCCTACCAGTGGGGTCAAAGGAAAGCCCAGGGCGTCGTCTCAAAGAGACTCAGCCTCGCCTCTCCCCGGCCGCTCCCACCCCCGGTTTTTCCGGGGTCATTCCCTGGGTCAGAAGGCGTCACTGCCTTCTTAGATCACTGTGCGGGGCCAGCCGCCGACCCGGGCCAAGCCACTCACCAGGTCACGCTACTCAGTGCCTGATGCCAGGCTCGTACTACGCTTTTTACCCCTTAACTCTGCCTCCAAGGACCGTTTTAAAAATGGTCGAGTGAAAAAAATTAGGGAGGACAGCAAGTAGCCAATAATCGATACTAGGATAGCGAAAAGGAAACATCCTGCCTGGTAATGCCTGAAACAGTAGGCTCCCAGTAAATGTTTGTTCAGGGAGGGTTACTGTAACTCAGAACAAACAACACTAGGAGTCAGGAGGTGTCTGTGCAGCTCTGCCACGTGGTCAATTATGCAAGTCACTTAGTCTCCACCTATAGAACGACGGAGTTGGCAATAAGACGTCGTCTTAAGGGCTGCCCATTCAGCTTCACTCTTTCTGGAGCCTGCCTTGCGGAAGCCCAAAGCCACACAGCTCGTTAGTGAAGGGGAAAGGAGAATAGCTCTGCTGCTGCCCCTCCCAGTACAGTGTTCTGTCTCTTTGGCCCTTATTCTAAGTGCCCTACTTCCTTCTTTGACGTGTAACAAAAACTATTTTGTAATGTTAAAATTGAGTGATTTTGAAAATAAGCTGTGTACGATGACTTTTATATTCGTGCACAAAGAAGCTAGCAATGGCAAAGTCAATAATGTAAATGAATGCATTGACCTAAGGTCAAATCTTTCTATCAGTGTCTGGACAAGTTAATTTGCTTTTTTGAAGCCTCAAGTTTCCTCATTTGTAAAACAGGAGCAATAATGCATTTTATGGTTGTGAAAATGTAATTATATAGAGATATATCACACTTAGAGTGCCTAGCACATAGTAACACTTCCTAAATGGTAGATGTTACTTTTTATAAATAAATATTTCCTTAGCAGCAGAATTATTCCAATTCCATTCCAATTATTCCATTCATTTTAACAATAGCCAGTGTCAGGCACTTGTGGTAAGCCATAGGGATCCAATAGTGAACAAAACACTTATACACCCAGATAATCCCCCACATAATAATTTTCGGGACTTCCCTGGTGGCGCAGTGGTTAAGAATCCGCCTGCCAATGCAGGGAACAAGGGTTCGAGCCCTAGTCTGGGAGGATCCCGCATGCCGCGGAGCAACTAAGTCCAGGCGCCACAACTACTAAAGCCCACGCGCCTAGAGACCGCGAGCCATAACCACTGAGCCCGCGTACCACAACTACTGAAGCCCGCGCACCTAGAGCCCGTGCTCCGCAACAAGAGAAGCCACCGCAATGAAAAGCCCCCGCACCACAACGAAGAGTAGCCCCTGCTTGCCGCAACTAGAGAAAGCCTGCATGCAGCAACGAAGACCCAACGCAGCCAAAGATAAATAAAAATAAATAAATCTATAAAAAAGAAAAGAATTTGCAACTTTTACAAGAACTGCAAATAATACTATGATAAATTTAATCTAACTTCCCAAAGAAGTTGAACTAAGACTGGAAGAATGAGTAGGAGATAACCAGATGAAGTGGGAAAGAAAGAACGTTGTAAGCCAAGGGATGTGGAATTGCTCCCCATTTTCCTGGAAAATCAGGTGCCTTCAAAGACACTGGTAATTTGCAGGACAGAATATTGAAATAATTAGGAAATAGTACAAATGAAGTACAATTCAATTTCATTTGACGTATTGTAGATGTGTTTGGTGAAGGAAGAGATCAAAATTAGCCATTTATTTTTTTTATTTTTATTTTTTTTTTGTGGTACGCGGGCCTCTCACTGTTGTAGCCTCTCCCGTTGCGGAGCACAGGCTCCGGACGCGCAGGCTCAGTGGCCATGGCTCACGGGCCCAGCCGCTCCGCAGCATGTGGGATCCTCCCGGACCAGGGCACAAACCCGTGTCCCCCTGCATCGGCAGGCAGACTCTCAACCACTGCACCACCAGGGAAGCCCCCAAATTAGCCATTTAAAAAATAATTCTGTTTGTGTTTACACATAGAAGAAAGAAGAGATAGAAATATACCAATAACAATGATTATCTCTGTGTGGTGGGTTATTTTTAATTTCTATAATTTTGAATTTGTCATTTTTATTTGCACTTTTCTTGATTAATTAAAAAAAATCAAAGTTAAGATAAAATAACTGACTGGAGTTTCTAAAGTAGGCTTAAAGCAAGAAATAAATCTAAGGACGGTTTTAGAAGACTGCAGTGATTTAGAGAAGAAGTAGGGGAATAGGCCAGGCATCAGGAATGGAGTTTGAGATAAGGCCAAGATAGAGCACTGCAGAAGTGTTTAAGCCACACCATTTCCAATACACTCCCCAAATGCCATTTTTTCCAAATAAATTAATCGTTCTGTCCTTCATAATGAAAATGTATTGTGCTACCACTGAAGTTGTTTAGAGATAAGGAATGCCAGTGCTGTGCCTGCTTCAGCTGGTGACAGAAGAAAGAATATCAGAACTTGTATGTTTGCAATGGCCCAAAGCCCAGACCTGTTCAGGTTCTGCAGGAATGGTTACCAATACAGGAAGATCAGCAGTGCGGCTGGCCTACAGATGACTAGAACCTTATTGTTTGGCCTAATTATCTTTTACTTCAAACTGTCTTCCATGTGAGAACACTTGGCTGGAAGCAGCTTTCTGACACACACCTCAGTGTGACCATTAGGGAAGATAGCACTGAGCCCTCTGCCTCAAGCGCAAAATTCCCAGGTGCCCCGATGTACCCTGATATTGGCTCAGATTAGGTGAGGACTCAAGGGTATCATGATTGACAACGCTCATTAGAGTCCTGTGGTTGAAGCACAGTGACAAGTAGTTTCCCAAAAGAAGACAGGGTACACAGCAGATGAAAAGTAGACAGCTAAAGGGTGTTTCCATGCTATTAGCTCCAGGGGCTATGGTCCCAGCTGCGTTCTTCCTATGTAATGATTATCCTTCCAATTCTCACTTAGAGGAGGCCACCTCCTCACAAATCTGTGACGCCTTCCTGGATGCCCTTTCCCAACAGTTATCCCGTCTTCTCTACTAGTTCTATAGCTTATTCATATTACTGTGTCTCACTGTGTTGTTTTTAGATTTATTCATTTCACATGTGGGTGCAGTAAAAGCAAAGGTTCTGAAGGCAAACTGCCTGAGTATAAAAGTTTACTCCCATTCTTACTAGCTGTGAGACCTAAGGCACGTTATATAACCCATCTAGGCCTCACCTCTAACATGGGATTAACGGTACTTCCTTCACAAAGGCCTTGTGAAGTTTAATGATTTGATATATGTAGAGCTCTTAGTGCAGCTGTTAGCACCTAATAAAAGTTTACATCCCTGAACTCTTCTGGATGAATATATTTGCATGAGAGAGTTTTGAGGGGTGGGATTGGGAGACCCAAGGAATGACCCACAAGATGGCAGTGTTTGAATATAACTTTAGAACTATATAAGCTTGAAAGCAGAATCCACCAATAAATCTAAAAATTCTAGGCAAATACTGGAGAAATTCAAGACAAGTTCAAAGTCTACATGAGACAAGCAAAAATTGTGAGAAATCAAACCAAGAAATCTGGCAAGCTTAGCACTCTTTTTATAATCAGAACAAACTCTATCTCCCCTTTACTATGAGAATTCGTAGGGCTCTTTTCCCAGCCCATCTTACTTAGAATTGATCGTGTTCCTTCTTTATCTAACTACATGATTAAATCAGGTCGTTGTCACCACTGCTTCCTTAAGAAGAAGAAGAGGGAGTTTGATTTAAAGATTTAAGGAGAAAAGCAAGTTTGATTTAAAATGGCAGACTGGACACATACTACAACGACATACTACAGGCCACATACTACATACCACAAATCCCTAGACCTGGCGGGAAAGACATCTTTACAAATGGATTTGTGTGTGTGTGTGTGTGTGTGTGTGTGTGTGTGTGTGTGTGTGTGTGTGTTATGCGGGCATCTCACTGCTGTGGCCTCTCCCGTCACGGAGCACAGGCTCTAGACGCGCAGGCCCAGCGGCCATGGCTCATGGGCCCAGCCGCTCTGCGGCACATGGAATCCCCCAGGACCGGGGCACGAACCCATGTCCCCTGCATCAGCAGGCGGACTCTCAACCACTGCGCCACCAGGGAAGCCCTACAACTGAATTTTAAAATTCATAAATAAGAGCACTGGAAAACAAAAGTTTAGCTATTGATGGTCCAGAACTTAGGAAGATTCCCTGAAACATGGATAGGAGGCTGGATTGGACAGTAGAAAGTAGTAACCCATAAGACACCATAAGCGCACAACCTGCCAAGACTGAATCAGGAAGAAATAGAAAGTATGAACAGACCAATCACAAGCACTGAAATTGAAACTGTGATTAAAAATCTTCCAACAAACAAAAGCCCAGGACCAGATGGCTTCACAGGCGAATTCTATCAAACATTTAGAGAAGAGCTAACACCTATCCTTCTCAAACTCTTCCAAAATATAGCAGAGGGAGGAACACTCCCAAATTCATTCTACGAGGCCACCATCACCTTGATACCGAAACCAGACAAGGCTGTCACAAAGAAAGAAAACTACAGGCCAATATCACTGATGAACATAGATGCAAAAATCCTCAACAAAATACTAGCAAACAGAATCCAGCAGCACATTAAAAGGATCATACACCATAATCAAGTGGGGTTTATTCCAGTAATGCAAGGATTCTTTAATATATGCAAATCAATCAATGTGATAAACCACATTAACAAATTGAAGGAGAAAAACCATATGATCATCTCAATAGATGCAGAGAAAGCTTTTGACAAAATTCAACACCCATTTATGATAAAAACCCTCCAGAAAGTAGGCATAGAGGGAACTTTCCTCAACATAATAAAGGCCATATATGACAAGCCCACAGCCAACATCATCCTCAATGGTGAAAAACTGAAAGCATTTCCACTAAGATCAGGAACAAGACAAGGTTGCCCACTCTCACCACTCTTATTCAACATAGTTTTGGAAGTTTTAGCCACAGCAATCAGAGCAGAAAAGGAAATAAAAGGAATCCAAATCGGAAAAGAAGAAGTAAAGCTGTCACTGTTTGCAGATAACATGATACTATACATAGAGAATCCTAAAGATGCTACCAGAAAACTACTAGAGCTAATCAATGAATTTGGTAAAGTAGCAGGATACAAAATTAATGCACAGAAATCTCTGGCATTCCTATATACTAATGATGAAAAATCTGAAAGTGAAATCAAGAAAACACTCCCATTTACCATTGCAACAAAAAGAATAAAATATCTAGGAATAAACCTACCTAAGGAGACAAAAGACCTGTATGCAGAAAATTATAAGACACTGATGAAAGAAATTAAAGATGATACAAATAGATGGAGAGATATACCATGTTTTTGGATTGGAAGAATCAACATTGTGAAAATGACTCTACTACCCAAAGCAATCTACAGATTCAATGCAATCCCTATCAAACTACCAATGGCATTTTTCACAGAACTAGAACAAAAAATTTCACAATTTGTATGGAAACACAAAAGACCCCGAAAAGCCAAAGCAAGCTTGAGAACGAAAAACGGAGCTGGAGGAATCAGGCTCCCTGACTTCAGACTATACTACAAAGCTACAGTAATCAAGACAATATGGTACTGGCACAAAAACAGAAATATAGATCAATGGAACAGTATAGAAAGCCCAGAGATAAATCCACACACATATGGACACCTTATCTTTGATAAAGGTGGCAGGAATGTACAGTGGAGAAAGCACAGCCTCTTCAATAAGTGGTGCTGGGAAAACTGGACAGGTACATGTAAAAGTATGAGATTAGATCACTCCCTAACACCATACACAAAAATAAGCTCAAAATGGATTAAAAACCTAAATGTAAGGACAGAAACTATCAAACTTTTAGAGGAAAACATAGGCAGAACACTCTATGACATAAATCACAGCAAGATCCTTTCTGACCCACCTCCTAGAGAAATGGAAATAAAAACAAAAATAAACAAATGGGACCTAATGAAACCTCAAAGCTTTTGCACAGCAAAGGAAACCATAAACAAGACCAAAAGACAACCCTCAGAATGGTAGAGAATATTTGCAAATGAAGCAACTGACAAAGGATTAATCTCCAAAATTTACAAGCAGCTCATGCAGCTCAATAACAAAAAAAACAAACAACCCAATCCAAAAATGGGCAGAAGACCTAAATAGACATTTCTCCAAAGAAGATATACAGACTGCCAACAAACACATGAAAGAATGCTCAACATCATTAATCATTAGAGAAATGCAAATCAAAACTACAATGAGATATCATCTCACACCAGTCCGAATGGCCGTCATCAAAATATCTAGAAGCAATAAATGCTGGAGAGGGTGTGGAGAAAAGGGAACACTCTTGCACTGTGGTGGGAATGTGAATTGGTTCAGCCACTATGGAGAACAGTATGGAGGTTCCTTAAAAAACTACAAATAGAACTACCATATGACCCAGCAATCCCACTACTGGGCATATACCCTGAGAAAACCAAAATTCAAAAAGAGTCATGTACCAAAATGTTCATTGCAGCTCTATTTACAATAGCCCAGAGATGGAAACAACCTAAGTGCCCATCATCGGATGAATGGATAAAGAAGATGTGGCACATATATACAATGGAATATTACTCAGCCATAAAAAGAAACGAAATTGAGCTATTTGTAATGAGGTGGATAGACCTAGAGTCTGTCATACAGAGTGAAGTAAGTCAGAAAGAAAAAGACAAATACCGTATGCTAACACATATATATGGATTTTAAGGGAAAAAAATTTCATGAAGAACCTACGGGTAAGACAAGAATAAAGACACAGACCTACTGGAGAACGGACTTGAGGATATGGGGAGGGGGAAGGGTGAGCTGTGACAGGGCCAGAGAGAGTCATGGACATATATACACTAACAAACATAAGGTAGATAGGTAGTGGGAAGCAGCCGCATGGCACAGGGAGATCGGCTTGGTGCTCTGTGACCGCCTGGAGGGGTGGGATAGGGAGGGTGGGAGGGAGGGAGACACAAGAGGGAAGAGATATGGGAACATATGTATATGTATAACTGATTCACTTTGTTATAAAGCAGAAACTAACACACCATTGTAAAGCAATTATACCCCAATAAAGATGTTAAAAAAAAAAAGATACCATAAGCATATCTTATGGATGGCTATTATAATAGCAGAAAAATAGACTTTGAGACAAAAAGTATTACCAGAGCTAAAGAGGGATATTTAATAATGATCAGAGGATCAATTTCTCTGGAAGAAATATGTGTGTGTACCTAACCATGAATGTGGATGTGCCTGATAACAGAACTTCAAAATATATGAAGCAAAAACTGACAGAACTAAAAGAATAGCTCCATAATTATAATCTCAGCGATAAAGACAACAATTGAACAAAAAAATCAGGAGATCCATAGATAATTTGAACAAGATTGTCAACCTCTGTAATGGTTGTGACCGCTACGATGGTTAACTTTATGTGTCAGCTTGACTGGGCCATGAGGTGCCAAGATATTTGGTCAAGTATTATTGTAGCTGTGTCTGTGAAGGTGTTTCTGGATGAGAATAACATCTGAAGTGGTAAACTGAGTAAAGCCGGTTGCCCTCCCTAATGTGGGTGGGCCTCGTCCAAACCTTTCATGGCCTGAACAGAAGAAAAAGGGTGAAGAAAGATGGAGCTCCTCCTTCCTGGCTGCCTTAGAGCCGGGATATCCATTTTTCCCTTCCTTCGGATTTGAACTGAAACATCAGCTCTTCCTGTATCTCTGGCCTTCAGACTGGGACTGGAACTACACCATTGGCTCTCCTCGGTCTCCAGCTTGCCTGCCAATTGCAGATGTTGTGACTTGTCAGCCTCAGTGATCACTTGACCCAATTCCATATACATAATCTGTTCTGTTGGTTCTGTTTCTCTAGAGAACACTGACTAATACAGCTTCCTTGATGTTTAGCTGTTCTCACATTCAATGACTGCAGAATACATATTCTTTTCAAGTGAACATGGTCCATTCAGCAAAATAGACCATATACTAGATCTTCAAAGAAGCCTTAATAGAGTTAAAACACTTGGAATCTAAAGAAAGTTGAATAGTATTTCATACTGAATAAAAAAAAAATACAACATAACATTTGTATGATGCAGCTAAAGTAGTGCGCACATACAGAAATTTATAGCTTTCAATATTATGTTAGTAAAGAAGAGCGATCAAAAATCAGTCACCTAAGGTTCCACATTAAGAAGCTAGAAAAAGAAAAGTGAATTCAAAGTGTGCAGAAGGAAGACAATAACGATAAGAGCAGAATTCAATTAAACCGAAGAGAAAAAAAATAGAGAAAATTAGCAAAACTGGAAGTTGTTCTTTGAAAAGATCAACAAAATTGATAAGCTCCTTGTCAGTTGTTAAGAAGAAATAAAAATTGAGAACTGTCAAGAATTTCAAGGGTTTGAGATCGTACCCTACTTGGAAAGCTAACCAGGTTAGCCTGCCACAGTTTCATGGCTGCTGGCGGACTAAATGAGATTCCTGGGCCAGAGATAGGACTTTATTGCTCATGGCACAGCAAGCAGAATGAGCTTTATGTTTGCATCACTTCCTTTAGGCCCCCAAATCCCTCAGGAATAATATAGATGTTGCCCAAGTAGACGTTGCAAATGTAGTGAGTTGGCATCCCAGCTAAGGAATTCCAAGCTTAGGGAAACTTAATATTTTAAAATATACTGCAAGCAAACCTGCCTGTTTTTTGCCCCTGAAGTAGAAATTATCTTTATTATACTGGACAGTAAATAAACCCGTCCTCTAGTCTGGAGGAAGCCACTATCACTATTTACCAAGGCTATTTGCTATACCAACAATATCCTTGAGAAGGTAAGTGCTCTCCTCACAAGATGTGCAGAAACATGAAGACATGTAAGCAGATAGGGTTGGGGGTGGGGGGGTTCCCTGGAGAAAGAGAACCGGGCATGGCTTTCTTGACACAGAGAAGCCATTCTGGACCTAAGCCATTTTGTGATCTAAGCCTGCACAATGCTTATCCCTAACAGATCTCAGTAATTGAGATTTTAAGGGAACAAAAGAATGCAGGAACAAACAACTGTTATCAGGCAAGACAAGTGAAAATAACGAAGATAATAAATCAGCTGTAAAGACTCCCAGTTTTGTTACAGTGATAAAGGTTAGCCTGAGGCACATTCTTGAGCTCTTTTGCAGAATTCAAACTCCCCCCACCCCCACCCCCACCCCCACGCTCAACCACCAGGTCAACTGGAACTAAAGGAATGAAGAGGTTGATGTTGACATTTTCTGATCCTTGTGACTTCAATCAACTAAAGCTTGGACTCTGTTAATATTTGCCCCAATTCTATGTTGAATTCTCCTCTGCTCAAGCCCCTTCATGAATATGAATACACTGCCCCACCCCCTTCATTGAATATGCATGTACCCTTAGCAATTTTGCTGTTTAGGGAGACAGTGCTTTGGGAAAGATCCCTGGTATTCTCCTTACTTGCTGCAAGCAATAAATCCTTCTTTCTCCCGTTCTTTGGCTTGGTTGTGTCTTTTGACTCAATAGCCACCAAGAGGCAAACCTAGTTTTCAGGTACCAGAAACCCATGGGTAATAGTCTCTCAATAAGAATCCCAATTACCAGTTCAGGAATGAAAGAGCAGTCGTCACTACAGATCCTACAGATGTTAGAAGGAAAAAATAAGAGACATCAGAAACAACATTACGTTAAAAAATCAGAAGAGTGGTTTGCCTTTGAGGAGTTGGGGATAGGGTATGAGAAAACTTTCTGAGGTGGTAGAAACGCTTTGTATCTTGACAGGGGTGTGGGTTACAAAGGTGCACGCATTGTCAAAACTCAACAAATATACACTTAAAATTTGTGAATTTCATTGTTTAAATTTTACTTCAAAAGAAAAAAAACACAGTAAACAATATGAACTTTAGCAATGATTTTTATGCTGAAACATTGAGGTGTAAATTGACACCTGCAATTTCCTATGTAATGCATCAAGAAATACAATTTGTATAAAAAGATGAATAGATGGTAGATATGTGATAAAACAAGTATATTAAAAATGTTTACTGTATAATCTTGGTGGATATATAGTTGTTCACAATGAAATTCTTCCAAATTTGTGGTATGTTTAAAATTTTCAAAATAAAAAGTTGGAGGAAAACAGACTTAAAAATTATATAAATCAATTACAATGTATGGACTTTATTTGGATCATAATTTGGACACATAAGCTGTTAAAAAGAATGATGAGACACTAGGGGAAATGTGAATGCTGGCTGGTTACTTGTTAATTGTTTTCATGCCTGTGTAGGAGATGCTGTCAGTTCCCAGGTCCCATGGTCACACACCATGCTACCCAGAATTCAGCTGTCAGCATCTGCATCTCTTTGCTGAGGGCTTTCTCTGCCTGCTGAAACCTTTGCCTGCCCTTGGGTGTCTGCAAATGCTGAGGAGTTAATGCCTGCCAGAGCAGCTTTCTGCCAATGTCTAACTTACAACCTTCCCTTTGTCTCACTTCCCCCTCTTCCCTCTTGGGTCCCCCTCTCAAATAGACTATTTGCATTCAAGTCTTTGTTTTGTTATTAGTTTCTGGAGGCACCCAAAGTATGACATTGGGATAATGGCATTTTAGTTATATTTTTTTTAATTCTTCATTTTTGGAGATATATATTGAAATATTCACAGATAAAATTATATTTTGGGGATCTGTTTCAAAATCAAGTGTTTGTAGGGAGAGCAGGTGGAGTTATGGATGAAAGAAATGGCAGAATCATGATACTGCTGAAGCTCAGTGATGGACGTGGGTGTTCATTATACACTTCTGTCTACCTTGTATATGTTAGAAATTGTACTAAATGACCAGTAGGGGCTAATGATGATAAAGGGAGGTCTGTTAAGAACCTTGGGCACAAACTCTGGCCTGGGCTCTATCAAGCAGACCCACCTGAGAAAGACATTGGTTTAAAAGTTGATCAGAGAACCTGCACATGAATATTCAGAGCAAATTTATTTGTAATACTTCCAAACTAGAAACAACCAGAATGCCTTTCAGTGGGTGAACACTTAAACAAGCTATGGGATATCTGTACCTTGGAACACTACTTGACAATGAAAAGTAACTAACTTTTCATTGTCAACTAACACAATAGTTACATCTGAAGATCTGAATAGTTAGATCTGAAGAGTTAGGATCTGAAGGGTAACATGCTAAGTGAAAAAAAGCCAATCTTAAAAGATCATTTATGACCGCATTTACATGACATTCTTGAAATGATAAAAGCATAGAGACAGAGACAGATGAATGGTTGCAGGGGTTAAGGACAATACACAGTAGGTACAGTAGCACAAACGAGATTTTTACAGTGATGGGCCAGTTTTGTATCTTGTTTTTGGTAGTGGGAATCTACATATCTGCGTAGATTTGTACACTCAAACTCACTCACACACATACACATAAATGAATTCATGTAAAAGGGACAAAATCCGAATAAGGTCTGTGGATGGTACCAATGTCAATCTCCTTGTTTTGCTTGTGTTGTAGTTATATAAAATGTAACTATTGGGGGAAACTGGGTGAAGTGTATAAGGGACCTCTCTGAACTACTTTTGCAGCTTCCTGGAAATCTATAATTATTGCAAGATAAAAAAGGTTTTCTAAAAAGTAAAGAAATGGAAATGAAGTTTTAAAAAAAGGGCATCCAGATTTCAAAGGTAGTTAGGGTGAAGGCCCTAGGACTTAAGTTCCATATCCAGTGTTGACAGTGCAAAAGAACAAGCTTCCATTCCTCTATCCAGAAGCAGAAGGGATACAGTCTTCACTGGAAAACCCAGTAGCCTAGTTAGTACAGGCGCCGTAGCGTGTAAACCTGATTATAAGGCCCTCTCAGAAACTGTAAGGTGCCCAACATCTTAATACATTCCTTTTCTGCTTAACTAGACAATGCAGGCTCTGTTTTTTGCAGCTTTGAATGCTGGCTGGTTTTTATTCTGATGGTTTCAACTGCATATCTTAATTTTCTGAGGGATTTGAAGGGGTGATAAAGCTAAAGTGTATCTCTACACACTGAAGCCACTGAGAAATTGATATCATGCTAGAAAGTAATAAGGATATGCAATATTCCTCAAGAATTTCTTTGTTTTGACCCTGATTAGAGCTGCTTGGTTACCTCTAGAAGCAGAGAGAACTGGAGCTTAGGCTGCCCTGCAACGATTGGTGGCCCTCCCTTTCTGAGGTTTTTTGTTATTCTGAAATCCCTAAGAAGCCAGAATTCTTGCCTGTACTTCTGTGTCCAGAAAATAGATTTTTCTTCTGTAGCTTACTCATGATACGCAGCACCGCCCTCCCTAAACCCCCTGAGTGGCTCATCCTGGTTTCCAGATGAAAGGAAGACTATGCCTGGGAAACCTTCCTGCTTTTCAGTAGAGCTTAAGTGAGGGCTCTGAAAGGGGGATGCTGAACACAGCTGTACCATTGCCCTATACGGTAAGCAGATCGGGAGTGGAAAAGAGGACAGGCAAAGGCCCACGGAAGCAAGAGAACAGACTGAAACATGTAGTTCAGAAAAAAGGAATAAGACTTAGAGAAATTAGCTTGGCCTACGTCAAAGAAGGAAGAAGAGAGCCAGCATCTTTAAGGACCTCATTATTTCCCCTGTTACCTTTATGACTGCTTTGCATTCGATGTGTATGTGGTTTTGGATCCTTGCTGGTGTTGGTCGTTTCACCTAATTTACAAATTAGGTACAGATTTTTTTTTTGCTGTATGCGGGCCTCTCACTGTTGTGGCCTCTCCCGTCGCGGAGCACAGGCTCCGGACGCGCAGGCTCAGCGGCCATGGCTCATGGGCCCAGCCACTCCGCGGCATGTGGGATCTTCCCGGACCGGGGCACGAACCCACGTCCCCTGCATCGGCAGGCGAACTCTCAACCATTGCGCCACCAGGGAAGCCCAGGTACAGCTTTTAATGTGAAGAGATTCATTTACAAAGTTTACAAGAGCAGAACCAATGGACAACTGCATTTGAATGGAAGTTTTCTTTGGTCCCAAAACAGAAAAGGCCATTTTTATTATACATTTGTTTCTTGATCCCAGTTTTAGGTTTGGGGGTAAAATGTAGCTGAATAAGCACTTCCTAAAAATTTACTTAATTGCCCAATAGACCTGCCCCCAAATGGAGGTGACAAGAGAGGATCAACAGAGGTACGCGTTGTGATGTGTATAGCAGTTTCTTCTTCACAGTTTTGTTCCTTCTATATCTTCTAAAACTTCCACCATTAGATATTTAGATTTTTGACAAAAACCAAAACCAAAACAAAACAAAAAACAGGGAAGTTGGGGGTAGCTTTGGGTCAGCCAAGGTCCACCATTAATTATCAGTATCATTGCCTACTTTTCGTCGGTGCTTTCCAGTTTGGAAGTTACTTTAACACCCTTTGTTTCCGATTATGATTTTGCTTCTTAGCAACAATGTTGAGAAAGAAGTAGGGGCTTACATGATAATCAAAAGGTTTAAAATTTTAAAAAGGTGATGCCCAAAGGGGTTAAGTAGATTTCTCAAGGTCACAGAGCTAGTAAAAGGATCCCTCATCACTCAGATCAGAAGCAGAGTAAGCCTGCTGCCCTCTCTCATGCTAACAGATTAAATGAGAGAAAAGAGCCCTGGGGAATTTCCTCTAATCACCCCACATTAGCTGAATAGCACAGATTACCTTCTACTTCTTCTCAAATCCCACTGCATTTACCATCTGTAAAATTCACCTGAGCTCTTCCTCATACTTTGCCTTGTCTTTCTTTTACGAGTTGAATCAGTGAATGGGTGAATGGTGTACGCGGATGCTTTAACCCCTTCGTTATATAGTACAAGTATTAGAAACAGGAACCTAGACTTCTGTATTCTCACAAAATTTAGCACAGTGCAATGCTTATAAATAATTTTTATTTGAATTTAACTAAATTAGATAATAGCATGGAAAATACGGACTTTGGCCCTGAGAAGATAAAATAGAGAAAAGGAAAATTTTAATAAAGGTATACCAGGTACTTTTGTGCCTATGGAGTCTATTACCACCATTTAAATCATTCTTTGGCTAAGATACTTAATTCCCTGACCTTCTTAGTGCACACGCCCACCTCAATTCAATCATAACACTGGATCAACCTACACGTACCCCGTCAGTCTTCTTCACCCCTTACCTTGGCTAGCCTAGAAACAAGATAACAAGCAACAGAAAGAGGAACACACACTTGCTTAAAGAATGAAAGGTATTTGGACTGAAAAGCTCGAAGGTAAAACTGCCTTCAAATGCGGCTTGATCTTACAGCTCAAATGATGGGAGCAACACCAAGCTTCTCTTTGTCTTTTCACTCTGCTCTCCTCAGGGTTGGCTCTATTCTCGGGCCAGGCATTGCTCCATGGCCTTCTAGTGTACAGCCGTGCTACTGAGAATTCTGAGGCCATTCTTCTTCCTGGTCCTTGGTATGTGACCTATTTTTCCCCGTTGGAAGCCTTAGGGTTCTAAAATTTCGAAATAATCTTTCTTCCTCATATCCAGCAGGGAAAAACAAATATGTGTCCCAGTATTCACAGCAAAAGTCCTAGGTCGAGTGCCCACCACTGAACCAGTCACTCTGGGCAGGTAATTCAGATAAACTGATCATTTTAAGCTCTCTTCTGTGTTTCCATATTGAAGCTAGAAACGGAATCAATTTCCCTAGAATCCCATGGGTCCCAAAAAGAAATCAGTAGCTACTGGAAAGGGAGAAATAGATACTAAAGAAATAACTAACACGCTCTCCACTTTCCTTTATCTTAACTGATGGGTGTTACTAGAAGAAATCCAACAGCTGTGTAATTCACAAATGAAAATTTGTGATCTCTAATGTCTGCAGGATTCTCGTGACATTAATCGTTCCCCCTCCTTCAGAGTTGGCTCTCTACTAAGTGCTCTTCCTGGGCTTAGTGATCAAGTATCTCTCTTCACAAAAACAAACAAAGCTTAACTGGAACCAGTGCCACTTAACTATTCCCTTGTTTATCTCCCCTCGCAGCCAAGCACTTGAAGTCTTCACACAGTGGAAATCATAATAAAGTGAGACAAAAGCAAGATCCCTGCTACCCATAAGATATCAATCATCCCACTTTCCCAGCTACCACGAGTGATTACTACTTCTTTACCAATCTTCCGTCTAGTCTGCCCTCCCTGCAGATAAGATTTATTGAGGTATCCAATCATAGAATTGCTCTCCCTTTTTGGTAGTCAGTAAACCCCTATTTCCTTATACTCTCTCCCAAGTTACCCAACTAATCCAGTAAAGCTCAAATCCAACAAATCGATTCTTTCTAAGGCCCCCTTAGAGAAACACCCCTTGGTTCCTCATGGTGAGTGTTCATTCCTCTTGCAGTGAGTAATAAAACCAGCTTGTTTAAATAAAGGTATGTACCTGGTGGTCTTTGGCTGGAGGGTGTTGGCAGCCCTTACCGTATCCATTGATGTAGTCACTGAAACCCATTAAGTACCCTTCAGTTCTCTTCTGAATTACTCCAACATCCTCAAAAAATGGTTTTCCCTGTTCTCAGTCGTATTTTCTCTAATCTATTCGGAAACTCAGATCTAATCATGTCACCTCCATGAAGGATGAAGTCTAAATATTTTAGCTTAGCCTGTGACACCCTCCTTACAATCACAGCTCCTGTCGTATTAGTCACCACCTGCCCAACTCCAATTCCACGCACCAGCCATGACGAATTTGCTCACAGCTCTTCCAAAGCATTTTTCTGAACTCTGGCATGGCCTTTGGACCTCTTCTGATGCCTAGAGAATCTAGCTAGTTTTCACTTAATTTTTACTTCTTAAAGACGTGGCTCAAGGACTTCCCTGGTGGCGCAGTGGTTAAGAATCCGCCTGCCGATGCATGGGACACGGGTTTGAGCCCTGGTCTGGGAAGATGCCACATGCTGCGGCGTAACTAAGCCCGTGCGCCACAACTACTGAAGCCCACACGCCTAGAGCCCATGGTCTGTAACAAGTGAAGTCACCGCAATGAGAAGCCCGCGCACCGCAACGAAGAGCAGCCCCTGCTCACCACAACTAGAGAAAGCCCGAGCACAGCAACGAAGACCCAACACAGCCATAAATAAATAAATAAATAAATAATATAGTAAATTTATTTTAAATAAAAGGACGTGGCTCAAGCATTTTGTCCTGAGAAGCCTTCTTGGATACCTCTGGGAGTCATTGGTTTGTGTGTATTTCTCTCATAGAATGTACTGTAATTACTCATCTCTTTTCCCTATGAGGCTGCCAACTTCCCAAGGCCCATCCCTTGTCTTATTCCTCCTGATACTCTCCCACAGGGGATCATACCCAGGGTTCTTCCGCAATGTTTGAAAATGAAAGTGGGGAATGGGGGTAGGGTGCTCAGGGATTGAGAACAGCTTTGTGGATGGGGCTCAGAGATGATAAACGTTTTGCAGCTTACGGGACAATCTGGCACAAAGAATTATCTCCCCCAAAATGCCAATAGCATCTCCATTATAGCACAGGGAACTCTACTCAATGCTCTGCGGTGACCTAAATGGGAAGGAAATCCAAAAAAGAGGGGATATATGTATACATACAGCTGATTCACTCTGCTGTACAGCAGAAACTAATACAAGATTGTAAGGCAACTATACTCCAATAAAATGTTTTTTAAAAAAGGAAGCAACACCCTAGGTTCTCAACAGGTATTTGTTTGTTGAAGGAATGACTAAATAAACATGAATGAATAAGTAAAGTAATGTAAAAATGAAAGAATAAATTAATGAATAAATGAAGAGGGAGAAAAGTAGGGGGCACTGTATTTGGAGATGCAAGTGTACCCCAAGGGGAGGTATCGATTGGCAAATTCATGCTTTGACAAATTAAGTTTTCCCCTGGTCATATTTGCTGTCTCTTTCCCCCTGGGATTGTGAGGGCAAGATGCAAAATTAATTGAAAGAACTAATTAAAGTGAATAGATTCATACGAAGATATCTGTTGGGGGAGATAAAACCAGGCTATCTTGGTGGGGGAGGGATCATTTATTTCGCCTCTGACATTTACCTCACCTTTTTCAAGACAAGACATCTTAATTCTGATTTAAACTTTATACCCAACCATTTAACCTAAGACCCATTACTTGCAGCTTATTGTTGCTACAAACGAAAATCCCCAGGGAGCAGACACACGTTATGGTTTTATTACCAACGTAAGTACTGTGTGACTCGCATCCTCCCTTGAGGGGAATCTCAGCTAGGTAAAACTTTTTCTGGAAAAACTTTGTCATTAAAGACATAGGCACTGAATCAAAAGCTAACTGAATCAAAACTGTGGATAGTTTATTCTGGGATTCTAGACCCATTTAGTGCATAAATAATTGGTACCAAGAGTCTTTTATGCAAGGATGCCAACTGGTTCTGGGTCCCAGGGCAATTATTTCTAGTTTTGAAGGCAGTATTTTAAAGTCCCTCGATTTACTCGCATACTCAATGCCAAAAAAGATTTCAACGTAATACCAATCCATAAAACATTACCTGATGTTCATGATCTGACCTGTACCTCAAAAAATAAAAGGCATCCTTAAAAATCTTTTTTTGTTTTAAATCTTAAAAAAAATTTTGTATTCACACTTTTCATGGGAATACTTTTCTAAACTTCTTATTTCACTGGAGAAAATCACAGCAAAGTCTTCTCATAAGCATGACCAGGAAGGACTTCTGTTCATTTAAATAAGTGTAGACCCCGCACTTTAAATGTTCAATTTCTTCATTTACTGGTGGTAAAATGAAATACTGCCATAGAAGAGAGACAAGGGAATTGTGGGGCTATAAGCAAGAGATCACAATCAGTTGAGAGGATCAGAGTAAACTTCTAAACTGAGTGATTTGTAAAGGAATGTAGGGATGAATAGGATTTGGGGGAGCATCTGAAAGCAATCTCTTATTTCCATGATTGCCAACATTGTGGAAAATTGTGAAAGACTTTGAAATGTACCCAAAAGATCCGGCTGACTTCAATGGAAAAACTAGGTGAACTGGCTCATAATATGGGGTTACTGGGCCTTTCATTGTCTGTGAGCTAGTTTACAAGTCTATTATTTGTACATAGGTGATAGCAATGCAGATAACTCCTGTTCATAGAAAGACAATCTGTCTGCGGGCAGCCTAGTGCCTCTCTACCACATACATTCGGTGCACGCACTTCAAGTAGACTCCTGGTGCCCGAGTCCTAGTGCCCAGGTTGTCAGAAGCACTTCTACTGCCTCTCACTGAGGTCTCTTGTTGCAGAACTTGATGTCCGAGCAGGCTTGGATGGCTTTTCCTGTGGAACACACAATATCTGTCCTTCCAAGTTCCTGCCCACACACCAACCTCTCACTCCTGTGTCCCTAACACACAGGAATCACCCTGTCCCTTTTCTGAATATACAAGTTAAACTGTCTCTTTAAGAAGATATAACCAGAGACACTGGATTCTAGACCACGAAGATACAAATATCTCTTTATGTTCATCCCTATCCATCACCTTCTTTTAGTACCTGAAGCATAAAATTCCCTCTGAGGATGAGAACTCTTACACAGGGGTCATTGGTACCTTCAAGTTCTCGGAGTAGGAAGTTGTCTCACAAGATGAAATGTTCTTTTGCTTCCTAATTATGTCCATAAAACCCAGGAAATTTTAATAAGAAACCTAGATAATTTAGAAATATTTTTTGGAATCACAGACATGCTTTAAAAAATAATTAACCATTACTACACTGTTTCCAGTTCTATGAAAATGAAACAGCCTTATAGTTGCTGCCAGTCCTGAGTTCATTGTGATAAAAATGGCCCTAGTTCCTGGTTAAAGTCAGCAACCTGTCAGTCCACTCTCTTCAGTAGATGTCTTCTACTGCTGCAGGCAAGAATTTGTTTTAGGTGCTATTTTGTTCATTAATAAAATCATATACCAGAAACTGACCAGTGTCCCATAACTGTGTTGCAAACAGCTTTCCATCAGCAGTGGGATCTGAAAAAGTTATTTCATAGTGAGGGCACAAAGCCCACGGCCCAGCATCTATGCCTCCTCTATTCACACATCATTGACAAGGGTGGAGCAGAAAGAGAGAGATTGTGAGAGGAGGGTCTTAACTATTGAGTCTCATGATTCTACTCTTAAGAGCAGCATAAAATAGTGTCTAATAGGTTACCAGAAAGTTCAAGCACTAAGAGAAACCAGAATGACATAGAAGGCAGGCTTTTTCGTACCGTATGCCCAGGAAAACTCTGAGTTAATGCCCACCCAGAGAGAAGAGAAAGAGATGCCAGCACAGGCTATGTATTACTTTAATTGAATCTCTGTATGTGACTTGATTAAGAATTTTGAAGCAGGGGTGGGGGGCTGGGGGATGGCGAGGCATATTTAGGGTTGCAATACAGTGCATTCATCACAACCTTGCATCATGCCATGTTCCGGTTATGTAATTATGAAATAATTGAACTGCCCTCATAAAATTATATAAACATTAAATGATTGCATTTGAGAAATGAACCGCTTGACCCTGCTCAGTTCCTAACCCATAATAAACTTGGCACCCCTGGAGAGGGTTGGAAGTGAGACAAAAAGTGAGCATGGCTTGGCATCCTTCCACTAAAATTCCTGCTGTGGAAGGGTGGCCCTTTCAAAGAACACCAGAGGGCTTCCCTGGTGGCGCAGTGGTTGAGAGTCCACCTGCTGATGCAGGGGACACGGGTTCGTGCCCCGGTTCGGGAAGATCCCACATGCCGCGGAGCGGCTGGGCCCGTGAGCCATGGCTGCTGCGCCTGCGCGTCCGGAGCCTGTGCTCCGCAGCGGGAGAGGCCGCGGCAGTGAGAGGCCCGCGTACCGCAAAAAGAAAAAGACCAAACTGGTATTGAATTTAAAGATCTTAAAAACAACTACTTCAACTTCACCGCATGTCAATTCTTTTATATTTTTCATGAAGATTGTTGACATTATTTTTATTTTCATAATGAAGAATTTAAGCCAAAGTTGTAACCATTTTCAAGCATTAAGAAAGGATAGAGAATAATACAACAATCATCAATATCATTCACCGGCCTGTTTCACCGCATGTCAATTCTAACTACCAATTATGACATTGCTGCTAATGCCATCAGCCAACCGGGAGGCTTTGAATTGGGGGAGTAGGGGGATTCAAAAACCACAGAGATCAAGAGACCACTATCCTGTTTCTGAAAAGGAAAATTCTATAGTTTAGCCGAAATTAAGCACAGAGGTTTCGAGCCCTTTTTAATTGAAACTGCTTTAGACAGGTGTACCTCATTCAGTTACTCATTGTAATTAACACAGTAAAAGGATAGTACTGGGCCCCAAAATCCGCTCTCCTGAAACGTTCATTTTCATCATATTCATTTTCACAGTTATGAATATCTTAAGAAGAAAAGATTAAGACCAAAGAAATCCTTTTGTAAGCACCAGGGAACCATGAGAGGAAGACCAAATTTATTTACGGACACATTTCCAGATGATGGGGTTGTATTGGGAAATTTGGGATTTCACCCTCTGACTCCACAGATACGTATCTCAGCTGACACTCTATGAGGTCTGAGAGTCATCTATTCAAGTAGCTCCTATTATTTGAAGCATTTTAGACTTGCCCAGCATGTTTTATATTTCAATTCACTTTCGTGTCTATCAGTTTATCCACAAGATCATGACAGAATGAAAGAACGCACAACTGGAAGAGGTCCTGAGAAATGCATTCGAGGTCTCTGAGGTAATAAGCATGGTTAAGGACTCACCTCTGTCACCAGTCAGGAAGCAGGTAATGACTGACACATGCAGATTTGATCAGCTTCTCAGTGCTGCTACCAGAGAAGAACCCGGCTATGAAAGGCAGAAGTACTTGCGAAACAGCAGCTTATACCTACAGATTGAGATGGATTCCTGGTCCTGGAAGTATCTCACAAAGCCAAGCCAGCCTCAGTTCCAAGTGAGAGATCAGTCTTTGAAAGGGCGCGCTGATCCTGGGAAATAACAAATAGATTAGACCACAGTTTCTGATTTGACTATCATTTTTCTCATTGTTGCTTTCTTTCTATATGTGTGTGGGGGGCAGCTGTTTACTGATTTTGAACTTTGCTAGCATGGGGCCAACTTCTAAAACTCTGGTGTTGTCCACATAGAAGTATATCTCTTTAATAAATATAACGGATGGAACTTTGTACATATTCATATATTAACATTTAAAACAGTAGATTTCAGTGAGAAGAGTTGGAAGAGGAGAGCGCCTTTGTACTTTAAGTGGCATGATTACTGCAGTTTTCTCAGATGATTAACATCTTTCTCTTCTGAGCAGAATCAGTGTTTTATTTTAGGGAGACAGAAGAGGAGTGGCAAGAAAGCCTGAAGTTAAAATAGCAAAAATGAAGCATCCATTACTCTGGATTTTCAGTTATGTTTTTTGGCTCTCCACAAAGCAGATTAAAACTTAAAATTCTCAGTGACACCAAAAAGGGCCCCCAGGATTGGATATCCTCATAGGAGGTACAACAAAAATAGAATTAAGCCTGGAGATTCCAAACCAGACCCTAAGAGTAGCAGTTGTTTTCCAGGTTCATTTAAACAATCCCTAGATTGAAACAGAGCTTTTAAACGTCTGTGCCACTAGATGGCACTATATAAGCACTTTTATTTTCACTTTTCCCATCTTCCCAAAGAAATAGGAAGGCGGCAAAACATTAGGTAAGGGAATCCATTCAGTCCTTGAAATTGCTATCGTTTATTAATTTAACTAAATCTTTAAATTACAAGCCTAAACACCTTGTAACCGATTTGCCAATACCTTAATTCTCTATCAGCAGGTACAGTTCCATTGATGAGAGACTGGCTCAAAGGCCACTTTAGATTTGTTATTTGGCAGGCAGGAAAGTGAATAATAAGGCAAGAAAATTGATAATATGCGAGAGGGCAGACAGGAAAAAGAAATACATTTATAAGAAAATGTCTGATGTTGAATTTTCTTTGGTTTCCATTAAAACTTCCAGTGCCTCAGAAGATTGTCAGTGTAATGTTCTATCAGTAGTACCATAATTTATTCTTTTGTTACACCATGGGGATTGGAGACGAAAAGGCCCGTGCTAGCAGGAGGCACAGGAGGAGATTATATATGCAAATCATCCCGCAGCTCTTTTACCAGGAGAGGGTTTGTCTTGTAATATTTCTTTTAAGTCACACAGAGAAATCTTTGGTTGGTTGCCAAAAAGCAAAATTGGGAGGTAAAAAGGGGACGAAAGGAAGAGACGATTTGAAAGGAGTATGCAAAGCTGTGATGAACAGTCAGAAGATGTGTGATAACTGCAGTGTCTGTGATTTTTTTTTTTTTTAAGAACCGAGAATGGAGGGGATGCAGGGGTGGGTAAGGAATGCAAAGCAGTTTGGAGAAGCAAGGTTAAATGTATTCAGGCCTGGGGAATCGAGGACATCTGGTTATATCCAGACCAAATGTAATCTACGTGACTGGCGGTGGGTGGGCATAACCCAGGTCACCTGCCCTCCTAACCCAGGTTGGCTGTTTCTTGATTCTCCTTCCCAGGAGCAGTCAGCCACGTTCCACAGAGCGGAGGTGCCAGATGCTGCTTCCTTCCCTGAAAAAGTCAAGTGGACGCTGAGGGAGAATTTTAAAGACATCAAAGAGCCTGAATGGACAAACGCATCCCTGTAGCTGTCAGTTCTACTGGTCCAGTAAGGTCGGGGAGGATGGAGATGAAGGAGCTGGAAGACTCGGGTGGGGATGGGAGTGAGGGTGGTGGAGGGCTGCTTTGATGAGTTTTCTTCCTCTAGCACAGAGCCCGTAAACTTGGTTTTCTTCCTTTGTATACTTCAGCTTACAAACACTGGCTCCTCTCTGAAAAGGTCACCCTGCTATTCAGGCAGAATTTGTGACTCTCAGCAGCTGGGAAAACCTTGGAACCAAAGAGAACCTATTAGGAGAGAAAAAACCCCAAACTCATCGCTAAGCCAAGATACGGGGAAAAGATTAATCTCTAAAAAAAAAGTTTTATGACAACGAGAACACACAAAATTTCTCTTTGATTCATAACCTTAATAAATTCTGCTTATCGTTTGCAATAATTCTAAGGTATTCTAAAAACACTTTTATATTAGAAAAGAGTTTCATATTAGTTTAAATTATTTTAGGAAAGAGATGTCCTATTCCACCACTAAAAAGTTATGGAAAAATCAATAAGAAAACATTCTTTACTCTCACTAATGAAGAAAGAACCTAATAAGGATTGCTGAATTTTGGAGACTGGGGAGTTGTGTTTATACCCACAATAAAACATTAGGCTACTACATCAGAAAAGCCTTGGTTCATTTATTGTGACACAAGTATTCAAAATAATTTAGTTTCCTTGGTAAATGGTCTGTAGACTCTTCGAAGTGTTGCTAGCTAAAATATTATTAATGTGAATTCACTCAACACATCTCATAATTTTGCTGAGAAATGAGATGTGAACACTGCTTTTTATGGGAGCAAAAACTGGAGGAGGGGCGCAGAGAGAGGAACAAGGATAAACAAACAGTGGGTTTGAATTTAAGGAGTTCAGAGCACCAGCAACTGGGAAAAAGAAATTAGGAAACTTGGATTTTGCTATCAATTACTCAGATTCAGCTTAAAAAATAACCTCTGTGGTTAATGAACAGGCTGGGGATAGTTCCACATGAACTGTGGGCACATTGCTGGGATTTTCCTAAGCATTCAATGTCATCTAGTTCCCACGTGCTAAATTCATTCACTTCACAAATGTTCCCGATGTCTTCATCCATCAAGTATTTCATTAAGTTTATGCCGGACATCAATTCTAACATGACTATGATCCCAGCCCTACCTCAGGCTGCATTAGGGGGCCTATTCCGTGGCCAGGAGCTTGACCAGTTGTCCCAGTTCATGCAGGACTGAGTGGTTTCTTAGGATGTAGGACTTTCATTGTCAATATGGGGACAGTAGCAGGTACACTGGGATAGTTGGTCACCCTACCACTGCTCCCCTCGTCCCCCTGAGTGAACTTCCTGTTAGAGCTCTTATAGACGGACTGTCATCTTGATTCTCTCATTTGTCTCTCTCACTAGACTAAGTTTCTTGTCTCTCTGTATCCCTAGCATCTAGCACAGTGCCTCGTACTTAACTGATACACACAAATGTCTGTTGCGTGCATAAAAGAATGGAGAAATATATGGGGGGAACGACAACAATGTTCCTTCTTTCCCCACGAAGGGGAGAAACGATCCTTTCTGTGTTTCAATCCTATTACAGAGGGTTTTCGGAGAAATAGGGCCATCAGAAGAAGGCAGGGTTTCATCTGTAGCCCAGAGATCTCTCTTCATAAGGAAGAGGCCCGAGGAGCCACCATGAGCTGCCCGCTCTCTCCTCTTTTGTGCAACTCAAGGGTTTTCTCTTTTTTTTTTTTTTTTTTTTTTTTTTGCGGTATGCGGGCCTCTCACCGTTGTGGCCTCTCCCGTTGCGGAGCACAGGCTCCGGACGCGCAGGCTCAGCGGCCATGGCTCACGGGCCCAGCCGCTCCGCGGCATCCTCCCGGACCGGGGCATGAACCCGTGTCCCCTGCATCGGCAGGCGGACTCTCAACCACTGCGCCACCAGGGAAGCCCCCATCTGACCTCCTTTTATGTAGGAATAGAGGTTTTTGATGTGGACAGTAATAGTACCACATCTGAAGAAAGGATGTGTTTGAAAAACTGGCTCCCAGTGTATATTAAAGATGGAGGAGGGGGTGGACAGGACATACTGAGAAGGGTATACATTGTGACTAAAAGAGTTTGTGGAACCAACCACCCCCCCAAAGCTCCCTTTGGATGAGATATTAGACATGACTTACTCAGAGCTCTCACTTCCTCAAATACTCTAGATTTCAAGATTTGCAGGGAGGACAAGCAACTATCCAGACCTGTGCCTGATTTTGTTTTTATGTCTATTAGTGAGATAGATATGAGTGAATATGATTATATGATCTTTAGGGACTTGGGAGAAAAAAAATCCAGTCTAGATCACACCTGGAACGCAAAACCCTGGAGAAATTCCACTTATGAAAAGAAGGACCTTTAAAAGAAAAGAAAGTTTGGGACTTCCCTGGCGGTCCAGTGGTTAAGACGCCGAGCTTCCACTGCAGGTGGCGTGGGTTCAATCCCTGGTCAGGGAACTATAATCCCACATGTTGCACAGCATGGCCAGAAAAAAATTTAAAAAAGAAAAAAAGGAAGGAAAATTTATACAATAAGGCACCACTTCACACCGGTCAGAGTGACCATCATTAAAAAGTCTACAAGTAACAAATGCTGGAGAGGGTGTGGAGAAAAGTGAACCCTCCTACACTGCTGGTGGGAATGTAAGTTGGTGCAGCCACTGTGGAAAACAGTATGGAGGTTCTTCAGAAAGCTAAAAATAGAATTACCATATCATCCACCAATCCCAATTCCTGGGCATATATCCAGACAAAACTGTAATTCGAAAAGATACCTGCATCCCACTGTTCATAGCAGCACTATTCACAACAGCCAAGACACGGAAACAACCTAAATGTCTATCGACAGATGAATGGATAGAGAAGATGTGGTACATATATACAGTGGAATACTACTCAGCCACAAAAATGAATGAACTAATGCCATTTGCAGCAACATGGATGCAACTAGAGATTATCATACTAAGTGAAGTAAGTCAGAAAAAGAAAGCCAAATACCATATGACATCACTTACATGTGGAATTTAAATATGGCACAAATGAACTTATCTACAAAACAGAAACAGACTCACAGACATAGAGAATAGACTTGTGGTTACCAAGGGGGAGGGGAATAGGGGAGGGATGGATTGGGAGTTTGGGGTTAGTAGATGCAAACTATTATATAGAGAATGGATAAACAACAAGGTCCTACTGTATAGCACAGGGAACTATATTCGATATCCTGGGACAAAACATAATGGAAAAGAATATAAAAAATAATGTATATATGTGTATAAGTTAGTCACTTTGCTGTAAAGCAGAAATTAACACAACATTGTAAATCAACTGTACTTCAATTAAAGAAAGAAATAAATAAAGGAAAATGAAAGAATGGAAAGTTTGGGAATTCCCTGGTGGTCCAGTGGTTAGGACACTGTGGTCTCACCGCAGAGGGCCCAGGTTTAATCCCTGGTTGGGAAGTAAGAGCCCACGAGCCCCACGGCGTGGCCAAATAAATTTTTTTTAAAAAGGAAAGTTTGAAAAACATTCTAGGACAGAAAGCCGTATGAATTTTAATAAAAAGTAATTATGTATGTATGTGTGTGTGGGGTTCAGGGTCAAATTTTAGTTGTATTATAATCATATATGCCAAGAAATAAAGCATCTTTACTTCCTATAACTGGTGTGGGAAGTAAGTGAAGGAACAAGAGATAATGTTTTAATTTAATTTTTAAAAATTGTGTACAATTCTGTGGCAGAACAAGAGACTCTCTAACTTGCCCGTTAACATCACTTCTAGATTAAGCAGTTGTGTTCAGGTACATATTTTGTCAATTCAAAGGTTAGTTCCCTATTGGGGATGTTCCTCCCTCTTTGTTTTCCTATTCAAGATAGCGTCTGTAGGGGAAAGTACTCTTGGCAATGCGGGCACTTGGCATTTATATGATTTTCTATTGGTCTTTACTATCTGGTGGATAGTCTGAAGTAATCCCTGGACCAGTGTCCACTGAAGTATAACTGCAAAGTCCATTGTGCCTCTTCAGCAGTGCCCACCCCAAGAGTTGTTCATCCAACTTCTATCTTCCTCTAGGAGGGGAGAGACTTCTTTCTTTTTCTTTCTCTCTGGAAAAATCTTCCTCTACAGCATATCCTTCTTTTTTTCTCATAGCACTAAGCACAGTGGCTCAGCCTCAGTTGTGGGTGAGTTGCCCTCTACGCACCTTGGAAGAAACTCTGATTTGTGTCTGCCAAGTATAGCTCTCACTATGGGATCCTTGTCATAATGTAGAAACAGGAATTACTGAGAACCAAATAGCACCGAAACAGTGTCCTTATTACACATATGAATAAACTGGAAAATTGACAACCCTGGATCAATGACTGTAGGACATCTTTACTAGATCCCATCTAACTCTAATCTTAAATGAAAAAACAGAGTAGGAAACCATTTTTTTTTTAGAAAACAAATGGAAAGAAAACAATTCATTTATTTAAATATTTAATGAGTCTCTTCCATGTGACTGCCATGCATTTTGCTGGTTATATGTCCAAAAATTAGACTGAGCAAATGTGAGGAGGGGGGAATCCAAAAGTAAGTTATGATTTCACACACACACACACACACACACACACACACACACACACACAGACACACACACACACACACACAGAGATTTGATTTGAAGTAACACGTGATCCTCCTACTTTTGACTTCAACCAGAGAAACAATAGAAGCCTATAATTAAGTCTGTATGTTTTGATTCAATACCATAGAATACACGTTCTTTATATCTATAAGAAAAACTTCTGAAAGGTGAAGAAAACATTGTATCTTGCTAGTCTCTAGAATAATTCTGGAAGTTTTACCCATTTCAACAACAATACTCAATTATATTTAGAGTCTTTTAAAGCTTCCAAGAAAGTCTCCTCTGACAATGCAATCATTACATTCCAAGGTTTTAAAAAAGTATTAACCTTCTAATATATTTGAAAATCACATACTGATATGTACTGTATTAAGTAAACATTAAGAAAAAGCTTTTCTTAACATCCACTTTTCTAATATCCACTTTTGACACTTTTGACTTCTGGGATGAAATAATGTGAACTAAAGATAGTTATCAAGTTAATTAAAACTGAGTTTTCTAATATTGAGATTAGTTGACATTGATATCAAAGGCATAGCTGGTTAATTTACATTAATATTGGGACAAGAAAAATTTTTCTAAACAACATTTATACCTCTGGTTTTTCAGAGATCTTTTAATATGGAAAGGGAAAGCGATCAGAAGATAATGGAAAGAACATTGGTTATAACAGCAAGAATTCATCTGAAAAGAACTGAAAGTACAGAGACCTGATTAACCCCAGCTGCACCAAACCACATGGGATGGAACAAATATTAACTCTCACCTTTACTTAGATGTATGCAATTTTCCGGGTTGCTCTGACTTATTCTGCTGCTAGCACGGTTAGTACACTCATTTTATTTAACATAAGTTTGTTCTAGCCATACTCACGCTGCACTTATCGGTGAGGTAAGGAATTGGTCAATGCAGCTTTCTAAAAACCAGGTAGAATTTTGTGGCAGCTGCCTGTCAATTTCAAACTAAGCTGAACTGAAGAGCTTTGGTTCTCTACCCCTCCCACCTGCAACCTCACCTCAGTCACTTCACGGTGGACACAGAAGACGGGGAAAAGTCTCTGATCCTTTTCAAACCTATTTTAGGCGCATGGATCAATACATACTGAATGCCAACTTTGAGAAACTACAGAGAACTTTACCTTCTTTTATATTTTTCCAATATTGATCTTTCTTTATTTCCTATATTCAGGGAAAGTGTGGGATGGGTGGAAGGCTGCAAGCAAACTGGTCTTATGGAATTAAGATAAAACAAACAATAAGCCCCCGAATGTTGGTGCATCAATGAAAGTGCACAGTAGGCATGAATAGTGTTGGTGTCTAGAACTGAGGGAATTGCTATGCTCTGAAGATCCTTAGGGAGCTATAATTGTGTTGGATATGTCCTAGAAAAATTATGAGGGAGGCAAATTTAGGAGATAGTAATAGCTAAGATTTATTGAGTACTTTCTATGTATCAGGCATTTTCTTACAAGCCTTATTTTATTTAATTTTCACAATCCCATCCTGAGGGAGGTACTATTCATTATCCCCATTTTACAGATAAGGAAGTAAGGCACAGAAAGGTAAATCGTTGGACTTCCCTGGTGGCGCAGTGGTTGAGAATCCACCTGCCAATGCAGGGGACACGAGTTCGATCCCTGGTCCGGGAAGATCTCACATGCCACGGAGCAACTCAGCATGTGCGCCACAACTACTGAGCCTGCGCTCTAGAGCCCGCAAGCCACTCTACTGAGCCTTCGTGCCACAACTACTGAGCCTGCGCGCCTAGAGCCCGTGCTCCGCAACAAGAGGAGCCACCGCAATGAGAAGCCTGAGCACGACAATGAAGAGTAGCCCCCGCTCACCGCAGCTAGGGAAAACCCGTGTGCAGCAGCGAAGACCCAACGCAGCCATACATAAATAAATAAACTTTTAAAAAAGAAAGGTAAATTGTCTAACATCACATAGTTAGTAAATGGTGGAGTACTTATACTCAGGGCAGACTGATACAAGAGGCCATGCATCTATTTAATCTCTATACAAAGAAGTTGCATAATCATGGTAGACCTCAGTTAACTAAAACACAAACTGCAGTGCAGGAATAAACCCTGGTTTATTAGCATGTGGTCAGATGATCTTCGACAAAGATATCAAGAACACTCAGTGAGAAACAGTCTCTTCAACAAATGGTGCTGGGAAAACTGGATATCCACATGCAAAAGAATGAAGCTGGACTTTTATCTTACACCATAAACAAAAATTAATTCAAAGTGGATTAACGACCTAAATGCAATACCCCAAACTATAAAATTCCCAGAAGAAAATACAGGGGAAAGTCTTCATGAAAATGAATTTGACAATAATTTCTTGGATGTGATACCAAAAGCATAAGCAACAAAAGCAAAAATAGACAAATGAGACTGCGTCCAACTTTAAAACTGCTGTGCATCAAAGGGCACAGTCAACAGTAAAAAGGCAATCTAGAGAATGGGAGAAAATATTTGCAAATAACGTATCTAATAAGGAGTTAATATAAAGAACTCTGAGAACTCAACAACAACAACAACAACAAATAACTCTAAAAAAATAGGCAAAGGACTTGAAGAGACATTTTCACAAAGATAATATACAAATGACCCACAAGCATATAAAAGATGCTCAACATCACTAATCATTAGAGAAATGCAAATCAAAACCACAGTGAGGGGCTTCTCTGGTGGCGCAGTGGTTGAGAGTCCGCCTGCCGAGGCAGGGGACACGGGTTCGTGCCCCGGTCCGGGAAGATCCCACATGCCGCGGAGCGGCTGGGCCCGTGAGCCATGGCCGCTGAGCCTGCGCATCCGGAGCCTGTGCTCCGCGACGGGAGAGGCCACAACAGTGAGAGGCCCGCGTATCGCAAAAAAAAAAAAAAAAAAAGTTAAGATGGTAAATTTTATGTTATTTATATATATATATATATATATATATATATATATATATTTTTTATCACAGTGAAAAAAACAAGTAAAGAAACTGGAGACACTGGCTAGCTGAAAGGCACATACTGACACTTTCCTTCTATGAGTTGTAAGATCTGTTCCTGCTCTGATATTATTTTAAAATATCTCGAATTGTGCACGAGAGCCCCTATCTCTTTGCAGAACCTTTCTCTGCAGTCGTCAGCGTCCACAGTCTCCAGAGAATTTTATGACCTACCAATCCTATCCCGTAGTATTATTCAGAGTCTCAATTCTTCTGAGTCCATAATCTAACAACTTTGCAAATAACAGGGAGTCTCGGATTTATCAGATAAACCAGTTCTGTTAACATACTATCTCACTGAAACAATACCGCATTCCTTAATCCAGGTATATATGTGTATCCATAAGGATACCCTCAGACAATAAAACTATATCTGATGAAAGAAATGTCCTATTGAAGGGAATGTTTTGTTGAGGAAGTGGGGCAGGAAGCAAGAGTGTTTTGCCCCTCAAATAACTGAGTGGCTTCTCAGTCAACCAAGAGGAATATTAGGCCAGAAAAACAAAACAGTGTGCCTGGAAGGGACAACACAATACTTGGGGATTCAGGGAAGACAGCAAAGACAGGAATGTTTCCAGGAGAGCTGAGAATAGAGTCTAGTTGTTGGTCAATTCATTTATGTCTCATTAATATTCAACATTGACTGGACTGTATTACTTTCTTTCCCCACTGATGTCAGGTCATTATTATTGGAGCTGGGTTTTCCCCTCCCATTTGTGCATGCCCCAGGACATCTCCCAAAATGAGACTGTCACGCAGGGATGTACTGCAAGGGAGCAGCATAAGAATGAGAAAGATAGTAAGGACGCTGGATGATGCAATGTGGAGTGGACATTACTCTGCCCAAGGTGAAAAAGCTCTAACAGAGAGAGACAAGATGGTGGTCACTAGCAAAGATCTCTCCTTTAGCAACAGCGTAGAGAGGTCTCATATCTCTCCAGGTTCCACAGTCAACTTTTTCTCCTGTTCAGTGGCTTCCCAGAAGGTGATGAATTAATAGATTACAGCCAGAGAAATGGAGCAAGGGCTTCTAGAGAGGACAGATGATGATTCCACAGGCTCAAAGCCAAGAGGGAACTGAATCAGTATGATATTTCAGCAAGGGCTCTGCTAAACTTCAAAGTTCTTGCTTCTGTGTTAAATGAAGATCAATCTCTCTCCAGTGTTTTGTGTAATGCAAAGTCACATCATTCAATGACAGATTTTTTCTGGTAAACTTTTTTTCTTTTATCTCTGCCAGAATAGCAAGGTTGTATATTCTTAGCATAATAAATGGATATACCTACACATATATGGAGACCATTTTTCATTTCTAAACAAATGAATTGGGTTCCAGAAGTTCACATTTGAATCAGTTGACTGGAACTTGGAATGACTGTATGTATAAAAATATTGTTAGAATTTAATGCTTTTAAAATGATGCTCTCATGAGATACAAGGAATTCTTAATACAAGAGTAATATACAAGAGTAATATTCTTTCCCCAGTTCTCAGGGTAATGTAATTATTGGATATCGTTTCCTTGGTTTTAAGAGTTTTCCCCATATATTCTCTCAATAATAAAAGAACATTTGAGAGCTTACTGCGAGTTAAGTGTTTTGAATACATCATCTTATTTAATCTTCACAAGGATGCTATTTCATAGACAGAGAAAGTCAAATGACTAATTTCCCCACAGGCTACTCCAATAAGTGGAAGAGCTAGGGTAGTGGGTTTAAACCTGTTCAGAAATTATTTCACATTTCTCCCACTGAGGGTTATGTCCCCTTCCCTAGAAACTGGGCTGGCCTTAGTGACTCACTTGTAACTCACAGATCCAGTGGAAGTGACAATGTGTGTGACTTCTGAGGCTAGGTCAGAACAGGTCATGCAGCTTCTACCTGGCTCTTCTGTGATGCTTGTTTTGGTAGAAGCTAACTGGCATGGGAGAAATATGACCATCCTGAGAGCTCCATGCTAGAGAGGCCACATATAGGCAACCTGGTCATCAGCCCAGCACATCAGGGAGCCATTTACATTTCCAGCACATGGAGAGGGTGTGGAGAAACAGGAACCCTCCTGCACTGTTGGTGGGAATGTAAATTGGTGCAGCCACTATGCAGAACAGTATGGAGGTTCCTTCAAAAGACTAAAAATAGAATTTCCATAGGACATTTTAATCCCACTCCTGGGCATATATATGGAAAAGATGAAAACTCCAATTCAAAAAGATACATGCACCCCAATGTTCATAGCAGCACTACTTACAATAACCAATACATGGAAGCAACCTAAATGTCCATCAACGGAGGAATGGATAAGGAAAATGTGGTACATATATGCAATGGAATAGTACTCAGCCATAAAAAAGAAAGAAAGAATGCCATATGCAGCAACATGGATGGACCTAAGTCAGAGAAAGACAAATATCATGATAACACTTATATGTGGAATCCAAAAAAATGATACAAATGAACTTATTTACAAAACAGAAATAGACTCACAGACTTAGAAAACAAACTTATGCTTACCAAAGGGGGAAGCGGGGGGATAAATTAGGAGCCTGGGATTAACAGGTAAACACTACCATATATAAAATAGATAACAAACAAGGACCTAGTGTATAGCACATGGAGCTATACTTGATATCTTGTAATAACCCTAATGGAAAAGATCATGAAAAAGAATAGATACATTTATATATATATATATAAAAATAACTGAATCACTTTGCTATACACTTGAAACTAATACAACATTGTAAATTAACTATACTTCATTAAAAAAAAAATTTCTAGCATAGCCAAACTTTCAGTTGCCTGCAGCCCCAGTCTGACTGGAGATACATGAGAGACTCCAAGTGAGAACTACCTGGTTGCTGTGTTAAAGCTGGGGTGACTGTTAAGCAGTAATAACAAGCAGAACAGCCAGTAAAAGAATCCAGGTCTGCTGGACCCTAACACTCATCTTAAGCTACACATCTCACTACTTTCCTTAAACCTTTGATACTGTTACTACTTTTCCATAAGAAAATCTAGTATGAGATTCTATGTAGTATATATAATTATATATTTAGGCTATTTATCAATAATTAAATTTACAATACCCATAGCTCTTTTAGTTCTGAAAAAATTTCCCTGAATTTTATTCTCTCCAGAAAATCACTACCTTACATATAACGGTAAAGCTCTCATTCACTCCAACCAACATTTACTAAGTACCTACTATATGTCAGGCAGTATAAAAACTGCCGTACGTATACAAAAATGAATTAATATGAGTCTCATCCTCTTGTCAATGATGGGAGGCTGGCAGAAAATGGGGAAAGATGTACATATCAACAAACTGGACAACAAAATAAGAAGAGTTCTGTAATGGAGGAAAGCACAGAGGAGATGCTAGTTGAGTAGTCTGAAAGTTGAGCTTCCAAGGTGATTGGAAGAAGGAGAGGCAGAGAACAGAGAAGGGAAAGGACCCCTTGGTTTCCTTCATCTCCTAACCTCTAGTTCTCACTCCAACACTCTCTGAGCACCAACCAGTCAGAGAAAGATGGTCTCCTGGAAAAGCAGCTCTGGAGGGATGTTGAGCTTGAGAGAACCCAGAGGTAGACATGGGATGCTATTCTGTCAGGACAGTTTCTGAATTAAAGATTGACTATATTCAGTCTACCAGGCATTGACTTTGGATAAAGACATTTCTCTTTATTTTCCTACAAAATAATCGTAATGTTCTTACTCTTAAACTGATTTTTTGTTTCAGAGTAACGGCTATGGAGATTCCTGATTTCCCTGCTGGGGGGAAAAAAAAACAAGGCTTCAAGGACAGAAGTTACCATTATTCTGGTAGTATAGTTCTACACATTAATAACAAGGAAAACGTCGGTCTGTCTTTGTTCAAGCAGTATGCTCTGCTCAAGGGAGCTATTTTTTAACACATTGTATCTCTTGCTTAATGGGGTAGCTAGCAACTTTTTCTCATATGCTTGTCTCACTCATTTAGCCTCCCACAGACAGAGACTACCCTGTTTAGTTAGTTAGTTAAGTTAGTCATTTTTGTGCCCATTTTTATTGTCTTACATTTTATTTGTCTGCCCAGCCTCCTTCTGTTTTGGGAACTGTCTCTTTTGGGAACAGTTGGCGCTGTCGATGATATGACCTCGCCTGTCCTACTAGGAGTGAACCTATGACTCAGGCTGGCCAATAAGAGTATTACATTCCCCCTCAAACACTGTGATTGGTCCAAGGATGGGCATGCGATCCAAGCTGCGCCAGGGAGTCTTTCAAGAATTGATATGGATGGTCAGGGAGAGAGGCTTACTTACTTAGTTTGAGGCCATGCAGGAGTATGTAAATCTGGTGCTGTCAGGACTCATCTTCTCCATTATGTAGGCACAACCAGTGTGCAAATTAAAACCAACACACACACACACACACACACACACACACACACATACACACACACACAGAAAAATCAGTAAATGAATGAATGCAGAGAATGATTTCTGGAAACTTCATATAAGCACTTGGTTCTGTGCAGGAAGCCACTAACCCTTGAACTTTTAGGTGAAATAAGTCAATTTTTATTTTCCTGACGTAAGCCAGAAATTGAATTGGGTTTCTGTCACTTCTAGCCATGAGTCCTGGATAATAAAATTTATCCTTGTATATAGATTCTCTTTTGGGGATCCTGGACCCAATTCCAACATGTGTGTTGGGGGGTGAGGGGCTTCCTGCACAATACCAAAAGCAATTCTCAGATACCAGCAGGCTGTCTGAGAATTCAACTCAATTCTGATGTCTATTTACCTGGCGATGGCATCAGATTCCACAGGTTAAGGGTTCAGTCCCACCAGACACCCCCTATCCCCCCAACCTCCTCCAACCAACACACACAGACACACTCACTCCAGATATCAGTCACAAGCTCAGGCTGATACCTGTGCTTCTGACTGACTAGCTATAGATCAGAGGTTCCCAAGGCTCCCTGCTTGGGTTCGATTAATTTGCTAGAGTGGCTCACAGAAATCAGAGAAATATTTTATTTACTAGATTACCGGTTTATTATCAAAGGATATAACTCAGGAACAGCCAGATGGAAGAGCTACAGAGGGCAAGGTATGGGGAAAGGGCATGGGTTTCCTTGCCCCTCCAGGATGACACTCTCCCAGCAAATCCATGTGTTGGTTCACCAACCCAGAAGCTCTCTGAACCCTGTCCTTTCGGTTTTTTTATGGAGGCTTCATTACATAGGCATGACTGACTAAATCACTGGCCACTGGCAACTGATTCAACCTCCAGGAAGTTGAACTAAGAGTCCCTATGCTCTTATCACGTGGTTGGTTCTCCTGGCAAACAGCCCCCACCCAAGGTGCTTCCCCAAATCACCTCATTTACACAACAAAAGACACCTTTAACACTTTCAACACTTAGGACAAGGGTTGCCAGAACTGTAAGCCACGAACGGTGGATGAAGACCAAATATAATGAGAAATACGTTTCAGTCATCTGAATGACCAAATACATATCTTATAAATCACAATGTCACAGATTCATAACTCTGGCAACAACTTTAACCACCCATACGATATACCACCTCACTACTCTCCTTCCAAATTCCCTGACATACTCAATCCATGTGGTGTGATTATTAGGTGCAAAGTCTTTGAACACAGACAAAACTGGGTTTTGATGTCAGCTCTACCACGTACAAGTTGTGTGTCTTTGAGCAAACCAATGATTACCTCAAACCTGTTTTCTCTGTAAAACAGAGATATTTTAGCATGCATCTCCCATATTTATTTTGAGGTGAATAATGTAAACACCCAGCTCAGGACCTCTTCCACAGGCTATCCTGGACACTAAAAATGTGAAGGAGGGGCTCGGGCAACATGTACGTCCAAGGGTACTTCTTTCCCTTATTCCTCAGGTCATGTCAAAGTTAACTTTACAGAGGACACTATTCTCTTGGACATTTCATCATGCTCTCTGACATCATAGCATACCCTGGGGACTTGCAGGTCAGAGCCATACCCTCACGCTATGATTGCGCCCAGGAGTCAAGGTGGTCACTGACCCAGCTAGGGAGTTGGATTGAAATGAAGCCTCTTCTAGAAATTCTTCCATCACTCTCTTGGCAGACAGAACGAGATGAAGGACCACTGGGCAGTGGGCCAAGCTGGCTGGAAGTCCCTAGGGCTTGATACTGCAGCCTCCATTCTCTGAAAAGAACCAAGGACATCCCCTCAAATTAGTATTCAGCACCGAGGAAAGAATCAACACTGCATCCTTTTCTCCAGCTTTTGGTAATCTGTTTTTGCCTCACTGATTTCAAAGAAGAAGGTAAACTCTTGTCATGGTTGGTTGAGAGCTTGAGTTTAGAGGCAATAAAAAAGAATTTAGAGTTGAAAAGTGTACATCCTCAATTGTGTTTGAATTCTCCCAGTGCTGGACTCAACTTCTGGATTGGTTGTTGCAGGTTAGTTTTATGCTTCGAAAACTGCTTTACTGTTTCTTATAACAGAGAGTGTTTCGAGCTAATCCGTGGTGCAAAGGAGGTAGGAATCTTGGCAACAAGACCAAGGTGAATACCACTCAGATACTTCCCTTACACCTTGCTCTGCCCATAACTCAAACCTTTCCCCAGGAATGGGGAAGGAGGAGAGGCCTAACCTCTGTCTCCACAACAGCCTCCCAGGGTATTAGGAGGGGACAATTTCAATGTGAAACAGTCTGACTGTAGTTGCTTCTATCTTCCAGGAAGTGGCCAGCAGTGGTCAAGCTGTCCTTCGTCCTCGCAGTTTCTGTTTTCAAAGTTACCCCAAATAAATATACAATCTATTTTGGTGATTCTCCATCAACCGACCCCACCCCATCTGTTCTGGGCCACAGGTGAGGAATCCTGCAGACTCCTTTGCCAGGGCTCCCTTGTCCTCTAGCTTCTTTTTTAAAAACAATTAATTACTTAATTTATTTTTGGCTGCGTTGGGTCTTCTCTGCTGTGTGCGGGCTTAGTTGAGGTGAGCGGGGGCTATTCTTTGTTGCAGTGCACAGGCTTCTCATCGCGGTGGCTTCTCTTGCTGTGGCGCACGGGCTCTAGGCGCCCAGGCTTCAGTAGTTGTGGCTCGCGGGCTCAGTAGTTGTGGCTCGCGGGCTCCAGAGGGCAGGTTCAGTAGTTGTGGTGCACGGGCTTAGTTGCCCTGCGGTATGTGGGATCTTCCCGGATCAGGGATCGAACCCACGTACCCTGCATTGGCAAGCGGATTCTCAACCACTGCACCACCGGGGGAAGTCCTGCCCTCTAGCTTCTGGCTGGGTTCAGCCTCTGGGAAGTGTCTGCAGGAGCTCTGAGGGCAAGAGGAAGGCAAGATCAAGGTACGACTTCCTCTCCTTCCTCCCAGCATTGGGGCCTGTAACCCCTGAGATAACACCTCTTACTGAAACTGAGCAGGGCCCTGTGGGGCTCCTGGGCACAAAAGCCTTTCTGTGTCCCCCATTTCTTGATTACAGGAAATAGGCTTCATTCAGCCTCCCTGACCCTCCCTGAGTTGCAATGGGCAGGTTCAAACAGTTGCTTATCAGGGAAGGGAGGGGATGCGGAGACAAGGGAGGAGCAGTCAAGAAACAATGACGCAGGGCTTCCCTGATGGCGCAGTGGTTGAGAGTCCGCCTGCCGATGCAGGGGACGTGGGTTCGTGCCCCGGTCCGGGAGGATCCCACATGCCGCGGAGCGGCTGGGCCCGTGAGCCATGGCCGCTGAGCCTGCACGTCTGGAGCCTGTGCTGCGCAACAGGAGAGGCCACAACACTGCGAGGCCCGCACACCGCAAAAAAAAAAAAAAAAAAAAAGAAACAATAGTGCAGCCTTGGGACGGGGTCCTGGTTCCCCCTCAAGGGATATATCAATACATAACAATATCTTTGAGCTGTTTTGCAGATACTGAAACCCCCAGCAGGTGGGAGAAGTTAACAGTACGCTGCCCACCAGCACATAGACCCCAGACAGGTTGGAACCAGAAGGTTGACGACGCTGACTCCCACTTACCTCACCACCAACCAATCAGAAGAATGTCCATGAGTTGACCACGCCGCCTGTGAACCAGTACTATAAAACGCCTCACTACCCCCTCCAGGTCAGGACACACAGTGTTGAGGGCATGAGCCTGCTGTGGCCCCCTTTGCCTGGCAAAGCAATAAAGCTGTTCTTTTCTACTTCACCCAAAACTCTGTCTCTGAGATTTAATTCAGTGTTGGGGTACAGAGGCTGGTTTTGGCATCATTACTGGCTCTTCCCCAGCTCTAACTGTCAGGAACACAGACACCTCCTCCCTCCCTCGCTCCTTCAGACCTGGGGGGGGTGGTGATGGCTTCCTACTGTCCTTGTCCCAGGGGCCACAAGGTTCCTTGTTGGTTTCTCTAACCCACCCACACCTCTGGAAACAGTCCCTTAATTTCAAGCCCTTTGAGTGGAATTTTGATTTCTGCCAGGACTTTGATGCACAACTAAGTTAAAAACTGTTTGTTTGCTGTGCAAGCACAATTTCAAGACGCATTTTCTCAATTCCCTTTCAATTAGACTAAATCTACAAAGTCCCTTCTACACAGAACTTCTGGAACTCCCATGAGTAATGTCGTAATTCAATCCTGGGGTAGATGGTTCTTTTCAGGAAAACATCGTAAGGTGTTTATCTCGGTTAAGGAAGGCCCCCTTGTCATTTGCCGGGGGGCAGGGGGAGAGAGACGGAGAGAGAGAGCTTATTTGTATTTCAGCAGGAAACCTTGAAGAGAGGAGTGAATAAATGAGTAAAGGGCCTGGGAAACAGGGAGAAAGGAAAGCAAGCAGGGTCATGGAAGAGAGGAAGGAACCTCAAGGTCTGACAGGAGACAGGCAGTGAGAAATTCTCAATGGTGGGAAATGGCCCAAAAGTGTCAGGAAGAGTGATGTCTGAAATTGTTTAAGGTTTTTTTGTGTTCTGTGTTGAAATGACTGCTGTTGTGTTCTCTTTACCCTCTCTTCTCCTACCACACCTTCCCTCCCTCAAAAGATCAATACAAGTCAGCTACAAGTAACAGCTTTGTGAAACTAATGCTCCGGGGGGCATGAAGAAGAGAGGAGGTCCAAGGTGGACCCCTTGAAAGAAAATGGAGCTTTGTTCATACTGAGAGGGATGTTAGGAGGAAGTAAGTGTGGAAAAACAGGCAGCTAGGAACCCTAAGGAGAACTGAACTCCTCAGCGATGTTGGGGGTAGAGACGGGACTTCTTTCATTTTGGATGTAAAATGATATAAAATGAAATAGCCCCAGAAGTTTGGAGAGTTTAAGGATATCTTGGCTGAAGCAGTTGGGTTACCCTTGAATACCATTATTTCATGAATACTGCAGCCCATTGGGATGTCTCCAGAAGGCAGAAGTTATGGGACTATGGCCACGGGAAGCTTATATGAGTCACTGAGAACAAATACGGACAATGAAATTAAGATTACCCATCCATGAAAGTGTGTTTCTGAGTTTGAAATTTTTAAATAGAATTTCTGAAGTAGCAAGTGAATGCATGGGTGTTTACACTGACATTCTAAGTGCTTAGACTGGTACCTGACACAAAGTAATTGCTATGTTAGTGTGCTTGGTGTCTTACTGTTTCAGATGAGAAACTTCCATTAACAAATAACTTCTTAATAGATAGGACTATACAATTACAGTAGGATAGACAGACAAAGAGATAGATGGGTAGATAGATGGATGGGTGGATAGTTAGAAGGGTGGATAGATAGATTTAAAATATTAGGGCTTCCCTGGTGGCGCAGTGGTTAAGAATCTGCCTGCCAATGCAGGGGACACGGGTTCGAGCCCTGGTCCGGGAAGGTCACACATGCCACGGAGCAACTAAGCCCGTGTTCCACAACTACTGAGCCTGCACTCTAGAGCCCACGAGCCACAACTACTGAGCCCACGTGCCACAGCTACTGAAGCCTGCACACCTAGGGCCTGTGCTCTGCAACAGAAGCCACCGCAACGAGAAGCCTGCACACCGCAAGGAAGAGTAGCCTCCACTCGCTGCAACTATAGAAAGCCCATGCACAGCAACAAAGACCCAATGCAGCCAAAAATAAAATTTTAAAAATAAGATAAAATATTAAACAAATAATACTTCTTATTTCATTGTTGTTGTGGTTGTGACATTGGCTTCACTGCTTAAAGAGTGGCCCTCCTTTTGTTCTTTGGACATAAGTTGTACCTTCTGATTCTCATAAAGGTCATGCAGCTACATATTTTAAGACATCCAGATTTAACTCAAGAACACGAGTGTAACTGTGTGTTTATGGTCTATTGAAAGCACCACTTATGGAAGAGATAACATGAGATTCACAGGAAAGCAACCACAGTAAGTGTTACTCTTGTCTACTGTGCGCAGGACCACATTTCAAACACTTTAGATACATTTGATACTTAGAGCTACCTTCCTATTATTACCCCATTTCACAGTGGAGGAAACTGAGGCACAGAGAAGTTAATTAACTTGTTGGAGATTTCACAGCTAGTAAGTAGCAGGGCCAGGATTCAAACCAAGATAGTTTGATTCCAGAGCTGAAGCTCTCAATGACTAAGTTATCTAATCTGAAAGCCAGAAATAACCAGCCAGGTAAACATTCCACCTTGGTCCATCTCCCTAAATACTTTATTGTCATTTTGGGGGGCACAATTCTAAAACTGCATAAAATATACTAATTCTATATCACTGAATATGGGAAGGATATCATCTAATAGGGGTCTATTCATTCTTTCCACAAGTATTTAGTGAGCACCTACTAAGCGCCAGAAACTCTTCTAGGAAGTGGGGCAGTAGCTGTGAACATGTGGACAGAAATCCATCCTTCATGGAGTGTAGATTCTAATGAAGTGGATATGGACAAGAAACAAAATGAGCATCAATATTATGAAGAAAAATAAAGTGGAAAAGGATGAATAGACAGGGAAGGCCTCCGCAAGAGGGTTGTTCATTTGTTTAGGAGGCCATGGGGAAGGAAAGCATATCTATGTTCTCCTTTCCCCTTTACTTCTATTCTCCTTTCCACCAAGATGATGCTTGAGCTCGAGTGGGAGTGAGGTCACCCCAGGAGCCTGCTTACCATAAGTCTAGAAACATACTCTTCAGCCAATGCAAAGCCAGAATGTTGCTATTATTATTTAGGTCCTTTTAGGTTGCTGGGCCTTCCCAGGCAGTGCTACCCTGTGCTGGGGGGCATGCACTGTCTGTAGTTTTTGAAAGATCCTTCTAAGCCAGAGCAGCTCCTTCACCAGATCAACTCTCCACTCAAGTGATGTGGAGATTTGCACTTCGCCCAATGCTGGGCAAGTCAGGGTCCTCTCACACGGGATGTTTGGTTTATCAAGAGATGATTGGATTCCCTGAGCCTTGATCTCAAACTTGTCTGAAGTTGAGACACTGACTGATGAGATTTTCCCTTCTCTTTCTATTTTGTGTGTTTGTGCTAAAAAGGCAATATAGAACCTACAGAGACAAACCCATGGTAGGAGCTAACGCTGATCAAGCATGGGTTTTCCAGGGATTCACACAAATGATCTCACCTAAACACTCTGAATGACAGTTCCCACACCAGGATAAATAAAATTCGAGCAAAATCCCCAGCATGAAAAGAATATATTTTAATTCACCAAAGGGTTTATTTCCACTCTTGAAAAAATCTTCAGAAATCCTAAATGGTTACCATTTACCTTTTTTCTCTCTGCTTCTTGAGGAAGGCCATTTCCTCGTTCCTAAAACAGAACCCTGACCTAGTTGCCTGGTTTTGAATATTACAAAAAACATAAGCTAGGGCTTCCCTGGCGGCGCAGTGGTTGAGAGTCCGCCTGCTGATGCAGGGGACATGGGTTCGTGCCCCGGTCTGGGAAGATCCCACATGCCGCGGAGCGGCTGGGCCCGTGAGCCATGGCCGCTGAGCCTGCGCGTCTGGAGCCTGTGTTTTGCAGCGGGAGAGGCCACAACAGTGAAAGGCCCGCGTACCGCAAAAAAACCAAAAAACAAAAAAAAACCCCATAAGCTAGAGACTCATTGTAACGAGTGATGCTGTGACCGAGGGGCATTTCTATGCAACAGTTCTCATAGTCAGTGCTTGACTTCAGTCTGTTCAAACACGAAACCAGGGTGACAATGTCAGCAGAGAGATGTATTCTCCAGGAGCACCCGGCTTGCACCCTTCTTCCCTCCACACCTGTTTCCTCCGCATCCAAAACTAGGTAGCGATGATCACTTTCCACTGTCACCCTTCCCTCCCCTCTTCTACGGTTTACTGCTGGCTTCTCAGTCGTTCTCAAGCTTTAGAGGAATTAGGGAGCCCCATGGAGGCCACTGGTCACATTCCTGAATCCCTCCTCCCATTCTACAGATTTTTTTTAGGAATATTATTTTCCCCCAGCTTCACTGATATATAATTGGCATATAACACTGTGTAAGTTCAATGTGTACAAGGTGATGATTTAATATATGTATATCTTGTAAAATGATTACTGCAATCAGGAAGTTAACGTGCCCGATACCTCACAGTATTATCATTGTGTGTGTGCGTGTGTGGTGAGAATTTTACAGTACTGTTAACTATGGCCACCCTGCTGTACATTAGATCCCGTCCTAAAGATTTTGATTTAAGAGGCTTGGGTCAAGGCTCAAGATAATGCTTTTTTTTTTTTTTCCTCGGTTGTGCCACATGGCGTGCAGGACCTTAGTTCCCTGACCAGGGATTGAACCCCGGCCCTGGCAGTGAGAGCACCGAGTCCTAACCACTGGACCGCGAGGGAATTCCCAAGATTCTGCATTTTATGTATTTTTTTTAAATAAATTTATTTATCTATTTATTTTTGGCTGTGTTGGGTCTTCGTTGCTGCACGTGGGCTTTCTCTAGTTGCAGTGAGCAGGGGCTACTCTTTGTTGTGGTGCATGGGCTTCTCATTGCGGTGGCTTCTCTTATTATGGAGCACGGGCTCTAGGTGCGTGGGCTTCAGTAGTTGTGGCACGTGGGCTCAGTAGTTGTGGCTCGTGGGCTCTAGAGCTCAGGCTCAGTAGTTGTGACGCACAGGCTTAGTTGCTCCGCGGCATATGGGATCTTCCCGGACCAGGGCTCAAACCCATGTCGCCTGCATTGTCAGGCGGATTCTTAACCACTGCGCCACCTGGGAAGCCCAGATTCTGCATTTTAAATAAGCATTCCACATGATTCTGTTAGAAGGAAGTTTGAGTACCACGATTTGAAAACCAGTGTTAGTGGCATCAAAATAATGTCTCAGGAGAGGATCTACATAGAATTTTAGATTTCAGATATGTTCAGTGTAGAAAGAAGATTAAACCTGAGACCTGTAGAGACATAGCATTATGGGATGCTTGGGCTGGGACAGAAGATCAGTCTAGTCTCATGCCTTCATTTCACACACAAGGAGATACAGGCTCTGGGAAGTTAGGTGATATGCCCAGGGGTTTATATCATGTGTGTACAGAATAAGGGCTAAAAATAAGGTCTCCACTCCCGTTCAGATTTTCTCTTCTCCATCTTACATTCTAAAATGAAGTAAAAGCAAGAGGATTAATTAGAAAAAATTCTTTTGTCTTTTGCAACCTTTTGTAGGGCTCTAGAGTTTTTTGTAATTGTCTCTCAAAATGTAACTCCGGTCTAATTTAAACACTTTGGAAGGGTAACAAAGGAGCTGACTTCCACAAAAGCAGAAAAGAGCACGGAAAAAATACAGCTGGTAGAGGACAAGCTTATCTCTGCGAAGAGATTCTAAACAACGATTTTATGCTTCAAATACCTGCAATTAGACCCTTCTGTATAACCACTCCAGTCTCCTTTTGGCTTTTCCACATACGATCTCTCTTTGTGCTTCAGCACAGCAAGGTCAAACAGTGTCTGACTGATGCACACAGGATGAGTAAGGTGCATGTGTCATGACTGCTAATACGAGTGGCATCATTATTTTCAAGAACCAGATATTAAGCACCAACTACGCCAACATGGAAAAACAATCCTTGGACCCCTCGCATGTCAAATGCTTCTCCATTTTGATAAAATAATAATTGGTTTCACTGTTGTGCTGCTAAGCAGTTTTGCAGAAAATGTGTAGCTTTTAAACACAGCCAGTGATTTCCATGTGGAAAAAAGACAATCCTAAGTAATATATAAAATTACTATATAAATGGTATTGGCCTGACTGCTTAGAATATCCAGCACCGCAGACCTTCTCTTCTGCAAAGGAAACGATTCATCAGAAGCTAAACTGCACATTCAGAACTTGAAATCTGACTTTCTTGAAGAAAGAAAAGTCTCCACTCTCTCCACAAGAGACAGTGGAACATACTAGAATAGAAGGAATGCTGGTGTCGGGTCCAGGTGACAGAAGACCTGGCTTGGCTACTATGACAGTTTTCATTTCAGTTGCTCATGTGCCCAAATGAGGGTTTTCCAGCCTCTCAGACAGGCTGTCGTGAGGCTTCCATGAGTTTATATGTAAGATGATTAAACATATATTGCTATTCAGTAACTCAGACATTCATTCACAGTGAAATAGTCTATATATATACTATATATATATAGTATATATATGAACATTATAACACGTGGTATATGGAGGAAATGGTGACAATATTTACCATTATATAATACGTATTTCTGGTGAAAGAGCAACACAATCTTTTGCAAGCCCAGCCTGGCATAAAGCATGACTGTGAGGTTATTCTGGGCTCCCGCAGGGGCTTGGAAGCAGCTTGTAGGTGCTGACTTGCTCCAACTTCCAAATCTCCAATTCAAGCGGGAATTAAGCCAAGTATCAACAGAAAGAGAGAGGCATGTTTGTGGAGGAGGGGAACTCGAGTAGAGATAAATGAGAGTTACACTCTCCCTGCTAGTTTATCAGTTCCTTGTACATAAGTCCAAACTGAACATTTTCTCTAAGTGGATCACGCACTGCAAGATCTTTGCCTCTGTAATTTGTCAAATCAAATTCACTGAACGAGAAAAGTCAACAGCTGTGGTCTGAGTGCCACTTAGTCATAATCAGAGTTTGGAGCTGGAAGGGATGCATTTTTAGGAAGCTTCTTAGGTGATTCTGATACCTAATCAAGTTTGGGTATCAAATTCAGGTTTGGGAATTGAATGTAGCAGTTCTCAATCTCTGTTAGAAGCAACAGTGAATTAAAATAAATTACTCAGGGCTTCCCTGGTGGCGCAGTGGTTGAGAGTCCACCTGCCGATGCAGGGGACACGGGTTCGTGCCCCGGTCCGGGAAGATCCCACATGCCGCGGAGCGGCTGGGCCCGTGAGCCATGGCCACTGAGCCTGCGCGTCCGGAGCCTGTACTCCGCAACGGGAGAGGCCACAACAGTGAGAGGCCCGTGTACCGCAAAAAAAAAATGAATAAAAAAAATATAAATAAAACACTACTATAAAATGTTTCAAATATGAAACTTCACTTTGCCATGCATAATTTTACACTATTTATTTTTTTCTCTTTTTGGAGTTTATTATTTATCAAGGTAATAAATTTAATAATTTAAGAGTCAGAAAACATTACAAGGCTTATAATAGAACACAGCTCTCTCCTGCTTTATCCCTTTGCGTTCCCAATCTCTGCTCCCCACAGGAAATCTTTCAACTATCTTAGTGGTTTCTACTGGTATTATTTGATATGATATGCTCATACTATTATTTCAAGATTTTTCAATATTGGACATTGCCTGTTGATTTTTTATCAAAAAAAGGGGATTTATCACAATTATACCTGCCCTGCCCCTTCCTGGAAATAACTGGGGATATACCAGTGGATAAGACAAAGTCCCCATACTTATGAACTTACATTCTGGTATGAAAAGGTAAAAAATAGACAATACTTCTTGGATAATTCCAGAAAGTGGGATCCATGATATGAAGATTAAGAAGGAGAAAAGGAAAGGATCCATGTCCCCTTCCTCCATTCACTGAATATATTGAGAGCTCTAACGAAATGTTTGATGCTTTCATTGGTATAATTAGATAAATATGACTCAACACTGAGGCATAAATTATACTATGATTACCCTTCATTTATTGTACAACTATTTTCTCTGAGTCTGAAATGGCCTCATTATTGCATCTGCTTAGTGTTTCATGTATTGAAAATGAATTCATTCCTAAATATGCTGCCAGAACTAGAAAACTTTTCTCAATATAATCAAATACTACAGCTGATCTCTCAGTCTCTCCCTCTTCCTCCTCTTCGTCCTCTCATTATTCCTTCCAGAGACCCATGTCCACTTGCTCCAGTCCTGTGGGGAGCTTTCTAGGCCTGCAGCACAGCTGTCACCCTGGGACCTCTTTTATCATCCTCCAGGATTTCCCTCTGCTCTCTCCTCGTTGCAACTCCTTTCCTGGACACCTCATTCTACTCCTTCTTTTTTTTTTTTTTTTTTGCGGTATGCGGGCCTCTCACCGCTGTGGTCTCTCCCGTTGCGGAGCACAGGCTCCGGACACGCAGGCTCAGTGGCCACGGCTCACGGGCCCAGCCGCTCCGCGGCATGTGGGATCCTCCCGGACCGGGGCACGAACCCGCGTCCCCTGCATCGGCAGGCGGACTCTCAACCACTGCGCCACCAGGGAAGCCCCTCTACTCCTTCTTGATTTAGTTCTCCAGTAGCTTCTGGAGAAAGAGTGCACAGGAAGTGAATGTGTGCAGCCTGACACGATTGACATGCTTTTATTCTACTCTCATCCTTGATGGAGAGCCTGGTATAGTATTCTAGGTTGGAAATTATTTTTTCCTTAGAAATCTGGAAGGATTGCTCCATTGCTAACTGGTGTTCAGTAGTGCTCTTGAGAATTCTGATGCCATTCTTGTTCCCAGTCCTTGGTGTGTGACCTATCTTTTCCCATTGGGAGACTTCGGGTTTTAAAATTGCAGAATAACTGCGCTTTCACAAGATTTTTTTTTTTTCCTGGAGAGGCAAAAATGTGTGGTGACTAGGAGCACAGACTCTAGAGCCAACTGCCAGATCTGTCCCTTAATGAGCTCTCTACCTCTGGGAGGTACTCAACTTTTCTATGCCTCTGTTGGCTGTAAAATGTTCTGTAAGATGTTACGGAAACACCTGAACGAACTTTTTGGCCAACCCAATAGTAATACTTCAAAATGTTTAGAACAGTGCTGGGCACAAAAGCCCTCTGTGAACATTAGCCATTATTATTATTGTTATTATTATTAACTTATTCTCTATTGTGCTGGATATTTAGTAGACTATTTTAATCTGGAAACTCAAATTTTCACAGTTGGGACATCTGCCTGTGTTACTTCTTATCTATGTATGTATGTATGTATGTAGTTTATTTTGGCTGTACCGGGTCTTAGTTGTGGCATGTGGGATCTTGTTGCGGCATGCAGGATCTTTCAGTTCCAGCATGTGGACTTCTTAGTTGCAGCATGCAAACTCTTAGTTGCGGCATGCATGCGGGATCTAGTTTTCCGATCAGGGATGGAACCCGGCCCCCTGCACTGGGAGCACAGCGTCTTACCCACTGGACCACCAGGGAAGTCCCTGCCTGTGTTATTTCTTTGGTAACTTCCTTCCTTTCTTTTTTATAACTTCCTTCTTTTCATTTTTTCACACTTTATTTCTGGAATCCTTGTTATTAATCAAATTTTCTCAATGTTATATTTCAATCCATCTGCTATCACACATTTAAATATCCAATCCATCTGCTATCATACTTTAAATATCCAATATCTTTGTCTTACATTTTGAATGTACGTGTGTCTATATACATACACACATACTTATATTTATGTATATATAACATACACGTATGTGTACTATATATGTATGTATTTTATATGTATGTATAGTATTATATATATATATAAATGAAGTTTTTAAACAGATGCAGTATTTTTTCTTTCTGAGGATATTTTTAATAAGGTTTGCTTTTAGTGTTAAAATTTTTCTCTGCTTTTTTTCTAGCTGTTATGTTGAAGGATTTTCTTTGGCGATTCTTGACTGCCTATTCATACTTGAAGTGAGGCTTTTAAGCTGTAGGACTTGTCAACCAGTGAGCTTTGCTGTGGGGAGATTGGGTCAGGGTGGGAATTCCCTGAAAAGAAAGATGGGCCCCTGCAAATGTCAGTTTCTATAGGTCTTTGATTTTGACCTGGTCAGTGTTTTCTAGTCTCTTTCCTGAAAGGATAGCCAGGCTACACTGTTCCAGAAGCTGAGCTGTGGCAGGAGTATAAGGGAACAGTTTTTCATGCAGATTATCACACAATCCCCTTGTTTTTTTTTTGTTTATTTTTTTTTCGTGGTAGGCTGGTCTCTCACTGTTGTGGCCTCTCCCGTTGTGGAGCACAGGCTCCGGATGCGCGGGCTCAGCGGCCATGGCTCACGGGCCCAGCCGCTCCGCGGCATGTGGGATCTTCCCGGACCGGGGCACGAACCCGTGTCCCCTGCATCGGCAGGCAGACTCTCAACCACTGCGCCACCAGGGAAGCCCAATCCCCTTGTTTTTAACAAATGAGACAGAATTAAACTTAAAAGCTAGGGGCTTCCCTGGTGGCACAGTGGTTAAGAATCTGCCTGCCAAAGCAGGAGACATGGGTTCGAGCCCTGGTCTGGGAAGATCACACATGCCGTGGAGCAACTAAGTCTGTGTACCACAACTACTGAGCTTGCGCTCTAGAGCCCGTGAGCCACAACTACTGAGCCCCTGTGACACAACTACTGAAGCCCGTATGCCACAACTACTGAAGCCTGCGCCCCTAGAGCCTGTGCTCTGCAACAAGAGACGCCATTGCAATGAGAAGCTCTCACACTGCAACGAAGAGTAGTCCCTGCTCGCTGCAACTAGAGAAAGCCCGTGCCCAGCAATGAAGACCCAACGCAGCCAATAAATGAATAAATTAATTAAATAAATCTATAAAAAATAAACTTAAAAGCTTTTGCACAGTAAAGGAAATCACAAACAAAATGAAAAGACAACCTACAGATTGGGAGAAAATATTTACAAACAATGCAACAGACAAGGAATTGATTTCCAAAATATACAAACAGCTCGTACAGCTCAATATCAAAAAAACAAACAACCCAATCAAAAAATGGGCAGAAGACCTAAATAGACATTTCTCCAAAGAAGACATACTGCTGGACAATAGGTATAGGAAAAGGTGCTCAACATCACTAATTATTAGAGAAATGCAAATCAAAACTAAAATGAGGTATCACCTCACACTGGTCAGAATGGCCATCATCAAAAAGCCTACAAATAATAAATGCTGGAGAGGGTGTGAAGAAAAGGGGACCTTCCTACACTGTTGGTGGGAATGTAAATTGGTGTAGCTACTATGGAGAACAGTATGGAGGTTCCTTAAAAAACTAAAAATAGAACTACCATATGACACGTTAATCCCACTCCTGAGCATATATCCAGAAAAGATGAAGACTCTAATTTGAAAAGACACATGCACCCCAATGTTCACTGTAGCACTATTTACAATAGCCAAGACATGGAAACAAGCTAAATGTCCATTGACAGATGAATGGATAAAGAAATTGTGGTACATATATACAATGGAACACTACTCAGCCATAAAAAAGAATGAAATAATACCACTTGCAGCAATATAGATGGACCTAGAGATTATCATACCAAGTGAAGTTAAGTCAAAAAGAGAAAGACAAATACCGTATGATATCACTTATATGTGGAATCTTAAAAAAAATTATACAAACGAACTTATTTACAAAACAGAAATAGACTCTCAGACATAGAAAACAAACTTATAGTTACCAAAGGTGAAAGGGGGAGGGAGGGATAAATGAGGGATTTGGGATTAACAGATACACACTACTATACATAAAATAGGTAAACAACAAGGACCTGCTATTTAGCACAGGGAACTATACTCAATATCTCATAATAAACTATAATGGAAAAGAATCTGAAAAACAATATATATATATGTATAACTGAATCACTTTACTGTATACCTGAAACATTGTAAATCAACCATACTTCAAAAAAAAGAAATCCCCCTTGTTTTTAGAATGGTGTCTCCTGGTCCAATATCTCTGCTCTCTCTAGGATGGATCTAGGTTTTGTGGGGCCTCAAGCTTATACCATTTGGAGGGCCCTCTTCTGGACAAAGAAAACATAAAATTATGAAGCCCAATTAAATACAAGGCCTTGGAAGGGACCTGTGCATGGGGAGCCCGAGGCCTAGGCTTCAGTAGCTTCATGGTTGGGCTGGGTCTTCGTCTTGCTTCTTGCAGATGCTGGAGGCGTATGCCTGATGTTATTGGCTGAAGGGGGCATCTGGAGGTCTTATTGTTACTTATCATCTTTCATCGAATTCTCTACTTTTTAGCCGCATCCCACATCCTGGTTCTTTGGGAATAATCAGTATCTTACCATCCTGGAGCTTTACGGCACTTACAGTTCAGTAAGTACACTTCTTGCTGGGGCATCTCTCACTGCAGGCAGCTGGGCTTCCACTTTCTCTGCTGAGCTAAGTCTCATCACTCAGTCATCAACTTTCCACCTTCTAGAACCTTGTGGATATCTCTTAGCTGCTATTATTACCCACCTTGTTCTCTTTGTCATAGTGGATTTATTCCTTTTTTATTCCATTGAGGCCATTTATGTGGGGTTTTAGGAGAGTATAGAAATAAACAGGCTCAATTTGCCATGTTTAATTGGAAGCCTTATTCTGTCCTTAGATAATTTTATATTTGTCATTAACTTTATTGCTTTATTTTATTCATTTAAATAAGTTTATTATAAAACTAAACATTAGTCGTACTACATATCTGAAACTTAACTACCTCAATGTTCTCATAATCTGGTATTTTTTGAGCCAATATATCAACACTTGTTGGCCCAACAAGCTAGTGTGCTCTCATATTAATCAAATTGAATATTCTGTAAAGGAGAATATACCAGAAAATGTCTACATTTTTTTAAAACAAAATTACAAAATGATTCGTATTACCAAAGGAGTCTACCAAAAAATCCCTATGTTTTATGAAAGAATACTTTGTCTAGTTTATTTTTCTAGATGATGTTCAATAAATGTTTGTTAAATAAATAAATGCTCCCAGAAAGTCCTATCTCATCCACTCAGATGACTTCATTTCTATCAGAATATTTCCCTTCCCAAACTACTCTCCAAACTCTTAGCAAATGAGATGTGGAAATATTTATGGTAACGTTTTCCAAACTCCGCTCCTTGGAATCTCAGATTTCCAAGAATACTAATACATAACATCTAAGAAAACAATGTGCAGTCAAGTACATTTTATAAGCTCTGATTTCAGTAAAGTTCAATAACTTTCTTTACATCAAGGACTTCTTAGGGTCTTAACTATGATAATATGCATTTTAAGTGTGGGATAATTACAAGTATTTCTCAAATAGATTTTATTACCAATCCTGTTTAGACAGCATATTATTTATTCCTTCCAGAGCAAGTTGCATCAAAATACAGTTTAGAACATTTTTTGCCAACAGTATATTTCCTAATTCTGGACTTGTAGAAGACAGGTCCTGAGAAGGAGTTTTTTTTCCCTCCCATTAAAAGTTCTATTCTACATCTTGATTTCTCAGGATTACCCTGTCTTGAAACTCTCTGGAATATCAGGCCAACTGTCTTCTCACATGATCTAAATGATGCAGAGTCCAATAAAGCCTGTGTCAGAGAACTTTCGATGTTAGAGTTGCTGGGGGAAAAGCAGAAATGAATAGCAGATAATATTGGGATGGTACAGCCCAAGACAGGCCATCCAAGGAGTCCTGAACTGAATATCTTGCTCATACCTTAGGATCAGGGTTAATTTTAAGGAGAGTCAGGTAGAGAAAGAGAACACACCAAGGGTGATCATTAAGCACTCTCCTTCTCTCTCTGCCCGTTAGCGTTTCCCAAACTTTCTCTCTGTATGTGTTAAACATCCACATTTCACGGCCAGAGCCTCCAATTCACTGAATCAGAGTCTCTGGAGAAGGGGGTGAAGAATCTGTAGGCAGAAAAATTGATTCCCAGGACCGGCAGGTGTAGGAAATACCGCACTTAGAACCACAATGATAGGGCTTGCTGGCCACTCCTGAGCATGACCTCACTCTGCTCTCAGATCCATGATAATCCTGTTGGAGAATGGGAACTCACTCTCTGCCGTATGTACCTGCTTTGCTTGAGATGCTGATTGCAAATTTCTGAGCCCAGTCTCTCACCCTGGTTCTGTTTTCTGGCTCTCTGTTTAACATTTTGGATTGGCCTTCAACTGAATGAATTCTCTCCTGGATTAATCTTCCCAGGGCAGCTCAGAAGAAAAGATCTGAATACCTTCTCCTAATATTTGAGGGAACTGAATGTTAAATAGATTCACGGTAAGTAAAGAACAGCTGTGGAAGGGGATTTAAAAAATTGGTTAACACAGGATTCAAAAGTACAAACAAAGTAATAACTAAAAACTATGATTCTTCTATATTGTTTCTACCAGCTCTACTGTTCTTGTGCTTGGAAACTACTAGTATCTTATGAACCCTTCTGGAGACAGTCTAATGCATTTATACACATTTATGTATATGTGTGCACACATTTCTTTTACACAAAGGTGTTATATACTCTGCTCTGCACCTTGCTTTGAGAAAATTAGGGGAAAATCCAATTTGTCTTGGAGATTTTTATAGATTGAATTGGGTCCCCCAAAAGATATCTTGAATTCCTAACCCCCAGCATCTTAGAAAGTGACCTTATTTGGAAATAAAGTCACTGTGGATGTAAAGAAAGTTAAGATGAGGTCATACTGGAGTGGGCTGCGCCCTTAATCCTATGTGACTGGTGTCCTTATAAAAGGAGGACGCAGACGCACAGTGAGAACGTGATGTGATGACTGACATCGGAGGCAGATACTGGAGTGATGCAGCTGTGAGCCAAGGAACGCCAGGGCTTGCTACAAGTCATCAGAAGCTAAGAACAGACAAGGAACGATCCTCTCCTATAAGCTTCAGAGGGAGCAGGGCCATGCCGACACCTTGATTTTGGACTTCTAGCATCCAGAACTGTGATATAATACATTTCCATCGTTTCAAGTCACACAGTTTGTAGCACTTTTTTCAGCAGTCCTAGATCTTTCCAAATCAATAGAGAGCTGCTTCATTCTGTTTGGTGGCTGCATTAGTATTCCATTGTATGGCTGGACCATAATTTATTTTTCTTTTTAATTAATTAATTAATTTGGCCGCACCACATGGTTTGCGAGATCTTAGTTCCCAGACCAGGGATGGAACCCGGGCCACGGCAGTGAAAGTGCCAAGTCCTAACCACTGGATCACCAGGGAATTCCCTGGACCATAATTTACTCAGTTCTCTACTGATGACCATTTTCAAACAACTTTGCCATTAAAAACAATGCAAACCGAATAACTACATATATATATGTCATTTCACACAAACGTGAGACGATCCTGAGCTAAATCCACAGGAGCAATGGATGCTTAAATTGAAATAAGATGTTTTGTACATGAACAAGTAAGAAATTATTATGACTTGAATAACCTTAAGTTTCCACAGAGTATAATAAAATTGTGCTTAAGCCAGTAATGATGCTAAAGGGCAGGGCTCTGACCTCACGTCTCCCCCATCCCTCTCCCTAACTGTCCACCTGCTGTGTGACCTTTTAGACAAGCCTCCCTTCTCTCCTCTGGATCTCTACTGCACTTGAGATTTTAGTATGTTTTTCTTTTTTTTTTTTATTCAAGTATAGTTGATTTACAATGTTGTATTAATTTCTGCTGTACAGCAAAGTGATTCAGTTATATATATGTGTATGTATACATACATATTCAGTTATATATATACGTATGTACACATGCATTTTTAAAAATATTTTATTGGAGTATATTTGCTTTACAATGTTGTGTTAGTTTCTACTGTACCGCAAACTGAATCAGCTATATGTATACATGTATCCCCGATGTTTTGGATTTCCTTCCCATTTAGGTCACCACAGAGCACTGAGTAGAGTTCCCTGTGCTATATAGTAGGTTCTCATTAGTTATCTATTTTATACATAGTATCAATAGTGTATAAATGTCAATCCCAATCTCCCAATTCATCCCACCCCTTATATACATTCTTTTTTATATTCTTTTCCATTATGGTTTATCACAGGATATTGATACAGTTCCCTGTCCTATACAGTAGGATCTTGTTGTTGAGTTTTTAGCATTTTAACACTAAGTTCTTAGGGTAGATACGAGAATCAAATTAAAAAAAAAAAACTTTGTGAAAGCAATCGCCCTACATAAAGGCAGGAATTGCTATTGTTTTTGCCTGTTGCAATAACTTTATATTCCCTTCATCCATACTCTATCCTCAAAAACACACACACACACACACACACACACAGTTGCACTGGGTAATATCTGTTTCTCACGTTTGTTGTCATGTATTTAGTAGTTTCTTACTGTCTCCTCCCTTATATTTGCCCACAACAGTTAGCATACTGTCTTTTCCACAAACATTACTACCTGACTAATAACTATTTACTCGGTGCTTTTATTGCTAAATTTTTCATCAATGAAAATTCTTTATTTCCTGAAGGCAGTCTGAGGATTTACTTTTACAGAGTAGGGTCTCTATGAACCTGGTTCTTCCTCTCTCTGCTTTTCTCAGATTAGAATAATGGTTGGGGATATTATCTTTTTTTTTCCTTTGGCTGTGTTGGGTTTTCGTTGCTGCGCCCGGGCTTTCTCTAGTTGCGGCGAGCGGGGGCTACTCTTCCTTGCGGCGTGCGGGCTTCTCATTGAGGTGGTTTCTCTTGTTGCGGAGCACAGGCTCTAGGCGCGCGGGCTTCAGTAGTTGCAGCACGCAGGCTCAGTAGTTGTGGCTCGCGGGCCCTAGAGTGCGCGGGCTTCAGTAGTCGTGGTACGTGGGCTTAGCTGCTCCACGGCATGTGGGATCTTCCCGGACCAGGGATCGAACTCGTGTTCCCTGCATTGGCAGGCGGATCCTTAGCCACTGCATCACCAGGGAAGTCTGGGGATACTTTTTTTTTTTTTTTTTTTTTTGCGGTACGTGGGCCTCTCACTGTTGTGGCCTCTCCCCCTGCGGAGCACAGGCTCCGGACGCGCAGGCTCAGCAGCCATGGCTCACGGGCCTAGCCGCTCCGCGGCATGTGGGATCCTCCCAGACCGGGTCACGAACCCGTGTCCCCTGCATCGGCAGGCGGACTCTCAACCACTGTGCCACCAGGGAAGCCACTGGGGATACGTTTTTTAACCAACGCATTTAAAAAAAATCAGTACAAGAGGACTCCCCTGGTGGCAGCAACGAAGACCCAATGCAGCCAAAAGAAAAAAAAAATTCAGTACAAGATACATTTAGTTGTCACAGACAATCCATGATGAGAGCCACACAAAGGAAGGAGGTAATTTCACCTTGATTTCCTAGATCATGAAGACTTTTCTTTCTAGAAAGGGTTTTGGATCAGGACTCTGGTCACATGGTTGTTATTCTTAGTATCCTCAGCCTTGTCGCCTGCCAAGAATTGTCAGAGCTAAGAGGAGGCTGTCGTTTATAGGATATAATTGGTAAAGCGCTAGGAAGAGTCCTAAGTCTTCACACGTCTCCCCTACAGCATTCCAAAGTACTTAAAATTCCTACCTTCAGAGTTAATGCTCTCTTGCTCAAATGTAAACAGCCTGAAGGGATATCATAACAAACCAATATCAGTCATCAGCAACTCAGCCCGAATTGGTCTATTAGATTCTTTTCCTGATGACTCTAGATGGCCAAGAAGAAAGTGAAAATTCAACCAAGAAGCTTTCACTGAAGCCAGCCTTGTGCTCTTGCTGTCGTCATGAGAGAGAAAAGTCAGGCCAGATACACATCCCCCATCACTCTTTCCACTGACCAGGAGACGAGAGCTCTTTTGCAAAGAGGAACTACTGGGATTGGAGAGGTCTAGTGAATTGGTCTACAAGGATCTTCTTCACTTGCTTGCAGTCAACTGTCACGAAGAGGTAGCTGTTAAGTTTTTCTAAACTTTCAGCATGAAAGTTTATTTCATGGTAGTACACTTCATTTCCATGGTAGTACACTCTGTTGTTGCTTCCACATTTCTAAATATCCTTTCTGACTTCCTGATTTGTCCTCCCATTCTCTCTTAAATGTTGGGCTTATCTGACTTTCCGTTTTCCTTTAAATGTCTCCCCTGGGTGATCTCAATGACTCCTATGTCCTCAACAATCACCTCAACTCAAATTCCACTGTCCCTTTCCCCTGAGCTCCAGGTTCATCTCTACATATAGGCACTAGAAACATACAAATCAATTTTATTATCTTTCATTTAAAGCCTGTTCCTCCCTCTGCATTTCCTCTGTCATTTAAAACATAGGTTATCTAAACATACAAACTGAAGTATGGGGGTGGGGGGAAGGTTTCTTTTTTAAGACCATTTTTTTCTTTCATGCCCACATTTAATTGGTTATTATATCTAGTATATTCTAACTTTTTAATTTAAAAATTCATCCACTCATTTCCATTACCATTCCTGCTGCTTTAACTCAGACTCTTACCCCAAGTATTGTGTACTGTACTTTATTGTAGTCCCTACAACAGTTAGCCCAATTTTGTATACAGATATAGACCACCAGGCATTTGTTCAGTGATAGATAAATATCTATTCAACACTTAACACTTCATGAAGATTATGCTACTGTCTAGTACTTATACAGAACTTGCTCTCGTCAGACATAATTCTAAATTAATCCTCACAAATTTTTTTGAAGTAGGTACAATTATTATTCCCATTTTATAGATGGAGAAACAGAGAAAGGAACTGACCTGCCCAAGTTTATACAGCTAATAAATGGCAGAGCTGGAATTAGATCACAGTTTGGCTTCAAATTCATGCTCATAACCATTGTATTTCCTTATGTTTCCTTTTGCTCTGCTTCTTTGTATTACACTGAGGTCCCAAATATTTTTCCATTATAGCTATGACAGACAATACTTACTAAATTCCCAAACTTAGAGATATAGATCTGGAACTAAATTCACATTCTCAGCTTCCTCCAACCTCTCCTGTAATCCTAGAGCAATTCAGGACCAAAATGAGTTCAGAGTTTTGAAGGAAAACTGGATTTTAAAGTAGGGCCACTGGCCCAACAACATGCAAGATGCAAACAACCAGCATGGTTCCTATAACTCAAAGCAAACTTAGACCTCGGGAGTAGGACCTGGACCTCTTGGTGGGTGTCAGGGCTGCCACGTTGGACCATGGGTAGCACTGAGTTGAAAAACCAAGGCTATAAGGCAGGACAAAATATAGTATGGAGCTGCCATTGGGACAAGCTGAGGAGATGGTCTAGAAGACCCAGTGAGTGAAGGTAAAAGAAAAGTCCACGTGGAGGAATGGGTTAATGTCAGTAAACATAAAGGGGTCAAGAATACAAAGAAACTGAGAACCAAGTTGTGTCATGGAACTATGGGGTTGAGCCCGGAGCAGCAACGTGCTCTTTATCACACTGTGTATCTCACTACACTACTCCTCCCTGTGCTTCCGAGAGTCAACAACGTGTAGAGGACAAGTGTGCCTTTGGAACCAGGGTAAAGTCACTTCAGATTTCTTACTCTCTGTGGTAGAGTGGAAAGGTTTTTGAACTGAGGATCAGAAGACCTGCATTATAACTTGTTTCTACAATCAGCTGGAAACGTGACGCTGGAAAAGCACCTTAAACTCTCTGGAGCTCACTTTTCTCCTTTGTAAAATCAGGCTTCAACATGGTGGCCTCTGATAGTGATGCAGTTACAAAGTTTAGTGCCCTTTACACAGTGGTCTTGACACTTTTTTGAACATGGACTCTCTTCAGTAAAGAAATGTGAGCAAGCACCTCCATTTAGGAATGTGCTGCCTGGACAGATTCACTGTACGTTATTTAGAAATATATAAATTTGTACATGTACCACTTTACTAAGATATTAAGTACGTTATGAAACACAAAAATAGAAACATAAATGCCCTAGCTGCCTACTGTTTGTTTATTGATTAAACAAACAAAATAGTTAAATGCCAAGGGCGATGTATCATATTATCATTTAGAATCTCTGGGCACAGTGTACAGGTAGGGTGAGGTTTATCATTACCATGGATGCAAATGCCTATCTAAAATAGTTCTAGACAATTGTGATTTTTTTTTGTCCACTTCTTGTTAGATCTGATTAGATTGCCATTACTTTTATATTGCAATTTGGCTGACAAAGAGCTCTTCCTTGGGTTCAGAAAAGTGTCAGGAATGTTAGTTTCTTGTTCACTGGCTCTTACAGGTTAGCGTTATCTTCATTATGAAGTTTCTTTGCAGAAACCTTTTCAAAACATGTATCCATTAAATAAGCATTAGTTAACTAGATCACATAGCACATACATTCACTTCACCAGATTTCTTGGGTTCCCTCAATAGCAGCCCCTGAGGGAAGGACTGAGTGCAACTCATTTTCTTGGGAGCTGACTCTTGGAAGCACAGGGAGACAGCAGCATAGGGAGATACACAGTGTGATAAAGAGCACGTTGCTGCTCTGGGCTCAACCCCAATAGTGACCTATATGTAAAATATAAGTCCTAATATTTTCTTTCCACATTTAGAAGGTCATCTTGTTTTCTTCTTGGGAGCCTGCCAGGCGTGGTAGGCCCCAGCAACCTTATGCATCCAATGCAAAATTGTGGGTTTCTGCATGTTCTCCAAGGACAAGTGTCAGAATATTCTGGAGACCTCTGGAGGGCGCTGAAACATCAAGGAGCCCTCTTACAGGAAGTACTTCAGCGAGCTGCTGACTATTCAAGAAAATGGACTAGAGGAAGACAATGATATCCACATGTAAGTTGATCTATAGGACATGTTTCATTATTATGTTATTGATGTTTATAATCATGGTGAAGCTAAAATTTTCTCTAAACACATTTTTGGCATTGTCACAGTTCTATACTTGAAGTTAGAGAAATTAATTGAACAATTTCATTCGAATGACATCGATTAGTTAACTCCTATATGCTAAATCTCTGTAAAAAGTGGTATGGGTTATAAAAAGATGAGTAAAGTCAGTTTCTTACTTACAATATAATAGGGGGAGTAAATATTGCAGATAAGTAACCATAAAGCAAGGTGGAAAGTGATAAGATCCATAAGAAAAATACCAAGGGCTGTGAAAATTCTAAGATAGAAAAATTATTTCTGCACCAAGAAATTTATTTTTGCTTGTGGTAATAGCTAAGCCCAGCCCAAATTCCATGCCCTGGAAATTTCATTAAACATCGCCCACTTCCTAGTCCACTAGGTGAAGTTTAATAACAAGCAGAGTTGGGCTTAGAAGAGACAGACAGGTCCCAGATGGGCCTTTAACTCAGTGATAACTGCACTGGGCTCTAAAAATGCTTTCAAGAGACAAAGCAGAATACTTCTCTAATTCTTAATTATAAAAAATCTAGCATCATGTGGTCTGTCTTTAAGCCACAAACTTTCAGGAATATGAAAGGAACATTGGAAACAAAAATTGTGCAATATTTGCATTGACAATATATTGTTGCAGTTTTCTTGAGCATGAAAACATTTTTCTCAATAAAGATTTTATCATAAAATGGAACCATTATGTGTCTTTTCTTCTTAACCAAAAGTCAATTTATAATGAGATTATACACATGAAAGAATTTATAACATGTTTTAATAGGAAATCAAGTTCAGCAAAGTTACTGACAATTATAATAAATAATATTTCATGCTCAAATAACCAGAAACTCTGTACTTTTCATATAAGGTACAACTTGTGATCCAATAAGTACATTTTTTGATTCTGTCCAAAGACTAAAAAAAAAAAGTTATGATGAATTGCCTGTGATAACATCTATTTGTCACACTGGCCATACAGAACATATATTAGACAACTCTTTGAAAACATATTTCAGTCACAACTTCCAAACTAGTATTTACATGTAATTATACATAATTATATTTTAATTAAAAATATTTTTATTTAATTAATTTTAATATAATTATGTATAATTATAATTATATATTTTTTATTTATGTGAATCTGATAAGCTTTGTTTCAATTTCAAAATTTCTCAAAAAAAAATTTTCTCATAACACCAACTTACTGAAGTACCAAGCTAAATTCCACTGTTTGAGGCAATGAATACCCCAATATTGAATCTATATCATGAAAAGTCTATTATTATTTTTTAACTTCTTTTTCCACACAGAGTAACTAATTTTTTTCTTTAGGAAAGAGTAAGAGAAACATCAGTTTGCATTAAAAGTGCTGTGATATAATTTCTAAACCTTTTTTTCCTGAAAACTTAAAAACTTATTCTAAAATTCCTATTAGCTAGGAAGGCGTCAGATTGATTATTTAGGTAGTTCAACCTACACCAAGCTTGAAGTAGATGATTGAGAGCTTTTAATTAGTTTGTAATGTATCCATCCAACCATCCATGTAGTCCTTCAATAGGTGCTTTCCTTGACACTGAAGATACAAAGAAGAAAGGACTACAGTCTGATGTGGAAGTCAACCATGTAAACAATTATACATGAGGTGTCATAACTCACATGGGTAGTGAAGAGGATGGAGCAGTACATGCTATCTGAGGCCAACACGTTTCAAGAAAAAGGTGATATTAAGCCAAGTATAAGAGAATGAATCAGTTTACCAGGCAGGCAAAGAAAATGTGTGTGGAAAGTCCTCTGAGAAGAGTGTTGAATATTCAGAAAATAGAAATAAAGAAAAAATATGACAGGTTTAGGGAACCATAAACTGATGGCTATTGCAGGAGAATGGGATACAAAGAGTGAGTGCTTTGAGGCAAGTGGTAGGACGGGCTGTCAATATTACACTAAAGGGTAATTACCTTATTCTGGAGGTAATGAGGTACCTTCAGGGCATTGAGCAGAGAATGAACTGTTCAGAAGTTTGCCTTTAGAAAGACCTCTCCAGTGATAGTACGAAGGATGAGTTAGGAAAAGGAGGGACTGGAAGTACCAGGTTTTGAACACGTATTTCTATTCTCCATATGGAATGTCTTCTGTCCTTCCAGATCCACCTATGTTCATATCAAGTTCTTTAATCTGTGAGATTGAAAGTTTAACACTTCAACAAAGCTCTCCCAGGACTCTCTTATTTATGGTCATTATTATGTTTGAAACTTAACAGTTTTAACTGTTAACTTTCTTAACAGTTAAATAATAACTTATTATCTCGCTGTGGTTTTGTTTTTCATTTTCCTGAGAGCTAATGATATTGAGCATCTTTTCAAAGGCTTACTGACTATCTGTATTGATATATCTTCTTTGGAGAAATGTCAATTCGGATACTTTGCCCATTTAAAAAGTAGGTTTGTCTTCTTGTTATTGAGTTGTAAGAGTTCCTTGCATATTCTAGATATAAATCTGTTATCAGATATATGATTTATATATGTTTTCTCCCATTCTGGGAGTTATCTTTTCATTTTCTTGATAGTGTTCTTTGAAGCATAAAAGTTTTTAGTTTTCATGAAATTCAATTAATATACATTTTTGTTATTGTTTGTACTTCTGGTGTCACATCTAAAAGACTTTCCCTGAGAGGGCAGACAGCAGAAGCAAGAAAAACTACAATCCTGCAGCCTGTGGAACAAAAACCACATGAAAAGGCAGAGGGCTACGTACCAGATGAAGGAACAAGATAAAACTACAGAAAAACAACTAAATGAAATGGAGATAGGCAACCTTCCAGAAAAAGAATTCAGAATAATGATAGTGAAAATGATCCAGGACCGCGGAAAAAGAATGGAGGCAAAGATCGAGAAGATGCAAGAAATGTTTAACAAAGACCTAGAAGAATTAAAGAACAAACAAACAGAGATGAACAATACAATAACTGAAATGAAAACGACACTAGAAGGAATCAAGAGCAGAATACCTGAGGCAGAAGAACGGATAAGTGACCTGGAAGACATAATGGTGGAATTCACTGCTGCAGAACAGAATAAAGAAAAAAGAATGAAAAGAAATGAAGACAGCATAAGAGACCTCTGGGACAACAATAAACGCAACAACAGTCGCATTATAGGGGTCCCAGAAGGAGAAGAGCGAGAGAAAGGACCCGAGAAAATATTTGAAGAGATTATAGTCAAAAACTTACCTAACATGGGAAAGAAAAGAGCCACCCAAGTCCAGGAAGTACAGAGAGTCCCATACAGGATAAACAGAAGGAGAAACATGTGAAGACACATAGTAATCAAACTGGCAAAAATTAAAGACAAAGAAAAATTATTGAAAGCAGCAAGTGAAAAATGACAAATAACATACAAGGAAAATCCCATAAGGTTAACAGCTGATTTCTCAGCAGAAACTCCACAAGCCAGAAGGGAGTGGCATGATATACTTAAAGTGATGAAAGGGAAGAACCTACAACCAAGATTACTCTACCCAGCAAGGATCTCATTCAGATTCGATGGAGAAATCAAAAGCTTTACAGACAAGCAAAAGCTAAGAGAATTCAGCACCCCCAAACCAGCTCTACAACAAATGCTAAAGGAACTTCTCTAAGTGGGAAACACAAGAAAAGAAAAGGACCTACAAAAACAAACCCATAAAAATTAAGAAAATGGTCATAGGAATATATATATCGATAATTACCTTAAACATGAATGGATTAAATGCTCCAACCAAAAGACACAGGCTTGCTGAATGGATACAAATACAAGACCCATATATATGCTGTCTACAAGAGTCCCATACTTCAGACCTAGGGACACATACAAACTGAAAGTGAGGGGATGGAAAAAGATTTTCCATGCAAAGGGAAATCAAAAGAAAGCTGGAGTAGCAATACTCATATCAGATAAAATACACTTTAAAATAAAGAATGCTACAAAAGACAAGGAAGGACTCTACATGACGATCAAGGGATCAATCCAAGAAGAAGATATAACAATTATAAATATATATGCACCCATCACAGGAGCACCTCAATACATAAGGCAACTGCTAACAGCTATAAAAGAGGAAGTTGACAGTAACACAAAAATAGTGGAGGACTTTAACACCTCACTTACACCAATGGACAGATCATCCAAAATGAAAATAAATATGGAAACAGAAGCTTTAAATGACACAATAGATCATAGATTTAATTGATATTTATAGGACATTCAATCCAAAAATAGCAGATTACACTTTCTTCTCAAGTGCCCACGGAACATTCTCCAGGATAGATTACATCTTGGGTCACAAATCAAGCCTCAGTAAATTTAAGAAAATTGAAATCATATCAAGCATCTTTTCTGACCACAACACTATGAGATTAGAAATTAATTACAGGGGAAAAAAATGTAAAAAACACTACCACATGGAGGCTAAACAGTACGTTACTAAATACCTTAGAGATCACTGAAGAAATCAAAGAGGAAATCAAAAAATACCTAGAGACAAATGACAATGAAAACACGATGATCCAAAACCTATGGGATGCAGCAAAAGCAGTTCTAAGAGGGAAGTTTATAGCTATACAAGCCTACCTCAAGAAACAAGAAAAATCTCAAATAAACAATTTAACCTTACACCTAAAGGAACTAGAGAAAGAAGAACGAACAAAACCCAAAGTTAGCAGAAGGAAAGAAATCATAAAGATCAGAGCAGAAATAAATGAAATAGAAACAAAGAAAACAGTAGCAAATATCAATAAAACTAAAGGCGGTTCTTTGAGAAGATAAATAAAATTGATAAACCATTATCCAGACTCATCAAGAAAAAGAGGGAGAGGACTCAAATCAGTAAAATTAGAAATGAAAAAGGAGTAGCTACAACAGAAACTTCAGAAATACAAAGCATCCTAAGAGACTACTACAAGCAACTCTATGCCACTAAAATGGACAACCTGGAAGAAATGGACACATTCTTAGAAAGGTATAACCTTCCAAGACTAAACCAGGAAGAAAGAGAAAATATGAACAGAACAATCACAAGTAATGAAATTGAAACTGTGATTAAAAATCTGCCAAGAAACAAAAGCCCAGGGCCAGATGGCTTCACAGGTGAATTCTATCAAACATTTAGAGAAGAGCTAACACCCATCCTTCTCAAACTCTTTCAAAAAATTGCAGAGGAAGGAACACTCCCAAACTCATTCTATGAGGCCACCATCACCCTGATACCAAAACCAGACAAAGATACTACAAAAAAAGAAAATTACAGACCAATATCACTGATGAATATAGATGCAAAAATCCTCAACAAAATACTAGCAAACAGAATCCAACAACACATTAAAAGGATCATACACCATGAGCAAGTGGGATTTATCCCAGGGATGCAAGGATTCTTCAATATATGCAAATCAATCAATGTGATACACCATATTAAGAAACTGAAGAATAAAACCAGATGATCATCTCAATAGATGCAGAAAAAGCTTTTGACAAAATTCAACAGCCATTTATGATAAAAACTCTGCAGAAAGTGGGCATAGAGGGAACCTACCTCAACATAATAAAGGCCATATACGACAAACCCACAGCAAACATCATCCTCAATGGTGAAAAACTGAAAGCATTTCTACTAAGATAAGGAACAAGACAAGGATGTCCACTCTCATCACTATTATTCAACATAGTTTTGGAAGTCCTAGCCATGACAATCAGAGAAGAAAAAGAAATAAAAGGAATACAAATTGGAAAAGAAGTAAAACTGTCACTGTTTGCAGATGACATGATACTATACATAGAGAATCCTAAAGATGTCACCAGAAAACTACTAGACCTAACCAATGTATTTGGTAAAGTTGCAGGATACAAAATTAATGCACAGAAATCTCTTGCATTCGTATACACTAATGATGAAAAATCTGAAAGGGAAATTAAGGAAACACTCCCATTTGCCATTGCATCAAAAAGAATAAAATACCTAGGAATAAACCTACCTAAGGAAGCAAAAGACCTGTACTCAGAAAACTATCAGACACTGATGAAAGAAATTAAAAATGATACCAACAGATGGAGAGGTATACCATGTTCTTGGATTGGAAGAATCAATATTGTGAAAAGGACTATACTACTCAAAGCAATCTACAGATTCAATGCAATCCCTATCAAATTACCAATGGCATTTTTTACGGAACTAGAACAAAAAATCTTAAAATTTGTATGGAGACACAAAAGACCCCGAATAGCCAAAGCAGTCTTGAGGGAAAAAAAATGGAGTGGGAGGAATCAGACTCCCTGACTTTAGACTATACTAGAAAGCTACAGTAATCAAGACAATATGGTACTGGCACAAAAACAGAGATATAGATCAATGGAACAGGATAGAAAGCCCAGAGATAAACCCACGCACCTGTGGTCAACTAATCTATGACAAAGGAGGCAAGGATATACAATGGAGAAAAGACAGTCTCTTCAATAAGTGGTACTGGGAAAACTGGAGAGCTACATGTAAAAGAATGAAATTAGAACACTCCCTAACACCATACACAAAAATAAACTCAAAATGGATTAGAGACCTAAATATAAGACCGGACACTAAAAAACTGTTAGAGGAAAACATAGGAAGAACACTGTTTGACATAAATCACAGCAAGATCTTTTTTATCCACCTCTTAGAGTAATGGAAATAATAACAAAAACAAACAAATGGGACCTAATGAACTTCAAAGCTTTTGCACAGCAAAGGAAACCATAAAGAAGATGAAAAGACAACCCTCAGAATGGGAGAAAATATTTGCAAATGAATCAACAGACAAAGGATTAATCTCCAAAATATATAAATAGCTCATGCAGCTCAATATTAAAAAAACAAACAACCTAATCCAAAAATGGGCAGAAGACCTAAATGGACATCTCTCCAAAGAAGACATACAGATGGCCAAGAAGCACATGAAAAGCTGCTCAATATCACCAATCATTAGAGAAATGCAAATGAAAACTACAATGAGGTATCACCTCACAACAGTCAGAATGGGCATCATCAGAATATCTACAAACAACAAATGCTGGAGAGGGTGTGGAGAAAAGGGTACCCTCTTGCACTGTTGGTGGGAATGTAAATTGATACAGCCACTATGGAGACCAGTATGGAGGTTCCTTAAAAAACTAAAAATAGAAATACCATGTGACCCAGCAATCCCACTACTGGGCATATACCCAGAGAAAAATCATAATTCAAAAAGACACATGCACCCCAATGTTCATTGCAGCACTATTTACAATAGCCAGGTCATGGAAGCAACCTAAATGCCCATCGACAGATGACTGGATAAAGAAGATGTGGTACGTATATACAACAGAATATTACTCACCCATAAAAAGGAACGAAATTGAGTCATTTGTTGAGACGTGGATGTATCTAGAGACTGTCATACAGGGTGAAGTAAGTCAGAAAGAGAAAAAAAATATCGTATATTAACGCATATGTGTGGAACCTAGAAAAATGGTACAGATGAACCGGTTTGCAGGGAAGAAATTGAGACACAGACGTAGAGAACAAACGTATGGACACCAAGGGGGGAAAGCAGCCGGGAGGTGGTGGGGGTGGGGGTGTGATGAACTGGGCGATTGGGATTGACATGTATAAACTGATGTGTATGAAACTGATGACTAATAAGAACCTGGTGTATAAAAAAATAAAAAAATAATAAAAGACTTTCCCTAATCCAACATCATGAAGATATACTCCTATGTTTTTTTCTAAGAGTTTTTTAGTTTTAGCTCTTACATTTATTTCTATGATCCACCTGGAGTTAACCTTTTGTACATATGTAAGGAAGGAGACCAACTTCATTTCATTTGCATGTGGATATCTAGTTTATCAGCACCATTTGTTGAAAGATAATTCTTTCCCTGTTGAATGGTCTTGGTATCCTTGTCAAAATCCAACCAAACTTAAAGGTGAGGGTTTATATATGGACTCTCAGTTCTATTTCACTGATCTGTAAGTCTATCCTCATGCCAGCACCACACTTTTTTTTTAAATTGGAGTATAGTTGACTTACAATGTTGTGTTAATTTCTCCTGTACAGCAAAGTGATTCAGTTATACATATATATACATTTTTTTAATATTCTTTTCCATTATGGTTTATCACAGGATACTGAATATAGTTCCCTGTGCTATACAGTAGGATCCTGTTGTTTATCCATTCTATACATAATAGTTTTCATTTGCTAACCTCAAACTCCCACTCTGTCCCTCCCACATTCCCCTTCCCCGTTGGCAACCACAGGTCTATTCTCTATGTCTGCATCACCATATTCTCTTGATTAAAGCAGCTGTAAAATATGATCTGAAGTTGTCAGGTGTGTAAGTCCTCCAACTTTGTTCTTTTTCAAGATTATTTTGGCTATTCTGGGTCCCTCACATTTCTCTAATACTTTTAGGATCAACTTGTCAATTTCTATAAAAAAATCTCAAACGACAATTTAATAGGATTGTTTTGAATCAGTAGATCAATTTGTGGAATATTGCCATCTTAATATTAAGTCTTGTAATACTTGAACAAGGGAGTTCTATTCGTTTATTTAGGTCTCCTTAAGTTCTTTCAGCAATATTTGGTAGATTTTCCCACTAGATTTACTGGGATATAATTGAGGTATAACATTATATATATTTAAAGTATACAATGTGATGATTTGATATATGTATATATTGTGAAATCATTACCACAATCAACACGTCCATCACCTCCCATAATTACTTCTTTTTTTATGGTCTGTAAGATCTACTCACATAGTCACCATGCTATATATTTGATCCTCATAACTTATTCATCTTATAACAGTAAGTCTGTACCCTTTGACCAACCCTATTTCCCCTACCCTCAGCCCCTGGAAAACACCATTCTATTCTGTGTCTATAAATTTAATTTTTTTTGATTCCATATATAAGTGATACCATATAGTATTTGTCTTTTTCTGTATGGCTTATTTCACTTAGCATAATGCCCTCCAGGTTTATCTATGCTGCCACAAATAGCAGGATTTCCTTTTATTTTATGCCTAAATAATATTCCCTTGTGTATATATACTATATTTTATTTACTTATACACTGATAAACAGTTAGGCTGTTTACATCTTGGTTACTGTGAATAAAGCTGCAATGATCATGGGAGTCTAGATATCTCTTCGAGATACTGATTTCACTTTCTTCAACTATATACCAAGAAGTGGGATACTGGGATCATATATTTCCATTTTTAATTATTTGACGAACCTGCATATTGTTTTGCATAATGGCTGCACCAATTTACATTCCCACCAACAGTGTACAAGGGCTCCCTTTTCTCCACATCCTTACTAGGACTTGTTATCTCTTATCTTTTTGATAAAAGCTAACTAATGTGAAGTGATATCTCACTGTGGTTTTGATTCGCATTTTCCTGATGATTAGTGATGTTGAGCACTGTTCATGTACCTGTGGGCCATTTGTACGTCCTCTTTGCAAAAATGTCTACTTAGGTCCTTTGCCAAGTATTTAATCAAAATTGCTGTTGTTACTGTTTGATGTGTTTCCATTTTCATTTTAAGAACGTATTTTTGCTTTCCCCTTTTGATCTTTTCTTTGACCCACTGATTGTTCCGGAGTGCATAATTTGCACATATTTGTAAAATTCCTAGGTTTCTTCCTGTTATTGATCTCTGGTTTCATACCATTGTGTTTGGAAAAAAATACTTGGCATGATTTCAGTCTTCTTAAGTTTGTTATGTCTTATTTGGTCTAACATACGATCTCTCCCAGAGATGTTCCATGTGGGCTTGAAAAGAAACTGTATTCTGTTGCTTTTGGATGGAATATTCTGTATTTATCTTTTATGTCCATTAGGTCAAAAGTGTAGTACAAGTCCAATGTTTCCCTATTACTTTTCTGTCTGGATGATTTCTCCATTGTCGAAAGTGGGGTATTGAAGTCCCTGACTATTATTGCATTGCCATCTATTTCTCCCTTCAGATCTGTTAAAATTTGCTTAATATGATTAGGTGCCCCAATGAGGGTGCACATATATTTACAAATGTTATATTCTATGGATGAATTGACACCTTTATCATAATATAATGAACTCCTTTGTCTCTTGTTAGAGTTTTTGACTTAAAGTCTATTTTTTCTGATATACGTGTAGCTGCCTCTGCTCTCTTTTGATTTCCATTTACATGGAATGTCGTTTTTCGTCCCTTCACTGTCAGCCTGAAATGAGTCCTTAAACCTGAAATGAGTCTTCTGTAGGCATCACATAGTTGGATCTTGTTCTTATTTTATCCATTCAGTGACTCTATGTCTTTTGATTGGAAAATTTATTTACATTTAAAGTAACTGTTGATAGATAAGGACTTACTACTGCCATCTTGTTAATGCTTTTTTGGAATGTTCTGTAGTTCCTTTGTCCCTTTCTTTCTTGCTGTCTTTCTTTGCGATTTGATTATTTTATGTACTGGTATACTTTGATTCCTTTCTCTTTCTCTTTTCTCTATCTACTATGGGTTTTTGCTTTGTGGTTACCATGAGGCTTACATAAAACCTCTTACAGTGATTAAGTGATTTAAGATGATAAGTTAACTTCAGTTGCTTAACTTCAGTTACAAGACTCTACCCTTTTACTTCCTCCTCCCATTTTATATTTTTGATGTCAAAATTTACTATTTTAATGTTGTGTATCCATTAAAATTACTGTAACTATAGTTATTTTTAATATTTTTGTCTTTTAACTTTTATACTAGAGTTAAGGGATTTACATATCATCAGCAAAATGTCAGAGTATTCTGAACTTGACTATATACTTACTTTTACCAGCGTGCTTTGTATTTTCATATGTTGTCATGTTACTAATTAGTGTCCTTTCATTTCAGTGTGAAGAAATCCCTGAAATCCCTTTAGCGTTTCTTGTAAGGCAGGGGTAGTGGTAATGAACTCTCTCAGCTTTAGTTTGTCTGAGAAAGTCTTTAATTTTCCTTCATTTCTGAAGGACAGCTTTACTGTGCAAAGTGTTCCTATTGGCATTTTTTTTTCTTTCAGCACTTTGAATATATCATCTCACTCTCCCCTGGCCTGCAAGGTTTCTGCTGCAAGGTTTCTGCAACGTTTCTGCTGCAAAATCCACTCATAGTTTGATCATCCTCCCTTGTATGAGAGGAGTTTCTTCCCTCTTGATGCTTTTAAATCCTCTATTTGTCTTTGACCTTTGACAGTTTTATGACAGTGTGATTCTTCTTTTCGTTGAATCTCTATGGGGATTTATGTGTCTTAGGTAGGTGGATGCCCATATCTCTGCCCAGATTTGGGAAATTTTCAGGCATTATTTATTTAAAAAGCTTTCTGATCCCTTCTCTCTCTCTTCTCCTTCTGGGACTCCCAGACTGCAAATATTGTTTCTTTGATGGTATCCCATAACTCATGTAGGCTTTCTCCACCCTTTTTTTCTCATCTGACTGAATGATTTTAAATAACTTTTCTTTCCATTCATGGGTTCTTTCTTCTGCTTGATCAAGTCTGCTGTGATTCTCTGTATTCCATTTTTCATTTTGTTCATTGTATTCTTCAGCTCCAGAATTTATGTTTGGTTCTTTATAATGATTTCTATCTTTCTGCTTACTCTCTCACTTTGTTCATGTATTGCTTTCCTGATTTCACGGAGTTGTCTCTCTGCTCCCTGAGCTTCCTTAAAACATTTTTTTCTCGATTTTTTTTTTTTGTCAGGGAATATGTAGGTCTCCATTTCCACGCGGTCAGTTACTGAAGGATTATTGAGTTCCTTTGGTGCTGTAATGTTTCCTTGATTTTTCATGTTCCTTGAAGTCTTCTTTCTTTATTTATTCATTTTTGGTCATGTTGGGTCTTTGTTGCTGTGCGTGGGCTTTCTCTAGTTGTGGTGAGCGGGGGTTCCTCTTTGTTGCGGTGCGCGGGCTTCTCATTGCGGTGGCTTCTCTTGTTGTGGAGCATGGGCTCTAGGTGCATGGGTTTCAGTAGCTGTGGCACACGGGCTCAGTAGCTGTGGCTCACGGGCTCATTAGCTGTGGCTCACGGGCTTAATTGCTCTGCGGCATGTGGCATATTCCTGGATCAGGGCTCGAACCCCTGTCCCCTGCATTGGCAGGCAGATTCTTAAGCACTGCACCACCAGGGAAGTCTCTCCTTGAAGTCTTGCATTGCTATCTTCTTGATTTTCAGATGTTAAACCAACCTGCATTCCTGTGTGTAAATCCCACTTGGTCATGGTGTATGATACTTTTTCTATGTTGCTGAATTTGATTTGGTAGTATTTTTAAAAGAATTTTGAATTTATGTTTATATGAGCTATTGGTCTGTATTTTGTTTGTGTGATGTATTTGTCTGGTTTTCATATCAAGGCAATATTGGCATCATTGAATGAATTAATAAGTGTTCCCAAGACCTAAATAGACACTTCTCCAAAGAAGACATACAGATGGTTAACAAGCACATGGAAAGATGTGCCTGTTAACATGAAAAGATGCTCAACATCACTAATTCTTAGAGATATGCAAATCAAAACTACCTCACACCAGTCAGAATGGCCATCATCCAAAAAGTCTACAAATAATAAATGATGGAAATGGTGTGGAGAAAAGGGGACCCTCCTACACTGTTGGTGGGAATGTGAATTGGTGTAGTCGCTGTGGAGAATAGTAAGGAGGTTCCTTAAAAATCTAAAAATAGAGTCATCATATGATCCTGCAATCCCACTCCTGGGCATATATCTGGAGAAAACTCTAATTCGAAAAGATACATGTACCCCAGTGTTCACTGCAGCACTATTTACAATAGCCAAGACATGGAAGCAACCTAAATGTCCATAGACAGATGAATGGATAACGAAGATGTGGTACATATATTCAATGGAGTATTAATCTCCCATAAAAAAGAATGAAATAATGCCATTTGCAGCAACATGGATGGACCTAGAGATTATACCAAGTGAAATAAATCACACAGAGAAAAACAAATATCATATAATATCACTTATATGTGGAATCTAAAAAAAAAGAAAAGATAAAAATGAACTTACTTACAAAACAGTAACAGACTCACAGACATAGAAAACAAACTTACTCTTACCAAAGGGGAAAGGGGAGGGAATAAATTAGGAGTTTGGGGTTAACAGATACACACTACTATATGTAAAATAGATAAACAACAAGGACCTACTGTACAGCACAGGGAACTATATTCAATATCTTGTAATAACATATATATATATATATATATATATATATATATATATATAAATTACTTTACTGAATACCTGAAACTAACGCAACATTATAAATCAACTGGGGCGGAGGGGAAGATGGCGGAAGACTAAGATGCGGAGATCACCTTCCTCCCCACAGATACACCAGAAATACATCTACACGTGGAACAACTCCTACAGAACACCTATTGAATGCTGGCAGAAGACCTCAGACCTCCCAAAAGGCAAGAAACTCCCCACGTACCTGGGTAGGGCAAAGGAAAAAACAGAGACAAAAGAATAGGGACGGGACCTGCACCAGTGGGAGGGAGCTGTGAAGGAGGAAAGGTTTCCACACACTAGGAAGCCCCTTCGCGGGTGGAGACTGTGGGTGGCGGAGGGGGGAGCTACAGAACCGCGGAGGAGAGCACAGCAACACGGGTGCGGAGGGCAAAGCGGGCAAATTCCCACACAGAGGATCGGTGCCGACCTGCACTCACCAGCCCGAGAGGCTTGACTGCTCACCCGCTGGGGCGGGCGGGGCTGGGAGCTGAGGCTCGGGCTTCGGTCTGAGCGCAGGGACAGGACTGGGGTTGGCGGCGTGAACACAGCCTGAAGGGGTTAGTGCACCACAGCTGGCCGGGAGAGAGTCCGAGAAAAGGTCTGGAGCTGCCGAAGAGGCAAGAGACTTTTTCTTCCCTCTTTGTTTCCTGGTGCGCGAGGAGAGGGGATTAAGAGCACTGCTTAAAGGAACTCCAGAGACGGGCGCGAGCCGCGGCTAAAAGCACGGAGCCCAGAGACGGGCGGGAGATGCTAAGGCTGCCACTGCCGCCACCAAGAAGCCTGTGTGCGCGCACAGGTCACTGTCCACACCCCTCTTCTGGGGAGCCTGTGCAGCCCGCCACTGCCAGGGTCCCGGGATCCAGGGACAACTTCCCCGGGAGAACGCACGGCACGCCTCAGGCTGGTGCAACGTCACGTGGGCGTCTGCCGCCGCAGGCCCCCCCCCACGCCGTGCCCCCCCCCCCCCCCCCCCCCCCAGTGAGCCACAGCCCCTGAATCAGCGGCTCCTTTAACCCTATCCTGTCTGAGCGAAGAACAGACGCCCTCAGGCGACCTACACGCAGAGGCGGGGCCAAATCCAAAGCTGAGCCCCCGGGAGCTGTGCAAACAAAGAAGAGAAAGGGAAATTGCTCTCAGCAGCCTCAGGAGCAGCAGATTAAAGCTGCACAATCAACTTGATGTATCTGCACCTGTGGAATACATGAATAGACAACCAATCATCCCAAATTAAGGTGGACTTCGAGAGCAAGATTTATGATTTTTTCCCCTTTTCCTCTTTTTGTGAGTGTGTATGTGTATGCTTCTGTGTGAGATTTTGTCTGTATAGCTTTGCTTCCACCATTTGTCCTAGGGTTCTATCCGTCTGTTTTTTTTCTTAATAATTAATTTTAATAACTTTATTTTATATTACTTTATCTTTCCTTCCTTCCTTCCTCCCCTCCTTTAGACAACAAATCATCCCAAAATTGAGGAGGTGGACTTTGAGAGCAAGATTAATGATCTTTCCTCCTTTTCCTCTTTTTGTGACTGTGTATGTGAATGCTTCTGTGTGAGATTTTGTCTGTATAGCTTTGCTTCCACCATTTGTCCTAGGGTTCTATCCGTCCGTTTTATTAAAAAAAATTTTTTTTCTTAATTAATTTTAATAACTTTATTTTATATTACTTTATCTTCTTTCTTTCTTTCCTTCCTTCCTTCCCTCCTTTAGACAACGAATCATCCCAAAATTGAGGAGCTGGACTTTGAGAGCAAGATTTATGATTTTTTCCCCTTTTCCTCTTTTTGTGAGTGTGTATGTGTATGCCTCTGTGTGAGATTTTGTCTGTATAGCTTTGCTTCCACCATTTGTCCTAAGGTTCTGTCCGTTTTTTTGTTTTTTTAATTTTTTTCTTAATAATTATTTTTAATTTAATAACTTTATATTTTATTTTACTTTATCTTCTTTCTTTCTTTCTTTTATCCTTCCTTCCCTCCTTCCTTCCTTCCTCCCACCATCCCTCCCTCCCTCCCACCATCCCTCCCTCCCTCCCTCCTTTCTTTTCTTTCCTTCTTTCCTTTTCTTCTTTCTTTCTTTCTTCCTTCCTTCCTTCCCTTCTTTCTTCCTTCCTTCCTTCCTCCTTCCCTCCCTCCCTCTCTTTCTTTCTTCTACTAATTCTTTCTCTCTACTTTTTCTCCCTTTTATTCTGAGCCATGTGGATGAAAGGCTCTTGGTGCTACAGCCAGTAGTCAGTGCTGTGCCTCTGAGGTGGGAGAGCCAACTTCAGGACACTGGTCCACAAGAGACCTCCCAGCTCCATGTAATATCAAACGGCGAAAATCTCCCAGAGATCTCCATCTCAACACCAGCACCCAGCTTCACTCAATGACCAGCAAGCTACAGTGCTGGACACCCTATGCCAAACAACTAGCAAAACAGGAACACAACCCCACCCATTAGCAGAGAGGCTGCCTAAAATCATAATAAGTCCACATACACCCCAAAACACACCACCAGACATGGACCTGCCCAACAGAAACACAAGATCCAGCCTCATCCACCAGAACACAGGCACTAGTCCCCCCCATAAGGAAGCCTACACAACCCAGTGAACCAACCTTCGCCACTGGGGACAGACATTAAAAACAACGGGAACTACGAACCTGCAGCCTGCAAAAAGGAGACCCCAAACACAGTAAGATAAGCAAAATGAGAAGACAGAAAAACACACAGCAGATGAAGGAGCAAGGTAAAAACCCACCAGACCTAACAATAGGAAATAGGCAGTCTACCTGAAAAAGAATTCAGAATAATGATAGTAAAGATAATCCAAAATCTTGGAAATAGAATAGACAAAATGCAAGAAACATTTAACAAGGACCTAGGAGAACTAAAGATGAAACAAGCAACGATGAACAACAGAATAAACGAAATGAAAAATACTCTAGATGGGATCAATAGCAGAATAACTGAGGCAGAAGAACGGATAAGTGACCTGGAAGATAAAATAGTGGAAATAACTACTGCAGAGCAGAATAAAGAAAAAAGAACGAAAAGAACTGAGGACAGTCTCAGAGACCTCTGGGACAACATTAAATGCACCAACATTCGAATTATAGGGGTTCCAGAAGAAGAAGAGAAAAAGAAAGGGACTGAGAAAATATTTGAAGACATTATAGTTGAAAATTTCCCTAATATGGGAAAGGAAACAGTTAATAAAGTCCAGGAGGCACAGAGAGACCGATACAGGATAAATCCAAGGAGAAATACGCCAAGACACATATTAATCAAACTGTCAAAAATTAAATACAAAGAAAGCATATTAAAAGCAGCAAGGGAAAAATAACACACAAGGGAATCCCCATAAGGTTAACTGCTGATCTCTCAGCAGAAACTCTGCAAGCCAAAAGGGAGTGGCATGATATACTTAAAGTGATGAAGGAGAAAAACCTGCAACCAGGATTACTCTACCCAGCAAGGATCTCATTCAGATTTGATGGAGAAATTGAAAACTTTACAGACAAGCAAAAGCTGAGAGAGTTCAGCACCACCAAACCAGCTTTACAACAAACGCTAAAGGAACTTCTCTAGGCAAGAAACACAAGAGAAGGAAAAGACCTACAATAATGAACCCAAAACAATTTAGAAAATGGGAATAGGAACATACATATCGATAATTACCTTAAATGTAAATGGACTAAATGCTGCCACCAAAAGACACAGATTGGCTGAATGGATACAAAAACAAGACCCATATATATGCTGTCTACAAGAGACCCACTTCAGACCTAGAGACACATACAGACTGAAAGTAAGGGGATGGAAAAAGATATTCCATGCAAATGGAAACCAAAAGAAAGCTGGAGTAGCAATTCTCATATCAGACAAAATAGACTTTAAAATAAAGACTACTAGAAGAGACAAAGAAGGACACTACAAAATGATCAAGGGATCGATCCAAGAAGAAGATGTAACAATTGTAAATATTTATGCACCCAACATAGGAGCACCTCAATACATAAGGCAAATACTAACAGCCATAAAAGGGGAAATCGTCAGTAACACATTCATAGTAGGGGACGTTAACACCCCACTTTCACCAATGGACAGATCATCCAAAATGAAAATAAATAACGAAAGAGAAGCTTTAAATGATACATTAAACAAGATGGACTTAATTGATATTTATAGGACACTCCATCCAAAAACAACTGAATACACATTTTTATCAAGTGCTCATGGAACATTCTCCAGGATAGATCATATCTTGGGTCACAAATCAAGCCTTGGTAAATTTAAGAAAACTGAAATTGTATCAAGTATCTTTTCCGACCACAATGCCATGAGACTAGATATCAATTACAGGAAAAGATCTGTAAAAAATACAAACACATGGAGGCTAAACAATACACTACTCAATAACGAAGTGATCACTGAAGAAATCAAAGAGGAAATCAAAAAATACCTAGAAACAAACGACAACCCAAAACCTATGGGATGCAGCAAAAGCAGTTCTAAGAGGGAAGTTTATAGCAATACAAGCTCACCTTAAGAAACAGGAAACATCTCGAATAAACAACCTAACCTTGCACCTAAAGCAATTAGAGAAAGAAGAACAAAAAAACCCCAAAGTTAGCAGAAGGAAAGAAATCATAAAGATCAGATCAGAAATAAATGAAAAAGAAATGAAGGAAACAATAGCAAAGATCAATAAAACTAAAAGCTGGTTCTTTGAGAAGATAAACAAAATAGATAAACCATTAGCCAGACTCATCAAGAAAAAAAGGGAGAAGACTCAAATCAATAGAATTAGAAATGAAAAAGGAGAAGTAACAACTGACACTGCAGAAATACAAAAGATCATAAGAGATTGCTACAAGCAACTCTATGCCAATAAAATGGAAAACCTGGAAGAAATGGACAAATTCTTAGAAATGCACAACCTGCCAAGACTGAATCAGGAAGAGATAGAAAATATGAACAGACCAATCACAAGCACTGAAATTGAAACTGTGATTAAAAATCTTCCAACAAACAAAAGCCCAGGACCAGATGGCTTCACAGGCGAATTCTATCATACATAGCTAACACCTATCCTTCTCAAACTCTTCCAAAATATAGCAGAGGGAGGAACACTCCCAAATTCATTCTACGAGGCCACCATCACCTTGATACCGAAACCAGACAAGGATGTCACAAAGAAAGAAAACTACAGGCCAGTATCACTGATGAACATAGATGCAAAATTCCCCAACAAAATACTAGCAAACAGAATCCAACAGCACATTAAAAGGATCATACACCATGATCAAGTGGGGTTTATTCCAGGAATGCAATGATTCTTCAATATATGCAAATCTATCAATGTGATAAACCATATTAACAAACTGAAGGAGAAAAAACATATGATCATCTCAATAGATACAGAGAAAGCTTTTGACAAAATTCAACACCCATTTATGATAAAAACCCTCCAGAAAGTAGGCATAGAGGGAACTTTCCTCAACATAATAAAGGCCATATATGACAAGCCTACAGCCAACATCCTCCTCAATGGTGAAAAACTGAAAGCATTTCTAATAAGATCAGAAACAAGACAAGGTTGCCCACTCTCACCACTCTTATTCAATATAGTTTTGGAAGTTTTAGCCACAGCAATCAGAGAAGAAAAGGAAATAAAAGGAATCCAAATCAGAAAAGAAGAAGTAAAGCTGTCACTGTTTGCAGATGACATGATACTATACATAGAGAATCCTAAAGATGCTACCAGAAAACTACTAGAGCTAATCAATGAATTTGGTAAAGTTGCAGGATACAAAATTAATGCACAGAAATCTCTTGCATTCTTATACACTAATGATGAAAAATCTGAAAGTGAAATCAAGCAAACACTTCCATTTACCATTGCAACAAAAAGAATAAAATATCTAGGAATAAACCTACCTAAGGAGACAAAAGACCTGTATGCAGAAAATTATAAGACACTGATGAAAGAAATTAAAGATGATACAAATAGATGGAGAGATATACCACGTTCTTGGACTGGAAGAATCACCATTGTGAAAATGACTCTACTACCCAAAGCAATCTACAGATTCAATGCAATCCCTATCAAACTACCACTGGCATTTTTCACAGAACTAGAACAAAAAATTTCACAATTTGTATGGAAACACAAAAGACCCCGAATAGCCAAAGCAATCTTGAGAACAAAAAACAGAGCTGGAGGAATCAGGCTCCCTGACTTCAGACTATACTACAAAGCTACAGTAATCAAGACAGTATGGTACTGGCACAAAAACAGAAAGATAGATCAATGGAACAGGATAGAAAGCCCAGAGATAAACCCACGCACATATGGTCACCTTATCTTTGATAAAGGAGGCAGGAATGTACAGTGGAGAAAGAACAGCCACTTCACTAAGTGGTGCTGGGAAAACTGGACAGGTACATATAAAAGTATGAGATTAGATCACTCCCTAACACCATACACAAAAATAAGCTCAAAATGGATTAAAGACCTAATGTAAGGACAGACACTATAAAACTCTTAGAGGAAAACATAGGCAGAACGCTCTATGACATAAATCACAGCAAGATCCTTTTTGACCCACCTCCTAGAGAAATGGAAATAAAAACAAAAATAAACAAATGGGACCTAATGAAACTTCAAAGCTTTTGCGCAGCAAAGGAAACCATAAACAAGACCAAAAGACAACACTCAGAATGGGAGAAAATATTTGCAAATGAAGCAACTGACAAAGAATTAATCTCCAAAATTTACAAGCAGCTCATGTAGCGCAATAAGAAAAAAACAAACAACCCAATCCAAAAATGGGCAGAAGACCAAAATAGACATTTCTCCAAAGAAGATATACAGACTGCCAACAAACACATGAAAGAATGCTCAACGTCATTAATCATTAGATAAATGCAAATCAAAACTACAATGAGATATCATCTCACACCAGTCAGAATGGCCATCATCAAAAAATCTAGAAACAATAAATGCTGGAGAGGGTGTGGAGAAAAGGGAACACTCCTGCACTGCTGGTGGGAATGTGAATTGGTACAGCCACTATGGAGAACAGTATGGAGGTTCCTTAAAAAAGTACAAATAGAACTACCATATGGTACAGCAATCCCACTACTGGGCATATACCCTGAGAAAAACATAATTCAAAAAGAGTCATGTACCAAAGTGTTCATTGCAGCTCTATTTACGATAGCCCGGAGATGGAGACAACCTAAGTGCCCATCATCGGATGAATGGATAAAGAAGATGTGGCACATATATACAATGGAATATTACTCAGCCATAAAAAGAAATGAAATTGAGCTATTTGTAATGAGGTGGATAGACCTAGAGTCTGTCATACAGAGTGAAGTAAGTCAGAAAGAGGAAGACAAATACCGTATGCTAACACATATATATGGATTTTAAGGGAAAAAAATGTCATGAAGAACCTAGGAGTAGGACAGGAATAAATACACAGACCTACTGGAGAGAGGACTTGGGGATATGGGGAGGGGGAGGGGTGAGCTGTGACGAAGCGAGAGAGAGTCATGCACATATATACACCAAACGTAAGGTGGATAGCTAGTGGGAAGCAGCCGCATAGCACAGGGATACCAGCTCGGTGCTTTTTGACCGTCTGGAGGGGTGGGATAGGGAGGGTGGGAGGGAGGGAGACGCAAGAGGGAAGAGATATGGGAACGTATGTATACGTATAGCTGATTCACTTTGTTGTAAAGCAGAAACTAACACACCATTGTAAAGCAATTATACCCCAATAAAGATGTTAAAAAAAAATCAACTATACTTCAATAAAAAAAGAAATGTTACCTTCTTTTCTATTTTTGGAAAAATTTGTAAAATATTAAATCTCTTATTTAAGTGTTTGGTAGAAATTACCTGTGATGTTGTCTAGTCATTGGCTTTCCTTTATAGGAAGTTTTTCTGATTACTAAGTCTCTTTACTTGTTAGAAGCCTACTCAGACTTTCTATTTTTTTCTGAGTCAGTTTTAGTAGCTTGTGTCTTTTTAGAAAATGTTCTATTCATCTAAATTATCTAATTTGCTGGTACACGCGTGTTCATAGCATTATTTCATAATTCTTTTTATTTTTGTAAGTTTGATAATGTATCCTCTTCCATTTCTGATTTTAGTAATTTGAGTCTTTTTTTTAAATAGATCTTTATTGTAGTATAATTGCTTCACAATACTGTGTTAGTTTCTGTTGCACAACAAAGCGAATCAGCCATATGCATATATATGTCCCCATATCCCCTCCCTCTTGAGCCTCCTCCCATCCTCCCTCTCCCACCCTCCTAGATCATCGCAAAGCATCGAGCAGATCTCGCTGTGCTATGCTGCTGCTTCCCACCAGCCAGCTATTTTACATTCAGTAGTGCATATATATCGATGCTACTCTCAATTCACCCCAGCTTCGCCCTCCCACTCCATGTCCTCAAGTCCGTTTTGTATGTCTACCTCTTTATTCCTGCCCTGCAACTAGGTTCATCAGTACCATTTTTTTTCTTTAGATTCCATATATATGCATTAGCATACAGTATTTGTTTTTTTTTTTGTTTGTTTTGTTTTGTTTTGCAGTACGTGGGCCTCTCACTGTTGTGGCCTCTCCCGTTGTGGAGCACAGGCTCCGGACATGCAGGTTCAGCAGCCATGGCTCACGGGCCCAGCCGCTCCGCGGCATGTGGGATGTTACCGGACCAGGGCATGAGCCCGTGTCCCCTGCATCGGCAGGCAGACTCTCAACCACTGTGCCACCAGGGAAGCCCCGGTATTTGTTTTTCTCTTTCTGACTTACTTCACTCTGTATGACAGTGAGTCTTTTTACTTTAACTAAAGTTTTGTCAATTTTGTTGATCTTCTCGAAGAACCAACTTTAGATTTTGTTGATTTTCTTTATTATTTTTCTTTTATCTATTCCATTTATTTCAGTTCTAATCATTATTATTTCTCCCTTATCCTTGCTTTGGGTTTAATTTGCTCTTCTTTTTCCAGAGTCTTAAATGGAATGTTAAATCATTGTTTGAGATTGTTTCTTTTCTTTTTTTTTTTCCATGTAGGCATTTATAGTTATAAATTCCCCCTTAAGAACTGCTTTAGTTGCATCTCATAAGTTTTAATAGGTTGTATTTTCATTCATCCTAAAATTTTCTAATTTTTCTTTTGATTTCTTCTTTGACCCATTGGTTATTTAGTAGTGTACTGTTTAATTTTTTCATTATTTGTGAATATCCCAAATTTCTTTTTGTTATTAATTTTTAACCTCTCTCCACTGTGATCAGAGAAATACTTCTACAATTACAATCCCTTTAAATTTATTGAGGATTGTTTTATAGCCTAGCATATAGTCTATCCTGAGCATATACTCAGAGAAATGTGTATTTTGCTGTTGTTGGGTGGAATATTCTAAATATGTCTGTTAGATCTATTTTGCATATAATGTTCAAGTTTTCCATCTCCTTCTTTGATACTCTACTTAGATGTTCTATCCATTATGGGGGGGGGTATTGAACTCTTCAACTATTTTTGTCAAATTGTCTATTTTTCCTTTCAATTCTGTTTGCTTTGCTTCATGTATTTCAGAGCTTTGATGCTACGGGCACATATGTTTATAATTATTATAACATTCTGATGGTTTGACACTTTTATTATAAAATGCCCTCTTTATCTCTAGTACCATTTTCTTTTCATTTTAAAGTCTATTGTATTTGATACTATTATAGTTATTCCAGCTTTCCTTGGTTGCTGTTTGTATGATATAACTTTTTCCACACTTTTACCTTCAGTCTAATTTGTATCTTTGAATCTAAAGTGTTTCTCCTGTAGACAGTATATAGTTGGATCATGTTTGTTATCCAGTTTGACAATTTCTGCCTTGTGAATGGATTATTTAACCCATTTGCATTTAATATTATTATTGATATAACTGGATTTATGTCTGCCATTTAAATTTTTGTTTTCTATTGTCTAATGTCTTTTCTGTGTCTGTTCCCCCTACTGCTCTATTTTGAATTAAGGGAATATTTTCTAGAGTAATATTTTAATTACTTTTTCACTATTTTTAAACTTATTTTGTTAGTGATTGCTCTAGGGCTTACTATATACATATCATGAAAATCTATTGATACTTCAGATTTATACAAACTTAATTACAATATGATATAGAAACATTAACTTCTATGCAATGATATTCTCTCATTCCCCTTTCCCACTATCATTGTTATACATGATACACGTATATATGTTACTAAACCACCAATAGTACTAGCTTGTATATTTGTATGTGTATTAAACAGGCTGAGAAAAGAATGAGAACAAGTTTATATTTACAGAGTTTGTTACAGTAACCTTACTGTTTACTGTTTTTGGTTCTCTAGGTATGTTCCAAGGATTCCAGTTACCATCGGAGTCATTTCCTTAGCTCAACACAGCTTTGCTCCCATCTACCTTTTTGCTGCTGTTATTGACAGATATATTACATTTCTATATGTTCTGGCCCCACAGTACAATTATATATATATAGTATTTTATACAACTGTGTTTTAAATCAGTTAAGAAAAGAAATAAGAACATTCATTTATACTATCTTTTATAGCTAAAATGATTTTATTAATTGAATAAAGTAAGTTTAAAATAAATTAAATGTTATAGACTGAATGACTGTGTGGCTCCCCCACCCACCCCCAATTCCTAATTCATACGCTGAAGCCCTAAAGCCCAATGTGATAGTATTAGAAGGTGAGGCCTTTGGGAGGTGATTAGGTTTAGATGAAGTCATTAGGATGAGGCTCCCATGAGGTTTGAGTTCTTATAAGAAGAGGAAGAGACACCAGAGATTCCTCTCTCTGCCGCACACAAAGAAGTGGTCATGTGAGTATATAGCAGAGATGGTATCTGCCTGTAAGCCAGGACAAGAGGCCTCAGAATGTAACCTGCCCTGCCAACATCTAGATTGTGGACTTCCCAGACTCCAGAGCTGTGAGAAAGAACATTTATATTGTTTAAGTCACCCAGTTTATGGCATTTTGCTATGTCAGCCTGAGGTAAGCCATTAAGTTAACAATTAAATTCAAGTAGGAGTAGTTTCTGAAGCCATCTCTAAGATTTGTTCTGACCTCAGGAGGGCTCTTCTTAGCTCTCTCTTTCAATGACTCCCTGGTGAACTGGCTGGACTATGGTTCTGCCTGTTGTTTTTAATTATAGAAGCTTTTTTTTTGCATGTGCCCTTAATTTAGTAAGTGTTAGTTTCTTTAAGATATATAAATCAATTGAGAAAAAATTTTAAAAACCCATTAGAACTAAATGGGCAAAAAGATATGAACAGATGGATTTAAAAAGGAAATACGAATGGTTTTTAAACGTATGAAAAGATTGTCAACCTCATTTATAATTAAAAATACAAATGAGAGCTATGCAAAAATTATATTTTCACGTGAAAGATTGGCAAAGATTAAAAAAAAATGATAACATAGTCCCAACGTTGCTGATGGGAATATACATTGTTACAATAATCTCCAAACAGTGCTTCACAATACCTATCAAAATGATAAAAGCCCATTTTTTTAACCACGAAGTTCACTTCTAAGGATTTATCCTAGAGCTATACTGGCATATGTGAAAGATGACATGTGTACTCAGTCATTGCTGCATTGCTTGTAATAGCAAAAAGCTGAAAATCTCTTAATAGGGGTTGTTGAAATAAATCGTGGTATATCAGTTTGTGGTAGATTGCACCAGCAGCTCCATTTCTTCAGCCCATCCTCTATACAAGCCCCTGGCATTTTACTTTGCGGCACTCGCTCACTGTGCACCTGAGGGGTCGAATTCCTTATTCCTTGGCTTTAGCATTTGATTTGCTTTGGCTGACAGAGTGGTGACAGATGTGATGCCAGCTGTATCTTAAAAGGGACTTATATGGATTAAGCTTGTTTGCTCTCATGCTTCTACTGCCTTGGCTATTCCACTGGTCTTGGGAGGAAGGTAAGAGCCATTTGGAGCAGAACTGTCTTCGGATAAGGTGTTTCAGTCAAGCCCAACCTAGAGTAGAGCCCACCAATCAAATCAATTTGCAGAAGCGTGAGCCAGCCCGGATTAGCAGAGGTTGCCAACCAAGCCCAACCCAAATGACCCAATCCTCAGCCAACCTACAGATGCATAAGCTATGCTTATAAAGAATTGTTTTAAGCCACTGAGTTTGGAGATGGTTAATTACACAGCAATAGGTAACTAATAAACAAGTCTAGTGAACGCCATCTGCCCATTATTACCCTAAGAATGAAGAATATCTGAGTCTCATTGTTCAATTAAACATAGTGCAGAACAATGTGCAGTGTTCAATTATTTGTGAAAAGGAATTTGCATACACGTGCATAAGATCTAACTGGAAAGATACACACAGAAACCTGAAAAAAGTCGGTTGTCTGTGGAGAGGTTAACTGGATAGCTGAGGGATAGGACTGGAAGGAGATTTCCCCTTGTATTACCTTCCTGCCACTTTTGAATTTTCAACCGTTTAAATGCATTATATATTTCAAAAAAGAAATTAATTTTAAAAACTGAGGCTACTCATAGAGCACCAAATTCTTCTAGCATCTAATAAAGCAGAAAAAATTCTAAAATCTGTTAAATTTTTCTTCCCTTGCCCAGTGCCAATTTTGCTTCGATAATTGTAGGATTCTTTACTATTTCCTTAAATCAGGAGTTTCAATGATGTTGGCCTAGGTGTAGAACTCTATTATTATTTCTTCATAGCTAGAATATATATGTAAAGAACTCTTAAAACTCAATTGTAAGAAGATAAATGGCTCAATAAAAATGGACAAATGAATTGATCAGACACTTCATGAAAGAAGATACACAGGTAGCAAATATACACATTAAAAGGTGCTCAACATCATTGCAACAGCTAAAAGCAAAATTAGATACCACTACACGTTTTAGAATATCTAAAGTTAAAAAAATCTAATGATATCAAGTGTTGGAAGGATGTGGAGCAACTGGAACTCTTCTTCACTGAGGGGAGGATTGTAAAATGGTATAACTACTTTGGAAACTAGTTTGGCATTCCTGAAAAAGTTAAAAATGAATCTACCATATGACCTATCCATTCCACCTCCTGATATTTACCCAAGAGTAATGAAAGCATATGCCCAAAGACTTGAATGTGAATGTTTATCAGAGCTTCATATGTGATAGCCCCAAACTGGGAAAAGTCCAAATGTCCATCAATAGGTAAAGGGATAAACAAATTGTCCTATGTCTGTATCATAGCATACTACTTAGTAAAGAAATGAAAATCAATTATTGATACTCATAACAACATGTATAAATCCCAAATTAATTATGCTGAGTGAAAAGAAGCCAGATAAAAAAGAGCACATACTGTATGACTCCATTTATATATAATTCTAGAAAATTCAAACTATAGTGACAGAAATCAAATTAATGGTTGCCTGGGCATGGGTTGGGGTGAGGGTGACATGTGGATAGAGAGATTATAAAAGGTCATGAGAAAACTTTTGAGGGTTATATGTCAATTTTCTTGAATGATGGTTTCAAGAAAGTATGTATGTGTCAAAACTTATCAGTTTGTTCACTTTAATTATATACAAAAGAAAACTGAAAAAGAAACCAAATATTAGGATTTGTAAAGCTGAGTAGTAGACACAAGCTTTTGTTATACAATCCTCTGTTATGTGTTTTCTATATTTAATAACAGAATATTTTAATTCAATTAAAAAAGAAAACTAGATTTCCCACACTTGAGTTAATTGATTTAATAAACTGATGGAAACAATAAGTTTCCATGAAAACAAGGCTTTCATCTGTTCAATTCACCATTGCATCCTCACTTCTCAGGACAGTGCCTAGAAGCACTTATGCCCTCCAAAGTTATTTAATCTAACAAATAATGAATAAACTCAATTTATTCATAACTATTGATTATTTTCTTATTTTAAGGAAGATTTCCAATTCCTTAGATAAGTTTCGAAGTTATGAAACAATTTTAATGATTGCCTGTACTGTGGGGAGTGCCAAGAGAGTAAGAAACCTTCAGTATATATATAATTGCTTGTATTCAGGCAGCTTGCAACACCAAAGCCCTACTACTTGTTGATGGGTGGCACCCTGATTATTGAACACTTACTGGTCAGTGGCTATGCCATACTAGTGGTAAACTATTTTGAATATCACGTCTTTGCAAATGTCATCACACCAATATTTTGTGGGTTCAAGTACCTCCTGACGTCACACATTCCTCCAGCAGGCTTTTGTTCAAGTTCCATAGTAGGTATCCTCTGACATGCCCTTTGCACCCAACTCCTTTATTCTACCATTTTAGATGAATTAAAATATTTTGTTATTAAATATAGAAAACACATACTCAACACCCACCCACTGTTCAGGCCATATGATTTGATGCTGGCTTGATTTTGTCTCTCTAGTTAAACTCTTTAACTTCATTCTTTTTTTTCACTGCCAAGGTAATGTGATAAAATTCTATTCCAAAATACACAATATTTTCAGCGTTCTTTTCCTGGACTTTTATATGGGGAGCTAAACCAAATCTGATAAATATTCACTTATTGGCTTTGAATATTTCAAGCAGTGCTAGCAGGCAACTTATTGACCTATGTGCTTTAGCTCACTGGATGAGACTTGTAAGATAGATTAGAGACACCTGGGTCATATATCTGAGCTTTGGCCCAAGTCTATCTGCTGAACCTCTGCCATGGACATGCAATAGATTGCCTGTCAGTGTGCCAGGATTAGAAAATTTTTAAGGAAAATTTCTGGCTTTGGCGGTGGCTCTGTTTGGAAGACAAAGTGAATTCCATACAAAAAAGCCACATTAGTGAACATTTATTGAACTGTATTAAATTTAATTGAAATTAATTAAATTTGGATGGTAGCTACAATTGCAACTGTTCCCATTGCTTGGCTGAATTCCAGTTTTGGTTTAGAACCCAGTTTGGGCAAGGACTAGAGAAATGGAAAATCTTCAATGTCAACTTCAAAGTTGAATTAATTTACATTAGAAAAAGAGTATTAGGTAACACTGCTGATTTAAATATTTATCACAATTTCTTTTGAAAAGACAATAATTTCAACCAAATAAGCCAGGTCTTCTTCAAGCAAATAAATTCACTGTTCCATCCTTTACTCTAGGTATTTTTCAGCTTCCTCACAGTCAAATTTGACTCTTCAATCTAGGGTTATTAGGATTTCTCTTGGGCATCATTTAAAATAGAGAAACTATTATGTTACATGTTTTAGAATTATAAATGCCTGTATTCTCGCCTCCATATTGAATAAATCACCAAGATTTATAGATTCTACCTCTCAAGTATCTATACAGGCTACTTTCAAACTTTTTAAAACAAGTATTTTATAAAGCCCCTTTATATAAAGCATACCTTCACACAAATTTTAAAATATATAGTATACTAACTATAATATAAGAGAGAAATAAGAAGAGCATAATTAAACGTTAACTAACATGTAGTATAACATATAAATAACTATACTAGAAGATCTAATGAAGTGGTAATTTACTTCCATCTACCTATAAACAGGCTAGGATTTAAGAGAAATTAGACTAAGATTCAAATGAATAGTGAAAAGATAATAGTTTGTCTTTACATTCGACATTTGAAATAAGAACTACTGTAAATGCAATAAATGCAAACGCACATTGATACAGGTGGGTTGTGTTAGCGTCTCGCACAGCATGCGTGGCATCGCTGTCAGAGATAAAATTTTGGTAGAGTCCCAAACAAAACAATATTTTTTCTCCAATGAACATGGTAGCTGCATTCCTGGAAAATTCAGTGTATATTAAAACCATTTTATAACTATTTGCAATTTAAGTGTAGAATGGAGTTGTTTCTAGGCTGAGATGATTATAATCAGGTTTTTCACCTACAAGAATGCCTAGATGGATACGTGAGAGTCACGTGGGAAGAAGCATAATTTTTCATTGTACGATACTGTCTCTCTAATTGCAGGATAGCTAACATTCCTGTCCTCTACACACTAAAGGGCAGTAGCTCTCCCCACTTGATTGTGGCAATCAGAAAATGCCTCCACAAATATCCAAAATGCCCACTAGGGGCAGTGTCACCCTGTTGAGAACCACTGGTCTATATAATCTGTTCCTGCCTTGTCAATCTTTTAACACTGCTTTAGTTTAGTTCTTCAACATGCATCACTTGGATCTCCCAATTTCTCTCCCTGCCCTCAGTCTCTCTGCCTATAACTTACTCTTCAAACAGATTGCAGAGGTGATCTTTGTAAAATACACATCTGATCACGTCGTTCCCCTGCTAAATTATCTTCGCAGGTTCCCCAGCTCTATAGGATGAAATCAAACTTCTTCCAATAGAGGGCAGTAATCTGATCCCACCGTGTTTCAAATCTGGCCTTGTACCACTCTCTCCAATGCGTGCTGGGCTCTTCCCCACGTAGTCTCTAGAACTGAACAAGTTCTCTAAGTCTTTTCACCAACTTGTCAACCTTTTGTCTAGCAAGTTCCTACTAATACTTCAAAATGCAATTCAGGCATTACTTCCCCCATGAAGTCTTCTCCAGTCTCCCCACTCCACCACGACCCTTGCAGTCACCATATGTTTTGTAACTGTTAGGTAATCTGCCTTCACCACTAGACTGTGAGTTATCTGAAGGCAGGGATTTTTATCCTATTTACCTCTGTACCCCAAGAACATCAAATAGGTGGAGGGCATACAGTAACAACTTAAAAAGTTAAATACACTTAAAGTTGAATAATCCTGTAATGTTCACTATTTGGAAAGTTCTGCAGATTGCTATATAATTGTTCTGTTTACATTTCAAGGGTTTCTCATCCTTGAAGAATCACAAATTTACATCCAGTTTAATCTTTCCAATTTTACAGCCTTTTAGCTTGTTCTTTCTTTAGTATTTATTTAATTTCTGATAAATCCTGAAATGTCTTTGCTATATTTTTTCTTTTACTAGCTCCAACCCCCATGGTACTGACTCATGAAACAAATATGTCCTTTCCAACCCATTCCCTAGTTAATATTTTACTTAGTTTATATATCTCAGACAAGAAGCTTGTTTCTTTCACAAATAATTTGAAATCTGCACATGAGAAGAGTTTTCTTTCTAATCATTAACAATTAAAATATATATTTTTCCCCCAGGGCTTCCCTGGTGGCGCAGTGGTTGAGAGTCCGCCTGCCGATGCAGGGGACGCGGGTTCGTGCCCCGGTCCGGGAGGATCCCACATGCCGCGGAGCGGCTGGGCTCGTGAGCCATGGCCGCTGAGCCTGCGCGTCCGGAGCCTGTGCTCCGCAACGGGAGAGGCCACAGCAGTGAGAGGCCTGCGTACCTCAAAAAAAAAAAAAAAAAAAAAAAAAAAAAATATATATATATATATATATATATATTCCCCCCCCCCAAATTGACTGTCAAGTTGATTGTTCTGGTTTTAAGTGTTGGTTCATGGTTTTACGACATGTGGGTTTGACATTCACCAATGTTTGATTTTGTTTTAGAAATTTTTTAGACTTGAGAGTGTTCACCTTTATCAACTCCTTTGCTCATTTAAGGCAGAGACCAAAATTAACTAGTCTTAAATAACCTTGATGTTTGTCCATGCTGCACCACATGGTTTCTCTCTTCCAGTTACTATGAGGGTAGCCATAATCGCCCATCATTTAAAAAACTACATTATTCCTTGCCTTCCCAGGATTTAGCAGCAATATCTCAAAAATTTACTAATGACTTTCCTTTGGGTCATTAGAAGAAAAACGGTTCCTGCAGAAACAATGTGCTAAATAAATAATAGTGCAGAGACGTTTTCCTGGAGGCTACAAAATGACCTATGAAATACACTAGATTGGTTCTTCTCCATTAGGACATTCAGATCCTTCTTTTATTTTATTTTGGAATGGAAGAATAAATGGGGGAAAATGTGCTCTGAAATCCTCTGTTCTGCTTTAGAGCATGTAAATAGCATCATGCACAAAAAAATTTTCAAGCTGTCAGGAGTAAAGCAAGTATGATAATTCCGGATAATTAGATGCTGAAGACAATCAAAATAGAACTGATCCTAGTAAGCTTTTCTCACTTGAAGGAAACTTCTTTAAAAAGTAGTTACTGATCTTAATGTCTTTCAATAGGGCAGTTAAAAAATGTGGTAAAACAATCCACAGAACAGAATATTTTGCAGTCTATAAAATAAAGAAGAAAGCGTACCTATATGTATGGACACAGAATGATATATGGTTAGTTCAAAACTAAAACAATCATGAATAATACATATACTATGATCCCATTCATATAAAAAAAAGCAAAAACAGAAGTAAAATATATACAAAGAGAGAGATTGGAAAGATACACACACTAAACTGCATTCAATGTTCTGCATTGAAAGCTCTTGTTCCTGTGTTTCTTCCACCAGGTTATGAACTCCTTTGTCACCAGACCAAATACAGGATGCCAGGTTAAGTTAGAATTTCAGGTAAAGAACAAAATTTTTTAGTGTAAGTACATCCCAAATACTGCGTGGCACATAGTCATACTAAAAAATCATTCATCGTGTATCTGAAATTCAAGTTTAGCTGAGTGTTCTGTATTTTTATTTGCTAAATCTGGCAATTCTACTTGAAGGAGACCTTACACTATTCATCCTTGGATTCCTATCCCTAACACAGTTACAGGGATATGGTGGGTGCACAATAAATGGCGAGAGGGCGAGTAATTAAGAGCACAATAATAACAGGCAATTTTGCCTGTTATCTCAGTTCTCATGGAAATGCCATAACGTTTTATTAGTGGCCCTATTTTACAGATTAAGAAACGGAGGTAAACAGAAACCACACAATGAGTAAGTGGCGGAGCTAAAAATGACCCCAAATTTCTGAGTCCTGATTCAGCAGCCATAAGCAACTGCTAGCTGCAGGCAAGTAGAGGAAGATCAGGAGGAAGAGAACCAGGGGAGAGGCTTCGGGTCTGCCTAAGTGATACAGACTAGGACTTTGCACAAACTCCTCAATTTTACCCAGAGGCAGAATGTGAGCTATTTAAGAAAAGCAGACAAATCCGGGCCTGGTCCCTACCTCCACCACACATTAGAACAAGTTATATAACTGATTCCTGCCTCAGTTTTTCTCCTCTTTAAAACTGCAGCGAGAGAACCTACCTGAGTACTGATGGGAAGAACAAAAGAGATAACTTCTGTAAAGTGATAAGCACAGGGCTTGGCAAGTAAAAGACACTGTCAATGCTAGCTATCCTCAGTTCAGAGCCGCAGTTGTTTCATTTGTGAAACAGAATAACAACACGAATAACAAGACAATAGTACTAATGGTATCTATATTGCCGAGCTGACTCTAAGATCGGATGAGAATGTTATCTTTCTAAATCCTAAAGTGCTTCTCACTCTCCTTAACAGAACAGAACCAGAATTAATATCATGCCAGAGCATTATGACAGTTTTTTCCCCATGAGTAGTTAATTTTGTTTAAAAATTATCCTACAGTAAAACTGATTCTTTTCGGTGTACAAAGTTCTATGAATTTTGACACATGTATAGATTTATGTAACCACCACCACCATCGGGATACAGAACATCGCTACAGCTTTTCAGATTCTTTTGTCAAAGTGTTTCACATTCGTGTTAAAAAACACTTTTAAAAACAAGAAAAAGAGATTTAGATAAACGTGCTGAAGATACAAGTGAACAAAACTGGCTTTTTGCACAAATTGTTGCATTCTCCAACCCCTCCAGGTCTTGTCTGGGTCATTTTGGCTATTGGCTCTGCAGACTATCTCTTCCCACAAAAGTAATAAGGAATCAACTTCAGAGTTGGGGCCTTTTTTCACAGTAAAGGCACACGTCACAGGCACAAACTTCGGCATTCTTTATTCGATCCTTTTCATATTACCAGATCTTAATTTCCCCAACTGTTTTCTCTAATTGCCATTTTCTTTCTAAAATGAACAAGCCTTGAATAACCAGCCACCTTCTCATCCTTTCAGGGAAATTATTTGATGGGGAGAAAGGAGATACAGAGTCATTGAGAGAACAAGGATTGAGCCTGCAGGACCCCAAACCTCTCCGATGTAACAAATCCCCCCTATACTCAGTCATTCAGAGTCTCCTTTCCCGACTTCAGCCTCTCGGTTCCCTGCCTACCTGGCGCCTCCTGGGGCGTTAGATATTGGTACCAAACTTCTGCTCTCCCCAGGCGGCCTCCCTCCCACTCCCACCCCGTGAGCTCTCCCATCTTAAGTGACTTGCACTGACACATCGCTGCCACATCTGGTGAGCGGGGCGGGTCCGCTTTCCGGGTGACTCACGTCCTCTCTGTATGCCTTTTGTTTCTAGGACGCTTTGGCGGCCGTTTTCTTCCTTCTGCTTTTAATTTGGGGAAGGGAAAAGCTCATGAATCAAAAGTGAATCTCTTCTCCACCAATCTTTCCCCCCCCTTCTTAAAGTTAGCTCTCTCCCTTCACAAGTTCCGTAACTTATCCGGAGAAGTGCGGGGGCGGGACAGGTAGGGACGCGTTAATTACACCTAAATCTGAAGTTGGCGGTCTAACGTTATCACTTTGGTGGGAAGACTCGCGAAACTCCCTTGCAGGCTGCTGGGCGTTTTACCGCTGCCGCTGTGCATTTTCAGCTCCCTTCTTTACGCTGCTGCTTCGCGTTGCTCTGTGACGCCTAAATCTACCCGGTTACTGCCATAAGTGCCCGAATCAGGACGAATTCCACGAGATTCACCAGCGGTTTTGTTCCTGTCCAAGGTAAGTCCAGTATGCAAAACGAGGAACCACCATGGAATGTCGGGGAAGGGGGAGAAGAAGGGATTCCCTCACCTTTTCTGGCGCATTCCTCGTCAGTTTCCACCAGGGGGAGGTGCGCGGCGCAGACTCCCCCCTCGCCTCCTTTATTCAATCCCCCCACTGAGGTCCGCCGAGGCTGGCCGCGCGGCCGGAGCAGCCACTCCGGCAGGCCTGCCCTCCCCCGCCCCCCGGATTGGTTTTTCCCAGCTGCGGAGGTTGGGCCTGGGGCTGGGGTGCGAGGAGAGTCGGCGCGCAGCTCGGACCCGAGAAGTCCCCGCGACTCCGGTGGGACTGGGAGTTGTCTCGGGAGGCGGCGGGCGGGCGGGCGCGCGGAGGTGAGCGGTGGGGAGGTGGCGGAGAAGGCAGCTCCGGGGCCCCTCCCCGCCCTCTGGCAGGAGAGGAGCGCAGGTCCGGGTTCCGCCGTCGCTTTGTTCGAGGCCTCTCCCCTCCCTTTAGGAGATGACTGGAATGCCCTCGGATCCGAGGGGCTGGAGGGGGCGCGGGCTTGGGGGCGCCAGCTATACGCTCCTCCACTTAATCCGAGAGGGTTCTGAGAGATGAAAATACTCTTGTAGCATGAAACTTCCCTCTCATCCTCACCTGGGCCGGGAGGAGAAGTCCGGGCGGGGGGCGGAGACCCCGGAAGGCAGGTAGTCTGCGGAGACGGTGGGGGGAAGGACCTGGGAGAGTGAGAAGTTTGGCCGGGAGCCGCTGGGGATTAAGCGAGAAGTTCGATGCGGGGGAGCGGGGGAGCGGGGGTGGGGGGTGGGGGACAGGACGAGTGGGATCGGGAAAGGAGGAGGGCGGGAGCTGCAAGGGTATATATAGTAGGGGCCGCAGCAGACGACAGACTTTGCGCTCCGGCATCTCGGGTCGCGCGCCCCTCTCCCGGGGTACGGATCTGCGTGGCGCGCTGGGGGAGGCGAGGCTCGGACGGGCTTAAAGGAGGGAGGTCTCGGGTACCGAGTGGGGACGACTTGGCTGGCAGAGGCCGGTTCCTGCACTCGGGGAGCTGCGGGCGCCGCTGCCCCTCACGCTTCTCTCCCGCTGTCCCAGGTCGCGCCGCAGATCCTGCGCGAGGCGCCAACAAAAGAGGCGAGGAGGTGCCACCCGGGGGCGGCTGCTGGAAGAGGCGCGGAGGAAGAGCGCGGCGCTGAGCGTCCCGACCCGCCGTGCGTACTTTCTGGAGGGAAGGGGCGGGGGACTCGGCCCCGGGAGGGGGACGCCCGGCGGCGAGGGGGTTAGCCAAGTTCCTGCGGCAGCGGCGGCGGCAGCGGCCCTCCTCAGCTTCCACAAGACGAAAGTTTTCTCCAGACGCTTTCGTCCGGCCCGCGCCCTCCGGGCCCAACCTCCCGAACCTTCGGAGCGGGCAGCGTCCCAGCTCAGCTCCGGGGAGACCCGAGCCGCGATGCCTGGGGGGTGCTCCCGGGGCCCCGCCGCCGGGGACGGGAGGCTGCGGCTGGCACGGCTGGCGCTGGTCCTCCTGGGCTGGGTCTCGTCGTCCTCCCTCCCCTCCTCTGCGTCCTCGTCCACCTCCTCGGCGTTCCCGGTCTCCGCGGCATCCGCCCAGCCCCAGCTGTCGGGCCGATGCCCCCCGGCGTGCGAGTGCTCCGAGGCGGCGCGCACCGTCAAGTGCGTTAACCGCAACCTGACCGAGGTGCCCGCGGACCTGCCCCCCTACGTGCGCAACCTCTTCCTCACCGGCAATCAGCTGGCAGTGCTCCCCGCCGGGGCCTTCGCCCGCCGGCCGCCGCTGGCCGAGCTGGCCGCGCTCAACCTCAGCGGCAGCCACCTGGAGGAGGTGCGCGCCGGCGCCTTCGCGCATCTGCCCAGCCTGCGCCAGCTCGACCTCAGCCACAACCCGCTGGCCGACCTCAGCCCCTTCGCCTTCTCGGGCGGCAACGCCAGCGTCGCGGCCCCCAGCCCCCTGGTGGAACTGATCCTGAACCGCATCGTGCCCCCTGCCGCCGAGCGGCAGAACCGGAGCTTTGAGGGTGCGGTGGCAGCGGCCCTGCGAGCAGGCCACGCGCTGCGCGGGCTCCGCCGCCTGGAGCTGGTCAGCAACCGCCTCCTCTACCTGCCCCGCGACGTCCTGGCCCAGCTGCCCGGCCTCAGGCACCTGGACCTGCGCAACAACTCGCTGGTGAGCCTGACCTATGTGTCCTTCCGCAACCTGACACACCTCGAAAGCCTCCACCTGGAGAACAACGCCCTCAAGGTCCTGCACAACGGCACCCTGGCAGAGCTGCAAAGCCTGCCTCACGTCAGGGTCTTCCTGGACGACAATCCCTGGGTCTGTGACTGCCACATGGCGGACATGGTGGCCTGGCTCAAGGAGACAGAGGTAGTGCAGGGCAAAGCCAGGCTCACCTGTGCATTCCCGGAAAAAATGAGGAATCGGGTCCTCTTGGAACTCAACAGCTCCGACCTGGACTGTGACCCTATCCTTCCTCCATCCCTGCAGACGTCTTATGTCTTCCTGGGTATTGTTTTAGCCCTGATAGGCGCCATTTTCCTACTGGTTTTGTATTTGAACCGCAAAGGGATAAAAAAGTGGATGCATAACATCAGAGATGCCTGCAGGGATCACATGGAAGGGTATCATTACAGATATGAAATCAATGCGGACCCCAGGTTAACAAACCTCAGTTCTAATTCGGATGTCTGAGAACCGCGCGAGGACAGAACAAGGACAGCTATGCATGAGATGTAGACTTCAGCTTTTGTCCTGTCCTAGGCTTGCTGCACCACCACCCTCCACTGTAGCTGCCACTGACCTTGACTGAAAGCAGTGAAGGGAGTTTGCTCCCTTATGTAAAGTTTCTTGGTGTGTTCTGCTACTGTAAGACAATGGACAACTGTGCTTAGTGTTTTATCCTCTTCCTTTTCTGGGAAATCAACACGTCTGGAGGGATGTTTTCAAGTTTCAGCATGAACATGGCCTCCTGGCTGGCTGTTTCTCTTAGTACAGCTCAAGGTTATCAAGTGTACTCCCACAGATAGCATTCAACAAAAGCTGCCTCAACTTTTTTGAGAAAAAGACGTATTTCATAAATATCAGTTTTATTCTCATGTACCAAAATTGTGGAGAGAATGATTGCATTCCATAAACTGCCCGCAGACCTTAGCAAGCTCTTCAAAGTAACTCCATAGCACACAGGAGCGCCTGCATCTGAGAGCATGCTTACATTTTCCTGTTCTGCATATTACAAAAAATAACTTGCAACTTCAGATAACTTCTTTGACAAGTTACTTTTCTGATTGCAGTTTATATGAAACTGTGCTGACGTTTTTTTATAAACTGCATCGAGATCCAGCAAACTAAATTGTTCCAAAAAAATTAAATAAAGATTCTTAAAAGAATTACAGTTGTGTTCAAGTTTACTATTTGAAAAAAAGATTAGGGGCAGTGATATTAAATGGTCTTGGTTCTGATGATAATTAAGGTATTCGTTATTATAGCTGAGAATGAAACGGGAGCAGTGTCTTATACAGACAGACTTTGGAGATAGTTTTGAGATGGTGGATCCTTTCAGGGTTTACATAGAGAATTTGAATATTCATGTGAAAGTTAATGCTATTCATTAAACTATTTTGTAAAAGCATTATAAAGTTCGTAAGAGGGAAGAGTTCGGTATGATAAGCAGTTCACAGTGTGGGGCTTTTTCTAGACTAAGTTGTTAGGACAGAACAAAATTATTTACATAATAAAACTCTCCATGTGAAATTGTTCTGTGGATTTTTAGAGCAGAGTATGAAACAAATATAATGCAAATAAATGTATGAAAATGAAGTGTCTTAAGACATAGAATATTCTAAAATAAAAGATTTAAAAGAGTAACTTTAAAAAGTTATAAGGTCATAATGTAAATTGGAACTTAGATTTTCCTGAGAATATATTTTTTTAAATGCTTAAAATGGTACCTATAGGGTTGACAGTTTGATTATCAGAGACTGCTAATGTGTTTAAAAAATAATTGTTATGGTAGGATATGAATTTGAGGAAATAACCAGAGATAACTGTCTATGTTTACAAATGAGTGTCTCAACTAATCGTAGGTTCTTATGTTCAGTTCAGCACTTAAGAATTTGGGGACATTTTGACTTTAGCTAAACTCTATGTTAGTATATACACCTTTGTGAAGAATAAATCACACTTAGGTGTAAATAAAAGCAATTGATTAATCAAGTGATATTGTCAATAATAGACAAGATTTTTTTTCAGAGTTTATTATTTGCCAAGTAAGTTTAAAAGTAAATTCCATTAGTCTCTAAACTCTTATATAAAGTGACTTTTAATTTAGCCATTACTGCTTAATTTAAAGTGTAGGTAAACTTGTGCCAGTAAGTCTTAGGGCCCTTCTTTCCCTTTAAAATGATCATGTTCTGGTGGGCTTCCCTGGTGGCGCAGTGGTTGAGAGTCCGCCTGCCGAGGCAGGCGACAGGGGTTCGTGCCCCGGTCTGGGAAAATACCACATGCCGCGAAGCGGCTGGGCCCGTGAGCCATGGCCACTGAGCCTGCGCGTCCGGAGCCTGTGCTCCACAACGGGAGAGGCCACAACAGTGAGAGGCCCACGTCCAGAAAAAAAAAAAAAAAAGATCATGTTCGGGGGTGTTTTATATTTGAAATAAAATTTAGTTTTCCATACTTTTATAAATGAAATAGGATTAGACAGTACTTTAGTTCTAGAAATCTTTTTTACAATAGAAGCATAGAAAGCTTTTTCCTCTTTGAGTTAAATTCAGAAGTTTTCAAAATAGAGCTAAAAATATCTGAATCTGTTCCTTGTTTAGATTAGATTAGACAGACAGAATATGATGTTTTAATTTTAACTATATTAAGTTCCTTAAGGCTCATTTTATGAAACAGTATGCATTATTTTGGGGTTATACGTCAGATCCTACAATTCCTAAGAAAAGGTTAAATATATGGTACTTAATATTATTCCATTAAACATTTTAAGTGTTCACCAGGAATTCATAAACTGGCTGGCTGCCATTATTTCCTAAGGGTGATGCCAAAACACAGCCAAAAAATAGTGAAAACATCTAATAAATAAAAGCACACCATCTTAGGAATACACTGCCGATGGGCTTTCATTGCTAAGTCTGCTGATATTGTAGGAAACAACAAATTGTAAAATTTATAGAGCCTCCGTTCAGAAGAATGATTTCTCCTTCATCATGTGATAATCTAACAGTTAAAAACTGAGCTCTATCTAACATCCAGGAAAGCGCTCGATTTGTCAGTCTAGCTTTTCTCATCAACTCACTGAAGCAGAATCTGTGATACAGTGAAGCCGAGTTTTTGCCCATTAGGTGATGGCGTTTTTGAAGTTTATGATTTTCTGCTTCTTTTTCACCCCCTTGCTTCTTCCTTTGTATAAACTTCCCAATTTTATATCATATCACTGCTTGCTCTTCCCCAGTACATGGCAATAGACATTCTTAAGGTAAAAAATATTACTGCTTGAAAACATTTGTTATTGTGTAGTCATAATACTCGAAGTCTATAAGCTTATAAGGCAGTCTGAGTTCCTTGGCAGACAGGTGCTATATAAATCCAATAAGGATTATAGGCAAAAAGAAAATGAAAGTATCGCTTTAAGTGTACTTGTTTTAAACACTGTTCTTTAGTACCATTATGCATTATTGATCCTAGAAACCTACAAATAGTCCATTTTTCAAAATTATTTTGGTTGGTGATACTTTTTATTACTCAGCAAATGTTTCAGCAGAAAACACCCTTCATTTTTCCTTTACAAGTTTCATTTGAAGAAAGTTAGAAAAATACTTAAAAATTTAGGTACTTGATAAATCCCTCAATTTAAAAAGCTATTAAAACGTCCAATAAATTTCAATTTAAAGTGGCAAGAATTTAGGCTAATACAGCTATTTGACCCTGAATTGTAACTCGCCCTTTTCAATGTAACAGTTCAGTTTGCAACATTAATATATGTATCATCAATTTTGCTGCCCCATGCGACTCAATGGTGACCCATGAGGCACACTTATACCTTATAACTGATAGATCTTTCTTATAAGGATTCTTTGAAGCACATTTGATAACATTTTTTAAAGAAAAAAGAGCTACTTAAATTGATACTATCGATAATAGACAAGATTTTTCTTTTTTTTTTTTTCAGAGGCGGAGGAAGGATTGGTTGAAATAAAAGGTACATTCCTTTAAAATACCTTGATTGGCAGCAAATGTGGATTATGCTCATCTCAATATTTAATCGGAAATAAGTTACAGCTTTGTTATCTGACTTTTTAATTAAAGTGGGTGGAAAAAAAGAAGGTCCCAAATGAACTATGATTGTTTCCTTAGGGATTTCGTTTGACTCTGTCCCTTTTGGACTAATGTTCCAAATAGGAGGCTTACCTTCTTTAGGACATCAGAGGCTTTGCAGCTCTAGCTTGGGAATCTTTCCTATCATTTCTGCTGGTTTGCAAGTTAAAACCAGTTTGGCCCGTGCTTTCTTTCTGCTCCAAAATCCAGCCTTCAGAGAGCAGCACCCTGCAGTGAAGACAGACATTTTTCAGATGAGATTCAAGTTTCACTTTTACACTTGTGCAAGGATCTTTCACAGTAAAGGAGAGGGAAGGAGGAAATTATATTTGTAGATCATATATGAAAAATACCTTGATGATGTATTTTTAAAATCTTTCAGTAATACTGCAGCACTGCACTAGAAAATAATTAGTTTAAGAAAATACATTCTGTATTGTCTAGGTGATCCTGTCTTTTAGGAGGAGAAAAACAGCTCCTTGAGGATGTTTTGTACAGGTATTTTTCCATCCCTAGTAATGTTTGATTAAAAATTCAGGCTGGGGCTTCCCTGGTGGCGCAGTGGTTGAGAGTCCACCTGCCGATGCTGGGGACATGGGTTCGTGCCCCGGTCCGGGAAGATCCCACATGCCGTGGAGCGGCTGGGCCCGTGAGCCATGGCCGCTGAGCCTGCGTGTCCGGAGCCTGTGCTCCGCAACGGGAGGCCACAACAGTGAGAGGCCCGCGTACCGCGCAAAAAAAAAATAAAATAAAAATGCAGGCTGGTTTTATGTTTTATCTTAAAACATTTTAGCAGCTCTAATTTTGTCATGGGTTAAAAAAATCTAGATTTAAAAACATTTAATATATGATTTATGTATTTTTGACAAGAAAAAGAATTCTTAGTATTTCAAAATTGGATGGGCTCTTAAATGTGTCAAGCCCAGTTTCCCATTCTACTAATGAAAACCTGATAATTGTGACATGTTAAATAGCAACAACTAGGACTAGATCTCAGGGTTCCAGACTCCCTTTCTAGTTCTTTTTTTGCCACATGGTGGTATTGCTAATTACCTACCTTGAGACCTTTGAAATTCTCTTGTCTAATTTAAAAAAAGGCAATTGACGTGAATTTGTTTTATTGTTTTTGCTTTGTGCTCAAACATTCACTACATTTGTTTAAATTTCACTTTCAGTGCATGCAAAAAATTAGTGTCAGACCCCAGAATATGCTTCCATAAAGTTCCTCTGAGTCCATAGTATGATAGGAAATATTTCGGAAATTTAATGGTGCTATTTCTTTGGAAGAGAAAACAACTCTGGAAAGCTGTGCGAGCCTGTGTAGTTCTATCTTAAAAGATGAGTTAGCTCAGCTGGTGAGAACACCAAACAAATGAGACCAAGTTCACAGGCCGTGAAGTCGGTCAGTCACCAGGTGAGCAGTCAGCTTTGCATGCTCTGCTCGGCTCTCCCGGCTGGAACCCACTCCGGGTGCAGGCTACCACCCATCCTCTGAGGACCGAGACCAAACAGGGAATCCAAATCGACAGAAATCCATCATCACCCTGGAAAACCAGTGGACTGACGGGCCAAACCCCAGCAGCTCTGCTGCTGCTGTGCCAGTTCACTGTCTCTACATATACAGGACCAAACTCAGGACAGTCCCAATGTCCTGTAGCATGCATGCCACAGATCGCAAAAGGTTTCTCATCTTACGTGAATTTTGAGAAAAATCTATCATCGGTGCCTTTTAATGTGTCACGTGGGAAATTCATGAGGTTTGCTTGGCTACTGAAAATGAAAATGTGGTATAAGATTCAGGATCATGGTTACCACGTCACAAACCTGTATGTAAGTGTTTATAAAAACAGAAATGCAGTTTAGCTGACATGTTCTGCTAATAGGATTTATTGGTGGTTCCCATTTGGACTTGGTGAATGTAAGGATACATTTGCTTTTAAGGAAGCCAAAGCTTAAAATATTACCAACTATAATATTTTTGTGAAAAGTAAATATTTGGGAATATGTTTTCAAGAACCTGAAGATGTTATCAAGATAGGCTTTTTTAAAGTGGAAGTTTACAGTTCTCCTGACCTCCCTGTCACCCCCCCACAGTCCTATTTGTACAACTTTGTGTTTTCTTCCCCTAAAGAGAACCATGATACATAACATTTCAAGGTGACGACTTGCACACAGGAGAGCTGGACTGACTGAAACATCAGGTCAGTCAATTTACAAACGTTCCTTTCTATGTGCAATGCAGATTCTCTGAGTTTGACAATACAGCTAGTTAAATGCCTTCAAGGAAGGCTTTAATCTTTCAATTAGACACATTCTGTAGTTATTTTTATAGATCATGGCAAACACATGGCTATCAAACATTTAAAGGACACTTGTTTTTTGTTTTTTTGCGGTACGCGGGCCTCTCACTGTCGTGGCCTCTCCCGTTGCGGAGCGCAGGCTCCGGATGCGCAGGCTCAGCGGCCATGGCTCACAGGCCCAGCCGCTCCGCGGCATGTGGGATCTTCCCAGACCGGGGCACGAACCCGTGTCCCCTGCATCGGCAGGCGGACTCTCAACCACTGCGCTACCAGGGAAGCCCTAAAGGACATATTTTTAAATTAACTCATGTTTCTCGTAGATTATTTAAAAATACAGTGGGGACAAACACCATGAATAATCCTATCACTAAGGAAAAGTGCCTTAATGTTGAGATAAACTGCTTCCTGTTGGCATCACGCTGTACCTGCCTTTCCACTCACAATGTTGTGACCATCCCCTACTACCATTAAAAACTATTTCAGGGCTTCCCTGGTGGCGCAGTGGTTGAGAGTCCGCCTGCCGATGCAGGGGACACGGGTTCGTGCCCCAGTCCGGGAAGATCCCACATGCCGCAGAGCGGCTGGGCCTGTGAGCCACGGCCGCTGAGCCTGCGCGTCCAGAGCCTGTGCTCCGCAACGGGAGAGGCCACAACAGTGAGAGGCCCGCATACTGCCAAAAAAAAAAAAAAAAAGCTATTTTAATAGTTTAAAGTACTGCAGACAATCACATATTTTACACACATAGGATGTTTCTTGCTAATGTTCTCATAAGCATCGTTATACCTACCTGTGTTTCTACGTCTCCCATATTTTTCCCTTAAAGCAGATCCTTGAATGAGAATTACTGCAGCAGAGGGTAATCTTTTTCTTCTAAACTCTAAAAATATTTTTGATGTCTATTTAAGAATATTAAATGTGGAACAACATCGTTCACTATATGATTTTCTTAAACAAAGTACTGAATGCTCTGTGGACAGGATTTTGAACAGAAAGAAACTCTAAGTGGCTAATTAACTTGTCACTGTTTTTGATCCACAAATGTCTACTCTCTGTTAAAATACCAAAATTAGAAGATAGCTAAGTCCATAACCCAGTTATAAGAGTGTGTATGTGTGTGTTGCAGGGTTGGGAGAGGTGATATGGGGTGTGGAGGAACCTCTGGGAAACTAGTTACAAGTTAGCAAGCAGTTTTTAAGACAAACCTAAGTTTTCCTGAATTCTACTCTCTTTTTAGATGATTTGTGTGTGTGTGTTCTTAGAATTAATTTACATTCATGCACGTGATTTAACTGTGCTGATCTTACTGTTAATCTGCTTTAAAATTTCAGTGAAGTCCTATGAGCCATTTATTCAGTTCATTCAATAGATATCTATTCAATGCTTTCTATATACCAGACACTGTTGTTGCATTGGATTAAAAAATGAGTTTATGACATAAAATTGCTTCTGATCCAGTTGAGAGGATAAACAATGATAATAGCTAACATTTTATTGAGTTCTTAGTATGCATCAGATTCTAGGCAAAACCCTTCATGTGTAAGATCTTATTCTCATTGGAAGAGAAAATTGAGGTTTAGAGATGCTAGGTGACTTGCCCAAGCACAACCAGGTAGCAAGAATCAGATGTGGGATTTTTTTTTTTTTTTTGGTCTGTTTCCAGGACCTGTGCTGTCAACCCCTGAGCTTCAGGAGCAATAAGATGTGAATGACTTTGTTATAGGGTAGAATGTGATAAAGCACTGCCAGAGATTCAAACTGTGTGATATGGGGTTCAAAGCAGGGAGAGAGCTTGTCTAATTGGAAGATTCAGAAAATCGTTCACGGAGGATTGGCTTTTAAGATGATTTTGAAGAAGGGCCGATAGAGACAGTGGGTAGAAGAGAAAACTCAGGACAGAGCATAAGCACAGAGAATGGAGGCAATTAAAGACCAGGTGCGTTCTGGGAACAGCAGCATTTGAAGCATGATGTGTATCAAGGAGAATAGTGGAGAGGGAGACTAGAAAGATAAATCTGTAGTTACGATCAATAGTTTCTATTTAATTCAGTGGACAGTGGGGGGGTTATTGGAGGTCTATGAGCAGCGGAGTGATACGCATAGATGTGGTCATCCCCTCGTGGGTGAGATCCACATCCCCTCCCCAAATAAGTTTGGATATCAAGCCTGATGACACCACACATGCATAAAGAGGGTAGCAAAAGGTTTATGACTCCCATACGGGATTTTCTGGGAGGGTAGAGCTTGGCTTTGTTTTTCATTGTGATTAAGGGGTGGGACCAGAGTGAGAGTTGGGGTATTTGTGGTTTTAACTACCCAGCAGGGGCCAAGGGATGAAGCTCATGGGCCTTCTTAGGAGCTTGCCCCAGTGTGGGACAGAAAGTGGGCGGGGGGGGGGGGGGTATGGGCTTGAAAGCTGTCAGTACTCAGACATCACAGATGAAATCAGACTCAATTATAATTCACCACTGATGTTTGATTGCTGATGCGCTATGTCTCATTTCATTGATGTTGAACTTATTTAAGTAAGCTATTATGGCTCTCTGAGGCTTACAGCATGTGGCCATTAGTAAGGCGGAAGTTCCATTGAATGTCTCGTTCTAGAGTCTATGGTATTTGTTTTGAGAAGTGAAATGCATGCCTTGGTCACCATCAGTAATGTCTGGAACTCTGAAAGGGATAAGAAATGTCTTGAGGAGGCCTTTTATTTTGGCTCTAGTATGGGCAGACTTTATGTGGACCTTGATTTTTATCTTAGGTATCTAAAGGGCAATCAACTCCTCGGATAAGGAGTTGTTGCCATTGGTGAGACTAATTGGACTTTTTTTTTTTTTTTTTTACAGATTCTGTAAAAACATGCACTTTGGCCTTTTTTTTTTTTTTTTTTTTTTTTGCCGTCTGCGGGCCTCTCACTGTTGTGGCCTCTCCCATTGCGGAGCACAGGCTCCGGATGCGCAGGCTCAGCAGCCATGGCTTACGGGCCTAGCTGCTCCGCAGCAAAAACATACACTTTGGACCAATTTTTGATCAAGCATTTTCCATCACTAAGATGACTGCATGAAGTTTGGCCAGTTGTGCTGACCCTTGAATCTCTTCCTTGATCTAGGCTGACTTGGTTAGGTGGTGGATAGCAGCAGCTTGCTAGAAGGCTCCATCACATGTTATGGTGACCTTATCACAGATAAAGTTCATCCTGAGTAATCACACACACACGCGCACACACACACACTCTCCAGGTGGCCAGCAGATCTCCCCCCTCTTTCCCCTTTGGAAACCATAAATTTGTTTTCTATGTCTGTGAGTCTGTTTCTGTTTTGTAAATAAGTTAATTTGCATTTTTTTAAGATTCCACATATAAGTGATATCATATGGTGTTTGTCTTTCTCTGACATACTTCACTTAGTATGATAATCTCCAGGTCCATCCATGTTGCTGCAAATAGCATTATTTCATTCTTTTTAATGGCTCAGTGATATTCCATTGTATATATGTACCACATCTTCATTATCCATTCATCTGTCGATGGACATTTAGGTTGCTTCCATATCTTGGCTATTGTAAATAGAGCTGCTATGAACATTTGGGTGCAGGTATCCTTTCGAATTAAAGTTTTCTCTGGATATATGCCCAGGAGCAGGATTGCAGGATCATATGGTAACTCTATTTTTAGTTTTTTAAGGAACCTCCATACTGTTCTCCATAGTGGCTGCACCAATTTACATTCCCACCAACAGTGTAGGAGGGTTCCCTGTTCTCCACACCCTCTCCAGCATTTATTATTTGTAGACTTTTTTTTTTTTTTTTTTTTTTCCTGCGGTACGCGGGCCTCTCACTGTTGTGGCCTCTCCCGTCGCGGAGCACAGGCTCCGGACATGCAGGCTCAGCGGCCATGGCTCACGGGCCCAGCCGCTCCGCGGCATGTGGGATCTTCCCAGACTGGGGCACTAACCCGTGTCCCCTGCATCGGCAGGCGGACTCTCAACCACTGCGCCACCAGAGAAGCCCTATTCGTAGACTTTTTGATGACGGCCATTCTAACCGGTGTGAGGTGATACCTCATTTTGGTTTTGACTTACATTTCCCTAATAATTAGCGATACTGAGCGTCTTTTCATGTGCCTCTTGGCCAACTGTATGTCTTCTTTGGAGAGATATATATTTGGTCTTCTGCCCATTTTTCAGTTGGGTTGTTTGTTGTTTTGATATTGAGCTGTATGAGCTGTTTGCGTATTTTGGAAATTAATCCCTTGTCGGTCGCATTGTTTGCAAATATTTTCTCCCATTCTGTGGGTTGTTTTGTTTATGGTTTCCTTTGCTGTGCAAAAACTTTTAAGCTTAATTAGGTCCCATTTGTTTTTGTTTCCATTACTTTATGAGATAGATCCAAAAATATGTTGCTGCAATTTATGTCTAAGAATGTCCTGCCTATTTTTTCCTCTAGAAGTTTTATAGAATCCGGTCTTACATTTAGGTCTATAATCCATTTTGGGTTTATTCTGAATATGCTGTTAGAGAATGTTCTAATTTCATTCTGTTACATGTAGCTGTCCAGTTTTCCCAGCACCACTTATTGAAGAGACTATCTTTTATCTGTTGTATATTTTTGCTTCCTTTGTCATAGATTGACCATAAGTGCATGGGTTTATTTCTGGGATTTCTATCCTGTTCCATTGATCTAGGTGTTTATTTTTGTACCAGTACCATACTGTTTTGATGACTGTAGTTCTGTAGTATTGTCTGCAGTCAGGGAGCATGATTCCTCCATCTCCGTTCTTCTTTCTCAAGATGGTTTGGCTACTCAGGGTCTTTTGTGTTTCCATACAAACTAAAAATTTTTTGTTCCAGTTCTGTGAAAAATACCACTGATAATTTGATAGGGATTGCATTGAATCTGTAGATTGCCTTAGGTAGTATGGTCATTTTAACAATATTGATTCTTCCAATCCAAGATCACAGTACATCTTTCCATCTGCTTATGTCATTATCAGTGTCTTTCATCAGTGTCTTATAATTTTCATAGTACAGGTTTTCTGCCTCCTTAGGTAGGTTTATTCCTACCTAAGGAGGCAAATGTATTGGGATCCCCAGCTATAATTGTTTAAATGTACTGGGATCCCCAGCTGTAATTGTAACTTGCGCACCAGTATTGATTAAGGCCAATGGGTGCATCTTAGCTGATGTTAAAATTTAGAACCAGTGTTGTAGAGGCACAAAAGCCAATCAGTGCTCTGTTGGATAAATTATTTTAGTATATTCTGGATTCACAATTGGGTCAAATTGCTGAACTCTGTTTCATTTCTGATTCCTTGCCCTATAGCAAAGTCCCCCATACCTCTACTTGGTGGTTACTGGATATACTTTGGAGGGTTCTACTTCACTCTGCTCATATTTATAAGTTTCTTCCTACAGAGAGTCCCAACTCAGTACTGTCAGGGTTAGAGGCCCCTCCCTGGTGATTACTGCTTTAATGGATTGAGCGACACTGGTCTTAAGTCTGTTTTGAGATAACTCTTTGGCATGTTGATAAATCTCTGCACGCAATAGAACCCATAGTCTTTGTTGGTCCATTTTGCAGTTATCCAACAGAGTAATGGCATCCTTGGCCCTTAAAAAATTTTTTTTAAGTATAGTTGACATGCAATATTGTATTAGTTTCAGGTATACAACATAGTGGTTTGACATTTATATACATGACACACTTCTTATTGGTTTGCCCAGATGTGAGGCAACAGATGAATAGGGAGGAGTGGGGCTTGAAAGTATCAGAGAACAAACATCAAAAATGGAGTCAGACTCTTATTGTTTTGCTCCAGGAAGACCTGTCTGGCAGTGATGTAGTGAGAGACAGGAGATACATGGCTGTTTCAATAGTTAAGGTAAGATGGTACTTTATATTGGTTTTTATCTCACAAATCAAAAAGAAAAAGTTTCCCTGATCAAGTCGAAAGATGGTGCCACTATTTAGTGTGTCAGTTCTTAGGGCCAGCTGGTTTTGACCTTTGAATGAATGAATGAATGGAGGAGACTGGCTCTAACAGCCAGGGTACTTCATACTCTGTCCTTTCTTCATCTTTTCTATCCTTCGATTTGTGTTCTCATGAGAAATGAATTCACCAGAGAGACTGCTTGAGCAAATCTGCAATCTTAATAATTTAATACTGGCTAATCAAGTTAAGTGTTGGGTGGTATTATGTTCTAATAGTCCTGAGAGTAAGTTGGTCACATATAGGTAGGGAGTTTTAAATTAGCCTTTTACTGTTAACTGCAGAGACATTTTGTGTTACTTAAGAAAGTGCTTTGGCACCAAGTGCTACATTAACATTAAATTATTTTGTCCTCTTAATGGGAGGGTGTAGTAGGGATTATTTCATAGATGGGGAAACCGAGGCACTTCGGAAGTTAAATAACCTGCCCATTGTTCACATAGCTGGTAAGTGGTAGAGCTAAGATTTGGAAGCCAGGATCCTAGAATTTGAATCTGGCTCTAAAGTCCACTTCTTAACCACTGTGCTATATTGCTTCTCTTCTCACACATACCACGATAACCACAATGCTATATTCTTAGGGAAGTTAAGACTATATATAACAGGTTTCTCCTTAACAAGTATGGTATTTGGGGTTATGGATAAGTCACCAAATAATTTAATTTCAGTTTCAAAGTCCTTAGGTTTTCATTTTTTGATGTTAAAGTATAAACACAAAATCACTACATTTCAGTGGTATTTAATGTATGTGAAGAAATGGTAAATATAAGGCCCCGAATAAGATATTGTATATGGAAGAGAGCAATGTGAGAATTCCATCTGCAAATCTGAAATGGAAAAAAAAAATCACAATAGCTTAAAAAACCAGCACTTTCTTTAAGACAAATAGTATCACTATTTTACTTTCAATATCTAGATGGGTTCATAGACTTCCTTTGTGGCTTTAAATCAGTTTTATGCAATTGGCTGCATCCATTCTGGGGAAATGTTTTCCACAAAGTGAAACTTAGTTTTGAAAATCAGTATAATAAGACCAATGTAGAGAAATCAGACAGTTCAAGCCTTCTCTTCAATGTTTGGACCTTAATTATCTGATGTGAGGTCTGTGTTTATCACTTGAATCAGAGTGGTTGTAAAATTCTCCCTGTTAGAGCTAAGAATAATTTATCCTGTCTTTTCAGCTTAATCTTGGCTGGACAGTTGCCCTCTGGGTGGAGAAACTGAGAACAAGTGCTCCTGGCCTTCTTGTGTATCTTCCAGGGTGTTAATCCCACTGTTCTCAGCAAGGCCCAGCTTCACGGATTCCTCTGCTGTCTATGTAAACCCTCCCTGACGTGCGCTGTGATAAGGATATTTTTCAAGCCATCTGCATCTTCGTGTACAAACCAGCTTACTTTAACTGACTCTGTTGGTCGCATCAGCAAAATAACCTCTCCGTGCAAAGAAACAACTTTTTCAATTAAATTGACATTTAGAATAAATACAAAATGCATTTTTACGTTGCCTCTTCTTCCCCTACACTTGACTGTTTTGCTTGCGCAGGTTGCCACAGTGTTAGCCAGATGATCTTTAATAAAAGATATAGCAACATAAATAAAAAGCAAAGAACCATTAAATCAGATTTTTCCGTATGTCTCACCTACCCCCTGGAGGGAGGTAAGTTGCTTTTTCCTTGGGAAGGCCTCACTCAATCCTATGACTTTGTGTTAGGAAAAAATGGCATTTAACTAAACACAGTCAGCAATGTTGACGCTTAGGATGTTTGACGATTTGTTACTATCCTTTGTTTTGCTTGAGAAACTCAATATGCAGCCAACATTTTGCCAAGAGCAATGAGTGCAGAGAGTTGATGGTACATGACTGGATGGAATTAGTTTGGGCCCATCTTCAAACTGAATCGAGTTCCAAGCTGGGTTGAGGCTTAACTCAAGAGGACTTGCCTAATGGCAATGGCTTCTTGGAGGCCCTGACCGGCTCCAAAGGTTCTGGCAGTACCATAGTCCGCAGGGTAGATCGAGTGCGTTAATTTGGATTAGGCTTAGTTGTGAATGGCGGAAAACTCAGTAGAAGTGAATTTACTTCTTTCTCTTACAAGTTCGTAGATTTGAAGTCCAGAGGTGATATGGCAGCCCTGCTCCATGAAATCCTCAGGAACTCAGGATGCTCCTAGCTCATTGCTCTGTCCCTGGTAGGCAGCCCTGATCCTTTTGGTCTAAGTTGGCTTGAGTCTGGGATCCTTTAGGATGAGCCCTTGGGAGTCTTCCTTCATCCAGTAGCTAGTGGACCAGTCTTGAGAAAACAGCACATTTGCCAGGATGATTTTGTGCTTGTTTTTGTTTTGTCAGCAGAGAGGATAAGGTCAGCCTCTCTCTATTTTTAATTTTGTTTCTGACTGTTACCTCTGTACTTTGTTTATTGAAAAGCAGCATTTGTATTAATTGCAAATGTGGTGAAAGTTCTAAGTTTTTTTTTTGGGAGGCGGATATGATGTTTCTTTTTCCCCCTGTAGCTAAAGTGAATCATCTAACTGTCGTTCAAATTAGTGAGGTTTTCAGTTCAGGAAATATTTATTCAACACTTTCTAAGGGCCAAGGACTATGCTAGAGGATATGGGAATAAAACATGAACAAGACAGGACTGATGCATTCTCATAGTGGAAATGAGGCAAGCATACAGATAACTCGAATACAAAGCAAAATGTAAATATAAAAGCTACACAGTGTTGTGCAAAACCAAAGGAGAGGTAACTTTTACTGGATGACTCAGAGAGGGCTTCATGGAGTCAACGTCATTAGATCAGGGCTTTGGAGGACTAGAGGCAACAGTTGGTCACCATTCCTATCCTCCTCCTGGATAGTACAGCCCATCTCCCGTTTTAGAGGCTGAAAGTACTAGATGCCTGTATTTCTTGCCTTCGTTGAAGCTAGAGAATGAGCATGGATGATTCCTTTTAATTAGCACCTTAGCAGAGGTTTGCTAAGTGCATGCTGGAAAAGCTTTTTCTTCCCTTAAAAAACTCCTTTAAGGAACTCCTTTCTTCCTCTCTGTTGACATAGGAAGGAATGCCTGGAGCAGTGGCAACTATCTTGTGACTATAAGGAAACAAGCCTCAAGACAATGGCCAACATGCTAAAGACAGCAAAGTAGAATGAAAGAAAGCACATGGCTCTTTCTCAGAACTTCTTGCTATGTAAGATAATAAATGTCTGTATTGTTTAAAGCAGTTAGTTGAGTATTCTGCTACCAGAAGCTATAAGCATCTTAACTGAGAGAGTGGGATTTTCCCCAGTCAGTTTGGGGTAGGGTGAAGTGGTGCTGGAGAGAGAATATTCCAGTCAACAGAAACAGTGTGAACAAAAGTGTGGAAAGGAAAAACCCAGGTTATATTAGGGAAATAGCAAGTGGTTTGTTTGGAGCCAAGAGAAGAGAGGGTGGCGAGTAATGGGAGGTAACTGGTAAGATAGTTTAGGACAAAAGCATGGAAGGCTTTGTAGGCATATTTAAGAGTTTAGAACTTATTCAAAAGAAACAGTGAGCAGTTGAAGGTTTTTGCGTAGGGAGAACTGTAATCAAAACTATGCTTTTTTGGAAGAATATCACACAACACACACGCACACACATACTTTCTCATGGTTACACTTTTTTCCTTTTGAATTTTCTCCATCCTGTCATCAAGAACATGTCGCTTACAAAGACAAAAAGAGGGACAGATTTTTATGCCTTTTATACCACTGCTGGTTAACTTTGCATAACTCCTTAACAATTATAATTGCATAAGGTAGTTTCCCTTTAATTAACTGACTCTCATTTAGGCATCTTTAAAATGAAAAGATGTGATTTTTATGGACATTTGCAGATGAGAAGAACTCTTATCAGAGATGCTCATTCTATTTTAATGTGCAATTATTTTGTAGTTTTACCAGGAGTTGAAGCAATTTAATCAACATCAGTTCCTTTACCCTCATACCACTACTTACCCTTTAGTTTTTTTCCTGAAATGAATTTTTTTTTAAAGGACTGAAGATGATGCATTATAATATTTAAACAAGTACAAAATATGTAATTGGCTTATGTAAGTGAACCAAATAAATCTGACTTCATGATTTGGCAGTAGAATCTTATATCATAGCTCTAAATTATTATTTAGATAATATGTTCTTCAGGAAACAAGCATATTATTCATTAGGAGTTTCAGTTTATTTCAGAAAGTGAAGGCAGATTATGTCAGAGTAAACAGAGCAATTACTCTTCCTTAGTAAAAACTGAGCAAACCTCAACTTGGCTTTGGTCTTCTAGAAGACAACAGCAATCCCGTAGACGTTACTCTTGTTCTGAACAAAACTTTTTAGAATTTTGCCAGACGATTTAAAGCATAATTCTGTTTTCATACATTCTGAAAATACCGCATGTAAGGCACAAAGTATTTGATAAATGAGGGCAAAATAATAAACTTGGCCCACTAAAAAATATTATATCAGACAAAACTAGCTGTTGCTGTTTGGTTTGTCATCAAGAATTATTCTCTTATTTTGTAACATAATTTGTTTGTTACACATTGTTTGGGACCATTGTAACGAACCTCCAACTGTATGGGAGAATTTCTAGAAAAAAAATTAAAGTCATGCTAGAAGTCTGTTACACTAGCGTGAGTTGATTTAAAAATATTTTAACTGTTTAAAATTTAGAATTAAAAAAAACATTTTTGACTGAACTTTAATAATTAGTTCTGAAAATTAAAACACCCATCTCTTTATAAGAAAAATGCGTAGCTGTGTTTCAGATCAATGCTTCTCAAACTGTAGTGTGCACGTGAATCATCTAGAGGGCAGCTGTCTGGGGTGGAGCCTGAGATTCTGTATCACTAACAACCTCAATGCTGATGCTTCTGGTTCACTGACTACATTTTTAATAACTTGGTTTTAGAGGAACAGAAAAAAGAATTGCTCCTGTTACCCAACCAGAAAAATGTATTCTGCAAACTATCTGATAGATCAATTTAATCACATGTAAACTGGTCATGAAATGCTATGATCAGGAAAGGCCATCATTCAATACTCAGCGATTTGCAACTGCAAAAATGCATGAAATTTTAACTTAGTTACATTTTCTAAAATGTTTTTCTTTTGTGCCCTTCATCACTCTATAGCCCTGATGTTCTTCCCCAATGGGTTTAAACTAGTCTAGGCTGCAGACTCCAAACATCAAATACAAGCTCGTATTTTGGATCTGTGTGTGGAAGGAAACTTGGAATCTGTCTTTTCCAAGTCTATGAACATATTTAAGTGCAGTCATTTTCATTAAATACTCTTAGCAAGTAATTAATGCTCTGTTTGGAGCTACACGTGAGCTCCTGTCTTGCAAATGCTGGATTTGTGTTCGATATCATTTTGCAGACATTCAGGCTAGTTACTGGTCTTTCATAAACACTCATGAAGTGGGAAAGGAAGGAATTTAGGCAGAACTAATTCCGTAGCTAATAACAGATGAGATATAATTATATAGAGGTTGTGTTTTTTTTAAAAAAAATACTGAACTCTGGGCATTTAGCAGAAAGCTATTTCTGCAAAGCTGATTTCCCCGCCCCCCCCCCCCCCCCGGACTAAAATCATCTTGCACAAGTAAAGGTGAAGGGAAGTAAATATTTACCTCACTGGTTAGGCGCAGCCAGGCATGGGTGCAGGGCACGTAGGACTCCTTCCCCTGCACAGAACTAACCCCTCCAGGCAGCTCCTGAGGAAAGATGCAAATTAGTTTTTTTTTTTTTTGAAAACTGGCAGTTTTCTCTGCCTTACCTGTGGATGTCAGCAAACTAGTCATTAAATATATTTCTGTCAAAGTTCATTTGTCATGTTTCGTCTTTTTTGAAGATCAAGTCTGAGGTCAGCCATGAGCACCACAAATCTTAACTGGAAGTGATACCTGAATTATAAGCTACAAGAACGCCAGACTCTGGTAAGTCAGTTACTGGCCTAAAGATATTTTCATTTCACGTGAAATTCTCAAATTGGTATTGTTTCCTCACTAGCATGTAGATCTCAGTTTCTATAGTAGGAAAAATTCCCTCATTACAAATGAGAAGTAATAAGAAGTAAATATCCAAGAAAGAAAGAACGGAAATGCCATTATACAATAAGCCAAGAGATGTTATGACGGAAGACGTATGGTATCTGATACACAATTGCCTGCTCGTTAAATGCCAGACATTTAGTCATACTTTAGTGTACAGCATTTAAAAACAAATTTTACATTAATCTAAAGTGGGGTAACAGGATACAGAACCGTAAAAATTTTGTGTAATTGATATGATCACTATAAACAAAAGTGCCTAGAAAAATATCTAAAATGCTGTCACTGATGATCTTTGATTGATGGGCTCATGGGTATCATTTGCTTTTCTTTTTTTTTTATTGAAATATGGTAAGTCCCCTAATACAAACCTTCAAGTTTCAGGCTTTCAAAGATGCAAATGTGCATTTGCATGCCCAATCACGTAAGTTCGCTCCCGTGTCTGGCGTGCATTGTCACGTGCGTGCATCCTCTACAAGTGGCTGTGCTTTTGCGTACTTTACTGTACAGTACTGTATAGGGTACGGCAGTACAGTATCTTTATTTCAAGCCCAGGATGTCCGAAAGCAAGCGTCAAAGCAGCGGTGACGTAGCTGGTACTGCAAAGTTAGTACCAGCTTACAAACAAATCGGACTTACGAACATACTCTTGGAACGGAACTTGTTCCTGTTATAGTTGATTTACAATGTTGTGTTAGTTTCTGGAATACAGCAAAGTGATTCAGTCATCTATTTGTCTATCTATTCTTTTTCAGATCCTTTTCCATTATAGGTTATTACAAGGTACTGAGTATAGTTCCCTGTGCTCTGCAGTAGGACCTTATTGTTTATTTTGTTTATAGTAGTGTCCTTTGGTAAGCATAAGTTTGTTTTCTAGTGCACAGCATTTTTAACCCCAGCTACCACCCTTCTTCCTCCCCACATCAAAGCGATTTAACCTAAGCTGAGCATTCAATGAGTATCTACTCTGTAGCAGGCATTATCCAAAACAGCATCTCACCCACGCTAACCCTCCATTGTGGCGTCTGCTCTGGAACAGAGCCCTGCACCTCCCCGTCCCCTTCCTAGTCTATGGCTTTGTATCATGGGAAGTCCCAAGCAAGCTTTTGGTAACCAGTGCTATACAGACATGAACAGATGGTGCCAGCCAGAGAACCTCATCACCGACATCCATTAAGATGCTCTCTTGGTCCCGACTAGGCTTCATAACAAGTATTCTCAGACTGCCAGAGGGGGAATGGAACCTAGCCAGGCGCTCCATTACACCTGTGCAGCCGGCTAAGATGAAGAACTGGGGGGTAACATTTTGATTTGTTAAAAATACTTCCCTTTATAAAATTGCCTCAGGATAAAAGTACAAAACTTAAACCATTAATTATTAGGCATAAAACAACAGTGATAATTAAGATAGCATCAAAACCTCCTAGAGGAAGCCAGAGTAAACAAAAGGCAATTAGAGACGGTATTGAAATTGTGAGTATGTTTCGTCACAAGTTTTCACTTCTTTTATTAAGAAGATATGGGGGTTTGCCCTAGATTTAATTTTACATCAATTTATTCAGTGTTTACCGTGTTGGCCAAAAGATCAAGATTGTATTGAGGATGATACCGACCTATTCTCTGTCCACTGGGTTTCTGAGCTTTTAATACCACCAATAACAGCCCATATTATGGTTCCTACCTGGGCAACCCTAAAGCATTTAGAGGTGCAATCCAAGAGATGCTGTGTAAAACCAAAGTGACGGCTTGGGACTATTATTAGCCTTATTTTGAGAAGGAGTAACCGACTCCAAAGGTTTAAGAATCATGCTCTCGGGCTTCCCTGGTGGCGCAGTGGTTGAGAATCTGCCTGCCAATGCAGGGGACACAGGTTCGAGCCCTGGTCTGGGAAGATCCCACATGCCGCGAAGCAACTAGGCCCGTGAGCCACAACTACTGAGCCTGCGCGTCTGGAGCCTGTGCCCCGCAACAAGAGACCCCGCGATAGTGAGAGGCCCGCGCACCGTGATGAAGAGTGGTCCCCGCTTGCCGCCAACTAGAGAAAGCCCTCGTACAGAAACGAAGACCCAACACAGCCAAAAATAAATAAATAAATTAAAAAAAAAAAAAGAATCATGCTCTCTTGGCAGCAGTGGGCAAGAGAACCTTCACTGATCTGATACCAGAACTGCAACAGGCTTCAGACACTGGAGCTCCTCCAGGAAAGACGTTTCTTTCTGCTTTTCTGAGCAGGTCTGATTTAGCCACATTTTGGTGTAGAATGCTATCTGTTAAAGAAGTTCCAAATAACACTAGGAGAATCTGCTTGACGGTGTATTCTGTGTACGTGTGTGCAAGGACATCTGTGCACGTGAGTGTGTTTCCACCCGTAACTCTCCTGCTCTGAACCACCAGGCAGCGCTGGTGCAGTGACATTTCCTGCCTGTATAGTTCCCTCTTGTGCTTCCAGACTTTATCAACACTTTTCTTTATCTTGGATTACTTCTCCGGAGTCACTTAAAAAGAACTGGAAAATTATAGGATTATTTTAACATTAACAAAGTGGCATTTTCTCATGAAAGCAAACAAGAGCAAATCTTTTCATTTTCTTTGGCTGTCAGTTACAAGATGAGGTGGAATGGAGTAACAGAAATTAGCTTAATGGAAAAACAATGTATCTTTTAGAGCAGCTTTGCAGTTAGAAGATATCAAGTACAAATTTTAGTGTGTTTATAGATATACACATACATTTATTTATTGCAAATAAATAAGATGCCAACACATGAGGAACAGGAGACTTAATACAGTTGCAAACTCCTCTATATCACTACTGTTAATTTATAATAAAGGAGGAAAACACCTGGGAGGAAAACATCTGGCAGGCTGGATAATATTTCTGAAGACTAGTATTACGTAGAGTGAAATCTTATATGGTGTATTCTTCTTTATGTTCCAGTGTTTTTGCAAAATAATAAAATAATACAAATTGAATGCAGTTTTTTTTTCTAGGAAGAATAATTGTGCATTTTTCTGTTACTGCTTAGCATTGGGAAAATTGTACCTCCTGGGGATAAAGTGTTAATAACAATGGTAAATGTCTACATTTAGCAAAAGGGGTTCATTTACATTGCACAAAACTCCTTATTTGGATGAAGCTTTTACATAGGGTAGTTGTTTCTGAATAATTGGTTTCTTCCCTGGTGTTTAAGTAGCTCTTCATTGGATCCTCCTAACACTTCCAAAAGTGAGCTGAACTCACTGTGACACTTACTGTTTAAAATACACATATTTCAAAGAAGTGAAAACTGAGCTAGCCTGTTCTAGGAGGCTCAAACATTTAATAATATATTTTTGGAAAAAATTGTTGTTTCCTAGTTGAAAGCCATAGCAATTTATACTACATACACGTTTTAAAATTATTTTCTAATTATGTTCAATAAACAAATGTACATCTTCAAGAAATCAGTATTAAAAAATAACCATTGTGTATCATTTCCCCCAATATTTAGAGTATATTTGTTTCTCTTTTCTAAAAGTTAATCTAATTTATATTTTCTTTTAAAATAATTGTTTTGGAAAAATGCCAAAATTGAAATATTTGTTTAAAGTGTGTACTAGGTGAGTACATGAAGTCAGTGGGTAGCTTATTTATATTACTTAATTCCACACTGATTATTCATAATACTTATGCATCTAACGTCATTTTCCTGGACCATCATAACATTTCCCTGTGTGGAAGAGGTGAAAAAATATTTATTACTACTCCAAAGATGAAAGAAACTTCCGAGTAATGCATGGTTACATTTTTTTCCTGGCAGTGGCAAACGAATATTGGTTTAACTGTTTTATTTGAAGCTTTCATGAATAGCATGAGAAATATTTGATCGTCTCTAAAGAAAATGCATCTTATCAAACCCACATAATTAAAGCAGGAGACCCAATGTTTCCATATCTCCCACCTACTAGCTCCAGGGACAGATTCTCCTAGGTTTATTTTCATTTAGATGACAAAGGGCATGCATTTCAAGTGTGAATTTTGGAAAGGGAGATCTCAGAAATTGTGTGCTGACTTCAACTACTGCAGCATTCCATTTGTATTTTGAGTATTGCAGAATCTTGGATCATGTGAACAGGGAACCAAATTTGGATAAGCAGTCACAGTGCGATGAAGAACTTGGACTATGGCATCAAAGAGGACTAGGTTCGGGCTTCCCTGGTGGCGCAGTGGGTGGGAGTCCACCTGCCGATGCAGGGGACACGGGTTCGTGCCCCGGTCCGGGAAGATCCCACATGCCGCAGAGCGGCTGGGCCCGTGAGCCATGGCTGCTGAGCCTGTGCGTCCAGAGCCTGTGCTCTGCAACGGGAGAGGCCACAACAGTGAGAGGCCCGCGTACCGCAAAAAAAAAAAAAAAAAAAAAAGAGGACTAGGTTCAAGTCTTGGTCTCTCTTGCTTCCTATTGAACATAAGCAAGTGGCTTTTGTGAGTCCTGATTTTCTCGTTTATAAAGGAGGTCTTATAGTGGTATTTACCTCAAAGTGTCAACACAGTCATATGAAACAGTTCATGTAAAATGCTTGGCACACAAAAGTAGACAATAAGTGGTATATGTTGTTATATCAGTTTCCTCCCCCGCCGACCTGACATGCTCAGTGATGACTTAGATCATACACTTACATTTCATCTAATTAGAAAATTATGCAGTTCTCTTCAGTTGTGATCATTGAAAAATTTAAGAGTACTAATACCTTTATGTAATACATTTATTACATCATACAATAATAGTTTACTTGTGCTCAGTTTAACTGATTCCTGTGTAGTTTGATAAAGAGGGTCGAGCTATCTCATGATCCTCATTTTTCAGTGGGGAAACCGAAGCAAAGAAAAATTAAGTGAATTGACTAGAGTTACACAATCCATAGCAAAATAGGAAGTTGAGTATTTATATTAAAATTCCAGGGGCTTCCCTGGTGGTGCAGTGGTTAAGAGTCCACCTGCCGATGCAGGGGACACGGGTTCGTGCCCCGGTCCGGGAGGATCCCACATGCCGCAGAGGGGCTAGGCCCGTGAGCCATGGCCGCTGAGCCTGTGCGTCCGTAGCCTGTGCTCCGCAACGGGAGAGGCCACAACAGTGAGAGGCCCGCGTACCGCAAAAAAAAAAAAAAAAAAAAAATTCCAAAGATTTAGAACTTTTATTTGAACAGAGAAAGCAAATTTATATCATAAATTATGTAATTGTACATTATATGTGTAATTGATTCTATAAAGATATTTATTTATTTTTTATAAAGATATTTAACACATCGATTTCGAAAGCACAGAGTTTTCCTTTGCAGTTGAGTTTTCATGCTAATAGTGGAAAAGGTTTTCATACACTTTAACTGTGTTTGAATTTATTTCTAGAATACTGGCAGAAAAAAAAAAAACACTTACTTTTGAATGATGGAAAAGTCTTCCAAAATATGGCAAAGGAAAAAAATCTTTTCTCATGGCACTTAATGCCAAGTTAATGCTTAGCTTACCTTCTGATACACGTTTGGTGTTTCTTGAGGGCTTTGACACTGCTGTAGTCATCATGCATATTCTTATACAGACATCACATCTTTCATATTTTGTATAAAATTCTATTCTCTGGCCATATATAGTCATTTTGCTATTCACAATTTTTTTACATACAATTTCTCACTTTTGATTTCACCAAGATGCACATTTATTTGCCATTTTAGTAAAAAATGTCCTGCAAGACAAAGTATTCTTGCTGATAATAAGTACCTGACAGATTAAAACAATAATATGGTGGCCCAATTCCCTAGTCTATTATTCAAAGATCTTTTCACCTAATTAACCAACCACCATCTGCAGACCTGTGAGAAGAATTTCTCTAATTTTATTCCATCTTCCTTTGAGATAGAGAGATGAATGCCTGCTGATCTCACCATTTTAAGAGTTCAGTGATTTTATCATAAGAGAATTCATAAATCCAGCCAACTTGATTAGTCTGTTTACCCCATAGCTCTAGGTCTCCTATATTCACATATGCCATTTCAGACTACCATGGAGTAGAAAGATCTCGCAAAAGAAAAACTTTCACATTATTTAAACAGTGTAGTATCCACGAAATAAACAGTATACTCTTCTCGGTTCACCAAGCAGGTACTTCTTTGCCCTCTCTGGGTCCCCGGTGAACTGCAACTCATTAAACGCAGACGCATTTGGACATCAGAACCCCTCTCTAATAAGGAAAGGGGTCACCTCAAGGAGAAATGCAGAACTGCCGGGCCGATCCACCTCCCACCAGAAACCCGCTTTAATGAGCATGTTCTTGCTTCGCAGGGCAATCCTCATTCTCTCACTTTGCTCTCAGGCAGAACACCTGGGATTCTTCGGCCTTGCCATGTGTGGACTACAGCCCAAAATAGGCCTGCTAAGACTTCCAAGATGGATTGCTAGACTCTGTGAGTCACCTCCGAAACCTGAAGCTCTGTGCTCTGTGATTTCTGTTTGCATCATTAGGAGGAGGAATTTCAGCAACGCTCACCACAATTACTTGTAGCTAATCTTAGCAGATACAAAAGCAAGTGTTTTCTCTTTCCAATCCATACACATACAAAGGGCAAATAAAACCCAGGGTTGCAGAACCCTTTCACAGCTACCTTCCTCAACAAAAGCTTTTCCGTATAAATAAATACAGTGTTCCACTAAAAATGAGAAATATATTTCCCAACTTGATGTGGTTCTGAACATTTACCATTACATGCAATGCCAGAAAAGAATGATTAGACCTGGGATATTAAGCATACAGATTTCACACTGGGTCTTCATAACAGGGAGATAGGTCAGGCTCCGGAAGGACCCATGGGTCAGCTGGCATTCTCGTGAGACTAGAGCATGAACCCAATTGGGATCGACAGACTACAGAGAACTAGAGTTACCATGCAAAGGCTGTGCTTTACCAAAGTGAACTCCAGTACCCACATCCTGTGTTTTCCCCATATTTTATGACTAAAGAGACATATTAATGCTAGAGGGCTTTGTTTTGGTATATGTACCAATAGCAAAGCGAGAGGTAGAACCTGGAAGTAACTTGGAAACAGAAAAAGGATGATGTAAGTTAATGGCTTAATAAACATGGATTCAATGATCATTCACATCTAGGTTGCCTCTTATTTAAAGAAGAAGCATATATATTGTTATGTAACTTAATACCTCAAACAGATTTAAGGGTCATAGAAGGTTGGACTGTTTGGGTATACATGTACTCTGGCAAGCAAGAAAAAAGGTAAAGTGAAAGAAAGAAGAATCGGGGGAGAAAAAAGGATGGGAAGTACCAAGTAGGAAAGGAAGAGCAGAGAAAGGAGAGGCACGGAAATGGTGATTTTTGGTGCCACAGACTGTCTATTCCAGGTCCAAAAGATACACAAAGGAAAATGTCTGAATAAATTAAGCCATCACCTCTCAATTACTTAGGACATAGGGAGAAAGCAAGAACATGGTGAAGGAAATGAAGATAAAAATTTAAAAAGCTAATTTCAGCTGGTGGTTTCAATTTGCCCTAATGATCTAAGCACATTTTTCAGCGCTTAAAGTGTTTATGTCAGGTTCATGGAATTACAATCTTTAAGGCCTCACATTCATGTCCAGATGATAAATGATGACCTACATTTCCAACACCCCCTTAGCCAACGTTCTCAAATCACTTTAGCAATATTTGCCCTCACAAACTTTAAGAGTACCAAGCATTGGTTTGTAGAAAGGAGAAAACAGACTCAAATAAATAAGTGAAATCAGTTGTTGTTCAAGATTACATTGTGAAGGCTGGGGCTGAGTGAAAATACAGATCAACTCATTCTGTTCACACGTGCTATCTTATATCCTTCTTACTTTCTACCAAAGTTATTGGTTCCCAGACTGGGCAAAGCTGTAATTTTAGAAACTTCTAAAGAGTACAGGAATTCTTTTAGACCAAATGTGACTCACAATACAAACACATGAGCAATTGTTTGGTTCTGTAAGTTCCAAGACAGTGCAGGTTTGGTCAGAAATGTAATTACCTTAAGGGCAGACAGTCTAAATAATAACTGGAAGAGGAGGTGTTTTTATAGAACTTAGTTTTCTGACCTCTTTCAGGAGAGAACATTTTCTTAAAGTTTGAAAGGGTACAAGGAGCAGGACATTGATTGGTTCTTACTTCTCTGAGGGAGCTGGCAGGAGACTGGTGTCTGGAATCAGCTGGCCAACAGGGGTTTGGAGAGCCAGTTGTTCAATTTTCAGGAATTTTGTGAGCCAGTTTTTAATTAGAGCTATTAATAAAAATTATATTAAATAAGCTTTCAATTAAATAAGTGATAATAAAAAGATAGGTAATACATACTCAGAATTCATCACTTCCTAATTATTTTATTTTACTAGTATCTGTACTGTTGAGTTTATTTATATCTATCGCATCTGTATGCTAGGAATGCTATAAATAGCATGCTTCTATGCATCTCTTTCTGATTTCACTTTCAATAACTTCATGTTGGTAACCTGAAGTAGCCAATGGTGAGAGTATCGACACAAGGGAAACCGGCAAGCAGCAGGGCTAATGATCTGTTGTTTTGTTGATTGTCTAGACCAGGGTTCAGAAAACTAGGGCCTGCCCATCACGTATCTTTATAAATAAAGTTTTATTGGAATACAGCACTGCCCATTCACTTATGTATTGTCTATGGCTACTTTCACACTACAATGGAAGAGCTGAATTATTTTGAAAGTGACAGTGTGGCTTACAAAGTGTAAAATATTTAGTATCGGGTCCATGATATAAGTTGGCCTAGCCCCTCATCTAGACTTAAAAAAGTGATGAGGAAAATGTTAATAATGCAAATTAAACGAAAAGCATGTTGTTGTTTGCAATTGTTACATTGTGAATAGCACAAAAAACTGAGGGAAGAATCTTCCAGTATTGGAAAACTATTATCTGATTCAGCAAAATAACCACTCACGTTCTTGGTAAGTGGGTGAAATTCCAACATAAATATGCTAAACTAAGACAAATTTTAGTGTAATAAATATGATCTGTATGGGATTGAGAAACAGTTAACCTAAAACAATAAATAAAACAGCAAGTTATTTTACCAGCAAAATAGGTTTATTCAGGAGCAGCAAACAATTGCAATTTGGGATGTACAAATATGGCAATCCACATGCAAGTCCAGCAAAACAAAGGAGAGGAAACTCTTCTATGGAAGAGAAGGGGAAGTTGGGAGGGGCTGTTATAAACAAAAAGTCCACTGAAGGAAACTGGAAGTTTGAAGTACAGTGGTTTTTCATTGGCTGAGCTGTGGACAGGCAAGGAGAAAAAAAATCTTTCTTCCTCCTTCTGGTGGTAGTAAAGTAGTGTCACTTCCTGCCAGAGATGCAAAGTACGTCTCTTTCTGTTGAGATCTGTAGTGGTGTTGAGTGGTATATGCATGACAGCTCCCCCTTCTGGCCTCCCATCTCCATTTTAGTGAGATTTTCCTTTATTAATTTTCACATTTCTCCCTTTTGATCAAGACCTTTCTCTGAAAGCACTGCTGATCAAGAGTCTGTTTGTTTGTTTTAACTAGCACTCAGTGGCTTTTTATCTCTCAATGCCAGGAAGGACCTTTCCTGGGTGTCATGTCCCCCATCACAGGAAAGTGCACAGACAGGAAACCTATTGTTGTCACATTTGAGTAATAAGGAAGGATAGGAGGGATTTGTCTCAGACATCTTTCTGAAGTCTGTATCTTATTCATCTAAGGGTCCCAAGGATGGTTCAACATAACGTAAATCAATCAGTGTAATACACCACATCAACAAAAGACAAAAACCACATGATCATCTTAATAGATGCAGAAAAAGCATTTTATAAAATTCCACATCCATTCATGATAAAACCTCTTACCAAAATGGGTAGAGAGGGAACATATATCAACATAATAAAAGCTATTTATGACAAACCCACAACCATCATAATACTCAATGGCGAAATGCTGAAAGCCTTCCCACTAAAATCTGGAACAAGAGAGGAATGCCCACTCTCACCACTTTTATTCAACATAGTATTGGAAGTCCTGGCCACAGCAATCAGACAAGAAATAAAAGGTATCCAGATTGGAAGGGAAGATGTAAAATTGTCATTATATGCAGATGATACGATACTATATATAGAAAACCTTAAAAACTCCACACAAAAATTAGTCAAACTGATAAACGAATTCAGCGAGGTAGCAGGAAACAAGATTAATATACAGAAATTGATGGCATTTCTTTACACTAACAATGAAATATCAGAAAGGGAATGTAAAAAAAAAAAAATCCCTCTTAAAATCACATAAAAAAAAAAATACTTAGGAATAAACCTGACCAAGGAGGTGAAAGACTTATATGCTGAGAACTATAAAACATTAATAAAGGAAACTGAAGATGATTCAAAGAAATGGAAAGATATCCCATGCTCTTGAAGAGTACTGTTAAAATGGCCATACTACCCAAAGCAATCTACAGGTTTAATGTGATTCCTATCAAATTACCCATGCCATTTTTCACAGAACTAGAACAAATAATCCTAAAATTTATATGGAACCATAAAAGACCCAGAATTGCCAAAGCAATCCTGAGAAAAAAGAATAAAGCAGGAGATATAAGCCTCCCAGACTTCAGACTATACTACAAAGCTACAGTAATCAAAACAGCGTAGCACAAAAACAGACATATGGATCAATGGAACAGAATAGAGAGCCTGGGGAAAAACCCACACACCTACTGTCAATTTATCTTCAACAAAGAAGGCAAGAATATACAATGGAGAAAAGAGTCTCTTCAGCAAGTGGTGCTGGGAAAGCTAGACAGCCACATGTAAATCAATGAAGTTAATTCCTCACATCCTACACAAATATAAACTCAAAATGGCTTAAAGACTTAAACGTAAGACATGACACCATATAACTCTTAGAAGAGAACATAAGCAAAACATTATCTGACATAAATTGTACTAATGTTTTCTTTGGTCAGTCTCCCAAGGCAAAAGACATAAAAGCAAAAATAAACAAATGGGACCTAATCAAACTTACAAGCTTTTGTACAGCAAAGGAAACCATAAACAAAACGAAAGACAACCTATGGATTGGGAGAAAATATTTGCAAATGATGTGACCAAGAAGGGCTTAATTTCCAAAATACACAAACAGCTCATACAACTCAACAACAAAAAAAACAAACAACCCAATCGAAAAATTGGCAGAAGACCTAAACAGACATTTCTCCAAAGAAGACATACAGATGGCCAACAGGCACATGAAAAGATGCTCAACATCGCTAATTATTAGAGAAATCCAAATCAAAACCACAATGAGGTACCACCTCATACCAGTCGGAATGGTCATCATCAAAAAGTCTACAAACAACAAATGCTAGAGAGGGTGTGGAGAACAGGGAACCCTCCTACACTGTTGGTGGGAATGCAAATTGGTGGAGCCACTATGGAAAACAGTATGGCGGTTCCTCAAAAAACTAAAAACAGTTACCACATGATCCTGCAATTTCACTCCTGGGCATATATCCACAGAAAACTTTAATTTGAAATGATACCCACACCCCAATGTTCACTGCAGCACTATTTACAATAGCCAAGACAAGGAAGCAACCTAAATGTCCATCGACAGATGAATGGATAAAGAAGATGTGGTATATTTATACAATGGAATATTACTCAGCCATAAAAAGAATAAAATAATGCCATTTGCACCAACACGGATGGACCTAGAGATTATCATATTCAGTGAAAGAGAAAGATAAATACCATATGATATCACTTGCATGTAGAATCTAAAATATGACAGAAATGAACATAACTATGAAACAGAAACAGAATCACGGATATAGAGAACAGACTTGTGGTTATCAAGGGTTGGGGGGGAGAATGGGGTAGGGACTGATTGGGAGCTTGGGGTTAGCAAATGCAAACTACTATATATAGAATGGATTAATAACAAAATCCTACTGTATAGCACAGGGAACTATATTCAATATCCTGTGATAAACCATAATGAAAAGATCAAAAAAGAATGTATATATGTACCTGAGTCACTTTGCTGTACAGCAGAAATTAACACAACATTGTAAATCAACTATACTTCAATAAGATACATTTTAAAAATAAAGTCTGTATCTTAGAATAGTGAATATAGTGAGGACACACTAAAAACTGAAGGAATTAAAGAAATGCTTTGGGAAGATGCATTGTAGGAATAAACATGAAGTAATTAAACAGTATTGTTACCTCAAAAGAAACTGTTTGGAAGTAAATGTTTTCTCAGTATTATAGCCTATAGGTTGCAAAGTCAGAGACTACGAGTTCAGATAAGAATCCAGAAGGTTGGTTAGCAGTACCTGATAGGGGCCTTTCTAGCGAGGTTGAAGAGAGCCCTTCTGGAGGTGTCTTTTCCAATAGGTGGAATATTCAGGTTGTAAGGTGTGATGCTTAAGGTCTTCATTTCCTGAGAGCACAATGTGAAAAGATTACTCTAACTAAACATTGTTATATATATATATATATTTTTTTTTTTTGCTAAACATTGTTATTTTTAACAGAAGCAATTAGACCTGTGCAATATCGAAGTATATCTTCTTTTGTCAACGGTGGGTCAAAAGAAGCAGAAGCCAATTGCATTGGGTGTCTTATGATTATCTCAAAGGGTGACAGTTTATAAGCTCCAAAAGGAGTGGATCTGAGAGTTAGAAGGACCAATGTCAATGCTTTTCGCCAAGGTATTTGGAATTTTGCCAAGTGGGTTTTTTTTTTTTAAATTTAAGTATAGTTGATTCACAAAGTTGTGTTAGTTTTAGGTGTATACCAAAGTTATTCAGTTCATATATATATATATATCTTTTTCAGATTATTTTCCCTTATAGGTTATTACAAAATATTGAGTATGGGACTCCCCTGGTGGCACAATGGTTAAGAATCCGCCTGCAAATGCAGGGGATGCGGGTTCGAGCCCTGGTCTGGGAAGATCCCACATGCTACAGAGCAACTAAGCCCATGTGCCACGACTACTGAGCCTGCGCTCTAGAGCCCGCAAGCCACAACTACTGAAACCCGTGCGTCTAGAGCCCGTGCTCCACAACGAGAAGCCACTGCAATGAGAAGCCCATGCACCACAACAAAGAGTAGCCCCCACTCGCCACAACTAGAGAAAGCCACCCACAGCAATGAAGAACCAATGCAGCCAAAAAAAAAAAAATTGAGTATAGTTCCATGAGCTAATTATTAGAGAAATGTTAAATGAGAGAAATGTTATTAGAGAAATGTTAAATGTTAAAAAAAAAAAAGATTGTATAATGAAGCGATATAATGGGCCAAAGTAGCCATTGGTAAAGGTGCTGCCTCAGTTATATCAAAAGGAGTTGCAACAGCTTCCAGCACTCTATTTACCATTTTCTCCCATTAAATAAGAATCATCTGTAAACCATGAAAAATCTGCATTGGTTAGAGGAATCTCCTGTAGATTATTACCAGGTGTCAGACTATAATACCCTTATGGGTCAATGATGGTCCCCATGTTTGCAGGTGAGTACTCCAAGGGCATTCCCTTCCTTCCCACATATAAAAGGAAAAAGGGAAGCTGATAGTTAGAATGTCCAAGGGCAGGTGGTCTCAATAAGCTTTTCTTTAAGCCTTCAGAAGCTGTGTCATCTTGACCTCCCCAATTAATGGGGTCAGGTTTCCTGGGTTTCAATAAAGCATAGAGGGGCTGAGCCGTAAGAGAGAAATTTGGACTCCAATTTCAACAGTAACCAGCTAGCCTGAGAAAACCTTGTAATTGGTTCTTAGTTTAGGTTTGTAGAAGTTCAGGGTGCCATGAAGGCTCTCAGGATCCAGACGTAGCCACCGTTCTGAGATCAGGTGCTCTAAATATCGAACCTGAGTTTGAGCAGACTGCAGCTTTTCTTTGGAGACTTTATGTCCCTTTTGACCTTAAGTCAAAAGTTTTAGTAAGTGGATGCTGTCTTCCTGTGAGCAGATTCAAGAAGGAGAGCATCTATATGTTGTGAATCATCTATATACTGTAACTAAGTAGAACCCGCAGAAAACTTTATACCAGCTTTCAAGGTTTGTGAAAAGTACAACGGACTTTCTGTGAAATCCTGGGGCATTCTTCTCCAGGTGTAAGGTCATCTTTCCCAAGGCAAAAAGATATTGACTTGCCTTACCAGCTAGAATACTAAAGAATGCACTACATCAATCAATTACAGTGAAAATGTGCTCCCAGTGGGAATGGATGTCAGTAGGAGCAACAGGGCGTCGAGGGATAATGGCGTTGTGTATTGCTCAGGGGTCCTGGACAGACCTCCATTCTTGGCCCTTGGGTTTTCTCACAGGTAAAACAGGAGTATTACAGGGATTACTGCAAAGGATGATGATGCCCTGAGCCTTGAAATCTTCTGTTATGGGCTTTATTCTTTGAAGGGCTTCTTTACTTATAGGGTATTGTCTAATTCTGGGGAGAGATTCTGAGATCTATTTGAATCTTTTGTGGGAGGTGCACTGTGAATTTTTCCATTATTAGACATTTTGCCCGTAAGGGTGGTGATGGTAGCTGATTCAATAGGTTAAAATGATCAGTGTTTCCAGAACCAGCTCCTGTACTGTCAAAGGCAGAGAAAAAGATGTTAATTAATTAACATCTCTTGGTTACTTATCTTGGTTGGCTAATTTGATGGTTTCTGTCAAATTCTAGAATTATTTCCCCCTTTTGGAAGAAAGAAATCCTGGCATGATACTTCTTCAAGAAGTCTAAACCTAATAAATGGATAGGGGCAGAGGAGCTAAGGAGAAAGGGTGTGCATCTCTCAAGGGGCCTAAACAAAAGGGAATCGGTTCAGAGAGAGGAACCTCTTGAGGTTCATTGCAGACACCCCCTATTTGAACTGTTTTAGTACTACGAGGCAGGGGCTGCTTCATAGCAGTGGGGTTGAGCACCAAGTGGTGTGGCTCCAGTGTCCGTTAGGACAGAGAGAGATTCATTCCACATCTGGAGAGTTGTTTCCTCTGAGCTAAGGAGGAGCACTGGGAAACGCGACTGGAGTTGCTCAGAAGTCTGTCACTGAGAAATGGGAGGACACTGGAAAGGCCGGTTAGAAAGCTAAAGATACCTGAAACATTTACATTTGTAACAACCATTTTTCCAATGTCCTGGCTCTTTGCAATAATAGCAGAAACTGGAAGGTTTTGCTTCTGTTTAGGGAACTTCATTTGCCAGAGTTGAAGACAAAGAATTTTAGCAGTCTTTTTGGCGACTCTTCCAGGGTTTGAGTATGCTGATTTGCCAAATTAACTAAATCTGGAGTGAACATACTTTCCCATTCCATCCTGGTCCTTTCAACTAAAAGAGAAAGGTCCTGATTAAGCCCATTAATAAACATGGAGTTAAAGCCTAACCCAGTGGACTTAAACATCTGCAGACAGACAGGATTTTCTTTAAAAATAATCTGAAGTCAACTACAATAGTCACGGACAGCGTCATCGGATTTTTGTGCGCAAGCCTGAATTTTGTTCCCATCAACAGGCTTAGGAAAGGCTGCTATAATTGCTCAATGGGGGTTTTCAGTGAGTGCTGCAGCCTCTTGACAAGTTAGGGGTTTGCCTTTCTAATCCCTTCCAGTATGTTCCCATTGGGCTAGTTTCATCCAGTGTTTGGCTTGACCCTCACCAGCAAGCATGTGGACTAACTCATATAAACCTGAGAAACCATGTTGGTAGGTTTGAATAACTATGTGAAATTCTTCAGCAGACATATGGTGGGGAGGTCCTCGGTGACTTCAGGGAACTCTTTAACTGCAGCTCACAGTTTGGCCTTAGTTCAGGGGACCTAAGTACTTGGGGGCTTATATGGCTCCTCAGAAGATTTAACACTAAAGGGGCAGTTTCTGCTAGGTTCAGAGAAGGAGGAAAATGGCACTAGAGGTGGAGCCTGAGACGGAGGAAAGCGGGGGACAAACGTGAGCCTTTGGAAGGCATTTTGTCTTTAACAGCTCACCTCAATTAACTTAATTATCGTATTCTGCACAGAGGCAATTTTTTAGACTCCTGATAATGGTTGGAAGCCTCAAAATACCAATCAAAATAAACATCCAATTGAGTTTGGCTATTTCAGAGCCGTGGCTGTGTAACAGATTTTAAGAAAGGTAAGTTTGGAGAGTCCAGAAGTGCCCCATAATGGCCATCGATGTTACTTCTGGTTAAGTCATAAATCAAATAAACACGAGGAGGCACCACGGTTTTTAAACTAAAATTGGCTGGGGCCTGGGAGGGGGGTGTGTGACCTCAAAACATTTAGATAACTGGGATCCAATTTTTCAGAGGTTCTTCCCTAGAGCAAAGAATAATTTTTAATAGCCGGCAGGTCAAATACCAGCACAGTTACAGTAGGAACTGCCTGATTTCAAAAGAAACGGAAGTGTGAGTACTCACAGCCCAAACAAGGCCTTAACAAATAAAGGACAAAGGCTTTAAACAGATCCTCAATAAAGGCTGAAGAGCTTCAAAATGCAAAAAGAGCGGAGCTTGGATCCAGCAAAAACACTTACCCTCAGATTTCAGGGTCAGCAAGAAAGCAGGAGTTCCGTGGGCTCCAAGGTAGCGACACCTGTTTGTTCACCAGCCTCGGAGTTGTCAGCGTTCTTCTCTGGATCTCTGTGGGACCTCCATGTAGCGTTAACTTAAAACAACAGAACAGCAAATTATTTACCAACAAAACGCGTTTATTTGGGAGCAGCAAAAAATGTAACTTGGGACAGGCAACTACGGCAAACCACATGCAAATCTGGTGAAGCGCAGGAGGGGAAACTCTTATAGAGAAGGGGAAGTTGGGTGGGGCTGTCATAAACAAAAAGTCCATTGGAGGAAAGCGAAAGCTCAAAGTATAGTGGCTTTTCATTGGCTGAGTTGTGACAGTCTCTCATTGGCTGGGCTGTTGTCAAGCGGGAGAAAAATCTTTCCTCCTCCTTCTGGTGGTAGTAAAGTACTATCACTTGCTGCCAGAGAGGTAGTATCACTTCCTGCCAGAGAGGCAAAGTACCTCTCTTCCTGTTGGGATCTGTATTGACATGAGAGCTTCTCCCTCTGGCCTCCTGACTCCATTTTAGTGAGGTTTTATTTTATTAATTTTCACACAGTTTAACAGTAGATCATGTCAGATTTAATGACAAATTTTATTGGGAAAGGAGTTAGTGGATCACCTTACACCCATGAGAATGGCTACTATCAAAAAACCAGAAAATAAGTGTTGGTGAGAATGTGGAGAAGCAGGAGAACACTTTTGCACTGTTGGTGGGAATGTAAAATGGTGCAGCCACTATGGAAAAAAGCAGGACAGTTCCTCAAAAATTTTTAAATAGAACTACCATATGATCCAGCAGTTTCACTTCTGGGTATATATACAGAAGAATTAAAAGCAGGATTGTAAAGAGATATTTGCCCACCCATGTTCAGCACTGTTCACAAGAGCCAAGAGGTGGAAGCAACCCAAATGTCCATCAATGGATGAATGGACAAACAAATGTGGTATGTGCATACAATGGAACATTAGTTAGCCTTAAAAAAGGAAATCTTTTCACACGTTATATCATGGATGATCTTGATGACATTATACTAAGTGAAATAAGCCAGTCACAAAATGACAAATACTGTATGATTCCACTTAAGTGAAGTATCGAGAATAGTCAGATTCACAGAAACAAAAAGTAGAAGAGTGGTTGCCAGGATTTAGGGAGAGGGAAGAATGAGGAGGTGCTGTTTAATGGGTACAGAGATTGTTTTGCAAGACGAAAAAGTTGTGGAGATTAGTTGTCCGACAATGTGAATATGCTTAACACTATTGAACTGTACACTTAAAAACGGTTAAGATGGTAACTTTTGTGTCATATGTGTGCTACCACAATTAAAAAAAGATTTAGTGGATTGAGATACAATGCCATTAGTCAAATCATCGTTGAATTGCAACCGTGGGTTGGCTATGGATAGAAGAATTGAGGAAAATCAAAACATCCACTGAGAATCAGTTGGTCATACGGCATTTACCTTATAGAGTATTGCATATGTCATTATCATTTGTAGACCATGTGTTACTTATCCTTTACATGAGTAAAGGGTTGAATACAATTACATATAAATGTATGCACAAACATTTTTGTGCCCAGAGAGCTGGCTGTTTACATTTACCAGCACACCACTGTCAGGACTGGGCTCCCAGCCATGAAGTGAAGTCTGGGCTGGTGGAAGGACGTTGGCCTGGGTCAGGTGTCTGGGCTCTACTTCAGACTTCTCCACTAACTATATGGACGACTTGCTTAGGCTCTTGAGTCTCAGTTTCTTCACCTGTTAAATGAGAGCCCGATTGGGTAACCTGATTATTTTCTGCTGTAAAAGTCTATGACCATGTCAGATTGTAAGCTCCATGAAAGTAGGGGCTGTTTTTCATCTTTGCATTTCTAAAAGCACTTAGCACGGTTCTTTGCACACTCGACTAATGTCTGTCAAATTAAGTGAGCAAGTAGAATTTTTCTCAAAATGTTGGTGATTCCTAAAGATGACAATGGCTAATATTTCCTTTATTATCATGCAGAAGCTGCTTTATCTCATTGAATCCTTTCAACTCTATGCAGTAGGAACAGTTATTAACCCCATTTACACAAACAAAGTAAAAGAGAGTCCCAATATCTCATAACCAGTAAATGACAAACTAGGATTGGAACTCGAGTCTGTCTCATTTTACAAACCCTCTTAACCACTGCCCTACGCTGCTTCATATCACGAATTAAGGCCTTCTCCACAATTCTGATCATGGGGAAGCCCTCTGCAATGCTAGAAAAGTGAACTGACAAGCAATTCTTTACATCCCTTCACTGCAACCCCAAAAGTGTTATCATCTGTGTCTGTAATTAGTGATTTAGTGAGAATCACTTGTAGTTCCTCTAAAATGCAAATTTCTGAGCCCCACCCTAGACCTATTCAATCAGAATTTCTGGGATGAGGCAAGAAAGCTGCATTTTTAGCTGAACTATTATGATTTGAGGGTCCCGAACATTTGGGAGAAGCACCAGCCTAGAGCAGGGACTTTCAAACACTTTAAACCACAATTCACTTAACAAAACATTTTACATTGTGACCCAGCACTCACATACATATTCCAACAGAAATGTGAGCATTTTGGGGACTTCCCTGGTGGCTCAGTGGTTAAGCCTCCATGCTCCCAATACAGGGGACCCACGTTCGATCCCTGGTCAGGGAACTAGATCCCACATGCATGCTGCAACTGAGAGTTCACATGCCACAACTAAGGAGGCTGCAAGCCGCAACTAAGACCTGGCACAGCCAAATAAATTTTTTTTTAAAAAAGGGAGCATTTTGATTTTTTTTATTGTGTGCTTTTATTCTATACATGTTCAAAAGCCAACATGTACAAGGCCATTTAGCAAAATGCCACCACGGGTTTCGCAGTTTGTAATTTTAAAAAACAATGGTCAAAAGCTGCTGTGGCTCATAAATTATGCAATAAGGGGTTTTGAGTAAGATTGAAAAATAGGAGTAAACCGACATTCCCAGCAGGAAAAATACTGCTTGACATTTCAAAAAATTTGTTCTCCCCCCACAGCTTTATTGAGGTATAACTGACAAATAAGATTGTATAAAGCACACATTATGATGATTGCTACACATAAACTTTGTAAAATGATTACCACAATCAGATTAATAAAACAAGCATCACTTCAGAGCAATTATAATGTTATAATAAAAGAGGCATCTAATCAGAGTGGCGGAGTCAGGTAAGGCTGTCCTGAGGAGGTGATATTTGAGCTAAGTCTCAAAGGGTGAATAAAAGCAGAAAGAAGCCGAAGAAGGGGGAAGTAGGACATTCCTGTTAGTTTGGGTGTCCCTGAAAAGAGAGTCTGCCATAAGGACTCATGACTAGATAGTTCCGTTGACGTATGATCCCAAGAAGCTCGAGTGAGGCAGAGAAAGAGAAAGTCAATGAAGGTGGTGTTTTGAGTTCATTACAACTGTGGACCACTGGGACTTTATTCCAGTGAGGACTTTTGAAGGAACATGGAAAATGTACTGAAGAATTGCCTCTCTCAAGGGCAAGTGCTAGGGCAAGGGCATCTCTCCATTGACTCCAGTCCTTACTGGAATACGGTGTGTGTGCGTGCGCGTGCGCGCTGTGATGGAAGTGGAAAATTGACTATCTTATTTTCTAATGGGTAAATACCCTCATTCTTTGAAGCCAGTGACAAATGGGGTGGAGTTGAGGGGTTCAAAGTATCTTGTACCATTTTCCAAATGTTCTTTATTTCAAGTGAGAGTTGAGGGCAGCCAAATTTTTCATAGTCTACTCCACATGCCTTACAATTTGGATAGATTCTTTCCACAGTCTCATGTAGGTAATATATCCAATCTCAGTTTTTAGTGTTGTGAATGTTCATTTCTTTCTATGTTCTCTGTTTCAGTGGAAAGTTAAAATGACCTCAACAAGGACTGGTCTTTTGACATTTTGAACCGTTGTATCAGTACAGTGTGTTTACCCTACCATGCATTAGTGTCAGGAGAAATGCTAACATCATCTCCAGAAGGAACATTTGTGGAAATCAACTTTTGCTTGACATGAACATTTTTAGAACTGCTTCTTAGGTTCTGTTATTCCTAGTTTTTATGAGTGCAAGAAACTAATCAGGAGAATTATATTAATTTATTATATTAATTTATTTATATATTATTTATATATATATTTATTAATTATATTAATTTAATTTATTAATTTAGTCATGATCAGTAAGCAATAGAGACCAAACTGAATCTCATAATTGTAAAGTTAAAAAGAACACTGTGTACTAACACAGGAAAAATATGTGGATAGGAAAACGATTTACTAATTTAAAAGCAAAATATAAAATTTAGGAAATTTAACAATAAAATGTGATTTTCTCATAATTATCTCTCAAATTACATAATCAGATTAGAATAACTTTCTTTGTAATAAAGTAATTTGTAATAGAAGCTAATCTCTTGGATTAAAAAAATGAGTTTTAGTGTAAGAGAGATAAATCATTGCTGGAAATATTATTCAAATATTAACTTGTTCTTTATTCTTTATATTTTCCAGATTTTATTTTCAAAATGGCTAATTTATAGTATTTTCCCCAAACATTACAATTTGTCATTTCTTATTCTTTCAAAGTTGGCATGCTGAGATTCCTTTTTAACAGATTCAACTCGTTACTTCAAAATGAAAAAGGGTTTAGGTGCAAACAGCTTCTTCAAAGTACAGGTTTATGAGATTTAAGAGCTTTTAAAAACAGCACTGACAAGAAAAATACTCTAAATAATAATTGAAAAATATATGGGAATACTCCATCACTAGTACGTATTTTAAGTCTAAATTTATTTTTTCTTTTCTTGGAACTTTTGAGTAAATCCATTTTTTGTGGATATCATAGTCTTAAATAATTAAAGTATATTTTTCAGGGGTAAAAACCTTTGACTTCATTGGAGCTTCTATGTCTCATGGAATTAGGTTTAAGGCTGTAACTGCTCAGAAATAATCATTTACACAATTCACTGACCTCTACATCAAAAGACACCTTATAAATGCACATCATGACACTGTAGAGAATAAACATGCAAGTACTGTCAAGTCTGTTCTAAAAATGGAGGCACTGAATTACAGATTATAATTAGAATGAGAGACTACATGATATTTAGTGCCATTTGCAGGGCTTACTTCTTGAAATCCATGCCTGGCAAATGATTACTGTTATATGTTTAGTATCTGTTTTTTAAAAATACATTTTTATTGGAGTATAGTTGCTTCACAATGCTGTGCTAGTTTCTGCTGTACAACAAAGTGAATCAGCCATATGCACACATATATCCCCATATCCCCTCCCTCTTGCGTCTCCCTCCCACCCTCCCTATCCCACCTCTCTAGGGGGTCACAAAGCACTGAGCTGATCTCCCTGTGCTATGTGGCTGCTTCCCACTAGCTATCTATTTTACATTTGGTAGTGTATATATGCCCATGCCACTCTCTCACTTCGTCCCAGCTTACCCTTCCCTCTCCCCTTGTCCTCAAGTCCATTCTCTATGTCTACGTCTTTATTCCTACCTTTTTATTTTTAGATTCCACATATATGCGTCAGCATACGGTATTTGTTTTTCTCTTTCTGACTTACTTCACTCTGTATGACAGACTCTAGGTCCATCCACCTCACTACAAATAACTCAATTTCGTTTCTTTTTATGGCTGAGTAATATTCCATTGTATATATGTGCCACATCTTCTTTATCCATTCATCTGTTGATGGACATTTAGGTTAATATCTATTTGAATACAAGGATCCAATCATTTTGCACACCCAGACTTCAGGGCCACCTTCCCCCAAGGTACATAGTCAGCGTGCTATTAACTACTGATGTTGCCATGATCACTAGCAGCATCTGTTCCTCAATGTTTTCAACATGACATTGGAGAAATATTAGAACTCCAAACTTAGAATAAACTTCTAAAATTGTATGTGTGGAGTGCTTTTCCATTTAAAAACCAGGTAGATATGCATAGTACTGATAAATGTTTAGCAATCAGCTCTCTAGTGGGAAAAAAGCCGTGATTTAAAGCATTTGTAATTCCAAGCTTCCAATATAATGACTTCACTGAATGCGGTGTTGTTTATATAATATTTCCCCCACACTGATTACCAACACACCTACATAACCTTAGGAGCATGATAATAGTAAAATACTTATGAAGTGATGAGTTTGAATATTTATTGCCTTTGTTTTTAATATAGTTTATTTAATTGTAAATTTATGTAATTTAATATTTATTATCGACTGTGTTAAAAAAAAAACAGGCTTACGAAGGTCTTAAAAATTTAACAAGCAGCTCTCGTGAGCTGGTATGAGCCAGCTCCAGCATACCACTGGGCAATAAAGATATTATTATTGCTGATTTATAGATGAGGACACTGGGGCTGAAGAGAGGGAAAAAAAGTTAACATTTATTGACCACACAGTGTTGGACACAATAATCAATCATAACTCCTATAACCCTCAAAACAACTCAGTGAGGCAAGATGTATTATTCTGGTTTTACAGATGCAAAAACAGAATTTTCCTAATGTCATAATGCTATTAAGTGACAAAATCAGAATTAGAGCCCAGTTTCTCTGACTTAGGATTCTCACTTTTTTTTATGCCCCCTATCTCTTGCCCACATAAACTATGGAAGAATACCACTGGCTATCAGATCAGGCACTGTGAGATACAGCAATGGGTCATTTGCCTTTTAAAATACTACTTTTTAGTGGTGACTGTGGCTATAGATTTCAAAAATCACAATATATAAACAGTGGAAAATTAATACTGTCTGCATTGATTTGGTTTCAGAATTAAAAGATACTGGTTTTAAAATTTTAGTAACTAAAAAGCTTGGGTAAAAATAAGGCTAAGAAAGAAGAGAGAGAAATATATCCTAGTACAGTAGTTATAATATCAAACAGTATGATGTAATGATGAGTGGAGAGTGTAACACAACCGAAACTATAAACAATTACTTTTTGAGTACTCAGGATTATGAGGAACAATGCTCAGTATGGAGATGAGACAGATATTCAATAAAACAAGGTCTAAAGTGAATCATTATTCAAGATCAATAACTTACTTCTTTTATTGTATGTTGCCTTTAATTGGACATCAACAACAAAAAGAAATCAACATAAAACAAGCTGACATCCCTTGTTACTGATAGATTCTTTGCAATTGCTTTGAAGATTAATGTAACGTGATGTCATCACATAGTATTAAAAATGCTCCAAAAGCCTTAGTACAAAGGCTGTAAGAAAATAAAGATTTAAAAATAACATTAAAAGATTCTAATTATGATTAAAGTACCTTGCAAGAATAATGAAAATATATTTAGAAGTGAAAGATCTACCTTTCAAGAAGTCTCATTGTAAGCACAATATTCATTCCAATTAACTATTTTTTTGGAAGCCATGTAAGGTTTGTGAGAAATTTCTGTGCAAATATTATGGTATTCACAAATAAAAGTTTTAATGCATTGTATTAAAAAAAAAAACAGGTTTGTGTATTTCTCATAGCATGGATAAGATCAAGAAGTTTACAACCACGAAGTTCCAAGTCTCTTTGTGCGATAGGAACTAAGACAGGCCTGGGACCTTGGACCCTTTGCGGCAGTGCTGCAGTGCTTGCACATGGACACACCTCTCCTTGAGCAACAAAATACAAAGAAATTGTATGGGACTAAAAATAACTGCATGCATGCTCAGCTGGGGCAAATTATGGACAAAAAGATACAAAAGACCAAAATACTCAACTGCCACTTCTGAAGAGCCCGGAGCAAAAACAGGGTGTCGGGAGCAAAAGCAGAGTGCTGCACATGCCCACTGCACTCAACACCACCTAAGGGATGGGCAAAACACCTAAGACACCCCTCCGGCCTGACCCTTGGACACACCCCTACCCTGACCTCATATAAGGAACAAGCTCGCCCCACCCGCCTTAGCCAGCGAGCAAGGGAACCTGCTGTTTGTTCTCACTCCCCCTGCTGCAGCAGGGGCCCCAATAAAAAGCCTTGCCTGAATTTCTTGTCTGGCCTCTAGTCAATTTCTATTGATTGGGGAAGGCCAAGAACCCTGGTGGGTATCAGATTTATACTCAGTTCAGGACTGAAAAGTGCTTTGAATTCTGAATGTTGAAGGGTGTTTTGGCATGATAAACTATTGTACTTCTTTTTAATCACCTGTCTTCTGTAAGTTATTAAACTTCCATCATAATTGATTTTCTTCTTTCAAAATTATATCACCAGAAGTGACATTTGGAACAAGCACTGAATTTAAACAGAGATTTCCTTGTTTTCTGTCCCTGCCCTTTCTGGTGGTTGCTGGGAGAAGAATGGCCTTTGGGGGGATTCACAGAGTTGTTTCTAAATGGGAAGCTCCCTGCCCTTCTCCAGGGCACCAGCAGCTCTTCCTGGCGGTGCCGCCAGCATGAGTGGTCTCAGAAGGGGTTTGAAAGACTGGGCCTTATTGCTTGCCTCATCCCTCTGCCTGCTGACTTGAAGCTTGAAAAACAAGTGAGAGGGACAAATGACCATTACCTGCCCTCCCAGATGTGTCCCACAAGGACGATGCCTGACTGTGGAGCTGAACGTGCTTCCAATGAAACAGAAACAGAACCAAATCAAACTAAAATTGTTAAATTAATTAAATTATTTACAAGTAAATAAACTAGGAAAGCAAGGCACTCATGCCCCAAACAACATGAAAACATGAGAACACAGAGTTAGACATTATCTTGACGTGTTTCTAGTATCTTTACACATGGCATTTTTGTTTCACTAATAATTGATGAAGTTGTATCAATATGTAATGAGATCACTTATATGTGGAATCTAAGAAAATTACATAAATGAACTTATTTACAAAACAGAAATAGACTCACAGACTTAGAAAACAAGCTTATGGTTACCAAAGGGGTAATGTGGGAGGAGGGATAAATTAGGAGGTTGGGATTAGCATATACACACTACTGTATAAAATAGATAATCAACAAGGACCTACTGTATAACACAGGGAACTCAATATTCTGTAATGACCTATATGGGAAAAGAATCTGAAAAGGAGTAGATATATGTATATGTATTACTGAATCAGTTTGCTGTATACCTGAAACTAACACAACATTGTAAATCCAATGTAAAACTATACTCCAATATAAAATAAAAATTTTAGAAAACCAATTTAGATTCTTATTTTAACAGTGCTCTAATTGTTCTACACGGTAGAATTCATTATAAGGCAGACTTGGGTATTTTGTGCAAGGACAGTAAGTAATTACTGGAAGTATAAGAAAACCTAATGAAAACACTTTAACATTTAGCGTGGTCCTCCACTATGAATTTGTGACAATGCACAGATTAGATGTATACTGCAAGGTTTATGCTCCTGCATCTCAATGTCACCATTATTTCTGTCTTTTTGGTCCATGATTCAGAAATCTAAGCGAGGATAGCCGATATCTGAGCTATGGTCTGGTGATTCAGCCAAAAAAACATCAAAGAAGTTTCCTTCCACTATTCCTTGCCTTTTCCATCATCTGTCCCCTGCCTTATTCTTTGCACTATTAAAATGTAATAGAGACCCGGAGAAAATTTATCTCTTTTTAAGCATGACTCATATTATTTGTCTGAGGGCATAGGCATGATAGTGATAGGTGCTTCCAAAGAACCTAGAGATGAAAAGAGGCATCTAAATCAATGTTCAGAACACCAGAACCATTATTACCTGATAGGAGAGAGAAGCAGGTCATAGTTGGGAACATTTTTCTTAGGATTATAAAAACAACAGAAGAAAACACTCTTGTGGTTTTGCTGATGGCAGCAAATTCTTTTGGAAAGGAGGCTAGACTATGAGAGTAAGGTGTGGGGACCAAGAATAAGACCTTGACCCAGCCCAGACTACCGGGTGTAAGCCTCCAGTTTTGCCAATTGTATCGAATAAAAGAATATATAGTTTTTCCAATCAGACCCCTATGAGGATTAGATAAATATTTCGTAGTTTAATAGAGTAGATTCCCACCTGGGTGACTGTGATATTTCATAATTGTTATTATTGATGATGTATTTGTTCATCAGGTGTTAGATGTAATACTACGGCAGACATATTGGAAGTAGGGAACTTTCATTAGTTGGATTTGTAACTGGTTCTCAGAGATGAATTTTTCAATATTTATTATTCCAGTTCAGTAAAAACAACCCCACAGTTATGTATATTGATATATGTGAAATATACTTTCTCCTTGAAGAAAACTATGTGGACATGTTTTACCTTGAAGAATTTCTCGTATAAATTGTTTAGAAATTTTTTATGCTCCACTGGTCCAAAATTTGAGAGTAATACATTTAAATTCCAGCAACCCCCCCCAAAAGCCACTTATTAAAACTACTCAATAAAATCTATAATGATAATAGCATTCTGTTTTCTAATTTTATATAGAGAAACATCTCTGAAAAAGATAATTACTCTCTGGACTAAAATTTCACATTTTCTAGCACAAGTAGGTATTTAGAGTAGGTATTTGATACATTTTTAAAAATAAATGAAAACATATACAAAGATCTAATCTGATCCCTGATTCCAGAATTTAATATTTGTTACTTAAATTTAAACTTTAAAATGCAAATTTTAATTTAATATACAACTTTATGAGATGAAAACAGACAATACCAACAATTTATAAAATAGAGTTAGATCTCTCTTTTTTAAAAAAATTATTTTATTTATTTTTGGCTGCATTGGGTCTTTGTTGCTACGCACGGGCCTTCTCTAGTTGCAGCGAGCAGGGGCTACTATTTTTTTTTTTTCTTTTGCGGTACGCGGGCCTCTCCCGTTGCGGAGCACAGGCTCCTGACGCGCAGGCTCAGCGGCCATGGCTCACGGGCCCAGCCGCTCCGCGGCATGTGGGATCTTCCCTGGGGCACGAACCCGCGTCCCCTGCATCCGCAGGCGGACTCTCAACCACTGCGCCACCAGGGAAGCCCAGGGCTACTCTTTGCTGTGGTGCGCGGGCTTCTCATTATGGTGGCTTCTCTTGTTGCAGAGCACCGGCTCTAGGTATGCAGACTTCAGTAGTTGCAGCGTGCGGGCTCAGTAGTTGTGGCTCGCAGGCTCTAGAGCGCAGTCTTAGTAGTTGTGGTGCATAGGCTTAGTTGCTCTGCAGCATGTGTGATCTTCCCGGATCAGGGCTCAAACCTGTGTCCCCTGCATTGGCAGGCGGATTCTTAACCACTGTGCCACCAGGGAAGCCCAAGATCTCTTTTTGAAAAAACCACATTAGACTTTAAGCTACATTAGAGCAGAGGCTGTCTCTCTTGTTTGATGTGCTCACCCAAGTGTCCTGAACAATTCCAGGCACACAGTAGGTGCACAATAAGGATATTTGTTGTCACTGAAGCTCTTTAATTGGACTAAAGAAAACAATCTGTCTTCACACCTAAAAATAAAAGATAGGGTATGCTATTTTTTTATTTCTCATTTTTAAAATTTTATTTTATATTGGAGTATATCCAATTAACAATGTTGTGATAGTTTCAGGTGCACAGCTAAGTGACTCAACCATACATAGACATGTATCCATTCTACCCCAGACTAAGATGGGATATGCTTTTGCTCTACTTTCTCATCCCTTCTTGTGGCAACATGGATTTTTGTGAGGTTACTGAATGCATTTAATCTAGATAGATTTTTTATTCCTAGCAGTCTGGATTATTGACTTTCCAAAGTTATTGAGTTTTCAAAGTACTTAGAGCACTCTAAGAGATGTATGTTAGGAAGTGACATTAACAAGTATACAGGCAAATAGAAATTTTTTGGTTCGAAGAAATTTTCAAAGATTTTTAAAGACTATTTTTACTTTAGATTTAACAATGGTTCATTCAGTGTTTGGATTATTTTAAGATTTTGACTTGTTTCTCTTTGCTTAGGGAAAATAATTAACATAATAACAGTATCTATAACAATAACAACCCACCTACCATCTACTGAGTGATCGCAACGGGCCAGGCACTGTTCTGAGCACTTCACAGGTACTGACATGGTAGCCGTCAGAGCAATCATGCAACTGAGCATGGACGTTACCTCCAGTTCATAGATGAGGAAACAGGCAGAGAGAAAGTAAGTGACTTGCTCAAGTTCGCACAGCAGGCAAGTGCCAAAGCCAAGTTGTGAACCCAGGCAGTGTGTCTTCCACCCTCATTAGCTGACGAAATCAAAGCCTTTATAAATTATGTCACATGAATTATATACGAGTTATATACATGGTATAGGATTAGCACTCTGATTCAATGAATGATTATTCTAGGACTACTTAAAAACTGTTTTCCCTTGAGTAAGTATAATCACAAATAATAAAGTTGCCAAGAATTCAAAAAAAAAAATTCACATCCTTTGGTTCTTCTGTCGGTCACGGAAACAGAAACCCCTCCAGGTATTTTAAACAGAGGGGTCTTAATATAGTGAACTGGTTACGTAAGGTGTTGGAAAGGCTGGAGATGCAAAAAGAAGGTGATGTGGTTATCCACAGGTATGTGACAACACTTCAAGTTTGAGTCTGGGAGTAAAGAGGAAATGCTGTCACCCGAACCCACACTCTCTGTAAGTAGGTTTGCCAGAGCACCCACTGATGCCGTGGGATCACTGGGACCACAACAGTCACTACCCTGCAGAAAGCCAGGAACCCAGGAGCTGGCAGTCATCTCCCACCACAGCTTCCTCTGGAACCAGATCCAAGGCTGTTGGAGTTCATACTGCTACTGCTACCTCTGAAACCACGCTTTTAGAGCAGGGAGCACGGAGCCCACACACACTACTGCTGCTGCTACTGCCTGGGACACTGCCAGGAGCAGAAAAGGCAAAGAAAAGTGGCTGATCCCTTTCTGCCACCTCACAGCTCCTTCCAGCAACTCCCATTGATAGGAATAACTTGCAGTCACCTGGCCAGAGTGTCTGGGAAATAGAAGTGGCAGAGTTCCAACCCCCAGAGATGCAGATCAGAGTTCAGAGCCATCAGGCAACTTTCGTTGTGGAATTTTGTTTGTTTAGAGGCAACAGAAAACATTTAAAAAATGAACACAGGGGCTTCCCTGGTGGCGCAGTGCTTGGGAGTCCGCCTGCCGATGCAGGGAACACGGGTTCGTGCCCCGGTCCAGGAAGATCCCACATGCCGCGGAGCGGCTGGGCCCGTGAGCCATGGCCGCTGAGCGTTTTACAGATTCAAAGCTTATAGGAAGCGTACAAGTCCTAGATCCTAAATGGTATTTGACACACACACACACAAACATGTGCATTCATATACACAAACTTTTTGAAAATACCCATTTTAAAAATGAGTGTCTTTAATCTGCCATATAGTCAAACCACAAACCAAGGAGGTAGTCCTTATTGAGCTCTCTTATAATTCAGAGATGTTCCTGGCTATGCTAGTTAGGATAGGCTAACTGGTGCAACATAAACTCCCCAATATCTCATGGGACAAATAAGAAAGAAGTTTATTACTTGTTCATATGAAGCCCCAAATGGGTTTTCCTTGTTGATAGATGGCTGTCTTTCAAGCAATGATAGAGGAACCCAGGTTCTTTCTGTCTGTGCCTCTACCCTCTTTAATATGTGTCTTCAAAGATCAGCTTCAAGCCAGTGAAAGGAAACAAGAGTGAAAGACTGATTGCACAGGGAAGGCTTTTCCAGGGCTGGAAGTGGCACACAGGACTTTCATTCACATTCAATCGCTAGAATGCAGTCATATGGGAAATTTAACCTGTGTGTTCAGGAAGATGAGACATGAGGTTAGTGAACAATTATCAGTATTTTCCACCATGGTGTAGCAACTGGACTGATGTGGTGAATTTACAGGAACAAAAACTGCCCTCCTGTTCCCAGCCTGGTGATGGGGGGACACAAGGGACCACTGGCCGAGGAATAGGTCAGGACTTTACATGAACAGAAAGCCAGGATTACACTTAAGGGGGATATCTCCACTACACATTCTAATAGAGCCTCTTCATTGTCTAGAACACACCAAAAGGAAGTTTTCTTAAGTGAACACACTCTTCAGTAATACAAAGTTGGCAAGTTGACAGGTAGAGATGTGGGCAGTAGCAGTTTGAAGGAATTAGGCAAGAAGCCCAGACCAAAGAAGCAAAGCCCAGGCAAAAGTCCAAGAATCCCAGGGCAATGCCGGTGCGAGGAATCAGATAAGTGAAGAGATACCGAGAAGCCGTAGAAACCTTGGAGCAGAGTAAAATTGGAGTCACCAACCTTGACGCTGAGACCTGGCCTTGCCACTTACTAGCTGACACAGGAGAAGCCGCTTAACCTCTCCTCGTTTGTTTTTCATTTGTCAATTTAGGGTAATAATATCTACTTCATAACGATTCATTGGAGAATCAAAGGCGATAACGTGTGTGAAAACTCATGAAGCCTGGCAAAGAGAGAAAGAGGGCTAATTTTAACTCTATTCCTATTTTCATAAGCTTAGGGTTTTGAAGAATGCTGTTTAGGAAGGAGAAGACTTGGAACCCGTTTTATGTCTGTCAGTCCCTAGTCATGAATCTGAAGGAGTGAGAACTAGCTTGTGTAAAAGGCTATCCTTTGGGTTGGGGAGGCTTTACATATTCAGTTTCCTTTATAAAGTCCTGCCTTACTGCATGCCTGTCTTCCTCCCTTTCCATCTATTTTTCTTCCCTCTTTTCTTCCTTCCTTCCTTCCCTCATTTTTCTTCCTTTTCCTCCATCTAGTTTCTTTGTTAGATAAGCCTAGACATTGAGGAGGGTGAAACCAATTTCATATAAAAGGGTTCTAGACAGGAGTTTGCTAAGGTAGGGTTTGAAGGATTGAATCAATAATAGAAACAGAAAGGATGCATTGCTCGTGGATGTGTTCTTTGGTGCAACTCTGGGAAAAAAATTTGTAGTATGTACCCTCAAGGTGAAAATTCCTTTTGACCTGCATTAACTCTTCTGGGTAAACATCCAAAGAAATAATCAGAAAAATAAAAGTCTTATGAGCAACGATGCCCATCCATCATAGTTTTATTCACAGCAGTGAAAAATCTGAAACAGGCTAACTGCTCAACATTAGACACATGGTAAATTAAACTAGGTTAGAGCCACACAATAAAATATGTAATTATTAAAACTTGTGCTTATGATGTGTTTCAATAATATGGAGAGTATCATGATAAAAGAGCAAATGAAATAGATAGATTACAAAGTGAGCACAGCCATGTCAAAATTGCAGGCAGGAAAAGCCTAGGAGGTAATGCATCACGGTGGCAGTAGTTGTCATCCATAGGTAGGTGAATACAAGTGCTTTTTTTCTTCTTTCTACTTTTCTGTATTGTCTCTATATGTGTAATGAAACTGTATTATTTTTTATTTGAAAATACAAAGTCAAAAACAAACAAACAAAAACTCAAACAAGGGCTTCCCTGGTGGCGCAGTGGTTGAGAGTCCGCCTGCCGATGCAGGGGACACGGGTTCGTGCCCCGGTCCGGGAAGATCCCACATGCTGCGGAGCGGCTGGGCCCGTGAGCCATGGCCGCTGAGCCTGCGCATCCGGAGCCTGTGCTCCGCAGCGGGAGAGGCCACAACAGTGAGAGGACCGCGTACCGCAATAAAAAAAAAAAAAAAAAAAAAAACTCAAACAAATAAAGAAAATACAAAGTCAACTTCAGTTTCTGGGAAAGTTGTTGATACTAACTTGCCTCATTTTAGCCTAGTGCTACTGAACAAAGAGATGGTGTAATTAACAGCAAATCAAGTTCCCTTTGTGCATCATAATGTAAATTACACTTTCAGAAGTGAATAAAATGTATCTATTTTCTCTCTATATATAGATATGTAAGTACCCATACTAATATGTAATATTGGTTTTAACGTTAACCATTTCCTCTCTCATAAGTCATAGTTTTGCTTTACAGGATTTAATTGGTAAGAATAAAATGTAAATTATTGGTGCAATACTTTTAGTCCCTGTCATCATGACGGCACGGGTTCCACAGTCTGACTCACAGGGTTGGCATGTATCACAAGGATTGTGTTGGAGTCAGGGTGAGAATGAACTTCTCTTAGAGTTGACTTGATAATTATTAACTCTGGCTACTGGTAGCCACGGTAGCCAAAGAAGTCTACCTTCTTTGTAGACTGTGGTGATGGGGGCTACAGATAATGAAAATTTGGATGATCATTATAGACATTGACAAACATCATGACCCCACAGATGTTCCTGGGAGTCTGGCTGGGTCCACTGCAACCCACAGTGGGAGATGAAAGCAACTTAATGCAGCCTTACTCAAATGTCCATTTAATTAAAAAGTATTGATTTGGAGTGAAGCTCTTGAAAGTTCCAGGGAAGATTTAAATGCATTGAGGAGTCACTGCTTGCTGAGAAGAGATGAATAGATTTTCAGGCAAATGAGTCATTAAAAGTTGGTCCAGAAAGTCAAAAAGGTTGACAGTGTTCATATGATTATATGGTATTAGAAGATATTGCTAAACAGATGGGGAGAGTTGGCCAAGGAATAGCAAAATATGATTTTCTCTATTCAACCCAATACAAAATTTTGTAAACCATAGAAAGTGGATATGGGGAGTTCCTATCTTAATATTGACGATTTTATTTGGATTCACTGAAAGGTATACTGGTAAAATTGCATTCAATATTAAAATTACAGTACCGAAAACCATAAAGTTTACCCATGAGACTGAATATGACAGATTTAGAATGGGCCAGGAAAATATACCACAGCTGACAGGGAAAAAAATACGACCTGAATCTGAATTTCCTGCCCATGCAAATAAAGGTGCAGTCCGAGTCCAGGAAACGTTATGGTCTATTTATGCTAATAGGAATCTGTAGGTGTCTGGCTTCTCTGATATTTGGCATCAATATTAGTCCAGGCACAAAGCTGTGTTTTATTTCCTTGCAGAGCTTTCCTGATGAAATTGAAAACACTGATTTGTGATCACCACACTAGAGCAATCTCAACACACGGGTGTTGTGCTTTGTTTTATTTAAAGGACCTGCGTCAGAGATTTCTATTTTGCTTTCTGTTCAAAACCTCCAGCAATGTTTCTCAAACTTCAGAGTACATAAGAATCTCTTGGGTTTTTAGAAAAATGCAGATTCAGGAACAAGCAAGATTCATCTACATGAAGCAAGTCAGAAGAGTGGTTATCTTTGCAGGGGTAATGCCGACAGGGGGCATGGGGGAACTTTCTGGGGTACGTAAAATGCAGTACATGTGTAAAATGTACTAAACACTACACTTAGGAACTCTACATGTACCAAATGTGTCTAATTCTGCAGTTGTCATTTTTAAAGCCAAAAATATAGTACAATTTAAAAATGAAGATTCTTAGTTCATGCTTCAGGGAAAAAAATGCTTTAAGGACTGGATCCATTGTAATAAGCCTGGGCCCACGGTTGGCTGGAATGAACTTGTCAACCAAACATCAGACATGAGGAACCGGAAAAGGCAGACAAATTGTAACTTTGCTTCTCACCATATTGAGTGCTACCCACACCTATTTTTAGAGCAAGCAAAATCTCAGCTGGTGCTTTCTGTGGTAATTCAGAAACTCTAAATCTCCGCAAAGCATCCAGATTTGTCACATCTTAAAGGTTTTGTCTTTGTGTGGCTAAAGAAACAATAACTGAGGTATAATTCTTAGAATTACAGAATTACGGTGCCTAGGAAAGATGACCTTTTTAAGATGACCTTTTCTCTCTTGTCCACTTACCATGTTGAGGCCTGCTGTGCAATAGAAACAGCTCTTATTCACTATGTAAGTGAAAGAATCTATCGGTTCAAACTTAACCGCAGTAGAATGGAAGTGTTTTCCCACTGTTTCTTTGCTCAACCCTGCCACGTGGTTCATGGAACTCTTCAGGAGGCCCAGGGACTCCAGGAGTTTATTCCTTGCAGGCGTGAGCTTCTATTTAGTCACCAGAGGATATAGTTTGGGTATTTCTTTTTTTTTAAATTAATTTATTTATTTTTGGCTGCGTTGGGTGTTGGTTGCTGCGCACGGGCTTTCTCTAGTTGTGGTGAGCAGGGGTGGTACGTGGGCTTCTCATTGCGGTAGCTTCTCTTGTTGCGGAGGAGCTCTGGGCACGCGGGCTTCAGTAGTTGTGGAGCACAGGCTTAGTTGCTCCATGGCATGTGGGATCTTCCCGGACCAGGGCTTGAACCCGTGTCCCCTGCATTGGCAGGCGGATTCTTAACCACTGCACCACCAGGGAAGCCTAGTTTGGGTATTTCTTGCTGGCAACACTCTCCTCAAGTCTGTCATAAATCTTATTGCCCATCTGCGGAATAAGCTTCCAGAGGGAAGCCACTGAAAGTATTACAAGTGACAGATGGAACATTCTCCTAAGCTAAACGGAAAAGTGATCAATCATCTCCCCCCTCCCACCGTTGCTGAGTTATAGACAGTGGAAATTATGTAATGTGTCAGGTCCACCTTGATAAATTCCCCTTGTTAATCAGCCAGAGAACCCCCAGTAATGAACAGGGAAGGGAAAGTACACAAAGTGACCCCAGGACTAACTTTTTAATTTCTCCCAGTTATGAACTCTTTTGCCTGCAGATGTTAAACAGTTGCTAATTTCTTCCAGTCTTTAACATGACTTGGCTCCTAGTCATAAAACAAAAAGAAAAGATGCCAGTTGAGATAAAATCCCTCTGCATACAATGAGCCAACTACAACCAGACCGGATGCCTGAGAAATAGCGTGGGCTGAACTGGGTCACGGAAAAGGAATCAGTTTTTAGTTATCTAGTTGAGCACATGTTTGTCTAGTTTTCTCATACTCTGCCCAAACAGAAACATCAAAGTAACAACAAGATACCAGAAACGAGCACTGCTTCAAAAGAAGATGCTGTCTTTCATTTGCTCATTTATTCAACAAATATTTATGGGATGCCTACCATTGGCCAGATATTGTTTTAGGCTCTGGGGGTACAACAATAAGCAAGAGACCAAAAAAGGAAGCCCTCTTCTCATACTCTATGAAATGATTTATGATTCATAATGTGAAAATTATGGTACTGATGATGAAATGGATGAAATAATACATAGTAGTTTAAATTTTTTTTTTTTTGCGGTACGGGGGCCTCTCATTGTTGTGGCCTCCCCCGTTGCAGAGCACAGGCTCCGGACACGCAGGCTCAGCGGCCATGGCTCACGGGCCCAGCCGCTCCGCGGCATGTGGGATCTTCCCAGACTGGGGCACGAACCCGTTTCCCCTGCATCCGCAGGCAGACTCTCAACCACTGCGCCACCAGGGAAGCCCTAAATATATTTTAAAGGGAGAAGGAATATGATAAGAAAATATTTTTCTCAAGCTCTAAAATAGAGCTTTTTTCCCAAATTTTAAGTAAAATTAAAGAAATCTCAGGATTGTTAAACTATGTTATTATTATTATAATAAATATCGTACTCAGAAGAAAATAGAGGTGACTTCTAAACACGTGCAAGTAGATGAATATAGGTGCAGATCTAAGGTATATAGTCACCTGTAGGTTTCCCCAGGCCTTCACCATCAGTACCTGTTGGATTTCCTCAAACCCATTAAGTAAACCAACCAAAAAATAGAAAACTGGAGGCTCATTCCTTCTTGCTCAGAGTTACCATAGGATCCTGCAATCCCACTCCTGGGCATATATCCAGAGAAAACTTTAATTCAAAAGGATATGTGCACCCCAGTGTTCATTGCAGCACTATTTACAATAGCCAAGACATGAAAACAACTAAACTTCCATCAACAGATGAATGAATAAAGAAGATATATACAACGGAATACTACTCAGCCATAAAAAAGAATGAAATAATGCCATTTGCAGCAACATGGATGGACCTAGAGATTATCATCCTAAGTGAAATAAGTCAGACAGAGAAAGACAAATACCATATGATATCACTTATATGTGGAATCTAAGATATGACACAAATGAACTTATTTATGAAACAGAAACAGACTCAAAGATATAGAGAACAGACTTGTGGTTGCCAAGGGGAGGGGTGGGGGAGGGTTGGATTGGGATCTTGGGACTAGCAGATGCAAACTATTATATATAGGAGGGATAAACAACAAGGTCCTACTGCATAGCACAGGGAACGATATTCAGTATTCTGGAACAAACCATAATGGAAAAGAATATGAAAAAGAATATATATATGTATATATCTGAATCACTTTGCTGTACACCAGAAACTAACACAACATTGTAAATCAACGATATTTCAATAAAATAAATTTTTAAAAATTTAATTCCTCAGTTCCATCATCTACATATATTTATATCAAATCAGAAAGTTCTATTTGATAGCGCTGTTCTAGGGAGTTAGATCTCCCTCTCATTTGCCCTTTGTAAGATAGAGAGACTGGAATTATTTACTTCAATTGCATATATTAAGGTCAGTTTGATGGTATCAGACAAGGTTAGTGCCAAGACACTTCTGGGGCAGTCTTTGGGAGATGTGCAGTGCCAGTAGAAGAAAAGGGTTGAGTAAGTCCGAAAGAGTCTCCGTAACTCATAATATTTTGCTACCAATATTACCTCCAAAATGTAGTACCTGATGTGCAGTGGTGGGCACCAGAGGAGAACATCTGACTAGTCCACCTGGGACTTTTTTCTAGTCCCTTAGCAGCTGAGGCAAAGAGGTATACATGGGGCCATAGAGGTGTGGTAGCTATAAAAGTCATAGCTTTCCCAGACTCAAGAAGCATGGCCCATTACCCCAAACCTGAGTCACTTACACCAAATGCATTTCAACATCTGCTGTAGGAAGATTTGTAAGGAAGCTTGGCAAGTCTGTTGAACACAAATGCTGCTGAATGGAGAATAAAGCCAGCTGAAGCTTAATGAAACCAGGGGAGTATTTAAATGTACTAATAAAGAAGCTAATAAAGGAAGTCTTCAGATCCTAACCAAACTACAGCAGAAAATTAATGACAGCATCATACTTATCTGGGAATTAAATGGTTGAACATAATCAATATTGTTGAACCGAATGAAACTTGCAATATTTTAATCTAAGTTTCTAAAATTACAAAGGATGCATCTTTGTGAAATGCCTGGATTTTTCTTAGTGAATATGGGGTCAATAGTAAAGATTCAATGACTTGTTTTCCTTCTTTGCTTTAAGTCCTGTATCACATTGCTTATTCCCTCAAGAATATGCAATCGTCTTGCCTCTTACAGTCATCTTCCTAGTCATGTCTTTCTCCTTAATCTACTGTGTTTCTTCATACATAAATAGTCATGATAACTCCTTAGTAACTAGCTTATATTCTGTATTACTAAAATACACCAATAGTCTTGCAAATGATGGATATTAAGGACCTAATCATACCCAATGGAATGCCACAGCTGGAAGGGAATTTGGAAATAACCTAGTATTTCCAATCTCTAGTCCACTAATTTTTCAACCATGTCATGCTTTAGAAAATTTGTAACAATGATAATAATTTATTGAGCACTTACTATGCTCTAGGCTCTTCACTAAGGACTTTATTTGAATTATCTCTTTAATCTTTCTACAGCTAATCTTTCTACAACAATAATTAACTTCGTTTTGAAGGGAGGAAAATTATACTTCGAGAGAGTAAGCAACTCGTCCAAAGTCACGTACCTGCTAAGTACCTGGGCCAAGATTCAAACCAAATTAGGTCCCAGAGGCCACTGAACTGTGCCATGTCAGGGCAGGCAGCTCTAGGAAGATGGACAAAAATGGCCACATGTCTAGTAAGAGGGAAATACCATTTTTATCATCATTGGAAATACCCTTCAAGAAACGAATAGAACCAGCAGGCAGAGGGTGTGTGCCAGGCATTCTTTATATTTCAGAGGTAAGCTGAATAATACCAATATTAGTAGAACAAATACAGATGGCAATGAGTATGATTTTAATTCATATCAAATAATTATCGTGTGCTTTATTCTATTTTCATCGAAACCAGAATGCAATATGACCCTCAAAGGTAGGTCATAGGAATATACCTACCTAGGAAAAGTTATTCTATGCTTTTTTCCCCTTTGCTTAAACAAAAGACAGGTCTGAGGAAAAAAATGTCACATGAAACATAGCCTAACAAATCTCAGAAGATCAACACAGAATAAACAGGGCAAAGAATTCGCAATTTTCTTTAGACTCACTCCTCAGAACATTTATGTAGGTAATTTGCAGTGTGAACTGAAATCACCAGTTTGGTAAATAGTTCTCAACACATTTGCATACAATTAGGTGTATTTTATTTTTCACTATGTGACATATATATAAATAAAATTATTCAACACAGAATTCCTATTTATCAATATGTGAGTGAGAAAGTAAACAAAAGAGATATGTGAACCCATAAAAACGGAATGGTAGACAAGGTATTGAAATTGTTTATTGATGTTGTGTACTTGTCATTGATTCTCATTCTGAGTGTTAGGACCACGGACATTTAATAGATTTAAACAGAAACCTATGTTGACTTCTTAACTGGTGATTCAACATATATATATTTTTCCTTTTATAAACTCTTCAATTTGTCTTAGTAACCTGCACATAGTTAAAAAAAAAATCTAATAGCCTCAAAATCCTTATGATGGCAAAGTAATAACCTTTGGTCCCACGTTCTCCTTACTTCCCAGCCCAGCTTCCTAGGAACAACTACTTGTAACTTTTTTGCTTCTTCTGGTAGTTCCTCCCAAATCTCCAAGGAATAGGCTATTTGGCTATTCTTTGATCTATCGATTTGAATCATCTATTAACTTCCTCATTATGTCAGATGAGCCTGTGTTCTCTTACACACACACGCATACCTCTCCTACACTATCATCCCAAATTAATCGTATCATACCTTTTTTTTTAAATTAATTTTTCGGCTGCGTTGGGTCTTCGTTGCGGCACGCGGGCTTTTTCTAGTTGCGGCGAGCGGGGGTTACTCTTCGTTGCGGCGTGCAGGTTTTCACTGCGGCCATTCAGATCTTACTGTTGCGGAGCATGGGCTCTAGGCGCGCGGGCTTCAGTAGTTGTGGCTCACGGGCTCTAGAGCGCAGGCTCAGTAGTTGTGGCGCACGGGCTTAGTTGCTCCGCGGCATGTGGGATCTTCCAGACCAGGGCTTGAACTCGTGTCCCCTGCATTGGCAGGCGGATTCTTAACCACTGCGCCACCAGCGAAGTCCCCATATTATAGCTTTAAAATTAAATTGGTAATGTATGTATTATTTACTGGAAGGCTAAGAAGTACACTTTGATTACATTTACTTTATCATGCAGCTGTTTTCTTTGACTCTTTATTGTTTTCTTCTCTTTTGCATATGTGCTCATTTTCCTGTGTTCAGATTTTCAACAGAGGCATATCAGATTGTGTTAAGCCCCTATTTTGGGGAGCCAGAGCCCCCTTTCCTCCTACTTCAGATTGGACTGGTTATGCTCTTAACCTGCTGCACACCTGTCTTCTTGGAACTTTTTGGATATGCTTTTTCCCTCTATTCCATCCTTCTCTTAGTTTATATCCTTGTTTTCGGACACATCCCCAAATAACTTCTTAAGAAAGAGTTTGTGGGGGGCTTCCCTGGTGGCGCAGTGGTTGAGAGTCCGCCTGCCGATGCAGGGGACATGGGTTCGTGCCCCGGTCCGGAAGGATCCCACATGCCGTGGAGCGGCTGGGCCCGTGAGCCATGGCCGCTGAGCCTGCGCGTCTGGAGCCTGTGCTCTGCAACGGGAGAGGCCACAACAGTGAGAGGCCCACGTACCACCAAAAAAAAAAAAAAAAGAAAGAGTTTGTGGGAGGTTAAGTTTTGAGTCTTTGTATGACTGCCATTAAAAAAAAAATCTACATGAGTGGCTGAATATAGAATTTGAAGATATAAAATAATTTTCTCTCAAAAACTTGGGCATCTAGTAATGCTGTTGGGAAGCCCACCGCCATTCTGGACTTTCACTTTTTTGAAAGTAATCTGTGCTTTCTCTCTAGAGGTAGTTGGACCATCTCTTCATTCCAGAATTTCTGAAATTTACAGTTATGTTCCTTGGTATAGACGTTTGCCCATTCAAAGAGATGAAAAATCAATGGGCCATTTAAATCTGGACATTCATGTTGTCCTTGACTCTGGGAACGTTTTGTCTATTTCCTTTTTGATTATTCCTTCCTCTCTGGACCTCCTAGCCTGATCTTTGATCTTTCAGTTTTTCTTTCTTATTGTCTCTTTTTCGTTTTGTTCTGCATTGTGGGAGATTTCCTTGTCATTATCTCTCCAGCTGTCTATTGAATTTAATATTTTGTCAATCTCATTTTTAATTCCCAAGAACTCTTTCTTGTTTCCAATTGCTCCTTTTTTTATGTATCCTGATTTTGTTTTATGGATGCAATATCTTCTCTTGTATCTCACAGGATGCTCGTTGGAGGTTTATTTCTCGTCTTTTTTTAAACTTCTTTCTGTTACATGAACTCTATTTTCTCCTAGGTCTTTTTATTTCTTTTCCCCCTTGTTTTCCCTATTGTTCACATGGGAGGCTCTTCTCAAATGTCTGCATTTTTGTTGATTCCTCATATTTAAAAGTGAGTCACTAAAACCCAATCTGGCTTGTTGACAGCCCGGCATTGCTTTAGGTGGATCAGAAAGAGAGCCAGCCACCCCTTTCATTAGCGGATGCTAGAACGTTTTGTCTTTGGAGCCATTCAGCTCCTCCAAATAAAGGACGTTCAGTCTTCTGCTTGGGAGTTCAATTCCCAGGCACAGATGATCTCCATTTTAGAAAGATTTGTCCAATTGTTCCAAGTACATACTTTCAATTGATCCCCTTCTTTCCATCCGAGCCCTCACTCCCACTGTTCCACTTCCATTCCCACTCCACTCTTGAGCCTCTCCCAAGTTCTAGGAGGCAAATCTGCTCCTTCCTAGTCATTTTCTTCTACATTCATTAAGGTTTCAGCCTCCTCTGTCCTGTTTCATCAGCAACCATTACTCGTTCTCCTTTTGTTCCCCAGAAATCGTTGGTTCATGAATGATGATGACTCCACCATTCTTTTTATACCTGTAGGTTTCTATAGATTTTTTTCCCTTTACTGACATTACCATGTAGTCTCTGGAGACAGAGGACACAATTGTGTGTGGCCAGCCTATCATCTTTAATGGTCAATCAGTCTAATATTTTCCAATGATAACTATCATACTATTTGAAAGAGTTAGTCTATTTGAAACACTTCCCCGATATTTTAGCTGAAAGTTTTTTTATATGGCTAGACATTAGAAATATCATGGGCTTTAAAGGCAAACAGGCCAGTATTGGAACCCTGGTTTTGCTACTTATTAGTCATAGAACATTGGAAAATTCACTTAATCTTAAAGCTTCAGCCTCACAATAAGAATACTAGTATTTATCGTGAAGACTTTTTGTGAGAGCTAGATGAAACAGGAAGCACAAAGAACAGTGCCTGGCACATAGGAGGAGCTCACTGTCTTGTTAGGTTTATTGGTGAGTTGTCTGCTACTCTGAACAAATCACTTGAACTCAAAACCCAAATCATCAGACTCCTTGCCTCAGGTGTCACTTTTTTTTTTAACATCTTTATTGGAGTATAATTGCTTTAAAATGGTGTGTTAGTTTCTGCTTTATAACAAAGTGAATCAGCTCTACATATTCATATATCCCCATATCTCCTCCCTCTTGTGTCTCCCTCCCACCCTCCCTATCCCACCCCTCTAGGTGGTCACAAAGCACCAAGCTGATCTCCCTGTGCTATGCGGCTGCTTCCCACTAGCTATCTATTTTACATTTGGTAGTGTACATATGTCCATGCCACTCTCTCACTTCATCCCAGCTTACCCTTTCCCCCTCCCCATGTCCTCAAGTCCATTCTCTACGTCTGCGTCTTTATTCCCGTCCTGTCCCTAGGTTCTTCAGAACCTTTTTTTTAGATTCCATATATATGTGTTACCATATGATACTTGTTTTTCTCTGACTGACTGACTTCACTCTGTATGACAGACTCTAGGTCCATCCACCTCACTACAAATAACTCAATTTTCTTTCTTTTTATGGCTGAGTAATATTCCACTGTATATGTGCGCAACATCTTCTTTATCCATTAATCTGTCTATGGACACTTAGGTTGCTTCCATGTCCTGGCTACTATAAACAGAGCTGCAATGAACACTGTGGTACATGACTCTTTTTTTTTTTTTTGCGATACGCGGGCCTCTCACTGCCGTGGCCTCTCTCGTTGCGGAGCACAGGCTCCGGACGTGCAGGCCCAGTGGCCACATGACTCTTTTTGAATTATAGTTTTCTCCAGGTATATGCCCAGTAGTGGGATTGCTGGGTCACATGGTAGTTCTATCCTTAGTTTTTTTAAGGAACCTCCACACTGTTCTCCATAGTGGCTGTATCAATTTACATTCCCACCAACAGTGCAAGAGGGTTCCCTTTTCTCCACACCCTCTCCAGCATTTATTGTTTGTAGATTTTTTGATGATGGCCATTCTGATGGGTGTGAGATGGTATCTCACTGTAGTTTTGATTTGCATTTCTCTAATGATTAGTGATGTTGAGCATCCTTTCATGTGTTTGCTGGCAGTCTGTATATCTTCTTTGGAGAAATGTCTATTTAGGTCTCCTGTCCATTTTTGGATTGGGTTGTTTTTTTGATATTGAGCTGCATGAGCTGCTTGTAAATTTTGGAGATTAATCCTTTGTCAGTTGCCTCATTTGCAACTACTTTCTCCCATTCTGAGGGCTGCCTTTTCCTTTTGTTTATGGTTTCCTTTGCTGTGCAAAAGCTTTGAAGTTTCATTAGGTCCCATTTGTTTATTTTTATTTCCATTTCTCTAGGGGGTGGGTCAAAAAGGATCTTGCTGTGATTTATGTCATAGAGTGTTCTGCCTATGTTTTCCTCTAAGAGTTTAATAGTGTCTGGCCTTACATTTAGGTCTTTAATCCATTTTGAGTTTATTTTTGTGTATGGTGTTAGGGAGTGTTCTAATTTCATTCTTTCACATGTAGCTGTCCAGTTTTCCCAGCACCACTTATTGAAGAGGCTGTCTTTTCTCCACTGTATATTCTTGCCTCCTTTATCAAAAATAAGGGGACCATATGTGCGTGGGTTTACCTCTGGGTTTTCTATCCTGTTCCATTGATCTATATTTCTGTTTTTGTGCCAGTACCATACTCTCTTGATTACTGTAGCTTTGTAGTATAGTCTGAAGTCTGAGAAGACAGAGAAACACACAGCAGATGAAGCAACAAGGTAAAACCCCACCAGACCAAACAAATGAAGAGGAAATAGGCAGTGTACCTGAAAAGAATTCAGAGTAATGACAGTCAAAATGATCCAAAATCTAGGAAATAGAATGGAGAAAATACAAGAAACATTTAACCTGCAGGCTGCAGGTTCATAGTTCCCGTTGTTTTTGGTGTCTGCCCCCAGTGGCTAAGGTTGGTTCAGTTGGTTGTGTAGGCTTCCTGGTGGAGGGGAGTAGTGCCTGTGTTATGGTGGATGAGGCTGGACTTGTCTTTCTGGTGGGAAGGACCATGTCTGGTGGTGTGTTTTGGGGTGTCTATGACCTTATTATGATTTTAGGCAGCCTCTCTTATAATGGGTGGGGTTGTGTTCCTGTCTTGCTAGTTGTTTGGAGTAGGGTGTCCAGCACTGTAGCTTGCTGGTCATTGAGTGGAGCTGGGTCTTAGTGTTGATATGGAGATCTCTGGGAGAGCTTTCGCCGTTTGATATATTACGTGGATCCAGGAGGTCTCTGGTGGACCAATGTCTTGAACTCGGTTGTCCCACCTCAGAGGCACAGGCCTGACATCTGGCCGGAGCACCAATACTCTGTCAGCCACACGGCCAGGTACGTGGGGAGTTTCTTACCTTTTGGGAAGTCTGAGGTCTTCTGTCAGCATTCAGTAGGTGCTCTGTAGGAGTTGTTCCATATGTAGTTGTTCCATATACATTTGTGATGTATCTGTGGGGAGGATAGTGATCTCCACGTCTTATTCCTCCACCATCTTGAAGGTCTCCATCAGGTGTCACTTTTTAAGGGAAGCCTCCCTGATTTCAGGTTGGGATAGAGGGGCCTTCTTTGTTCTTGCAGCAGTCTGTTAACTACCTGTTATAACACCTGTCACACTGTGGTGGATTTGCTTGTTGAATGTCTGTCTTCCCTATTAGTCTGTAAACTCCATGAGAATTGGGATCCGGTCTGTATTGTTATATATATATTGGAGATATATATATATCTCCAGTGGCTAGCACTAGGCTTGGTACGGAGTTGGTCCTCAATAAATACACATTGAATGAATGAGTAATACCATTCCACTTTTAGAAAGCTTGCTGTATTAGATGATTTTTAAAAAATGTAAAATGCATTCCGTGCCTGAAGTTCCTTCAGTAAGGATGCAGATGACTTTTCTTAAGGTACTATTTAGAAAGATCATGGAACAAACATTATATAACTAAGATGCACAAACTTAGAGGAACACAAATATTGGATAACAAATCAGTACACTGTATGAAAATCAAATCCAGTTAAAACAATTAACCCCCCTTTTCCCTCCTTCTCCACCCCCCCAGAATGGAGCATTGAAGCTTTATAGCTAGAGGAAATGCAACAGTTCATTCAGAAATTGGTATTGGTTTTGATTTTGTTATTGTTTCAAAGTCAAGCTTCTACTTAATTCCTCTGAAATCTAAATAATTCCTCAGTCAAAAAAAAAAAAAAGAAAAGAAAAAAGAAAAACAGTCTCTGGATGGTTTCAATTTGGTGGCAATGCCTGAGGCTATAAATAGACCCAACAAATGTGTTTCATTTTCTCCTTTTGGAATGCCTTCTTCCTTAACCCCACTACTTGGATACGGCTGCCATCACCCACTAAAGAGCTACAGCCTTAGCAAAAATGACCTATTAGGAATGTCACCTGCCTGTTTAATTTACTTACTGGATTGTTCTGGACACTCCCTTCTGTTCCAGGAGTGATTAGGCACAGTGGTATCCCTTTGTTGTCCCTGTCTCTGAAGAGGGATGGAGGATTCTGCTGGTTCTAAGTTAATTCCTAAACTACCCATAAGATGTAAAATCTTGGATGATCTATCTACTTCAGACTATTAGTAATCACAGAGCTGCTGAATGTGGTTATAGCAAGACCGAAGACCAGTCTTTATACATTTTATCACTGTGTTTAGTAGAATCATTGGGATGGGGACTTTGTTGTTTATGCTATTGTTATTGTTATTTAAAACTGAAAGTAATCTCAGTGATCACCATGCTAAACATTTCATTTAACAGATAAACAATCTGATTTCCAACGAGCTTAAGATTTAGCCAAAGCCAATTTCAAATCCATATAATGATGGGAACCAACAAAAATCTCACCAAACTCAGAAATCCTGACTTCTCATAAACAGATAAAACTTAACTGTATTGGGGAATATTATCTTTGAATATAAATGATTCATGTACCCTAAACTTAATACATTAGTTTAGACCACAGTTGAAATATCTGTTTTCAGCTGGTTTATACAGTCTGATGGGAATTACTTGCATACAGAAGTTCTTGTGTAGGTTTGCAGCTGAAGATGCATTTTTCAGGTAGACAGAATATCAAGAATAAAGAGTTCTAGCCAAACAACTTTCCTTCAGAGGATGTCTCTGCTCTTCTGTCTTTGTGCTTCAAGATACAGAGGCAGCAACAGTACACAGAGCAAGTCCACTTCCAGATTGGGAAGAGGGGAGGAGGTGTGATGTGAATTAAGTCTTACTCATAGTTGCGTCATTCACAGCCAAAGAGATATTTTGGATAGACAATGGCCTAGCGACTCCTACCCATCTATCATATGACATCAAAGCACAATTTGTAATACATTCGCCAATACAGCCATTGTTTGCAGTTCAAATATGAGCTAAAAGACGGTTTTCGATTGGACTTCGGTTCCCTAGTTGATTAGAATCATTTCGACATTAACAGTAGCGCGGCCTTGAACACAAGCATGAGCTTGTATGATTTGTACCTTTCTTGAATTTTTAATCAAGGGCCTATCCATGATCAGAATTTTTATATAATCATAGTTTTCAGGAAAATAGTAATTCTTACTTAACCTAATGAGTGACTCTCTTCATAAGAAAGCTAAACATGGTGTGCAAGGGCATTCGCTTGTGAATGGCTATTGCAGAATATTATCCCCCGAGGTGGCAGAAAATCAATCATTTCATAAGTACACCAATTTGTATAGTGATTAGGCTACCAAGATGGACCTAAGTGTTCATTTTTCAGTGGGATTGATGTGCAAATACAGAGCAATAAAGTCTCCTGCTGTGTAAAATCTTGTTATCTTAGAGATAATCTTCTTTTTGGTTTTTAAGGAAGCAGAACCTAATTAAAATCTTCTTGAAATTTTCACTTTTGAAGGTCCATAAAACATTTATGGGGCTTCCCTGGTGGCACAGTGGTTGGGAGTCCGCCTGCCGATGCAGGGGACGCGGGTTCGTGCCCCGGTCCGGGAAGATCCCACGTGCCGTGGAGCGGCTGGTCCCGTGAGCCATGGCCGCTGAGCCTGCGTGTCTGGAGCCTGTGCTCCGCAACAGGAGAGGCCACAACAGTGACAGGCCCGCGTACCGCAAAAAAAAAAACAACAACAACAAAAAATTTATGTATCCTTTTTATTTGTTGTTGTTTTTTAAAATGAATATACAGGAACATTTTATCTTGTCCTAGATGAGCTGAAATTTATAAATAATATTCAGCTCTGGAATTCTTCCTTCCTAATAACGTATTCTCAACGGATTGTTTCAGTGAGGATACTATTGGTTGCAAATAACAAAACCCAAAGATAGAAACTTAAATAATTAGAGCAATTTATTGATGTAGAAACAGAAAAGTCCAGAGGTAGGGTGGATTTCAGGCAGAGCCTAGCTATGACTCTGGGCCCATTTTCTGCAGTTTGCTCAGATCTGCCCTGCTCCGTGTTGGTGGTTTCTTCCATGGTTTTCATATGGCTTTTAACAACAATGTCTTTCATGCTTCATATTAACTGTGGGTTGTGGGGTCAGGGGACAGGAAAACTGGAGAAGTAAGAATTTTCTCTTAACAATCAAATAAGAGTCCTGACCTCTGGTTTAATTGGACCATTCTTTATCAATCACACTGACGGAGGGCATGCCTTCTCTGATTGGATACGGTCATCAGAGTCCATCTTTACAGGGGTGGGTGGAGAGATAAATTACATCTAAACTCAGCCACAAAATGGGTGAAAATGTAGTATGGATGTTGTTGAGACAACCTCACTTTCCTCTACATTGAGCAAGTAGGGAATTAATTGTATACAATGTGCATTCTAAAATCTGAGAGCTGTAAGGATAGAACCATGATGGCTCTCAATGCTTATTCTGCTTCATTACATTGAGAAAAGATATTATCATGCATCATCCCACATGCCTAGGTAGGTTTATATGAAATTCTCTTTCTATTGGCTTCAAATCTTTTTTTTTTTTTTTCACTACAGAGAGAAGGTTGACATAATGAGAGAAAAACTAGGTCTGTTTCATTGTATTACCGTGGGGTCCAATTCAACTGACTAGAATACAACAGTGACATGATATGTGGTTGAGAGCCTCTAGATTTTAGATGGAGTAGCATGTACCAGCTACACGTGGTATGAATAATTGCTCTATTAGATATGGACTATACTAAAAGAGAAATATAGAGTTCTGTGTTAAAGAAAAAGCTTTGTTAGTGTATCAGAGTCCTCAAGAAAAAGAGAACCAACGTATAAAATAAGTGCTGCCTCATACACTTCTGGAGGCTGAGATCTGCTACCTCTAAGCTGGAGACCAGGACAGCCAATGTTGTAGATGCAGTCTGGGTCTGAAGGCCTGAGAATCTACGAGTGGTGAGAGCAGAAGATCAATGTCCCAGCTCAGTCAGCAGGGCAGAGTGATTTCAACCTTCATCTGCCCTTTCCCTCTATTCTGATCCTCAATAGACTGGAGGATGTCCACCTCTTTTGGGGAATCTTCTGCTGTAGTCAGTCCACCAATTCAGAAATAATGTTTAACCACATATCTGGACATCCTTTGGATGATTCAAGTTGACACAAGTGACCGTCACAGCTAGGTGTAACATACCATCATGAAAAGAGCACAGCGCATGCTCCATCAAGGGGCTGGGCAAGGACTGGGCAGGTCACTTCACTTCTCTGAGTTTTAAGAGGCATAAAAATACCTAACCTACCAACAATGAGAAACAAACAACCTGATTAAGAATGGGCAGAAGATCTGAATAGACACTTTTCCACAGAGGACATTCAGATGCCCGAGATGCTCAACATCGCTAGTCATCCGGCAAATGCAAATCAAAACCACAATGAGATATCACCTCACAACTGTCAGAAAGGCTATCATCAAAAAGAACACAAACAACAAATGTTAAGGACGTGGAGAAAGGGGAACCCTCGTGCACTGTTGCCGGGAATGTAAATGGGTGCAGCCTCTGTGGAAGACACTATGGAGGTTCCTCACATAACTAAAAATAGAATTACTATATGATCCAGCAATTCTACTCCTGGGCATATATAAAAAACCCACAAAACATACACACACCCCAATGTTCATAGCAGCATTATTTATAATTGCCAAGATATGGAAGCAACCTAAACGTCCATCAACAGATGAACGGAGAAAGAAGATGTGGTATGTATACATATAGTATGTGTGTATATATATATATATATATACACACACACACACACACGCACATAAATATATATATATATATATATACACACACATATATATATACACATAAAAAAGAATGAAAGCTTGCCATTTGCAACAGCAAGGATGGACTTGGAGGGCATTATGCTAAGTGAAATAAGTTAGACAGGGAAAGACAAATACTGTATGATATCACTTATATGTGGAATCTAAAAAAATACAATAAACTAGTGAATATAACAAAAAAGACGCAGATTCACAGATATGGAGAACAAACTAGTGCTTACCAGTGGGAGAAGGAAGTGGGGAGGGGCAAGATAGGGGTAAGGGATTAAGAGGTACAAACTATTATGTATAAAATAAGTTACAAGGATCTATTGTACAAGGGAATATAGGCAATATTTTATAATAACTATAAATGAAATATAACCTTTAAAATTGTGAATCACTAGAGTATACACCTATAACATATAATATTTGTAAATCAACTATACTTCAAAAAAACACACCTAACCTACCTGTTTAAGAATTTGTTGAAAGCTTAAAAGAAATAATTTATAATGACATATTTTGTAATACTGTGAAGTGCCACAGTATTATTATTAGCAACTATACGCTCCTCTATAGAGTGTAAGACCCTGGAGGGTAGGGCACTGTTTCCTTATCTACATTCCTCCACTGTGTTTGTCTACCAGTAACTCTTTATTAATAAATAATGACATGAAAATAAGGACAATAAGGGTGGTTATGATAATTAGGAAAAATATCTGTGGTACTGGAGATGACGAGTTGAGGGAAGAAATGATGATATTGGGTAAAAGTTAGGAAAATACAAGGAAAAACTGAGTTCTTGAATTGGAGCTAATAACCTAACATCAAAATATTTAGTGTACACCAAATTCCATTGTGCCACTGGGCTATCCACTGTTTCATTAAAAGTTTGCAGATAAGGGGCTTCCCTGGTGGCGCAGTGGTTGGGAGTCTGCCTGCCAATGCAGGGGACACGGGTTCAAGCCCTGGTCTAGGAAGATCCCACATGCCGCGGAGCAACTAGGCCCGTGAGCCACAACTACTGAGCCTGCGCGTCTGGAGCCTGTGCTTCGCAACAAGAGAGGCCACGACAGTGAGAGGCCCGCGCACCGCGATGAAGAGTGGCCCCCGCTTGCCGCAACTAGAGAAAGCCCTCGCACAGAAACGAAGACCCAACACAGCCCCCCACCAAAAAAAAAAAAAAAAAAAAAATGTTTGCAGTTAAGATTGTTAAAAGATTTTGCCCATTTGGGAAATCATCCCTAACCTTTAAAGGACATTCAAGGGAAATCGTATTAGCTTTAAAGCTGAATTTGCTGGGAGGCACTATATCATTTAGCAAAAATATACCTGTATTTCCACATTCTGTATGTGGCTAGGGGATCTACACAATTGATGAAGTTCTTATAAATCTCAGAAAAAGAAATTCAAATCTTTGCTACTTCAAGCATGCTCTGCAGTCCTATAAAAATCAGTGATACTCTTCACAGAAAACATGAAGCTTTAGGCACATGTGTTTTCACTCTAAAACTTCTTTCTATAACTAAAGGCAATTAGTTGTCACATATCCTCAATTTATTGCCATTTACCAACACTATAAATTGAGCTAGGATGTACACAGAATGCACAACTAGACACAATTCCTGCTGAGTCAGGGGTGGGGGGAGTTTTCCCCACAAAACTCTCAGTAAAGCGTCTTCTGTGAACTGTAATAGACAACCCACACATTTCAGCCACAAATCCTGCAAACTGTATCATTGGGAAGCAGCACTTTAACTGATAGTCTGGTGTTTCCAAAAGATAATGTCACCATGACATTTTCAGTCTTTCACTATCCTTTTACTGAGTCCCTTTTGTATCATCCTAGAGCTGCAGCCACTTGAGCTAGAAGTGCATTTTTTGTTGTTTGCCAGGCTCTGTTTTGCCTTACCAGCTGGGCCATCACAGTGTAACCTCCCAAGTTCTTAGAGGGAGGCATCTTAGTGTCCTTACCACTAGAACAAGGATGTTGCTTGCGAAACAAGAAAATGTTCCTTCTGCCATGGCTCTCTCTTCAATAAAGGAATGTCTACCTTATGAGGTTGAGCTGCCATGCTCATTCTGTGTTACCCTAGAAGTAATAGAGGGCAGAAATGCCCCTCAAGTCTATAGAACCAGATGGGTATTCTTGGCCAAGACTGTGTGTGTGTGTGTGTGTGTGTGTGTGTGTGTGTGCGCGCGCGCGCGCACGTGTGTACGCAAATGAGTGTCTGGCAAATTTGTATAAAAATACGTATACAATATATAAGGTAATCTAACTAGTTTATCATATAGAGACTATGTTCGAAACTGAAAATCATCTGTGTCCAGGAAAGAAAACCATCAAACAAAAGATAAACATTTTAAATGGTTGTTTTCTTCCATACATCATGACAGTAGTTATTCCCATGGCTGGTGACCTCTAATTTCAATGTCACAATCATCCCTTTGTCCTAGCTCTCTCAATTGTACATTTCCCTCTCTTGTGATAGGTAGGTAGATAGATAGATAGATAGATAGGTAGATAGATATTGCATTAGTCAGGGTTATCCGGAGAAAAAGAATGAATAAGATATGTGTGTGTGTGTGTGTGTGTGTGTGTGTGTGTGTGTGTGTGTGTGTGTGTATGTGTGTGTGTGTGTGTGTGTGTGTGTGTGTGTGTATGCATACATATATATGGAAAGAGATTTTTTAGTCTCTGATAAAGAGACTAAATTTTTTCTTTTATTCCTTGCCTAAAAGTATTCTCCCCATTATTTAAAGTAAATCACTACCATGATGAAAAATTTGGCAAAGACAAAAAAGAATAAGTGGAAAATCACAATCACGCAAAGTGATGACTAAATAAAAACAACAACAAAAAAAATCTTTTTACTTTGGGAAATTGCAAACATATACAAAGGTAAAAAGGATAGCATAGTGAACATCCATGTTCCAATCATCCAGAGTCCCTAATATCAACTCCTAGCCAACCTTAGGAAAGAGGTTTATTTCAAGGAATTAGCTCACATGATTATGGAGGCTGGGAAGTGCAAATCCACAGTATGGCCCAACAGGCTTGAGACTCAGGACAGCCTATGGTGCAGATGAAGTCTGAAGGTGATCGGCTGGAGCATTCCCTCTTGCTCCAGGAGGCCAATCTTTTTATTCTATTCAGGGCTTCAACTGATTAGATGAGGCCCACCTACATGATGGAGGGCAATCTGCTTCTCAAAGTTCACCAATTTAAATGTTAATCGTATCCAAAAGCACATTCTTAAGTTGGCACATAAAATTAACCATCACAGATTTAGGTAGACCTATACATCTGTGTCTCTCTGTATAGATACACAGATATGTCTTTTGCTCTCTCTCTCTCTCTTGCTCTCATCAAACAGGCCTGAATCCAAATAGCAACCCCAACAATTACGTGTGACTTGTGGTATGTTACTGTATCTCCAAAAGGGTCAACTTCCTCATTTATGCAATGGAGATATCACACCTCTTCCTTAAAGTCACTTTAAGGGTAAATAAGGTAAATAAGGCAGTATGTATAAAACACCTGGCAACATGTCCGACACATAGCAAATGTTCAACAGATGGAAAGTGTTACCCATTCATTCCAACAAACATTTATGTACCCTGATTCTTTCCACTTCTCCACCTCTAGTGTTACCACCCTAGTTGGGTTACACTGGTGTATCTTGTCTGGGCTAGTTCAATAGCCTCCTGAATTATTTTCTCATTTAACCCTGGAGGTAGTCAGGGAACGCCTGACTGGTAAATTGATATTTGAGTGAAGCACAGATATACCTGGGAAAAATTTCGATGGAAGAGGCAGAGAGGACAAAAGAAACCCCCCAAAAGCAAGAGTGTTGAGGATGGAAATCCAGTTCCCTGAGTTTTGAAAAATGGTAACCCTTTTATTCTACTCAACAACGCAAACACAGTCTTGATAAATTTGTGAAACAATCAAAGTGAAATGAGTTCTTTCTTCCTTGACGGCTGCCTCCAATGAACCACGTGCACTGACCTATGAAAGGAAAGTGCATCCGTTGCAAACAGAGCACACATGGGAGAGAGAGCTCGCTGGGCTCCAGGCTGCTCCTACTATCAAAATCAAATGTTGACTTTTGAAACATTAAAGATTAATTTTGCTATTGAATCAATATTAAAGCAGGTGGATACCCCGCATGAAGTCTCTTCCATCCAGCACTCATATTTCATGGTCTAGTCTAAAAAGGATTTGATCCTTCCTGCACAAACCTTTGAACTCCTTAGTGAATGAAACAGGTGTACCAAGGCTAAGTAGCTCCAAATCTGGCATTTTAACATCTTGATGTGAAAAGACAGCAGGGGTGAGTCAAACAGAGACCTTTAACTCAAATCCACAAAATCAAGAAAGCCAGCACAATGCCTGCGAGTTGTAAAGGGAAGTGAGGAATCCATAACCTGCACAGTGGCCTGCACAAAACCAATCAGTTTAGGTAGGTTTTTCAGTAATGTGCCCATTTTTTCCTAAATAACCTGTTGGCTGGGTCTACCATTGACTAAAACTCCGACAAAACATAAACATGAGATTTTTGCGACTTTGGCAGGATATAAACAAGCCACTTTCATATGGCAATTAGCTGGTTTGTTTTTCCTGCCTTTCTTGACTGTTTTTGAAGGGTTTCAAGTTTAAGCTGTCTTTGTCCTCTGCAAAAAGGGGAACTAGCTTTGACTGACTAAAGCTCTGGGTTTGATGAGAAGGATTATTTTTATTTTTTCTACACAGAAGGCTTAAAAAAAAAAAGGATTTGTATCTGTAGGCAAAATTTATTTTTTGTTTTTAATTTAATTAATTTATTTATTTTTGGCTGCATTGGGTTTTCGTTGCTGCGTGCGGGCTTTTTCTAGTTGCGGTGAGTGGGAGCTGCTCTTCGTTGCAGTGTGCAGTCTTCTCATTGCGGTGGAGCACGGGCTCTAGGTGTGTGGGCTTTAGTAGTTGTGGCTTGTAGGCTCAGTAGTTGTGGCTTGTTGGCTCTAGAGCACAGGCTCAGTAGTTGTGGCGCACGGGCTTAGTTGCTCCACGGCATGTGGGATCTTCCTGGACCAGGGCTCGAACCCATGTCCCCCGCATTGGCAGGTGGATTCTCAACCACTGCACCACCAGGGAAGTCCCAGACAAAAAGTTTTTAAAGGTTCCTTCCAGGGTAGAAAATATTCCCTCAGGCTGGGGTGGAGCAGAAAGTGAAGAGGAGACCTGGGCCACCCTAGAGAAGAAAGGACTTCTAGGTGGGCAACTACTAGGTGTAATACCTCATGGGCAATATTGCTGAGTCTCCTGCATCCCAAGGATGGCAGGAAGCCACAAAGGACACCAGGAGGGGCACTGTTCAAACACTCACGAAGGGGAGAGAGGGAGTCATCATCCTTAGCACCACTTCATTTTTGCAACCATGACAATCATTCTTGCAAGCATGGATAACCTGTGCCCAGGGACCTTGTCTGTTGTTCCCTTAGTGTGTATGTCATCACAAAGGACCTCTACAGAGGTCACCTACCAGTCTTGATTCCTGTCTGTGTCCCTAGATTTTATGAGGCCATACTCTAAGGGGGGAGTGTCCCTCTCAACATCTCTGGGCACCCACACAAAAACAACAGAGTTTGGATGGAGCAACTCCAGACCCGATGAAGCAGGTTAACGATGCCTCCCTTCTATGTAACTTATCTAGAAACTTCTTTTCCTCTCATGTAAATAAGCATAAATTGTGTAATCAACCTTATTGGGCAGCACTCTGCAAAAACTGGAAACTTCTTTGCTATACTTCCCTCACAGGAAGGGTTTTAATAATTATTCTCACTGAACCCTTACACAGAACATTGCAATATGTGATATCCAGAGTCCTGAAAAGAACAAAGCACTTAATTTGCATTCAAAATTGGTTTTTTTTATGATACAAATGAACATATTTACAAAACAGAAATAGATTCATAGACTTAGAGAACGAATTTATGGTTACCATGGGGGAAGTGTGGGGCAGGGATAAACCAGGAGGTTGGGATTAAAAGATGCACACTACTATACTTAAAATAGATAACCAACCGGACCTACTGTATAGCACAGGGAACTCTGCTTAGTATTCTGTAATAACCTAAATGGGAAAAGAATTTGAAAGAGGATACATGTATATGTATTAATACAACTGAATCATTTTGCTGTATACTTGAAACTAATATAACATTGTTAATCAACTATACTCCAATATAAATAAAATTTTTTTTAAAACTTGTTTTTTTTTTTATACTGCAGCTTCTTATTAGTCATCAATTTTATACACATCAGTGTATACATGTCAATCCCAATGGCCCAATTCAGCACACCACCATCCCCACCCCACTGAGGTTTTCCCCCCTTGGTATCCATACGTTGGTTCTCTACATCTGTGTCTCAACTTCTGCCCCACAAATCGGTTCATCTGTACCATTTTTCTAGGTTCCACATACATGTGTTAATATACGATATTTGTTTTTCTCTTTCTGACTTACTTCACTCTGTATAACAGTCTCTAGATACATCCACGTCTCAACAAATGACTCAATTTCATTCTTTTTTATGGCTGAGTAATATTCCATCGTATATATGTACCACATCTTCTTTATCCATTGGTCTGTTGATGGGCATTTAGGTTGATCCATGACCTGGCTATTGAAAATAGTGCTGCAATGAACATTGGGGTGCATGTGTCTTTTTGAATTATGATTTTCTCTGGGTATATGCCCAGTAGTGGGATTGCTGGATCATATGGTAATTCTATTTTTAGTTTTTAAAGGAACCTCCATACTGTTGCAATAGTGGCTGTATCAATTTACATTCCCACCAACAGAGCAACAGGGTTCCCTTTTCTCCACACCCTCTCCAGCATTTGTTGTTTGTAGATTTTCTGACGATGCCCATTCTAACTGGTGTGAGGTGATACCTCATTGTAGTTTTCATTTGCATTTCTCTAATAATTAGTGATGTTGAGAAGCTTTTCATGTGCTTCTTGGCCATCTGTATGTCTTCTTTGGAGAAATGTCTATTTAGGTCTCCTGCCCATCTTTGTATTGGGTTGCTTGTTTCTTTAATATTGACCTGCATGTGCTATTTATATATTTTGGAGATTAATCCTTTGTCCATTGATTCATTTGCTAATATTTTCTCCCATTCAGAGGGTTGTCTTTTTGTCTTGTTTATGGTTACCTTTGCTGTGCAAAAGCTTTGAAGTTCCATTAGGTCCCATTGTTTATTTTTGTTTTTATTTCCATTACTCTAGGAGGTGGATCAAAAAAGATCTTGTTGTGATTTATGTCAAAGAGTGTTCTTCCTATGTTTTCCTCTAAGAGTTTTATAGTGTCTGGTCTTACATTTAGGTATCTAATTCATTTTGAGTTTATTTTTGTGTATGGTGTTAGGGAGTGTTCTAATTACATTCTTTCACATGTAGCTGTCCAGTTTTCCCAGCACCACTTATTGAAGAGACTGTCTTTTCTCCATTGTATATCTTTGCCTCCTTTATCATAGATTAGTTGACCATAGGTGTGTGGGTTTATCTCTGGGCTTTCTATCCTGTTCCATTGATCTATGTTTCTCTTTTTGTGCCAGTACCATATTGTCTTGATTACTGTAGCTTTGTAGTATAATCTGAAGTCAGGGAGTCTGATTCCTCCAGCTCCATTTTTTTCCCTCAAGACTGCTTTGGATATTTGGGGTCTTTTGTGTCTCCATACAAATTTTAAGATGATTTGTTCTAGTTCCGTAAAAAATGCCATTGGTAATTTGATAGGGATTGCATTGAATCCGTAGATTGCTTTGGTAGCATAGTCATTTTCACAATATTGATTCTTCCAATACAAGAACATGGTATATCTCTCCATCTGTTGGTATCATCTTTAATTTATTCCATCACCGTCTTATAGTTTTCTGCACACAGTTCTTCTGTCTCCCTAGGTAGGTTTATTCCTAGGTATTTTATTCTTTTTGTTCCAATGGTAAATGGGAGTGTTTCCTTAATTTCTCTTTCAGATTTTTCATCATTAGTGTATAGGAATGCAAGAGATTTCTCTGCATTAATCTTGTACCCTGCAACTTTACCAAATTCATTGATTAGCTCTAGTAGTTTTCTGGTGGCATTTTTAGGATTCTCTATGTATAGTATCACGTCATCTGCCAACAGTGACAGTTTTACTTCTTCTATTCCAATTTGTATTCCTTTTCTTTTTCTTCTGTGATTGCCAAGGCTAGGACTTCCAAAACTATGTTGAATAATAGCAGTAAGAGTGGACATCCTTATCTTGTTCCTTATCTCAGAGGAAATGCTTTGAGTTTTTCACCATTGAGAATGATGTTTGCTGTGGGTTTGTCGTATATGGCCTTTATTATGTTGAGGTAGGTTCCCTCTATGCCCACTTTCTGGGGAGTTTTTATCAAAAATTGGTGTTGAATTTTGTCAAAAGCTTTTTCTGCATCTGTTGAGATGATCATATGGTTTTTATTCTTCAATTTGTTAATATGGTGTATCACATCATTTGATTTGCGTATATTGAAGAATCCTTGCATCCCTGGGATAAATCCCACTTGATCATGGTGTATAATCCTTTTAATGTGTTGTTGGATTCTGTTTGCTAGTATTTTGTTGAGGAATTTTGCATCCATGTTCATCAGTGATATTGGTCTGTAATTTTTTTTGTAGTAGCTTTGTCTGGTTTTGGTATCAGGGTGATGGTGGCCTTGTAGAATGCTTTGGAGTGCTCCTTCCTCTGCAATTTTTTGGAAGAGTTTGAGAAGGATGGGTGTTAGCTCTTCTCTAAATGTTTGATAGAATTCACCTGTGAAGCCATCTGGTCCCGGACTTTTGTTTGTTCAAAGATTTTTAATCACAGTTTCAATTTCATTACTTGTGATTGGTCTGTTCATATTTTCTGTTTCATCCTGGTTCAGTCTTGGAAGGTTATACCTTTCTAAGAATTCGTCCATTGCTTCCAGGTTGTCCATTTTAGTGGCCTAGAGTTGCTTGTAGTAGTCTCTTAGGATGCTTTGTATTTCTGGGGTGTCTGTTGTAACTTCTCCTTTTTCATTTCTAATTTTATTGATTTGAGTCCTCTCCCTCTTTTTCTTGATGAGTCTGGATAATGGTTTATCAATTTTGTTTATCTTCTCAAATAACCAGCTTTTAGTTTTATTGATCTTTGCTACTGTTTTCTTGGTTTCTATTTCATTTATTTCTGCTCTGATCTTTATGATTTTTTTCCTTCTGCTAACTTTGGGTTTTGTTCATTCTTCTTTCTCTAGTTCCTTTAGATGTACGGTTAGATTGTTTATTTGAGATTTTTCTTGTTTCTTGAGGTAGGCTTGTACAGCTATAAACTTCCCTCTTAGAACTGCTTTTGCTGCCTCCCATAGGTTTCGGATCGTCGTGTTTTCATTGTCATTTGTCTCTAGGTATTTTTTGATTTCCTCTTTGATTTCTTCAGTGATCTCTTGGCTATTTAGTAACGTATTGTTTAGCCTCCATGTGTTTGTGTTTTTTACTTTTTTTCCCCTGTAATTCATTTCGAATCTAATAGTGTTGTGGTCAGAAAAGATGCTTAATATGATTTCAATTTTCTTAAACTTACTGAGGCTTGATTTGTGACCCAAGATGTGATGTATCCTGGAGAATATTCAGTGGACACTTGAGAAGAAAGTGTAATCTGCTGGTTTTGGATGGAGTGTCCTATAAATATCAATTAATCTATCTGATCTACTGTGTCATTTAAATCTTCTGTTTCCTTATTTATTTTCACTTTGGATGATCTGTCCATTGGCGTAAGTGAGGTGTTAAACTCCCTCACTATTATTGTGTTATTGTCGATTTCCTCTTTTATAGCTGTTAGTAGTTGTCTTATGTATTGAGGTGCTCCTATGTTTGGTGCATATATATTTATAATTGTTATATCTTCTTCTTGGATTGATCCCTTGATCATTATGTAGTGTCCTACCTTGTCTCTTGTAACATTCTTTATTTTAAAGTCTATTTTATTTGATATGAGTATTGCTACTCCAGCTTTCTTTTCATTTTCCTTTGCATGGAATATTCTTTTCCATCCCCTCACTTTCAATCTGTATGTGTCCCTAGGTGAAGCATCCATGAGGTAGACAGCATCTGGATGGGTCTTGTTTTTGTATCCATTCAGCAAGCCTGTGTCTTTTGGTTGGAGCATTTAATCCATTCACGTTTAAGGTAATTATCGATATGTATGTTCCTATGACCATTTTCTTAATTGTTTTCAGTTTATCTTCATAGATCCTTTTCTTCTCTTGTGTTTCGTACTTAGAGAAATTCCTTTAGCATTTTTTGTAGAGCTGGTTTGGTGGTGCTGAATTCTCTTAGCTTCTGCTTGTCTGTAAAACTTTTGATTTCTCCATCGAATCTGAATGAGATCCTTGCTGGGTAGAGTAATCTTGGTTGTAGGTTCTTCCCTTTCATCACTTTAAGTATATCATGCCACTCCCTTCTGGCTTGTAGAGTTTCTGCTGAGAAATCAGCTGTTAACCTTATGGGAGTTCCCTTGTATGTTATTTGTCATTTCTTCCTTGCTGCTTTTAGTAATTTTTCTTTGTCTTTAATTTTTGCCAATTTGATTACTATTTGTCTTGGTGTGTTTCTCCTTGTGTTTATCCTGTACGGGACTCACTGCGCTTCCTGGACTTGGGTGGCTGTTTCCTTTCCCATGTTAGGGAAGTTTTCAACCAAAATCTCTTCAAATATTTTCTCGGGTCCTTTCTGTCTCTCTTCTCCTTCTGGGATCCCTATAATGCGAATGTTGTTGTGTTTAATGTTGTCCCAGAGGTCTCTTAGGCTGTCTTCGTTTCTTTTCATTTTTTTCTCTTATTCTGTTCCGCAGCTGTGAATTCCACCATTCTGTCTTCCAGGTCACTTAACCGTTCCTCTGCCTCAGTTATTCTGCTATTGATTCCTTCTAGTGTAGTTTTCGTTTCAGTTATTGTATTGTTCATCTCTGTTTGTTTGTTCTTTAATTCTTCTAGGTCTTTGTTAAACATTTCTTGCATCTTCTCCATCTTTGCCTCCATTCTTTTTCCGAGGTCCTGGATCATCTTCACTATCATTATTCTGAATTCTTTTTCTGCAAGGTTGCCTATCTCCACTTCATTGAGTTGTTTTTCTGGGGTTTTATCTTGTTCCTTCATCTGTTACGTAGCCCTCTGCCTTTTCATCTTGTCTATCTTTCTGTGAATGTGGTTTTTGTTCCACAGGTTGCAGGATTGTAGTTCTTGCTTCTGCTCTCTGCCCTCTGGTGGATGAGGTTATCTAAGAGGCTTGATGGGAGGGACTCAAAAATTGTTTTTTTTTAAAATAGGAAACACAGCTTCTGCTAAGTTCTTTCTGTTAAATTAGCAAGAAATCCTGACTGTGGGAGGTGAGTCTCCTGGACTGTTAAAGGTTATAAATCAGTATCACTATTTTAATGATTTCCAAAAGAGATGATGAAGTGAAACCACATCAAGATACAGGAGAAGAGAACTCCTGGCTGCCTGGGTTTATTTCAGAGACAGCCCCTCACCACGCTGACAGTTTCCTCTTCTACCAGTTCCTAGTGGAAAGACAGATGGGCCCCCTCTTCACTAGTGGGTGACCCAGAGACAGAGTTATACCCACCAACTCTCTAATTCAGGCAGAGATATTTTTAGAAAATATGTCAGATTCTGCCCCTTGTTCTCATCTCCTTTGGGAATATAGCACATTGCTCGCTCCTTTAGAAATGCCATATAATTGGACTCAACAGGGATAGCAACTATTTATACTTATCCTCTCCACACCTCCATGGCTCACCTCCATCAATATATGTATATATACACACACATATATATACATATATATATATGTACACATACTCACACATATACACATACAACCATCACTTTTCAAAAAAAAACAATGAAAACTTTAGTATCTTCCTATTTCCTGGTAAATTCACAGTAAATGGTTCCATAAAGTTTTTCTTCATCCGAATTATTTGAGTTTTGCAAATAAGGAAAGAAAAATCACTGTGTCTGCAATAAGTTTGCTATGCTTTAGAGTTTAATACAAATAAGGCAGGTATTATAAATTTCCTTCAAATCTTGAGGTGAGCTTTTCCAAATAGCCTAATTCCTCTCACCATCACTTTTCCATTTTCTGTAAAGAGCATGAGGAAGTTTTCCCACTCCTGCCACCATGACTGGCTGGCACATAAAACCAGGTAGCTGCAGGCAACTGACTATAAAGACGCATTCCTCCCACAATTTATTGATCTCCCTGAAATCTGACTGTAACTACTGTTACTTCTCCTTGGAAATTGTTCTTGCTAAGGTTACTCATGACCTTGCAGAGTCAATCCAATGAACATATTTTGGTGCCTATTTTGGCATCTCCCTTACACTCTTCTCATTTGATATACTCTCCCCAACAGGATTATGATTTCTTAATCTGTATCTCTAGTTCCAACAGCCTCCTAAATATCTCTACTTGGGGGTCCCAGAGGATCTCCAACTCAGCATGGTCTAACCAGGCTTGGGTATTTTTCAGCCTTCTTTCCTTATAAACCTGTTCATCTTGAATCTCCCATCCTGGTGACTGGTACCATCCACACATCCCTTAGTGGGATGAGAATTGTTGAAAGAGGGCAGAAGGGTCCCACAGGGCCAGGCATAAACATGGAAGAGAAGTGTATCAAGGTCAAGGTGGACACCTAAATTAGGGTTGTGTGCACAGCTAATGGCCAGACTCTCTCTCTCAGAGAGAGTCTGACTGGAGGCCAGAACCAAGGGGACCCAAAAACAGGAGGCCAAGTGCCAGTGAGAATGACAGAGCAAGACAGGCAATCTGAGAAAACTACTTACAAAAGAAAAGAAGATGAGACAAGCCATTACGTACTAGAAGAGGGTGCAGGTACAGAAAGGACAGTCAGTGCTTTACAAGATACTTTTACATTTTTATTTCTTTTGAGCAACAACTCCTATAGAGATGAGGATACGAGTAACACACCCCATGTCACAGAGTTGGAAAGCGAGAAAACCTGGTGTTGAACCTGGGCCACTGACATCATGTCCCTAGTTACATGTGCACCTGCAGTCCAGTCAAGTTTAGGGCCATCCAAATGAAGGTTGCAACATCTGTAACTTCTAAAATGACATTGATATTCTATCTGCAGCTGTACCTTCTGTTGTAAAGTTCTCTTTTTCTGCTCCCTCCTACCTCTACCTGTGACCTTGAGGTCAAGAGAAGACAAACATTTTTCTTCAGTAGGCTCTGCCATTTCCCAATAACACTTATTTGCATGAAAAGCCACCAAAAAGGACTAGAAAGGAGAGCTTGATATATTACTGACAGGGCTGAGGGACTGATTCATTTTGACTTGAGCTCACTACTTTTATGACTCAGATTTTTAAAAAATTCCTAATTGAAAACCACAAGTGTTCAGTACCAAAGCCAATCATCACAGAAGAAGAGAAGGAATTTTCTTTTGTCTTTCAATGTGAGTCTTTAAATGGTCACCTTCGTTATGAGATGGACTTCTTGGCAATTCAGTTCGTTTTAGAACATGATGGGCTTTGACTCTACAATTCCATATTTGCAAAGTGGGAGTTAAACAAAACAGAATAAAAAGCAAATGCTGAAGGAAGCACCAGTTTCAAAAATCAACTTACAAATTGTGTACAAGCTAATTACCAATATTTTACCTTATGGATGCTTAGGAAGGCAACGACAGTCTCATTGTTCTACTACATTTCATAAATTATGATAATTTGTGGTTTATGATGTGCTTATAAAGGTGGTGATCTTTAGAAGAACTGGCCATTATGCACGTCTAGATTGTTTAAAATTGCAGCAGTGTGGGATGAGTCTGTGTAATGAACAACTCTGATTGGATTTTTTCTTGTTTTTGGAGAAAAATTGGGCTGCTAAATAAATGTTTAAAGTTAAATTATATTTCTCTCATATGCAAAGCACAGTTTAAAATCATTTTTGCTTTTCTTTCTAAAAATTGTAAATATGACAGAACCAATGGAAAGTAGAAACAACAGAATGAATCATATACAATAATGCTACTACCCCACTACAACAACTATTATCATTTTTGTGTGTATGTATTCCCTTCCTGTGTTTTTTCACATGTATGTATTTTACATGGTGATAATACACAATTCCATTGAGTAGATACATCATAGCTTACTAAACCATTCTCTTGTTTTGCTTTGGGATTCCTTCTGGATTTCCATTATAAACTTTGGCTTTTAAAAATGCCTAATGGATAGAGAATATGATTGTCATTGTTTTCCCAACAGGGGGAAAGGTGTCACCCTAGTCTATCCTAAGCCAATATAAGCCCAAATCACTTATGAACCATTTTTTGGATGCATCCACTGATGTCTGCTGGCCTCTGATGTGGTTAAATACATGTTTCCGCCACTGTGTCAATAAGCCTAAAATGGCTCTGCTCCAAAAGACCTGGGATCCTTTGTGTTGTGTTGCACACAAAAATGGCTCACACCTGCAACTGTAATAGAATACGTCCCCATTTGGCCCTCTCATTGCTTGATAAAAAGACAGATCATATTTCTAAAACCCAGATGTTTATCTCAGTGTAGCTTAGTGGTGATGAGCCTGGGTTTTGAAATCAACCTGACTTGGATTCAAGCTCTGATTTTGCTCCTTTCTTCTGTGGGCAGGGCAGCTGCCTTGTTCTACTCCTGGAACACATTCAGATGAGAGCCTAGATGAATAGCGCCTCCTGGGGGAGTGCAATGCAGAGCCACTTACCTAGACCTCAGTGGCAATGCACTCATGGAGCTGTACAAGGTGGCTGCTCAGGCTTTGGGTAAGTTACTTAATCTCTGAGTCTCAGCTTCCAAGCGTGTAAAACTGGGGAGTGATAATAATACCTCGTTACTGTTGTGCCAATTATAGGGGAGAATACTGTAGTAAAGTTTTTGGTGTAGTGCCTCAGTATAGTAAGACCTCAATACATGTTAACTCCTATTATAATTTTTCTAAAAATGTATGCTTTTCAATAGAAGAACTTAGAAAGATTAAGTTCTTTTGTATGCTTTTCCATCATGTGGTTGGTTTCTGTTCTTGATTACTACATTAATCTGCTCAGAATGGAAGAACAGCATGAAACAGGATAGAATAGAATAACCATCTGTTCATATTCTCCATCCCTGAGCCTGAGGCTGATCTAATTTTATCTTAAACCAGAGTCATAAATTATCCCTGAACTAAACTGCTTATAATCCCAAAGCTCTTGAGAAATCAGTTGTGGGAATCTCCCTTAGCTTGGATGGGATTCAGTGAGGCCCCAAGCTGGGAGCAGTTGAGGGCTAGGGACTGAGTAGAGCTAGAAGACGTGCAGGGCTGGTCAAGTTCAGAATGCTGAGAGAGGATCTGAAAGGCAGCCGTATTCGGGAACGGTCAAAGAAACAGAAGGTGAGCACAGTCATAAGAGTCTCTAGAAAAATCATTCGTCAATCTAATTAACACCACCGAACGCCACTATGTGCTAATTCTTGGGAATAAGGAAGGAAATGAACATGAAGTTTACCGTCGCTTACTCTCTTGAGGCTCATCTACTTTTGTTTATATCTTGGGATGGGATGGGGTAGACTGAGTCAAAGTAAAGAGTATCAGTGGAATAGACATAGAATTCAGGTTCCAGTCCCATCACAGATCTTGGAGCCAGTCAGATGCTTCCTAAAGCAGCTATAGCTCTCCAAGTTTACCTGGCTTAATTCCTCCAGTGGCTGATAGATCCGGAGGGAAAGAGATCCCCTATGAGGTCAGCCAATATGTCTTGCCTTCCTGCTTCTTATTCCAACTCCACAGGGACTGGGAACAGATCCAACTATTTGAGGACAGAACTGAGGAATCGGGGTGGTAGAGAGAGCATGTAAAAGAGCTACTCAGTTGGATACAGTCTAACCCAGGCTGGACTCCTTCAAGGAACCAGTTCCTAAAGAATCAAATTGGACTTTGGACTTGCAAATTGAGAGAAGAATGTTCAAGAAGAGAAAACGGAATCTGAAACTGGACGGTATGCTACAAATTAAGAGATATTTTGGATCTGAACCCTTCTCCCCATGATGACAGTTTAATAATGCTGATTCCTCAGCATACAATGTAGTTTTTGTCAGATAGATTTTAACCGTAACTTACTTTAACCATCCTACTGCGGTCCTGAGACAGCCAACTCTGTCAGAGTGATTTCAATTTGTTCTTTACGTCGTCCAAATGTTCTTGTCTCAGGTAAGAAGCCCTGAAATCCATGCACAAGTTTCTTTATAAATTACTTATCTTTTAGATGGTGTGTATTTACCACTTCACCATGTTTCCATTTAGGTTTAAGTTTGCAGGACATGACTCATGTCATATTTCTAGAAGGCCAAAGCTAAGTGAATATGCTTCAACACAGTCACGTTCAATGTTGCAATTAATCTTGCAAACTTCATTTAAGGAAGGTATAAAGTAAGACAATAATTCACTCTAAAGTCATTGGTTTAGGCCTTCAAAGTCATTTCTCATTTTAGCAATAAGGAGGATTATTTTTCTGGGAAGAAATAAAAGTATACACATGATGCTTGTAATACGAATATAACATGTTTGACCTCCTATGGAGACCTTTAACCATCGGCAAAGTTCTTGCTTCTAAGTCAGGTATCCTGCTCTTCCAAGTGAATTAATATTTCCACAAGATGGTGAGAGGGGATGTGGCATGGAAGAGAAGGCTTGAGGGGCAGCGGCCGAGGAGGGTCTACATTCCAGAAGAGGAAGAAGGTAAGTGGAAGATGGCTAGACATCAGGATTTGAGGACCTCTTCAGAGCCAATTCTAGACATAGGTAGTACAGAAAGTTCAGGATTGTTTGGTTAAAAGGGACAGAAACTTACTCCAGTGAGCTTAAGAAAAAGGTGTGTGTGTGTGTGTGTGTGTCTGTGTGTGTGTTTAAAGACTCCAGGGCAAGAAGCACAGTGTGGTCTCAGAAAAGAATGGAACCACTTCTGGAAAAGATCTTGGTCTTTCCAACATTACATGGGCTCTCACCTTTGTTCTTCTCAAGGTTTCCACTTCATTTTACTCTCTTACAGACTGACTTTTTGTGTGTTTAGATGGACAGGCCAAAGAAAATGGCTACAGGCCTCACCTTTGCATAATTTCCTGTTCTACACCTGCCATAGAATCACCAGAGCCTCTGAGTCCCAAATCCAAATTCTTATGGGATAGACTCTAATTGGCTCAGCTTGGATCAGGCATCCACTGGGCTGGTTGCCCACTCAGCCCGGGTGATGGAGGAAGATTCTCTGAGAAGCGGTTTTGGGGTGGGAGAAATAATTGGCAGAGGAAATGATTTATAAAACACAACGGCAATTCTTTAGCAAAATTTCTTCTCCTCTGTTTGTTACTTAATTATAATCACTGTTTTAGTTCTTTGAAACAGATCAGAAAGTACTGTTAAAATACATGCAACCCCTCACAGGGGTATATACATTAATTCACTAGCACCTGTTTTAAGATCCTATCACTAAAGAATCAGGTTAACCAGTTAATTACCTATCCAGCCAATAACCAATAGCCTACAAATTCCCCGAAGGGAAAGGGTCAAGGACAAATAAAGTGTGCTTTCCATTAAGGAGAAAGAGAAAATGGTTACAGTCACGGAGTTACCTGGAGGCTGTGATGCATGGAGGTTACTGGGTGCCCAGAAGCCTGACCTGGTTCAGCCCATTATGGATCCCAACTCCCTCCCACCTCTATGCCTTTGCTCATGGACACATTCTTCCTCTTCTTCACCCGGCTAACTCCTACCCTCTCTACAGGACTGCCGTAGATTGAATTATATTTCCCCCAAAGATACATTGATCCGAGGTACCTGCGACTGTGTTTTTTGGAAATAGGGTATTGCAGATGTAATCAAGTTAAGATGAGGTCAGGGATTAGGGTGGACCCTAAACCCGACGAATGGAGTCTTTACAAGAAGAAGGAGATTTGGAGACAAACACACATGCAGGGAATGAGGCTATGATGATGTAGTGAGACTGATATAGTGATGTAGGTACAAGCTGAGGAGCACCAAGGATGCCACCAGAGGTGAAAAGAGCAAGGAAGGATTTCTTTCTAGAGCCTTCAGTGTTAGAAGGGCCCTGCAACACCTTGCTTTTAGACTTCTAACCTCCAGAACTCTGAGAGAATAAGTTTCTGTTATTTTAAGCCACCCAGTTTGTGTTACTTCGTTATGGAAGCCACAAGAAACTAATGCCAGTGCTATAGACATTTGCTATAGACTGAATGTCTGTGTCCCCCCAAAGTTCATATGTTAAAATCCTAACCCCCAATGTTATGGTTTAGGAGGTGGGGCCTTTGGGAGGTGATAGGTCATGAGGGTGCAGCCCTCATGAATGGGATTAGTGCCCATAAAAGAGTGGCCCCAGAGAGATCACTTGTCCCTTCCACCATTTGAGACTCAGGGAGGAGACAACCATCTTTGAACTAGGAATCAAATTCTCACCAGACATTAAAGTTGCCAGCATCCTGATCTTGGACTTGCCAGCCTCCGGGATGGTGAGAAATAAATTTCTGTTCTTCATAAGCCACCTAGTATACAGTTTTTTGTTTTAGCAGCCTGAATGGACTAAGGCAACATTCAAAGACTGTGTTGGTGTCCTTTCTCTGTACTACCATCCCCATCCTGTGCTTCTTGCTGCCATCGCTACCATCTTGCCATCACAGTAGAGATGAAACTGGTCTATAATTGTGTGCTTTTCTGTCTCTGGATTGTAAAGAAGTACCAGAAACTGTCCTTATTTTATATTGCCAGTGCCTAGCAGTTTGTTGGGAATAAGTGTGTATTAAAATGAGACGAAGATTATTTCCATATGTATTAAATCTACAATGCTCTTGTGTGAAGATATTTACATCTCAAGAATTTAAGACATGCAAGTGTGGAACAAACTGAACTCACATTGTTGAATTTCACCCTATACATCAAAATATGCTACAGGAAGAAATCAGGGAGCCAAAATAATTGAATAACTGCATATATCAACTTCTATTTGGTTGTCCCCAGCCCTGGTAAGATATGGAAAAGTTTTTTGAATGTAAAAAGTATACTTCTTTGAGGAAAAAAGGAGGTACTGGGTTGATTTTGTAAATTTAACTCTTTCTAGAATACCTTTCCATTCAAATAAAGTAATTGTAATTCATGAATTCAGAAATGTGGTACAAATGCAGATGAAGATAAATAGCACATGAGCCATCGGAGGCAGGCAGATTCACGGGGGAAATTAGAAGCTGTCGCCGGGAGAGTTAATGGAAAGTCCACTAATCCCAATTTTCAGGCAGGATCAATGGAGCTGTGTGCTTCCCATGCAATTTGCTCTTACATGAGGTCTGCTTCTCCGAAGAGGATGGGGGCGCTGGTTCCATTTACCCCGTCACCCCCGCCACCCCGCCAAGTACACATTAGCTGCTACAATGCCATTTTGAGATGTCTGCTATACATTTGGGACATGTTTTAATTTTGCTAAATAAAGAATTAGCTAAGAGATTCTCTGTTATATAGGGATCTTCGTTCTCTCTAGTGTGAATAATCACTATTTAATGTTAGATTATTCTTCAGATAAGCAGCACAGATTGTCTGCTGGGTGGCACGTAGCTCAGGGGGTGCTGGGCAGACAGTCTTATCAACACATTAAATGGCATAATTCCACATTCTATAATGCATGGCACTATGGGAATTGGGCGGGCAAAGTCTATTTTTTATTTTTCACACTCCAAAGAGCTTCAACTTCTAGAACAAGATTCCAAGCTTAGTCTCTGAGAACCATTTTTCCATTGTATTCGTTATATTCACTTAACTAAGTTAAGTGGTAAACATTGGGGTTGCTTTCCCAACTGTCATTCCATTTTTGATGAGTATTCTAATCCTGGTCAGGGATTGGCTTAGGAATGGACGTGTAACACAATTCTGGTCCATGAGATGTGAGAGAAACTTGCTGGTGTGGGTGAGGGTGCATATTCTAGGAACTATGTCCTTCCTCTTGAGAGAGTCACAGGAAGAGATGGTCTCTCTTCTACCTCTGGACACTGGTCTGGATGTAAGACTGAAACTGCTGCAGCCATCTTGCTGCTTGAGGGTGAAAACCTCATCAAGATGGCAGAGAAATGAAAGAACTCAGGGACCTTAATGACATCTTTAAGCCAATGGATCAAAGAACCTTGAGGTCTCCTCTATGTGGAGACTTGCCGTTAATATTAAGTAATAAATTTCATTATTAAGCCAGGTTTTGTTAGTTCCATCTGAAGGCAATACAAACTGCTACACTAGGCTTAAATTCCATTGTAGAAATGGCAAGCCAGTGACCAAACTGCAATCAACAGCTGAGTCACCATCTGTAGTGGACATGTCTTTTGCTGCCTAAACCTTCTTTGATCTGCTTTCCTTCCCAATTCTTATTCCATGTAATTTCAGTGGCTGACCCTCCTTCCACCTCCACAAGGGTCTCTGACCCATGATCTGGCCACTGAGTTTACCCCAGCAACCTGGCTGCACTGACTGGTTCCAGGATGGACTTATGACTAAAACTAAGCCAATGAGCAGCAGCAACAGGAATCTTATTTTAACTGTTAGGAAAGGGGGATCTTTTTCTATTAGAGTTGGTAAACTGTTAGGTTATAATCTTAGAGCTGCCAATGGCCACTTTTGCCATCACGTGGAAAGAGCCTCAATGAGAATGGAGCCAACACAGGGGAATGTAACAGAGCGAGAACATCTTCCATAATAACATGTGTCTTATCCATGTGGGCTGCTATCACAAAATATCATTGACTGGGTGGCTTAAACAATTTCTCACAGCTCTGGAGGCTGGGAAATCCAAGATTAAAACCCTGGCAGATGTGGTGTCTGATGAGGACCTATTCCTGGTTCACAGATGTGCCACAGGGGCAAGAGAGCTCTCTGGGGCCTCTTTTATAAGGGCACTAATGCTATGGATGAGGGCTCCACCCTCATGACCTAATCACCTCTCAAAGCCCCTTTCTTCTTATACCATCACACTGGCGGTTAAGATTTCAACCTATGAATTTTGGGGGACACACACATTCAGTTCATAACAACATGGACCCTAACCCTGCCAGAAGATCAGCTCTACACTTGGACTTTTCAGTGACATGAGCTCAGAAGGTCCTTTTGGCTTAAATCAGTTTGAGCCTGTTTCTTTACTTGCAATTAAAAGGATCCTAATGAATACAAAATTACATTGATAGCTACCATTTTCTGAATACCAATTATGTTCCAGGCATATTACATCATTATCAGTAGGCTCACAGTGACTCTGGACTGGAATATGTATGCCTTTACAGATGAAAGTGCTGAATCTCAGAGGGTTTTTTAATGATATGCCCCCTTCGCATGCTATCGACAAGCAGCGTTAAGTTACAAACCCAGGTCTGTTAGACTTCAAAGACTGTGTGCTTTCCCTTACACCACCTCTCATCACTGGATTACTAACATCCACACTGCATTTCAGAGACCCCATACTTTTTTTTATATCTGTTTAAGTACTAATTTATCTTTTTAGTAAAAGACAGCAATGGATTCAAATTTCTGTTACTACTTCTCCCCTCATTCCCCAGTATTTTTTGTACACAGACGGAGCTACTTGATGGAACACTTCTAATTTCTCACTGTCTTTGCTCTTACTGTTTTCTTCTGCTGGAATTTCTTTCTGCTTCTCCATGATCAAATCCCACGCATCCTGATGATACAGCTCAACTCCAATGCCTCAAGGTGAAAGCACCTCTTTGTTCTCATTTTCACTGCATGTGTGCCTTTCTAATATCATCTCCTTTTACCTCTTAATCAAGTTATTTGGGTAGGAGACTTTTATCCCTTAACAGAACGCATGCTCCTTAAGTAATATGTATTTGATCCAACTTTGCATCCTTCTATTACTTAGGAGTCTATAAATACTGAATGAATGGATGCATGAACGAAAGGCATTTACAGACCCATCTTCATGGCTTTAGGATCATATAGGAAGCCTGCAAGTAGGTACATTGGGGTCTTTGAACCCCATTCAGCAAGTAACTTGAAAAAGGTACGCATCCAATAATAAAATGACTTGAACTTAGCATAACACTTAGCTCCTTAAAAAGTGAAAACAACTTTATTATGAGCTGTACTCTATGTCCTATTTTCCATTAGTGGCACGCATTAGTTGAGTCATATCAACCTTCCTATTTATATTTTTTACATGTATTTGCATTAAACAGCCATAATAGTAAAAGGTGGCTTTGGATTCTTATTTCGTGCTTTGTGTGTGTGTGTGTGAATCTATTCCCTCAACGACTTTATCTCTAGTCTATTGTTAACCTCTTTACAAGAAAACGAAGTCCTTATTTTAAGAGTCTGCTTCCTACTAACATTAGGTGTTCTAAGTAATGTCAGTTCTGTTCTTGACTGATGCTGACCTGTGCCTAAAGTGTTTCTGTAAAAAAATGACTTACTGTTACTTTTCCAACAACTGCTCCTCTGTGATTACACAATTTGAACTTATATTAATATATCTGACCATTTTTAATGGACTCTTACAAGTGAGTTCTTTCATATACATTTTCCTTTCTAAACCGCCTTTACAAATTTATGTTAAATAAATGGCCTTACCAGCTAGATTCCAAAGCGGGGGGTGGTGGAGGGAAGCTTCAATGGCCCAAATGTAATCTCTGAAAGACAATTTTCATATCAAATGTATCATGTAAAGAAAGTAAATTTAAAATATGATGCAATACTGTATTTAAATATTTTAATATCAAAATTACATTATGATTAGTGTGTAGAAAGGTTTTTAAAAAATTAATTGTAAAGGCTCAACCAAGCCATGTTGCGTGTTATCTCATGTATATTACAGCTACATTGTTCAGTAACAATATTTGACTCATTTTTCCTAAAATTTTTATATATCTGAGCTAGTTTATGGGAGGGTTACTTTACAAAATTGTAAAACAGACAGAACAATTGGCATAGAAAGATATACTAATCAGGAAAATATACCCAAAGTCAATGTTATAACTAGTCGTATGTTATTTATAAACATGAAAATAACCTTGTCCTTGACACATGGATTAACATCACAAAGGATGCAGGATTTCAAAGCTTCCTACCTCCATGTCCTCAAAAGCAATACCTTTTTAGTTTGGAAGAGCAGGGAATTCCTAACCAGATACTGATAATCAAATTCTTCTTCTTTATTTATGTATGATGCTATTCCTAAAATATATTTTTTGATAAAAGCTTCTTAAGGATCTCTCACACTGATGGGCTACTTAATTTGGATATACTTCTCTCTCTCCCTCCCCTCCCCCACTCCTCTTTCCCCTCCACTTCTCTCTTCTTTTAAAGGGTCCTTGACTTTCGCAGCGCTGTGTTGACAGGAAAAGTAAACCTAAAGCTCACATATATTTTTTATTCCTTTCCCTTCCCTCTTTTTTACTGCCTGAACCCCAGGATTAATTTTCTTTTTAACAACTCATACCGTCACAGTTTAAACTCTGGGAAACTAAAGCTATGTAAGAGTTTGCAGGATGGTGATGTCCAATTATTAGGTGACTGGGGAAATCTGAAGCATCCTAGAGTGTTTAAGTACTTTATTTTTCATATGAAACTTTAACAGAAAGCCTCTTCTTAAAGTAAATCCTTGGATTGGTTTCTCACTTTAGCTCAATTTCAGCTTCTCTCAAGAGGAAAAAAAAGTCTCTAGTTTCTGGAAAGGAGAAATAACATCTTAATTCATGACAGTGGGAAGCCAGAACCCAAAGCCCTTGTTTCTTTTCCACACTTAACTAGTTATGTTGACACAGGCCAGTGCTGTGCATCTGCAGGTCCTGGGAATTTCTTACACATGTCCTGAAATTGACAACTCCATGATCCCACAGACTAAGTCAGGACTCCTACGAGTCGTGGGAGCAGTAGACTTCGAAGCTTCCTCTTAAGTGTCAGCAGTGACACAGGGTCAAGTCTCTGCTTCAACGAGCTTATGATCTCGTTGGGTGCTATCATTTCCTGAAGAAAAGTCACATTACCACATCTCACAGCCTTATTTGCTGGGAAATATTCAGCTCTCATTGCCTCTGGACAGCTGAGCATCTCTGAACACCTCCAGAGGCAGAGTGATTTTTCACCTATTTTATCTTATCAACACCTCTTCAGAGAACTTAACAAATTTTTAAAATTCAATATTTAAAAAGTTAGTCACATTTTACACCATGAATATGTGCACATCCAAAAACTGTGCAGCCATTAGTGTGTTTAAGTTGAACATCATGTCACTGAAAATTATGGTCTAACAGCCCTCAGATAAATGGTTTACAACTTTTTCTTTCCTTGATAGCTATAGCTGATGCTTCTAGTGTCCGTCAATTTAGCTATAGGCGCTAAAGCTTCTAAATAGTAAACAGAGTCCTGAGTCACCGCCTGCAATTCACTTGTCTGACCACATGGATCCAGACAGACAGAGACACACAGCCTACAACAACACAGCCAGGTGCACCAAATGTATATTTGTTGCAAACACTTTTTGAAAATGCTTTGCATGCAAAAACAATCTCACTACCTGTAAAAAAATGGGGACACCCTTATCTATGAAGCAAAAGGAGAAATGTACATCAATGTTCTAAAGCAGCCGCACTTAAAAACTAAAGCTTGACTTGCTTAGCGACAAAAAGTTTCTCAGCATTTGAGAAGATATTCAAAGCGTAAAAGCATTCTGATAAAACCTGCTCGCAGGCGATATGCCCTTCAAAAATGTTCAGTCTTCAGACTACCAAAGAAGCATTGCTCCTTGCTCTTTTATAATAAATCATGAATATCATTTCATTATATTGAAAAAAAAAATTAAAAATCAGCATGGCCATGTATACTTTTCTGTCTCATTTGTAAGTAATATACCAAAGCTTATTTTATACTTTTCTGTGAAGTACAGCTCTTCTTCTTTGGAAAAGACACATGCAATTATGATTTGATATTTTATAGTAGACTATGCAAATTTCACAAGATAATTATCTCACTGTGTTTACAAATAGCCAAGACAAAAACATTTACTAAGACTATTCAAAGATCTTCATAATTCAGGGCTTGCTATTATTTTTATTCTCTTACGTATTACCAAAGCACTCTTATGCTTATCCTTATTATGATACTCATCAAGCTGCATTATAATTGTGTGTGTGTGTGTTTTATGTCTCCTCACTGGACTAGAAATATTTCACAGTCAAGGACTTTATAGTATTTATTCATTGTTCTAATCTCTGTGCACTACCTGAGGGAGAGATGATAAATGGATATGGGTTCTGCCCTGTAGCTTTCACTCCCAAAGTCAAACAAATGATAATCAAGTTTGATACTTTTGAAAATCACAGTTAAATACTGTCTTAAATAGAAAAAGCAGAAACCAGAAGGTACCAGGGGATAAGGGTAACAAAATTCTCAAATTCTCAAATAGATTCCTCAAGGGATCGATTTAAATTACATAATTTGTTTACAGTAAGTGTTTATAGAGCAGCTAAACTGAGGAGGAACACAAGCAAAAGGGAGAAAGAAGGGGAAACGTATCCTCTAATGACTATTGAAACTTGTTGACATAAATTGAAGATCCTTGGGAATAAATGTGAAGACAGTATCACCATCCTGAGATGGATTCAGAAATGTTGAAGTCAGACAACCAGAAGTTACCATAAACACTATAAAACATGAAAATGTGATGACAAACTTGGAACACTAGAATTGAAGGACAATTTCGGAACACTTTAATAACCTGCCAAGTGTAGAGATATCGATCTTCTGTCAATTTTGACATTATTGTCACTACCTTGATAGTGAGAAGACAGAATTTCAGTACTTGAGGACACAGAAAGAAATGGACCCCAATCAAAAGCTTTACATGCCTTTCCTTTTTCCCTATCAAATTCACTGCTCTTACAATAACCGGATATTTCTAGCCCTGCCTTCAAGCCCTCTGCCAGACGTTTCCTGGTGTTTGGGAGTGGACACAAAGGGGGGCTCTGAAGCTCTGCAGACTTTTTTTTATAAGCCCTCTCCCCTAAGCAAATGGAAGATAATGTAGTTGGATGGAAAGATCAACCTCCTTATCTTACAAATCTTTACAAAACCAGGAATGTGACTCCAGAAAAATTCAAAGTACTTACTGGAGGACTTACATTCTTTCCTGTGCCTTTGAGATATAAATTTTTCATCTGGTGTCCTCTGGAAACTTTTATCTAGACCATCCTGAATTCCGAAAACTAGAGGTAAAAGGGAAAGAGGCTTTTTAAAAATTCAGACTGCTCCACACCTTCCTTAGGATTACTTGTCAAGGACAAAAACAAATCTTAAGTGTCTTCTCCACAAATGTTAACCTAAAAAATTTTAGCCATCTGAGCAGGTAAACTTAAATTATTCTGACAGTTCTTTTATAACTAGTGAGTTTTATATTATTAACCTGTTTCATGCCTAAAATCTTAAAGCAAAACTATAAGGTCTCTCTCTGCTTACGTCTGTCTGTACGTTTATGTGTGTCTATACATGTATGTGTAGATGTGTGGTGTTTCCTGCCTCCAGAGTGTTACTAAGCTAAAATTAATTTGTGAAACAGCTCTACTTAATTGACTTAAACAAATACTTATATAAATTTAGTATTCGTAAAAATTCTCAAAATTATAATAGAAAAAACCTAAAATGGCTTTCAGGTTCACATGATCTGGGAAAATATTTGGTATTAAAGCTAGTTTAAGTTTATTGGTTTGATTAAAATAGGCATGTCTTAAACTATAATTCAAAAAGATACATGCACCCCTATGTTCACAGCAGCACTATTCACAATAACCAAAACATGGAAACAACCTAAATGTCCATTGACAGGTGAGTGGATAAAGAAGATGTGGTACATATATACAATGGAATACTATTCAGCCATAAAAAAGAATGAAATAATGCTATTTGCAGCAACATGGATGCAACTAGAGATTATCATACTAAGCGAAGTAAGTCAGAAAGATAAAGACAAATATCATATGATATCACTTATATGTGGAATCTAAAATATGGCACAAATAAACTTATCTATGAAACAGTAAGAGACTCACAGACATAGAGAACAGACTTGTGGTTGCCAAGGGGGAGGGGGTTGGGGGAGGGAAGGACTGGGAGTTTGTAATTAGAAGATACAAATTATTATATATAGAATGGATAAACAACAAGGTCCTATTGTATAGCACAGGGAACTATATTCAACATGCTGTGATAAACCATAATGGAAAAGAATATAAAAAAAAGAATGTATATATGTGTATAACTGAGTCACTTTGCTGTACAGCAGAGATTGACACAACAATGTAAATCAACTATACTTCAATTTTAAAAAATTTAAAAAATAAAAATAAAATAGACACGTCCGAGTTATCATCACTGAATATAAAGTAAACATACAACTTTTATTCTACCTGGGTTTATTAGTTAAATAAGTTAATGTTACAAAATTTGTCAATAAGAAAAATAACTTGTTATGATGATGTTTTTGTAAGGAATCTAAAACTAATTTTTGAAGACAAGTAAATTAAATAGATGTGAGGTACAAAATTTATAGGTGAAATTTTAAAATAATTTCCCCCAATATTTTTGGTAACCTGAAACCTTAAAGTTTTGCTAGGTTAAGTTAAATGATAAGTGAAGTTAAATTCATTGAATATCCAGGTCATTTCCAAATAAGGTAAAACATTGAAACATGAATTACTAACCATAGGTTTACCCACTTTTTTGCTTCCTTTTACAGAGGAATTAAAGGTGACTTACCTGATGGTGCAGTGGTTAAGAATCCACCTGCCAATGCAGGGGACACGGGTTCAAGCCCTGGTCCGGGAAGATCCCATATGCCGCGGAGCAACTAAGCCCGTGTGCCACAACTACTGGGCCTGCGCTCTAGAGCTCACGTGCCACAACTACTGAAGCCGGTGCGCCTACAGCCCGTGCTCTGCAACAAGAGAAGCCACCGCCAATGAGAAGCTCACTCACCGCAACAAAGAATAGCCCCCGATCTCCGCAACTAGAAAAAAACCCGCGCGCGGCAACAAAGACCCAGCACAGCCAAAATAAATAAATAAAAAGTAAAAAGGTTATTGTGGCAAAAAAGATATTTTAGATTGTTAATAAACATGTTTTATGCCACTCAGAGAAATTTTCTGTAAGAAAGCATACATTTCTAGAAATTATGAAAATATTTATGTCTGCCAATCCATAGAATGCTACTGTAAAAGACAGTTCATAATTGCCTGCAATTAGTTTACGCTAGAAATTTGAGGTTTTTAAGGGTTAAAAATGCTAATCTATGCAATTAAAACTACTAGAAATAAAGGAAAGGAATTTTATGTGTGGTCAGAACTGGCTCAGATTAGAATAAATTTACTTAAGTAAATGAGTTTTAATATCCAAAGTAAGCTGGTGTAAAATTACAATTTGGTTTTCCTCTCTGTTAAAAGAACAAAGTTATTTTGTACTAATTGGTCTGTTCTTTAAAATGACAGATTGCAAAAGGTTTTTGTTTACCTTTTAAATAATGTGCTGAAATAAAAATGAAGATCTTGTGTCTTGTCAAAATAATCACTATGTTCCATGTGGTCTTTATCAGGCTTTTGACTACTTAAGTAAACCTAGTCTTTCCAATTACTGAAAGAATTAAGTTAACCTCAGAACTATGTACCATTCTATACCTGCCTGTGAAGTCTTTGTCACGTTGGTTAAATAAGTAACTAAGTATTGTTTCACAGTGACCTATTTGACCCAGTATTTTATTTTTTAATTTTTATTTTATTTATTTTTGGCTGTGTTGGGTCTTTAGTGCTGCACGCATGCTTTCTCTAGTTGCAGCGAGTGGGGGGTTATGCTTCATTGCGGTGCGCGGGCTTCACATTGCAGTGGCTTCTCTTGTTGCGGAGCATGGGCTCTAGGTGTGCGGGCTTCAGTAGCTGTGGCATGCGGGCTCAGTAGTTGTGGCTCGTGGGCTCTAGAGCACAGGCTCATTAGTTGTGGCACACAGCCTTAGTAGCTCTGCGGCATGTGCGATTGTCTTGGGCCAGTGATCAAACCCGTGTCCCCCTGCATTGGCAGGCAGATTCTTATCCACTGCGCCACCAGGGAAGCCCCGACCCGGTATTTTAAAACCTTTTGATATTTTTGACAAACTTCCCAGAAATCAAATTCTAAATGAAGTCTTTTTGACTTCAAGCTAACTGTGGAATAGTCCAAAGGGCCTCTGGAGCATCTCAAGAGATTTGTTCTCTGTCCTTATTAATAGGGAGATGTTAAATAAATTAGGCTTAGTTGATATGTTAAATTACATGGGAAGCATTGTCAAATAAGAAATAATAATACTAAACTTTCTCTATGTTTTATCTGTATAGGTATATATATGTTTTAAGTGTGTCCCCCAAATTATGTAAAATTCCTGGAAATCTGATATGTCCTTGTATAATGTTGTCAGACATAATCCAGTTATCATCCTTAAATGTTGTATGTTACAGAAATAACCAAATTTCCTTGTCAATTCCATTACAATAAACTCTCATCAAATCTTTGATAATGGGCATTTTTAAGTCTTTCGTCACTGACAGAGAGTTATCGTTTTATTCTGATGCTTTGGCAAAAGTGTTCCTACAAAACTGCTTCAACTTCATGGAAAGAATGTTTGAGAAGTATGGGTTTCTGATAACTTTAAGATCATAAAACTGAACAGGGTAAGAATTTCCAGAACTAATGGAAAAACTAGATTTAAGCAGAACAAGTACACGGAGCGGAGTGAACTGAGGAGGGGTGACATTGCTGGTTGCTTAATGTTTTGTTTGTCCAGATGTAAGGAAACCTTCTTCTCTTTTCTCTTAAAGCTATCAGCAATCTAGTAAGATATACCTTTCTGAACAAAGGTGAAACATTTACTTTTTTCCCTACTCGATCCCTCCAAAATTTGGAAACTCTGGAATATTCTTTTCATGGCAATATAGTTACCTATTTACCTAAGTTAAATAAAAATCTGGTCTTTTTATAACAGGACACGATTAGAAACATTGGCTATATAACTGAGGCTTTGGCTGGAATATCTTATTTGAGAGAAATAGGCAAAGACTCAGATAGGACCGGATAGCTTTGCGAGACTACTTGGACTTTACCTTGGCTTCCTGACCTCAAGAAGTTTTTGAGTTTGATCTGAGATTCCTTATAAAAAGTCCTAGAAAAGAAGAGCTGATAAGATCAATCGCTATTCTTGCCACACTTGCGTGGCAAAACAAACCAAATTTAATGCCCCCAAAAATTAGTTTTGCTGTGATCATCCTTGGAAAAAAAGAAACAGGGCTAACTGCAGAGAGAAAAATTATGTTTTCACCTTTGTCCATATTAGATTCTAATCCTGTTGTTTTTGAGGTTGTGTTATATACATGTAAATTGGACTGGATCTTGAATTCTAGTTTCCTCAAATATATGGCTTTGACTCTCCAAACTAATGTTTCCAATTTTCTCCCACCCTTCTGAGTTGGAATCAGTAAGAACAAAGTCTGCTCTCGAATCTCTTTGGCAGGGACGAAACCAGGTCCTCCTCAGTATCCAGGTGGTAGCCAAACTTAAGGGACTGCACATCTCACAGCGAAAGAAGGCTCGGCCTGACATCTGGCCCTGTACAGAAGCTGGAGATCTCCAAATTCAATTTACAAGGAAGAGAAGGAGCTGACATTGAGGCAGAATAATTCTTCTTTTTTTTTTTTGCGGTACGCGGGCCTCTCACTGATGTGGCCTCTCCCATTGCGGAGCACAGGCTCCGGACACGCAGGCCCAGCGGCCATGGCTCACGGGCCCAGCCGCTCCGCGGCATGTGGGATCCTCCTGGACCGGGGCATGAACCCGTGTCCCCTGCATCGGCAGGCGGACTCCCAACCACTGCGCCACCAGGGAAGCCCCAGAATGCTTCTTCTTAAGACGCCAGATCAAGACTTCATATCTTAACTAAATACGAATCCTCTTATTCTTCCCTTTCTGTACTCTACTTTGGTATTGGCCTGGAAAGATAACACAACACTTGTATCTCCCAGGCCATTGCTAAGGGGGGGTTACCTCTGGAAGTCAGAACAACTTTTAATTTCAGGCTAGGAGAAAAACTAATGGGCCCTTGGTTTGCAAAGGCAACAATCCCTGCGAGTGACTCCATCAACAACGCCACCTTAGTGGGAGTGGTTTGTGCCCGACAGGATTTATCTTAGTCTGTGGTGGTTATTCTTCCTTTTGGGCCTGTGGCTGCCTAAGAAGGCGAGTACATAATCAGGCAGTGCCTCTTAGGTCATCTAACTTCGCCCCAACTGTTCACAAACTGGGATGTCTCATTGATCAACTTCCCTGGATCTGCGTCACTGAGTTAGAAAGGACTTACGAGGAGGTTTGCATGATTCAGGATTCATTCCCTTTGGCAGGTCCCTACTTCCCTGGTTAGGAGTAAATACAAATGAGGCTATAGTCAGGACCCTCTCCTTAACTCAAAAATATTGCAGAATTCGTTGCTAAAGGAATAGCTTCCCGAGAAAAATTCTTGGACTCTCTGGCTAAAGTTGTTCTTGATGATAGGATAGCTCTGTATAATCTTTCAGTTGAGCAAGGAGGCATCTGTGCTGTGGCCAGCACCACTGCTGCACCTGGGTTAACACTTCTGTGAAAGTTGAAACTCGGCGACATAAGATCACTGAGCAAGCCACTTGGCTTAAAAGGGTGACTCCTTCAAGAGGGTCCTTCTTTGGCTCCTTTGATTTTGACTGGTTTGTGTCTTGGGCACCATGGCTCTGAAGGGCACTCCAGACATTGGGAATTACCCTGCTTATAACAGTCATAGCAATCTCCCTGGTGCACTGTGCTCTCTCATAGGTTTTAAATGTGTGTTCACAGGTGTTAACTACCAGGCAAATGATCTTAAGGCTGGGACATAAGAGTAAGAATGAAGAGAATGATTAAAGATTATGAACCTAAAGCCATGTCCTGTGAATACCACAGGGCTCATGACCCTGTGACCCAAAAACACCATGACCCATGGACACCACACAAGGACCAGCAAAGCTGTGAGAACTGCAGAGCCATAGCTGAGGGTGACGCTAATGCCTTAACTTTTGATCACATCTCAGTTAAGCTGAGAATCTGATCAAAAGGGGGGGACTGTTAGAAAAGAAATGACAGGCCCCATATGGAGTCTCTTGTGCTAAGCCCTATGTCAGCAAACCAAGACTTAATACCTAACCTAATGGCAGTGACAACCTCCCCCAGGAATGTTGTCTTAACTCGTCAGTCAGGACCAGTGAGGTAATCTGCCACATAGTCCCCTTCGGCCCCCAAAAGTGCATTACCTAAACCTGAAAATCCACTCTTTCCCCCTTTCTGCCTGTAAAAACCTTCCATTTCGTACAACTCCTTGGAGCTCCCCGCTAGACGGGATGCTGCCAGATTCATGAATCATTTAATAAAGCCGACTGGATCTTTAAAATTTATTTGATTGAATTTTTTTTTTTTGAACACTTTGTACTTCCTTCACTCCACACCCACATGGCTGGCACACTTCTGCCTGGGTATCTGGGCTCATTCTGTCTTTCTAGTCTATAACTTCCACCCCCCGCTTCTCCAGTTACCAAGCTCCTATCACTTCATCCGAGCCCAGGTAACCCCCATCGCCTTTGTGAAGCTCCCTGGTCAACCACAGGCATGACTCCTTCCTCTAACGCTTGTAGTGACTGCTGTCCGCAAACTAGGGCTTCTCAAACACTGCTTGGTTACAAGATAACTTTTTGTGTATGTCTTATTTTCCTCAGTTAGACTATAGATTCCTCAAAGGACCAGTTTTTTTTGTTGTTTTGTTTTATTCCACTATGTGTATATTTCTATATATCATACTTAGTGCTAAGTAAATATTTCTGACTGATCATTTAAACAGGCTAAAGAAGATACAATTAGGAATAAAACTAAGTAATTAAATATGCATTCAGATACAACATGAATATTTCCACTTCTGGAATTTAAGATTGTGTGTGTGTGTGTGTGTGTGTCTGTAACACAGAGAGGCAAAACATTTCTAATTTAAGCAAATAGCCTGAACTCTCTTGATGTAAGAAGATAATCCAGATATTTTTTACCCAAAGTGGCTTGATTGGGCTTTATTGGGTGAATTTTTCAAGGATTTCAGTCTAAAGATGCTGTATTTTCACCAATGATCAATGAGAAGAAAAAGAATTTACTAACAAATGATACTGGTAGTTTGAGTAACAGGTAACAAATTCTTCATTGCACACACCACACTAAAATAGAGTTCAGATAGTTTTAGCAGTTACATTTTTTTAAACTAGAAAAAAGAAATAAATGTTTAACAAAACTCTGAGAGGATACTTCATACATTTAAAATACTAGAAATTATTTAGGGATAAAACCTCCCAGATTTAATTATATAAAAATTAAAAAATTCTGCCTGGGAATTTAAAAATTAACAAAAATCAAAAAACCAAAAATAAACTAGAACAAATTTTCTTATTAAATATGACAAAGAATTGTCTATAACAATAGATGCTATGGATATTGCATGGGGAAGGAACAATGAACATGAACATACAACAAGAGTTGTATGCCTTTGGGCTAATTAAGTGCCATGTGCTCCTTTTTCTCATCAACAAATAAGAAATGGCAGGGCTCCCTCAGCGTGTACTTTAAAAAAGATAAATAATATGTAAGGGTTTGGGACAAAGGCGAAGCACATAGGAGTCATTTAATAAATGGTAGTTTTAGATTTATTACACAAAAATCAATCATACCAAATAAAATAAGGCCTTTAGAATGCCAGCTACTTCAGGGCAAGGATTTTTGTCTGTTCTGTTCACTGCTGTATCCTTAGTGCCTAGAACAATATCAGGTGCATATTAAGATTTAATAAATGTTCCCAAATGTAGGATGAAAGCTTTAAATATCTTACCATTGAATATATTTGCTATAAAGTTTTTTGGAGGTACTCTTCATAAAATTAAGGGAGTTTCCTCTGTTCCTAGGGTACTAGAAGAGGTTTTTCCTTTCTTAAACTGTGACTAATTTTCCTTTTAAACAAAAAAACCGAAAACTGTTACTGGGTATTAGATTTCATCAAGTGATTTTTCTGCACCTATTACAAAAATCATTTTATTTTACTTTTAAATTCTGCAATTATGGTGAATTACATCAATTGAATTTCACATATTAAATGATTTTTGCCTTCTTTGAAACAGCCTAGCATTGGCCTGTGTTTTTCTTTTCTCGTAATATTCTTGTCGGGTTTTATTATCAAGGTGATGCTGACCTAATCGGAAAGTTAGGAAGTGTTTATTCTTTTTCAATTTGCTGGAAGCGTTTGGTAAGATTGATATTATTTCTACCTTAAATAATTAGAGAAACTCCCTGATGATGTCACTTGAGTCCGGATATTTCTTTACAGAAAGTCTAAATTACAGATGCAATTCCATTATTTGACAAAGTACCATTCAGGTTTTTTATTTCTTCTTGTATCTTTTACGGTAGGTTGTTTTACAGTAAGTTTTCAAAAGTTACTTGGATTAGTTTCTAACTACTTCTTGCCTACACATCAGTGTGGTTATGTTATTCATTAAAATAACATACGATCACTTGCTTGTGTTTCTATTCTATCTTGGGCCACCCTCAAACCTGTTTTTTTGACTATGTGAAATAGTAATATGGTTTTAAATGTTGGGTGTATATCAAAAGGTCTTCTCAAACAATTATCCTTTCCCCCATTTCTTCTACTTTATTCTTACTCCTTTATCCCCCTGTATCTTTCTTATGCAAAATGTAGCATATTTTTATTACACAAAAGTAACATACTATACTATTCTGTACTTTGATTCTTTCACTTAGCAATATTTTCTAGAAATCACTCCACATCTGTTCATACAGTTCTCCCTTTTTCTTTCTGATATAGCTGCAGAGTTGCACAGACCTCCATTTTGGGGGTGTATCCAGTTTATTTAACCATTCTCCTGTGTCTGAGCCCTTTGATTGTTGCAAATATTTTGTAACTATAAACAATGTTGCAATGCGTTTTTCATAGTGAAGGAGGTACGTAAGTCCCAAGGGTTAATTCCCAGAAATGGGATTCCTGGGTCAAAAGGTGCATTTATGTGTAGTTTTGTTATTTCCACGTCTCCTTCTATTCAGATCCAGTGTCTTTGTGCCCTGCTGCAGTGACACTGCTGCTGCCGGTCCAGAGCGTGTGTCAGCCACAGAGTTTCCTTAAAAGAGTGTAGATTTATAGTATTGAAGGTGTCTCCTCAGGTGAGATTCACAGAAGTGAGATTTGTGGCTCAAAAGATGAGTATGTGATTTTGCTAGATATCACCAAACTCCCTTCTAAATGGCTGTGCCCGTTTGCATTCCCACCAGCAATGGGGGACAGGACCTGTTTTCCCACAGCCTTGCCAACAGGATATGCTGTCATACGCTCTTTCATGTTTTCCAGTGCTATGGTCTGAATGTTTGTATCCTCCCCACCCTAACATTCACATATTAGAATCCTAATACTCTATGTGGTGAGGTCTTTGGGAGGTGATTAGGTCATGAGGGCAGAGCCTTCATGGGTGGGATTAGTGCTCTCATCAAAGAGGCCTGAGAAAACTCCCTTGCCCCTTCTGCCATGTGAAGTTACAGGAGGAGGTTGGCCATCAATGAGGAAGCTGGCTTTTACCATATACCAAATCTGCCAGCACCACGATCTTGGACTTTCTAGCCTCCAGAACCGTGAGAAATAAATTTATGTTGGTTATAAGCCATGTCGTCTGTGTTTTTTTTTTTTTTTTAAAGCTTCAAGTGAGCTTTATTAGGGAGCGCTCCCGGGCGAGGTTCACTGGTCCGAGAGAAAGGGGCCAGAGAAGTCGCGAGTCTGTGGTATTTTTATGAGCCCAAATGTACTGGCCACTAACGTGGCCAGTCTGACAGGTGAGAAATTGTAACACCTTGCTGTGATATTATGCCCTCAGCAGATGGAGAACTGGATGGCCGCTTCCAGCCCAGAACACAGTGTAAGTGTGTTATGCCGGACTCCCCTCACTGCCTGAAGCGTCCCCTCAGAGGCCCTTTCTGTCCTCTCCTGCTAGTGAGGACCTCTGGCAGGAATACTCCCGCCCAACAGAGAGGATCTTATCACAGTGAACCTCAAAAGGGAAGTGCTTACAGTCTCCATCCCATTTCTTCCAAGGAGTTGATATCCTTGCAAAATTGCCTAACCCTTACTCACCTACTAGTCCATAAACCAAGAAGTATGTAAAGTGGAAGATTTTGTAATCCCACGACCTCCTGATATAACTTGTGCCAGGGAAATGATGCATCTTTCATTGACAGAAATAAGAAGGACAATCTCCTGACTTTCTCTGGAAGAAAGGCACCTCTGTCCACCAGGAGAGAGAAACTGCAACCAACACTAAGTTGATAGCTTTTCAAAGTTTCAATTTACTGATGATTCCACTGAATTTTGAAAAGACACCACCTCTAGGAATATTTTTCCATCATCACATGCCAGAGAATGTCCCAGACTGGGGGTGCCTCTAAGTTAAGTATTATCTTCCGAGGAGCTTAATGGACAACTCCCAAGCAGTCTGGAGAAGGGAGGGTCTAATTATGAAATCACTGCTGATGCCAGAGGAAATGACAGAACTTCTGACGAACTGGGTGTCATAGCCACTGCTAATACCTGCTCTCAGCACACTGGATGCCTCTACTGTAGAAATTTACCCACTGGTGCAAACACTGAGCTGTCCCTCACTCCACCTCAAGGCTCTAGGGACTCAGGTGTACTCTCTTCACTGAAGAAGCAGGGCAGGCTCTTTGGTCCCCGTCAGAAGCGGCACCTTCCGATGGCTTTCCCTCATCCTACTTGGGCAGCTACAGATCCTCACAACCGTGTGGGAGCTGACGTATTTAACCCCTGTGCCCTGATACAGCATTCCCCACTCTCAAAAGATGGCCGAGGGACCGAAACAGCACCCTGTTACTTCTGTAATCAGACAATCCCAGAATGGACTCCCTCAACTAGCAAGTGAAAAGCTTCCCAGAGACTTTTTAATAGATAAAATAGAGTAGAAAAGAGGCGGGGAAGAAGAAAGGGAGGAAAGTTTGCAGATTGGTGTGATAGAATGTCTTCTAAATCCCCTGGTGGCCATTTCAGCCTGTGTTTCATTTCAATTCTGATTAGCTCTTTATTACTTAGTGAGCACCCAACTGACAGAAGAGCTGAGATCTTTAAATCATCCAATATTCTGGCTACCTGTGAAGGTTTTGTAGTTTGGCAAAAGGAACAATAAAACCAATGGCAAAATTGAGAAATCTGAATGATTTAGACGTTTGAATTATCCCTATGTGTACTCCCAAAGAGCTGTGTCCTGTGTATATTAAATGATTAGCAAATATAAAGTATGACACTAACCAGCTACTTTTTTGATACACAGTTTGAATCCCTCAGATTAATAGATCGACTGCTCAAATAATGAAAAATCAACACATGTAAGCTAAGTATCTGGCACGCAGTAACTCCTCAAGTGGTTTCTGAGGGAGTTGGAATTTTATGAAAAAATTTATGTGTAATTACATACACACTTTTTCAGGGCAGAGAGTCCATCATCTTTTCAATGGACTATTATCCCCCAAAAGGTTAGCAACAACCAGACTAGGGTTGTTTCATCGGCGTTTCTTTTAATCTGTGTTAACTATTAAACACATAGTAAAGCAACAGTCCTTCCATTATGCCATTTCACACTTTTCCCAAATAAATAACGTGGTCCTTGCCATAATCTTAATGACTATTTAAAGCAATGAAAACAAAGATGTGCAAATGTTAAATTAGTTCATTTACAATGTCCTTGAGCATTTTAATCTTTTGCTTGAAAAAAATCTTGGCCATTTTTCTTAACAATAAACACTTTTCTATTCCTAATAGTGTTTCCTTCTAAGGTTATTCATTTTAGGAAAAATATAAATTTTCACAAATATGAAGTGAAAGAAGTATTTAACTTTTTAAAATTTTATCAATCATCATACTGTTTGGGGAATACTTAGCCTATTTTGCCAGAAAATTCAGATCTTATATCTCAAGTGTTTATTTGAAAAATAGGCCATTAAAAATAACAGATGAGTATATGGAGATAAATTATGAGATACTTATAGAATCTTTTAAAGGAACTTAGGTGTCTGGCAGGATAAAGAAAAGAAGCATGATAAAAGTCTAAAGAATGAATGAATATTTGACATTTCAACAGCCCAAGGCTGTATAAATTACTTCCAACCAGAATTATTAATTTAAATTCTAGGCCTTCAAGCAAAATGTCATAAAGTAAGAGAAACCATGATGTGCCTCCTAGGACTTAACTCTGACCAACGAAGGATAATTTGGTGGCAACGTGGGAGTGACAGAAACAGGGAAAAGAGACCATGTCACCTTGGAGCTCATAGAAGAAAGGAATGAAGTGCTGGACATTTCTGGACATACATTGCAGAGTGACTTAACAGTTGACTTCAAAAAGTTCGAGGAAGAATAAGTATAGGCCAACAGGCAGAGATACAAACTAAAACATGACACATGAACTCTGACTATACATTCAAATGACTCAAAAAGAGATGCCGGTGGAAGTGATGGACATCAGGAGAAACTAGCATGGTTGTACAGGATGCTCTCTGACAAGCTCAGGCTTTTAAAGGACAGAAGTCAAATACAGGGGAAAGCAAGAAAAAAAAAAAAAAAAAGCAAGTGTAAACCATAGCACTAACTGTTAGGAATAACTCAGGGAAGTCAAAGACCACAGTGAGCAGAGACGTGAGGATCAGATAAGGTTGTTCAAAACACCTGACATATATCAGGTAGTGCAAACTATGAAGTTTGTATTTGTGTCGCCATCTCCTTCATTCTAAAGAGGAGAAAACGGGGGCAAAGATGTAAAGTCGCTTCTGCGATATCATATATCGGTTAAACCGTGGAGCAGAGATTTCAAACCAGTGAAGGACACTTACTCCTTCCTAGTGTGTCCTGCATGTGGAGGGACACCCTTTAATCCTGGTTTTTCCCCATCTCTCTCACCACTCCACTGTGGTGGACCAAGTAGCTGATTAGTGAGCCTAGAAGGAGAAACTATGCTAACTAGCCCTTCCTTCTCTCTTGGGAGAGCTGCCTCTGCAAGCGACTCCCTCAGATGCTCTGAGCCTCGAGGTAACGTAGAGGTCAAGGCCTTGCCCCCTCGGAGAAGGTCTGCAGTGGTCCAGAGCTGCCTGTGACTACCACGGAGGGTCTCTCAAATCCTGGGGTACAACGCCAGCTCCCTAGCTGCCAGATATGCCAAATTATCCAATATCAGCTCCAATATCAATCATACAGATGAGAGTTTTATTTCCCATAGGCCTCATTTTGGGGGGTCCTACTCTCAGTTCGTTCAGAATATAGGCTTTTCAACAAAGCCCTGTTTTGATGATCTCAAGCCTGAGCCCCTAACCATGTAGCAATGCCATTTTTCTTATGTTTTGTGTAAGACGGGATAAGGCTTACAGATGGCAAAGAGAACTGTCATTTTGTGACTAAACTTCCCAGAAAATGGAATATTTTTCTAAACTAGAAATGGCAAAACATGATTAAGAGAAAACTGGAAATCAATATAAGAGAGGTGATAGTTAAAGACCCCCTAAATTCTTTGAGTAAAGTCAATTCCTCAAACCCAGAAAAATGATATTGCAGCCAGATTAAATGGCTTAGGTTACCACCTCAGAGCTACTTTCAGTCATAGTTGAGAAGTTACAGAGTATGGAAAAATGTGTCCAGGAGACTAGAGATGGGCAAATATCCCCAGTTTTCAAAAGGCTAAAAAATGGAAAAAATCTCAGAAATTACAACTAGTAATTTTGGGAGCTTGACATCAACCCTCAAGAAACCTACAGAACAGGTTTGTGAGTAAAGGATAAAATGAAAAACTAAAGTGAAGGTGGGCCCACTAAAAAAAGTAAGTTCTTCTGCAGACTTGTGGTTACTAAGGAGGAGGGGGGTAGGAGAGGGTTGGAGTGGGAATTTGGGGTTAGCAGATGCAAACTGTTCTACACAGGATGGATAAACAATAAGGTCCTACTGTACAGCACAGGGAACTATATTCAACATGCTGTGATAAACCAAAATGGAAAAGAATATAAAAAGAAAAGAATATAAAAAGAAATAAAAAAAGAATGTCTATATGTGTATAACTGAGTCACTTTGCTGTACAGCAGAAATTAACACATTGTAAATCAACTGTACTCCAATAAAACAAATTTTAGAAAAGTAAGTTGTCCTGAATTCACTCCATTAACATCTTAGATAAATTTACTGAAGGGTTTATCAAGAGATGCTAAAAAATATAGCATATCTTAATTTCAGCAGAAACAATGGACAGAGACTTTCATAATATACTTGATCTGATGGTGGAAAAGGAGATGCATGATTACACTGGTAATAATGTGACACCTGAAAGACGAGTCATAGTGAATGTGAAGGACCTCTGTGAGGTGAGTTGGGTCTTGGCCTTCTCATCGTCATTTTCTACACACCGTGTATACACGATTTTTAATTTGTCAGTTATGTCTCAATAAAGCTGGAAAAAAAATACAATCTTTCAGAAACATTAAAAGAAGAAAAAGTTCCAATCATGGCAAGAAACATTTCCAATGCACTCTGTAACAGTCAAGCCACAATTTGAGTTTTGAGTGAGATCTGGATTCTGCATGTTAAGAGAGATATGGACCAAAAGGAGCATGTTCAGAAAGCAGTGAAGGGCTTCCCTGGTGGCGCAGTGGTTGAGAGTCCGCCTGCCGATACAGGGGACGTGGGTTCATGCACCGGTCCGGGAAGATCCCACATGCCACGGAGCGGATGGGCCCGTGAGCCATGGCCACTGAGCCTGCACAACCGGAGCCTGCACTCCGCAACGGGAGAAGCCACAACAGTGAGAGGCCCACGTATCGCAAAAAAAAAAAAAAATGATATGATCCGGCAATCCCACTCCTGGGCATGTACCTAGAAAAGTTGAAAACTGTAATTTGAAAAGATACATGCAACCCAATGTTCATAGCAGCACTATTTACAGTAGCCAAGACATGGGAGCAACCTAAAGGTGCATCAGCAGAGGAATGGATAAAGAAGATGTGGCGCATATATACAATGGAATATTACTCAGCCATAAAAGAATGAAATAATGACATTTGCAGCAACACAGATTGATCTAGGAATTATCATACTAAGTGAAGTAAGTCAGAAAGAGAAAGACAAATATGATATCACTTATATGTGGAATCTAGAATATGATACAAATGAACTTATTTATAAAACAGAAACAGACTCATGACATAGAAAACAAACTTATGGTTACCAAAGGGGAACGAAGGGGGAGGGATGAATTGGGAATTTGGGATTAAAAGATAAGTACTACAACATATAAAATAGATAAACAGCAAGGACCTACTGTATAGCACAGGAAACTATATTCAATATCTTTTTTTTTTCTTTTTTTAACATCTTTACTGGAGTATAATTGTTTTATGTTGTTGTGTTAGTTTCTGCTGTATAAAAAACTAAATCAGCTATATGTATACATATATCCCCATATCCCCTCCCTCTTGTGTCTCCCTCCCACCCTCCCTATCCCACCCCTCTAGGTGGTCACAAAGCACCAAGCTGATCTCCCTGTGCTCTGCGGCTGCTTCCCACTAGCTATCTATCTTACACTTGGTAGTATATATATGTCCATGCCACTCTCTCACTTCGTCTTAGCTTACCCTTCCCCCCCACGTGTCCTCAAGTCCATTCTCTACGTCTGCATCTTTATTTCTGTCCTGCCCCTAGGTTCCTCAGAACCATTTTTTTTCTTCTAGATTCCATATATATGTGTTAGCATACAGTATTTGTTTTTCTCTTTCTGACTTACTTCACTCTGTATGACAGACTCTAGGTACATCCACCTCACTACAAATAACTCAATTTCATTTCTTTTTATGGTGGAGTAATATTCCATTGTATATATGTGCCACATCTTCCTTAACCATTCATCTGTCTATGGACACTTAGGTTGTTTCCATGTCCTGGCTATTGTAAATAGTGCTGCAATGAACATGTGGTACATGACTATTTTTGAGTTATGGTTTTCTCAGGGTATATGCCCAGTAGTGGGATTGCTGGACCATATGGTAGTTCTAATTTTAGTTTTTTAAGGAACCTACATACTGTTCTCCATAGTGGCTGTATCAATTTACATTCCCACCAACAGTGCAAGAGGGTTCCCTTTTCTCCACACCCTCTCCAGCATTTGTTGTTTGTAGATTTTCTGATGATGCCCATTCTAGCTGGTGTGAGGTGATACCTCATGGTAGTTTTGATTTGCATTTCTCTAATGATTAGTAATGTTGAGCAGCTTTTCATGTGCTCCTTGGCCATCTGTATGTCTTCTTTGGAGAAATGTCTATTTAGGTCTTCTGCCTAATTTTTGGATTGGGTTGTTTCTTTAATATTGAGCTGCATGAGGTGTTTACATATTTTGGAGATTAATTCTTCGTCTGTTGATTCGTTTGGAAATATTTTCTCCCATTCTGAGGGTTGTCTTTATGTCTTGGTTAAAGTTGCCTTTGCTGTGAAAAAGCTTTGAAGTTTCATTAGGACCCATTTGTTTATTTTTCTTTTTATTTCCATTACTGTAGGAGGTGGATCAAAAAAGATCTTGCTGTGAGTTATGTCAAAGAGTGTTCTTCCTATGTTTTCTTCTAAGAGTTTTATAGTGTCCGGTCTTACATTTAGGTCTCGAATCCATTTTTGAGTTTATTTTTGTGTATGGTGTTAGGGAGTGTTCTAATTTCATTCTTTGAAATTTTTTTCCCAGTTTTTCCCAGCACCACTTATTGAAGAGACTGTCTTTTCTCCATTGTATATCCTTGCCTCCTTTGTCACAGATTAGTTGACCATAGGTGCGTGGGTTTATCTCTGGGCTTTCTATCCTGTTCCATTGATCTATGTTTCTGTTTTTGTGCCAGTACCATATTGTCTTGATTACTGTAGCTGTGTAGGATACTCTGAAGTCAGGGAGTTTAATTCCTCCCACTCCCTTTTTTTTTCCCTCAAAACTGCTTTGGCTATTTGGGGTCTTTTGTGTCTCCATACAAATTTTAAGATGATTTGTTCTAGTTCTGTAAAAAATGCCATTGGTAATTTGATAGGAATTGCATTGAATCCGTAGATTGCTTTGGGTAGTATAGTCACTTTCACAATATTGATTCTTCCAATCCAAGAACATGGTATATCTCTCCATCTGTTGGTATCATCTTTAATTTATTCCATCACTGTCTATAGTTTTCTGCACACAGGTCATTTGTCTCCCTAGGTAGGTTTATTCCTAGGTATTTTATTCTTTTTGTTGCAATGGTAAATGGGAGTGTTTTCTTAATTTCTCTTTCAGATATTTCATCATTAGTGTATAGGAATGCAAGAGATTTCTGTGCATTAATTTTGTATCCTGCAACTTTACCAAATTCATTGATTAGCTCTAGAAGTTTTCTGTTGGCATTTTTAGGATTCTCTATGTATAGTATCACGTCATCTGCCAACAGTGACAGTTTTACTTCTTCTTTTCCAATTTGTATTCCTTTTATTTCTTTTTTTTCTCTGATTGCCATGGCTAGGATTTCCAAAACTATGTTGAATAATAGTGGTGAGACTGGACATCCTTATCTTATTCCTGATCTTAGAGGAAGTGCTTTCAGTTTTTCACCACTGAGAATGATGTTTGCTGTGGGTTTGTCGTATATGGCCTTTATTATGTTGAGGTAGGTTCCCTCTATGCCCACTTTCTGCAGAGTTTTATCATAAATCGGTGTTGAATTTTGTCCAAAGCTTCTTCTGCATCTGTTGAGATGATCATATGGTTTTTATTCTTCAATTTGTTAATATTGTGTATCATATTGATTGATTTGCATATACTGAAGAATCCTTGCATCCTTGGGATAAATCCTACTTGATCATGGTGTATGATCCTTTAATGCCTTGTTGGATTCTGTTTGCTAGTATTTTGTTGAGGATTTTTGCATCTATATTCATCAGTGATATTGGTCTGTAATTTTCTTTTTTTGTAGTATCTTTGTCTGGTTTTGATATCAGGCTGATGGTGGCCTCATAGAATGAGTTTGGGAGTGTTTCTTCCTCTGCAATTTTTTGCAAGAGTTTGAGTAGGATGGGTGTTAGCTCTTCTGTAAATGTTTGATAGAATTTACCTGTGAAGCCATCTGGTCCTGGACTTTTGTTTGTTGGAAGATTTTTAATCACAGTTTCAATTTCATTAATTTTGATTGTTCTGTTCATATTTTCTTTTTTTTCCTGGTTCAGTCTTGGAAGGTTATACCTTTCTAAGAATGTGTCCATTTCTTCCACGTTGTCCATTTTATTGGCATAGAGTTGCATGTAGTAGTCTCTTAGGATGCTTTGTATTTCTGTGGTGTCTGTTGTAACTTCTTTTTCATTTCTAATTTTATTGATTTGAGTCCTCTCCCTCTTTTTCTTGATGAGTCTGGCTAATGGTTTATCAATTTTGTTTATCTTCTCAAATAACCAGCTTTTAGTTTTATTGATCTTTGCTATTGTTTTCTTTGTTTCTATTTCATTTATTTCTGCTCTGATCTTTATGATTTCTTTCCTTCTGCTAACTTTAGATTTTGCGTGTTCTTCTTTTTCTAGTTCCTTTAGTTGTAAGGTTAGATTGTTTACTTGAGATTTTTCTTGTTTCTTGAGGTAGGCTTGTATAGCTATAAACTTCCCTCTTAGAACTGCTTTTGCTGCCTCCCATAGGTTTTGGATCGTCGTGTCTCCATTGTCATTTATTTCTAGTTATTTTTTGATTTCCTCTTTGATTTCTTCAGTGATCTCTTGGTTATTTAGTAACATAGTGTTTAGCCTCCATGCGTTTGTGTGTTTTACCTTTTTTTTTTTCCTGTAATTCATTTCTAATCTCATAGCGTTGTGGTCTGAAAGATGCTTGATATGATTTCAATTTTCTTAAATGTACTGAGGCTTGATTTGTGACCCAAGATGTGATGTATCCTGGAGAATGTTCCGTGTGCACTTGAGAAGTGTCATCTGCTGTTTTTGGAAGGAATGTCCTATAAATATTAATTAAATCTATCTGGTCTATTGTGTCATTTAAAGCTTCTGTTTCCTTATTTATTTTCACTTTGGATGATCTGTCCATTGGCGTAAATGAGGTGTTAAACTCCTCCACCATTAATGTGTTACTGTCGATTTTCTCTTTTATAGCTGTTAGTAGTTGCCTTACGTACTGAGGTGCTCCTACGTTGGGTGCGTACATATTTATAATTGTTACATCTTCTTCTTGGATTGATCCCTTGATCATTATGTGGTGTCCTTCCTTGTCTCTTGGAACATTCTTTATTTTAAAGTCTATTTTATCTGATATGAGTATTGCTACTCCAGCTTTCTTTTGATTTCCCTTTGCATGGAATATCTTTTTCCAACCCCTCACTTTCAGTCTGTATGTGTCCCTAGGTGAAGTGGGTCTCTTGTAGACAGCCTATGGATGGGTCTTGTTTTTGTATCCATTCAGCAAGCCTGTGTCTTTTGGTTGGAGCATTTAATTCTTTCACGTTTAAGGTAATTATCGATATGTATGCTCCTATGACCATTTTTTTAATTGTTTTGGGTTTGTTTTCGTAGGTTCTTTTCTTCTCTTGTGTTTCCCACTTAGAGAAATTCCTTTAGCTTTTGTTGTAGAGCTGGTTCGGTGGTGCTGAAATCTCTTAGCTTTTGCTTGTCTGTAAAGCTTTTGATTTCTCCATCAAATCTGAATGAGATCCTTGCTGGGTAGAGTAATTTTGGTTGTAGTTTCTTCCCTTTCATCACTTTAAGGATATCATGCCACTCCCTTCTAGCTTGTAGAGTTTCTGCTGAGAAATCAGCTGTTAACCTTATGGGAGTTCCCTTGTATGTTATTTGTCATTTTTCCCTTGCTGCTTTCAATAATTTTTCTTTGTATTTAATTTTGCCAATTTGATTACTATGTGTCTCAGCGTGTTTCTCCTTGGGTTTATCCTGTAGGGGACTCGCCGCCCTTCCTGGACTTGGGTGGCTATTTCCTTTCCCATGTTAGGGAAGTTTTCGCCTATAATCTCTTCAAATATTTTCTCGGGTCCTTTCTCTCTCTCTTCTCCTTCTGGGACCCCTATAATGCAAATGTTGTTGTGTTTAATGTTGTCCCAGAGGTCTCTTAGGCTGTCTTCATTTCTTTTCATTCTTTTTTCTTTATTCTGTTCCGCAGCTGTAAATTCCACCATTCTGTCTTCCAGGTCACTTATCTGTTCTTCTGCCTCAGTTATTTTACTACTGATTCCTTCTAGTATAGTTTTCATTTCAGTTATTGTATTGTTCATCTCTGTCTGTTCTTTAATTCTTCTAGGTCTTTGTTAAACATTTCTTGCATCTTCTCGATCTTTGCCTCCATTGTTTTTCTGGAAGGTTGCATATCTCCACTTCATCTAGTTGCTTTTCTGGGGTTTTATCTTTTTCCTTCGTCTGGTACATAGCCCTCTGCCTTTAAATCTTGTCTATCTTTCTGTGAATGTGGTTTTTGTTCCACAGGCTGCAGGACTGTAGTTCTTCTTACTTCTGCTGTCTGCCCTCTGGTGGATGAGGCTATCTAAGAGACTTGTGTAAGTTTCCTGATGGGAGGGACTGGTGGTGGGTAGAGCTGACTGTTGCTCTGGTGGGCAGAGCTCAGTAAAACTTTAATCCACTTGACTGCTGATGGGTGGGGCTGGGTTCCCTCCCTGTTGTTTGTTTGGCCTGAGGCGACCCAACACTGGAGCCCACCTAGGCTCTTTTGTGGGGCTAATGACAGACTCTGGGAGGGCTCACTCCAAGGAGTACTTCCCAGAACTTCTTCTGCCAGTGTCCTTGTCCCCATGGTGAACCACAGCCACCCCCCGCCTCTGCAGGATACCCTCCAACACTAGCAGGTCAGTCTGGTTCAGTCTCCTATGGGGTCACTCCTTCCCCTGGGTCCCGATGCGCACACTACTTTGTGTGTGCCCTCCAAGAGTGGAGTCTCTGTTTCCCCCAGTCCTGTTGAAGTCCTGCAATCAAATCCCACTAGTCTTCAAAGTCTGATTCTCTAGGAATTCCTCCTCCCCCTGGCAGACCCCCAGGTTGGGAAGCCTGACATGGGGCTCAGAACCTTCATCCCAGTGGGTAGACTTCTGTGGTGTAAGTGTTCTCCAGTCTGTGAGTCACCCATCCAGCAATTATGGGATTTGATTTTACTATGATTGCACCCCTCCTACCATCTCACTGTGGCTTCTCCTTTGTCTTTGGATGTGGGGTATCTTTTTTGGTGAGTTCCAGTGTCTTTCTGTCGATGATTGTTCAGCAGTTATTTGTGATTCCAATGCTCCCGCAAGAGGGAGTGAGAGCAGGTCCTTCTCCTCTGCCATCTTGGTTCCTAGTCTTAATGAACATTTTAAAATGAGTTCTTCATTCTTTAGGTGGAGAAGATGCTCAGAACCTGCATTTTTATCAGGTTCTCAGGTAATACTGATACTGCTGGTTCAGGAACCACACTTTGAGAACCACTGGCCTAGATTATTACCAACTTTCATATCTATGCTAAGACCATCAGTTTCAATAATTATCTTAACTTTTCTTCATGAGAAACAAAGAGATCCCCACTCCCCCAGAGCAAGGCCTTAAAACAGCAAAATAATCCACCTTTCCCTCACTTCTTTCTTAAAATGCTAGTTTTCCTTTTAAAGTAGAGTTAAAACGCTGTAGTTTCTGAATGGACAGAGGGAAAAGTAAACTTTTCTTCCTTTGCCTCAGTTCTCCATCACCATACAATTTCAGACACTTTTATTATTGTTATCTCCCAGGATCTTAAATTTTGAAAAAATTCAGTTTCTTTTATGCTATAAAAGAAATTATTATCAGTACTATGAGTATATTGTTAAAGTGTTCCAAAATTCTAGAAAGATAAACTTTTTGGCTAAGGGTGAGCGTGGGAGTATTTGAAGATGGTGTGTGTGTGTGTGTGTGTGTGTGTGTGTGTGTGTGTGTGTGTGTACATATATTCCATAGAAAAGTAAAATTTATCCCTAGTTGCTTCAGGTGACTTTTTCCTGCTATTTTTAATATTTTTCATTATTTGGATTTGCAGCACCCCAGGAGTCTTTAGCTATTTTAAAAGGTGTCATGAAATTCTGAAAACTTTCTCAAAATAACATTTTAAGTCACTTCAATTGAAAAACTACATATTTTCCATACAGAAATTTCCCAGATTGGTGAAACGGACAAAGAAGGATGTTTAGAACTGAAATTAAAAAACTGGAAATCACTGGTATGGTATTTAAACTTCCATTCTGCGCTGGTTCCCAAATGAATTGCAAACTGGTTGTATACTTTTTTTTTTTAATGAAGCATAGTTTATTTACAATTTTGTGTTAATTTCTGCTGTACAGCAAAATGATTGAGTTATACATATACATACATTCTTTTTCATATTCTTTTCCATTATGGTTTATCTCAGGATATTGAATATAGTTCCCTGTGCTATATAGCGGGACCTTGTTGTTTATCCATCCTATATATAATAGCTTGCATCTGTTAACACCAAATTCCCACTCTATTCTTCCCCCATCCCCCTCCGTTGCATTCTGTGCCCACAGAGACGTGGCATCTAAATCAAACATAAGGGACTTCCCTGGTGGCGTAGTGGTTAAGAATCTGCCTGCCAATGCAGGGGACACGGGTTCGAGCCCCGGTCCGGGAAGATCCCACATTCGGCGGAGCAACTAAGCCCATGTGCCACAACTACTGAGCCTGTGCTCTAGAGCCCGTAAGCCACAACTACTGAGCCCTCATGCCACACTACTGAAGCCCCCTTGCCTAGAGCCCGTGCTCCACAACAAGAGAAGCCACTGCACTGAGAAACCCGTGCACCACAAGGAAGAATAGCCCCCATTCACTGCAACTAGAGAAAGCTCACGTGCAGCAATGAAGACCCAATGCAGCCAAAAATAAATAAAAATAAATTTAAAAAAATAAATCAAACATAAAATGACCCATGTATTTGAAATGAAAAAAAAAATCACATTTTCAGGCAGTTCTCAATTATCTCATTAGCAGATTGTCTGGAATGACTAAAAGTCCTAAAGATTGTTTCTCTTTGAGACTATTTTTGTACTTAGAGGTGAAGAGCTGTTTTCCCAATGCCCTAAGAATTTCATTCAATTAATGTTAAAGGTGCCACTAAGAGGAGGTGGAAGGTGGTTCAAGACCCTTTTGCAAAAGAAAGTTTTCTTCTCAAATCATGCAGTGTTCTTTTAAAACCATTCCTGCAGCTGGGGAGACGAGACAGAGAGTGTTTTAGATGTGAAAGGGTGCCTGATTTCTAGGTAAAAAGAGAGAACTGAGATATCACTGTTGTAATTACATCAATTGGGTGCTAACAAAAAAAAATTTGATTTTAGAAATGAGTAAGCCCCTGCTCAATGTCTGTGTTTGAGAAAGAAATGAGGACCCCCCTTTTTTTTTAAAACACCAAGCACACTTGTTTCGTTCTTCTCTATAAAGAGCAGCAGATGGGCAAGGGGAGATTTCAGATACCTGCAGACAGGCGGTGTGCTCAGACTAGACAGGGCGTTAGCCAAGGCCTGAATCCACTGCTTAGCTCCGTCACTGGAGCTTTCTCTGTTCCTCAGGTCCACCTCCTGTAACTTCGATCCTCAGATTCTCACTGGACTCATCATCGCTGCCCAGTTTTCCCTACTCCAGTATCTCTCAACCCTTTAAACAGATGCCAACTTTTCATAAATATAAACATCTCATTCACACTTTCCCCAGAAATCCTAACACAGCCCTTAGGATTAGGGGAGGGAAAACTCTAGCTGGGAATTCTCTGTATTTACTTTGTAACCTAGCAGCAAAAAGGGTGTTGTGTTCTGTTTTCTAAAGTGGGCATTATAAAAATACTAGTTTGGTTATATCCTTATAAAATAAAAATAAATTATAAGATTGATTAGGTATTCTCAAATTTTTCACTTGCCTTTTCCTAACTCATTTCCCACCTCCCAGAGATTCTGGTATTTCTCTTAGAGCTCCAGCTGAGAACTGCTGCTCTAATTTCTATGTCACGACCAGGACTGGCTCTATAACTTGTGGGGTCCAGTGCAAAATGAATATGCAGAGTCCCTTGTTCAAAAATAATTAAGAATTTGAAGCCACCAAGAGAAGAGCATTAAACCAAGGGTGGGGCCTTGCTAAGCTTGGAGTCCTGGGTGACTATGCAGAGCGCATGCCATGAAGTTGACCAGGACTTTTCAGCTTCTGCTACTCCTGTGACTGACTCTTCTCTGTTTTCTCACTCCGATTCCTAAGAGTAGCAATCTGATTGGCTGAGGAAAGCATTTCATTCCAGAGAGTGTCCCTGGTTGCTGGTAAGCCTACTCATTGGAAGGCCCTTGGGCAGTTAAGTATGTCAGGACCAGGCTGTTTATGTGATCAGAGTTGGGGGGGGGGGGGTTGGGGGGGGTAGAGAATGGATCTCCTAGCACAGGGTGTGGCCGCCAGTGCAACAGGGACAGTGGAGGGGGCAGTTTTCCTTAGGAGGGGACGTGAGTAGGCCTGCAGTTATTGATACTGTTGGTACAAAATATAAAAACGTGCATTTCCGATTTGAGCCTGACGCCTGTGTATATAAAATGGAGTCATAATATTTCAGAGGATAGTTTGGGGGGGGGCAAATGAGATAGCAGCTAAACAAATGGGGTGCAAAGCCCTAATAAATGTTATGTCCATTGCGACAAAGGGAGCTTACACACAGTGGAACCTGATTTAGCATCTCAGAAACGTACGTGTGTGACACGTCCCTGGCGGTCCAGTGGTTAAGACTCCACGCTTCCACTGCAGGGGACACGGGCTCAATTCCTGGTCGAGGAACTAAGATCCTGCATGCCGTCCAGTGTGGCCAAAAATAAATGATAAAAAGATAATCTCAAGAAAAAACACACAAAAAAACAAAAACGAATGTGGGTAACACGTAGGCTGTCAGGTCGTTGCTTCTGTGGTGAATGCCCTGGATGACTACCACTGTGAACTGAACAACACAGATTCCATGTACTGAGGGCAGACACACACCACGGACTGCATCTTTGTTCAGATATACAGAGGAAATTGGTACCAGCATGGAATGGGAGCCAACGGACGATCTATTTAATAGACTGTGGCTTGTGATATTTCTACTCTGTTGATGAAATAACATGTTTCCTTTAGAAAAAAAGAATTTTCTAACATTCTCCCAAGAAAGGTTTAAGCTGCCCTTGATTCTGTCAGTAACTGGGAGTGACTGTCCCACTCTCGTTTATTATCACTGTGATCACACCAGGTCCTCTTCTAGATTTAAAAAACTCATTCTCATATTTTTTTTCCTGAGGATTTTTTATCTAATCAATGATGTGCTTCCAATTTAACTACTGAATCTAGTCATGGGTTTTTTAACTCCAGGCCTTACCTTTTGTCATGTTTATCATCCCCTTTTCTTTGTCTCATTTAAGTTACATTTTATCATCTGTACAAGAATTTAAGTTGATCATATGAAGGATTTTGAAACACTAGGGATTTTCAATTCCTACAGTGATATCCGTAACTTTTACTGTTTAGGAATTTTTCCCCTGTGTGTATGTGAGACTGGGTGAGTGAGTGAGTGTGTGTGTGTGTGTGTGTGTGTGTGTGTGTGTATTTAAAGAATAATCAGATTTCCAACTGTGTAAGAAAAAATTCAAGTTGCAAATACCAGGAGTCATGCCAAATAGAAATTTCCAAACAGCCCTACATGTGAATACATTGTGATACTCATCAAATTAATTATTACAAAGAAACTGTCCCATTATTCAATTCTGAAAAAGAATCAGAAAAGTAACAGTAAAAGTAACAGTAAACAGAAAAGTAACAGTAAAAAGTAGAGCTTCAGAGAAAAAAAGAATTCCATGACAGAGCATTTCGAATAGGTGAGGATGGCTGGTTAAGCTGAGGATGCCCACTTCCTTTGCTCTCGTGGTCACAGGCAGAGTGGGCTTCCACCTGCATAATCCCATTACGTGCAGGATGCTGCACTTAGCCTTCCTGATGACTTACGTTTGCCAGAAACACTACACTTAGGACGCAGATCATATTAGCAGTTACAACGGATTTCCAGAGATTGATGGCAGCCCCAAGTGAAAAAGATCAAACTACCCTCCAAATACTTAGCTGAGGTGGGAGGAATTGGGAGACTGGGATTGACACATATATACTATTGATACTATGTATAAAATAGACAACTGAGGGGAACATACTGTATAGCACAGGGAACTCTACTAATGCACTGTGGTGACCTAAATGGGAGGGAAATCCAAAAGGGAGAGGAGGGGATATATGTATATGTGCGGCTGATTCGTTTTGCTGTGCAGTAGAAGCTAACACAACATTGTAAAGCATCTATGCTCTAATAAAAATTAAAAACAAAAAACCAAATACTCATTTGAAATATGTGTGTGTGTGTGTGTGTGTGTAACTATGTGTTCATGTGTGTGTGTGTGTGACTCTGTGCTCGTGTAGTTACTCAGCCAGCACTCTGGAGAAAACTGGTTTCTTAACACTTGTTCCTAGGGAGAAGCAATTTCAAAACCCCTCCGTCTTTTTGAATGTCAGCTACTGCACAGATACAAAACTCATGTACTTAGAGAAAATGGGATTATAAACAGCCTTAGGATATGACTCTTTCCCTTCCATCCTTCAAAAATCAATGTAAGTCTTTAACTTTCCATTTGGTACAACACTAGGACAAGGAAAGAGTGCATAAGAAAAGTAAGATTTCAGAAATGTGGTAAGAAGTGTCTCAAAATGCCTTAAACGGTTCTCAGTGTAGGTGCAGGAAGACTTTTAGCTCACATATGTTCTGGCGCTCTGAGGGGTTCACTGGGAAAGGACATTATCATATATTTTAAAACCAATTAATCTCATGAGGACAAAATCTAAATATATTTACTATTAAGAGAATTGATATTCTACTTCCTCACCATGTAGGTGAAAGCTCATAGAGCCATATTTTAACTGTGAGTTTGTCTAGGAAGAGTGAGAAACAACATTTTCCTGTGTGCCCAGATTGGGACCAATGGAATTTTGAGCAATTTCAAGATCTTCCTGTTTGAATTTTGCATAGCATTGATAGAACCCTGATTCTTTAATGATCGGAAATTCATTTTAGACTATGGCTAATAGGACCAGATGTTCTATTTTCCTGGGACAGTCATGGCTTGTGCCTGGTATACTGGTGTCTCATTTGATTTAGTATTAGTCCAGAATGCACTTAAATCTTTTCAATGATGCATTATTATTGTTAATAACAGTTGCATTAAAGTAAGTCAGCGTTTGATAGACCTCCATTTGGCACGTCCAGCTTCTGATAATGTCTCATCTAGTAGAATGTAAAACATACATGTAGTGATCAGAGTTCACACTTAACGTGGTTAAATCTGAAGGATGACCAGTGATATTTCATCTCTCCTTGGCTGACCCATTTTCCAGCAGAAGGCAATTAACACCTTCTGTATCAGCTATGTATTACTACATATGAAACTACATAAGAAATTTAGTAGCTTGAAATAACAATGATTTATTATTTTTCACAATTCTGTGGGTTGACTGGGTGCCTCTTCTGCTAATCTCATCTGGGTTTACCCATGTGGCTGCATTTAGGTGGCAACTGGGCTAGGCTGGGATGTCCAAATGACTTTACCCATATGTCTGGGGCTTTGGTGCTGGCTATCAGCTGGTACTCCTCCATGTGGCCTCTGATCTACCCTTCTTCATAGCATGATGGTCTCAGGGTTCCAAGGTGGAGGTTGCAAGACTTCCTGTTTAGACTTAGGCTCTAGAACATACTCAACATCATTTCTACCACATTCTGTTGATCGAAGCAAGATATATGGTCAACCCAAGGCATAAGTAGAAAAAGAGATTCCATCCCTCGGTGGAAGAGTGACAACATTCCATTGCAGAAGAGCATTTACACAGAAAGACAGGCTTCATTGGAGGCTGTTACTATAACAATCTATTACAACTTACTTTAAAGCACAGCTCTTGTTGATAAATTGAAGTATGATTAGATACAAGTAGCTGGGGACACCTACCTCATTCTGTTCTCTAGTGGTGGAGGGAGAAGTATTTGATACTGTTAACCCTACTGGCCATTTGATATACCAGCTGGCTGTACCTTGTCTTACACTGATACTTCTGAGATACACAAAGCTCTTGGATCTCTATGCAGCAGAGTTGCTGAGAAACATGGGTAAAAAATAGTATGTGTAGAAAATAGAGGTTGAGCAGTTCTACAAATATTTTACTTTTCTGTAATGCTTTTTTTCTTTTGCAATAAATTATTTAAGAAGCAATAAGCTTTTAATCCAAGAGCATGGGATATCCTTCCATTTCTTTGAATCATCTTCAATTTCCTTTATCAATGTTTTATAGTTCTCAGTATATAAGTGTTTCACTTCCTTGGTCAGGTTTACTCCATATATATATATATATATGGTTTTATTATCTAATCTGCCACTCTATGTCTTTTGATTAGAGCACTTAGTCCCTTGACATTTAAGGTAATTACTGATAGATATGTCTTTATTGCCATTTTAACCTTGTTTTCCAGCTGATTTTGTATTTCTTCTTTGTTCCTTTCTTTTCGTTTTTCCTTTTGTGCTTCGATGGCTTTCTTTTGTATGTGTTGTGTTCTCTTCTTTTTGGTTTTTGTGAATCAACTGTATGTTTTTGATTTTTGGAAGAATTAGTATTATTAATATGGTCATACTACCCGAAGCAAGCTACAGATTTAATGTGATCCCTATCATATAACCCATGTTATTTTTCACAGAACTAGAACAAATAATCCTAATATTTATATGGAACCTTAAAAGACCCAGAATTGTCAAAGTAATCCTGAGGAAAAAGAACAAAGCTGGAGGCATAACCCTCCCAGACTTCAGAAAATACTACAAATCTACAGTGATCTAAACAGCATGGTATTGGCATAAAAACAAACATATAGATCAATGGAACAGAATAGAGAGCCCAGAAGTAAACCCACACACCTACAGTCAATTAATATTCAACAAAGGAGGCAAGAATATACAATGGAGAAAAGAGTCTCTTCAGCAAATGGTGTTGGGAAAGCCGGACAGCCGCACGTAAATCAGTGAAGTTAGAATACTTCCTCACATCCTACACAAAAAACTCAAAATGGCTTAAAGAGTTAAATATAAAACACAACACCACAAAAGTCCTAGAAGAGAGCATAGGCAAAACATTCTTTGACATAAATTGTACCAATGTTTTCTTAGGTCATTCTCCCAAGGCAATAGAAATAAAAGCAAAATAAACAAATCAAACTTATAAGCTTTTGCACAGCAAAGGAAACTATAAACAAAATGAAAAGACAACCTACAAACTGGGACAAAATATTTGCTAACAATGTGACTGAAAAGGGCTTAATTTCCAAAATACACAAACATACAACTCAATAGCAAACAAACAAACAAACCAATTAAGAAATGGGCAGAAGACCTAAACAGACATTCTCCAAAGAAGACATACAGATGGCCAATAGGCACACGAAAAGATGCTCAACATCGCTAATTATTAGAGAAATTACCAATAACAAATGCTCGAGAGGGTGTGGAGAAAAGGGAACCCTCCTACACTGTTGGTGGGAATGCAAATTGGTGCAGCCACTATGGAGAACAGTATGGAGGTTCCTTAAAAAACTACAAATAGAACTACCATATGATCCAGCAATCCTATTCCTGAGCATATGTCTGGAGAAAACGCTAATTCAAAAAGATTCATGCACTCCACTGTTTATAGCAACACTATTTACAATAGCCAAGACATGGAAGCAATGGATGGATAAAGAAGATGTGATATATATATATATATATATATATATATATATATATATATATACACACACACACACACACACACACACACACACAAAATGGAATATTACTCAGCCATAAAAAAGAATGTAACAATGCCATTTGCAGCAACATGGATGGACCTAGAGATTATCATAGTAAGCAAAGTCAGAAAGAGAAAGACAAATAACATATATCACTTATACGTGGAACCTAAAAACATTATACAAATGAACTTATTTACTTTTGTATTTTTAACAGGTAATTGATATAAGGAAGTTTTTTGAAATTTTTGTTTAATGCATACTGATGTGATGCATATTAATATTTTTATATGATTTATAAAGATTTTTAATTTATAAAATAAATTTAACAAGAAACAAATTCAATAATAAATATAGCAACTATTATAACAAATACATAATAAAATATTAATTTAATGTTAATTACATAAATTAAAATGTTAAATATAAAATATATTTCATCTTTGTTTATATATACATGAAACAAATATTTATTTCAAAAATATTTTAAATATAACTATTTTAGAGATCCACTATATGTGATGAATTTTTGTTCAGTAGATATTACAATGATGATATATTTTCAATTTTTTTATTGATTCCTTTTAATGTAAAACACATTCTTGGTTTCAATAATTAATTAGGCACTTTACCTATTGTTCTTTTCACTTTTGGTCCATGGTCATCGTAGAGTTCACTCTCTCCCTCTGTATACCTCTAAAAATCATTCCCTACTTCAGGAAACTATTAATAGACTGGTTCCTTTGGAACTCCACCAGTCTTCATGTTTATAATCTGACAAACCCAAACTTCTGCTTCAAGTGTTAGTGTTAGTAGCATCAAGTGTTAGTAGCAGGAAATTGTCCCAAGATCAAAACTGATATGGTGTTAGGGTTCTATGGTAATGCATTAGCAGTTCTGCTTAGCAATAACAATCATGCAAAGCAGTAACCATTATTTGTGATTCTATGTATTGCTGTGTTTTTTTGTTTGTTTGTTTGTTTTTGTGGTACACGGGCCTCTCACTGTTGTGGCCTCTCCCGTTGCGGAGCACAGGCTCCGGACGCGCAGGCTCAGCGCCCATGGCTCAAGGGCCCAACCGCTCCGCGGCATGTGGGATCTTCCCGGACCGGGGCACGAACCCACGTCCCCTGCATCGGCAGGCAGACTCTCAACCACTGCGCCACCAGGGAAGCCCATGTATTGCTGTTTTTTAAAACTTTCTGGGATAAAAGAAATTATGTTTTTGGAACATAGGTATCAAGGTAACACCACTGAAAATCTGGCAGACTGCCAATATGGATCATTAGTATTTACAATATATTTGATTCATACAGCAGTTTCCAAAGAGCCCACAGTGACTGTACATACATTAGATTATTTATCCTCATCATCCCGAGTGAAATAGATTTTAAAGCTCTTTGTACCTCTTTTATTGAGATTAAGTCTCATGCTTCTTGCACTTCTCCAGAAAAATATGCCTAGTTATTAAAATACTTTTTTACACATTTTGATTAATTATCCTGAAAAAAAAATTAATTTCTATGCCAAAATTATCCAGGTAGTTTGGCCTACAAAATGGCAGACATACATATAGGCTTCTCTCAAATATCTCTGCCTAATAGCCTACCCCAGTAATATTGTCTAAAGACACATTTATTTTTGACACCTGGGACAGCCTACCCTCTAAGTGCCTTACTTAATTTTGTTCAAGGTATTCATTAATTACTTGAAGACATACTTACTCAGGACTTCCATTATATAAGCATTGGTCTTTGTGCTACAAAGTACAGCATGAATATGAAACTGAATTTAACCTAGAAGGGTTTACAATCTCATGGGAGAGAAAGGACATCTACTTTGATAGCTATAGTACTGGTGAGAAATGGAAAAGAGACAGATGAGAAGAAACACTATGGAAGTTTAGATGATGAAGTGCTTACTCCAGCTTCAGACATTAATCAAAAGTCAAACTCGTGATTTCCGCCCTCCCTAATCCATCCCTGCACTTACCTCTGAATCACTTAAGAGAATTTTGGGGATACAAGTAATAAAAGACACAATTCAAAATGTTCTCAACAGTAAGAGGATTTGACAGCTCATATAAGTGATTAACTGATAAGTGATTAATTCAGTGGCACAATAGTATCATTGGCATCCCTCTATCTTACCCCTCCATCTTTCTCAGCACATCACCAGGCACACCCTTCTGATCCTAAGATGACTGCAGCAGTGTCCGGCACCACGTTTTTTTGTACCAACGTCTGAAGGTACGAACAGAGACTCTATCTCTCCCTTGTGTTTCTTTATGAGAACTAATAACTCTTTCACACGTGTTCCCTCCCATTAGGCTTCCCCTCACATATCACTGGTCAGAATTGGCCAAGCCAATCACTGGCAGTGATTGAAGAGTTACTTTGATTAGTTTAGGCTAATCTAGATTACTTTTCCCTGAGAATACAGTTATGCAACAAAAGGTAAATAACTAAACAATTTTTGGTCTCTACTAGCAAGAAAGAAGTAGGGTGAGGGAAAGCTTACAGTGGGCCACCAAAAATGTCTCTTACACTATCTCTAAACTTGCTGCTTCTCCTAACTTCTGTATTTTGTTTCTTGATGCCAACAATCTTCCTCTAATTTAATGGATTCAAAATCCTAAACTGGTTCTTTGATGACTCTTTTCCTATTTTTTCTTCTGTTGCCCCTGTATCTTATTACCAAGCATCATAAAGATTAACACCTATGTCTTGAAAATGCTTGTCAACTTCCATTTCTGACTTTCATGTACCTGGAACGTTGTAAAAGTCTCCTAACTAGGGGAGCAGGTTAATATATCATCCAAACCAGGGTATTTTTGAGATTGAAATAATGTGCTATTAAAAATCATATAAGGAAAACAGGTATAAACTACAGCCATCCTGAGCCCACTTTTCATATTCTCCAGTTTAAGTTTACCCTGTCATTACATGACTCTTTCTGGAGCCCAGCCCTGATCATGCCACATGCCTGTGCAAAAACATTCAAGAGCTTTCCTATATACACAGAATTAAACACAAACTGCTCACCCCAGGATTTAGGGTTTTCTGCAGCACAGTCTCAAATTAAACCTTCCTGGCTTGTCTCTCATTATTTCGCAAAATGTAAAGAGTCAGTAATATACTACCCTTCAACCAAAATAGGCTGCCTGGACTTCCCTGGTGGTGCAGTTGGTTAAGAATCCGCCTGCCAATGCAGGGGGACAAGGGTTCAAGCCCTGGTCGGTCCGGGATGATTCCACATGTCGTGGAGCAACTAAACCCATGCACCACAACTACTGAGCCTGTGTTCTAGAGCCCGCAAGCCACAACTACTGAGCCCACACACCAGAACTACTGAGCCCATGCTCCGCAATAAGAGAAGCCACCACAATGAGAAGCCTGTGCACCGCAACAAAGAGTAGCCCCTGCTCACCACAACTAGAGAAAGCCCGTGTGCAGCAACAAAGACCCAACACAGCCAAAAATAAATAAATAAAATAAATTCAAAACAAAACAAAACAACAATAAGCTACCTATAATTCAATTCAGCCCATGCAATCCCAACCTCTGTATGTTTGCTCATGTGGCTTCCTCTGTTTGTAATGCCTTTCCCTTCAATGTCAACATTCTACCAATCATTTCAGGTTATAGAAAATGTCTCTGTTCTTTAACAAGGTATAATTTTGTGTTCTTCTAGTCATACATCTCTTATGGTTAAGGCTGTGGCGATCATGTTTTCTGAGCCAAGATCAGACTTACGGTCTGTCGTGGATTCTGACAATGGGATGGACCCCAAACTGATCGTATTGGGGCTTCTATTACAGTTGAATTTTCTAGTTTTCCTTACTTGAGCATAGGCTCTGCAGTGGGAGAAAATGGGTCTTACCTATCTTGGACTTGCATACTGTTTTACATGTACCAGCTTCTCCATAAATATGTTTATATAAATTTCCTATAAATTACTAGGACCACATAGCGATCACACTTCTTCAATTGGCTGAAAAATCTATTATAAGATTTTGTTTTCTGCTATGTTAAAACCCAAATTATTATCCCAAACGCATAGAAAGGTAATGACACCAAAGAGCTTATTGTTATCTGTTTCCTATGTTGCTGCTTTCTGTTTCTCAATTTACATTCTGCTTGACAAAGAGAAACTTTAAAAAATAAGTAAAACAGACAAGCCTCTTAGATAGATTCATCCACCAGAGGACAGAGAGCAGAAACAAGAACTACAATCCTGCAGCCTGTGGAACAAAAACCACATTCACAGAAAGAAAGACAAGATGAAAAGGCAGAGGGTTATGTACCAGATGAAGGTAAAAGATAGCTAGTGGGAAGCAGCCGCATACCACAGGGATATCAGCTCGGTGCTTTGTGACCGCCTGGAGGGGTGGGATAGGGAGGGTGGGAGGGAGGGAGACAGCAAGAGGGAAGAGATATGGCAACATATGTATATGTATAACTGATTCACTTTGTTTAAAGCAGAAACTAACACACCATTGTAAAGCAATTATACCCCAATAAAGATGTTAAAAAAAAAACAAACCAAGAAAAACAATTAAATGAAGTGGAGATAGGCAACCTTCCAGAAAAAGAATTCAGAATAATGATAGTGAAGATGATCCAGGAGCTTGGAAAAAGAATGGAGGCAAAGATCGAGAAGATGCAAGAAATGTTTAACAAAGATCTAGAAGAATTAAAGAACAAACAAACAGAGATGAACAATACAATAACTGAAATGAAAACTACACGAGAAGGAATCAATAGCAGAATAACTGAGGCAGAAGAACGGATAAGTGTCCTGGAAGACAGGATGGTGGAATTCACAGCTGTGGAACAGAAAAAAGAAAAAAGAATGAAAAGAAATGAAAACAGCCTAAGAGACCTCTGGGACAAAAATAAACGCAACAACATTCGCATTATAGGGGTCCCAGAAGGAGAAGAGAGACATAATGGACCCGAGAAAATATCTGAAGAGATTATAGGCAAAAACTTCCCTAACATGGGAAAGGAAGTAGCCACCCAAGGCCAGGAAGCGCGGCAAGTCCCATACAGGATAAACCCAAGGAGAAACACACCGAGATACATAGTAATCAAACTGGCAAAAATTAAAGACAAAGAAAAATTATTGAAAGCAGCAAGGAAAAAATGACAAATAACATACAAGGGAACTCCCATAAGGTTAACAGCTGATTTCCCAGCAGAAACTCTACAAGCCAGAAGGGAGTGGCATGATATACTTAAAGTGATGAAAGGGAAGAACCTACAACCAACATTACTCTAACTGGCCAGGATCTCATTCAGATTCGATGGAGAAATCAAAAGCTTTACAGACAAGCAAAAGCTAAGAGAACTCAGCACCACCAAACCAGCTCTACAACAAACGCTAAAGGAACTTCTCTAAGTGGGAAACACAGAGAAGATAAGGATCTACGAAAACAAACCCATAAAAATTAAGAAAATGGTCATAGGAACATATACATCGATAATTACCTTAAACGTGAATAGATTAAAGGCTCCAACCAAAGACACAGGCTTCCTGAATGGATACAAAAACAAGACCCATCCATATGTTGTCTAAAAGAAACACACTTCAGACCTAGAGACACATACAGACTGAAAGTGAGGGGATGGAAAAAGATATTCCAGGCAAACGGAAATCAAAAGAAAGCTGGAGTAGCATACTCATATCAGATAAAATAGACATTAAAATAATGTTACAAGAGACAAGGAAGGACACTACATAATGATCAAGGGATCAATCCAAGAAGAAGATATAACAATTATAAATATGTACGCACCCAACATAGGAGCACCTCAATACATAAGGCAACTGCTAACAGCTGTAAAAGAGGAAATCAACAGTAACACAATAATAGTGGGGGACTTTAACACCTCACTTACACCAACAGACAGATCATCCAAAATGAAAAAAAGCAAACAGAAGCTTTAAATGACACAATAGACCAGATAGATTTAATTGATATTTATAGGACATTCCTTCCAAAAACAGCAGATTACACTTGCTTCTCAAGTGTACATGGAACATTCTCCAGGATAGATCACATCCTGGGTAACAAATCAAGCCTCAGTACATTTAAGAAAATTGAAATCATATCAAGCATCTTTTCTGACCACAACGCTATGAGATTAGAAATGAATTACAGGGGAAAAAACGTAAAAAACACAAACACATGCAGGCTACACACTATGTTACTAAATAACCTAGAGATCACTGAAGAAATCAAAGAGGAAATCAAAAAATACCTAGAGACAAATGACAATGAAAACACGATGATCCAAAACTTACGGGAGGCAGCAAAAGCAGTTCTAAGAGGAAAGTTTATAGCTATACAAGCCTACCTCAGGAAGCAAGAAAAATCTCAAGTAAACAATCTAACCTTACAACTAAAGGAGCTAGAGAAAGAAGAACAAACAAAACCCAAAATCAGCAGAAGGAAAGAAATCATAAAGATCAGAGCAGAAATAAATGAAATAGAAACCAAGAAAACAATAGCAAAGATCAATAAAACTAAAAGCTGGTTATTTGAGAAGATAAACAAAATTGATAAACCATTATCCAGACTCATCAAGAAAAAGAGGGAGAGGACTCAAATCAATAAAATTAGAAATGAAAAAGGAGAAGTTACAACAGACACTGCAGAAAAACAAAGCAACCTAAGAGACTACTACAAGCAACTCTATGCCAATAAAATGGACAACCTGGAAGAAATAGACAAATTCTTAGAAAGGTATAAACTTCCAAGACTGAACCAGCAAGAAAGAGAAAATATGAACAGACCAATCACAAGTAATGAAATTGAAACTGTGATTAAAAATCTTCCAACAAATAAAAGTCCAGGACCAGATGGCTTCACAGGTGAATTCTATCAAACATTTAGAGAAGAGCTAACACCCATCCTTCTCAAACTCTTCCAAAAAATTGCAGAGGAAGGAACACTCCCAAACTCATTCTATGAGGCCACCATCACCCTGATACCAAAACCAGACAAAGATACTACAAAAAAAGAAAATTACAGACATATATCACCGATGAATATAGATACAAAAATCCTCAACATTCCCTGGTGGTGCAGTGCTTGAGAATCTGCCTGCTAATGCAGGGGACACGGGTTCAATCCCTGTTCTGGGAGGATCCCACATGCCGCGGAGCAACTAAGCCCATGAGCCACAGCTACTGAGCCTCCACGTCTGGAGCCTGTGCTCTGCAACAAGAGAGGCCGCGATAGTGAGAGGCCCGCGCACCGCGAAGAAGAGTGGCCACCACTTGCCACAACTAGAGAAAGCCCTAGCACAGAAACGTCTAGAAAACCCTAGCATAGAAGCGTCTGCAACACAGCAAAAATTAATTAATAAACTCCTACCCCCAACATCGTCTTAAAAATAAAATAAAATAAAATAAAAACCATATGATCATCTCAATAGATACAGAAAAAGCTTTTGACAAAATTCAACATCCATTTATGATAAAAACTCTCCAGAAAGTGGGCATAGAGGGAACCTATCTCAACATAATAAAGGCCATATATGACAAACCCACAGCAAACATCATTCTCAATGGTGAAAAACTCAAAGCATTTCCTCTAAGATGAGGAACACGACAAGGATGTCTCCTTTCACCGCTGTTATTCAACATAGTTTTGGAAGTCCTAGCCTTGGCAGTCAGAGAAGAAAAAGAAATAAAAGGAATACAAATTGGAAAAGAAGAAGTAAAACTGTCACTGTTGGCAGATGACATGACACTATACATAGAGAATCCTAAAGGTGCCACCAGAAAACGACTAGAGCTAATCAATGAATTTGGTAAAGTAGCAGGATACGAAATCAATGCACAGAAATCTCTTGAATTCCTATACAATAATGATGAAAAATCTGAAAGAGAAATTAAGGAAACACTCCCATTTACCACTGCAACAAAAAGAATAAAATACCTAGGAATAAACCTACCTAGGGAGACAACAGATCTGTATGCAGAAAACTATAAGACAGTGATGAAAGAAATCAAAGGTGATACCAACAGATGGAGAGATATACCATGTTCTTTGATTGGAAGAATCAATATTGTGAAAGTGACTATACTACCCAAAGCAATCTACAGATTCAATGAAATCCCTATCAAATTACCAATGGCACTTTTTACGGAACTAGAACAAAAAATCTTAAAATTTGTATGGAGACACAAAAGACCCCACATAGCCAAAGCAGTGTTGATGGGAAAAAAAAACGGGAGTGGGAGGAATCAGACTCCATGACTTCAGACTATACTACAAAGCTACAGTAATCAAGACAATATGGTACTGGCACAGAAACAGAAACATAGATCAATGGAACAAGATAGAAAGCCTAGAGATAAACCCACGCACCTATGGTGAACTAATCTACGACAAAGGAGACAAGGATATACAATGGAGAAAAGACAGTCTCTTCAGTAAGTGGTGCTGGGAAAACTGGACAGCTACCTGTAAAAGAATGAAATTAGAACACTCCCTAACACCATACACAAAAGTAAACTGAAAATGGATTCGAGACCTAAATGTAAGACCGGACACTATAAAACTGTTAGAGGAAAACATAGGAAGAACACTCTTTGACATAAATCACAGCAAGATCTTTTTTGATCCACCTCCTAGAGTAATGGAAATAAAAACAAAAATAAACAAATGGGACCTAATGGAACTTCAAAGCTTTTGCATAGCAAAGGAAACTAGAAAGAAGACAAAAGACAGAATGGGAGAAAATATTTGCAAACGATCAACGGACAAAGGATTAATCTCCAAAATATATAAACAGCTCATGCAGCTCAATATTAAAGAAACCAGCAACCCAATCCAAAAATGGGCAGAAGACCTAAATAGACATTTCTGCAAAGAAGACATATAGATGGCCAAGAAGCACATGAAAAGCTGCTCAACATCACTAATTATTAGAGAAATGAAAATCAAAAGTACAATGAGGTATCACCTCACACCATTTAGAATGGGCATCATCAGAAAATCTACAGACAACAAATGCTGGAGACGGTGTGGAGAAAAGGGAAACCTCTTGCACTGTTGGTGGGAATGTAAACTGATACAGCCACTTGGTGAACAGTATGGAGGTTCCTTTAAAATCTAAAAATAGAACTACCATATGATCCAGCAATCCCAGTACTGGGCTTATACCCAGACAAAACCACAATTCAAAAGGACACATGCACCCCAATATTCATTGCAGCACTATTTACAATAGCCAGGTCATGTAAGCAACCTAAATGCCCATTGACAGATGAATGGATAAAGAAGATGTGGTACATATATACAACGGAATATTACTCAGCCATAAAAAGGAACGAAATTGGGTCATTTGTTGAGACGTGGATGGATCTATTGACTATCATACAGAGTGAAGCAAGTCAGAAAGAGAAACACAAATATCATATATTAATGCATGTATGTGGAAGCTAGAAAAATGGTACAGATGAACCAGTGTGCAGGGCAGAAACAGAGACACAGATGTAGAGAACAAACGTATGGATACCAAGGGGGGAAAACCGCAGGAGGCGGGCGTGGTGGTGGTGTGATGAATTGGGAGATTGGGATTGACATGTATACACTGACGTGTATAAAATGGATGACTAATAAGAACCTGCTGTATCAAAAAAAATAAGTAAACAAAAGGAAAATATTTCCTAGAGAGTGTATGGACAGACAATTAATACACCCGTAAATCAGAATACAGTTAATGCTTCTTCTCTGAAAGATAATGATTTGTTTGTTTAAGTGAAGTATTTTGCCTTAACTCCAGATGATAATGTTTGACCATTCTGTGGGAAAATATGTGATAGAGTGTGCAAAAAGAAATCTATTATAACATGAAAAGAATAACAGTATTTAACTGTTGGAGTGGTGAGAACTGAGTAGATAGAAGACAGGAGTAGGGCAGACTTTTTCTGTATATGCTTTCGTACTTTGATGTTTGAGTTATTTACATGATTGCTCATTAAAAATTAATTTTAAAGCTTAAAATTCTAATCGGAAAATGTACCTTTTAATAAAGGGTTTACATTTCATTTTTTTCAAACACATAAAAAGGTATGTAGTTTAGAGTCACATATTTGTGGGAATTCTGCGGATAGAATTGATCAGAGTTGGCATTATTACCAGCAGATATAGTGGAAAAGAGAAACAGATTAATAAATATCTGTTATAGATCATTAGGATAGAAGGATACACTAGAAAATATAAAATCAAAGACTTCAAAGATGGAGCTTTTCTTGGAAAAGTTCCTGAGGGAACTTAGGATGGAAACGTAATAGCCACCATGGAATCATCATCAGACTGCAGCCATCCCCAGCGGTGCACCCTGAGGAAACTCAGGATGAGAAGACACAGGATACTGGCCCCAGATAGCTGAGGTGTATATCAAAGGAATGATTTCAGTGAATCCAGACTCTTGGATCTTCCCATAACATAGAAAAGCGCTAAATTCCTTAACTTGAGATATCTGGTTTTCTTTTATTAACAGTGATCTTTTGTTCCAACTACGTGGCATTGTTGCAAAAACTCCTATACATCCCGGCTTCCCCCTTTCCTCTTTGGAACCGTTTCCCTCAGCGTGATCTGAGATGCTGTGTCCTGGGCTTAAGTTCTCAGACTTGTCCACCTAATAAAACATAACTCTCAACTTTTAGGTTGTGCATTTTTTTTTCAGTTGACAGAGGGCATCACTGATGGTGTCAAAAGACACCAAGAGCTTCTGTTTCGCTTGATTTCTTTCTACATTATGCCTTTGAGATTTAATGATTCTTGTAGATCTAATTCAGTTACTTTAACCACATCAAGGTTTCCCATTAATGAATAAACGACAACCTGTCTGTAACCCTACTGGTGGACAGCAAGCTTGTTTCCTCTGTTTTACAATCTGTCCTTAACCCTACTGGTGGACAGCAAGATTGTTTCCTCTGTTCCCTGTTGTAACAATGTCACAATGAACAACTTTGTATATGTTGCCTTGTGCACATGTGAACCTGCCCCTGTGATGGAAGGCAAGTTCATGGCAGACAGTAAAAATAGAGAAGACAAGTATTCATATTAACTTTTATTTTCAGGTCCTTCACTGACCTACAGAAATACATATTTTCACTCACACTGGGTTGCCCTGGGAAGGTAGGGAGGCTGTTCCCTCCTACTGTGCCTTGAGAGATTATAGACTCCAAGATGTCAAATGCACACCCCACAGCCTTCTACTGACCTTGCAAGAGTTGCGGCTGTTCACATGCAGTCTGCCATCTGCCCACATTGGGCTTCACTGCCCAACCTTAACACTTCAGCGACAGTTTTCACATGTTTTTTAAAAAAGAAAAAGCCGATATGAGCAAAACCCAGAGTTTTTGGTGGTTTAGCTGCTTAAACGAAGCACAGTCTAGCAAGGGACAGATCAAGTATATTGGAAATGTGCCACTGTCATCCTTTGTGACCAGAGGAAAGTCACCTTGCCTTTCTGTGGCCCCATTTCCTCATCCATGAAATTAAAGCACTCTTATTCCTCTTATTAATTAAAAAAATAAAATACCTAACCGTGTTAACTAAATACACTTAGTATTTTTAAGCTTTCTTTCGAATTGAGAGAATAGTCATTGCATACATACTAACTTTGACTGTCAAAGGTCGCTTCTGCCAACGCAAAAGTCTGGAGGCAATAGCGTGATTTTCTATGAGAGTAAACCCATCGCTATCACTGACTTGAGCAGTCTTGCAAAGACTTTCTATTTTATTCACTTATGCTAACCTTCAAATCTTTCTTAGGGCAGTAGTTTTTGTCATTCACAAAGTTTTGTCATACCAAGTTTTCGCATTCTTGGTAAGGACTAAAGTCGTGATAATTTTATATATCAGACAAAGAATTTTATGGACTGAGATGGCCTAACCCCCAAATGCTTATTTTAAACAAGAAAAGTAAATCATTACACATTTTTGGTTCTTAAAAGTGCTGAGATGGTTTCTTTAAACTTCATTAGATTTTTAAAGTCACTCTTGATTATGGCAAACAGAACATTTCTAGCCATAGTTCTGAAAAGATTCAGTATCCACGAATGTCTAAAAATATGAAATTGGTCATCTAAGGCTATTTTTATCCAAGGTCCAAATAAAGCTCTAGATAGGTCGAGACCAACTTCCTTTCCCTAGAAGTTGAGTAACTGTCAGCCTCAAGGAGGTAACAGCTGCATCATTTTGGTTACTAACATTTTACACAAACTGCCTTATCAGAACAGCTAGCTGAGATCAGGATCTTCTGGAAATGGGACTATGAAAGGAGGTCCGGAACCCCAGAAATTATTTGAGCACAGCAATTCAGACTGGGGAGATGGAGACTTTAAGGAAGAGAGATGGTGTTAAAGACAAACTTCACCTGCTTTTAAATGCTGCCACTTCTGAGAATAGAAGACTGGAGCCTCAAAGGGAGGCTCGGGGGCATCTAACCAAGTTACAGGTCTTCTTTGAAAAGCACTGATAAAATCTGGGAGAATAACCCAGTCACACTGACCACACGCTGCAACGAAGACCCAACGCAGCCAAAAACAAATTAATTAATAAAACAACAGAAAAACGAAGTTTGGGCTTAAGGGTTCTGGGGTTATTCAAGGGATTTGATTTGGGAGTGCAGTCTGCAGGAAGGCCAGCTTGTAGTGGTAAATTCTCAGGGACGGTTTCCCCTCCTGCCCTGCACCATTCCAAGGAAACTTCCCTTTGCAGCCTCTTATGGTGGTGGTGATGGTGAGATGGTGAGTCAGGTCGACTTCAAGTTACTACTTCTCTGAGGTCATAGCCCTCTGGGGCCTTGGCTTTACGAGGAGGGGTTTCCTATTAAACATCCCAGCTTGGATGGACCCATACTTCTGTCCCCTGCAGAGCTGACTTAATCAGAATAGAAGCTCCTTTCTGCAAACCCTCTATGACTTTAAGCAGCGTCCCTTCATTCCCATTCATAGACTGTAACCTTACTACCTTGTCAGCTCCTAAATGATTTTAAGAAAACTAAAACAAAAATTTTCCACTATTTTATAATTTTATTTTCTGTGTGGGAAATGATCTAAATAACCTAACCTGCCATGTGACTCCAAACAGAAGTCAGTCATCAGGTCAATATGTTCAGCCCGGCCTTGTTACAGAGAAGAGAACATGGCTGTCAGCAGGGCTACATCATGACAGGAGCACAAAAAGATGACCCTCTCCTGAGCTCCAGTCTGAAACACATGCTGTGAATAGACGCTGATGGCCTCACCAAAGCTGGGAGATAAGGCACTGGACCAGGGACAGAATCTGTCACCAGAAGAAGGAAAGATGGGAAGCTGGTGAGACTGAAATAACAGCGTCCACTACAGAAACACTACTTTATTTAATTCTTTTACTATCACCAAGGCTTTTACTCTCTTTTACCTGAAGAAAACAATGGCTCAGTGAGGTTAAGCAGCTTTTCCAATTTCATATAACTGAGGAGGGACCAGAGCCAACTCAAACCTGGGCACTGGATTTCACACCCCGTGTCCTTAACCACTTCACTCTCCTACCAGCTACTCATCCTTTAACTGGCCACTCACTTACTATGTCTCCAATGGAACAGGACTCAGGACACGGTACTTCTGATCGACAGGATGGAAGATGTGAGAACAGGAGCCAGTCCAAGTGGGCAGCCCGGGGGCCAGGGCACCTTGGCAGACGTGTGGAGACGGCGGGGCGGGGGGGAGGGCAGCCATCGGACAAGCCTAATCACACTTTGCATACTTCGCCTTTCTGCCAAGATGGGTCTGCTGTCCTACTGCATCTTGGGGAGCAAATGTGATTCAAATAAAGCTAAGCTTTTTGCACTGCCTTGCACTCACCCTATGCCCTATCTCGTTATACCTTCACATCCCCGCAAAAAGGTACAAGCCCAGCTCCAAAAAGCACTGAAATGATTACAGGCTTTTCCTGAAGTTTCAAGGCCAGAAACAGCATACACAGTGGGACTGCTGCAAGGGGACTTGAGAGTTCTCTCTCTCTCCAAAGTTCTCATGGACAGTCTCCAACTTCTCAGGGGAACTGCTGCAATCTCTCAGCCTCCAGCTATCAAGTTGTAACTCATTTCCTCGACGTCTCTCTCTACATACCTTTAGTGTCCTCCCTGATCCTGGATCTCCCTTCACAGGTAGCTTAAGCCCATTCTCACATAGAAACTTATTCTCCACTTGTTCGTCTTTTTTTTTTTTTTAAGGTATTTATATTTTCATTTTGGCTGCGCTGGGTCTTCGTTGTAGTGCACGGGCTTCTCTAGTTGTGGCAGGTGGGCTCCAGAGTGCACGGGCTCAGTAGTTGGGGTGCGCAGGCTTACTTGCCGTGCAGCATGTGGGATCTTAGTTCCCTGACCAGGAATGGAACCCACGTCCCCTGCATTGCAAGGTGGATTCTTAACCACTGGACCACCAGGGAAGTCACTCCACTTGTTTGTCTTTAAAAACGTTTTTCTTCGAACAGTACAGTATACTGATCCGCCTAGTAAAGGCCTAGCAGTCAAAAAGCCTGACAAAGGATGGAGAGAGGGGGTAGAGAGGGGAAGTTTGCATATACTTTTAAAGTTTCTCTTCTGCTTTCTCCCAAGTTTTCAATGTACTTAATATAGGGCCTTCAGGAGTAGAGGATGAACCTAAACAATATTAAGTGTGAGGTGAGAGCTAAGCTTAAAAGAATCTCTATAGCAAATGATCCGCCTTAGGAGAAAAGACATTTTATTTTCTCTTTAGACACTGAAAACACTGCTTATTGGATAGGAACCCAATGTGTAGCGTTGGGTGGAATTTTTCTTTGTCCTTCAATGTCTTTGTTCCCAGTGATAATGTCCCTGTAAAGCACTATTGCTAATCTAACATTGCATGCTTTCTCAAGCCCTGGATCCTTTACGACCAGCTGCCATGTAAGGTGATTCAGGATATGTGTACAAATAATTTCAAGAGGAAGTCTACTGATAATACAATGACTTGCAGACACGCAGAGTTTAAGTCAACTGCCTCCCAGCAATAAATCAAATGCTCTAATAACTGACCTGGCAGTTTTTCATCTTGGATTTCCATTTCATTCACCAGAAATACCTTCTGGAGAAAATTTACATGCTTTTGAAATGAAAGCAAACCAAATCGGTTCTTTTGCAAAAACACCAGTCTTTATTTATTTAAAAATAAATTGGCTGGATTAATTTGAAAATTTGCCTTGGTCTTTGTGTTTTATGCTATTTTTATCACTTATGTTTATCCCTTAAGAAGTAGATACAGCCACAAAATGAAGTTAAAAAATAACAACAAAGCACAAAACAAGAGAGACTCACTTAGATAAAATCAGCTTTCACCCCACCCTCCAGCATACCACTCACTCACACTCAATCTCTATGGCTACCCTTCTCCTTTCCTTAGTACCACTAACCATGGCTCACATTAGTAGGGGACACACACACACCCTATACCTCAAGTAGCATGTCATACTTTAAATAGCAATTTTTTTCCCTTAATGGCATATAAAGTAATTATGCATCTTATAATCGATAGTGTCTTATAGTCAATGAAACATGGTGCCGAACTGTACCTAATGAGAGAGAGTCATACAGGGTTTAAGGGAATCTGTTAGTGTAGTTAAGTAAAAAATACGAAGAGTAAGTGATCAAATGACAGAAACTCATAACATGGGGTGGGAAAGGCATGTCCTAAAAATTAAAGAAATCAGGGTAACAATTCAAACAGTAATATTTATTGAGCACGTGCTATTTGCCAGGCACTGTTCTTGGTGCTGTGGACACAGAGTGAACAAAATAGCCCCTGTGGAGCCCACATCATAGGAGGGGAAACAGATAATACATTTTAAAGAATGTATAATGTCAGAAGATAAGTGATATGGAAAAAAAACACAAGGTGGTCAGGAATAAGGTAGGGGAGGGAAGTGGAGGGAAACTGCTATTAAATTAAATTAATTAATTAAACTTAACTGTAGTTGATCTGCAATATTGTGCTAATTTTAAGGCAACTTCAGATTCTTCTCCACTATAGGTTATTACAAGATATTGAATATAGTTCCCTGTGCTATACAGTAGGTCCTTGTCATTTATTTTATATATAGTAGTGTATATATGTTAATCCCATACTCTTCATTTATCCCTCCCCCCACTTCCCCTTTGGTAACGATAAGTTTGTTTTCTATGTCTGTGAGTGTGTTTCTGTTTTGTAAATAAATTGATTTGTATTATATTTTTAGATTCCAAACACAAGTGATATCACGTAATATTTGTCTTTCTCTGACTTACTTCACTTAGTATGATAATCTCTAGGTCTATCCATGTTGCTGCAAATGGCATTATTTCACTCTTTTTTATGGTTGAGTAATATTCCATTGTGTATATGTACCACATCTTCTTTACCCATTCATCTGTGCATGGGAGGTTGCTATTTTATTTATTTATATTTATTTCTGGCTGTGTTGGGTCTTCGTTTCTGCACGAGGGCTTTCTCTAGTTGCGGCGAGCGGAGGCCACTCCTCATTGCGGTGCGCAGGCCTCTCACTGTTACGGCCTCTCTTGCTGTGGAGCACAGGCTCCAGACGTGCAGGCTCAGTAGTTGTGGCTCACAGGCCCACTTGCTCCGCGGCATGTGGGATCTTCCCAGACCAGGGCTCGAACCCATGTCCCCTGCATCGGCAGGCAGATTCTCAACCACTGTGCCACCAGGGAAGCCCAAGAGTGCTATTTTAGATGAGGTGGTCAGGGTGGTCTTCTCTGAAGAGGTGACACATGCACAGAGAAGGACGCAAGGATGTAAGTTATGTGCCTCCTGGGAGTAGAGCATGCTGGACAAGGAAAGAGCATGTAGAACGTTCTAGAAAAGGAAGACACATGCTGGGAATGTTTGAGAACAGACAGGAGGCTAGTGTGCTGCAGCCCGTGAGTATGCGTGGGAGTTCTAGGAGATGAGGCCAGAGGTGTAATAGGGGTCCCATCATGTAGGACCTTAGAGGTCACTATAAGGATTTGGCTTTTATCCTGAGGAATATGACAGGCTATTAAGAGTTTTAATCAAGGAGTGATAATGGTCTGGCTCAGGTGTGGGTTTGTGCACTGCTGCATGTGGGGTAGGGGAGTGGACGAGAGGGGTTGGCCAAGATGGGCACAGAAATAACAGTAAGTGGGTCATTATGATAATCCAGGTGAGAGGTGGTGGTAGCTGGGAACAGGGTGACAGCAATGGAGGTGCTAGTATTCTGGATAAATTTCAAAGGTAGTGCTGTCAGAATTAGCTAATAAATTAGATATGGAATAAAGAAATCAAGGAGGGGGCTTCCCTGGTGGTGCAGTGGTTGAGAGTCCGCCTGCCGATGCAGGGGACACGGGTTTGTGCCCCGATCCAGGAAGATCCCACATGCCGCGGAGCGGCTGGGCCCGTGAGCCATGGCCACTGAGCCTGCGCGTCCAGAGCCTGTGCTCCGCAATGGGAGAGGCCACAGCAGTGAGAGGCCCGCGTACTGCAAAAAAAAAAAAAAAAGTTAAAAGAAATCAAGGAGGATGGCAAGATTTTTGACCCAAGCGACTGGTAGAATGGAGTTGCCATTTACTAAGATGGGGGGGATTGTGGAAGGAATTTGTTTGGAGGAGAGAAAAACCAAGAGTTCACCTTGGATGTATTAAACTAGGGCTACCTATTAACATCCAAGAGGAGATGGTGAAAAATAAGGAAAGATGGAAATATAGATGAAGAGATATTAACATACATATGGAATTTTAGGATATATGAAATCCCCTAGGCTCTAGAGTAAGGATATGAATGGGAGGGTTGGGAAGAAAGACGGAGTGCTGGGGAAATCCCATTAGAAGAGTCAGGGACACGAGGAGGAACCAGAAAAGCAAAGGGAGAGGAGCAGTCAGGGAGGTGGAGTAGAAACCAAGACAAAACGGCATCCCAGATGCCGAGGGAAGGAAACGTTTCAGATCAAGGGAATAATAACTTTGTCAAATTCTACTGAAGAGATGAGTAAGATATGGACTGAGATGTGACCATTGTATCTGGAAGCTAGGAAGTCATTAGTGACCTTTATGGAAGATGATTCAGTGGAATATAAGGACAAAATTCTGGTTTGAAAGAGTTAGAGAGAGACTAGGTGGAGAAATGTAAATGAAGATGGAAACCAGCAATAATAAACTACTCTTTGTAAAGGGATACAGATATGGGATGTCAGCTGGGAAAGGATATGGGAGCCATGAGAGATTCTGGTGTGTGTGTGTGTGTGTGTGTGTGTGTGTGTGTGTGTGTGTGTGTGTGTGTGTGTGTGTGTGTGTGTGTGTGTGTGTTTAAATAGGAGATGTTGCATGTTTGTACTCATACAGAAGGGTTTCAATCTCTGTTCTTAGGTCCCTTTTCCCTACTCTCTCTAAATTAATTACTTAATGCAACTGGGGGAGAAGCATACAATTGATATCAAAACTTAACATCCTTCCTAAGTTAAAATCTGAAAAGAATATTATTTACACTTTTACTAATGACCATCTTACATTTCTCAAAGGGATCTAAAGAATCCGTTTTTCAAAAATAACCTGATCTGCTTTCTTTTATTTTTTTAGATGTGTCCATTCATTTATCAATACACTGATCAGTCACAGAACATATTATCAGAAGCCTACTGTGCACAAGGTACTAGGGTAGCCTATCATCTAATACAGAGAAGACATTCATGAAAACATACCATTTCATAACAGTAAAATGAATGCAATAATGACAATATGAATGATAGAATGGACCAGGAGAAAAGATACACTGAAACCTACCGAATGGAGTATGCCTATGGTAAAGGTAGTCCTTGGGCAAAGGCTTAAAGGACAAATATTTGAAGTGACTAAAATAACCTCTAATCCTGGTCCTGCTTTTTTATTTTTGAATTTTATTTTACATATTTTTTATATAGCAGGTTCTTATTAGTTATCTATTTTATACATATTAGTGTATATGCTTTGTTTCTTAATAAGAAATGTATTGATGAATGCCAATGCAGGGCACACAGGTTCAATTCCTGGTCAGGGAAGATCCCACATGTCGTGGAGCAACCAAGCCCGTGTGCCACAACTACTGAGCCTGAGCTCTAGAGCCTGCAAACCACAACTACTGAGCCCGCATGCCGCAACTACTGAAGCCTACGGGTCTAGAGCCTATGCTCTGCAACAAGAGAAGCCACCGCAATGAGAAGCCCGCGCACCGCAATGAAGAGTGGCCCCTGCTCGCCGCAACTAGAGAAAGCCCACACTCAACAACAAAGACCCAGCTTAGCCAAAAAATAAATTAATTAATTTGAAAAAAAAGAAATGTATGTGGGGAAAATGGTATTTTTCTTCTACTTTTAATTAGAAATACAAAAAGTCGAAGAATGTTTTGTGTTAGCAAGATTCATTCATTTTAGTATTAAATCATATTAACAACAGAATAATAAGATTTTATTATAAAAAGAAATAATTCCATCACTATGCTCCTCTTTTTTAGTATCAGAGCTGACAGATAAGTCAGTCTCATTAGAAACAGGTAAGAGTCACCTGACATCTGTTACAGTAGATGGCTGACAGCAACCCTAAACACATTGACTCTATTTATTACAGAAGAGCCAGACCGGATTAATGAGGATTCTAATCCAGTGGTTCATGGCCCTGGCAGCACATTTGATTGACTAATGCCTGTTATGCCCTCCTTCCCCTCCCAGAGATTCTGATTCATTCAGCCTAAGTTGGCAAAGCAGACCCGGGTATGTTTTAGAACAGCCCAAAGTGATTAGAATGTGTGGCGGGAGTTGAGAACCACTGCCTAGAGTGTTAAGATTTTCACCTTGACGAGAAAAAACATCATAGCTGACTATGATGAAAGGCTTGAAATTTGATCATCAGATCAAATTTGAGATCACTCAAAAACAGTACACAGGAAATAGCCACCTCCACCTGAAGTGAACCCTGGCTGCGGAATTCTCCTCTACCATGGAGAGCAACTCCCATCATTCTCCTTGTGCAGAAGCCCCAGGCACTGCCCAGTGAACTTGGGAGGGGCCGACCTGGCATCTGTGGGCAGGATGTCTCTTCCTCCTCCAGGGACTGAGATGACTGCTGAAAGCCTCAGAGTAGTCAGACCAAATAGGTTTTTCTTTGTTCTTTTTACTACATGTGACAGCAGCGTACAAGGAAAAGGTAAGTAGTCACAAAGCTTATTTTAGTTGTTTGTTAAGAGGGAAAGCAGGAAAGAGGGAAATGCATCTGAGAATAAGAAAACACAGAGAATAAGAACAAGAAGGACAAAACTCAGTTGAAGCCAGATCTCCAGGGGCAAACTCACTTCTGGTTTCAACTGCCCACATAATTCAGGGCACAGAAGAGTTTTTGCTTGTATTTCTGGATAATTATGTCTGTTTTCTGTTTTGTTGATGATAGCAGCAGAGTACATTTTTCCTCTGGAAAGAACAGAGTACCACAGTGAAGATCTTGGGCCAAAGGCAGTCTTTCATTCTTTTATCCTTACCTCATGTTTACTCTGTGTCATGTAACACATAATTAATGGATTGTAGAATGAATGAACAGGGGACTTCCTTGGCAGTCCAGTGGTTTAAGACTTTGCCTTCCAATGCAGGGGGTGTGGGTTCGATCCCTGGCTGGGGAGCTAAGATCCCACATGACTTGTGGCCAAAAAACCAAAACATAAAATGGAAGCAATATTGTAACAAATTCAATAAAGAGTTTAAAAATAGTCCACATTAAAAAAAATTTTAAAAATGGAAAGAATGAACATATTAACTACCTTTAAACTTACAGGACTTAGAAATAATTTTTGCCTTCCTGAATTTTATTTGCTTGTATTTGGGGTTCAAAATGTTTTACAACATAAAACTTTTGCTTTAAAACCTCAGCCTGAAGCAAACTTTTAAAAGTATCTGGATTAGAAGGTATGAGATAAAACTGGATAACTATGAGATCAAGTCAATTTATTTTCTGCTTACACTCTCTGCTTAATCTGCCATAGCCTACTGACTGTGATGAAGTTATAGGGGACGCACCCTTAGATGCTTCCACTGGAAGTAAGACGGGAGAAAGACAGGAGGTGTCATGGCTTCCATATTTCTACCCTATTTGGGGCGAGGGATCTGCTTTTAGCTCAAACCCCAACTACAAAGACACTCTTTCAACCAAAAGGTGTTTCAAAACTTCTTCCAACTCCAAAGGAGAGCAAAGAGTACAGAACAAAGAGTGACGGAATATACTCCCTTCAAAACGAGGTCATAAACTTCAGCTTCCTGCAAACAGAGAGAAAAGTCCTTTGGGAATTTACTGGTAGCAGGCATTTTTTTAAGAGAGAGAAAGAACTCCTTAGCAATACAGTTGAGAGAGTTTGTACTTAAAAAGAAAACTGCACAAGTGCATAAGTAAAGAGGGAAATTTAGGTCCTGAAGATGAAAATGTATATATCCCAGTGTGGATTAGAGGAATACACTGAAGGAAGGCACAGCTGGAGAGCCCGTGGAACCCAGGCTGCCCCAGGGCACAGATCATTCCCTAGTCTCACTGGGTCTCAGTGAGAAGGAAATGGGACATTTGCAGCAAATAACACTGCCATTCATTTGAGGTTCATTCTTTTATTCTCCCCCAGAAATTTGATTTATAGGACAAAATACCAAACAAAAAATTCTCATCAAAACAAAAATAAAGAACAAAGTTTAAAGAACAAAAATGCACCCTCGGGCTTCCCTGGTACCGCAGTGGTTGAGAGTCCGCCTGCCGATGCGAGGGACATGGGTTCGTGCCCCGGTCCGGGAAGATCCCACATGCCGCGGAGCGGCTGGGCCCGTGAGCCATGGCCGCTGAGCCTGTGCGTCCAGAGCCTGTGCTCCGCAACGGGAGAGGCCACAACAGTGAGAGGCCCACGTACCGCAAAAAAAAAAAAAAAAAAAAAAATGCACCCTCAACTTCACCACCATTACTTAACCTATTTTTCTGTTACTTGATTTGTTGTTTATACCTATAAAATACGTCCATAGCAGTGAAACTACAGAACAGTTGGATTCTGGTGTTTCATCTACCATGTTTCTAGGTGCACTTCAGATGCAGAGTTGGATTGTTATAATCAATCATGCTCTTTGGCTGCCTCAGGGCACATCACCTTCACCCATTCATTCACAGTCCCTCCTTATGAAGCCTTCTGCCTTCTCAGAAGCTACTGAATGATAAAAATAAAGATTTTAGATAAGAAGTCAACCGTTAGCTTTGGATGGAATCTACATAACAGGCCTAATGGAACCGAATGTTAATTTCAGGCTTCCAGTGATTGAATAATCATCTCTCAGGAGCTGGCGGAAGCTAACTCCAGCACATCATTTATCAAGTGTCCATCTATTGGGCTCTCTATTCTGCTTCATTGGTCTGTTTATCTATTTCTATCTTAATTGATACAGATGAATAATAAGTATTCAGTAAGCTAAGTCTTCCCATTTTATTCTTTTCGAGGGGGGGATATTGGGTATTTGTGGGGTTTTGTTTTTCCCTAAAGAAGAGCTGCTTAGAATTGACTGTTGACGTTCTACCAAATCTGTTAGTTCGCAATCACCTGATGGAACTGGGGAAGGTAAAAAATCTGGAAGGAAAGAAATAATCAGTTTCCACAAGAATATCTTAAATCTCTGCATTGCTGTTTCGGTGCCTCATCTGACCTCCAGGATTGGCTGTAGAGTTTGGACAAATATGGTACAATGTTTCTGACACTTTCAAAGAGACAAGGAGGAGGAACAGTGCTTTTGAGACTTAGTTATTACACCTTAAAGGTTAAATTTCCATGGTGATTTCTAAAGTTGTGACTGGGGGGTGGGGGGGTGAAGGAATTAAGTTGCTTTGACTTGTGGACTCATCAAGGGCTCTAACCTGGAGTCCCGTGGATACACTTGTAGGGCTCTTTGGATCAAGGCTAAAGATTTTTGCAAAATTTCATATCCATATGTGAATTTTCCTAGGTAAGGGGTTTATAGTTCTTTTAGACCCTCAAAGATATTTGTGACTATAAAAAAGGTAAAGAATCAGTATTTTAGATAAAAATCAAAACTGGGCAGGCCATACCTTATTTGTCAAGATTCTGTTGTTCAGAGCAAGAAAACCAGGTAAACAGGCCACATATAAAAATATGCATTTACAGGCTTGTTTCTGCCTGAGTTTCCTACATATTACACTATTTTCATGGGGAAGAAAATATATAACAGAGTGCAGTGTAAACATTTTTTCCAATATCATTAAGCTCAAAAAATGTTGAAAAAATGTTCATTAAGTATGATTCTTTTCTTCACAAATAATTCCATCCATCCTGTTCAAGAACGAAACGAGCTGGTCTGCACATTCAAACTCTATCTGTAAATACTGATCAAACTACCAGCCAAAAGGAAGGAAGCAGTAGGAACAAGGCACATTAAGTGACCTCCAGGTCTACTGCCTCGTTTCATTTAGGTTCTGGGCACCAACTCCGGTGTTCATTTCCACAGCTACGCATGCATCACAACTACCACAGGCCTGAATGTGAGGCTGGAGCTTGTGAGGATGAACAGTACAGTGAGCTCCCCCCGGGGAAGGAGTAAAAGGGAAGGTAAGAGGCCAAAAGAACCGGTGACAGTCCTCACCGAAGACAAGAGAGCTTCACAAAACGCTGTCAGAATCCTAGAATGAACACTATTCACCTTGTACACTTGGGGAAAAATACTAGCGTAGAAAAAATTTTGGCAATAAAAGAGAATAGAGAGGAAGGAGGATGTGTGCATGCCTGCATGTGTGTGTGTGTGTGTGTGTGTGTGTAAAGGACAGTGAGTGACAGGGAGGAGCTAGAAGAAGAAAGATATCAAAAAGCTTACGGATGCTCAGGGAAGAAGAAGCCCCTTTACCAAGTAGAAAACACAGTCCCCACCTCCTGTGACAATGCAGGGTAATATTATTTGGCCAAAATCATGATTAGAAATCAGTTTATTTATGCATTACATATTTAGGATGACCCATTTTCAACATATGCCCTATGGGCATAACTCTAAGTGAGTTATTGTGTGTGTATGGTGAAGGGTAGACAAAGAGGTACTGAAGGCTATTGTCAAGTCAGATGCTGCCTAAAATGCTAATGGAGTGGGAGAAAGGAAAGAGGTTGGCTGTTAGAAGTACACAGTCACCCGTTCATCTGTGGAGCTGTGGATATAGTGAGGAGTGACTGGCAGAGGGTCCCTTCCCTTGGGCAGATGACGTTCACATTGAGTCAAGGGGGAGTTGGTGCACCTGTTGTTAAAATAATAAACTAAATGTAATGGTCGGGACTTCCCTGGAGGTCCAGTGGGTAAGACTCCATGCTCCCAGTGAAGGGGGCCCGGGTTTGATCCCTGGTCTGGGAACTAGATCCCGCATGCATGCCGCAACTAAAATATCCCACGTGCTGCGACGGAGATCCCATGTGCCAAACTAAGACCTGGTGCAGCCAAAAAAAAAAAAAAAAAATGTAGTGGTCAATTTTATGTGTCAACTTGGCTGGGCTATAATGCCCAAATATTTGGCCAAACATTGTTCTGGAAGCTTCTGAGAGGGTGTTTTTAGATGAGATTTACACTTAAATTGATGGACTTTGAATAAAGCAGATTGTTCTACATAGTGGGTGGACCTCTTCCAATCAGCTGAAGGCCTGAATAGAAAAAAAAAACCAACCTCCCCTGAGCAAGAGGGAATTCTGCAGCAGATGGTGGATCTGAACTCTAGCATAAACTCTCCTCTGGGTCCCTAGGCCCTGCCAGCCCACCCTGCAGATTTTAGACTTGCTACCCTCTACATCTGTGTGAGCCAATTCCCTAAAATCTCGTACACACACACACACACACACACACATATGGCACAGACACATACATACACATACACACACACACCCCTTAGTGGTTCTGTTGCTTTGGAGAATCCTGATGAATACAGAAAACTATGGTAAACTAAACTAAAATAAAGTAGATATAAGGTTACACTTCTTATGTTATGCAGGAGACTTCACATATTTTCAATTAAATCTTCTAATAGGAACCAGATTGTCCTGTAGTTGCCACTCTTAGGGTCCAACAAGGAGACTTCCAAAAAGCTGCTTTCTGCTCAGGGTGCCGAGATAGTAATAATAGATGATCCACCTGCCAAGGTGAGTTTTTTCAGGAGGTTCAGGCATCTCTCAGGGGGAACTACTGTTTCAAGTCTAGTGCATGGTCTTGAAAACAAGGAGTTTACCTACCATGGATTGCTTTATTATTTTTTAAAAGATCATTATCCATTTCATTAGAGAGAGAATAAGATTTTCAGGTTTGGAAGACTAGTCATTCTGGAAGCCCAGAAATTCTGATGAGAAAGTGGGTTCTAGCTAGAAATTCAGAGAATTAGCAGCAACAGGTATTCTTCTGGATTAGTGAGGACCAACTCTGTAGCAGACACTGCAAGGGGCTGAGAAGATATGAAGGAGACAACGCCCAATGAGCATAAAACCTTAGTGAAGAAAGTATATGGCTACCCAAATGTTAAAGTACAGTTTAAGAGGTTAGAAATTACACAAGACAGCAATATAAGGCAATATACTTAGCAGCATATGATTCTCAGGTGAGTAATTTAGAAAAAGTTAAATAGAAGGTCAGGAAAAGCTCCCTCTGCGCTGTTGTGCTCTGGAGAAACTGGAGCTTCCCCAGAGCCTTAAATGGAATCTGTAGAATCATAGTCTGACTTTTCACATGGAGGTGTATATATAGGAAAGCCTTTCAATTTAATATGACTTGAAAACGTATACACATGCACACACAATTCTTTTTTAATGTGGTTATCAAAAATGTAGTAGAAAAATAATTTTAAAATTTGTATAGATACACAAAGGACCCCAAGTAGTCAAAACATTCTTGAGAAAGAAGAACAGAGCTGGAGGAATCACCCTCTCTGACTTCAGACTATACTACAAAGCTACTGTCATCAAAACAGTATAGTACTGGCATAAATACAAACAGATAGATCAATGGAACAGGACAGAGAGTCCAGAAGTAAAACCATGCACTTATGGTCAGTTAATCTACGATAAAGGAGGCAAGAATATACACTGTAGAAAAGACAGTCTCTTCAATAAGTTATATTGAAGAAAAACTGGACAGCTACATATAAAAGAATGAAATTAGAACATTCTTCAACACCATATACAAAAATAAACTCAAAATAGATTAAAGAGATAAATGTAAAACTGGATACTATAAAACTCCTAGAGGAAAACATAGACAGAATACTCTTTGACATAAATTGCAGCAATAAGTAAATCAATGAGGAAATACAGGCATTACATGATGCATTAGACCAGATGAACTTAGTTGATACTTATAGAGCATTCCATCTGAAAGCAGGAGAAAACACATTCTTTTCAAATGCACAGGGAACCATCTCCAGGACAGATCACATGCTGTGCCACAAAGCAAGCCTCGGTAAATTTAAGAAAATTCAAATTATATCAAGCATCTTTTCTGACCACAGTGCTATGAGATTAGAAATCAACTACAAGAAAAAAATTGCAAAAAAATAAAAACATGTGGCAGCTAAACAATATGCTTCTAAAGAACCAATGGATCACTGAAGAAGTCAAAGGGGAAATAAAAAAATACCTAGAGACAAATGACAATGAAAACACGACAATCCAAAACCTATGGGATGCAGCAAAAGCAGTTCTAAGAAGGAAGTTAACAGCAATATGATCTTACCTCAGGAAACAAGAAAAATCTCAAATAAGAAACCTAACATTACACGTAAAGCAACTAGAGAAAGAAAAACAAATATAACCCAAAGTTAGTAGAAGGAAAGAAATCATAAAGATCAGAGCAGAAATAAATGAAGTAGACACTAAAAAAAAAAAAAAAAAAATAGAAAAGATCAACAAAACTAAAAGCTGGTTCTTTGAAAAGATAAACAAAATTGATAAATCTTTAGCCATACTCAAGAAAAAACTCATCCAAAAAAAATTAGAAATGAAAAAGGAGAAGTTACAACCAATACCAGAGAAATACATAGGACCATAAGAGAATACTACAAGCAACTATATGCCAATAAAATGGACAACCTAGAAGAAATGGACAAATTCTTAGAAAGGTACAATCTCCTAAGACTGAACCAGGAAGAAATAGGAAATCTGAACAGACCAATCATAAGGACTGAATTTGAAACTTTGATGAAAAAACTTCCAACAAACAAAAGTCCAGGACCACATGGCTTCACAGGCGAATTGTATCAAACATTTAGAGAAGCGTTAACACCTATTCTTCTGAAACTACTCCAAAAAATTGCAGAGGAAGGAACACTCCCAACCTCATTCTATGAGGCCACCATCAGCCTGATACCAAAACTAGATGACTACTAATCTTTAATTACATTTCTTTAAATTCTGCTGGTCCCAGCTACAAGGAAAACCCTTGTTTATAAATAAATCTTCCCATTTAAAATAAATCCCCCTCAGTATTGGAAGTGAAGTGATTGGGTAGCAAGAGCTCTTGGTTGTGGTTGGCTGGGCCATGTTTCATGATGTTCCTATAGCTGACATACTGCTCCTCCATGACGGGACCCCTTATGATTAGGGCCCTTATGAACTGATCTTGGGCCTGGTTTCCCTCAGTCATTCCTTGCCCTTCCCTCACTCTGCTCTGTTTCAGGGAGGTAAGGGTGGGGTGCTGACTCTTATAGGTTGCATTTCATAGGCTCTGTGCCACTTGCGTTCTGGCTGAGTTTGGTCAGTGAGGACACCAGTGGGCAGGGGTAGGAAAGAGTGGGGGCTATTTCCCCTCCACCCTCTGTGACTCAAGTTGCCGAAGCACAAACAGCATCATAAATCTTCGCAGTTTTCATAAATCTTCTCATTTTTCCAGTTCTGCCTTATGGTCATGCTCTCTGGAACACTCACTACCAGAGAGAAGCTAAGATAATATATTCTTTACATAAAAAAAAAATAAATGAAGAAAACAAAATAAAATAAACAAAAGGAACCAAAACACAAGAACATCTGCAAACAAAATTTTTACGTTTAATACATTTTATTATATTAGCAAATCATAAAGTGCTCTTAAGAATGTTAGAGACGGTTAGAGGCAGCAACCACAATTATTTCTAAAGCTTCTTACTGAAGCACATCTACTTGGAGCTACTCTAAAGCTATGAGAGTTTAATCTCTAGTTTTAAAAGATCTTCCAATGATGAAATCACCTTTTCCTGTGAGAAACTGAGAAAAGATGTTCACTTAGGTTTAGTTTATGGTATTTCCACAAATTCCAAAGAAGCCATTGGCCATATTCAATAAACCAACTTTCCTCTGAAAGGACAGCATGCTTTTCTGTATCACAGTTGATGGAATCACAGACCATGCTCTCCTAACAACTACAAGTTTCACTCTTTTCCTTCCTAAAGATGTGCATACCTCCCAAATTTCCTGTTTTCTCTTGTACTCTAAACATATTCAAAAGGGCCTTTATCACTGGGTCACTGTTTTTCTTTCCTTCCTTGGCTATTTCTGGTTGAATTATTTAAGCTCTTTGGAACTCTAAAATTCCCTTAGGAAGTAACTATCAGTCTCCTGTTAGAGCATGAAGGTGACTGTCAAGCACCTTTTCCTAGAACTTTTTAAGAAACACTACATAAGAAAGCAAGGTCACAAGCCCAAGCTTAAACAGAAAACCAAAAAAGCAATGGACCATATCCCAACATGAATCATTGGGTACATCATTCTTTAGACTGTGGAAGAACAGTCCAACTACCACGGGTTCTAATTTTAGTTTTTACATGCCCAAAGCATAGATTTTTAGCCACTGAGCCTATTAGTCGGTACTAAAGGGTTTGAGGTATAGTCTTCATCAACATATTTTTCTATGATAGCCTACAGATCTGGAAGGATTCCTATACATTCCAAAATGCCCTTGACCCTCCAGATCTGCCCTGCCTCAGATACACTAAGTTGGGGTGCTTTTTGTCAGAAGATGACCACACCACTCATCACAACCTGTTTTCCATTATGCAGAGATGGTGTGATTTTTCCCCACGTTATGAAGTCTAAGTTTGATTTTTTTTTTTTTAAAGACTTCAAATTTAGAACTCAGGAAAAGATACGTGCTTTCTGGTATTTTTGACTGTAAGGAATAAGAAAGGAGGGACTAGCCTTCATTATAGGTCTGATGAAGACATGCTGACGTTCACTGACAGACTTCCCCAGGCATGGAAAAGGCGAAAGAAACATTGTCTATCAAGTGAACTCAAATGAGCATCGACACCTATAAAATAAGGAGTTTGGACTTTAGACCATGTAAGGTTTTCTACTAGCTCTGAAATACTGTGATTGTAGTAGTGTGGTTTCTTTATACTATCTGATCCTGTGATGAGGAGTCCTTAATGATCCTATGCTTATTCATCCCCTTTCTCTACATTTCTCTAGTCATCTCATTTGGAAAATATAAATTATATCTTATCAGGAAATTTCATTATCCATCCTTTTTTTTCTACTTTGTACCAGAAGCCATTGATGCCACAGAAATTCTCTGGGGACTTTATGAATATTCCTCAATGTCCCGTGGCCTTTTCCAGGCCATAGAAATGTTGAATTGAAGAAGCAGGCTAGACTTCTGCCTTTTCAGTTAGGATGTAGAAAGATGAAATATACCTTTGCTCTCAGAGTAACTACAAGAAAAGACCCAGACAAAATAAAAACCATACTTTTCCACGAGGCTAGTAGAGAACAGTGGCAGCAAAGAAGCCTGGATAAACTACATTCCAGAAAGAAATGAGCCCATGATAGGTGAGCAGAGAATGGCAGCAGCTTCCATACCTCGATCCAGGGCTCAGGTGAGCTGCCAGAGATGGGGAGACCTTGTGGGTATGAGGAGAAGAGCCAGCCCTTCACTGGATGACTGGCTAGGGGACTGAATTGAGAGTCTCAGTTCCACGAGTCTATCTGCGCAGCCTTCCCCACATAGAGAAAGCAGCAGCAGGAAAGGGGCTGGTAAGCAAAGGGCAATCACAGGGTCCTGGGCATTTTCACCATGATTGGACTCCAGGGCCAAAACTGAACCCAGTATGTCTGAAACCTCAGTAAACCCCTCCCAGCTCAAATACCAACAAGGTCAAAAAGGCTCCAATGTTCTTTAATTCACAATATTCGGAATTCTCTCTCTCTTTCTCCGCTACTTCCCTCCCTCTCCTCTCTCTCTATAGATATAAATATAAATATAACTATAGATGAAAAATGTGGGAAAGCAGGAATGTGATAATCAAGAGAAAATTCAGATGACATAGAAGCAGGCCCAGAGACAGCTGCTGAAATTAGTAGACAGGAACTTTTAAAAAATTATTATAAATTTATCAAGGAATTTATAAGAAAATGTATATTGTGAGCCAAGAAATGGAATTTTCTCTTGCTTTTCTATGAAAAAATGGAAATGATATAAAATAACCAAATGGAAAACTTAAAAATGTGATATCAGAAGTCAACATTTATTGGATGGGCAAACAGCACATTGGATACTGCAGAAAAAAGGATGAGTGAACTTTGAAGAAGTCGCTAAAAATGACTCAAACTGAAATAAAAAGAAAAAAATGTTTTAAAATCAACAGAACATCTATAACTGAGAGATAATATCAAATAGCCAAAGATAATTGGAGGGACCTCCCTGGTGGTCCAGTGGTAAAGGATCTGTCTTACAATGCAGGGGATGCGGGTTCGATCCCTGGTCAGGGAACTAAGATCCCACATGCTGCAGGGCAACTAAGCCCATGTGCCACAGCTACTGATCTCACGCGCTGCAACTAGAGAAGAGAAAAACCCGCACACCACAACTAGAGAGAAGCCCGCATGCCACAACAAGGAGCCCATACACCGGAACGAGGAGTCCACGTGCTGCAATGGAAGATCCCATATGCCTCGATGAAGATCCCGTGTGCCACAACTAAAGATCCGACGCGGCCAAAAATAAATAAATAAATAATAAAATAAATCTTAAAAAAAAAATATATATATATATATGTATAAAACTGGAGTCACACTAGGAGACAAAGTGGGTCAGGAAAAAATGCTGAAGTAGTTTTTTCCTAGCAACAAAGTTTCATTCATAATGCTCTCTGCCTTCCAACCTACCCTTGGGCTGGAACTGGTGTGGGGACGTGGGCAGGGCTGTCAGTTTGAAACATGGCTGGTCCTGAATTACAATAATTAAGTCCGACTAAGCTTGCTCTAAGACTCAAGGTGTAGTAACCTTCAAATCCATGGAAGACAATGAGCCAGTAAGTCCCACGCAGTTAGAACTACCTCGTAGTTCTATTTTTAGTCCAAACATCATAAAACCCAAATTCTGAATCTCCAGGGAAGTGGGGTTGGGGGGAGGGACACCATCTAAAGCATAAACATCTCATTTACTCAGTTTATGAATAATCCCTCTCTTTCCTCTACGTGGCATAAAATACAAAACTGAAACCACAGAAGGGAAGGAGCAGTGATATAGCAAGTAAATCTGGAAACGCTCCTTTTCATAACTTATTCTGTCAAATACTAACGTGTAGTGAAATGAAAACAAACAGGTACGGAGAGGCTGTTGAGAAGCAGAAATTCATCTATGAAGTGCGTGGATAGATGTGGTTTCATGGTTTAGACTTAAAACATTACCACTAGGTCTGCCAAGAGCCTCAAAAATGGTAGTGAGAAGCTCCTCTTATTAGAAAATTTGCCTGGGGTGGGGGGCACATTATGTCTACACTGGCAGGAGTGGAAGGGGAGAAGTTACTATTGGGAAGCGACTGCAGCATGCCGCCATCTCCTACTGGTCCTTTGTCAAACAGATGAAACAAGGCTACAGGAAAGGAAAAAAGGTCAGATGTGTTTTCATCTTATATAATTATAATGAAACTAAATGGGAAAAGTCATACTTCATTCCATATTTCTCATTTCTCAATTTGTCAGTCAATCTTTAATGATCCTTTGGTACAGTAGACTCCCTTTCCTATGTTTGTGAAATTTTCTGATTATAACTCGTGTCACTATATAAATGTTAGGTATGATTTTGGGATACATACTCTTGTTTGATGGAAGAATGACTAGAGGAAACCTGGTGATATTAAGTGATCTGACCAGTGATTTTAGGTGATCTTTGGATGCAACATTTTCTTGGGTAAAAGGGCATAAGAATCAGAAAAAAAAAATAGCTTTGAAAATTCTTGAGGAAGGTGATGAACCACAAAGCCTTAGAGACTATATAATGCTCCTGGAGCACCACTTTAGAATGAAAATGAAAGAGGAAAAGTGCGAGTGAGGGTGGAGAAAGGAGTTGGAGAGTGGAGAGGGGGTGGGTAGGGAGGGTGGGGAATGAATGGATTTAACTGAATGACTGCAGTGCTGTGCAGAAAAGAGGTGAGATGAAATTAATGAGAGAAAAGAAAAAAGAAAGAAAAGAAACCCCCCTGGTTAAATTCTAGGAGTTACTTCTGAGCCAGTTCCATGTAAGGTTACTTTCAGCTTGTTTGAATAACAGCTGCCTGCTTCTCATTCTGAAAGGCTTCTAAGACGACATTCCATTACTCGCCCTTCTGGACTCTTAGGCTCCCTGAGGAAAGAGTCTTTGCTTTCTGAAAAGCTGTAGTGAACGTGTCTCCTTTTACTTTCAAGCTGAGATGAGAAGGAATGGAAAGGACTAGGATTCCTCCCCTTCTCCCACGCCATCCCCTGTCCTGGTATCAGCATCACCACTTCCAATTCTAAAGTGAGCAGCAAACATCCACATCGACATCCTACCATTCTCTTCATTCCATTGTGAAACCTAAAATTCGGTCCTAATGAGAGAATGTGAGACTGGGAATTTTATAGTAGATATTTGACCAGAGAGCAGCTCAGAAGGTCAATTGTCTCTTTTTTCTAGGAACATCGATACTCCTGAAAGGCTTAATTAACTTCCACAGGATCACACTTAATATCCTGCTTGACTCTCAAAATAAGACTGAAGTAAGCTTGCAGAAATCAGAGTAAAAAAAAAGAAAACAAAACTTCTTAAGTGATTATTAACTCAGCTTAGGCAGCAACTACATTCTGTTAAAAGCATGTGAACATGATGCCCAACACTGCCAATACCCCCCAGACATGCTAGTCACATGCTAAATCCCAAGAACTGGTAGAAAAATTGGCGATGAATAATAAAAGTCTTTAAGGACTTGCTTCCTTTTGAGGCAAATTATTAACAGCCAAGGGAAAGCAAAGTGATTTGAGAAGAGAAGCTTGCTGAGTCCCAGTTGCTGCTGGAGCCAACTAATTACAACCCTCCACTCGCTATCTCACTCGATACCCATGCATGAACAAGAAGGGCTCCAACACTTTACAATTAGACTTTTAAGTTGCCTTCTAAGACGCAGTTGCAGGCAAAAGTGATTGAATGCATACATGACATCGAGAAATAAATTTCCAGCTAGGTTTCTTAAAACGAAATGTCAGCATCCTCTTTGATGTCTCATGAGGCATAAGCTAGTTCCCCACCTCACTGAAAAGACTGGGCTGTCCTTAGAAAGGAAGAGTAATTGCTCCTGTCCATTTAATAACCTGCCTCCTCCACTAGATTGTGAGTGCCTCCTGGGCAGACACCAGGTGTTTTACTTTTGTATCCACAGGACCCAGCATAGAGCCTACCATCTGGTAGGTTAGTGCTCAGTAAACTCAGCAGAATGGATAATAAGGGGGAGGCCACCCCCATCACACCATGTTTGATGGTGGTGCCCAGAGACTCCTTGGGTCCCAAACATTTCATTATCAATCTCTTCTTTGGATTAAAATGTGAAGGGCACTGTCCTGACAGACACAAAAGTTGACCTCAACAAACGCAGAGTCCTCCCCTGTTCTTGAATACAATGACTCAACATTATAAAGATGTCAGTTCTCCCCACGTTAACTGATAAATTTACAATCCCAATAAAATACCAACCAGCTTTTTTATGGAGTTAGACAAGTTGATACTAAAGTTCATATAGAAAACAAACATGCAAGAATAATCAGGAAAACTGAGAAAACTGTGAGGGGGATCTAGCCCTACCTAAAACATACTATAAAGAGTCTATGATTGAAACATTGTGGCACATGAATAGACAAAGAGACCAAAGGAAAATAATGAAAACAGATCCAAAGATACATGGAAATTCAGTGTATGATAAGGGTGCATCTGGAATTACTGGGGCAAAGATCGATTTTTTTAGTAAAATGGTAGCCATTTGGCAAAAGATAAAAATAGATCTATATCTCAATCTGGACACAAGAATACACTCCAAATAGATCAGGAATCTTAATATAATACATGAATCCATATAAGTATTAGGGAAAAAATGGGTGAATTTCTCTTAACCTCAGTGCAGGAAAAGCCTTTCTAACTGTGATTCAAAATTCAAAGACCCCCAATAGCCAAAGCAATCTTGAGAGAGAAAAACGGAGCTGGAGGAGTCAGGCTCCTTGACTTCAGACTATACTACAAAGCTACAGTAATCAAGACAGTATGGTACTGGAACAAAAACAGAAATATAGATCAATGGAAGAGGACAGAAAGCCCAGAGATAAACCCACACACATATGGCCATCTTGTCTTTGACAAAGGAGGCAAGAATATACAATGGAGAAAAGACAGCCTCTTCAATAAGTGGTGCTGGGAAAACTGTACAGCTATCTGTAAAAAAATGAAATTAGAACACTCCCTAACACGATACACAAACATGAACTCAAAATGGATTAAAGACCTAAATGTAAGGCCAGACACTATAAAACTCTTAGAGGAAAACATAGGCAGAACACTCTATGACAAAAATCACAGCAAGATCCTTTCTGACCTACCTCCTAGAGAAACGGAAATAAAAACAAAAATAAACAAATGGGACCTAATGAAGCTTACTTTTGCACAGCAAAGGAAACCATAAACAAGACGAGAAGACAACCCTCAGAATGGGAGAAAATATTTGCAAACGAAGCAACTGACAAAGACTTAATTACCAAAATATACAAGCAGCTCATAAAACTCAATATCAAAAAAATAAACAACCCAATCCAAAAATGGGCAGAAGACCTAAATAGACATTTCTCCAAAGAAGATATACAGATTGCCAACAAACATATGAAAGGATCCTCAACATCACTAATCAGCAGAGAAATGCAAATCAAAACTACGATGAGGTATCACCTCACACCCATCAGAATGGCTGTCATCAAAAAATCTACAAACGGTAAATGCTGGAGAGGGTGTAGAGAAAAGGGAACCCTCTTGCACTGTTGGTGGGAATGTAAATTGATACAGTCACTATGGAGAACAGTATGTAGGTTCCTTAAAAAAACTAAAAACAGAACTACCATGTGACCCAGCAATCCCACTACTGGGCATATACCTGGAGAAAACCATAATTCAAAAAGAGTCATGTACCACAATGTTCATTGCAGCACTATTTACAATAGCCAGGACATGGAAGCAACCTAAGTGTCCATCATCGGATGAATGGATAAAGAAGATGTGGCACATATATACAATGGAATATTACTCCACCATAAAAAGAAACGAAATTGAGTTATTTGTAGTGAGGTGGATGGACCTAGAGTCTGTCATACAGAGTGAAGTAAGTCAGAAAGAGAAAAACAAATACCATATGCTAACACATATATATGGAATCTACAAAAAAAAAAAAATGCTTCTGAAGAACCTAGGGGCAGGACAAGAATAAAGACACAGATGTAGAGAATGGACTTGAGGATACGGGGAGTGGGAAGGGTAAGCTGGGATGAAGTGAGAGAGTGTCATGGACATATATACATTACCAAATGTAAAACAGATAGCTAGTGGGAAGCAGTCGCATAGCACAGGGAGATCAGCTCGGTGCTTTGTGACCACCTAGAGGGGTGAGATAGGGAGGGTGGGAGGGAGGGAGGGAGACGCAAGAGGGAGGGTATACGGAGATATAAGTATATGTATAGCTGATTCACTGTTATACAGCAGAAACTAACACCCCACTGTAAAGCAATTATACTCCAATAAAGATGTTTAAAAAAAAAAAGGAACTGGGGAATAAAAAAAAAAGGAAATACAGGGATACCTCACTTTACTGTGCTTCGCAGACACTAGTTTTTTACGAACTGAAGGTCTGCGGCAACCCCGCATGGAGGAAGTCTATCAGCGCCATTTTTCCAACTGCATCTGCTGACTTCATGTCTCTGTGTCACGTTTTGGTATCTGACCTTATTTCAAACTTTTTCATTATTTGTTATGGTGATCTGAGATCAGTGATCTTTGATGTTAACATTGTGATTGTTTGGGGGCACCACAAACCACGCCCATATAAACTGATGAACCTAATGGACAAATGTCATGTGTGTTCTGACTGTTCCACTGACTAGCTATTCCCATCTCTCACCCTCTCCTCAGGCTTCTCTCTTCCCTGAGATACAACGGTATTGAAATTAGACCAAGTAATAACACAAAAATGACCTCTTAAGTGTTCAAGTGAGAGGAAGAGTCCATCGATGCATCAAATTTCACTGTTGTCTTATTTTAAAAAATTGCTGCAGCTGCCCCAGCCTTCAGCAGCCACCACCCTGATGATCAGTCAGCAGCCATCAGCACTGGCGCAAGACCCTCCACCAGCAAAAACATTGTGACTTGCTGAAGGTTCAGATGATAGTTAACCTTTTTTTAGCAGCAAAGTTTTTCTTGAATAGAAAAACAATGTATTTGTTGAGACATAACGCTATTGCACACTTAATAGAGTACAGTATAGTGTAAACATAACTTTTGTAGGCACTGGGAAACAAAAAAATATGTGTGACTTGCTTTATTGTGATATTCTCTTTATTACGGTGGTCTGGGACAGACCCCACAATATCTCTGAGGTATGCCTGTATTAATAAATTTGAAATCAATTAAATAATTATTAATAAAAATTGAAATTCAAAAAATTGGATACCAAACACCATCATTTAAAAGGCAACTAACCATCTGGGAGAAAATATCTGCAACATGTATCCCAAATAAAAAGCTAAAACTCCTAATATACAAGAACTCTTAAAAACTGAGGAACAAAGGACCACAATCCAATTGGGAAAATGTTAAAAAAAGATATGAATAGACAATTCACAGAAATATATAGAAATGGCCCTTAAATATATGGCCCTTAAACATATGTAAAGCTGCTTAACTCACTCATAATTAAAGAAATACAAATTAAAACAACTCTGAGTTACTGTTTCTCACCTGTCGGATGGGAGAAAATCTAGAAGTATGACAACACATTCTATTGGTCAGGCTGTGAAGAAACAGGTGTTCTCTTCCATGGCTAGGAATGCAAACTGGAACAAATCATCTGGATGGGGAATTTGGCAAAATATAACAGAGCTATCACGCACTTCCCCATGTATACAAGAGGGTATGAATAAACTATGGCATCTCCACACAATGAAGTACTATGTAACCATATGAAGGGTAAGGACAAATCACTATGAACTGATAGGGAATGACTCTTAGGATATATTGCTAAGTACAGAAGCAAAGCACAAAAGATAATCTACAGTGTGTTATTTTCCTTAAGAAATAGAGGAAAATAAGAAAGTATACAAAAAGAGATATAGGAAAAACAAACCAGGAACATCAATGGGCGTGGTTATTCACAGTGCCTAAGCGGAAAGAATGGAGAAAGAATAACTTTTTTGTGTATTCCTAATTTTTAGAACCATGATGTTTCACACAACTAAAAACAAATAAACAAAAACAACCAGGACATTGGGGGATCCTGGAACGGAGTTCAAATAGAGTTAACTGTATTACCAATGAATAATGTAACTATGGTGAAGGAGTTGGTGAAGAAATGACTAGCCTAAGTAACCTTCGGAAAACAATAGTTTTATATGTATGCGTGGTTAAATAAAAAAAGGACACAAATATTGTACTCTATTGACTTTGGTTTTCACAGGGGTAGGTTAGTAAATCTGAAACTACATTTATGCATTCTATTAGCACATAAATATATTTTGGATAATGAAAACCTCGATTTCTTACAGAGATAGGAGTTACAAATAAGAGTGAGGAAGTTGCCTATGGTGTTGGATAGGAATCAAAAAATTAGTTTTTAGTTTAATAGTTTATATAGATATATACCTATAGATATATAGGAGGGTCTAGAGGTAAGAGCATCTAGACCTTGGTTTCTAAACATCATCCAAATAAAAGAAATCAGGGCTTTTGGGGAAAATTGCTGATTTCAAAGCTGGGGCAGGGATGTTATGAATGCCAAAAGGTAAGAAAGTACATTTTTAAAAAACTAGAGGCATGTTAAAAGCACAAAGGCACCTTCCTGAGGGAGCTCAATTATGTATTGAAAAATAAATAATAATAGTAATGGATTATAGCCCACAGAGTAAAGCAAACATCCATTAGTCCATATTGATATAAGTGAATAATTTAATATATAAATAAACGGGGGAGAAGGGACTGCTCTTCTTCATAGTAAAATTCTAATTGATAAATGTGAAAGAATAAATGAAATGGAAAGGGCCAACAATAACTGGTAGACACTACAGAAATAATTGTTGTAGGCAAGAATCATTGCTGGATGCTAAAATTAGTGGGCAAAAGTGAGACATGCAGCAGGATATTTGCAGTCTCAAAGTATCTCCCTATAATATACTTATTAAACTTATTAATTACAAAGGGAATAATAGCAAGTTTACAGTGGAGAAGCTCTGCAGACACCACCTTAACCAAGGGATGAAGATTAAGGTCACTGCTAATTACGTTACATTGACACAAGGTACCCCCCAGTATGATACATTGAGAACAAAACATCACTTCTGTGGTATTCTCAAGAAAAATGTATAACCTGAGTTATGAGGAAATATCAGAAAAACCCAAGTTGAGAGACATTCTATCAACTAACTGGCCAGATGTTTCAAAGTGCCAAGATTATGAGCAATCAAGGAACTGCCCCCGTTTGGAAGAGACTACAGATGTAAAAATAAATGCAACGTGGGAACCGGATTGGATACTGGACCAGAAAAGAATGTAAGTGGGACGACAGGTGAAGTTTGAATAAAGTCTGTAGATTAATTAATAGTATTGTATCAATATTAGTTTCCTGGGCTTGATAATTGTACTATGGTTATATGTGATGTTAAAATTTGGGTAAGTTCACCAAAGGGTATATGGAAATTTTGTGTATTTTTCTGCAACTTTTTTTTCTTGGTAAATCTAATATTATTTCAAAATGAAGCATTTTATTTTTTATTTACTAAAAAAATAAAATTTTATAAATACACTAACGATAGCTCTACAAATGCACATGGTATCTGGGAGTTATAATATGCAAAATTATTACAGACTACTTCGCATTGTAGTTTTTGTAATTTGTAAAACTACATTGTAAATCAGTCTATCAAAGGGGCTCTGAAGAAACTGGACCCTGAATAAGTGTATTTTGACTTGGATGAGGAAAGAAAGGGTCAAAAGTTCAGTCTGTGGTCATCTCATTAGGCCTAGAAAGGAAGCTTTTGTGGTGTCAAGGGTAAGAAGGAGAGCCCTGAAGGTAGGGGGCACAAAGTGGAGAAAATGGAAAGCGTGGGAGCGAGAGGCTTGAAACTACGCTTGTCAGTTACCCGTTTAGGGCACAGTTACCCCAAGAACACTGAGTCTTGCCCTAGACACTAGTTCAACTCCACAGTTTTTAACCATCATTAAATTTTTTAAATTACAGAATTAGTCAAAATTATAGAATAACAAACACCTTCACATCCAAAGGGTACTGGCTACAAGTAGCCATCACCTATTAAGACTTTGAGGGAGCATCTTTCCCCAGCTACGTATGTTCTTTTCAATACGACAAATATCTATAAGTATATGCCATGGGTGAAAAAGGTGCTCCTTCTGCATTCTTTTAATATATTCTGTAATGCGGAACTGTTCATCATTATGACTGACCTTCTAGAAAATCACTCTAAATTAGTAAAACTACATATGAATAAATGGCACCTTCCCTTAAGGAAGTAAAATCACTGTTGGCGTAACTATTTCCAATATAGCTTTGAAATTAAGGCACAGAAAAAGGACATCTTGCTTCCTGAAAAAAAAATCAGTTTAAAATGATAAACAATAATAATAGTCACCATTTATTATTATTATGTGCCAGGCACTCACCAGGTGCTTTTCACACAGTATTTCATTTGACCGTATTTCATTGGCAGTTACACTGTTTCCAGATTAGGGCATGTTTGCATATTAGGAAACGGAGATCGAGGTGAAGTAACCGCCCAGCATAACCTCAGATTTGTGTAATGTCAGAGCTCTCAAACATAGTCATCATATCATAATCTTCAAGCCCACCAGCAAGGTTCCCTGGTTCCAGTACTTCTGCTTTATTTCCCTACACTCTGCTGTCTTACGACCACCGTACACACTGTCAGGGGAAGAGCAGGGTAGGGTTATTCATTTTTCTTATCTGGATGGAGCCTTGGGTTACTTCTCTTTGTGATTTTATCTGGCACCTGTATTTTCCAGAGCTCAGTTCATTGAATGTATTCTTTAAAGGAAAAGACAGAACATAATGGGAAAAGGTATTTCTAAGATTCTACCAAAAGATTTCAGAAACTGGAAGAGATTATGTGTTTCAGCAAAGGCTTATTTTTAAAGTTTAACCAGTCTCCAAACTTATAATTGCTTTAACTATAGCTGTGTAGCTGGGCTCTCTCCTCAACCATCCTGCTGTGTTTTCTCCAAGGGATTGTCCAGACTTCCCAGAAGAAGAGCAGTGGCTCTAAAAACCTGGAGAGCTCGATCAGAAATGGCGACAAGGATACTTAAGTGCTACCAAAAAGAATTCTGCAATTTCCATGGGGCAATATTTAAGATCTAGCATATGGCATATGGCTTCCATATTTTACAGACCATTCAGACCTAGAATCCTAAGAAATGAAAAAACATGGGATTTTGTTGCAAATTCTGTATAATTAACTCATAGATGATGTTCTGTCAAACATACGCATAGGTGTGACATAAACCTGGACTTGGCAAGATATTGTTTATTTAAGAGCCTGTCTTTGCTGTGGGTTTAATTGTGGAGAGCTATGCAGAAACTTTAGGGTCCACTTTACTTTGAATCAGAGAAGATAAACTCTTTCTGAAAAAGAAAGACTTGTTGTCAACTCACCCATTTTTCAAAGGTGTTGATTTCCTCCTGAACTTTAAGTTTCAAGATTATATGACTAGAAAAGTGTCTGGGGCTTCCCTGGTGGCGCAGTGGTTAAGAGTCCGCCTGCCGATGCAGGGGACGTGGGTTCGTGCCGCGGTCCGGGAGGATCCCACGTGCCACGGAGCGGCTGGGCCCGTGAGCCATGGCCGCTGAGCCTGCGCGTCCGGAGCCTGTGCTCCGCAGCGGGAGAGGCCACAACATTGAGAGGCCCAAGTACCGCAAAAAAAAAAAAAAAAAGAAAAGTGTCTGTTATTTCTTAATGCCCTACCCTAGTATAAAACAGATATGAGGTAGTTTATGCACTTAAATGTAGCACAATGAGATTTTTTTTTTAAGGATAAAGAAATCAGAGCAGATTTGATAGGAAGGAAAAGAAAAGCCCAGGAGAGTTAGTTCACAGAAATGCATGCCTCAAGGTTCTGCACAGAAGTAAGGGAAACCACACATTAAGTACTGGACGCCTCGGTGGTAGCCTTAGCTAGAAGGGGAATATAGTCAGCTATGGAATTCATGTTGTCCGTAACCATGGGATATACAGTAAATATTTAACAAATGGGATATTCAAGCCCCAAATGACCTGATGCTCACTTTAAAATGTAGTATGGCTGTATGGTGATGCATGTTAAACAGATGATTATGGTGATCATTTCACAATATATACAAATATCGAATCATTATGCTGTATACCTGAAACTAATATAATGTTATATGTCAATTATACTTCAATTTTAAAAGATAATTTTTAAAATTTAGTACGGTATCTCAGTTTGTAGAATTTTGCCAATAAGAAATGCCATTTTGTTGACTTCGCCACCTTTAGATTAAATTATCTGAGTACACATTCAGAGAATGGTTCCTCTGTAAATCAAGCTCTTTGCTTAAAAGAAAAGCATAGTTCATTTTTTCTTTGTTTGTTTCTCGTGGTTTAAAACAGGCGCTTGGTCAAGACTTCAAGTTAAAATTTAAATCTTTGACTTTTTCGGGGGGGGTGATGATTTTAAGTTAAAAGTAGGAGAAAATCTTCCAAGTATGTCTACTGGTCTTATTTTCTCTTATGTATCTCATATATGAATACTCAGACTTCCAGAGAGTTTATTTTATAGCAAGATTTTCTTTAAACTGAATCCCAGGACTGAGAACACCTTTGACCTGGAGACACTAGAATGTTATGAAGTTGGGAAAGATGAGTTCCATGAACAGCCTTCTGATTAAGTACCATATAAAATGTGTTGTCCATTATTCCCAGGGAAGGGCCTCTACAACGGCTCCCCAAAGAGAAATCAGCAAAGGAGAAAGAAAGGGCTGCATACAAGTGGAAATTCTGCAAAGTAACATGAGGAGACACACTTATCCTTCACATAATTTCATTCTTGGGAAAGAGAAGGAAAAAAGTGCACCCTAATCTCCCCTTGATTTCTCATAGAAACCTTTTTTTTTTTTTCAAATTGAAGTATATAGTTGACTTACAATGTTGTGTTAGTTTCAAGGGTACAGCAAAGTGATTCAGTCATATATACATATATATATATATTCTTTTTCAGATTCTCTTCCATTATAGGTTATTACAGGATATTGAATATAGTTCCCTGTGCTATACAGTAGGTCCCTGTTGTTTATCTATTTTTTATATAGTAGTGTATATCTGTTAATCCCAAACTCTTAATTTATCCTACCCCCAACCCCTTTGGTAACCATAAGATTGTTTTCAGAGAAAACTTTTTTAAGGGAAATTGATTCCAATCAAGCAGAGAGGTTTGAGAAATTTGCTTGCCCTAAGTGCCTCTGTCCCCAACCACAAAAGGGGACTTTCCAGATTTTTCTAAGTCAAATCTCAGGAATACAACGATCATTTCCACATTCTACAGTCTGTGCTTACCATTAGCTCTCCCTTTACAAGTAACTATAAAGTGTGAGTGACATTCAGACTTTGACCAACTAATGCAAATGGAATTAAGGGATCTTTGTTTAATTTGTATGTTAATTTAAATCAGATTCTGGGATTTAATAATCAACCTTTTAAAGTTGTTACCTTATATCCTGGGGCCACTAATAAACCTTGACCAAGAGGAGGGAACAAAGAAAAAACTGCAAAAGGGTGGGGAAACAGAGGAAGAGAAAAAATTAGAAGAGAGAACAAAAAAAGAAGAAAATGAGAAAAAAAGAAGTATGCAAGTCATACATGCCCCGTGGTGTGGAGGTAATTTATGATATGGAGAAGACTCCAGAAAAAATTTTTCTATAAAGAGAAAAATGGGATTGACTCTGGGACAAGAATAAAGTTCCTCTAGAAAGAGGTTTTTTAACTTGGGTCCCTAGACCCTTGAAGGGCTCCTTGAATACGTCATGGGGAGCCAATGACTCCCTGGACATTGCATGTAAAATGTGGTGTGTGTGCACATATGGGTGTGTGATGGTCTATGGTTATATCATTATCTCAAAGAGTTCTTTTTGCTAAAAAGAAGTTAAAACCAGTGCACTTAAAAAGGAATTTCTTTGAAATTTAACTTGGATCACTACCAGAAGCTCTTGGTTCACTTAACCATGGGAGGATTCATTACTCTCTTCCTGAGCCAGTTAGTCCATGAATCTCAGATCTGGAAAAAAATTGAAATGTTATGCGGCCCATTTCTCTGCCTTCAGAAAGGACTGAAGTCTATAATAAGTGAAAATAGATCCATTTTTCAAACTCTGCAGGGCAGAGTTCCAATCCTTTCTCTGCAGCCTATGCGTTGTTCACATTTCTCACCAGAAGGAAGTTCTCCTTTCTGTCAGGCCTAACTCTCTCATGTTGCAAAATAATTTGTTCTCTTATGTTTAACCATGCAGTATTTTTGGATACTATTATTAAATTCACCTTCCACTTTCTCTCCCTCAGTACTTTTGATCTTTCCCCATGAGTCATTCTCAAATTCATTATTCATCTTCATGACTTTCCCCTGAACCCTTTCCAATTCTTCATGCTTGTCTATAAATTCAGAAGTGAATGCACTGAAGAGAGATTGATAAACCCTCAGTTGACTGGTGAACTTCCTTATGGTCTCTACAGCCGGTATGTAATCATAAATTACCAGAAAATAATAATTATCCCTCTGAGGGTAAAATTATAAAATCAATACAAAATGGCTCAGATTCAGTCAATCTTTAGTGGGGAAAAAATTCCAGAATCAAAAGGATGGTCGTCACCTGATTAAAGACTACATATTAAAGGAAAGATGGTGTCACTCAGAAGAGAGGCTGGTTAGCCAAGAAAACTTGAAAAACCGGCATCACAGAGTCAGGTCTCAGCAGTGCCCACCCAAACAGTATCCAGGGAGGAGGGTGTGGGCCAGATCATTCTGATAACCGAGTCCTGCTGGCCTCCTCCTGTGAGGGGAGAGCTGCGGCAGCTCTGAGTCCTGCTGTCATTACACATTGGAATCACTTACCAATGTGATGCCATGTCACTTGCCTACAAGGAGACCAGCATGACCAGTGACCAGAAGAAACCACTAATATAGGAATTAGGGCTTCCTGGAAGCCCTAATTCCTATATTAAACTTCTTTCTTCCCATCATACTTGCCAAACTCTGATTCAGATAAAGATGTGCTTACATTTTTTCAGTTTCTTGAAAAAGTTATATGTGACAAATTCATTTTTATTAACCTTGCTTTATTCCGCAATAAAATATAAGAACTTTTACCTAGAAGTTTAAAGCCTGAAGAGAAGGTAAATATGGAGGCTGTTGGTTACTATGCCAATGTTTACTTGACTAAAGGAAAACCTTTTTTCTTTACTTCAGCATTTCCTTCCCAGCACTGGAAAGTGTAGATGATTAATAAGCATATTATTAGCTTCTAACAGATGTCCAACTCAAAAAAACCTTCACTGATGGCCCACCCCTAGCTCACGTCCTTCACTCATTGGCTCTGAAAAATGAAAAGGAATATCCTACTAATGTACATTATATCCATCTGAACAAAGTCACTCTGGATGAAATGCTATACACCACACAGGAAACTTAAAAGTATTCACCAGGATGTTGTAAGTGGATAAATCATTAAGAAGTTCATGAGACATGGAGGAAGGTCCAAGATACAGGTCAGTGCCACTCTCCTTCCCTGCCTACTAAGGGAGTTGGTTAAAAAGCAGAAGATGCACTTGACTGATAGAATTTCTCTTACCCAGAGTCTCATGGACTTCATCTACAACAACAATTTGGAGAACTCTGTCACACACACACTCACAGCAATCCATATACATCCAATCAGTGACATCTCTAGTATAGCCGACAGAGAAGAATATTTTCCCTCTATGTGACAAAATTATTTTCAGTAATAACTATGACCTTGAAATGAACAATGTCCAGAAAGAAAATGCAGACTGTAAAATTTTTTCTTTGTTGACCTTAATAGACATAGCCATACCAGAAATGAATGAATGAATATATATTACAAAACTAAAAAGGAAGAAATTAATAGTTTACCGTCTCACTGTCCTCACTGTTCTCAAGATACTTTTTGGAAAAGAAAGGAAAAAAACACCTATGTTGGTTTATCACAGTCATGAAGAGTTAACAGCACAGTTTCTGTTTTTGAGGTTTAGCTCCTGGAAATTTTAAAACTGTAAACACAAAAACTCCAAGTGGTCACATAAAATGACAGAATTAAAGTGACTCAAGTTCTCTTTCATTGTATTTACAACCATGACTTAAAATCTACAGTTTAAATGCAGTAATATGTGAAGATACAAACTATGGCAGGAGGGAGCCACAGTGATTCTGAATCATTACAAACTTACACTTGGAACAAATACATGTGGCTGAGTCACCTGTGTCAGGGGCAACTTCACATCTGGCAGTTCTCTACACTGACTTCCAGGTGGAATACAATGTTCATTGAAGAACACAGTTTTAAAAAGGAGCTAATTTGAAGTATGTATATATTAAACACAACAGTGACGGCTGTACTTGTTAGACCTTAAACCAACAGAAGATTTTATCAAGGAGGAGTGTTTTTCTCGAGAGTGTTTAGACTTGCAGGCTCACAGTGATAATAAATAGCAGACCAACTTTCCATTGGCTTTATTATTGTTCTTACCCTCCCTATACACAGTGTACCCCTTTTGCCTGTATCTGGGGTAGGTTGACTACTGACCCAACTTCGATATGCTGCTTCCTTCCAATTTGATGAAGCTGAATTGCAATCTTGATGGATCCCTGTCCTTCTTCCGGGAATCTTAAACATTCCCTCCACTTTCAGCCACAGATCAAATACTATCATCCACTTCTTTTTTTTTCACAGAAGACCTCTGCACAAACTTGCCTTACTCAGGATCTCCACATGCCCCTTTGCTGGCAAAGCTCTTGGACCAGAGCCTGAATTGACCTGAGATGGCCAGCTCAATGGGACATGATGTTTAGTGTCCTGTCTCTATCCCATCCACCTTCCTCTCTCCCAAGGCAGTGTCAGTGCCTCACTCCCCAAAGGCACCTTACTACTTCTTTCATGATATTGTTGACCCTTACAAGCAAAGGCTCAAGGTTTCATTGTACCTGCTTGCTCTTGACGTTGTAAACTTTCCTTCTAAAGGAAATAGATGGGGTTCTGTAGTTTGCTCTTTATTGCCTCTTCGACCCTAAGGACCTGCCATATTTCTATGATATCTGACTTCCTCTCCTTAATTTGTCTACAGAGACTTACAAGAAGCCATCAAATATAGTCCTTAATCATAACATAATGTCCTACCTTTCCTCCCTGGTGTTCTCAGGCCATATCTTTGCCTTTATGAAAATGTACTCTCCTGAGTCTAGATTATGTTGTATTCTGCCTGAAAAACAAAACCCCAAAATCTTCTTTGCCTATCTGTTGCCTGGATCTCTTTCCAAGTGGAAGTATCGACATTTAGCAACAAGAAAAAGGGTTATCTGGCTGTGGAATGTTAACCCCATCCAAGCCCATGCAGGCTTAGATTCACTGACTTGTATATTGTATGTACAATTTGTTTTATGTATACAATTTATTGTTTACAGTATAAACATATTAACAGAGCTTCAAATGTGGCAGAAACTATTCCAGGTGCTGGGGATAAAGTGATGAACAAGGCAGGAAATTGTTTCTGGGCCTGAGGAGCTCACAATCTACAAGTGACTAGAGTTGACACTGCAGTACTTCTAGGACTACCCAACTCCTGAAGTGGCCTCGGGGAGCACATCTGCAAAACCTCTCATAAAAGACTGTGGCTGGCAAAGACTTCCTGGTCTACAATATAGAAGTAAATTCAGTTAGAATATAGAGCCCCCGGGGGCAAGATTCCATAATGAATAAGGGCTCGGGCTACAGAGTCAGGAAGTCCTGGGTCAAACCCGAGTCTTCCTCATGGGGCGGTGATGAACACTGACAATCTACTTGACTTCTCTGTGCCTCATTTTCCTCAGAGTCAAAGGGGATAAAAACAGTCCTATGTATCTCGTGGAGTTATCGTGAGGACTAAATAAGACGTGAAGGGCTAAGCACAGCATTTAGCACATAGTAAATGATAAATAAAGGTTAGCGATTTTTGTTATCATTTACTATTATTTGCTATTAGTTTCTACTACAAATGTTTAAATGGAAGCCCCATTAAATGATGATTAGAAACAAAACATAAGACCACTGAATCTTTAAAGTTCAGAATCAACGTACTGATAACTTCAAGGTTGAAATAGTTTGTTCAGAAATGTATCAGTCAGAATCCAGTCAGGAAAACAAAATATACGATATATTTCAAACAGAAGGAATTGACTACAGAGGTTTGGGCAGGATTGGAGGAGGAAAAAAGGAAGAAGGGGGATATCTGGAGACCAGGAAGCCGCTGTTCCCTGGCCTGGCACCCACCAGCTCGCACCTGCTGCCTCGGTGCCACTGCTGCCAGTATTAAGGCCACCATGACTGGGGGCTGGAACTGCCAAAGAGGTGCCACCTTTGCCAGGTCTGGTCAACCTGCGAGATGCTCTGCCAGAAACCCTCAGTCTCCTCCTGCCAGCCCCAGACTCTACCAGCAACTGCCAGTCTTTGCCGTGGAGTTGGTGCCAGAGGCAGAAGTCCCTACCTCTGGACTTCTGGGCTCCCACCAGTGCCGAACCTTGGCTGGAAGGCATGTAGCAAGGGAGCCTGGAAAATGTAGTTTGCAGACAAGCAGCCCCAGCAATGCAGAGCCGGGCAGAGAAGGGCAGTTACGAAGCTGAGACCATAAGTAAACAACACAGAAAACAAAACAAACTCAGATCTATTATCAAATTAGAATTGGAGGGTCATCAAGATAATTTAATTCAACTTCAAGTAGGAAGATAAAAATGGAAATGCTCTTTATTCCTGTCCACTTCTTGGTGCTTTGATAGTCGATTCTGTTAAAGTTTCATGTTTATCCTGGCACAAACTCTACCATGGAGTCTATTAGAAGTTTCTACAGATCTTTTTTTTAAAAAAGGGGGTTTAAAAAGTGTTTTAAAATGAAAGAATTCTAACATTTGCCATTGAATTTTAAAACGCCTCTCTAGCCTACTAATTGATTATCCTACTAATCAACGCTGCACGATTGCTGTCTTGGTAATGAGCCTTGCAGAGATATGAGTATTCTCCTACCTATCTGGGTCACCGAGGAGGGGGTGGAAGCTTTTGAATAGCTTCCCCAGCAAATGAAAGCCATGCCAAGAAAATGATAATGGGTTATGATTATCGCCCAAAAGATACAGAAAGCAGCCTTTGGAAAGCATGACCAGGTGGCAAGGCAGTGCAGTCCGGAAAGAAAAAACAGGAAGTCGTGGACTTTGCCTACCTAGCTCTAAATAATTTTTTGCACTCAAAAGGCACTGAGAAGTAATGTAAGGAGAACATTTATTCGGATGTCTAACGACCATTTATTTGGTGTGTCTAACGAGACACACCAAAATTGTTAACTGATATTAGATCTGAAGCGGCCAGTTGTAGTTAGAATCTGTTCTAGTGAAACTAAGAGACAGAGTTAATCCTTAATAGGGCTAGTTACTTTCACGTGCGAAATACTGCTCCAGGCTCAGGTGCTGTTGATGTAACAGGATTCAGACAAGGTCGTGGGAACATCAGCTGAAAAGGAGTCCGTAAACACATAAGTAGAACCAGTGGCCATTGATGTGGCCGGGACATAAATTTATTTGAGGGACCTTGTGAAGCTCTCATTAAGTCTCCGCCCTCCTGTCAAAGTCCCTGCTCAATACAACTAAGATTTATTTCCTTAAAAAAATAAAAGCTGGCTACCTTTCTCCTCAACCACATAATACTTTAGAATGGGTCATATCAAATAATACATTTGTGAGGTTTACATACTGAGTAACTTAAGAAACAGGTAGAAACCTTAGGGGTGGTTATGTCAAAGGAAAGGGATGGAAAAGAGAGATAAAAAGCTTGACTTGCAAATTATACCTAAAGGGCATCTCATCAAATACATATATTATTTTATTTATTTATGTATTTCTTTCTGCCTCTTTAAACACTTTATTGTATATCCTTACATACTTTCCATATGCAAATATAGATTGACAGAAACTGTCATACAACACATCTTTTTATATTACAGTGTATTATGAATAACTTATGCAAACAAAGATTATGTTTAGTAAGTGTGCTTTCCAAGTATTTCCTATATTATTTTAAAGGCAGCATGATGTTCCAGAAAGAACACAGGCTCTGGCATCACTCAGATGGGAATTTAAATATGTCTTTTCATTTCTCTGAACCTTAGGGATAATATACATAAAATCACCCAGCACAGAATTTCAATAAAAGGCAGCATTCATTTTCAGTTATGTACACACAAACATCAAGTGCACGATTGGTCATTATGACTTAACAGTTGACTTTGTGGATATAAACAACACAGATACATCAGTGGGGCATGAAGTTTCTCCTGCACTCCGCACTGGGGACAGTATTTACATGTGTTTGTACAGCTGCTCCCTGAAGCTGCCTGCCTGTCAGTGGGGCGGGGGGGGGGGGGGGGGGGCCGGAGGGGGTGCTGGCTGAGAGCCAACCTGCCTCCAGGGAGCTGTCAGCCCTTCAGGACACAACAGAGAGGTTGCAGAAGGAAGTTCTGCCCTTGGGCTACTGGAATTTTATAATCCCTGATCGAAATGATGATTTGAAAGATTTGGTCCAGGATGACTATGCTTCAGGAAAAAAGAGTTTGGAACTAGCGCCAGGTAATGGGAAAAACATGAGGAAAGGAGCTAGAAAACCCGAGCTCAGCCACCAGCTCTCACCTCTTTATCGTGAAAAGCCCCTTAAACTGAGTATCCAGGGCAGGCTTCTCAGAGGAGGTGAGATCTGAGCTGCGACTTGAATGACAAGAAAGAGCTGGGTATGGGATGGTCTGGGAAAAGAGCTGTCAGGTAGAGGAAAGAGGATTGCAAAGAACCTGAGGCAGGTGCAAGCTCTGAGTGTCCAAGGAACAAAGAGAAGGCCAGTGGAACTCGGGCATAGTGAGCAATGGGAAGCACAATCTGAGATGAGGTCAAAAAGCACACAGGGGCTTGGTCACGTGGGGCCTCACGTTTTATTCGGTAATCAATGGTTTCTTGTGTTTTGTTTTGCGGTACGCGGGCCTCTCACTGCTGTGGCCTCTCCCGTTGCGGAGCACGGGCTCCGGACGCGCAAGCTCAGCGGCCATGGCTCACGGGCCCAGCCACTCCACGGCATGTGGGATCTTCCCGGACCGGGGCACGAACCCGTGTCCCCTGCATCGGCAGGCGGATTCTCAACCACTGTGCCACCAGGGAAGCCCTAATCAATGGTATTATTCAATACTGGAGGGCTCGATGCACAGGGAGGTCGTGATCAGAATAATAGTTTTAAAGATTGCTCCAGTTGCCGTTCAGGGAATAGCACAGGAAGCAAGAGTGGAAGCAAGGAGATGACGGCCACTGCAGCAGTTGAGATGCCGGTGGCTTAGGCTCACGTGGCAGTGATGGAGAGTAGAGAAGGGGACAAATTCTGCTTCTCCACTGGAGTAGGATCGACATAGATGATATGTAAGAACTGGATGTGTGGGATGATGGACAGCTGCTCAAACACAGCCTGGGAGCAGGCCGAAGTTGTGTTTAACCAGGGTTGGAGTTTCCCCAGGTGAATACGTTAGAGGGAAGGAAGCAGGAGTAAGGGCTTTTGTCAAAGAGTGATTTTTAAAAAGGTAGCCTAGAATTTTAGGAGAGAAGTGAGGATACAGGTAGGTAAGTGCTGGAGAGTGAAAAAGCAACGGAGTCGATGGATTGAAGGTCTCTGTTATCAGTCATCGAAGGGAAAGTGCTAGCATAATGACTGGCTTTAGAATCTTTGGTAAATTATTCACTAATTTTTCAAAGCCTTAATTTCCTTATCTGGAAAATAGGAGTAGTAATGCCCACATTACAGAGCCATGGCTTGGAATTCAATCCATTCATGTATATAAAGTGCTCAGTACAGTGCCTGGTACCTAGTAAGCGCTTAGTAAATAGCAGCTATAATTCGTATAAACCCTTCCCCTTTCAACTTCTCTGAGCCTCAGTTCCCTGGACTTGTACTTAACTGAAACACCTACGGAAGTTAAAATGCAACTGTGCTTTTGAGTCAATTCACCCCTGTTTGGGGATTGGGTGAAGGTAAAGAATTTCAAACACACAAAACGATCATCACGTTTTAGTCTTCAGAACACCTCCGACCCAAATGAGTTCCATTTAGCAAAGTTTCAGTCAGTTAATAGATCACACTGGGAATCATTTAGACATATTTTACTTTAAGGAAATGAGGCAACCCCTAGACTCAGATCCCAAAGGTGCCATGAGCCGGTAGACCCCAAACATCTGCGTCTGCGACCTTACATTGCTTTCCTCCGACTGGTTTTCCCAGGCAATGCCCCATGTCTGACTCAGAACACCCAGTGCTCCCAGGACTGGCCTCGAGGAGCAGGTCAGTCATTTCCAGAGGCTGCATTAACCTTTCAGGCACCATTTAGTGGATTAATGTTTTGATGTACTAAATGGTACCCAGTGGTCCATTCAGATAGGAGGCAGCCTTTAAGGAGAAACTGCACTAAAAACTTTGTTGTTGCTTAGCAAAAAAAAAAAAAAAAAAAAAAAAGAGCCTTACTGTTTGCATTTGTCTATAAAAATATTTCTCTAAGGACCTCGTGATGCAGTACAACTCCATTATGATTCTGGTTTCAAGAGACAGGAATAAAACCTGCATAATGGTATGAAGAGGTATATAGAGTGCTGTACCATGTGGTCTAACAGGATACTTTACAACGATGCTTTTCTAAACTGGTAAGACATAGCCCTATTTTACAAATATAAATATGAAAAGATAGACATGTCCAGTGATCTTTAGATCACTCCAAGTAATTCCTCCAGGTAACTGATGATGCATTTTCAATAGCTGACTCATTTGATTACTTTCTATGTGCCAAACACATTCTGAGTGCTTTAGATGGTTTATTTCCTCTTTACAACAACCTTATGGTTCTACCGTTATCATTCCTGTGTTACAGATAAGCAAACAGATGCACAGAGAGGTTAAATGACTTGCTTCTATAGCTGGAAGGTTGCAAAATCAGGATTCAGATCCAGACAGTCTAGGTTCACACATAGCCTGAGCTCTGAATCATGTACTATAACCATGTTTTTCAAACATTTTTGATTATGATTCATAATAGGAAGTAACTTTATTATTTTTATTGAAGTATAGTTGACCTATTATATTAGTTTCAGGTGTACAACAAAGTGATTCAACATTTATATGCATTACAAAATGATCACCATGATAAGTCTAGTTACCACCCACCACCAAAGATATTACAATGTTTTTGACTATATTCCCTGTGCTGTACATTACATCCCCCTGACTTGTTTATTGCATAACTGAAAGTTTGTATCTTTTTTTAAAATATAAATTTATGTATGTATGTATGTATTTATTTATGGCTGTGTTGGGTCTTCATTGCTACCCGCAGGCTTTCTCTAGTTGCAGCGAGTGGGGGCTACTCTTCGTTGTGGCGTGCAGGCTTCTTATTGAAGTGGCTTCTCTTTTTGTGGAGCATGGGTTCCAGGGCACGCGGGCTTCAGTAGGTTGTGGCCCATGGGCTTAGCTGCTCCACGGCATGTGGGATCTTCCTGGACCAGGGCTCAAACCTGTGTCTCCTGCACTGGCAGGTGGATTCTTAACCACTGCACCACCAGGGAAGCCCCAAAGTTTGTATCTCTTAATCCCCTTCAACTATTTCACTCAGTCCAGCACCCTTCTCTCCTCTGGCAACCACCAGTTTGTTCTCTGTATCTATAACTCTATTTCTGTTTTATTTGTTCCTTTGTTTCATTTTTTTCAGATTCCACATATAAGTGAGATCATACGGTATTTGTCTTTCTCTGTCTGACTTATTTCACTTAGCATGATACCCTCAAAGTCCACCCATGTCTTTGCAATGGCCAAGATTTCATGCTTTTTTATGGATGAATAATGTATGTATGTGTGAGTATACATATATATATATATATATATATATATATATCTCACATCTTAAAGTAATTATTAATAGGTATTGAGAGTAATTTGTTGCCATTTTGTTACTGTTTTCTGGTTGTTTTTGTAGTTATTCTCTGTTCCTTTCTTCTCTTTTTCTCTTCCCTTGTGATTTGATGACTTTCTTGAGTTGTTTGTATTCCTTTTATTTTTTGTGTATCTGTTATAGGTTTTTGGTTTGTGGTTACCATGAGGTTCCACAATAGACTGTTATATATATATATATAACAGTTTGTTTTAAATTGATGGTCGCTTAAGTTCAAGTGCATTCTAACAGCACTACATTTTTACTGTCCCCCCCCCAGACATTTTATGTTTTTGACATATTTTATACCTTTTTCTTGTTTGTGTTGCTTAACTAATTATTTTAGATAGAGATGATTTTACTACTTTTATCTTTTAACCTTCAAACTAGCTTTTTAGTTGGTTTATCCACTACCTTTACTATGTGTTTGCCTTTACCAGGGAGATTTCTTTCTTTCATAATTTTCTTGTTTCTAATTATGGCTTCTTCTTTTCTGTTTACAGAAGTCCCTTTAACATTTCTTGTAAGGCCAGTTTAGCAGTGATGAACTCCTTTAGCTTTTGCTTGGCTAGGGAACTCAATCTCTCACTCAGTTCTGAATGATAACTTTGCCAGGTAGACTCTTCTTGGTTGTAAGTTTTTTTTCTTTCAGCACTTTGAATATAGCCTGCCAGTCCCTTCTAGCCAGTAAAATTTCTGCTGAAAAATCAGCTGAAAGTCTTAAAGGGGTTCCCTTGTATGTAACTAGTTGTTTTTCTCTTGCCGTCTTTAAGATTTTTTACCTTTAAATTTGACATTTTAATTATAGTGTGTCTCGGTGTGATTCTCTTTGGGTTCATCTTGTTTGGGACTCTCTGTGCTTCTTGGACTTGAATGTCTGTTTCTCTGGCCAGGTTAGGAAAGTTTTCCACCATTATTTCTTCAAATAGGTTTTCTGTCCCTTTGTCTCTCTCTTCTTCTGGAATCCTTACAGTGCAAAGGTTAGTATGCTTGATGTTGTCCCAGAGAGCCCCCTAAACTACCCTCATTTTTAAAATTCTTTTCTTTTCCTTTTGCTGTCCTGATCAGGTGATTTCCACTACCTTGGCTTTCAGATCACTGATCTGTTCTACCATATCCTCTAAGCTGCTGTTGGTTTCCCTTTAGCGTATTTTTCATTTCTGTTATTGTACTCTTCAGTGCTGATCGGTTCTTTTTAATATTTTCTATCTTTTTGTTGACATTCTCACCAAGTTCACCTATTCTTCTCCTGAGTTTGGTGAGCACTTTTATAACTAGTATTTTGAACTCTTCATCTGGTCAATTGTTTCTCTCCATTTTGTTTAGTTCTTTTTCTAAGGTTCTGTCTTGTTCTTTCATTTGGAAGGTATTCCAAATGGCCTTATGTAGATGGTGCCCGGTGGGGCCCAGTGGTGCAGTCCCCTCTGGTCTCTACAGACAGGTGCTCCAGGGTTGCCCCTCATGTGCCCTCCTGTTGTGGTTGTGCTGAGATTGCTGCAGATGTGCTGGTGGGTAGGGCTGGCCCCCAGCCCAGCTGAGAGGACCAACCGTGACTACTGTGGGTATGCTGGTGTACAGGGCTGGTCCCCAGGAGTGGGAGCTGCTTTGGAGGGGCGCCAGTGCCAGCTGAGGCCATCTGCTGGGTGGGGCAGGGCAAGAGCTGCTTTGGAGGAGCAGGGCGGGTAGGGTGGGTGGGGCTGGTCCTCAGGGGAATGCTGGGGTGGGGTGCATGGTGTTAGCTAGGTTGATGGAGAGTGAGAGAAAAGGCATATCCACCAATGCCAGCCCATCTAGGTGGAAAAAGAGTGAAAAAAAAGTGGCGCCCACCAGCACGTCCATTCCTGGAGAAGGTTCCCCCAGACGCCATCCCCTCTGGTATACATCCTGAAATGAGTCAATGACTCTCCTTCTTGTATGACCCGGGCACTGGGTCAAGCTGCTGCCTCTGTGCTGGGACTCAGAGCAAGTGCATTTGTGCGTGAGCCCTTCAAGAGCAGAGGTTCAGTTTCCCACAGCTCTCCCGCTCTCCCAGACGTAAGCCCTGCTGAGTTTCAAAGTCAGACGTGATGGGGGCTCATCTTCCTGTTGCAGGTCCCCTGAGGGTTTGGAAGCCCAAACCCTACAGAACCCTGTAGCTGTGATATCCCTCCTACTTGTGGGTCACTGCACCCAGGGTGTGTCTTCTGACTAGACTACATCTCTGTCCTTCCTACCCGTCTTGATGTTGTCTTTTCTTTATTTCCCTAGTTGTAGAAAATCTGTTCTGCTTGCCTTCAGGCCATTCTCAGAGGTAGCTGCTCTATGTGTGGTTGTAGTTTTGGTGTGTCCATGGGAGGAGGTGAGCTCAGGGTCTTCCTTCTCCACCATCTGACCCAGAACCAGAAAAAGCACTAGGAAGAAACTTTACATTGTAAACCAGTAGAAAGAGTTGTAAAAATGATACTTACCCTAACAATGGGGAACACCTCTCAGTATTTTCCTTTGTATTCTATTTCATTCTGTGTTTCTTTCTTTTAATTAATTAATTTACTATTTATTCTTGGCTGCATTGGGTCTTCATTGCTGCGCAACGGCTTTCTCTAGTTGCGGCAAGTGGGGGCTACTCTTCATCGCGGTGCATGGGCTTCTCACTGCGGTGGCTTCTCTTGTTGCACAGCACAGGCTCTAGGCACTCGGGCTTCAGTATTCATGGCACGTGGGCTCAGTAGTTGTGGCTCGTGGGCTCTAGAGCACAGGCTCGGTAGTCGTGGTTCACGGGCTTAGTTGCTCCGTGGCATGTGGGATCTTCCCGGACCGGGGCTCGAACCCATGTCCCCTGCATTGGCAGGAGAATTCTTAACCACTGCATCACCAGGGAAGTCCCTTCCATTCCGTTTTTAATAAATGCTGGCTGAGACGCTGTGAATTTATTTTATGGCTCAGTAAATAGGATGTACCCTCAGTTATCCAAACACTCTACTAATTATGCTTCTTCCTAAACAGAGGGGCCTGGGATTCATAAAGAACCTACACTGGAATAGAAAGGAGGCTGAAATTGGCTTCTCCCTCATTTCCTGCCCATCCTTCCACCCCCACCTGTGCTCAGTTAAACAAACAGCCAGCAGGAGAAGGTCACGGAAAAGAGGAAGAATTGATCTGCTGAAATGTCATAATTTTCGCCTCAGTTGTTCTCTTTCTTTCCTTATACCATCCAAATTATGCTTGGACTATTTTGATAGAGAATAAAAAAGCACCATTCAAAAATCCAATTCCTCTGAACCCTAGAATAATGGCATTGTTTACTAATGCAACATGCAAACTACTGTCGAGGCCATTAATAGTCTCAATTTTTAATCTGTCAGATGATGGAACATTAAGGTTTCCATGGCAGCAGCTTCCAGCTGTTGGGGGATCCCAGGCTTTCAGCTGCATGACAATTAGGGTGAAGCATTGCGGAGACTTCCCAGTGTCTCTGTGTCTTCATTATGCAGCATTCACTATTTTTAAAAGCACTGATTACCATGATGCATTAGTTTAAGGAGGCTGACATATTGGTACCTATCCTGGGAAAAGACAATAATTTCTTGCAGCCTATCACTGGGACCTGCCTGACATATATGGAGTGATGATCTGGGTATGATCATTACCTTCAGTGTTTGGGTTATAAATTAATAAAAGTCTTGCTGAATTCAATTACAGACAGTTTGTGTTCCAGGACTGTAATGATTTTTGATGAGGACAAAACCCAAAAATCTAAGAACACCACCAGAAAGATCTTCATCTCCAGTGTCCATACATCAGAAGGCTGCAGTAAGCATGTGAAGCCTAGTTAGTTTGACGGAAATTAACAAGACTTTTGGATTAAGTGTAGCTAAAGGAAGAGAGACAGACACCAAGAGAGTGGCAAAAACAAATATGAATATTTGAGCTATAATCAGCTATTGTCTAATGCCACTGATCATATGATGTACAGTAATAAGCAAGTTCTAACTTCACTAATGTGAAGGGCATGGCTGAAGTTACTTTTATAAAGAAAGGTGGGGTTGGGAAGAAGGAAGACAGAGACAAAGAGAAGGTGGGGGGTGGGGAGGTAGGATTTTTCAAATATGAGAAAATGTACAAGGAACTCAGTTGTTGCTTACCTAAATTATAGCATTCACAAACAATACCCTGGGTGGTAGGTTATCAATGGCTCCATTTTATTAATGAGGTGACAGAAACTCAACAAGATTGTGGCAGAATCAATGCTCTGTGTTAATCAAGCCTATTTCTATTTTCTCTTGGACATATACACTCAGAGCTAGATCCCATTTCTTACCCTGACTTGCAATTATAGTTAAGATCACATGGAGGATCTTCAAGATGGTGGGGGAGTAAGACGGGGAGATCACCTTCCTCCCCACAGATACATCAGAAATACATCCACAGGTGGAACAGCTCCTACAGAACACCTACTGAACGCTGGCAGAAGACCTCAGACCTCCCAAAAGGCAAGAAACTCCCCACGTACCTGGGTAGGCCAAAAGAAAAAACAGAGACAAAAGAATAGGGACAGGACCTGCACCAATGGGAGGGAGCTGTGAAGGAGGAAAGGTTTCCACACACTAGAAGCCCCTTCGCGGGCGGAGATGGGGTGTGGGCGGGGGGTAAGCCATAGAGGAGAGCACAGCCACAGGGGTGCGGAGGGCAAAGTGGAGAGATCCCCCCCACAGAGGATCGGTGCCAACCAGCACTCACCAGCCCGAGACGCTTGTCTGCTCACCCGCAGGGGCAGGTGGGGGCTGGGAGCTGAGGCTTGGGCTTCGGAGGTCAGATCCCAGGGAGAGGCCTGGGGTTGGCTGCGTGAACACAGCCTGAAGGGGGCTAGTGCACCACAGCTAAACGGGTGGGAGTCTGGGGAAAATTCTAGAACTATCTAAAAGGCAGGAGACCCTTGTTTCAGGGTGCACGAGGAGAAGAGATTCAGAGCACTGCCTAAACAAGCTCCAGAGATGGGGGCAAGCTGCGGCTATCAGCATAGACAAAAGAGATGGGCATGAGACGCTAATGCTGCTGCTGCCGCCACCAAGAAGCCTGTGTGCGAGCACAGGTCACTCTCCACACCTCCCCTCCCAGGAGCCTGTGCAGCCCGCCACTGCCAGGGTCCCATGATCCAAAGACAACTTCCCTGGGAGAACACACAGCGCACCCCAGGCTGGTGCAACGTCACGCCGGCCTGTGTCGTCACAGCCTCGCCCTGCATTTCATATCCCTCCATGCCCCTGGCCCGAGTGAGCCAGAGCCCCCTAACCAGCTGCTCCTTTAACCCCTCCTGTCTGGGCAAAGCACAGATGCCAGAGGGCAACCTACACACAGAGGCGGGGCCAAATCCAGAGCTGAACCCCAGGAGCTGTGTGAACAAAGAGAAAGGGAAATCCCTCCCAGCAGCCTCAGGAGCAGCGGATTAAATCTCCACAACCAGCTTGATGTACCTGCATCTGTGGAATACCTGAATAGACAACGAATCATCCCAAATTGAGGAGGTGGACTTTGGGAGCAACTGTAGACTTGGGGTTTGCTGTATGTGACTGACTAGTTTCTGATTTTTATGTTTATCTTAGTGTAGTTTTTAGTGCTTGTTATCATTGGTGGATTTGTTTATTGGTTTGGTTACTCTCTTCTTTTCTTTTCTTTTTTAAATTTTTTATTTTAATAATATATTTTTTAATTTTAATAACTTTATTTTATTTTTCTTTCTTTCTTTCTCCTTCGTTCTGCCTTTTCTTCTGAGCCATGTGGCTGACAGGGTTTTGGTGCTCCAGCCAGCTGTCAGGCCTGAGCCTCTGAGGTGGGAGAGCCGAGTTCAGGACACTGGACCAGAAGAGACCTCCTGGCCCCATGTAATATCAATCAGCAAGAGGTCTCCCAGAGATCTCCATCTCAACGCTAAGACGCAGCTTCACTCAATGACGAGCAAGCTACAGTGCTGGACACCCCATGCCAAACAACTAGCAAGACAGGAACACAACCCACCCACTCGCAGAGAGGCTGCCTAAAAATCATACTAACTTCACAGACACCCCAAAACACACCACCAGACGTGGCCCTGCCAACCAGAAAGACAAGTTCCAGCCTCATCCACTAGAACACAGGCACCAGTCCCCTCCACCAGGAAGCCTACACAACCCACTGAACCAACCTCACCCATTGGGGACAGACACCAAAAATAACAGGAAGTACTAACGTGCAACCTGTGAAAAAAAGAGACCCCAAACACAGTAAGTTAAGCAAAATGAGAAGACAGTGAAATACGCAGCAGATGAAGAGGCAAGGTAAAAACCCACCAGACATAACAAACGAAGATGAAATAGGCAGTCTACCTGAAAAAGAATTCAGAGTAATGATAGTAAAGATGATCCAAAATCTTGGAAATAGAATGCAGAAAATACAAGAAACGTTTAACAAGGATCTAGAACTAAAGAGCAAACAAACAATGATGAACAACACAATAAATGAAATTAAAAATTCTCTAGAAGGAACCAATAGCAGAATAACTGAGGCAAAAGAATGGATAAGTGACATGGAAGATAAAATAGTGGAAATAACTACTGCAGAGCAGAATAAAGAAAAAAGAATGAAAATAACTGAGGACAGTCTCAGAGACCTCTGGACAACATTAAACACACCAACTTTCGAAATATAGGTGTCCCAGAAAAAGAAGAGAAAGAGAAAGGGACTGAGAAAATATTTGAAGAGATTATAATTGAAAACTTCCCTAATATGGGAAAGGAAATAGCCACCCAAGTCCAAGAAACACAGAGAGTCCCATACAGGATAAATCCAAGGGTAAACATGCCAAGACACATATTAATCAAACTGTCAAAAATTAAACACAAAGAAAAAAAATGAAAGCAGCAAAGGAAAAGCAACAAATAACATACAAGGGAATTGCCATAAGGTTAACAGCTGATCTTTCACCAGAAACTCTGCAAGCCAGAAGGGAGTGGCAGGACATATTTAAAGTGATGAAAGGGAAAAACCTAAAACCAAGATGACTCTAACCAGCAAGGATCTCATTCAGATTTGAGAGAGAAATGAAAACCTTTACAGACAAACAAAAGCTAAGAGAATTCAGCACCACCAAACCAGCTTTACAACAAATGCTAAAGGAACTTCTCTAGGCGGGAAACACAAGACGGGAAAAGACCTACAATAAGAAACTCAAAACAATTAACAAAATGGTAATAGGAACACACATATTGATAATTACCTTAAATGTAAATGGAATAAATGCTCCAACCACAGGCCATAGACTGGCTGAATGGATACAAAAACAAGACCCGTATATACGCTGTCTACAAGAGACCCATTTCACACTTAGGGACACCTACAGACTGAAAGTGAGGGGATGGAAAAGATACTCCATGCAAATGGAAATCAAAAGAAACCTGGAGTAGCAATTCTCATATCAGACAAAATAGATTTTAAAATAAACACTATTACAAGAGACAAAGAAGGACACTACATAACAATCAAGGGATCAATCCAAGAAGAAGATATAACAAGTGTAATTATTTATGCACCCAACATAGGAGCACCTCAATACATAAGGCAACTGCTAACAGCCATAAAAGGGGATATTCACAGTAATAGTAGGGGACTTTAATACCCCACTTTCACCAATGGACAGATCATCCAAAATGAAAATAAATAAGGAAACACAAGCTTTAAATGATACATTAAACAATATGGATTTAATTGATATTTATAGGACATTCCATCCAAAAACAACAGAATACACTTTTTCTCAAGTGCCATGGAACATTCTCCAGGATAGATCATATCTTGAGGCACAAATCAAGCCTTAGTAAATTTAAGCAAATTGAAACTGTATCAAGTATCTTTTGTGACCACAACGCTATGAGACTAGATATCAATTACAGGAAAAAATAAATGTAAAAGATAGAAACACATGGAGGCTAAACAATACACTACTAAATAACCAAGAGATGACTGAAGAAATCAGAGGAAATCAAAAACTACCTAGAAACAAATGACAGTGAAAACACAACGACCCAAAACCTATGGGATGCAGCAAAAGCAGTTTTAAGAGGGAAGTTTATAGCAACACAATCCTACCTCAAGAAACAAGAAACATCTCAAATAAACAACCTAATCTTATACCTAAAGCAATTAGAGAAAGAAGAACAAAAACCCCACAAAGTTAGCAGAAGCAAACAAATCATAAAGATCAGAACAGAAATAAATGAAAAAGAAACGAAGGAAATGACAGCAAAGATCAATAAAACTAAAAGCTGGTTCTTTGAGAAGATAAACAAAATTGATAAACCATTAGCCAGACTCATCAAGAAAAAATGGGAGAAGACTCAAATCAACAGAATTAGAAATGAAAAAGGAGAGGTAACAACTGATACTGCAGAAATACAAAGGATCATGAGAGATCACCACAAGCAACTCTATGCCAATAAAATGAACAACCTGGAAGAAATGGACAAATTCTTAGAAATGCACAACCTGCCAAGACTGAATCAGGAAGAAATAGAAAATATAAACAGACCAATCACAAGCACTGAAATTGAGACTGTGATTAAAAATCTTCCAACAAACAAAACCCAGGACCAGATGGCTTCACAGGCGAATTCTATGAAACATTTAGAGAAGAGCTAACACCTATCCTTCTCAAACTCTTCCAAAATACAGCAGAGAGAGGAACACTTCCAAACTCATTCTATGAGGCCACCATCACCCTGATAGCAAAACCAGACAAAGATGTGACAAAAAAGATGAACACTACAGGCCAATATCACTGATGAACACAGATGCAAAAATCCTCAACGAAACACTAGCAAACAGAATCCAACAGCACATTAAAAGGATCATACACCACGATCAAGTGGGGTTTATCCCAGGAATGCAAGGATTCTTCAATATATGCAAATCAATCAATGTGATACACCATATTAACAAATTGAAGGAGAAAAACCATATGGTAATCTCAACAGATGCAGGAAAAGTTTTCGACAAAATTCAACACCCATTTATGATAAAAACTCTCCAGAACGTAGGCATAGAGGGAACCTACCTCAACATAATAAAGTTCATATATTACAAAACCCATAGCCAACATCGTTCTCAATGGTGAAAAACTGAAAGCATTTCCACTAAGATCAGGAACATGACAAGGTTGCCCACTCTCACCACTCTTATTCAACATAGTTTTGGAAGTTTTAGCCACAGAATTCAGAGAAGAAAAAGAAATAAAAGGAATTCAAATAGGAAAAGAAGAAGTAAAACTGTCATGTTTGCAGATGACATGATACTATACATAGAGAATTCTAAAGATACTACCAGAAAACTACTAGAGCTAATCAATGAATTTGGTGAAGTAGCAGGATATAAAATTAATGCACAGAAATCTCTTGCATTCCTGTACACTAATGATAAAAAATCTGAAAGAGAAATTAAGGAAACACTCCCATTTACCATTGCAACAAAAAGAATAAAATACCTAGGAATAAACCTACCTAAGGAGACAAGAGAACTGTATGCAGAAAACTATAAGACACTGATGAAAGAAATTAAAGATGATACAAACAGTTGGAGAGTTATACCATGTTCGTGGATTGGAAGAATCAACATTGTGAAAATGACTATACTACCCAAAGCAATCTACAGATTTAATGCAATCCCTATCAAATTACCAATGGCAGTTTTCACAGAACTAGAACAAAAAATTCCACAATTTGTATGGAAACACAAAAGACCCCAAATAGCCAAAGCAATCTGGAGAAGGAAAAATGGTGCTGGAGGAATCAATCTCCCTGAGTTCAGACTATACTATAAAGCTACAGTAATCAAGACCGTATGGTACTGGCACAAAAACAGACAGATAGATGAATGGAACAGAATAGCAAACCCCAAGATAAACCCACCCACATATGGTCACCTTATCTTTGATAAAGGAGACAGGAGTATACAATGGAGAAAAGACAGCCCCTTCAATAAGTGGTGCTGGGAAAACTACCTGTAAAAGAATGAAATTAGAACACTCCCTAATACCATACAGAAAAATAAACTCAAAATGGATTAAAGACCTAAATGTAAGGCCAGACACTATAAAACTCTTAGAGGAAGACATAGGCAGAACAATCTATGGCATAAATCACAGCAAGATCCTTTTTTACCTACCTGCTAGAAAAATGGAAATAAAAATAAAAATAAACAAATGGGACCTAATGAAAGTTAAATCCTTTTGCACAGCAAAGGACACCATAAACAAGATGAAAATACAACCCTCAGAATGGGATAAAATATTTGCCAATGAAGCAACTGACAAAGGATTAATCTCCAAAATATACAAGCTCATGCAGCTCAATATCAAAAAAACAAACAACCCAATCCAAATATGGGCATAAGACCTAAAGAGACATTTCTCCAAAGAAGATATACAGATTGCCAACAAACATATGAAAGGATGCTCAACATCCCTAATCATTAGAGAAATGCAAATCAAAACTGCAATGAGGTATCACCATACACTGGTCAGAATGGCCGTCATCAAAAAATCTAGAAACAATAAATGCTGGAGAGGGTGTGAAGAAAAGGGAACCCTCCTACACTACTGGTGGGAATGGAAATTGATACAGCCACTATGGAGAACAGTATGGAGGTTCCCTAAAAAACTAAAAATGGAACTACCATATGATCCAGCAATCCCCCTACTGGGCATATACCTGGAGAAAACCGTAACTCAAAAAGAGTCATGTAACACAATGTTCATTGCAGCACTATTTACAATAGCCAGGACATGGAAGCAACCTAAGTGTACACTGACAGATCAATGGATAAAGAAGATGTGGCACATATATACAATGGAATATTACTCCACCATAAAAAGAAATGAAATTGAGTTATTTGTAGTGAGGTGGATGTACCTAGAGTCTGTCATACAGAGTGAAGTAAGTCAGAAAGAGAAGAATAAATACTGTATGCTAACACATATATATGGAATCTTAAAAAAAATGGTTCTGAAGAAGCTAGGGGCAGGGCAGGAATAAAGATGCAGACGTAGAGAATGGACTTGAGGACATGCGGAGTGGGAAGGGTAAGCTGGGACGAAGTGAGACAGTGGCATGGACATATATACACTACCAAACGTAAAATAGATAGCTAGTGGGAAGCAGCCGCATAGCACAGGGAGATCAGCTCCGTGCTTTGTGACCGCCTGGAGGGGTGGGATAGGGAGGGTGGGAGGGAGACCCAAGAGGGAGGGGATATGGGGATATAAGTATACGTATAGCTGATTCACTTTGTTATACAGCGGAAAGTAACACAACGATGTAAAGCAATTATACTCCAATAAAGATGTTAAAAACAATAAATAAAATAACAAGTGTTAGAGAGGATGTGGAGAAAAAGAACCCCCTGCACTACTGGTGGGAATGTAAATTGGTGTAGCCACTATGGAAAACAGTACTGAGTTTCCTCAAAATATTAAAAAGAAAATTACCGTAACAAAGATAAAACAAAAGCACCCAATAAAATTAACAAAAACAACCAAAAAAAGATCACATGACTGACTTCTGGCCAGAGGAATTAAGGCAGAAGCAATAGAGTCTCTCCTCCCCTCTGTTTGCTGGATGTTGGCGCTTAAAATGACCTTGTAAGCCATGTGTTGAAGATGGAGATGCAACTGTCAATCTGGTTCTCTTAATGGCTGTGTGGACTAGGTCTCCCTGAAGACCCATATTGGAATGTGATGAGAACAATTACATACTTTCAGTGTATTAAGTCACTGAGATTTTTGTGTTGGGATTCTTACTGAGAACCATCAGAGATGTCAATTATCCTGCCTAGTATGGAAACCAATACCTTGATGCAAGGTGCTGCTGTAACACAACCCTAAAATATATGGCATTAGCAAGGAAACTAATACCAGATGCCAGAGAAGATGGAAATTTATGTTATACTGTGGCAAAACATTTGGGGAAATTTTAGTAACATGGAAGACAGACCATATGCCCACTGAAGTGGCCTTTCTGGAGAAATTGGTTGGAAAGGATGAATGGATTAGTGCGTGCTGGTGACCTTGGCTGAGTTTGGCACGGCAGAAAAGAAAAAGATGTATGATAGGAGAGAATTGGACAGTTTCTAGAAATTTGGCCAATAGTGAAAAAATCACCTGCTTCTATACAACCCAACTTAAGATTTGAGGATTTAAGATTAAAAGAGCCTTTGAGCCAAAGAGACAATTAAAATTCAGTCTCATAATAAAATCAAATTAAGAATGTGGCCTTCCCTCTCAAGATTAGTAGCTTCAAAATATCCACCACTGGGACCTCCCTGGTAGTCCGGTGATTAAGACTCCGTGCTCCCAGTGCAGGGGGCATGGGTTCGATCCCTGGTCAGGGAACTAAGATCCCACATGCCGCATGGCGTGGGGAAAAAAAAAAAAATCCACCATTTAGGTGTGAGAGATAGGATTGAGAGGAAAGATAGAGGGGAAGCCAAGAAATAAAATAAATTTGAGAATCATACCTTCTAAATAATTTGTCATGAGCTTACGGGTATATGGAATGACTGAAAGATAATGGATTAGGGGCCCATTAAGTACTTAAGGGAACTTTATTACCAGAGAAACGATGAGCATGGATATTGAAAGTCTCTGACTTTTTGTGACTTAAAACAATCCTTGAAACTTTAATCGCCTAAATGCAGGGAGCTCTATAACATCTACAGGGGGTACCAAATGCCCCTCTCAGATGTGGGTAAGGAAGAGGAAGAAAAAGGGAGAATCCCTTAGGGAACGGATCCAGGGGCCATGGAGTTCCTACCGAAGATCAAAATAAAGTTTAATCAGGGGATAACGAGAGACCTCTTCTACTGCCAGGGTAGAAAAACTTCACAGTGCCAGCCCCATGGGATGCCCACATTGCCCTGCATCAGTGGCTGCTGTGTCTTACATTCTACCCTTTTCAGCATGAGTGTTTATTGTGGCTACCCTCCCCCTGCCCCATCACTGTGTGCTGTTTTTAGAGTCGAAGTCACCATGAAGTGCCACATCCAGACCACCACACCAGCCTGAGGTCCTAGACTTTGAGTGGAGGCAGTGGCTGGATGGGACTCTGGACTGTGTACCTTGGGGAGGGTGTAAGTGTGATCCGTGCTCAGGAGGAAGAGTAACCATGTATGGTGACCAAATGGGAATATTAAGGCAAAGACAATGCTATGTGTTCACCAAACTCATTTCCTTCTCTTCCTGGGCACACAGTCCAGCTTCCCTCAATCAATAGGGTCATTCAACTGAGTTCTGACCAAAGGAATATGGGCAGAAATTGATGTATATATACACTATATACAGGCCTTGCCCATAAAATCTATGGCACAATTTTCTACTTCCTTTCTCCTCCTCCATTGCCACTTGGATGTCAACAGCTAGGAAAAACTTCAGAGTCCCACACTGAAGATGGCAGATACTTTATCAACCTGGGTCCCTGAAAGACTGAATGGAGAAGAGCACCCCCCCCCTCCAATTTCCCTCCAACACACAGTGGACTACACAAGAATTTTTATAGCAGCCTTATTTACAATCCTGCCAAACTAGAAGCAACTAAGACATTCTTTAATAAGTGAATGGGTAAACTGTGCTGTATCAACACAGTGGAATGCCATTCAGCAATAAAAAGGAATGAGCTATCAAACCACACGAAGACATGGATGAATACTGAATGTATACTGTTAAGTGAAAGAAGCCAATCTGAAAAGGCCAGTCTCTATCATTCCATTTATATGACGTTCTGGAAAAGGCAAAACTATAGGGATGGTAAACAGATCACTGGCTTTCAGGGGTCCAGAAAGGGATAGGTTGGGGGAGGACTGAATAGGTGAAGCACAGGAGAATCTTGGGGCAATTAAACTATTCTGTATGATACTGTAATGGCGGATACATGGCACAATGTATTTGTGAAAACCCACAGAAGTTATTACAAAGAGTGAACCTTATTATATGCAAATTAAAATCATTTAAGAGGTCAGAGGATCACAGGATGGAATGCAGGCTGTGATAAAAGACTCTAAGTATATTACAAATATATGAAATAACTTCACTGAAGGGAAAAGAGTCACTTACTTGTGTAACTTTGGAAATAAGGGAAGTCTATAAGACTAAAGGCAGAAAGAATTGCACCTGAGTACTACTCTACAGTTGATAAAGTTGTTTCCCTCAGGTATACAGGTAAATAATTCTAAAATCAGTATACAAGGATGTGGATAGCAAAGTGGATAGCAGATGGTGGAAGCCACTGTTGGAGTGAGAGGGTATAGGCAAGCAAGGGGAGTAGTCTAGAAGGATCCATGAGGTAATGGACTGTAGTTGGAGACATATGAACTTATGTTTAGCTTACACAATTAAGATGCAGTTGGTGACATACAGGAATATCTATAGATATGGGTGTATATATGAATTAGTATACACACATATATTTCCTTTCTCTGCTAGCTGAGAGTGCCTAGAAGCAACAGTACTCCAGTAGCAACAGGCAAAACTGGTGCCCAGATCCTGGTTTCTGATACCATTCTCCAATAAAAGAAATCAAGATGGAGAAATGGCCGATTCTAGGTCTAGGGCAGGAAACATGCCAAGACGAGCCTGGAGCATCTTGTAGTGCCAGAAAGTTAGAAAATGCTAAAACAAACAAAAACAAAACAACCACCAAAAAACCCTCAAAAACCAAAAGATCAAACCCACAATGATGGGATTATATCAAGACAGGAGTCAACTGAAAGAGCTTCCAATGGTCCAAGATGAAATAATTTAACCAACAAAATAAAGAAATGATTGGATTATATCTCAAAGTATGAAATAAATGTTCATGCGTCCATATGATTATAAACATGTGACTGATTTAATCAACAAATGGGGGAGAAGAGACAAATCTCCCATGCAGAAGAATTCCAAATAATCCATGTAGACACTCTATCCTCAAAGAAGGGCAGCCTAGCTCCCAATTCCCTCTTTGTAGTCGCTTCCTTACAAAGACAGCAGTATGGAAAGGGAAAAAAGGAGTAGCTGTAGTGGAGAAATCTTAACAAATACTACCTGAGCCAGGTAGTCAAGGTCAATACCAAGTGTGTCTAGTCATGTTGATAGTATATATTCTTCATACGGTTTGATGAAAATGGCAGTTCACCTCTGTGCCTTCCTCAAGGCTCATATCCCCAGCCTAATCATAGGGAAAACATCAGACAAATCCCATTCAAGGGGAATTCTACAAAATGCTTGACCAGTACTCCTCAAAAACCATTAAGGTCATCAAAAACAAGGGAAGTCTGAAACACTGACACAGTTAAAAAAGAGCCTAAGGAGACCGGACAACTAAATGTAACGTGGTATGCTGCATGGGATCTTGGTACAGGAAAAGGACAGTCATTAGATAAAAACTAAGGACATCTGAATAAAGTTTTGACTTCAGCGAATAATAATATATCAATATTGGCTCATTAATTGTGCTAAACGTACCGTACTAATTTAAGATGTTAATAATAGGGGAAACTGTGTTTGGGTATATAGGAACCCTCCGTACTATCTTTGCAAATTTTTGTAAATCTATACTCTAAAATTACAAGCTCATTTAATTTTTTAATTTTAAAAAGTAAATGAAGTATAATATGTTATTAAGATTATTCTTTTGTTAAATCTTTTTGTAAAATTAAAAAAAGTTTTATTGAAGTATAGTTGATTTACAATGTTGTGTTAGTTTCTGGTGTACAGCAAAGTGACTGTTATGCATATATATATCTTTTTTTTTTTTTTTTTGCGGTACTCGGGCCTCTCACTGTTGTGGAGCACAGGCTCCGGACGCGCAGGCTCAGCGGCCATGGCTCACGGGCCCAGCCGTTCCACGGCATGTGGGATCTTCCCAGACCGGGGCACGAACCCGTGTCCCCTGCATCGGCAGGCAGACTCTCAACCACTGCGCCACCAGGGAAGCCCTTTTTTCAGATTCTTTTCCCTTATAGAGTTGTTACAAAATATTGAATATAGTTCCCTGTGCTATACAGTAGGTTCTTTTTGGTTATCTATTTTATACATAGTAGTGTATATGTTAATCCCAAACTCCTAATTTATTCCTCCCCCACCATCCCCTTTGGGAAAATCTTTCTCAAGCTAAAATTGAAGGGATTCGATTAGAGGATTATAAGGTTATTTCTAAGATTCTGTGATTCCATGACATCTATCAAGAAATCTGTTTCAAGCAAAAAATCCTAAGAATATTGGCATTATCAAAGGTCCAACTTATCAATAAACAGCCCAGTAATCTTACTGGTTTTTTTTCAATTTCTAGCTAGAAAATAATTAGATAAGAAAAAACTAAGTTAATTTTTATATTTTTTTCTTGACAATAATCAATCTGCAGTGTTTGCCAAATCTTTCCTCACACAATCACCGCAAGAGCAAAAAATCTTTTCTAATGTAAAATATTTCCTGAGAATGAATGAGCACAGCATGGGAAAATGGTGGTTATGTTTAGGCAGGCACATTATATTCCCCTTGAGAGCAATGGTGTACATATTCAAGAACATTCATCAGACATGGGGCCGATAATGAAAGAATGTAACTGAGAAGCGCTGCTGTGCTTTCCCATTAGGACGCCTGATGATCAGTGGTGGACTAACCCGTTGGGAACACCGAGTATGGAGAAGAGAAGGGAACAACAACTTTCTGTTTCTTCTCTAAAATGTGAGCTACAGGGCTTCCCTGGTCGCGCAGTGGTTGGGAGTCCGCCTGCCGATGCAGGGGACACGGGTTCGTGTCCCGGTCCGGGAGGATCCCACGTGCCGTGGAGCGGCTGGTCCCATGAGCCATGGCCGCTGAGCCTGCGCGTCCGGAGCCTGTGCTCCACCACAGTGAGAGGCCCGAGTACCGCAAAAAAAACAAAAACAAAAACAAAAAAACGTGAGCTACCATTTCCGAATGCTGTACTGCAGGTAATGAATGGAAAATATCCACAGGTGGTAATTATTAGAAAGGTTTTCAGATGGTGGTTGTGAGCGGCTGGCTGATCTGCAGCGGGGAGACACAGTGGATGAAACTCTGTTGAGTAGTTGTTTCTGACACAAAATAGGTCACATATTTAATCATTTGAACAGCCCTAGCGCTCAGCCATGACTAACTTAGTCACCGATCCACTGAGTAATGGGGGTGGGAGGATGCAGTGAGTTAGTGTTCGTAACACTTCTGCTTCTGGCAGAAAAGGGAAGGTCTGTGGGGTTTTTTTTGTTTTTGTGTTTTTTAAGAAATTGGTAACAAATACATCTTTTTCTTAAAACTTTTAAGAGATTTATGAAGAGCTGAGAAAAGGCTGAGATGAAATCAGAAGAATCTTGTTTGATTTATGCAGTCAGATTATTAAAATTCCAAACAAGCAATACATTTTTATCAAATACTTATATGTTCCTGTGTTACGTTCTGCTCTTTGGAGATTACAAGAGGAATGTAACATAAGGTCCCACTACTGTGCAGTAACTTAACCCCAATCTAACAGCCGAGCCAGAGCACCTAAGCAGATATGGAAAATTAAAGAACCCAACTGTTTGGACATAGCAGGACAATAGGAGGTCAGAGATGGGCTAACCGGAAGGAAGGCCAGCAAAGAATAATTAAAAGTCTGATTTCTAAAATATGTTTAAAGAAATGCATTTTTATTGTTTGTGAGCACTTAAAGAGGATTATGGGGTACAGGACGCCGTTAGCAATGAGATAAATGCAACTCTGCCAAAATGGCTGACTTCCCTGCAAAGGCATACCGCTAAGTCCACGTTCAGAAAGAACATGACTTCATAAGCAACCAATTTCAAACATTCCAAATCTAAAAGACAGCCACAATGTCCCTTAACTATCTTCTCTGGGTCCCTGTGTTCAGTGTTATTCAGGGATTGGCACCCAAAAATCTATTTTCCCCTCAGTTTTCCCATAGAATCTCAGCTTTTTCCAGCTACTGCTCATGGCCGTCAAAGCCTTGGGAATCTATTCCTGGATCCATTCTGGGAGAGCAAGGATGGGTTCTTCATTCTCCACAGTGAGCATTTAAAGACAAAACAGTCCTCATTCTTGCCAGTGTCCATCACGCCTCAAGGCATGATCTAATGCACTATTTTTCTGAAAAACCTTCACAACTCACCACTGATAATGAGGAGGGGAAAGGATATAAGAAGGAAACATTACACTGTATTATGTAGGTTAGTAGCGCTAAGGTACTTGAAAATGGTGCATTCATCAACTAGGTTTTTATGTGTTCTTTCTGAACCGTTACACTTGATGTTACCTCTTTACTTAATAAAGACACGCTTTGTTTTCCTACAGAAGCAGATAAGTTATTTTCAGGTTCACCTCTATCAGAATTATCAGAAGTTTTCATCAAGGGAGTCCCAATTAGTGACATATCACACTATCAAGACCATCTTTTTATAACTCTGTTCTTTTGAGTTATTGCCACCACGTTGTCTGCTTGCTCTCTGTAATATTTTTCTCTCTCCAGGAAATACCTCACATTTCAGTCTGAAGCTAGAAATGTTTCAACAAAAGGCATTGTTTTAAGAGGATAATGAAATGGTTTTCAAACTAGAACTCTTTAAAGATTCTCCTTCATGCAAACAAAATGCCCAACTATTGCTTCCATGCTGTTCTAATGAATAAAATGACAAGCTCGCACAAAGAAAGAAAAAGTCCGAGTCCCAAATGAAGACTTGCTTCTTTGTGGCGGCACAGGGAAAGATCACGCTCATGCCCTGGAAACTCTCAGTAAACAGGTCTTAGCCGTAGTACTTGTTACAGATGCTTTCTTCGAAGAAAAACGAGGCTTTTCCAGGAGCCCTCTCTTTAGACACAAATCTGCTGCTGCTGTGTGTGTGTGTGGTGAGCGGGGGCTCGGGGAACAGGGCGTGAGTTCTGCACCTTCTCCCTCAAAGACTTGATTCATTTCCTTCCAGGGACACTTTATGTCTGTCCAGCCCATAGCAACAAAGTAAATGACTAAGACTAGCATAATGTGTTTTCCATAACGGGGTTATTCCTTTGTTCATCACTTACTGGTTTACTATTAAATTTTTCTATTAAAGCAATACATTTGAATTTTATTCATATATTTTTCACCACCATAGGAAGAGATGTAAAATAGTGAATATGTGTAATTTCATGAGGTTAGTGAAGATGAGGGATAAGGAAGTACAGGCAGGCCTCAGAGATTTTGTGGGTTCAGTTCCAGACCACCTCAATAAAGTGCAAATTTTTTGGTTTCCCAGTGCATAGAAAAGTTATGTTTACACTATAGTCTATTAAGTGTGCAACAGCATCATGTCTTAAAAAATGTATGTAACTTAATTTAAAAATACTTTATTGCTAAAAAGTGTTAACCACCATCTGAGCCTTCCGTGAGCCGTAGTAGTAACAACAAAGATCACTGATCACAGATCACCATAATGAACATAACAATAATGAAAAAGTTTGAGATATTGTGAGAATTACCAAAGTGTGACACAGAGATATGAAGTGAGCAAATGCTGTTGGAGAAATGGCCCCAACAGACTTGCTTGATGCAAGGTTGCCACAAATCTTCAATTTGTGGAAAAAAAAAAGCAGTATCTGCGAAGCACAATAAAATGAGGTCTGCCTGTACCTCCTCAGACAAATCTCAAACCTAAAGATATTTCTCAAGTAAATTCATTATTCATTCATTCAGAAACTAATTATGCCAGATAAAAATAGTTATCTACTATTTTAGAGGAATAAAGCTGGATAAGGTCTAGTGCTTGCCCCTGCTCTCAAGAAACTTGCCAGCTAGCAAAAAAGACATGATATGATATAATTTGGTACTTGACATTAGACAGGCATAGACAAATCTCCCGTAACTGCAAAGTGTGACAGGCACGCCGAGTCCTGTGTGTCATGGCTGCTGGGCTAACTGGTTGCCAGGCTGTCCTGATGACAAGTTATTCAAGTTCTTTGCACATGACAGCTCAAAAGACATGGGTTAATGAATGGATGGAGGTTAATGTTTGCATTAGAGGTTGTTAATTCATAAAAACAATGTCTGTTGAGCCTGGTAAAATAAAAATTATGCTTGTAAATACTCCTTTGCCTAAGAGGTAAATTGTTTTAATGTTCTGAGAGTTCCGAATGAGGACTCTTTCCTTCTAAACTTAATGAGTTAAGTTTAGAAGGAAAGGGTCATCACATTAGATTAAAAAGTGCATAGCATTCCTTGGCCTTGATGGTCATGACACTCACAGATGTGCCTAATGAGTTTAGAGCAGCAAGAGGCAGAAGGTTCTTGGTTTTTCCAAGGACTAGCTACAGCCCTACAGTTTTTTATAAGGGAAGGAGTGAAGAACAACCACTGCTTTTCAAATGTGTGCTTCTGGATCATCTGACGTGTCTTTTAATGAATGGTTTTGTATGGACTGAATTGTGTCCCCAACAAGATTCATATGCTGAAGCCATAACCACCAATACCTCAGAATGTGACTGTATTTGGAGTTAGGGTTTTTAAAAAGGTGATTAAGTTAAAATAAGGCCTCATAGGGTGGGCCCTATTCCAGTCAGACCGGTGTTCTTACAAGAGAATATTAGGACACACGCAGAGACACAAGAGAATATTAGGACACACGGAGAGAATATTAGGACACATGGAGAGACACACGGAGGGACACGGGAGTACGGAGGGACGACCCTATGGAAAGTTAGTAAGAGGGCGGCCGTCTGCAAGTCGAGGAGAGAGGCCTCAAGAGAAACCAATCCTGACGGCACCTTCATCTCGGATTTCCAGACTCCAGAACTCTGAGAATATACATTTCTGTTGTTTAAGCCACACAGTCTGTAGTATTTTGCAGCCTGAGCAAACCAACACAATTCCCCAGTCACCCCCACTCCCTCAAACAATGGAAAATTCTGATTTAGTTGGGGCTGGGCAGGCATGAATCTGAATTTTTAAAAAGCACACAGCCAGAACTCCTAGGATTACACCTTGAAACATGCAGCTTCCAAAGAGAACTACATATGTTTTGCCAGAGAGGTCTCCTTCCTGCTGAATACCTTCACCTGTCCTCTGCACGTGACCCAAGCATTACTGCTGCTGCCCTGGATGGCAGAGATTTGGGACCAAAGATGTCTACTCCGACCAGACCCCGTCATCACACAGGTGGAGTAAAGCGAAGGGGCAGGAAGCCTAGCTGGCTGGCCCTCTGTCTATCAGAACAGGCATCCCTTGAAGCTGTGACCCTGGAATTCAGATCTCATATATGCACTCACGGATGCTTCAGTTATTTCCATTTGACTGTGATTCTCTCTTGGGGCTCCTTTCAGTTTTAACTCAGAGTTATAGACTTATCAAGCACTCCTGGAAAAAAAAAAAATCCCTTCCATTACCTGAGAAGTTCCTGTGGAAACAGTTCTTTTATAGATCAGGGTCTTCAAAACCTGACACTAACGATGTAAACTTGTTCCAGGGCACCGGGGCACTAAGTAACAGAGTGAACCTTCCAGAAGAGTTGCAAGGTTGGAAAAGTCTGTCTTCAAGGTTTTAGCTTCTTCTGTTTCCTGTTATCTCAGTGAGGCCACTAATCCTTGCCCCAGACACAGGTGGCTCTTCTGCATTCTATTGACTTGATTTGGAGGAAGTTCTCCCAACATTTATTTATTCAGTCATTTACTCAACAAATCCTTATTGAGTTTCCTCTTTGTAGCTGCTAGACACTGAACTAAGTGGTGGGGATACAACGATATTTTCTGCTCTTAAAGAGATTATAGTCAAGAGTGGGGCAGGGAGGAAATTCATGAATCACTTCTACCAAAGAGATATAATGACATAGATAAAAAGGAGCCAGGGAGGACACAGGGGCTCTGACGGTACAACCCAGAAACGTGACCAAAGGAATTTTCTCAGAGGAAGGAAAAAATGTTCCCTTCCAGGCTCATGCAAAGGCAGGTGTGACTAGATCAACTGGTTGGCTGCCACAGAGGGTGCGGCAAACACAGCTTTGGAAGGTGAACGCTGATGGGGAGGTGGGACCCAGACCATGTAGGGGTCTTGTAATGGACCTGGGATTCAGGTGGTTCTCATTTCATTAAGTCATCTGTTTAATGGGAAAAAAAGATCAGTGCACTGAATGGACTCCAACGTGACAATAACAGCCATAGTAGACTTAATGACCGAGTAAATGTCCAATTCCTATTGTAGGTGGTGACAGAACCTGGCTTATTGATATGGTTATCGTTTGGCACAAAAGCAGTATTTGAAATTAGCCCCAGAGCATGATAGGTTTTTCTTTCTTTAGTTGTGAGACTCTAAATCCACATGGGACTATTTTTAATGTATCAGATGTCACAAGGTTGATTATTTTTTACCCACCATCCAAATGAAATATACTATTTTTTCAACCAGATTTAGCAAATGGAAAATTTTTATGTAAAGTATTTAGGGATGCCATTTACCTGAAATAGCAATAGTGAAAGTGAATTTGTTCTAGAGCGGGCTTTTCTGAGCCAGCCTTTTATAGAAGGCATGTCCGGACACGTCTGGCTTATCTCTCCCCTGGAAGAGGAAAATAATGTCTAATCCTGGAATAGGAACAGTTTCAGGGCTGACTACACCCCACCCCCACCTCTTTTCTCCTGGAAAGCAAAACTGTACATTTCCACACAAACAACAGCCAGTTAGCAGCCACAAGTGCTAACTGGTAAATTAACTTAGAGTGGGTGAGACAGACTACTAAAATTTTCACTCTCCTGCTAAATTTAGTCAAGGAAGATCCATCTATGCCAATTTCAAATGGTTTCCAGGAGCTGCCTGATCACACAGTTCAGCCAAAGACTGAAGACTAAAATAGAGAAAGGAAATATAGTTATTCCCTGCATCTAAATGTGCTTCTAATTCAGGTGCCTACCCACACCCTGCTTTACAGAAGAAATAAATAGTTCTTTTCTGCTGGCCAAGGATTAGGCTATTTTGTGATGAATTCACTCTGGCTGGCTGACTCTCTCCTTTACCTAGCCATAGAGACCCAGATGAGCTGGGGCTACGGAAAGGAAAGGAAATGCGGAACTGCTGGTATGTCAGTGGGAAATCCCACCAGTACTTTTTCTTTTTTATTTCATGAATTTCAGTTCACTGTTAAAATGCATCAGGTATAAATGTATTCAATGTATTAAGTCAACTCCTTCTATAGTATTTCTCCCTCTGGCACCGGTTCCCTTCCAAAGGCTGCTTTATCAATATAATTAGTACCTTCTTTCTGCAGATACGTTTTCTTGCACGCTTCAACTACCGTCAGCATAAATAATAATGTTAGAAATATGTGATTACACAGGTGTGACCTTGATTTGGAGATTCTGAAAATGATATTTGCATTATTCTATTTTAGAAATAACTACCACATAGAATGTGTTTTCACTTGTTTTGTATATTGCCAGAATTAGACAGCCTATGGCTTTGGAATGAGGACCCAGAAATACATGTGTAGTTCTGCCCGACTTTCTACGTAACCTTGACAAAGACATTTACCATGTGTTGACTCAGTTCCTCTATCTGTAAAACAAGGATAAGAATATTGACTTTACTAATAAGGCTATGGTTCAGATTAGTTATCCCAGCTTTGCAAACCGCTTGCAAAAATTTATCAGGCTGCAAAAATCACAGCAAGCAAAGGATGTACTTATTCCGCACATCCTTATAAATACCATCCTCTCCCACTCAAATCATTCGTTCCCTTTTCCCACATACTAGAGCCTCTCAGGTGAGAAAAATAAACTAATGGTAGATGTCATCAGGCACCCCTTCTGAAATAATCCCATGAAATGTGAAGCTATACATAATTTAATACCTAGTTTAAAGTTATAATTAGATTCTGATACTCATGGCCTGTTTTTTAATTAAGACTACACTGAATTTTTCACTATTATTTTATTCTGGTTTTTGTATTATGTCAATATTGTCATTATATTCATCATCATCATCATCATCAATGTTCACTGAATGTCAACCAGGTGCCCGGCACTGTGCTAAGCTTTTTAACATGGACTCTCTCATTTAATCCTCACAATTCAATGAGTAAAGTATTGTCACTATTATCCCCATTTTACTGGTAAGGCAGTTGAGGCTTCCAGGGATCAAATAACTCGAAGTCACATGACTTGGAAAAGATATAACTAGAGCTCAAACTTGGTTCAAACTGACCCCAGAAGCTCAGCTTTTAATCACCTCGCTATATCCCCATCCTGCTAATTTTCATGACTCAGCAACCAAAAGTGGTGTTAAAATTTAATGCAATTATGAAAAGGAAGACGATGTCAAGTAGCTGATATTACTGCAGGTGTAGAATACGGCCCAAATTAAAGCAGCTTTTTAATTAGAAGATTCAAATAGACCTATACAGCTAAAAGGAGGAAAGTCGCCCCCAGGAGAGAATACAGCTGATTCTTCCAATTGAGCAGCAGCAGTATGAATGGAATATACTTTTATATGAAATATGTCCAACAAATTACTTTTTCACACGCCCCCTAAATTATTTAAAAATATAATTAAGGCTTTTAAGTAAGATTTAAAGATATTACATTAAACTGAACATTAAAGTAGATGAATTCTAAATTTCCTTCTGTCTCAAAAGTTCAGTACTTCTCTGAATGATTGGTGAAAATATAAATGAATTAAACAGAACTGCTCTGTGTATATATGGTATGATATTACTTTCACATTTCTCATGGAAGCTTTTTAAAATTTCTTCACTCCCCATTAGCCTCCTATAATCACTCAGAATTCCTTCCTCTCATTAGGCAACTTTCATTCATTCATTCATTAGATGAACAGATAACTTGTCATCAACACCAGACATTTTTGATACTGAAAGAGGGTCCTAAAAGTTGAAATTATATATTGTTTTGGAAAACATTTATTTACTGACTATAAATTGTTTTTTAATTATATTGGTGGATTTGTAAATAGTTCTACTTAGAAGCTACTTTCAAAATTAAAATTCTTTTTGAAAATAAAAATGACATGTATGTATAAAGCAAAGTTTTCAAACTTTATATTGAATATCTGATTATTGCAACTAATACAAGCAGAATAATTAGCCTGAGCTAAATTTTTCCAAATACTGCATTGCTAGTATTTTTCTTAAAAGTTTCAATATCCCATAGTTTCTTTTTCATGAAATTGCCTGCAATCTTCTTCAAGATGTATAAAATTTATTCACAGTTTATATATTTGAAATTACTGATATTTTCAATTGACTCTTCTGTCAATTGCATAGTTTTCATCAAGGTTGTCTAATTGTATGATTTCTTAAAGATTCCCTCGATTTAGATGCTGCACAATTTTAGTCATCCTCAATTTTATTCCACTCTGGCAAAGTGTATAAATTCATTGTCAGGAGACCATTCTCCATGGATCTCTCAGAGTGACTGTTTTGTTTGAGACTGCCTTTTCAAGGATGCTTATACAGCAAACAGCCTAGGAAGAGAGGGAGAATGTTTCCCTCCAGAGCAGAGGACATGCTGGTTTACAGTCTGAGAAGGTAAAGATAGTGTCTCCCTCTGGAGCAAAGTTCAGGCATACTTAACTGCACCTTATAAAAGATTTAGGTCCCCTACGGTCAAGGTTTCTCTCCTGTAACACAACTCACTGCCTGTGAGGTATCAGCTGGTGCTCTGTGCATCATATAAGGGAATTGGGGCTCAGGGAATCAATGCTAAAAGCGCCGATTCTCTGGCTATTACTACTGCTGTACGTACTAAACTGTCCTTTCTCTCTGACCCAGGAGTCTCATTGTCTTCTACCACCATCCATGAAAATCTGGCAGGCTAACATATGAGCTTGAAAATAAGGTCGAACCCAACTTGTCACAATTCTTGCCAGTTTCTGTGATGAGAATGGCATACTGACAGAGGTGTGACTTTGTGGAAGAGAAAGAGGGGAGATCTTTGGGGCCAATTAAGGGTATTTGAGCGAAGTCCATAATGTTGGTAGTGAATATATTGACTGAATTGGTTGGTTGACTAGACAATAAATGGTCCTCCAGTTTATTGCCTGTAAATGAGGCAGAATTGAGGCTGTGGTTGTAAACTGGATACTGGGAAATCAGTTCAAAGACAACTGCCCCAAAGGTGCAGGGGTTGTCGTTAACTCTGTTCAGGGTGGGCTTTCTTACCAACTGGGCTGTCAACCTTAAGTTCTCTACACTGTGACCACTAGTATTACGATTCATGCTGGATGTGCAGAAGGTTCCATCCCAACAGTTACAGAGATGCACATCTACATGGAGAAAGAGGAGGCAAATTTGCAACCACTGTGGCAGAAACCAGACCAATTGTTGTGCTCTGGCTGGATCATCTGGGAAACAAGGATGCTGGGTACCTAACGATTGTTAAGGAAGAATGGCCACAGCAGGGACACCTTATTTCTAAGGCCCTCCTGCAGCCTATCAAGCCAAATTTAAGTCCATTCAAAGATGCCAGAGAGGGTCTCAGTTTCTGCAGTGGGCCTTGGCTGCTATGGGGGACCTGGAACCCTCCTGGAGAGATTTCCCTGAAAGAGACAAACTCTTAGGGGAAACCATAGCTGAGTCACTGACTGGTATTCAGGCTCTCACTGCCCGGGCTGGGTTTACAATGCTGATGAAGGTGAAACAATGGAGAATGAGAAACTAACTCAAGAGATTCTAGATCTATTCTTATGGTCGGCCCCACTGCCCTGGAAAACTGTCCTAGTATTTATGTTAAAAACTGGGCAAAAATTTAAGAGATGTTATCATGCTAGTGGGGCAGCAACTGATCCAGGTTAAAGTGGATTTGTTTTTAAACAGGTATATAGGCTTCCCTGGTGGCACAGTGGTTAAGAATCTGCTTGCCAATGCAGGGGACACAGGTTTGAGCCCTGGTCCGGGAAGATCCACATGCCGCGGAGCAACTAAGCCCGTGCGCCACAACTACTGAGCCTGGGCTCTAGAGCCGGCGAGCCACAACTAATGAGCCTGTGCTCTAGAGCCCGTGAGCCACAACTACTGAAGCCCGCATGCCTAGAGCCCGTGCTCTGCAACAAAGAAGCCACCGAAATGAGAAGCCCGCACACTGTAACGAAGAGTAGCCCCCGCTCGCTGCAACTAGAGAAAGCCCGCGCACAGCAATGAAGACCCAATACAGCCAAAAATAAATAAATAAATAAACAGGTATTGCTGTGTGAGTCGAGCGCAAGTCAGCAAAGGGTGCGAAAACCCCACAGTCCTAGCCAGAGAACAGTATGGCTGGTGGGTGAGAAATCAAAGTATCCTCAAGGCAGGAATAGACAGTGTCACCTTGTCACTCAACGTGGGGAGGAAAAGTGATGCACAGTGGGGAAGAAAACACTTTGCGACACCTCAGGGAACTTTAGGCCAATTCAATGTACTGTTGCTTTTTCTTCTACATCCGACTGTACAGTAAGAATTGAGGTGTTACATACTTGTACTTTCCCATCCCATAAATGCCAGAAGGAAATCTGCCAGTTGGGAAGAGCCCTGGGAGAGAAGTCATAAAGGGACCTGTAAATATCTCCTCAAGTCATCTCCCCATCCCCTCCTAGGCGGTCCAGCAGAAAGAGTACCCCAGGAGGAAAAAGAGAAAGCACAGCCTCGAAGTGTTGACTTAAAGGTAGCAGGGGTAGCAAGAGATGCACTGTCTCAATATAATATAATAGCCCTTTACGGCCAGTGAAAAAGGCTAATGGGAACTTGAGACTTACTGAATTTCAATTGTTCCCAAAGCCCTGACATTGTGACTGTAACTGAAGTCACTTCACAAACGTATGGCGCTTAGTATGCAGTCTTGGACACTGGCAACACTTTTCTTTTCCTAGCTCACTGGCATTCACATTCTTGTAGCAAGTCCTCTAATATACAGTTGCAATATTCCCCATGGAGGACCTAAATTCCCCTACCATTTGCCACCAGTGGGTGAGTCAGGATTAGTACAAATGCCTCTACTCTCTGATGTCCAAAGCTTTCACTTGTGTAGGTAATATCCTTTGGTTGATAAATGAGGAGACTCAGTTTTAGCTACTCTAACTGTAGTGTTATCATACTTCAGCCAGTGGGGTGGCTGATAAACTGTGATGAAATTCAGGAGGCTGCTTTCTTAATGAAGTTTCCTGGGACTATGTGGGTGGAATCACAATGTTCAATCCCTTCGGCAGTCAAGGAGAAACTGCTGTCTCTGGCCACACACCACCGAAAAGAACAACATCTAATTTGGTGTTGGATACAGTAAGTGCCTCACTCAGGCATTCTGCTTGGGTATTTATATCGGCTAACTCACAAATTAGTATCCTTTGCGTGGGAGCCCAAACCAACAGGTGGTGTTGGAAGGTGTCCGGCAAGCTGAGGTAGGCTGTCAACCTTTGGGGTCCGACAGCTTTAATGACCGTTTTGAGCTACAAGTCTCTCTTACAGATGATTTTTCCAACTGGAGACTCTGGTAAAGAGAGGCAGTCACCACTCAAAGGCGCCCCTTGTAGTTTTAAACTTGACTGTTACATGGAAATGGTATATTCAAGAACACAGCTGCCACGGCCTCAGTGACAACTCAGCTTTACATGAAAAAAAATGACAGCTGTTTCTTTGGGAGAAACTTTATTCCCCCGTTCTACTACCTGAAGGAAACCACTGGTTCATTGAAACTCTCAGTTTACCGAGGTTCACCTAAGTGCCAGGGCCTAGTTCACTAATGGTTTGGCCAAGCTGAAACCTCATAGTGTCTGCTGGGCTGCATAGCTTTTCAACCTCAACACCAGATATGCAAACGAAAAATGGATACTGTTGCTCCACTAGTAGGTAGAACTGAAGGTCATGCTCATAGCCTGAGCCAACATCTCTTTTGATGAACTCCGCTATATTTTTACTAATGCTTGGGCTATTGCCAATGGCCTGGTTGTTTTGGTCTACCACTTGAAAAACAGACTGGCTGATTAAAGACAACCCTATATTTTCCATTCCAGTTGAACAGGGAATTGTGTCACTACCATTTATTAAATGATCCATCCTTCTCCCACTGAACTGAACCCCTATTCATAAAACATAAAAGCCTCATGTACCGTGACTTCAAATTATTTGTTTCTCCCTGTACTCATGCTGATTTTGGTGTGTTGCATATCTGGTAAGGAAATTTCCCCATCACTCTTCATCCATTTCATACATTTTTCTGGCTATTTTGAGGCATTTATTCTTTTTTCTTCACTTTAAGATGATTTTATCTAATGCCTGCAAAGTTGTATTATTGGAATTTCATTAAAATTCATATTAATTTTGGAGAATTAAGATATTAAATAATAATTAGTTTTTCCATTTGAGATGTTTTTCCATTTGTTCAAAACTTCTTTGTCTTTTAATAAGGCTGTAGTTTTCTTTATGTAAGTCTTGTGCTTTTATCAAATTTTTGCCAAATTTTAACATTGTTTTCTTTAGGTTTATTCATGTGTACGACTGTTGCAAGTGAAATATTTCCCACTATTTCCATTTCTAGGTCTTTACTGCAAGAGTAGAGGAAAACAGTTTTGTTTATCTTTTGTCCAGCTACCTTATCAAATTTCCTTACTGATATTAGTGGTATTTTATTAGATGCTCTTTAGTTTTCAAGGAATACAATCTTCCAAATGTTCATTTATCTCTTCTTTTCCAACACTAAGGTTTCTGTCATTTTCTTGTTGTATTACAGTTGCTACTACTCCAAAAAATGTTGAATAGTAACAATGAAAACAGGAATCTCTAGTTAGTTACAGAGACTACACAGCACAGTGTTAAGAGCATGGTCTCTAGAGCACAACTGCCTAACTTTGAATCACAAGTTCACCACTTGCTGTTTGAATATTCTTGGGCAAGTTATTTAATCTCTCTCTGCCTCATTTTTCCCATCTTTAACATGGGGATTATAATAATATCACTCATGTATGATTTTTGTGAGAATTATTATATATAAAGTGCCTAAAACCATCCCTGCACATAATAAGCACTATAAAAGCGTTAGCTATTTTCTTCTTGATTTAATTAAAAGTTCTAGTGTTTTGCTGTTTAGAGTGGTATTTGCTGTAGGTATATGATAAAACTTAGTAGTACTTTTAAAAAGTTTCCTTTCCAGTTTGACTGAGTTTTTATTAGGAAAAACTGCTTTATTTTATTAAATGTCTTTTAGTACCCGTTTATACAATCACATGCTCTTTTTCTTCTTAAATTTATTGATGTCATAATAGATTATACGGATACTGAATCACATTTGAATTTCTGAGTTACCTCTAAATAATAATGTATTATTCTTTTGATATATTCTATTTGCCAATTTTTGTTTAGAATGTTTGCATATATTCATGAATTTTGTTTTGTATTGGGTAATATATTGGTAATAGATAAAGTTTTGTCATTACATTTATGAGATTTATGAAATAAACTGGGAAGGTTTCTATCTTCTTCTATGGCTGGAAATAGTTTAAATAACCTGGAATAAACTTTTCTTTAAAGGTTAGATAAGACTTGGCTGAGGACTCAGCTGGCCCTGGTGTCTATTTGAATGGTACGTCTTTATTCACCTTTTCAATCTTGTCTTTCGTAATTGGTCTATTCAAGGATCTTACATCTTCTTAGGTCAAATTTGGTATTTTATCTTCTGCTAGAAAATCATCCATCTCCCCTAGGTCTCCAATTTTGTTGTCAAAATAGATATGCAGTCCTCTATAATTCTTTTTCATCTCTTCTATATCTGTACTTACGTCTTTCTCATTCCTAACCTTATATGTATTTTGTTCTTTTTTATAATCAGGCTTGTCTTATTGCTCTTTTCTAAAAATCATCTTTTAGACGTAGTTTTTGCTTTTTCTACAGAGTTTTGTTTTTTACTTAATTAAATCCATCCCACCTTTTAAAATTTCCTCTATTTTCTTTTGGCACTCCTAATTTCTTAAGGTGAATTCTTAGTTCCTTTATTTTCTATTTTTCTTCAATATTGAGGGCATGTAAGACTATTGATTTTCTCCTGAGTGCAGCTATAGGTGTGTTTCATAGATTTTGGGATGAAGTATTCTTATTTTCTTTGCTTCCTGGATGGCATGTAATTCCCTTTTTCATTTCCTCACTGACCTGACATAATATTTCTACAAGTATGTTTCTAGGTTGTCAGAATTTCTGTTTATCTATTTATTTCAAATATGATACATTTATGACCAGAATATGTGACCCATAAAAAAACTGATAATACCATTTAAAAAATTAACATTTTTTGTGGTCAAATTCATAATCAGTTTTTGTGAAAGTTCCAGAATGTATAAAAATTATTTAGTCTCTTCTTGAGGAATATAAAGGCCTATTTACACCTATAAGATAAAATGTGTTCATTATATGATTTAATTCCTCTATGTCTTTACTCCTGAAGCTTTGTCAACCAGAATTGTTAAATTCTGGGAGAGGTATATTGGAGTTGCATACGCTTATATGAATGAATGATAATCACTGTATTCAGGTACACACATGTGAAATAGTAAGGATTATTCATAGAGTGTTGATAGGATTGCATTCTGTATTGAGTCTCAGAAAGCCCAATAAATGCTGACTTAGTGGAAACAGATTTCCTTCACTTATGTAAGAAAAGGTTGGAGGTAGGTAGGTCTAGGGCTTGTATGGGGCCTCAAGGATGCCATCAAGAAAGCAGGACCCTTGCTTTTCTGCTCTGTCATCCTTAATAATGGTTGCTACGGTTCTGGGATGGTGTCTATGTTTCAGGCAGTGAAAGGAGGAAACAGAAGTGGCAGCACCAACAGACTGCAACACTCATGTCTCATTGACCAGAACTGAGTCCCATGGGCTCCTCTAATTAAAATGGAATCTGAAAAAATAAGCTTTTCGTTTTCGAGCTTCCAAAATGGAAGAAAGTAAGTGAAAAGAAATTGGAATGGGTGTTGAAAGAGTCAACTAACAGTATCTACCACACATAAGAACGGTTAATGCATATATTCAGAACCCGAAGTTTTAATATTTGCTGCCTCTTTCTTCAGTGCTGCCCCAACGTTCCTTCATCTCTCCTAGATACACTTCTCTATATTTAAAAAAGAATTTGCAAGAGTTATAGACTACCTAATTTAGGAGTTGCTCCTCTGATAATCAGCAGGATTGGAAAGGGAAGAGCCATGGAGAAAAGGTGGACGTCATTTTATAAAAGGAAACATAAGAATTTTCTATTCAAGGGATTCTCTAAAATCTGTGCTATAGTAAATACGGGACAATTTACTACCATACTTAAAGCAAACCCGGTATGAATATGATACTGAAAATCTGGCTATGCAGAAATGTTACATTATTTCCCTTTCTCTAAAACAAATTAACTCTACTGAAAGTTTTAAATTTCTGCCTTTTCCATTCAAATTCTTAATCCATGGAAAGTTGTTTCATGTATGATGTGTGGTAGAGATTAATTTTCGTGCCTTTTCCATGTAATAACCAGCTTTTTCAGCCGTAGCTATTGAATAATAACTTCTCCCCAGTGATTTTTCCATGCCACCTCTATCAAATATCCAAATTCTATATCTGCAGGGGTCTTTTGTTGAACTCTGTATTCTATTTCATGCATCAATTTATCTCTCCTGTGTGAAACACATCTCAATTAACTCCAGAAGCCTGTATACCTGGGAGAGCAACTCCTTCATGTTGTTATGTTTTAAGGAATTATTTTGGTTATGTTGGGACCTTTACTGAGTTACCCAAAGAATTCTTTGGGGATTTTGACTGTAGTCACATTAAATCTATAGATCTTTGTAGGAAGAATTAAGGTATTTATGACATCTTCCCATGATGAACGTGGGATACTTCTCTACTGCTAATCTTTTTTAATATCCTTCAGAAATGTTTTATAGTTTTCTATACACAAGTTTTACCATATATATTGTTAGATTTATTCCTAAACATTGTACTTTATATTTTAAATTGTTATTGTAAATAGTGTCTTTCACAGTTATTCTAATTGTTTGTTTCTGGTTTATAGAAGTATAATCAACTTTTGTATTGATCTTATGTTCAGTTGCCTTGCCCAACTCTCCTATTATTAAACTTTGTTTACTCAGTTTGGGGGGGATTTCAAGTAGACAATCATAGCATCTGAAAGTGATAGGTTTTTTTCTCCTTTCTTATCCTTACAACTTTTAATTCATTCCTTCTTCTGTAGAACTGGTTAGAAACTCTTATACAATGTTGAGTAGAAGTGGTGATGTGTTGTTGAAATAAAAAGTTTAAAAATTTAAGAGGAAAATAAAGATGAATATCTTTCTAACCTTAGAAAGTGGTAGAAAGTGATTTCCTAAACCATCACAAAACAATAGGAAAGATTAAAAATGTGATATTATTTATAATTAAAAACTCCTATGAGTCAATAATAAAAATACAAGAAGAACAATATGCAAAATATCTGAATAGGCATTTTATAGAACAGAAAACATGTATCACGAAAAAGCATATGAGGAGAGGTTCAATTAACTAGTTATCAGGGAAATTTTTTAAAAGTGCAGGAAAGTTATTTGACAATGGGCAAGAACTAAAAAGTTACCAAAACCTAGTATTGCAGAGATTGTAGAGCAATAGGCTCTTATACATTGTTAATAGGCTATAACTTGGAATAATCACTTTGGAAAACAATTTACCATTATTCTATACAGTTGAATATTTGCATACTCAATACACCAGCAATTCCACTCCCAGGTATTTACCCAAGAGAAGTTTAGCAAATGTGTACCAGAAAACAACTAGCAGTACTGTTAATGACAGCACAAATCTGGAAACACCCAGATGCCCATTAATAGGAGTTTGAAAAAACTGCAGCATAATCACAGAAACATTAAATATCAATGAAAATTAATGAACCAAACTACATGTAACACATGGATAAATCTTATTGTGATAATATGAATGGAAGAAGCAACTCGCAGAAGATACATATATTATGATACTCTTTTTATAAAAATCAGAAAGAAGCAAAACTAAACAAAATACTTTTCAGGACAACATATACATGTAATAACTTTTCTTAAGGCAAGGTAAGGATAAACGTAAAATTAAAAATAACGGCCACTCCAATGGCAGAGCAAAAATATGGAATAGGGAAGAGCATTTGACATAAATACACTACCATGCGTAAAATAGATAGCTAGTGGGAACCTGCTGTATAGCACAGGGAGCTCAGCTCGATGCTGTGTGATGACCTAGATGGGTGGGATGTGTGGGGAGAGGGGGAGGTCCAAGGGGGGGGATATATGTATACATATAGCTGATTTACTTCATTGTACAGCAGAAACTAACACAACATTGTAAAGCAATTATACTCCAATAAAAACAATGTATATTAGATTCCAGTTCTTGAGTTGGGCAATGGATTCGTATAATTTCATCATATTTTTAATGAATATATAAAACAAATGAAAGCCATGAATAAGCAATGATGGCAGTATGTCATGAAGATTATGATTACTCCTATTTGGGGCCCTAAGGTAAAAAAAATAAATGATAATAATTACAGCAGAAACAACAACAAACAAACAAAAAAAAATAAAATTAATTCCATTTACAAGTTGCATCCTGCCGAACTGGTGGTAAATTTAAGCTCAAGTATTTGGACAATTCCCCAACCCAGTGCCCTGCAAAAGTCCAGCAGTCTTATTATCAAGAACAAAAGCGTTGGGAAGACCCTTCCACTCTCACAGCTACTATGGTTATTACTGAGATGCCCACTGTCCAAGTTAGCTCCATGTTGTTCTTTTATCTCTATGACATGCTTTCTAGTCTATAAGCAATTTTTTCTTAAACCCTGTGACACAATCCTTCCTAGAGGCAAGGCAGTACAAAGGTTTTACTACCTTCTAGGAATTGAGCAACAGAAAAAGAAAAAAAAATACAGAGAAAAAATAACAAATTAATATCTCAAAAATTACTCCAGAGATCACTAAAAAGAAGATGTATTCTCTATTACATTTACTCGTCTGTGAGACATACTTTGGTAAGGCTACACTTTCTCTCATTTCAGATTTTCCAGGTCAGGGGTATTGCATTCTTGTGAATAAATTAAGAAGACTCCCACTGTTATACCACTAAACATTTGCTTTGCCTCTAAGCCCAACTCTTTGGTGACTGAACTTGAGGAAAAATTTAATTACAATTTTATGTGTAACCTTGTTTACTTCCAGAATCAGAAACTGTTAAATAAATGAGAAAATGAATAAAAGCATAGAAAATAAATTAAGAAAACTGTTCTATCAAGTGGGAAACAGGCCCTTCAGCAAATTGTTCTTATTGCTTTTTGTTCCTATTTATCTAAACATAGAGTTTATTAGCATTGTATTGCCAAATGAAGCAGCTGAGACTAGTTCAAGTTTATTACTAATATTATCATTCATTAATAATAAATTCATAAGTCAAATAAGTTTTTCATAATACCTGCATGATCCAAACTGTGACCTACATTATAGCTATTTAACAAAGGAGGATCTTGGGTCAACTTGCTAAAAATCAACACTGTGCTTGCCCTTATAACAGAACTTCATTCTCTCACCCTGATATGTTTTTCTTACACCGATTAATGATTGCTTCTATTTATTTTTGTCTTTTCCATATTTAACTTGCAAAGAGAAAAAAAAACATCTAAGGTGATACATCTCAGTGTCAGGTAGAGAAGAGCTGCTGAGCAGAGAGAAAGAGGTTGTGAGCTGAGAATTAAATTTGCAGGCCAGCTGTGGAAAGATAAAGGTCTAAGCTACAAGAACAGAATTTTCCCATTACAGGAGGAAGAGGGAGAGGAGAAAATAGGGAGAAATAGGCTTTCCAAGATATGATCTTACAAAAACCTTCCTTCATTTTCCCAAGTGTAAGACATCAATTTTCTAGCCCAGGACAGAGCATGAATAAAATATATTTTCTTCTGTCTTCTAGATAGACACTCCCCCCCTGCCCTTTTTATTATTGTAGCTCTCAAGCTGACAAATGAAAACTAAAGAGTAAATGTGGATCAAAAGGCGTTTCTTGGATTAAAGCTACTCTTGAAACCTTTTAATAAATATAAGCACATGGAATATGTTTTGTAAAACTTTGCAGGTAACTATCATTTTTCATAGATGTGGCCTATGAGAATAATATTATATTATTATAATCTAATGATATATTAATACTATATTATTAATAATTACATAATAGTTGCATATTTATATAGGCTTGGCCTGTGAGAAGACATAATATAATCTAATGATATAACGTATTAATAATACTATATATTAATAACTATATAATTGCTTATTGTATATTATATTTATATTATATAATAATATATTATTAATATAATATATAATGTTTAGTGTCAGTCTTCATATTTATAGAATTACTGCCCTGACCTTTTATGCCATTTCCAATGGTGTTTAATTACTTAGAATAACTAAAAAGGAAGAAAAGCAAGTCCTAAAGATTGACCAGTTATGTGTCTCAAGCTGTTTCACGCGCATGCATGGCCAAGCCTCTCCTTTTAGTAACAGATCACTTTTAAATCTGTCAATAAACTTTTTTTTTAATTGAGGTAGAGGTGATTTACAATATTAGTTTAAAGCGTACAACACAGTGATTCAAAATTTTTACTTGTGGTTTCATTTCTTTTTTATGTCCACCAACACATATGTGAGGTCCATGAGGTTTTGCCTCATTTGTCATGCATCTCGTAAACGTAAGAGAGGCCTCCAGAGCTCCAAGTGTTCCTGGTCAAACCCGCCTGTCCCAGCGACAACACTACCTGTCTAACCAGCGCAAATGGCCTACAGCACTGATCCAGAGAAGGAAGCTATGGTTAGAACGCAATACACATTTTCCCGTAACTCATGGCGCCTCATAACCTTGTTTACCTTGGGCTCTGCTAGACGCCCCAAATTCCCAGATCATCCTTCATCACCCACACTTAGTCCCTCATACAACTCTGCCTATTCCCTAATCCAAAATCTTCTTCGACCTCCCAAACTTTTGCACTGTACTCTCTGAAACTCACTCTTCTAATTCTTCTCCAGATCTTTCAACTCTTCTCTGGATATTAATTCCAACTTCTTCATCTCTCAGAAACTTAGCTATCCCCTGAATATGCTGTCTTCTCTGTAGCCTCAAGTTGCTGCTTTTCCCTCTCATATGCCATGTGGTACCACAGGCCTGGAGACAGAATTGGTGTCTGTTCCTCATGGCGGCTTCTGGAAAATTTTTTTCTTCCTTCTTTTCATAAAGACCACAGATCTATGAATCACAGCCCATCAGACTGTACCCCAGGGTACCATTCTATAGTGGTACAGTCAGTGATGCTGTGGTCACCACCAGCCTTTGGATCCCTCTGCCTCATTTGTTTTCCAAGCCACCATTACTTCTGTCATCATTCTTAGTGAGTTCAATATTCATGTCTATATCCACTCAATACCCTGACCCCTCATTCACTGACTTCCTTATCTCCAACAATTTATTTTTTTCCTCTCCACTTTAGCAACCCAATCCTAAGGTTATGTTTCAGAAACTTCCATTAATAATTACTCACTGCATCACTTAGAAAATCTTCATTCAAACAGCCTGCTCTCAACCAATTTCTATTTTTCCAGATCATGTATTTTAGTATCCTAACTCTAAAGATGACTGGATATCGAGTCCACTGGCACAATTTTTAAAATCCTCTTATTCCCTTTATATTCTCACTTCTCTCATCTTGGATTCCATAAAACATCACTAATGGCTCCACTGCATGTACTCCCAACTCTCTTCCCCTCATCTCCTTCTCTGGCATTCTTTCCCGGAAAAGGGAAACAAGATATCAGTGCCAGTGAAATCCAACTCCACACTAGCTCTGCATCTGCTCTCTAACAGACGAACTTGGTTGCAGCAAAACACACAATCATTACTAAAATACTTTTCCATTTATGATCCAGATCACGTGCACAGAAGAGACAGTTCTCTGGTGGTAAAAATATTCTGTATCTTGATCAAAGTTGTGGTTACACAGATGTATAAATATGTCAAAATGCATTGAGCTCTAACACTAAAGATACATGCATTTCACTGTATACAGACTATACTTCCATCTAAAAAATAACTTTATTAAAATTATTTGGAAGCAGATTCCTTCTAGGCAAATATATCCCCACTAACTGAAATTCAGGGGTCAGCTTATTATGCTGAGTTCTGTTGACAAACTCTTCTTTCCTATGTCTTTTAATTACTGTAGTAAAAGAAATTAGAAAACCCTGTCTGTTAAACCATGTTCAAAGCCATTTTTAGGTCAAATAAGCTCACAGTTGAAAATCCAGGAAAAGATAACATTAACTTTTTATTCCACATAAATATTAAAATGACATATATTCATGTATATAAAGGTATGCATGTATATACAAGTATATAATTTGATTATTTTTAGGCAGCTTTTGCATTTTAGGTTTGAGAAAATTTTTTTTAAAATTCTAGCTAAAACCATTTAAAATTAATTCAATCAATTCCTCAAGTATATTCTTATGGTGACATCAAATTGAGACCAATATTTGACATCCCAGACTTGTGCCCCTGATGGGCTTTAGGTAATAACAGGAGTTCATCAAGGGCTTCTTAAATCACAAAAGAACTACTGGACTGTTAAGTATATTTTACTACATTTCAATTCTTAATGTAACTGTTGCTTTCTATACAGTGCAAAAGGCAATTCCTTTTAAAAAAAATTCCATTAACCAGAATATTCTGTTTTTCAGGAATTCTAGCTAAAGAAAGAAGACAGCATAATATTAAAGAACTTAAGAAGTATAAACATTATTATTAATGACAATTTACTTCAGTTGCAAAGTAAAACGAGTATCTATGTTTACCAAGAGCTTTAGCTGGAAGCTTTGTGACTTGAGCTGTAATCCTAGCAGCTGTCTCTGGCTGAACAAACTGTCTTCATGGGAGCCTGCCCTCCAAGTGAGCCATCGCAGTGGTTCAGGAATTGGTGGTGATGAATCACTACTGACCATTTTCCAACAGCTTCCCTATTGGAATTACACGTAGGACTCTACGTGACTTTGCTTTCTTTCTCTCTTAGCCTCCCTTTCCTTCAACTGACTTTCTCCCAAATCCAAGTCCCTGCCCATTAAACACCATAGGTGAGTTCACGACTGTCTTTGCAATTAAGGGAAAATATCACTTGGTAATATAACTCCATTATTTCTTCTGTGTTTGCAGACAGCGCTGCCCCGCACAGCTGTGGGTCCATCAAGAACTGCTATGTATGTGACCAGTCTCTTTCTCATCCTGGAGCCTGTGTTAGCATCTGGTGCTACACACGCCCAAAGCAAGGTATGTGTGGAAAGGGTGAACCACCAGGGAGAAAGATTTGACGCCTCCGCCTTCATGGGAATCCTTCCTTCCTGACTCACAGGCAGCCAGTAACTTCAGAAGTACTTTGAGGATGTCCAAATGCCCTAATGCAGTGCTTCGCCACGTCTGCCCTCTTCCAAAGCAAACTATCCCTCGAAAGAATCTCTTTTCTCCCCCTCACATCCTGGTTACAGTCAGGGTCCCGGGTTCTGAGCATAATTAACTAGATAAATCCTTGTGAAGTAGAATAATTGTTAGGCCCGGACTTCACAGCACTACTTCTGAAAATTGAATCCTAATTAGTAGAAACGTGTCAAGGGGAAGGTACATATTTCTTAGCACAAGCCTCTTGTTCCACGCCTATTCTGGATCCCAGCTAAGGAGCTTCCCCATCTTTGCCCCCAGTCTGCTGACTTACCAAAAGAATAAGGTTCAGTGACTTAAAAGCCCATTTAGAAACTTGCCAATCAGTATTACAATGGGTTGAGAGTTGGTGTTTGGGGGGAAAACGGGTGGTTTAAAGACATTTTCGTTTGCTTGCATGATATTATTGTTGAGCAGGGATGCTCTGGGTGTCTGCGTTGGTTCAGCCTTCTAGTTTTTAAAATACCAAAAACTTGGTATTTGTAAAGAGTCCCTGCCCTAAGCCCCTTCAAGGACTTCCTGTTTTCCCTGGACCCTGTCCCAGGCCCCCCAAACTCCCTAGGGTCCAGCAATTTGAGGGTTAACATCTGGGATGTCACAGGAGGGGGCCTCGGAGGCCCTGCTCCAGCACTGGGATGGGTGTCTATTCTAACTGCTCGGTGACCACAGGGCACCAGTTTATTGTTAATGTCAGGTGATGAGATCTTAAAACTGTATCCTTTTATTTTTTTCTGCTAATCATCTGTGCATATAGAGTCAACTCTGAGTTAGCTATATCAATGGCCAACTGATAGTTTAAAATACAGGAAACCACATAAAATGCTTTTCCAGTTTATTTTGGAATGTGTTTTGTGATTTTCGGCAAGTTCAAATTCTTAACTATACTTTTATGCTAGTATCAAAAGTCAGTAGTACAAAGTAAGTTATTATTTCCCAAATATTCCAGATAAATAGCACCCAAGGGAAAGGGAGGGAATAAACAAGTACTATTGGGCACTTTTCTATGCCTGGCTTTGTTATCTCATTAAATTCTTATGAAATCCCTCTAGGAATCACTATTCCCTTTTCTCAGATGGGCAACTGAACGCTCCAAGTCGTATCTAACATGCCACAGCTCTCTTAGCACTAGCACAAAGATAAGCTATTTTGTGCTCTCCAAAAAAATGTAAGAAACATGAGCGTGCCCATTTTATTTTGGGAAACCTAGACTCAGAAAGCTTAAGTAGCTTACTCAGGGCTACACACTAAATGGGGAACAGATCTTAGGTGAGAACTGAGGTTTTTATATTCCACATCCTGGGAATATGGTCTTGGCAGTATTAAAATTGTACTGTTTGAAAACCAGATTCTTTTCAGGCTCTCTCGGGGCCGCAGCAGGGTTCCTGCGTGCTTCCTCTACGCTCCATCCCCTCGGCCACAGTCCCCACCAGAGCTCATCAGAGCCTTATCGTATGTGTCCACTTCAGAGACTGCCCATCCCTCTGGGCTGTGGGCCAGCACACACAACGAACTCTCACACACACACACACACACACACACACACACACACACACACACTCCCCTTTCCTTACTTCGGCAGGATTTTGATTAGCTGGGATTTTAAAGGATCTCAGAACCTTTCCTTGTCTTAGGACGAGGCATCATTTTCTGTTGCTCACAGCCTCCCCAGGGCAGAGAGGAGAGTTTAACGTTTGCAGCTCTGAGAGAGGAAGCCTGTTCTTACCAGTATGCAAACTCTCATTCTTCCCCTTGTCCGGGTAAACAAATCAATCTAATCGTGAAAGGACGGGCTAAATAAGAAGAGGCGGAGGGAGAAAGAGAAGGTGGAGGTGGAGAAAGACAGAGTTGAGGAGGGGAAAAGGCAAAAAGAAAGACTCCAAACAGAGATTGCCATGGAAGAAGAAAGAATGTTTCCTAGCGTAAAGGACTCTTCTTTCAGAAGAAAACTACTTCTGGCTGCAAAATAAGCCACCTACTGTTAGACTCTTTAACTCTGTCCAGTCTCCAGGGCTCCTATCCAAATTAATTTCATTCTTTTGTCAGGGTCCTCTCCTCTCTAGCTACCCGTCTCCATAGGTCCTCTTTGAAGGAGAGCTGGGCACTGCAGCATTAATATCCTTCTTCCCGGCTGCCTTGGGCTCTTAAGACCAATCTCTCACAGAAGCAGCTTATCCAGGGACTTTGGGAGTGAGACCTAATTAGCAAGGGTCAACCTCAATACTACTGAGAAAGCCCCAAACAAATGAAAATGCCAAGCTTGTTTTAAACAAAGAGCTGTTCCTGTAACTGTTCATTCCACAATTACCATGTTATGTAGCTTTGGCAGTGAATCTCCCTACTTATATTTTTCTCTAGAAAACCTGCTTTTTAGGAAGCACTTACACATGCCATGATTTAGTAAATAAAATTTGTCTGACATGCAAACCAGTTATTTAGCTAGAATCCCCAAAACAACAGAACCATCTAGAGTATTAGCTCCAGACGACATAATTGAGATTACCTAGTCAACCTTTGCATTTTTAGGTTAGAAAACTGAGGCACCAAAGGCCTGAAGGAATCTCCCTGCTGCCCGACACAGTTAGTTACTGGTGATGCCAAGAGCAGAAATCAGATCTGAGTTCTGGTCCAATGATCTGATCTCTCTCATTGTAAAATGTAAAGATACATAAAGCCAGAAAAGGTTTACATTTACAACAATGTGAAACAATCTTACATTTATAATAAGCTCACAAGCGTAAACACGTGACCACTTTTCAAATTCCGGTTCTCTTTCCCTTCCACCACGCAGGCTTTTTATCAAGAAATACAAGCTATTCTTCATGTAAATTTAGCAAACCTTGAAAAGGAAATGTGCTGCCTCAGAAATCATATACAATGTGCTTTATAGTCAAGGCTGCATGTTCGGAGTTATCCATTCTTCTAACTTATCTTGACATTTTTCTCTTCCATTACTATGGATAATTGTGTGTTGGCTAAGCTAAAAAAAAATAAATAAACTTATGACAACTTTTTAAAATGTTGTTTCTACAGTTTCCCCAAAATATCCATTGGCATTTAATCATGGCCGCATGCATCTCCTCGCTTAATTTTCTTCATTCCAGATTTGAACTTGGCTGTAACCCCATACTACCTTGCTTTTTCTACTTTGTTTGTACTTCATCCCCTTTCACTTTTACTGATTTTTTTCTGCCAAATACTCCCAAAATGTGAGTGCCCTCCAAGGCTGTGCTCTTAACCCCTCTGGGCAACAACCATTTCATCTTGTTTCTTAGCTTCGTCCCTTTGAAAATAAATCATCACCTTTATGTATTCCTCTTCCCCAAATTCAGTTCTCCGTAATTACCCATGGTCCCTTCTCCTTTGTCATACATGTGGTTAGTTACACAATCTGAACACTCTGCCTTCCATTTAAGTTCAATTTAAGTCAACTTCAATATTTTCTACTCATATTTTGTGTAAAGCTCTGTGCTAGGCTCTATGTGGCATAAAAAATGAGCAAGTTGTATTCCCTGCCCAAGGTTAACCAGGCATGTGCTCTTCAGAAAGGTAAACCGGAGTTGATACAGTGTCTCTAGAGGTATTTATGAGGAGTAAGTGAAGTAGTGTATGTAGTCCTTAGTGTATATTACCTGATACTACATAACTTTTAATATTATTGAGAACTCATTTCTTTGATCCTCTCCAGCCCTAAAACGCTATGACAAAAATATATATTGATAGAATACAGGGCGAGATGTGTTCAGAGCAATAGGAAACCTAGCAGACACCATTTTAAACAAGGGATTCAACATCACCAGTAATGAGATATCATTTACCTCTTGATATGATGACTGAGAAGGGCACATCACTTTTGTGATATTCTTAGCCATAAATATATAACCTGAATCAAGTTATGAGAAAACATTAGACAAAAGCAGAAAAAAAAAACAAAACCCAAACATTCTGCAAAATAACTGTTCAGACTCTTCAAAAGTGTCAAGGTCATGAAAAACAAAGACCGGGGAGCTGTCTCTGGTTAGAGAAAATTAAAGCATGCCAGATAAGGACTAGATAAAGGACATTAGTGGGACAATGGTTGGAATCTCAGCAAAGTCTGTAGATTAGTTAATGGCACTGGGTCACTGTTAATTTTCTGGTTCTCATCATTATGCTACGGCTATTTAAGTTACTGTGATTTGGGGAAGCTGGGTGGACAGTGAACAGAATTCTTTGTACTATTTTTGCAATTTTGTTGCAAGTATGAAATGATTTCAAAATGAAAGGTTTTTGCTAAAAAAAAAAAAAAAATAGAAGCAATGTAAAATACAGATGTAAGATAAAGGAAAGAGAGAATTCTTCCTCGATTTATGGGTCAAAGGGAGGGGAGGTGGAGAGCAGAAGGATTCTGGAAAACGGAAGCGTCTGAGCTGAGATTTGAGGCCACCGATATGGAGGAATGGTATTCTAAGCAAAGAAGGGCAGAATTACAAGCATCAAAAAAAGCAAAAAGCAAGGTGTATTTTAGATATAAGTAATCATGCTCCTTCAGAATTCAATGTCTTTGAGAGGGAAGTAGTGCACAACAACAGTCAAACTAGAATGTTCCTGTGTCTCTGTAGTCAGTTGAATAATGTGCCTCCCCTCAAAAACGTCTGTATCTCAATCCCCAGAACCTGTGAGTGTGTTAGTATGCATGGTGTAAAAGACTCTGCAGATGTGACCAAGTTAAGGATCTTGAGATGGGGAGAGGAACCTGGACTATCTGGGTGGGCTCAATATAATCACAAGGGACCTTACAAGAAGGAGGAAAGAAGACACAGGCAGAAGGAGGAGTAGGCACAAAGGAAGCAGAGGTTGGAGTGACATGCTTTGAAGATGGAAGAAGAGGCTGTGAGCCAGGGATGCAGATGGCCTCTTGAAACTGGAGAAGACAAGGAAACAGATTCCCCCCGATTCTTCCAGAAGGAACGTAGCTCTAGCATCTTTATTTTAGACTTCTGGCCTCTAGAACTGTACGAAAATAACTCTGTCCTGGTTTAGCCACTAAGTCTGTGCTCATTTGTTAAAGCAGCAATAGGAAACTATATTCTCTATTGCCTTACTTTGGGCCATTTCAGTTTCCCCTCCATCCGGACTCCTCCTGCGGTCTCCTACCTGTTCCCTCTGTTTCTCCTCCAACCCTCCCTTCTACAAGATAATGTCAGATTTATTTTTTTCAAGCCCTGGACTGATTATGTCATTTCTCAACGGAAGCTCTCATGGGTCCCCACTACCTTCTAAACACCCATACTTACTATCCTGGCATTTAAGAATTTGGCCCCAACATACATTTTCAACTTTCTCTGTATTTCTCTGAAGCATTAAGTTTTCACCCAGGCAAATGGATTTAGTCAGTCTCCAAAGCTCTCCTCCTGTATTTCAGAATGCCAGTTTTGAAGGTCCAGGTATGTCCTCACTCTCCACATCCTAGCCCACAGTGATTTCTCTCTCCACTGAACTTCTACAGACTTTACTGACTCTACTCCGAGACCCTCATGCCATCGGTTCTTAGTGTCCAGACCCAAAGTAAAGGGCTCCCAGCACTCACAAACAGCCTCAATGTTCGAGAACTGAAACATGGAAAAATCCCAATGAATGGATTGATTGCCATTTGAAGACATGATTCAGGATTTTATAAATATATGTGAATCTGGGAGGCCGAATTAGTAAACACTCAAGTCAGTGAAGGTGTATCAAATAGAATTCTGGAAGCAAGAATAAAACTAATAAAGAAAAAAAGATCCAGACACCTGCTCTAATGGTGCTGTAGCTCTGTGGTCGTGTTTTCTGGGTTCAAATCCTGGACCTATTGCTGGGCAATTTTATTCCCATCGCTGAGACCACTACTGACTAAAACAACTGACTGTCCTCACTCAGGATGTTATCATAAGCAAACCTTCTAATTATAGAATTTGGTTTCACACATAGGTCTTCCTACCAAGACAGGATCTACTGGCATGAACAACGGTCCCCATTATAAATTTCTAAATTGTCATTCAGGTTCATACATCAGTCTCTTGTGAATCTAGTTATTAAGCCAATCGCTTAGGCTAAGTCCAAAATTACATAAGGAGCTGAAGCAATTTGCTGGATTGCTCGGGCCAATGACAGTAACTTTACGTGATCTGCATCTGAGTTATTTAGACTGGTTGTCTGTAATGATCAAAGCCACCAGATTACTGCTCAGTTTTTCACTGTAATTTGCATAGACAGCCTCCTGGTGCACCTGGCATTGTCCCTGGAAGTGCCGGGCAGCTGCTTCATGGAAAAGAGTAACAGCTGCGAAGCTTAAATCATTTCATGTTTTAGTAAGGTGACAACAACATGATATGCAAACAGCAGACGGGAAGCTCCTTTTGGACAATGCTTGTTGAAAACGCAGAACAGCAAAGAACCATGCAATACAGTTGTGTGCTTTAAACGCCAGAGATAGAAGCCAGAGACACCCTCAGAGGAACTTGGTGGTCTACAGTTTCATAGTGTTGCCAAGAGTACACTACCTTAGCACATACCTTGAATCCCCTAAATCTTGTGCCTAAATGAAACAGAACAGAATTAAGGAGCACGTTAGTCTGGCTGGCGATCCCCTTCATCTTCTGGTATTGGCGGTTCTATTAATTAACGAGCCCATGAACACTTCTTGATGGAGCCCCTCTGTCTTCTTTGTACTGAAATTCCCTCTTTGGGAAATGATTATAGAATCACAGAAAGTCCCCAGACAAAACACATGTATCTAGCAAAAAATATTGTTTGGAGGATCCCATGCTTATTTGCATAATTTCTCCTTACACTATAAGTAGTATGCCACTGCGAATTAGTCCAACCAGTCCTGAGATCTCAAACTCGTAAAAACTCAGTCTTCAGAAAGGAGACTACTCAATTCAGAAAGCCTCAGATTACCAGAAATTCAGAGGCAGTGGAGGTTGACAAATGTGACAAGCTCTCTAGATGACCTTTAAGTGGTTTTGATGAAGAAACGGGCAGCTCACTTGAGTAAGAGTGAGCTGTGCTCCCCTTAGTGAAAATATTTATTTGGCCAGCACTGGGCAAGCACCTGTCAGAGGGCCTGCACTTCTGCTAGTTTTGGATTGGAAAGCAAAGGTCTCCGTTTAAATCCAAATATCCCAGCCACAGCAATACCTCCCCACATACCAGCCGGATCCTTCCAAAATCCGATCTAAAACTCTCTCTGATCAACTGTAATAAGTTATTTACTTGCTTAAAAATCACCAGCGGATTCCCATGGTCAGGATTCTAACATGGAATCCTAACACTTTCTTAATGTCTTTCATCCTTTGACCTTGACGGATATTTTCTTCTCATTCTTTAAAAGCTTTGTTTAGTAAAGTTTTTCCAATTATAAAAGTAATGTGTGGTTATTACAGGCACATTGAAATACAAAGACATATAAATATTAATAAAAATCAACAACCCCAAATAACCACTATTATTCATATTTCATTTTATTTCCCGGCACTTGTTTTTTACTCCGTGGATACGTATTCTTCCCAGGCCCCTCTCTTTCTCCTTTTGTTCTTTTCTGTATTAGACCTTTACTCTAAGCATATTTTCATGAATATTTTCACCCCTACTACTTAGGAATTCATTAGAAAGGGATCACAATAAAACCATTTTAGTCTATGTTATTAAAGATAGCTAGCTTATAAGAGTGTGATACTTTTTATGTTAGCCAACATTTCCCACTGTTTTCTTATCTTTTTTCTTCTCCCATTTATTCAAGGACATCTACTGCCTTGGGATATGGTTGTTAGAACAAAATCCAGGGGAAAAAAAAAAGTCTAATTCTTGACTTCTGAGCTTCAAACACCCAAATCTTTGAGGACCTCATTACATAAGCTTTATAACCATAAAGTCTGGATCTAGAAGATTCATAGGACAACCAACTTGTCCTGGCTTGCCCAAGACGATTCTGGTTTAAAAAAGGAAAGTCTCATGTCCTGAGAACACCCTCAGTCCCGGGCAAATCAGGACAGCTGGTCACCCTAGCAAGAGCCAGTTTTATTGCCTCTTGTTTAGCTAACTATTCCATAGCATTGGAGGGAAAGAGTCTTGGAAAGCAAGAGTCCCTGAGGTGGGACTCTGTGACTTACTGGGAGTCAAGCCCTGGAAGGACTGATAGGATGGCAGGTGGGTTAGGGAATTTGAGAGGAGAACCTGTCTTCTGTTCTTTCTTTAGTAATGTCCAGAAAGCAGCCAGTGGACCAAGAGATAGAGAGGAAAAAATTCTGCTTATCTGCATTTTCTCCCCTGAGACATAGGAACTAAGAAAGGAAGTATGAAGAGAACTATAGAGGATATGGCCGCTTAGGGAAATGGGAAAGGGCACTGACCAGCGACAGTAACCACAGTACAGCTGGTGGCCCTGCAGAGGGTAGGTGACCAGGCCAGTCAACACAATGCTGTTGCCTCCAACTATATCCCGCAGGCTGCCCCCCCGCCCGGGGCTAACGAGAGGGCCCTTGAAATGACTGGCCCTGGGTCCCCAGAGCACAGTTGAAAAGCCATTCCCCTAGTTGAACCCCCTCATTTTACAGATAAAGAAACAGAGTCCCAGAGGAATACAAAATATAGTCAAGATCATTCACTTAGTAGTAGAGTCAGAACTAAAAACCAAGATTCTAAACTGGTCACGGTCATTAATTATTTGAAATAATATAACCATTCTTGGACCTATTTCATGGGTATAAATAGAAATATTTCCTAAGTGTAGGGTCTTGAGATTTTACCCTATTTACAAACTAACAAATGGGTCCGTTACTATTTCATGGATGTTGACAAAACACACAAGACCCCTGGGTCAGAAGCAAAGGATTCATTACTCACGGCAAAAGCAGCGGCCAGAGCCTCACAGCCACTTGCTTCAGATGTCCCTCCTCCCCAGGTTACATGGGGGCAAGACAAAGGGCTCAGGATGGATGCCTGCAAACGAAATGGGTTGTGTTCAGAGGACAGAAATGCTGAGCTTGGGGATTCACTGCCTTTGTGGTAAGCAGAAGCAACCTGGCCTTGCTTTTGGGGAAGACAGTACAGTAAGTCCCCTACGTACGAACCTTTAAGTTGCGAACTTTCAAAGATGCAAACGTGCATCTGGTTCCAGCAAGGAACCAGAACCTGTGCCGTCAGCGTCAGGCATGAGTGGAATTGCAGCTTGCCCTCTGTCTCCTGTTGCTGACGACCCTTCAGCTCTACCATCTCCCCCCTCCTCTCCCTCCTCCAGTCAGTAACTCTTCTTGCCTGTTCACTCGATGCCAGCCCCTGGATGCCAGCTGTTGTACTGTACTACTGTACTTTTCAAGGTACTGTACTGTAAGATTAAAAATGTTTTATTTTTTTATGTGTTGCTTGTGTGAAAAGTATTATAAACCTATTACAGCACTGTATAGCTGATTGTGTTAGTTGGGTACCTAGGCTAACTTTGTCAGACTGAACAAACAAATTGGACTTAATGAACGCGCTCTCAGAATGGAACTCGTTCATACGTGGGGGACTTACTGTACCCGATATCTCAAGATTGCTTGAGATAAGTCTGATATGTGGTCTAGTAAAGAGTGGTAAGGGCCTTGCATTCTTGTCCCACCCAGCAAGAATGTGCAGGGACGCTCAGGGCTCATGGCGGACTGCCCCTCCCAGTATCTATCCTTTAAACCAGATGAAGAAACAAACCGAATTGGCTTTATGGCATCATATTGCCCATCAGTTTTCCCAGTTCCTTCCAAAGCGTGAGATTTGACTTACCACGTTATAGGAAATACAATGTTTTCCAAAGACTGTGGTACTTTCTAAACACTTTATGTACTTCTATAACTACTTATTCTACGTATCAGTGTTAAAGTATGGCTGTTACATGAGTGACCTTCCAAATACGTAACATGGGCACCAATCAGAACAGAAGCGGGCTATGAACAAGTATACTGCCTGATCTAACCAGCTGCTAAATTCTCCTGAGAACTCACGCTCGTGCTTGACTTCGAATACAGGAAGTCGAACACCAAGAATTTGCTGGAGTACATAAAAAATGGACAGACATGTGAATGCATGTTAGTGATCACAGTTCTGGTCTGTTTGATCTAATTCAATTGGAAGTCAACCCAGAAAATAACTTTATGGCTCCCTAAAATCTTGCTATTATACTCCCCATTTTCAAATGAATATGAAGAAACCTGTTTGCATAGAAATGAGCTTGTTTGGAAGGCCAGGGTAAAGGATGGCTTCAGCTAAAAGGAATTTTCTAGGGAGCAGCTGTTTGAGAAAGGTCAAAGAATTCTTTCAATTAAAAAAAAAGGAAAAATAATTTTAGGGGATGTTTTTGTAGTCTTATGAGTGACTAAAGCTCTGGGGATGACACAGTGGCACTTAAGATGCTTCTGTGACATATTGTCAATGGAGTCTGTCTCTCCAGGAGGTAAGATATAATTGACAGTGTGAAAAATTTCCCAAAGATATTATGTAATTTTCGCACTCATTTGGAAGCAATGCTAAGGCTCATGCATGGCTCACAGACACTCAATCAGCTGCTTGCAATCCCAGAAACATCTCAAGGAGAAAGTTCTTGCTTACTTTCCTCTCATCCTCTTAAGGAAAATTATTTTATGATTTGTTTCTTGGGAGTTCCCCTCAACAACGTCTTCCTCACAGCTTTAGAACATCCCAATGAGAAAGGCACACATGACCTCACCTGGTGAGTGGAAAAACACAAAGTACCAAAATGAAGTGCTGTGAGATTCACTAGGTTCCAGTTGTGTGGGAGGATGATGTACCGACACTGATCTGCAGAGCTATGTTAATTTCAATTATCTGGACAATTTCTCATGTCTCTACTTCACAGACCTGGAACCACTGAGTCAGCAGAGTGAGAGGCAAGAAACAAAGTATGTCTCAAATCTTCACTATACACTTGTTACCACCGCATCACCAGTCGTAAAATAAGGAAAAGCAATTTACATTGGGGTGCATGTATCCTTTTGAACCTTGAATGGATAAGAAGATGCAGTACATATATACCATGGAATATTTACTCAGCCATTAAAAAGAATGAAATAATATCATTTGCAGCAACATGGATGGATCTAGAGATTATCATACTAAGTGAGGTCAGTCAGAGAGAAAGACAAATATCCTATGAGATCGCTTATATGTGGAACCTAAAAATAAAAAAAAAGATACATACAAACGAACTTATTTACAAAACAAACAGACTCACTGACTTAGAGAACAAACTTATGGTTACTGCAGGGGAAGGGTAGAGGGGAGGGATATATTGGGAGTTTGGAATTGACATGTACACAGTGCTATATTTAAAGTAGATAACCAACAAGGACCTACTGTATAGCACGGGGATTTCTGGTCAATACTCTGTAATAAGCTAAATGGGAAAAGAATTTGAAAAAGTATAGATACATGTATATGTATAATTAAATCACTTTGCTGTACACCTGAAACTAACACAACATTGTGAATCAACTATACTCCAATATAAAATAAAAATTAAAACAATAAATAAATAAAATAAAAAAGAAAAGCACATTCACCAAGGGATGGGCACCACATGAGGCATTTTCACACACTGTAACATTTTATCCCTACAACAACCCTATGGGGTGGTGTTTTATTTCTATTCTGCAGATCAGAACCCAAAAGAACACATCACACTTTCTGAACTCTTCAGAATTGTATAGCCAGAAAAGCTGAAAGGGAACTATTAATTCAGCATGCATATTTGCGCTTTTCAATTTAGAACTGGTTTTACATTAAATTACATGTGGCGGCATAGAGGCAGAAGTGAGACGGTAATCTGTTTAGTTTTTTTTTTAACACCTTTGTTAGTGTCTGCTTTATAACAAAGTGAATCAGCTATACATATACATATATCCCCATATCTCCTCCCTCTTGTGTCTCCCTCCCTCCCACCCTCCCTATCCCACCCCTCCAGGCGGTCCCAAAGCACCGAGCTGGTCTCCCTGTGCTATGCGGCTGCTTCCCACTAGCTAGCTATTCTTTTTAGTATTGATGAGTTCTAAAGATCTTAACCAGCCCTGATCAACTGCAAAATACGGTGATATTTTAGTTTCTGCGGCTGCCATAACAAATCATCACAACATTCGGAGCCTAAAGCCACCGATACTTATTCTACCACAGTTCTGAAGGCCAGAAGTCTGAAATCAAGGTGTCAGAGGGGCTGCATTCTTCCAAAGGCTTTTGGAGAGAATCCTTCCCTACCTCTTCCAGGAAGCCCTTGTGGCTCCAGGTGTTCCCTGGCTTGTGGTTGCATCACTCCCCTCTCTGCTTCCATCTTCACATAGCCTTCTCCTCTTTGTCTGTGTCTTCTCTTCCGTCTCTTCTAAGGACACTTTTCATTGGATTTAGGGACCATCCAGATAGTCCAGGATGATCTCATCTCGAGATCCTTAATAAGGTCACACTCATAGGTTCTAGGGGGTAGGACTTGGACAGATCTTTTGGAGATTCACCATTCAACCCACTACAGGTGGGGTTAGACAAGATAACTTAGAAGTCTCCTGCTCTTGTATTAATAGCATTTACAAATAACTAATAAAAACAATCTGAAGATACAGTAAGCCACGTAAACGGAAAGTCCATGAGGACAAAGGTTTTGTGCTTTCCTGCTTTGCTTTGCTTTTCTCTGCTGATCCCAAATGCCTCGCACATACTAGATGCTCAGTGAACAGAACTGAATGAAGGGGTTCACAGGCCATATATGAATGTGTAAGGGGGTGGGGGTCATTCTAGAAGAGGAAGCATTTGAGCTAGTCTTCACTGATGAAGTTGTTCACTGCTTCTGAATAAAGCGATGAAGCAAGACGGGATCTCAATTCTCAGTGCCCAGACTGAGAGAATAACTAGAAAGACCTGGGTAGGTAGAGAAATTTACTTGGTTGGAAAGTTTGTATCTAAGAAATGAAGCCAGAAGTCAAAATTTTAAAGCCCAGAGAGGTATCATAGAAATCAGCATTGTGATCCACTCCAGCAGGTAGATCGTAGTATGATTCTTTCAAGTGGAGATACCAAAATAAGTTAGGTGTGACACTGTGTGCAGGTTAATTTTTGCAGATTAAGACCCCAACCAGAGGCTGTGAGAGCCCTTTCGAGCAGGAGCTCTCAAGAATTAGGAAGCATCAAGATCCCAGTCAGGAGGACTGGAGCCCAGGGCTAGAATGCATTCTTAACATGGTACAACTATAGTGCTATAAAGAAACCTGCATGGAATCCCTGTTTGGCATACTGGAGAGATACAGGAGTTAAGAGAAGTCTGTGACTTAGTGGGCAGGCATCCCTACAAGTTACCACACATATGCCACTAGGACGGGGTTTGTATAATTTTACGGCCTGTCCTGCCCAGGATCTTAGCTTAGGAAATGATGGGGCTGAGCCCTCAGAAGATGATTCTCCATGTCAGCAGCTAGACCGGACAAGGAAGTAACTGACACATCTGGCAAATGAAGATATGGAAAGAAGTACATTCCAGTCAGAGGAAACACATGATAAAATGGACAGAACCAGGGAAAGACAAAACTTGCTTGAGAAGTGGTAGGTAATGCATGGCCAGCAGTTTGGAAACAAAACTGTCAAGTCCTATAGGGGTCCAGTTGTGGATAGGGAAATGAAAACTAACATTTACTTACATACTTCATGTCATTTAATTTTATGGCAACCTTTCAGAGTTCCCTCAAAGAGTAAGAAACTAAAGTTTAGTTGGGTTTGGTAACTTGTTAGGCTTAATCAATGGAGCAGATGGGATTCCAATCCAGGGCTGTCTTCAAATAACAGACACTTTCCATGGGATGTGAGACTAGACCTGCATTTTCCCTTCAGAAATGGAAAAAGACCCCCCAGAAGCGATGAACACAATGAACAGCACAATACTGCACATGTGTATGTTTTAAAGAAGAGGAAAGGACACCAGAGGTAGGTACACCTGTTAGGAGACAACTGCAATGATCCAGGTACAAGAAGATAAGTCCTGGGCTTCCCTGGTGGCGCAGTGGTTAAGAATCCGCCTGCAAATGCAGGGGACATGGGTTCAAGTCCCGGTCCAGAAGATCCCACATGCTGTGGAGCAACTAAGCCCGTGCACCACAACTACTGAGCCTGTGCTCTAGAGCCCGCGAGCCACAACTACTGAGCCCGCATGCCACAACTACTGAAGTCTGCACGCCTAGAGCCCGTGCTCTGCAACAAGAGAAGCCACCGCAACGAGAAACCCGCGCACAGCAACGAAGAGTAGCCCCTGCTCACCGCAACTAGAGAAAGCCCGCGTGAAGTAACAAAGACCCAATGCAGCCGAAAATAAATAAATAATAGAAAATGCATGGTATTAAAAAAATTTTTTTTTAAAAAGAAGATAAGTCCTGCGCGAAGACGATAACAAGAGGAATGACACACAAAGTTACGTTGGCTGAAGTCAATACTGTATTTGTACCAGAAGTCCAAGTGATACATCTAAGCACGTAAACTTTAACTTAAAAAAAAAGAAATTTACTTTAATGGCCTTAGGAGATGAGATGGAAGAAAAGAGAAGGCACTTCAAAGGACTCAAGACATTTAAGCCTCATTCTTGTTTTGGAAAAATCACTGCTTGATTTTTTCCTCTTACTGAACAGAGAAAGACTTTAAAATGTTAGAGAATCCAACATTTTAAATTTCAAATTTCATGAAGGCCATTAAGCAATTCCCCTACCTCGCAAATATCAGAAAATTCAACGTTTTTAATTTCAGATTTCATAAGGGTCATTTATTAAGTAATTCTCCTACTTCCCAAAATGGTTTGATGATTTATGAATGACACAGAGATAGTAAAGTTTTCAAATGAAAGGTGCTATATCAATTGAAAATACTTATACTATCTTCATCTATTGAAATAAAGCATAGCAGTGGGGTGCTCTGTAATTCAGAAATGTGGATTTTAAATTAAAAATTGAAACCTGTTTTTATAACTTTATTCTTCTAACGTCAAGTGTAGAGAGGGATAAAGATAGCAGGCAGCTGGTGAGCAGCTCGTTGTTCATTTGACTAATTATTATTATTATTTTTTTTTTGCGGTACGCGGGCCTCTCACTGTTGTGGCCTCTCCCGCTGCGAAGCACAGGCTCCGGACGCGCAGGCCCAGCGGCCATGGCTCACGGGCCCAGCCGCTCCGTGGCACGTGGGATCTTCCCGGACCGGGGCACGAACCCGTGTCCCCTGCATTGGCAGGCGGACTCTCAACCACTGCACCACCAGGGAAGCCCTGACTTAAATTTTTTAATCATTAAAAAAGGACTGAGGAATCTCACTGAGTGAAGCCCAAATGTGGACCTGACCCAGAAGAACAAACCCAACAAGAAGGAAGAAAACGTTGGTTGGAAGGATGAGTATTGGAGTCAGACTTTTCTGAGTTTGAATCTCAGCTGTGCTACTTAGTACAGTGTATCCTCAACTATTTCCCTCGGTGTTATATTCCCTTATCTGTAAAGTGAAGACAGTTATTCCTATCCCAGAGAGTCGCTTTAAGAATTAAATATCATAATATATGTAAAATGCTTAGCAAAGTGCTGGGCTCATTTGAAGAGGTTAACAATGGGCACTGTTATGGTTAAGTGAGATTGTTTTCTCTCTCTTTCATTGTGTTGCTGTCCTTGGAGATGCAGGATATTTGCAGAAGCTGGCAATCACACTCTTACTGGGATACCTGTAAGCAGGTTTTCTTTTCTAAAGTAGTCAATACAACATCCTCCAACCCATGCACCGGTAACTTTCTTTTTTCATTTGTTTCACAGACTGCAACTTCCAGTAACTCATTGTAGCTGGGAGTAAAAATTAGCAGGTGCATGGATTGCATCTGGCATGTGCTGACCACATGAGGAAGGGGCAGAAAAGACAGGAAGGGCCATGGGAATGGTAGGTTCTGGAGGTTTTTCACACATGAAATTCGACAAGAGAAAACTGCAGATGCATTCAAATTAACAGGAGTAATTTCTCTCCACGTATCACAGAAGCACGCAGAAGAAGCAGGAATGGGTTCTTTGCCAGCCAAGCAGATCCGCAATAGGTAAATGACAAGCAGGTGTGCAGATCACATGCCCTCTGAGAGCCGAGGAGATTCCTCTGAGTCTCAGGTGAACGGTGAGGGGGGGCCGAGGGAAGCCTCCACGGGTGCTGGAATGAAAATGCATCTCACTCAAAGGTAAGAATGCAGAGAGAGAACAAGCTGAGGTCCGTAAAAGAATCTTGAAGATTAGAAAAAAGAAATACCGCCCAACTGATAAGTGAGCAAAAGATCTGGACATCTCACCGAAGAAGATATACAGACTGTAAATAAGCACTGGAAAGATGCTCAACATCACATGTCATTAGGGAAATGAAAATGAAAACAAACGAAAAACCACTACATAGCTCTGAGAATGGCTAAAATAAAAATTTTTTTAAACCGACAATACTAACTGCCGGTGAAGATTAGAGCAAAGAACACTCATTCATTGCCGGTGGGAATTCAAAAGTGCTACAGCCACTCTGGAGGACAGTTCGGCAGCTCCTTCCAAAGCTAAACAGAGCCTCACCATACAATATAGCAATCACGCTCCTAGGTGTCCTAGGTAATCATACTCCCAACTGATCTGAAAACTTATGTCCACATGAAAACCTGTACATGAATGATTATAGCAGCTTTATTCAAACTGCCAAAAACTAGAAGCAACCAAGATGTCCTTCAATAGATAAATGGATAAACAAATTGTGGTATACTTATTTGGTGATAAAATATGGAATATTATCCAGTGATACAAGAAATGAGCTATCAAACCATGCAAAGACAAAGGATGTCTTAAGTGCATACTGCTAAGTGAAAGAAGCCATTCTGAAAAGGCTACCTGCTAAAGGATTCCATTCACATGGCATTAACTGTAGAAACTGTAAACAGATCAGTGGTTGCCAAGAATTCAGGGGCTTGGGAAAGGGCTGAATAGATGAAGCACAGGGGATTCTTTTTTTTAACATCTTTATTGGAGTATAATTGCTTTACAATGGTGTGTTCGTTTCTGCTTTATAACAAAATGAATCAGTTATACATATGTTCCCATATCTCCTCCCTCTTGCGTCTCCCTCCCTCCCTCCCACCCTCCCTATCCCACCCCTCTAGGTGGTCACAAAGCACCGAGCTGATCTCCCTGAAGCACAGGGGATTCTTAAGGTGGTAGAACTACTCTGTATAATATTATAATGGTGGATACATGACATCATGCATTTGTCAAAACTCATACAGAACTTTACAGTACAAAGAGTGAACCATAGTGTATACAATTAAAAAAATCTTCTGGAAGGTTGTGGAATCCCAGGATGAACTTCAGACTGTGACAAAAGAATCTAACTGTATTACAAATATATAAACAACCTTACTGAAGGAAGTGGGGAAAAATATGGTGGCTAAGTAACTCTGAAAGCGAGGGACATCCTGCACTCGGAAGGTGTTAAGAATCCACCTTCCAATCCAGGGGACACAGGCTTGCTCCCTGGTGGGGGAACTAAGATCCCACATGCCACAGGGCAACTAAGCCCACGTGCTGCAATTACTGAGCCCGCGAAACTAGAGAGAAGGCGGTGCGCCACAAGGAAAGATCCCGCATGCTGCAATGAAGATCCCGCATGCCGCAACTAAGACCCGACGCAGCCAAAAATAAACAAATAAATAAACGACAAATAAATAAATATTAAAAGAAGAAAAGTAAGTGGATTCTGTAAGACGAAAGGCAAAGGAGACTTTACATAAGCACTGTGTTCTAGTTGATAGAACTGCTTCCCGTGAGAATTCTGGTGAACAATTCTGAAACCACTATAATGTCAACTGAAACTGAACAATTAGGTAAATGAATTAAGTAAATTAAGTAAAAGCAGATGGTGGGAGTCTGGTATCTCACTGTTGGAGTAACAGATTACAGACAAGCAAGGGGCGGAGTCTAGAATGATTCACGAGGTAAGAGATTAAAGTTGAAGTCATCAGTATGAACTCATGTCCAGATTGATATAGATACACATGGATATAAATATATATTAAAAATATATACAGTTATAGATGCAGATATAGACATGTGCATGTGTTAGTACGCACACATTCATTTCTTTGTTCTCTAAGCTGAGAGGGCTTAGAAGCAATAACACCTCAGTAACAATGAGCATACCTAGTGCCCAGATCTTGTTTTCTATTACCATTCTTGAGAAATGTCTGATTCTAGGACTGAGACAAGAAATAAACAAAATGAGCTTGGAGTACTTTGTACTGCCAGAAAGTAAAGAACTGCTCGCTCCCCCACCCCTCCACCAATCACAGAAGAATGTCAAAAAGACACAGGAGGCAACTGGAAGAATTCCCAAAGGTGGAAAATTTGAGCAACAAAATAAGTAGTATTGAATTATAACCCGAAGTATAAAAGAAACAGTTGTGAGTCACACTGATGCTAATAAGCGATTGAGTGAGTGACTGAATAATGAATGGAGGAGAAAGACAAATTTCCCATCCAGAAGAATTCCATATAATCTACATAAATACTCCTCCTTCAAGGAGAGGCAGCGTAACTCCCCACTCCTTAAGTGTGGGCTGTGCACAGTGATGTCCTTCTGAAGAGGACATTCTGGAAAGGGGAGGGAGAATAATTTCACTGGAAAAACTTGACAAACATCACCTCAGCCAGGTGATCAGGGTGAATATCAACAGTAATAAGCCATATTGACAGTATGGATCCTGGATACATTATAATCAGAATGGCACTTCCTCCCTAAAACCATTAACCCCAGCCTAATGAGAAACATATCAGACAAATCTCAACTGAGGGACATACTGCAAAACACCTTACCAGAACTCTTCAAATCTGTCAAAGGCATCAAAAACGTTAAAAAAAAAAAAAAATCTGAGAAACTGGTACAGCCAACCAGAGTCTAAGGCCATGTGATAATTAAATGTAATGTGGTACCCCTGGACAGGGTCCTGCCTTGAGTTAGGCATTTAGCCCCTCCTAGATTTCTAAACCTTGGAGTTAGGTTTCAGGGAACCTTCTGTAGTGCACCAAACACCCAACCTTTGTGCCTCAGGCTCTGTGGGCTGCCAACTGTGGGGAATCTTGCACTCTGCCCTCTCTGCCTGGGATCTGGAGAAACAGAGTTCATGCCTTGGCATTCCCCCGACCCCATCACATACACCAAACATGTTGGTCCAGTGTTTACTACCCTCAGCCCCTTTTATTTGTCAACTCAGAGTTTGGAGTATTTCCCAATTTCCTCAAAGACAAGTTTGCTATTTCTCCTTCTCTCTTTTTTTTAAAGTTGGTTTTGACATAGAGAGAGGGACAGAAAGATCTTTATTCTAACATCTTTAACCAGCAAGTCCAGTATTACTGTAATCTCAGAGAAGAGTAAGCATTAAAGTCAACTGCAACACTCAGCACTCTTTCCCATCCTTCCCACGATCTTGTATTACTTTCACATTTTAAGACCAAGTAGATTGCAATGGTATTCTGAGGCATCTTTTTGAACTTCAAGGCAGTCTTAAAAGTAATGTCCTATATACATCTTAGTATAACAGCAACTGCTGAGACATAAGAAAAAAATCCATCTATGTTCCTTATAATATTTTGCCAAACTTCTGGTTAGCAGCAAGGAATTCTAACAGATTGACGTGTGATTTCTTCAAGATTCTCCCTAGACTTTGAAGACTGTGATATTTCCCGTATGTATGTGTTTGCATTGCTCCAGATAGTACTTTTCCATTTAGTTATACCTCACTGTGTGTGAGGTATTAAGCTTCAGAAACCAGTAAAATTTGACTTTTAAAGTTTTCTTCAAAATAGCACATAAGCTTGATATTCCCATCAAATTTTTCCTGAAAATTGTTTTCGTTTTATATTTACAGCAGTTATCTGCTAAAGATGCTTAGGAAAATAAAAACAGTAATCAAGTTTTTTTTGTTTTTTTTTTTAGTTTGGCCACACCATGAGGCATGTGGGATCTTAGTTCCCCAACCAGGCATCGAACCCGCGCCCCCTGAAGTGGAAGCACAGAGTCTTAACCACTGGACCACCAGGGAAGCCCCAGGATTTTTTTGTTTTTGTTTTTTAAGAAAGGTATACAGGCATGAGCTCAAATATCTCAGCTCTCTGTAAAAAAGATTTAACTGAAAAGATAAGATGTGAGATTTTCCTATGACTTTCTACCTACTCCCAAATCTTCTATCACCTTAAATAAGTAAAGATAGTTCTATGTTAGCCTCCCTCACAATATCTGGGCAGCTAACACTGCTGCCAGAACAGCACTGGGTACAGAAACCTCCATAGGGGAAGGGACAGTGTGTCCTGTGTAGATGGCACAAGATTGCATGCTCTCCTTGGGGGGAGGACAGCATGTCGCCCAGGCATCTGCCCAGAGGTTTCTGTCCAGCAGAGTAGCCTTTACTAGTGTCATTGTCTTGGTCTCTGTGTTTCTCCTCCTCCTTCTTCATTGGAATTTTATTTATTTTAAAGACTTTTCAACTTCAGAGGGAGTATTATTTTAGCAGTGTTCAGCTTTAAGATTTCCATTTCATCTATACTATATCATAGTATGTATGGTCAAGTGGTCAAGAAGATGCCAGGATCCAGAGATAGTTGATTTGAGCTCAAGCCCCAGAGCCACCCCTTCCCAATGGGTCCCTGCAGGGGAGCCTCTCACCTGTGTGCCTTGCTTTCCTCCTGCTTCATAGGAAGAGGAAGATAATAGCATCGACCACATAGAGTGAGTGAAAGGATTACATGAATTAATGTCAAGTCCCTGGGACCCAGTAAGCTTCTAATAAAAGCTGGCTATTACAATTTTAATTATAGGTTTCTTCTCAATTGTCATATCCTTTTAATTTTCAAGCTTCCCAATTTTACCATTTTATCTTCTTTTATATAAGGTTTAAATTTTTTCTTATTTTATGGAATTGTAACCTTTTATTCTATTCTTTCAAAGTTTTAGTTTTTTTAGTTCTTTTTGTTCATTTTCGAAATTTCATCAATATAGTTTACTTATTCTTTCACGGTTGCATTTATTTTATTCCTGAGCATTTTTCATTTTTTTTCTTTTATATTTTTGCTTCTCTCTTTTTTGAACACTTTTAATTTCTAAGTTTCTGGGGGTTCTAACCTGTTTTTGTTTTAACTATATTTTATTTAATCATTTATATTGCAATCTTTTAAATATTCTTTATTTTATTCTTTCTGTCCTTCACCCTTTAGTCTCAATTTCTGCTCTTCTCAACCTTCTGCCTCTGTGAGCCCATCAGTCCCTAATGCCTTCCCTATCTGATGTGGGTTCTTTAACTTCCTTCGTTAGTTTCACACAGGCCCAGGAACATGGGGTGGGGAGGGTCATGGAGCAGGCACCCAAGAGTGGGAATGATTAGTACTTCTTTCCTTCCAGCCATCCCCCAGCTGTCCCTTGGGCTCTCATTAATGGAGCTCAAGCTCCCTTCAACATTGTTCCAAAAAAAATTACACAATGGGTAATTTGGGAGACCCATAGGCTAAAAATCCTCCCTAGGACCATGACAAATTTTACAGAAATGGTACATTTAGACTGCTGGGATAACTTCTGTTTCCTCTTATTTAAAAATTACTTATTATAAAGGTAATAGATACTCAAAAAGATTTTTGGAAAATTCAAGAGTGTGTTAAAAAAATAAAACTAAAATTATCTACAATCCCACTAGCCAGAGATTATCACTTTTATACATTAATGTATTCCTGGGACTTCCCTGGTGGTCCAGTGGTTAAGACTCTGCGCTCCCAATGCAGGGGACCAGGTTTGATCCCTGGTCGGAACTAGATCCTGCCTGCTGCAACTAAGACCCAGTGCAGCCAAATAAATAAATAAATATTTTTAAAAAGACATTAATGTATTTCTTTCCTTCAGACTTTTCTGATCTATATATACTTATACTTTTCCTTTAGGATTAGAGACACATCATATGTAGTAATGTAGTCTGCATTTTTCCACTACCAATATACGGTTATTTTCAAAAAATAATTTTTAATGGCTCCTTACATACCACCAAATAGATACACCATATTTAAACATGCCTCCAAGTTGGTGTTACTTACCCTCATGCATAATCCAGTCTCTTTATGAGAAGCTAAGTACTCTTGGCCCATAGTCTGTCACATGTACAATACAGGGGAAGTAGCCTAGATGCACTTTTCAGAGCCCGATTACATACAGCTTAACTCTAGTAAATTAGAAACTAGAGTCTCTTGGGTCTCTGGACTTGGAATCATAAACTCGAGTGGCCATAAGGAACCAGTAGGTGCCATAAATACATGGCCTGGTCTAGGCATAGTGGCGAAACAACTGGCAGTTATAAGGACTGTGGCCCAAAATCCAGGCCTGGTCTTCTCATTTTTTCAAGAGAAGCTAGAAATCCAAAAATTTAAATGTATTATCTGATTGGGAAGCATTGACAGCTGATGGAAAGTTTTAAGAAACACTGTGCAGGCCAATACTATGCAAGCAAAACCAAACTGGCTGAGAGCCTGGCTCAGTCCTTGGGCCACAAGTCTGAGGCCTCCACACGAGCTGGATTCTCATGCAAGGAGCCAAATTAAGAACTGGAAAATTGGATAGTTTTAAAATCACAAAATCTGATTGTAGATTTAGGGCACAGTGATAACTTTGGTCTCATGCAACCACCTGTTTCAACCAGACATGTACAAAGGGTGGTTTCCACCTTTACTGAACAGATCCAGGAACACATCTATGCATATATGTCCACATGGTGAGCCCAGAAGCATTGTGAGTCTGTGACCCACTCCTGCCTTGAGAAAAAAGTTTATATTAAGGGTACTGGGGGTGGGGGAGTGGGTCTCCTTTCTCTTGCTCTAATATCAGTGCAAATGCTACTTCTGACACAGGTGAGGAGTAAGGGAACAATGGCTTTCAGAGAGGACTGAATCTGCCTAAAGATACGACTGCATAGCTCCTTAGAAGAAGAGTTGGAGGGGAAGAGTTTCAGAGGAATCATAGGATTCAGGGGAGATGCGATGAACTAAGGTTCACATTCTCACCTACTTCCACCGGCCCTGGTTGGCAAGGCTTTGGGGCTATGTCAAAATTCCAGTATTTCCAACTGGCAAGAGGATATGATATGATTCAGGGCCTAGATAAGACAGGGTCATGGAGAAATAAAAGTGGTTTACAGAGTGGTTTCTTCAAGGGCAGCTGAAGCATGGCAAACTCAGACTTGGTTGGGGTGGGGGGGTCAACATTTATGCATTCAGCAAGTTTTCACCAAGTGCTTATAACATTCCAGGCCCTTCACTAGACATGGGAATTCAACGGAATATTATAGATACGACTGCTTTATAATCTGGAGATGAAGGTAATAGAGAAGGAGGCAGATAATTATAACAGGGTGTAATAAAGCTACAATAGGGAAAGTGCAAGATGTGATCGAAAGACATGGAAAAATACCTAACCCAAACTGGGGTGTCTCAGAAGCATCACCTGAAAGACCTGTGGAATTAGTTAGGATTGTGTATGTTTCTGTGGTAAGAGTCAGAAACTCTTCCGTATAAAGGGAAATGCACATGAAAATACGCAGACACCAAAGAGAGCCTGATGCCTTAGAAGAACTGAAAGAAAGAAAGAAAAAAAAGCTGAAAAATGGCTGGAGAATTGAGTTCCAGGGGTCAAGGAATGAGAGCTTTCTAAGCAGATCCAACATGGTTGGGCACATGAAGAGGAATCTTGGTAGTAGTTATGGATTTAAGGGAGTGTTCAAGCACAGCTATTCTGACTGGTGGAAGTGCAGGAAGCAGGACTCTATCCACAGAAACAGGACCGGGCTAGAACTTGACACAGTGCCAAGAGCCACGCAGGTGGGCTTGGGTTGGGGATGGTGAGGAAGGATAAGGATCGAAGCAAAAGCTCTGTGGCACGAATTGGTCAGAATGGCTATTGAGGGCTCACTGCGGGTATAGGTCAATAGCCTCACGACTAGGTGTGGATGTGACCGTGTAATCAGGATTGGTTCAGGACTGAGCTGACTAGGGAGCTTGGAGCCTGGATTGGAAGACATTAATTAGTGGTTCTCCCGTGGGGAAGAAACAGGAATTAACAAGTGAGTTGCTAGTCTCGAAGTGTCCTCCCCTCTGAGACCTTAGTTGAACTTGTTTTTTAAACATTTTTAATAAAAATTAAACAGACTTTCAGGTTCTGGAAGAGGACCTGTTTGAAATTAGTTACACTTTAAGAAAGCTCATATATACTATGTAAGCGATACTTTAGAAATTCTATTATGGAAAAATGTTAGTTCAGCTGAGGCATTATAGGGGATAAAATCTCCAGGTGGCAAAAGACCTTAAATAAACAAACATGAAAGGCACACACGAAACCAACGGATAATTTCAGGCCTCAATTCTTCATGATGAAAGAGATTTTTCAATGCTTCCATTACACATTCATTAATTAGAAGTACATTAGCAGCTGAGAATTGAAGTGAGCTTACATTAGACAGATGGTGTAAGCCCAATAGCGTGAACTCATGCCACAGAAATAAAAATGTGTCTTTGTAAACAACCATTAGGCATTAATCTCAAATTGCACAAACCAGTAACACAATGTGAAACTTTTTTATGTAAGCCAAATAAAACAGTAAAATCAGGATTCACCTCTTCTCTGAACAAAAATGAAAAAGTGAACTGTGTGTCAGAGGCTGTTCTGTTTTGTATACGTATGGCCAAACAGTATTTTTAACAGTTATCTGTGAACGAATATTTGATGTCATCGTACTCTCACCCTTAATGGAGATTTAATGGAAATATTTAACAGCATTTGTAAAGTATCGTATCTCATGGTGTTCCTTCAATGACTCCATGAGGTAAGTATTACTTAAAGCTTAGAGAAGATAAGCAAATGACCCAAGGTGCTGGAGCTACAACATGTCCAGATCTTATAACTCTAAATACAATACTATTTTCAGACTACACATTGATATATTCTTTTATTTCTAGTGAGGAGGAATTTTGATTCCAAAGAACTGTTTCCTTTCTTTTTCCTCTTTTTAAAAATTTTCATCTTTGGTCTTTATTTTTTCAAATTCAAACATTACCCCACAAAATTTCTTCCTCCAGCTGTACATTAATGTGCTCATTTGACTCTCAAACAAACATGTATTAAGGGCCAGCCATGCTACTGGCACTGTGCAGGGACCAATAAACAGGACACCTGCCCCTACTCTCATTTTGTTAATGTTAGAAGAACACATTGGGGCAAATATGCACTGTCACACGATATACCTACAAAAAGTTGGCTTGTAGTGATAAGGATGAATTAATTCAAGTAACACAGCTAGTTGTCCTTCCCAACAGGTAGGATCTGGGGAAACCAAATTGAGTCAGTACATTAGGTTTGAACTTGCCTTGGTCACAGGATGTGACAACAGAGCTACCAGAATCTTAGGTGGAAATGTGAAACAGAGATGAGTGGACTATTTGATTGAGTCATGCTGTCATGTTAAAAGGGTATGGAGAGTCAACTAAACACGTTTGAGCAAAAAAGATGAGGAGAAACTGATAGAAATGCAAGGAGAAAATAGTTGAAATATCACCACTATTACAATTGGAGACTTCAAACCTTTGTATCAGTAATGGACAGATCCAGCAGGCAGGAAATCAGTAAGGACATAGTTGAAATCAACTATCAGCATCATTAGTCAACTAGATCTAATTGACATCTATAGAATACACCATCCAGTAACAGCAGAACACACACCCTTCTGAAGCTCACATGGAACACTCACCAAGACAGACCACATTTTGAGCCATGAAACACAACTTAACAAATTTAAAAGAATAAAAATCATACAGTGTGTGTTCTCAGACCACAATGGAATTAAACTAGAAATCAACAACAGAAAGATAGCTGAAAAATCCCCAAATACTTAGAGATTATACAACACATTTTTTAAAAATCTCGAGAAATTAAAAAAAATATTTTAAAGTAAATGAAAATAAAAACACAACTAATCAATTTGTGGAATACAGTAAAAGAGTGCTTACTGGGAAATGTATACCACTGAATGCACATTTTGAAAAAGAAGCAAGATCTAAAATCAATAATGGAAGCTCCCACCTTAGGAAACTATAAAAAGAAGAGTAAATTAAATCCAAAGTAAGCACAAGAAAAGAAATAATAAAAGTTGGAGCAGAAATCAATGAAATTGAAAATAGGAAATCAATAGAGCAAATCAGCAAAACCAAAGCTGGATCTTTGAAAAGATCAATAAAATTGATACGTCTCTGGCCAGGCTAGCTAAGGGGAAAAGAAGAGAGAGAGAAGACATGATTTGCTAATAACGTAAGTGAAAGAGGGAACATCACTACAGATCCCATGAACATTAAAAAGATAATAAACTAATATTATGAACAACACTATGCCCATAAACTTGATAACCTAGATGAAACTGACCAGTTCTTTGAAAGACACATCTGCCAAAACTCACACGAGAAGAAACAGACAATCTAAATAGGCCTGTATCTGTTAAAAAAACTGAACCAATAATCAATAACCTTCCAAAGCAGAAAGCACCAGGTCCATATAGGTTCACTAGTGAATTCTACCAAACATTTAAGGAAGAAATTATTCTCTAAAATTTCTTCCAGAAGATAGAAGTAGAGGGAATTATTCCTAACTCATTCTATGAGGTTAGCTAACTCCAATACCAAAACCAGACAAAGACACTATGAGAAAACTATAGGCCAATATCTCTCATGAACATAGACGCAAAATTCTCAACAAAATATCAGCAAATAAAATTCAACAATATACTAAAAAATATATACAATATACTCAGATATATTCCAGGTGTGCAAGGCTGGTTCAACAGTCAAAAACCAATTAATGTAATCTATCACATCAACCAGCTAAAGAAAAGTCATATGACTATTTCAATAGATGTAGAAGTATTTGCCAAAATCCAACACCCATTCATGATAAAAACTCTCAGCAAACTAGAATGGAAGGGAACTTTCTCAACTTGATAAAAATCACCTACAAAAACCTACAGCAAACGTTAGACTTAACATTAGAACTTTTCCTGCTAAGATCAGAAGGCAGAGATGTCCTCCTCACCACTGCTTTTCAACATCATACTGGAAGTCCTAGCTAGTACAATAAGACAAGAAAAGGAAATAAAAGGTATACAGATTGGGAAGGAATAAATAAAAGTGTCTTTATTCACAGATAGCACTTGTCTATGTAGAAAATCTGAAAGAATTGTCAAAAAAAAAACCCTCTTGGAAGTAATAAGTCATTACAGCAAGGTTGCAAGATATGAGGTTAATATACAAATGTCAATTACTCTCCTATATACTAGCAACAAACAATTGAAATTTGAAATAAAAAAAATACCATTTACATGAACACTCCCACAGAATGATATACTTAGTTATAAATATAACAAAATATGTACAAGATCTATATAAGGAAAACTACAAAACTCTGAAGAAAGGAATCAAAGAACAACTAAATAAATGGAAAAATATTCCATGTTCATGGACAGTTAGACTCAATATTGTTAAGATGTCAATTCTTCCCAACTCTGTCCACAGATTCAATACAATCTCAATCAAAATCCAGCAACTTATTTTGTGGATATCAACAAACTGATCCTAAGGTTTACATGAAGAAGCAAAAGACCCAGAATACCCAACACAGTACTGCAGAACAAAGTCAGAGGACTACCATTACCCAACCTCAAGATTTACTGTAAAGCTACAGTAATAATGATAGTGTGGTATTGGTGAATAGACAAACCAATGGAACAGAGTAGAGCTCCCCCCAAAAACTCCACAAAACACAGTCAACTGATTTTTGACAAAGGCGCAAAGGCAATTCAATGGAGAAAGGAGTCTTTTCAACAAATGGTGATGGACCAACTAGACTTCCACAAGCAAAATAAATGATCTAGACACAAACTTTACACCCTTCACAAAAAATAACTCAAAATGTATTGTACACCTAAGTGTGAAATGCAAAACTATAAAACACCTACAAGATAACTTAGGAGAAAATCTTTATGATCTTTGGTTTGGTGCCTTGTTAGATATAATACAAAAGGCATGATCCATGAAAGAAAGAATAAGCTAGACTTCTGCACAACTTCTGCTCTGTGAAAGGCACTGTGAAGAGAATGAAAAGACAAGGCACAGACTGGGAGAATATCACTGCAAAAAGACATACCTGATAAGACCCCATTATCCAAAGTATACAAAGAACTTTTAAGACTCAACAATAAGAAAATGAATAACCTGCTTTATAAAATGGATATGAATAGACATCTCACCAAAGAAGATATACAGATAGCAAATAAGAAAATGAAAAGATACTCAAAAGCATTCATCATTAGGGAACTGCAAATTAAAGCAACAATGAGATACTGCTATACATCTAACAGAATGGCTAAAATTCAAAACACTGAAAACACCAAAGGCTGACAAGGATATGGAGCAACAGAAACTCTCATTCACTGCTGATGGGAATGCAAAATGGTAGAGCCACTTTGGAGAACAACTTGAAGTTTCTTACAAAATTAAACATACTCTTACCATATGATCCAACAATTGCACTCCATGGTATTACCCAAAGGAGTTGAAAACTTATGTCCACACAAAAACCTGCACATGGATATTTACAGCAGCTTTATTCAGAATTGCCAAAACCTGGAAGCAACCAAGATATCCTTTACTAGGTGAATGGATAAACCGCTGTATCCCATAAAATGGAGCGTATTTCAGAATCTGAAAGAAATGAGGTATCAAGTCATGAAAAGATGTGGAGGAACCCTAAATGCATAATACTAAGTGAAAGTGGCCAATCTGAGAAGACTACATACTGTACAATTCTAACTATATGACATTCTGGAAAAGGCAAAACTATGGATACAGTAAAAAGATCAGTTGTCACCAGGGGTAATCAGGGAGGTGAGAATAAGCTGACTGAGCACAGGGGATCTTTAGGGCCGTGCACTATTCTGTATGATACTACAGTGGTATATCCAGGTCTCTACACATTGGTGGAGACCCACAGAATGTACAATACCAAGAACGAACCCTAATGTAAACTATGGACTACAGGCGATTATGATGTTTCAGTGTTGGTTCATGGATTGTAACAAATGTACCACTCTGGTGGGCACACTGATGGTTGGGGAGGCTATATATGTGAGGGGAGAAGAGGTAGATGGTATATGTCTGTGAACCCTTTACTTAATTTTACTGTGCATCTAAAACCCTCTCTTAAAAAAAAAGCGACTATTTAAAAAGAGAGAGGTAGATGAATAAAGTGGTAGGTCCTCGAGGATTCCCTGACAACCAAGACACGGTCACAACTTCAGCATACAGTCCATCTCCTGCCTGGAGAGGCATAGGTTTGCGGAAAAGATGTCAAGGACATCTACCAGACTCTTAAATTATATGACATGAAAAGAGACTCTCTGAATCAAAAAGAACAGTAGATTTGGAATCAAGAGACCTAGTCTGCCACTGCATATCTCTGACCTTTATGAGTCACTGAGATTCAGTTTCCTTGTCCTTATAAAGATTATTATGAGGATCAAGTGAGTTAGGAGCTGTGAAAGTCCTCAAAAATACCTTTTTTTTTTTTTTTACAAATTTTGAATTTTTTTTATACAACAGGTTCTTAATAGTCATCCATTTTATACACATCAGTGTATACATGTCAATCCCAATCTCCCAATTCATCACACCACCACCACCACCACCCACTGCTTCCCCCCTTGGTGTCCATACATTTGTTCTCTACATCTGTGTCTCTATCTCTACCCTGCAAACTGGTTCATCTGTACCATTTTTCTAGGTTCCACATATACGTGTTAATACACGATATTTATTTTTCTCCTTCTGACTTACTTCACTCTGTATGACACTCTCTAGATCCATCTACGTCTCAACAAATGACCCAATTTTGTTCCTTTTTATGGCTGAGTAATATTCCATTGTATATATGTACCACATCTTCTATTATTCATTCATCTGTCGATGGGCATTTAGCTTGCTTCCATGACCTGGCTATGGTAAACAGTGCTGCAATGAACAATAGGGTGCATGTGTCTTTTTGAATTATGGTTTTGTCTGGGTATAAGCCCAGTAGTGGGATTGCTGGATCATATGGTAATTCTATTTTTACTTTTTTAAGGAGCCTCCCTACTGCTTTCCATAGTGGCTGTATCAATTGACATTCCCACCAACAGTGCAAGAGGGTTCCCTTTTCTCCACACCCTCTCCAGCATTTGTTGTTTGTAGATTTTCTGATGATGCCCATTCTGACTGGTGTGAGGTGATACCTCACTGTAGTTCTGATTTGCATTTCTCTAATAATTAGTGATGTTGAGCAGCTTTTCATGTGCTTCTTGGCCATCTGTATGTCTTCTTTGGAGAAATGTCTATTTAGGTCTTCTGCCCATTTTTGGATTGGGTTGTTTGTTTTCTTAATATTGAGCTGCATGAGCTGTCTATGTATTTTGGAGATTAATCCTTTGTCCATTGATTCGTTTGCAAATATTTTCTCCCATTCTGAGGGTTGTCTTTTCGTCTTGTTTATGGTTTCCTTTGCTGTGCAAAAGCTTTGAAGTTTCATTAGATTCCATTTGTTTATTTTTGTTTTCATTTCCATTACTCTAGGAGGTGAATCAAAAACGATCTTGCTGTGATTTATGTTAAAGAGTGTTCTTCCTATGTTTTCCTCTAAGAGTTTTATAGTGTCCGTTTAGGTCTCGAATCCATTTTGAGTTTATTTTTGTGTATGGTGTCAGGGAGTCCTCTAATTTCATTCTTTTACATGTAGCTGTCCAGTTTTCCCAGTACCACTTATTGAAGAGACCGTCTTTTCTCCACTGTATATCCTTGCCTCCTTTGTAATAGATTAGTTGACCATAGGTGCGTGGGTTGACTTCTGGGCTTACTATCTTGTTCCATTGATCTATGTTTCTGTTTTTGTGCCAGTGTCATATTGTCTTGATGAATGTAGCTTTGTAGTATAGTCTGAAGTCAGGGAGTTTGATTCCTCCAGCTCCGTTTTTTTCCCTCAAGACTGCTTTGGCTATTCGGGGTCTTTTGTGTCTCCATACAAACTTTAAGATTTTTTGTTCCAGTTCTGTAAAAAACGCCATTGCTAATTTGATAGGGATTGCACTGAATCTGTAGATTGCTTTGGGTAGTATAGTCATTTTCACAGTATTGATTCTTCCAATCCAAGAACATGGTATATCTCTCCATCTGTTGGTATCATCTTTAATTTCTTTCATCAGTGTCTTAGAGTTTTCTGCATACAGGTCTTTTGTCTCCCTAGGTAGGTTTATTCCTAGGTATTTTATTCTTTTTGTTGCAATGGTAAATGGGAGTGTTTCCTTAATTTCTCTTTCAGATTTTTTATCATTAGTGTATAGGAATGCAAGAGATTTCTGTGCATTAATTTTGTATCTTGCAACTTTACCAAATTCATTGATTAGCTCTAGTAGTTTTCTGGTGGCATCCTTAGGATTTTCTATGTATAGTATCATGTCATCTGCAAACAGTGACAGTTTTACTTCTTCTTTTCCAATTTGTATTCCTTTTATTTCTTTTTCTTCTCTGATTGCTGTGGCTAAGACTTCCAAAACTATGTTGAATAATAGTGGTGAGAGTGGACATCCTTGTCTTGTTCCTGATCTTAGAGGAAATGCTTTCAGTTTTTCACCATTGAGAATGTTTGCTGTGGGTTTGTCATATATGGTCTTTATTATATTGAGGTAGGTTCCCTTTATGCCCACTTTCTGAAGAGTTTTTATCATAAATGGGTGTTGAATTTTGTCAAAAGCTTTTTCTGCATCTATTGAGATGATCATATGGTTTTTCTCCTTCAATTTGTTAATATGGTATATCATATTGATTGATTTGCATATATTGAAGAATCCTTGCATCCTTGGGATAAACCCCACTTGATCATGGTGTATGATCCTTTTAATGTGTTGTTGGATTATGTCTGCTAGTATTTCGTTGAGGGTTTTTACATCTATATTCATCAGTGACATTGGTTTGTAATTTTCCTTCTTTGTAGTATGCTGTCTGGTTTTGTTATCAGGGTGATGGTAGCTTCATAGAATGAGTTTGGGAGTGTTTCTTCCTCTGCAATTTTTTGGAAGAGTTTGAGTAGGATAGGTGTTAGCTCTTCTCTAGATGTTTGATAGAATTCATCTGTGAAGCCATCTGGTCCTGGACTTTTGTTTGTTTGAAGATTTTTAACCACAGTTTCAATTTCATTAATTTTGATTGGTCTGTTCATATTTTCTTTTTCTTCCTGGTTCAGTCTTGGAAGGTTATACCTTTCTAAGAATTTGTCCATTTCTTCCAGGTTGTCCATTTTATTGGCAAAGAGTTGCTTGTAGTAGTCTCTTAGGATGCTTTGTATTTCTGTGGTGTCTGTTGTAACTTCTCCTTTTTCATTTCTAATTTTATTGATTTGAGTCCTCTCCCTCTTTTTCTTGATGAGTCTGGCTAATGGTTTATCAATTTTGTTTATCTTCTCAAAGAATCAGCTTTTAGTTTTATTGATCTTTGTTACTGTTTTCTTTGTTTCTATTTCATTTATTTCTGCTCTGATCTTTACGATTTCTTTCCTTCTGCTATCTTTGGGTTTTGTTTGTTCTTCTTTCTCTAGTTCCTTTAGGTGTAAGGTTAGATTGTTTATTTGAGATTTTTCTTTTTTCTTGAGGTAGGCTTGTATATTTTACTCCACCATCTTGGTTCAGGTCCCTGTACCCAAATGGCCATTCTTATGGAAGACTGAAACTACAAACAGATACAGTGTGAAGCTGGCTGAAACAACCCAAGTCTGCCAAGAAAAGAGGCTTAAATGCCCAGGTTTCAGGACAGGATTTTGGGAGCAAGAGTCAACTAGCTCTGATGAGTGAGTACTTATGGAGAAGTTGGAAATGGAAGAAGTCAATAGTGACCTCAGGATTTCTACTGGCAGTCCAGGAGAGAAAACATGCAGTGTCCCTCAGACACAGAACAAGTTAGGAGTAGTTTTTCAGGGAAGATGGTGAGTTAGCCTCCAAGTGGAAACATCCACTGAATAATTCAAAATGTTCAACAGCGACTCAGAAGAGAGACTGAGGCCGGAGATACAGCATCAGATGCTAACTGCTTCAAGCTGTCAGGTGAAGACACAAGCCCCAGTGAGCTCTGGAGGCAGAGCACAGGGAGGACAGCAGAGTCCTGGGAACGAACATCTTGACGGCCGACTCTGCCCAAAGGGCTCCGCAGTATCCAAGAGAGCTCGTGGGCTGTAAACTGAAGTCACCAGACATCCATCCCTCCAAGCACTGCCCTTGAAATCCTCCTCCAGTTCAAACCTGAGGTAACTAATGAAACGAGACAGAAACTTCCAGAGGTTTGTTCTTTTACTGCACTAATCATCTCTCTTCTCCAGGCTGTTCTCCAAGGTCTTCACTGAATACTTTAATAAGCTTTTACTAGCTGTCACCTCCGTATGTATCTGCCAAGGAAAGTCTTCCTGTGTGTGGTATCTAACAAGCTGGACGCTTCAGCAGGTATTGAAACAGGGCCTGAGGACATGACAACTTGTGATAATTGCTCCAGAACTCTTACAGGCAAACATCCCAAGGCTTTCTTTAGGTATTTTTCTTTTTAAGTCCTGGACCACTGACCTCATTAGCTCCAAGGCTCTCAGCACTATGTGAGCTCCATTCCTTTCCTTCCATTGTCAGAGCCAACAATAGCCCTGTCCTCTCTGGTCCAATTATGTCTTAGGTTTCCTGTCATGGCTACATTCATAATCCTTTACATTTCAAGGACAATGGAGATCCAAAATTTGACCACTCAGAGAGACGTTTGGATTTTCTTTTATTACTGATTCTTGTTCCTTATAACTCTGATAATTTATAGTCATTCTTTGAGCTAACACGGCTTTTGGGTTTGGTTTGGTTTGTTGGGCCCTTGGCCTGAGCAGACGAACCAAGCAGTGCATTTCATCCATGTGCTTCATCCCCCTGCAGTCAGGCTCACACCTCAATGCCAGCTGTCCTGTGCCTCCTGAGAGAAGATGGGCACAGGACAGGGATGCTCAGAGGAATGGGAATCAAGCACCCCTGGAACACAACAAGGCATCAACATGGGGGCCTTAGTTCAATGTAGATCCAAGTGTATGAACTTGGGAAACGTGCTTGTCCACAGAAATAAATACCAGTTCCGCAGCGACACCCCTACACTTCCTGTCAACTAAAAAGAGTCCCCAAAAGAGGCCAAAAAGCATCGTGTAAAATATTATCTTTATTTTAAGTGATTCAGAGCCCTTTTTCACTTTTCAAACAACGGCTCATTATCCCAGCCCATTTAATAATTTCCTGCGTGTAGAGTTGTACTAGGCATTTTACAAAGCTAATTAAACAGACACAGTGCCTAACCTCTAGGCGTTTATAATTTAAGGAAGATGATGCCAGTGGAGACGGAGGAACTAATTCAGGACGTAAAGAGAACTGAACAAGGCCCACACAACCGTGTAGATGAACTACAAAAGTTAATGTGTTATTGGGTGTCTCCCGGCAGTCACAGGACTCTCCAGCTTGCCTGCGGATTCCAAAAGTTTCTAAACTAAGTTACTAAGGTTCCTTAAGACTATTATTTCTCTTTTCAATCCTGTATACTCACTAGCTAAGCCAACAAAAGTGGATAACAGACAATATATTCCTGTCCTTCTGTTTTGTAGCGTGAGCTCCCCAGAAGCAGACGGACATCTTTGAAGACAGGCCCTGCCCCTTCCTTGATACAGGCCTATTTCTTTGCTGACTCCGCTTTAGTCTGTTCTGATGATTCCAACCTGGGATCCTTTCTGTCTTCTCTAGACCTTCTTCCCACAATCATCTGCCCGCCCAAAGAGGACAAGGCCCAGCTTTTTCTACCTCATTCCCAATCATGCACCTATTTCAGACAGGTAATTAATAACTGGGCACAGTTAAGTAAAGTCAATGAAAGGGCTGGGGTCACCAATTCACATCAGGGGTCCCCAAACCCCCAGAGAACCAAGAACTGTATTTGAACAGAGCAGCTTTGAATAACTTTGCAAAGTAGGTTAAGAATGCATTAGACCCAGGGCCTGACCAAGAGTTTAAGAGCCCAGGTTAAAATTCTTGTTACTGCCTTGTAGGAAAGCAGAGTTACGTTTTCTATGAACAGTGGTCAGGTTCTATTGTGAAGGCGTTGGTCCCTTTAAAGTGGCAGAGGGCAGTGTCTGAAGCTGTTGCTAGGACTAAGCCAGCAGGGCCAGGCAAAAACTACATGGACTCTACGTGGGATCAAAGCACCAGCTGGCCCGTGTGGTCACTGGTCCGCAGTCAGCCCTGATTGGCACTGATACATGCATAGTAGAGTCTGCTCATCCCTTCAGATCCAGCGCTCTACTGCTTCTGCACCTCTGTGGGCAACGGGCATCTTTGGCGGGGCTGGGAACCCCTCATCAGGGTTCAGCCCTCAGTCCTGCCCTCTGAGCCACGCCACCCTCTCAGGCACTGCCACAGAGCAGAACGCAAGTCCCTGCTCTTTCTAGGACCTCTGCCCAGAATCCACGAACTCTCTTCTATCCTCTTTTTGGCATCTTCTCAAAGACCCAATCCTCTCTAAGCTGTAGACCTCCAAAACGCCGTGTGAATCCCTTGAGTGGGTTTCAGCTTCCCAAAAATCCAGAAGGTGTGTGGCTTGCAGGAAACTCTGGCTTTGAGCCCAGAAACATAAACCATCTCTGAGATAAGAAGGCCCAAAAGCTCTGGCTACTTGCTTAAAATAGGGAAAGGGAAAAAATATAGGAAGAAGAAGTATGTTGCCCAGGATGTATGACTGGTGTCATGCAGACACAAAGAGCAGGGGTCTACCTCTGCGGAAGGCCTAGAGATGGGGCAGAAAAATGATTTTAAGATGAGTCTCTAGGTACATAAAATTTATATTTGATTTTCAAGAATATATACTTTGCAAATTAGGGAAAACCTGCATAAATTTTTTTTTTCTGATGTATAAGTTTCACTGAAGGTGGTCCAGAAATGTAGCAAAAACCACATTTTTTTTTCACTATGTGGTCGATTTCCTAGTGATGACAATAACAGTGACAATTAAAATGAAAACACAGAATGTCATGAACTCCTAAAAATTTTCTGACATCCAAGTATATATATTTTTTTAGGTTTGCCTGGAGGGACTGTGGAGATCAAGTTAGTCCTTATTTTTCACTCGCCTTCCTCCTCATGCCTAATTGGAACATGCATGGAGACTGACATGAGTTTGAGTGATTGAGTGAAATCAGACACATTGAACTTCCCAGGTCTAGTAATTAATACCTTGTCATATAGGAAGACAGTGGTGCACTCAAGGGGAAAAGCCCAGGACTAATTATACAGTGGCCAGGTTAGGGCTCAGTAAGTGACACTGACTTATTGGCCCTGAGCTTCTGACATGGCCTGTCAAGATTGATTTATAACAGAAATGACTCATCTGCACTTCTCAGCCTCGGATCAAGTGTGTGTCCTTCGCTCAGGGAAGTCTAACTTTCTTTGGCAGACGGATGGAGTCAAAGTCTAAGTAACCTGATGATAAATCACATGGAAGCCATTGCCTATTACCTGATTCTCAGAGAACCCATTCCACGTTCTATGCTGTCATTTGCCTAGCCCCTATGCCTTTGTAGAGGATCAATACAAAGGCTGCCCTGAACTCAATTACAACATTTCTTGGAGGTGGCATGGGGGAAACAGCGTTATTCGTAAAACAAAACACTGGAAAGAAGGAAAAAGAGGAGGAAGGAAGGAAGACGGAAACACATATTGAGCATCTTTAAGATACAGCTAGGCTCTTTCTCTTATAGTTATGTATGTTTTTACAAGTCTGCATGATCCAATCAAAGAGCCAGGCCACCAAATATAATCTGCCGTGGACAGAATTACCCAGACTGAGAGTACCCAAAGCTTGGACAAAAAGGGATGATTTCAAACATCTGGGAGTCTGTGGAGACGCCACACCACTGGTAAACAAGAAATTGAAATCCAGTAAATGCTGCAAAGTTGGAAAACAACGAAATTTGTGTGGCCGATCTGTGCATCCTTGTTCTACTATGTCCCAGCTGGCAGACCTAAGATCAGGTCTTGACATCTCTAAGCCTCTGTTTCCTCATCTCAAACACAGAGAATTAAATGGCATAATGTGAACATCAAAAAGACAAATAACCCAATTAAAAATGGGCAAAGGATGTGAATACACGTTTCTCCAAAGGAGAATACAAAGGAGTATCCAAAGGAGATACACAAATGGCCAATAAGCACATGGAAAGATGCTCAACAATATTAACCATCAGGGAAACGCAAATCAAAATCACAATGAGATGCCACTTGACACCCAGTAAGATGACTATAAAAAAAAAGAGGGAGACAGAAATGGGAAGCCCCATCCAATGCTGGTGAGAATGTAAAATGGTGCAGCCACTGTGGAAAACAGTCTGCCAGTTCCTCAAAGGGGTAAAAAGAGTTACCATAAAACCCAGCATCCCGCTCCTAGACATATAACCAAGAGAAATAAAAATATGTGTCCACACAAACATAAGTACATGAATATTCATAGCAACATTATTCATACTTGTTAAGAAGTGGAAATAACCCAAATGTCCATCAGTTGATGAATGGAACAAAAAAGTAGTGTATCCTTACAATAAAATGGTATTAAGCAATAAAAGATAATAAATCAATGAATAAATGGCATAGTGTGTGTATAAAGTCCCTACTAGAGCGCTTGACAGATACTTGTTGCTCAATAAAAATGTTGATTCTCCTCACCCCCAGCACTAGGATGAAGGGACTCAGCAGAAGCAGGTTGGGAGAAAAAGAGAGAGTCCACACTTGGAAGCCAAGAGCTATAGTCTGAAACTCACCCAACTAGGAAGCTCAGTGGTTTAAAAACTAAAACACATTTTTCATTATATTTTCTATGGCCAAAGAGATTTCTACCTTATGTAAAATTAAGATGAATTTCATTTTTCAAAAATTTAATTACACATTCTAAACCTTCATAAACTCCATTAAACAAGCGTTTAGAATACATATTGGGTTAAGTCATAACTTCATTTCCGGGTATTTTAAATGTTGCTCGTGACTTGATTTTACTGTGTTTTCTGCATAGAAAAATAAAAAAAAATTAAAAATAATTTTAAAAAACAAAAGAAAAATAAATAAAAATTTATTTTTTTTCAAAGGGGAACAGAAGTCAGTACTTTATATAACAAAGTTGAGCTTATAGAAAACAGCTCAGTCTTCAAATACAGGATGAGACTTAATTCAGTTTTGGCCAGGTGGCATCCAGTCACTTCCCAGAACAAAATGCAGAAACGATGGAATAAAACACTATCACTGACATGAATTTCTGAAATAGTGTCTTGAGTTAGTCAAGATCTCAGAAGCACTCCTCAGTTAAAACAGTCATTTCCATGGCCATGGAGTTACTGAGTTTCAGAATATCTGTACAGCCTAAAGGATAGGAAGTAGCCATCAAAACCAAAGAACCTACACAGGTTAGGGCAAAATAATTACCAAACAGTAGAGGCAATAAATCTCTCAATTCTGTGTCTGGTCTCAAAAGCCTAAAATGGTGATGGGAGAAATCTTGGGTCTGCTAGGATTCCTTTACTGTTTGCATGAAAACCTAATTAAAAAAAAAATCTCCACCCTGTCCATACCTTCTCAGGGGCCTCTGTGTCTCCAAGAGCCTGGACATTTGGGGTGGGGTTGATGAGAGGAGAACAGGAAGAATGCAGGAGGGATACTCCGAGGTCGTAGGTGCCTTAGAAGTGGAGACTTTGGAATAAACCTCTTCCAAAAAGGATGTTAAGAAGTTGTTAGTCCAATGTTTCTGAACAGAATCTAAAGCACCAGGGATTTAGTGTTGGCGTAGGATTTTCTAGGTAAGATAGAAGGAGATAACCCCAGATAGACCACTGGGCTTACACTCAGCCAGGTCATTGTCACCACAGCCACTGTCCTCCTGGCTACCACCATCATGTAACCAGAAAGTATAACCCCAGGGGCACAGTGTGAACACCTGGGGGCTACGCCCTTCAGATCTCTCAGCTGCAGGTGACGAGGACCCTGGCCTTGGAGGGCAGTGACATTTGATAACGGTCCCCAAGGTAAGAAGAGAGACAAACATCTGCCAGAAGTACAGAATTAAGTTTCCCCAGCCCTAACAGTGAGGAGAGAGGTGTTTTAGGGGTGACCTAATTTTAGTATCTCACTTAATTATCTCACAGAAATGTCCTTCTTTGCTCACACCATGGGATCCCCCCACATGAAATACACACTGGCAAAGAAATCAGGGGCTCTGGATTCTCTCCTTGGTTCTCTCCTTTTTCTATATACTTTAAAAAAGTCAGTTAACTAAGCCACAGCTTAGTTAAAGCTCCGTATCTGCCATCAGTGTACATCAGTTCATTGACATTCACGAGAAAAAGACATCTGACCTAGAAATAAGGTACTAAAATTAGCTCTCAAGTTCTACTTTGGGTCCTTTACCTAAAATGACCTCATTAATTAAAAAAACAACATAGTATTATGTTGTTCTATAACATACTGTAAAATACATATATGGTGTGAACATCACGTGTATATTACCCAGTGAAAGCTCAGCCTGGATATCAAAGCACGAATGCAAAGACCAGGGTGGTCTCCTGGTGGTCTATTCAGGAAATCTGTTACCAGAAGCAGCTACCGCAGTAACTTGAACCACCCACATCTCAATCACCAACCAACGCTTTGCTAATTAGCTTAATGAATATCAGCAATGGGTTTTCATTGATAAAAAGAGTGGCCTCGTGAAGAGAATGATAAATTTTAGAAAGGGTTCTTACTGATTAAATTAAAAGTATTCTAGGTGAGGACTGGTTTAAGACATTTTGGAGATACTCAACTCCTTTGCATGAATACAGAATAAAATCCAGTGAGGCCTAACCCTTCATCTCTTTTTTTTTTTTTTTCTTTCCCGGTACGCAGGCCTCTCACTGTTGTGGCCTCTCCCGTTGCGGAGCACAGGCTGCGGACGCGCAGGCTCAGCGGCCATGGCTCACGGGCCCAGCCGCTCCGCGGCATGTGGGATCTTCCCGGACCGGGGCACGAACCTGTGTCCCCTGCATCGGCAGACGGACTCTCAACCACTGCGCCACCAGGGAAGCCCCTCCCTTCATCTTTAAGGACAGTTTAGGAGGATTTTCAGTTGCCCGATACTGTCTATAAAGGGACAGAATTGTGATGGTGGAATATGGTTGTGTTTGTCTCAAGTAAACTGCATGCACGATGGTGGTCAGAATATGCTAAAGGACAGAGAGCTGGGACTTGATCGGGCTTATACAGCTGTTGTATGTTCTATTTTGTGCTGGCTAATTAATATCCATTTCATAAATATCTCTATTATGGAAGAATTTGATCTGAGACCTGCGTTTTTTATGAGCTGTACCAAGCCTGGGGGGATTACTTACCTTCATCAACTTCAGACTTCTCCAGTGTCTGTCATGATCGACCAAAAAGAACTGAAAAATTTTTGTGTGACCCATTCGCTTATAATATGCTGCTAGTAAGATTATTACAAGTAAGATTATTAGAAAAGACTTCATTTTCATCAGGGAAGCCTTGAATTTTATTTGATAACCCAATGTCTATAAATTCTTTGTATCAGAATAAGAATTCAAATAAGAACTCTTAGGTGTCATTCAGGGGTAAGATGCTTCTTCTCCCCCTTACCTCCTTTATACTTTCGAAGGAAGAGATCCAACAAATATTTATCAATTACTAAGTGCAGGGTTCTATGCTGGGCACTACCAAGGGTACCATTACATGTAACTTGTGGTTTGTGAGCATAAGTAACTTTCATGAAATTGTGGGTAAGATGGAAGTAAGACTGGGCTGTGAGTCAGCAGACCCAGGTTCTAGTCCCAACTAGCCCACCAGCACTTCCTTGGGCAAGCCCACCTATTGCTCTGAACTCCACCTTTCCATTTGACAGCAAAGGGGAGGGACTACGTGGCCTCTCTAGTTTCTTGCCTTGTTAACTTCTTTAATTCTATGATCAGGTCCATGAACTTATTACTACGCTGCACCAGGCACTTTACCAGTTCTTAGGATTACAAAGGTTTGGGATTACAAAGATGAAGAAGATATGGTCCCTCTCCTACACAGCACATATAATAGTAGGAAAAACAAAGGGAATTCATCATGATAATACTATTATCCTTGTTTATACAATAGTATTGTTATCACTCCCATTTTCATTGAGAAATATCCAAAGAACTTAAACCAACACTGCTGCTTTTCCAGAAACAATCGGTGAGTGCTATAAATAGGAAAATCATCTAAGGCTATAGGAGAGACAAAAACCATCATAGCTGGTTCAAGTAATTTTGACTCAGGCTATAAGGCTGGACTTTGACGTCACTCCCTTCTCATCAAGCATTGTTTAAGGAATATAAAAAGGCTTTGCCTAAAAACCCAAGCCCTGATATTTCTCCTGAAATTCCTACCATTAGGGTCACTTTTAGGCAACATATCCATAATTTTACCTGAAAGGGATACTGCACTGAGTCATTAGGAAACTTTATTGACAACATCATGGATAAGCTTATCAAACATACAAGATAGGTAAGTTTTATCAACCTGGGAAAAGGATAAATAAACCTCTTTTTGGCTCTTCTCCTTCCAACTACCTCCATCAGGATGTCCCACCAGAACCTTCAGGTCAATATTTTAAAATCCAAGTTACCCTTCCCACTAGATCCTACTTTCTATCCCAACCGCTCCAAACCAACCTTCTCTACCTGATGTCTCTCTATTAATGTCGCCATTTTTTTCCTTCGTCACATTAAGTCAGAACCTTAAAACCAACTTCGATCCCTTCTTTTTAGTCCTTACAGCTCAAACCCTGTGGATGCACTGTCTGCCATGTTTCTCTTTTGAAAACTGTGGTAAAATACATGTCACATAAAATTTACTGTGGTAAAATACATGTCACATAAAATTTTCAGTAGTGTTAAGCACATGCACGCTTTTTTTGCAATCAACCTCCGTAACTCTTCTCATCTTGGAAGACTGAAACTCTAAACCCTTTAAACAACTCTCCATTTTCCCTCCCCCTCAGCTCTGGCAGTCACCGTTCTACCTTCTGTCTCTATGGTTTTGATTAGTCTCTACGTCAGTCATATAGCTTCAGTCACGCAATGCGTGTCTTTCTTGTGATTAGCTTGCTTCCCTTAGCATAACGGTCTCAAGGTTTACCCATGTTGAAGCATGTCTAAGAATTTCCTGGCTTTGTAAAGCTGAAAAAATGTTCCATTGCACATATAGACCATTTGTTTAATCCCTTCATCCAACAACGGACACCTGACTTGCTTCCAAGCTTTGTGTATTGTGAATAGTGCTGCTATGAACAGGGGTGGACAAATAATTCTTCAAGACCTTGCTTTCAGGACTTCCCTGGTAGTGCAGTGGTTAAGAATCTACCTGCCAATGCAGGGGACAGAGGTTCGAGCCCTGGTCTGGGAAGATCCCACATGCCACAGAGCAACTAAGCCCATGCACCGCAAATACTGAGCCCGTGTGCCACAACTAATGAAGCTGAACTTTTCAGCTGGTTTTCACTTGGATTATAGGGAAAGTTAAAATAAAAAATTAAAAAGACCTTGCTTTCAATTCTATTGGGTATATACCCAGAAGTGGAATTGCTGAATCGTATGGTAATGCTGGTTTTAATTTTTTAAGGTGTCACCATACTGCTTTCCATAGTTGGCCGTGTCTCTTGCCTCTGCAGCCCCACTATCACCATCCTCATTCAACCTCACCATCTGTCCCTGCACAATAGCAGAAGCCTCCAAACTCTTCTCCTGTTCCCACCCGTTGAGCATACAACTGCCACTCCTTTTCCTTTAAGTTCAGTTCTGATGTCATTTCTCTGCTAAAACAATAACAACAACAAAACTTCAGTGGCCCTATTACCTGCCAATTGAAGCACTCTTTGAACAGATTTTCAAAGGCAGTGAAAATATGGCCTCACCATGCTCCTACGAGGCCATGCTTTAGCATGTCCTTTCCTCTTTCATTGCCCATGTTCTCTGCCTTCCTGTCAACATTTGTTCCACCTGCTGAAACATCCTCACCCCTTAGAAATGATTTTACTTGGCACTTGCACTGAACAGTTAAAATGCCTCTACCAAATCTGAGTGCCTATCAGCCTAGGATTCATCTACGTAGCTCCCGTGTATCCACGTATCAGAAACATTCAGTACATTCCACATTTCATATGCAGCGTCTTCTCCACCACACTGAAAACCTTAAGGACAGGAAAGGGGTCTATTTTATTGGCTGCAAAACCCCCAGGGCTCTACACTGTTGGGCATTTGATAAACAGAGAAGAACTGATGGCTGTTTCCTAAATATGAACTCTTCTCTCTCTTGAAATTTCAACACTTTCAGAACTGAATCAGGTTTCTCAATGAGTCCTCTGAAGATGCTCTGAGGGCTCTTTATTTAGGGCCTAAATTAACCAGTTTGACTGTCTATATTGATCAGATCGAAGAGATAACAGCTAAATAACTAACTGCTTCATTGAGCGATACAGAACCAGTCATCGCTGGATTTCATATTGGACTTCCTGCAATTAGTTCGTTTTCCCTTAATGATGATCACTGTCTTCCAAATGCTCCATGCTCAGAAATAAATTATGCTTATCTAATATTCCCTGAGCCTCATGGAAATAGTCGAGAATATTATTCAGTAGGCAGAGTATTATTAACTCAGTGAGAAGTTTATAAGTTATCTCCTTTTTAATTGGTTTGCTTTATTACTCTTTTCCTGCTCTATTGCACAGAATACAATAAAAAGAATCACGACTTTTGCCAGGGAAAGACAACATAAAAATAAGTCAAAACAGGAGACAACACGACACGCATGGTGCAATTTTAAACGAAAATTGTAATACACAATAAAACTCAAAATGAGTTGCAGCTGGGGTTTAAAAATCTTCCCTGTATCATTGGAGAGAAAATTGGCTAATAAACAATCTCCCCCCTACTAACAAATCAGTGTACATATGCAAATAAAATGAATCCACTCTATAAAAGGCTGAAACGAAATCCATAGAACGTGTAGGAAGCTGCCATTTTTCCAGAACGATTGGAGGAGAGATCAGAGGAGGGCAAGTCCCGCTGAGTTGTGGGGAGGAAGGACCAGAAGAGGAGGGCGAGATGAGCAAGCCAGGGACAGGAAGGCGAGGCAAAGACAGCGAGTGGGACCAGGGCGAGCGACCCCAAGGCCTGCCGGAGACTGAATGGGAGATGAGAACGAAGGTAGCTGAGAGAACACAGTGAGGAGAGAGGTTCAGGCTAGTGAGTCGCACCATGTAGCTCTTTGGTCTGGGAATTCTACACTTCTCTGACGGCGCCTGACACATCTTACCAGGCCAGAGGCAGCATCTTAAAGGAGCCGAACCAGGCTGTACAGACCTGTCTTTTACCTCCTATTTGATTGTAAGCTCCTCGAAGGCAGAATCTGTCCTTGACTCGTGTTTGTACACACCACAAGTATGCAAGCATTTGCACACCATAAAGCGCCTGGTGAGTGTTTAAGACATTAATATGTGAAGTACCACAATATCCCAGAGCCCACATTGAATTATTAATTCAGATTAGTCTGTGATGGGTAACCTAGGTCTTCATATACTCCACTTGCCTGGGATAGCGCTACTTAACACCTGCTGTCCCCGCAGAGTTCTCCCTTTCACTCTCAAAAGGGTCCATGTTTGCAAGAGAAATTTTATGGTAATTCTAGTTATAACATAGCCTGAAAGTTGATTTCTAGAATTCCCTGTCAACTTGTTTACTGGCCACTGTCTCTTTCCGATCAAAGCAGAAAATAGACTATGCAAATTAACGTTGCAAATACTGGGACTCTGAATTACAGGTAAACGAATTTATTATCGTTATTCTGACATTAACAATGTTTTCTAGAGAAATAGTTTTCTAAACTCAATGAATATGTATCGCTACCTAGTGATTTCTATAATCAATTTTTTCCAGCATGAATGTATAGCAGAAAGGTTACTACCTTCAACCTTTTGGGATATCAGTATAATACACTGTTAAATAGGGAGCCACAGCCATATTGAAAATAAGCTACCTCCGTGTGTGTGTGTGTGTGTGTGTGTGTGTACACAAATTTACTTGTGGAAATAGAAACATATTTTGATGCTCCCAGAAACTTGAGACTTTGCATCATGGTTGTTTTACTTGGCAATGACTCCATTGTCAGATTTTTTTAAAAAGTATGGAAGTTCCTCAAAAAATAAAAAACCTAGTTACCATATGACCCTGCAATCCCATTCCTGGGCATATATCTGGAGAAAACTATAATTCGAAAAGATACATGCACCCCAGTGTTCATTGCAGCACTATTTACAATAGCCAAGACACGGAAGCAACCTAAATGTCTATCAACAGATAGATGGATAAAGAAGATGTGGTATATATATAACACAATGGAATGCTAGCCATTAAAAAGAATGAAATAATGCCATTTGCAGCAACATGGATGGACCTAGAAATTATCATACTAAGTGAAGTAAGCCAGACAGAGAAGACAAATATCATATGATAATGCTTAAATGTGGAATATAAAAAAAATATATAAATGAACTTATTTACAAAACAAAAGAGACTCACAGACATAGAAAACAAATTTATGGTTACCAGAGGGGAAAGGTGGGGGAAGGGATAAATTAGGGGGCTGGGATTAACATGTACACATGACTATATATAAAATAATCAACAAGGACCCACTGTATAGCACAGGGAACTATACTCAATATTTTATAATAACTTATAAGGGAAAAGAATCTGAAAAAGTATATGCGTGTGTGTGTGTGTGTATATATACATAAATGAATCACTGTACTGTACACCTGAAACTAGCATGGCATTATAAATCAACTATACGTCAATAAAAAAGATAATAAATAAGGGGTAGTTTTTATCGTTTTAAAACATTTTTTAAAATTGTCTTTAAAAATGCCCTCTTCAGGGCTGCTGCAAGCACATGCCATGTGATTTGTAAGAATGAGAAAAAGGACCCTCTTCCCCCAGCTGTATAGGGGGCTGAATCAGGCTGGATTTCACAGCTAGCTCACCCCTGTGAAGAGAGCGGTGGTCCTGACTGTAAAACTAATTTCTCCCACTTTAAAATCGATGGAGTCACATAAAGGTTTCCTGTGAAGTAAATCTCTGTATCTTACATCCAATTTTTTTCATTAAAACATTTTAAAGGTGTCCACCTGAGAGAAAAAGAGCCAGCTTCATAACGTGTGTATGGGTGCAGAGGTGACCAGGGGATTCCACTTCACAATGCAGGAAAGCCATCGAAATCTCCAAGTTTAAAGAAATGTAACAAACGTTTGGTAAGATCTGACATCTACAATTCAAATGAGCAAAAACACCTATGGATTAAAAATAGCTAGCGTGCTTTGATTTTCAGAATTTTCTGCCAAAGACCAAAAGATTAAGAGAATAGACCAAACTGAGCTTAAAAGTTTCTGGTTTTTAATTAAACCTCTAAAATACTAGAAAATGCAAACATGCTGGTCCCTTCTATGAATCTCAGATCCATCTTCTCAGCAGCTGTTAAAGGAAGGCTATTAAAATCACCACCATCATCATCATGATAAATATTAATTAATCGATTGCAAGATTAAAGAGAAACAAAAACAAATACATGAGGGACTGTGACTCAGAATGTGGCAGAAAGAAGCCGAGGAAAGAGATATAGCACATTGCCTACAATCCACACAATGGTCCCAGACGTAACGGAGCTGAATGTTCACCAAAAAATCCATGGCAGAGGAGACCCCAAAATTCTGAAAGCAAGTCCGGGTAAAGTATATGCAATTGCTTCCCTGACTTACAGCCTATGTAGGAGTCTGCTTCCATGCATCCTGTGCCTGGATAAGGAGACGTCCCGGTAGCTTTCCATTTTACCTCACGCTGTAATTGCAACATAAAAATAAAACTGCCAGGCGGGCTTTAGCACAGGTGTTGTAACTGGAATGGTGCTGCGTCAATGGTATCTTTATATGTTCTGAACAGATCTGTCTGCTCTTTACCTTCACTGTCACAATGTCCTCCAAATCTAAATAAATGTCTAAAATGGTATTATTTTATCAAAAGACTTGCAGTTTCCTAGAGTAAGGGAAAACCATTTCAGATCTTGCTGCACCATTTTTACTGACTGGGAAACCAAATAACATCCCTGCACTTAACTCTTGAGAACTTGAATCTAGAGAATGCAGCCCCTTCAAGAGACATCGCTGGTTGAATTAGAAAGAAATCACATCATTAATTGTTCTTATCACGGGGTTTTCTTTCGGTATCTGACTTTGCCGTGCACATTCAACTTGAGATTTATTTACTCAACAGTATTTGGAATGGATTTGTTTAAGAAAAAATAAATAGGCAGATTATTCAGAATAGCAAGTCCCGTTAACTTTCCATTAAAGATTCTTTTAACATTTTTTCTTTTGATACTCTTAATTTTTTTAAGTATAGTTGATTTACAACGTTGTGTTAATTTCTGCTATACAGCAAAGTGATTCAGTTACCCAAGATTCTTTTAACATTTTAATGTATCTTACAGGTGACATGTACACTTTGTGTATAGAGGCCGGTGCCCTTGGTGTCTCTTCTCTTCATCCGTAGTACTTTGAGACCTTATAACATGTTGAAATGTAGCTTTTCTTCCCCATCCCCACATCTGCCATCATTTGGACAGCCACTGTGCTAAAACCTACTGATTCATCTGCTTTTTACCCCAAAATTATTTCATTTCAATTCATAAACTTCAAGTTAAAACTAAGCTCCCAGCCCTTCAGGCCATGCAACGGCTCAGCAGCCAGTCTGCGCACTGGTTCTGTTCCTTGTGATGTTTGAGACACACTCTAGGTGGCTTGGACCCGTTCCCATAGCGACTAAAAAGAGCACGTCCTCAGAAACATAGGTAGCAACGATCAGAGGCCATCAAGAGTGCCTTTAGGGCTTCCCTGGTGGCGCAGTGGTTGAGAGTCCGCCTGCCGATGCAGGGGACACGGGTTCGTGCCCCGGTCCAGGAAGATCTCACATGCCGCGGAGCGGCGGGGCCCGTGAGCCGTGGCCACTGAGCCTGCGCATCCGGAGCCTGTGCTCCAGAGTGGGAGAGGCCACAGCAGGGAGAGGCCCACGTACCACAAAAAAAAAAAAAAAAAAAAAAAAAGTGCCTTTAAGAGGATAGGAAAGGGAAGTTATAGCGCACAAATAAAGTACTGAAATAAACTTTCCTGGGAAACCTATAGTCTCTGTGAGGAGGCTTGGACACAGAGTGGGGCAAATAAGCTGAAAGGGAAGAGGAGTCACGCCAACACTGCTCTGTGCTCGGAACCTGCGAGTGTAGCCCCGTCACCGCTCCTTAGGGGGACCGAAGGCACCCACACTCTGGGTCTAGAGCAGCACAACCACACTTCAGCTAACAGACCCTCTGAAGAGAAACACCTTCTTAACAAAGGAGACTGTTAAGACAAAAACCAAACACAAAAATAGCGTTATTTAGGAAACATAATCTTGGCTTTCATCTTTGGTCTCAGGATGCACATCCTGTCCGGATGAATGTGCAAAACCAACACGTCACTCCCTGAGCACAGAGTCGATGTTTTCAGTCTATTTTCATTTAAAAAATAAAGCATATGTGTTCAGTTGCTCATTAAACCCAAAGTTCTTTAAGGAGGGTAACTAAGTGTTCATGGTTGCTACACTGTGTGCAGATGAATGAATGAAGGCATGAATGACCTCTTCTAAAAGCTAGAGTGATTGACACGTGACGGCTAAAAGTGCACACTGGTACTAAAATAGCACCAATCACAGAATGCATACTCTGTAATAATGCTGCACTAAAGGTTCGTTCAACACAGGAGTCCATGAAACGCCCACAAGGACCCTGTGAGGTAGCTGCATAGCTAGCCCTGTTTTTCAGGTGAGATCATTAAGGCTCAAAGAAGTTAATTACCTGCCCATTTCACATAGTCAGTAAGGGCAGAGCTGTGAGGACCACTGAGGTCTGTCTGCTGTCAGAGCCTGAGCCACAGGCTTCATGAAAGTTTGAAAATGTAAAAACAAACCTCCTCCTTAGAAAACGAATCATTCAAAGATGCTCAGAAAACTCTGCATGCTTGCATGTCACCACTTAACTGTTATTTAATTTAATCTACTTTCTAGAGGGATTGGAGGCGAATTCCTAAGTACAGGCTATACATACACAGATACATGCAGATATATATGTAATGGCAGCTATCAGCTTCTACAATGAATGCGTGGGAAGCAAAGCTGATGAGGACAGAGGCCTTGCTGGAGAGTGGTCCCAGACAGCAGGTCATGGCAAATGACACAGACCCCTTGGTGTTGATCCAACGCTCCCTTCCCCCGAAAATATAGTGAAGTGCAAAGGCATGAAAAGCCCAATCTGGGAGCCAATTCGTCTGGGTCCAAATCTGTGCAGTTTAATGCCAGTTTGTTAGCTTCTCCCGGTCTCAATTTCTTCATCTTTGAAAAACGGAAAAGATAATCATCATAGTAGTTTCCTTGAAGAGTTGTAAACAAGAGAATCCTATAAATAAAGTTCCTTGCACAGTCCTAGCACATAGGCACTCGAAGGAAGGAGTTTTTATAGGAAGAAACGTTACGAACATAATCATTGAGGAAAAGCAAGACGTGTTTTCCTATACATACTCCCTCAAAAAGCAAATGCTCAAATGACAAAGCTCAATCCAAGGAATGCTTCTTGATGTGCTGAAATCTTGCATTCGTGCTAAGAACACGTTATAGCCACCAGAAGCAGAAGGGCAGGGGAACAGTGAAAGGCTCCTTCAGTAATAATGTCACTGATGCTGATGGAGCGTTAAGGCACTTATTAGGTGTTCCTTTGTAAGACGTTAGGAAAGATTATTGAGAATAACAACAACAGCAATGAAGGATGACCAGGTTCATTGGCTCCTGTGAGCAAAATGGCCAGGCACTTCCTGAGCCTATTAGAAAGGCTGAGACAGCCAGTTCAACAGAGGATCAATTTGTATCTAGAAGCCAATAAGTAGATAATAACATAAACATATGGTCTAGGTTTGCCATTACGTTCTGGCGTTTCTCAGTAAATCTGGTTTATGAGTACAAGGATAAACGATCTTTAATGAAACCAAGGTTTCTTGACAAACTGCACAGCTCATAAAAGGGTCCCGGAAGAAAAGGTCCGTCTCCTCTCCTGAATATCCATGCATTTGGACGATGGTTTTGTGTGTTTGTTTTTCTTATTAGGAATGCTCTTTTAGGGAATAATGTGTCATTTATCATCTCAAAGTCATATGCTTTACAAGCAATCTGTTATCTCTCCTTTATTAGTTTCTTAATCGTATTCTCTTGTTTGTGGAGACTTTGGCATTGAACGGTATCAGAAACCCTGAAGTTGGTCTGAACATCACAGGAGGTGAGGTTAATTCCACGTCTAAATGATTGCTCTGGATAGTCCAAGACATGAAACACAACTAGAAGCATATCTGATGTCACTAACCTTAGACACAGGGCATCGAATACCATTCATTAAGTAGAATTAAAATAGAAATCCAACAATGAGAACATAACAAGGAACACTGTGTAAACTGACTTTTTGAAGTATATCCTTCCCCCGGTGCACGTATTTGGCTCCCATTAATTTTCATGGACATAACTTGCTCATATATTAGCTGAAGGATTTCACCGGCATCTGTGTAAAACTGGCTGCATAAGGAAAAAGGTGCCCACAAAGAAAAAGTGAGGCAGCTGCCAAACACTGCCTGGATAATAAAGTCCAAAGGCATTACAGTTAATTCAACGTAAGACGCTGGAAAAGAGATGAATGAAGAATTATTATGAAATTAAGCAAAGTGGGTTTTGTTTTTTTTTTTAAAGACAGTACCTAGGAAAATAATGTTGAGGTCAAGCCATGTGTACCCTTGGCTGCTTTCCCATCAAAAGTCAGTGCTCCTGGGGGCTTCCCTGGTGGCGCAGTGGTTGAGAATCTGCCTGCCAATGCAGGGGACACGGGTTCGTGCCCTGGTCTGGGAAGATCCCACATGCCGCGGAGCAACTAGGCCCATGCACCACAACTACTGAGCCTGCGCGTCTGGAGCCTGTGCTCCACAACAAGAGAGGCCGAGATAGTGAGAGGCCCGCGCAACGCGATGAAGAGTGGCCCCTGCTTGCCGTAACTAGAGAAAGCCCTCGCACAGAAACAAAGACTCAACACAGCCAAAAATAAATAAATTTAAAAAAAAAAAGAGCCAGTGTTCCCATGCATACGAACTGTGAGCTAAAGGTAAATAATGCGTCTTATTCCCCAGTACGGATCTACCACACAAAAGGCACAAGGCAGATACTTGTCGAACTGAAGTGGACTATCCATTGTTTCCGAAATGCTGTCCAAACTTTCACATCTCTGGACCTCAGCTCACATTGGTCCCTCTGCCTGGAGCATCCTTTCACAGCATCAGCCCCAATTCTTCAGTTGCTAAATTTCCAGCCAGCTCTTAAAGACGCTATAGCAAATGCTGGGAGGTTCTTATGAATGCTGAGAGATCAGCATAGTCTCCAAATCCCATTACACTCTTAAACCCTATTGAAGACCTCAAAGAGGTTTTGTTTAAATGAATTCTACCTATCAATAATTACCGTATTAGAAATTAAAATTGAAACAACTTTTAAACATTTGTTAATTCATTAAATAATAAACTCGGTACATACTGGCATAAATAACACACTTTTATGAAAAATAACTACATTTACCCCTCAAATCGTGAATAAATTAGCACTGTTTTCCATTTTGCAAATCTCTTTAAGCTGGATTCTTACATCTGCTTTGCAGTTACTATGTTACAGTATATGATCTTGATGGGAACATCTGAAGAATAAACAGCCGCACAGAAGATGCAGCTGGGAAAGGGAGGAGTATTTTGGCAGCCTTTTCAGATAACTGTGGATATTACTTATTGATACTGCACCAAAACTCTCCAAGTCATCTTTCTTAAATGTTAGTTGCAATGTGGAATCGGAAACAATATTAATGAACTTTTCATACTCTGACATTTATTGTTCTATTCTGCACTTTGAATAAATCTTTTTACTCATGGACCATTTTTTAACATCATATATTGGTTATTTGGAAAATACTGATTCACTGAGTTATGCAGATCTTCCAAATGTTATATTCAATTATAAAATAGTTTTTAAAATCACATTCATATCACTTCCGATTTCATCAGAAAAGCCTTCAACTATGAAAAGTTGACAAGTTCATGGTAGAAAATAAAGTTTTCCAAAATTCTAATTTTCACTTGAAAGCTCAAGTTTTATCCTTGGCAACAAACACTGTCAGTTGTTTTCTTTGAATCCATAAGCTCGCTTAATCCATTTTGAGAAAATGGCTACCGAATACCCATGTCTAAATAATCAGTTTAGCTTTCAATCATTTCTTCTAGTACAACTGCTGTGCCACAGGAAAAGCAACTAACTTAGCTCATAACAAAAACAACTGCTTTTCCTCGAGATGACCGTTACACTTTAGTATTCCACAGAAACTCCCATTTCATCACACAGGATGTTAAAAACACACGTATTCAAGGATCAAGACTTCAGAAAATTAATCCTTTTTACTGCTTAGTTAAGGACGTTCTTAATTGAAAATGGCATTCTGTTCTCCTGTGAGTGTCTAGCAGTTAAGGAACAGTGTGACTGGAGACATGGTTGGGAGCCACCGTCTTGATTTCTACCAAGGTGCCAATGGTTTTATCCACCATTGCTTTTGTTCCATCACTGGATCAAAACAGAAATACAGTGAAAGAGACAAATAACAATTTAATATTATTTTGAAATGGTTTTAACCACACAAATCCTCTAAAAGAATCTTGGGGAACCCCAGGAGCCTGTGGTCACATTTTAAGAAAAACTGTGATACAGCGAAACAGACTTCAATAACTGGCCTTAAGCAAATTACTTAAACTTATCTGTAAATTGAAGACAATAAATCCTGGCACACTGGGTTATGGTGAGAATGATATACTGTAACATATGAAAAGCACCCTATGGTGCCTGTCACGAAGTCAGTACTGTATTAATTTTATTTTCCTTTTAGGTCCCTCGTAAGCACTTTGTACCCCCAGTACTTACTATTACTATGTTTAGATAGCAGCTGATAAAAATGCCATCTTTTGTTTTATTTCCCTGTTAAACTCCTGACTGCACCTTCCTCAAATTTTCTATCCTATATAATGGGTCATTGGCCCTTTTGAGAACCTGATGTACCAGTAGGTAAGGCCTCTCTATCCCCCCAGAATGTACATAGACACACATATACACAATCCTGCATACAACTGCAAACTTGAAGACCACTTGAAGTGAATCTGTTTCCCCCAAGGAAGAGTTCCAAACTTGATCCTTGAAACACTTGCTTCAAAATCAACCTAAAACATTATTAAAATAACAATTCCTAGGCCCCTCCCAGAGCTACAAAATCTGGACCTCTACTAGTCAAGCTAAGAATCTGCATTTTAATAGTTCTTAAGGTGTTTCCTATAAGCTTTCAAGTTGGATTTCAAATGGAAACCCATGGAGCCTGGATTAAGAAACCCTACCCCATAGTACCTACTACGTGGTTGATAGTAAGTACAAATTAATCTGAGTAGACACTGTACTCTGGAAGTCGATGACATGGCTAGAGGATCACTAAAATTTAGAAAAGTGCACCCAGTTCCCATCTGTTACAAACCCTCACTGATCTTCACAATTTCTTGGGGATTTTGTTTTGGTTGTTTTTTTTTAAAAAAACAAACTTTTGCTCAGGCTCTTCTAGACATTCAGAAGTCATGGAGTGGGGTCTGAATTTTCTCCCGTAATTCTGATTATCATGCCAGGTTTAAGAATCACTTTGGGGGAGGCAAGATGGCATACTAGGAAGACGTGGAATTCACGTCGCCACACAACTAGGGCACCTACCAGGCACGGGTGGGGGACACAGACACCTAAGGGAAGGGGAGGAACCCCCAGCGACCGCTTGCAGGATCTTGACTCCCAGGCCGGAGGTCAGGTCCAAGCTCCTACAGTGGGGGCTCCGACTCCAAAAAGGTGGACGAACCGAGAACCTCAGATCCCAGGGAATATCAATCGGAGTGAGGCCTCCCAGAGGTCCTCACCTCAGCACCAAGACCCAGCTCTAGCCAACTGCTTGCAAACTCCAGCGCTGGACATCTCAGGCCAAACAACCAGTAAGACAGGAATACACCACCACCCATCAAATAAAAAAAAAAAGAAATGACAAAACATATGTTACAAAGAAGCAAGGTAAAAACCTACAACACCAAATAAATGAAGATGAAACAGGTAACATACCTGAAAAAGAATTCAGAGTAATTATAGTAAAGATGATCCAAAATCTCAGAAACAGAATAGAAAATACAAGAAACATTTAACAAGGATCTAGAAGAACTAAAGAGCAAACAAACAGTGATGAACAACACAATTATTGAAATTAAAAATACTCTAGAAGGAATCAATATCAGATTAACTGAGACAGAAGAACAGATAAGTGACCTGGAAAAAAAAATAGTGGAAATAACTGCCACAGAGCAGAATAAAGAAAAAAGAATGAAAAGAATTGAGGACAGTCTCAGAGACCTCTGGGACAACATTAAACACAACAACATTCAAATTATAGGGGTCCCAGAAGAAGAGAAAAAGAAAGGGTGTGAGAAAATATTTGAAAAGGTTATAGTCGAAAACTTTCCCTAACATGGGAAAGGAAATAGTCAATCAAGTCCAGGAAGCACAGAGTCCAATACAGGATAAACCCAAGGAGAAACACGCCGAGACACATACTAATCAAACTATCAAAAATTAAATACAAAGAAAAAATATTAAAAGTAGCAAGGGAAAAACAACAAATAACATACTAGGGAGTACCCATAAATTTAACAGCTGATCTTTCAGCAGAAACTCTGCAAGCCAGAAGGGAGTGGCAGGACATATTTAAAGTAAAAGGGAAAAACCTACAACCAAGATTGCTCTACCCAGCAAGGATCTCATTCAGATTCAATGGAGAATTAAAACCTTTACAGACAAGCAGAAGTTAAGAGAATTCAGCACCACCAAACCAGCTTTACAACAAATGCTAAAGGAACTTCTCAAGGCAGGAAACACAAGAGAAGGAAAAGACCTACACTAACAAACCCAAAACAATTAAAATGGTAATAGGAACATACATATCGATAACTATCTTAACTGTAAATGGACTAAATGCTCCCACCAAAAGACACAGACTGGCTGAATGGATACAAAAACAAGACCCCTATATATGCTGTCTACAAGAGACCCACTTCAGACCTAGGGACACATACAGACTGAAAGTGAGGGGATGGAAAAAGATATTCCGTGCAAATGGAAATCAAAAGAAAGCTGGAGTAGCAATTCTCATATCAAACAAAATAGACTTTAAAATAAAGACTACTGCAAGAGACAAAGAAGGACACTCCAAAATGATCAAGGGATTGATCCAAGAAGAAGATATAACAATTGCAAATACTTATGCACCCAAAATAGGAGCACCTCAATACATAAAGCAAATGCTAAGAGCAACAAAGGATGAAATTGACAATAACACAACAATACTTGGGGACTTTAACACCCCACTTTCACCAATGGACAGATCATCCAAAATGAAAATAAATAAGGAAACACAAGCTTTAAATGACAAATTAAACAAGATGGATTTAATTGATACGTATAGGACATCCCATCCAAAAACAACAGAATACACTTTCTTCTCAAGTGCTCATGGAACATTCTCCAGGAGAGACCATATCTTCCGTCACAAACCAAGCCTTGGTAAATTTAAGAATATTCAAATCATATCAAATATCTTTTCCAAACACAATGCTATGAGACTAGATATCAATTACAGGAAAAACACTGTAAAAAATACAAACACATGGAGACTAGAAAAAATGCTAGTAAACAACCAATATATCACTGAAGAAATCACAGGAAATCAAAAATTACCTAGACAAAAATGACAATGAAAACACAACCCAAAACCTATGGGATGCAGCAAAAGCAGTTCTAAGAGGGAAGTTTATAGCAATACAATCCTATAAGAAACATCTCAAATAAACAACCTAACATTACAGCTAAAGCAATTAGAGAAAGAAGAAAAGAAAACCCCCCAAAGTTAGCAGAAGGAAAGAAATCATAAAGATCAGTTCAGAAATAAAAGAAATGAAAGATGGCTTCCCTGGTGGCGTAGTGGTTGAGAGTCCACCTGCCGATGCAGGGGACACGAGTTCATGCCCCAGTCTGGGAAGATACCACATGCCGCAGAGCGGCTTGGCCCATGAGCCATGGCCACTGAGCCTGCACGTCCAGAGCCTGTGCTCCACAACGGGAGGGGCCACAACAGTGAGAGGCACGCGTACAGCAAAAAAAAAAAAAAGAAAGAAACAATAGCAAAGATCTATAGAACTAAAACCTGGTTCTTTGAGAAGATAAACAAAATTGATAAACCATTAGCCAGACTCATCAAGAAAAAAAAGGGAGAAGACTCAAATCAACAGAATTAGAAATGAAAAAGGAGAAGTAACAACTGACACTGCAGAAATACAAAGGATCATGAGAGATTACTACAAGCAACTATATGCCAATAAAATGGACAACCTGGAAGAAATGGACAAATTCTTAGAAAAGCACAACCTTACGAGACTGAACCAGGAAGAAATAAAAACTATAAACAGACCAATCACAAGCAATGAAATTGAGACTGTGATTAAAAATCTTCCAACAAAGGCCCAGGACCAGATGGCTTCACAGGCAAATTCTATCAAACGTTTACAGAAGAGTTAACACCTATCCTTCTCAAACTTGTCCAAAATATAGCAGAGGGAGGAACACTCCCAAACTCATTCTACGAGTTCAACATCAGCCTGATACCAAAACCAGAAAAAAAGGTCCCAAAAAAGAAAACTACAGGCCAATATCACTGATGAACATAGATGCAAAAATCCTCAATAAATACTAGCAAAAAGAATCCAACAGCACATTAAAAGGATCACACATCATGATCAAGTGGGGTTTATCCCAGGAATGCAAGGATTCATCAATATACACAGACCAATCAATGTGATATACCATATTAACAAATTGAAGGAGAAAAACTATATGATCATCTCAATAGATGCAGAAAAACGTTTTGACAAAATTCAACACCATATACGATAAAAACTCTCCAGAAGGTAGGCATGGAGGGAACCTACCTCAACATAATAAAGGCCATATATGACAAACCCTCAGCCAACATCATTCTCAATGGTTAAAAACTGAAACCATTTCCTCTAAGATCAAGAAAAAGACAAGGTTGCCCACTCTCACCACTCTTATTCAACATAGTTTTTTTAAGTTTTAGCCACAGCAATCAGAGAAGAAAAGGAAATAAAAGGAACCCAAATAGGAAAAGAAGAAGTAAAACTGTCACTGTTTGCAGATGACATGATACTATACATAGAGAATCCTAAAGATGCTACCAGAAAACTACCAGAGTTAATCAATGAATTTGGTAAAGTAGCAGGATACAAAATTAATGCACAGAAATCTCTGGCATTCCTATACACTAATGATGAAATATCTGAAAGTGAAATCAAGAAAACACTTCCATTTACCATTGCAACAAAAAGAATAAAATATCTAGGAATAAACCTACCTAAGGAGACAAAAGACCTGTATGCAGAAAACTATAAGATGCTGATGAAAGAAATTAAGGACGATACAAACAGATGGAGATATATAGCATGTTCTTGGATTGGAAGAATCAACATTGTGAAAATGACTCTACTACCCAAAAGCAATCTACAGATTCAATGCAATCCCTATCAAACTACCACTGGCATTTTTAACAGAACTAGAACAAAAATTTCACAATTTGTATGGAAACACAAAAGACCCCGAATAGCCAAAGCAATCTTGAGAACGAAAAACAGAGCTGTAGGAATCAGGCTCCCTGACTTCAGAATATACTACAAAACTACAGTAATCAAGACAGTATGGTACTGGCACCGAAACAGAAATATAAATGAATGGAACAGGATATGAAAGCCCAGAGACAAACCCATGCACACACGGTCACCTTATCTTTGATAAAGGAGGCAAGAGTATACAATGGAGAAAAGGCAGCCTCTTCAATAAGTGATGCTGGGAAAACTGGACAGCTACATGAAAAAGAATGAAATTAGAACACTCCCTAACACCATACACAAAAATAAACTCAAAATGGATTAAAGACCTAAATGTAAGGCCAGACACTATCAAACTCTTAAAGGAAAACATAGAACACTCTATGACATAAATCACAGCAAGATCCTTTTTGACCCACCTCCTAGAGAAACGGAAATAAAAACAAAAATAAACAAATGGGACCTAATGAAACTTACTTTTGCACAGCAAGGGAAACCGTAAACAAGACGAAAAGACAGTCCTCAGAATGGGAGAAAATATTTGCCAGCGAAGCAACAAAGGATTAATCTCCAAAATATGCAAGCAGCTCATGCAGCTCAATATCAGAAAAACAAACAACCCAATCCAAAAATGGGCAGAAGACCTAAAGTGACATTTCTCCAAAGGAGATATACAGATTGCCAAAAAACACATGAAAGGATGCGCAACATCACTAATCATTAGAGAAATGCAAATCAGAACTACAATGAGGTATCACCTCACACTGATCAGAATGGCCATCATCAAAAGATCTACAAACAATAAATGCTGGAGAAGGTGTGGAAAAAAGGGCACCCTCCTGCACTGTTGGTGGGAATGTAAACTGATACAGTCACTATGGACAACAGTATGGAGGTTCCTTAGAAAGCTAAAAATAGAACTACCATACGACCCAGCAATTCCACTACTGAGCATATACACTGAGAAAACTATAATTCAAACAGAGTCATGTGGGCTTCCTTGGTGGTACAGTGGTTAAGAATCTGCCTGCCAAGGCAGGGGACACAGAGTTCAATCCCTGGTCCAGGAAGATCCCACGTGCCGCGGAGCAACTAAGCCCGTGCACCACAACTACTGAGCCTGCACTCTAGAGCCCACGAGCTACAACTACAGCAGCCACCGCAGTGAGAAGCTAGTGCACTGCAATGAAGAGTAGCCCCCGCTCGCCGCAACAAGAGAAAGCCCCGCATGCAGCAATGAAGACCGAACACAGCCAAAAATAATAAATAAAAAAAATAATTAAAAAAAAAATGTCATGTACCACAACGTTCACTGCAGCACTATTTACAATAGCGGGACATGGAAGCAACCTAAGTGTCCATCAACAGATCAATGGATAAAGAAGATGTGGCACATATATACAATGGAATATTACTCAGCCATAAAAAGAAATGAAATTGAGTTATTTGTCGTGAGGTGGATGGACCTAGAATCTGTCATACAGATTGAAGTCAGCCAGAAAGAGAAAAATAAATACTGTATGTTAACACATATATATGGAATGTAAAAAAAAAAAAAAAACTCATGAATAACCTAGAGGCAAGACAGGAATAAAGACGCAGACACAGAGGACAGGGAGACTTGAGGACAGGGGGAGGGGGAAGGGTAAGCTGGGACGAAGTGAGAGAGTGGCATGGACATATATACACTATCAAATGTAAAACAGATAGCTAGTGGGAAGCATCTGCATAGCACAGGGAGATCAGCTTGGTGCTTTGTAACCACCTAGAGGGGTGGGATAGGGAGGGTGGGAGGGAGGGACATGCAAGAGGGAGGATATATGTATATGTATAGCTGATTCACTATGTTATAAAGTAGAAACTAACACACCATTGTAAAGCAATTATACTCCAATAAAGATGATTAAAAAAAAGACATGGCACATATATATATATATATATATATATATATATATATAAAAATATATATATAAAATGGAATATTACTCAGCCATAAAAAGAAACGAAATTGAATTCTTTGTAGTGAGGTGGATGGACCTAGACTCTGTCATACAGAGTGAAGTACGTCTGAAAGAGGAAAACAAATACCGTATGCTAACATATATATATGGAATCTAAAAGAAGTTCTCATGAACCTAGGGGCAGGAGGGCAGGAATACAGACACAGATGTAGAGAATGGGCTTGAGTACATGGCGGAGGGAAGGGTAAGCTGGGTCAAAGTGAGAGAGTGGCACGGACATAGATACACTACCAAATGTAAAACAGTCGGAAGTAGCCACTTAGCACAGGGAGATCAGCTCTGTGCTTTGTGATCACCTAGAGGGGTGGGATAGAGAGGGTGGGAGGGAGAAGCAAGAGGGAGGGGATATAGATATGCACATAGCTGATTCACTTTGTTATACAGCAGAAACTAGTACAACATTGTAAAGCAACTATACTCGAATAAAGATGTTTTAAAAAAAAATCACTTTGTGCTCCTCTGAACGCACAAAGTTTGCTTTGCTAAAACACAAGAGATACCTACCTCTACAGGATTTAGAGGATTTAAATGTTTAATAAATCCAGGACTCAATTTCCTTGTCAAAATTTTTCCTTTGCATTTGTAAATCATAAGGTCACTCGAGAGTAGTGGCTCTCAAACTTTTCTGCTCCTTGGAATAACCTGGGGAGGTTTTAAATCTCCAGACCAGACCCCAGTCTAATTAAACCACAATCTCCAGGGATGGAAGTAGGCATCAGTATTTATTTAAAACTCCTTAAGTGAGCCCATGTGCAGCCAAAGTTTGAAAACGATTGCCCAGAATTTACGGTCGGAGCCAGAAGGAACTGAAATGTGTTTCTCTCACCTCCTCCCACCAACCCCACCACCATAGTAAGTCCTTCTTCCTGTTATTTTGGAAATAAAACAGAAAGAAGGAAGCTGAAGATTAGGTAAAGGAGGTGGGGGTGGTGAAGCTAGTATAAAGTAGATGGATCAGTACTGATATTTACTGCTTTGTAAGTGTCTACTATGTGCTATAGATGGACACATAAACATAAGCACACACAATTTTTTCTGAACTATGGAAGATTATACTGCAATGCCTCTTTAACCACAAATACTGTAGTGTACATTTCTTTAAAACAAGGGCTAGCCACCTATTAGAATGTCCAAAATCCAAAACACTGACAACACCAAGTGCTGATGAGGATGTGTAGCAACAGAAACTCCTCTTATTGCTGATGGGAATGCAAAATGGTACAGTCACTTTGGAAGACACTTTCTTGCAAAGCTAAACACACTCATACCATACAATCCAGCAACTGTACTGCTAAGTATGTACTCAAAGGAGCTGAAAACCTATGTCTACACAAAAACCTACACATGGATGTTGACAGCAGCTTTATTCATAATTGCTAAAACTTGGATGCAACCAAGATGTTCTTTAGTATGTGAGTGGATAAATTAACTGTGGTATATCCAGACAGTGGAACATTATTCAGTGCTAAGAAGAAATGAGCTATTGAGCCATGAAAAAACATGGAGCAACCTTAAATGCATATCACTAAGCGACAGAAGCCCATCTGAAGCGACTATATACTGAATGATTCCAACTACATGACTATTCTGGAAAAGGAAAAACTATGGGTAAAGTAAAAGTATCACAACACTAAGAATGGACCCTGACACGGCTTCCGGGAAGATGGCGGAAGAGTAAGACGAGGAGATCACCCTCCTCCCAACAGATACACCAGAAATACATCTACACGTGGAACAACTGCTACAACTGCTACTGAAAGCTGGCAGAAGACCTCAGACCTCTCAAAAGGCAAGAAACTGCCCCACGTACCTGTAGGGGATTAAGAGCGCTGCTTAAAGGACCTCCAGAGACGGGCGCGAGGCGCGGCTAACACCGCGGACCCCAGAGACAGGCATGAGACGCTAAGGCTGTTGCTGCCGCCACCAAGGAGCCTGTGTGCGAGCACAGGTCACGAGCCACACCTCCCCTCCTGGGACCCTGTGAAGCCCGCCACTGCCAGGGTCCCGGGATCCAGGGACAACTTACCCGGGAGAACGCACGGCGCGCCTCAACGTAACGCCGGGCTCTGCCGCCGCAGGCCCGCCCCGCACGCCGTGCCCCTCCCACCCCCGGCCTGAGTGAGCCAGAGCCCCTGAATCAGCGGCTCCTTTAACCCCGTCCTGTCTGAGCAAAGAACAGGTGCCCTCCGGCGACCTACACGCAGAGGCGGGGCCAAATCCAAAGCTGAGCCCCGGGAGCTGTGCGAACAAAGAAGAGAAAGGGAAATCTCTCCCAGCAGCCGCAGAAGCAGTGGATTAAAGCTCCACAATCAACTTGATGTACCTGCATCTCTGGAATACCTGAAGAGACACTGAATCATCCCAAATTAAGGAGGTGGACTTTGAGAGCAAGATTTATGATTTTTCCCCCCTTTTCCTTCTTTTGTGAGTGTGTATGTGTATGCTTCTGTGTGAGATTTTGTCTGTATAGCTTTGCTTCCACCATTTGTCCTAGGGTTATATCCGTCCGTTTTTCTTTCTTAATAATTATTTTTTTATTTTAATAACTTTATTAAATTTTATCTTACTTTATTTTACTTTATCTTTCCTTCTTTTTTTCCTTCCTTACCTCATTCATCCCTCCCTCCCTCCTTCCTTCCTTTCTTTCTTCTACTAATTCTTTCTTTCTACTTTTTCTCCCTTTTATTCTGAGCCGAGTGGATGAAAGGCTCTTGGTGCTGCAGCCAGGAGTCAGTGCTGTGCCTCTGAGGCGGGAGAGCCAACGTCAGGACACTGGTCCACAAGAGACCTCCCAGCTCCGCATAATATCAAATGGTGAAAATCTCCCAGAGATCTCCGTCTCAACACCAGCACCCAGCTTCACTCAATGACCAGCAAGCTACAGTGCTGGACATCCTATGCCAAACAACTAGCAAGACAGGAACACAACACCACCCATTAGCAGAGAGGCTGCCTAAAATCATAATAAGGCCACAGACACCCCAAAACACAACACCACACGTGGACCTGCCCACCAGAAAGACAAGATCCAGCCTCATCCACCAGAACACAGGCACTAGTTCCCTCCACCAGGAAGCCTACACAACCCACTGAACCAACCTTAGCCACTGGGGACAGACACCAAAAATAACGGGAATTACGAACCTGCAGCCTGCAAAAAGGAGACCCCCAAACACAGTAAAATAAGCAAAATGAGAAGACATAAAAACACACAGCAGATGAAGGAGCAAGATAAAAACCCACCAGACCTAACAAAAGAAGAGGAAATAGGCAGTCTACCTGAAAAAGAATTCAGAATAATGACAGTAAAGGTGATCCAAAATCTTGGAAATAGAATAGACAAAATGCAAGAAACATTTCACAAGGACCTAGAAGAACTAAAGAGGAAACAAACAACGATGAACAACACAATAAATGAAATGAAAAATACTCTAGATGGGATCAATAACAGAATAACTGAGGCAGAAGAACGGATAAGTGACCTGGAATATAAAATAGTGGAAATAACTACTGCAGAGCAGAATAAAGAAAAAAGAATGAAAAGAACTGAGGACAGTCTCAGAGACCTCTGGGACAACATTAAACACACCAACATTCGAATTATAGGGGTTCCAGAAGAAGAAGAGAAAAAGAAAGGGACTGAGAAGATATTTGAAGAGATTATAGTTGAAAACTTCCCTAATATGGGAAAGGAAATAGTTAATCAAGTCCAGGAAGCACACAGAGTCCCATACAGGGTAAATCCCAGGAGAAACACACCAAGACACATATTAATCAAACTGTCAAAAATTAAATACAAAGAAAACATATTAAAAGCACCAAGGGAAAAACAAAAAATAATGCACAAGGGAATCCCCATAAGGTTAACAGCTGATCTCTCAGCAGAAACTCTGCAAGCCAGAAGGGACTGGCAGGACATACTGAAAGTGATGAAGGAGAAGAACCTGCAACCAAGATTACTCTACCCAGCAAGGATCTCATTCAGATTTGATGGAGAAATTAAAACCTTTACAGACAAGCAAAAGCTGAGAGAGTTCAGCACCACCAAACCAGCTCTACAACAACTGCTAAAGAACTTCTCTAGGCAAGAAACACAAGAGAAGGAAAAGACCTACAATAACAAACCCAGAACAATTAAGAAAATGGGAATAGGAACATACATATCGATAATTACCTTAAATGTAAATGGCTTAAATGCTCCCACGAAAAGACACAGATTGGCTGAATGGATACAAAAACAAGACCAATATATTTACTGTCTACAAGAGACCCATTTCAGACCTAGAGACACATACAGACTGAAAGTAAGGGGAGGGAAAAAGATACCTCATGCAAATGGAAACCAAAAGAAAGCTGGAGTAGCAATTCTCATATCAGACAAAATAGACTTAAAAATAATGACTATTAGAAGAGACAACGACGGACACTACATAATGATCAAGGGATCGCTCCAAGAAGAAGATATAACAATTGTAAATATTTATGCACCCAACATAGGAGCACCTCAATACATAAGGCAAATACTAACAGCTATATAAGGGGAAGTCGACAGTAACACATTCATAGTAGGGGACTTTAACACCCCACTTTCACCAATGGACCGATCATCCAAAATGAAAATAAATAAGGAAACACAAGCTTTAAATGACACATTAAACAAGATAGACTTAATTGATATTTACAGGACATTCCAACTAAAAACAACAGAATACACATTTTTCTCAAGTGCTCATGGAACATTCTCCAGGATAGATCATATCTTGGGTCACAAATCAAGCCTTGGTAAATTTAAGAAAATTGAAATTGTATCAAGTATCTTTTCCGACCACAACGCTAGGAGACTAGATATCAATTACAGGAAAAGATCTGTAAAAAATAGAAACACATGGACGCTAAAAAATACACTACTTAATAACGAAGCGATCACTAAGAAATCAAAGAGGAAATCAAAAAATACCTAGAAACAAATGACAATGGAGACACGACGACCCAAAACCTATGGGATGCAGCAAAAGCAGTTCTAAGAGGGAAGTTTTTAGCAATACAGTCCACCTTAAGAAACAGGAAACATCTCGAATAAACAACCTAACTTGCACCTAAAACAATTAGAGAAAGAAGAACAAAAAAAACCCCAAAGTTAGCAGAAGGAAAGAAATCATAAAGATCAGATCAGAAATAAATGAAAAAGAAATGAAGGAAATGATAGCAAAGATAATAAAACTAAAAGCTGGTTCTTTGAGAAGATAAACAAAATTGATAAACCATTAGCCAGACTCATCAAGAAAAAAAGGGAGAAGACTCAAATCAATAGAATTAGAAATGAAAAAGGAGAAGTAATAACTGACACTACAGAAATACAAAAGATCATGAGAGATTACTACAAGCAACTCTATGCCAATAAAATGGACAACCTGGTAGAAATGGACACATTCTTAGAAATGCACAACCTGCCAAGGCTGAATCAGGAAGAAATAGAAAATATGAACAGACCAATCACGAGCACTGAAATTGAAACTGAGATTAAAAGTCTTCAAACAAAAGCCCAGGACCAGAGGGCTTCACAGGCGAATTCTATCAAACATTTAGAGAAGAGCTAACACCTATCCTTCTCAAACTCTTCCAAATACAGCAGAGGGAGGAACACTCCCAAACTCATTCTACGAGGCCACCATCACCCTGATACCAAAACCAGACAAGGATGTCACAAAGAAAACTACAGGCCAATATCACTGATGAACACAGATGCAAAAATCCTCAACAAAATACTAGCAAACAGAATCCAACAGCACATTAAAAGGATCGTACACCATGATCAAGTGGGGTTTATCCCAGGAATGCAAGGATTCTTCAATATACGCAAATCAATCAACGTGATACACCATATTAACAAATTGAAGGAGAAAAACCATATGATCATCTCAACGGATGCAGAGAAAGCTTTCGACAAAATTCAACACCCATTTATGATAAAAACCCTGCAGAAAGTAGGCATAGAGGGAACTTTCCTCAACATAATAAAGGCCATATATGACAAACCCACAGCCAATATCGTCCTCAATGGTGAAAAACTGAAAACATTTCCACTAAGGTCAGGAACAAGATAAGGTTGCCCACTCTCACCACTCTTATTCAACATAGTTTTGGAAGTTTTCGCCACAGCAATCAGAGAAGGAAATAAAAGGAATCCAAATCAGAAAAGAAGAAGTAAAGCTGTCACTGTTTGCAGATGACATGATACTATACATAGAGAATCCTAAAGATGCTACCAGAAAACTACTAGAGCTAATCAGTGAATTTGGTAAAGTTGCAGGATACAAAATTAATGCACAGAAATCTCTGGCATTCCTATACACTAATGATGAAAAGTCTGAAAGTGAAATCAAGAAAACACTTCCATTTACCATCACAACAAAAAGAATAAAATATCTAGGAATAAACCTACCTAAGGAGACAAAAGACCTGTATGCAGAAAATTATAAGACACTGATGAAAGAAATTAAAGATGATACAAATAGATGGAGACATATACCATGTTGTTGGATTGGAAGAATCAACATTGTGAAAATGACTCTACTACCCAATCTACAGATTCAATGCAATCCCTATCAAACTACCACTGGCATTTTTCACAGAACTAGAACAAAAAATTTCACAATTTGTATGGAAACACAAAAGACCCTGAATAGCCAAAGCAATCTTGAGAATGAAAAACGGAGCTGGGGGAATCATGCTCCCTGACTTTAAACTATACTACAAAGCTACAGTAATCAAGAGAGTATGGTACTGGCACAAAAACAGAAAGATAGATCAATGGAACAGGATATGAAAGCCCAGAGATAAACCCAGGCACATATGGTCACCTTATCTTTGATAAAGGAGGCAGGAATGTACCGTGGAGAAAGGACAGCCTCTTCAATAAGTGGTGCTGGGAAACTGGACAGGTACATGTAAAAGTATGAAATTAGATCACTCCCTAACACCATACACAAAAATAAGCTCAAAATGGATTAAAGACCTAAATGTAAGGCCAGAAACTATCAAACTCTTAGAGGAAAACATAGGCAAGACACTCTATGACATAAATCACAGCAAGATCCTTTTTGACCCACCTCCTAGGGAAATGGAAATAAAAACAAAAATAAACAAATGGGACCTAATGAAACTTCAAAGCTTTTTCACAGCAAAGGAAACCATAAACAAGACCAAAAGACAACCCTCAGAATGGGAGAAAATATTTGCAAATGAAGCAACTGACAAAGGATTAATCTCCAAAATTTATAAGCATTTATAACCAAAATTTATAATTCATGCAGCTCAATAACAAAAAAACAAACAACCCAATCCAAAAATGGGCAGAATACCTAAATAGACATTTCTCCAAAGAAGATATACAGACTGCCAACAAACACATGAAAGAATGCTCAACATCACTAATCATTAGAGAAATGCAAATCAAAACTACAATGAGATATCATCTCACACCAGTCAGAATGGCCATCATCAAAAAATCTAGAAACAATAAATGCTGGAGAGGGTGTGGAGAAAAGGGAACACTCTTGCACTGTTGATGGGAATGTAAATTGATACAGCCAGTGTGGAGAACAATATGGAGGTTCCTTAAAAAGCTACAAATAGAACTACCATATGACCCAGCAATCCCACTACTGGGCATATACCCTGAGAAACCCATAATTCAAAAAGAGTCATGTACCAAAATGTTCATTGCAGCTCTATTTACAATAGCCCAGAGATGGAAACAACCTAAGTGTCCATCATCGGATGAATGGATAAAGAAGATGTGGCACATATATATAATGGAATATTACTCAGCCATAAAAAGAAATGAAATTGAGCTATTTGTAATGAGGTGTATAGACCTAAAGTCTGTCATACAGAGTGAAGTAAGTCAGAAAGAGAAAGACAAATACTGTATGCTAACACATATATATGGATTTTAAGAAAAAGAAATGTCATGAAGAACCTAGGGGTAAGACAGGAATAAAGAAACAGACCTACTAAAGAATGGACTTGAGGATATGAGGAGGGGGAAGTCTAAGCTGTGACAAAGCGAGAGAGAGGCATCGACATATATACACTACCAAAGGTAAGGTAGATAGCTAGTGGGAAGCAGCCGCATAGCACAGGGAGACCAGCTCTGTGTTTTGTGACCGCCTGGAGGGGTGGGATAGGGAGGGTGGGAGGGAGGGAGTCGCAAGAGGGAAGAGATATGGGAACATATGTATATATATAACTGATTGATTTTGTTGTAAAGCAGAAACTAACACACCATTGTAAAGCAATTATTCTCCAATAAAGATGTTAAAAAAAAAAGAATGGACCCTAATGTACACTATAAACTTTGGGTGGAAATAATGTTTAAATGTAGGTTCATTGATTGTAACAAGTGTACCACGGTGGTGTGGGCTGTTTGTAGTGGAGAAGGTTGTACACGTGTAGGGACAGGAAGTATATGGAAACTCTGTGATTTCTGCGAACCTAAAATTATTCTAAAAAAATATATTTTTTAAAAGGGCAATGGCATTCTTTTATTTAAGCACAGTTCAATTATTAAAATTAAGAACTTATTCACAGGACTTCCCTGGTGGCACAGTGGTTGATTCTATGCTCCCAGTGCAGGGGGCCCGGGTTGATCCCTGATCAGGGAACTGGGTCCCACACACATGCCACAACTAAGAGTTTGCATGCCACAACTAAGGAGCCCACGTGCCACAACTGAGGAGGCAGCGAGCTGTGACTAAGGAGCAGCGAGCCACAACTAAGGAGCCTGCCTGCTGCAACTAAGACCTGGTGCCACCAAGTAAATATTAAAAATATATATATTTCTAAAAAAAGAAATTCACACATATCTCTTATCTAATCCACAGAATTTAGTCAAATTTCACTAATTATTCTACTAATGTCCTTGACAGCAAAGGAAAAAAATAATTTTTTCCCATCCAGGGCCATACACTACATTTAGTTGTCATATATCTTTATCTTCTTACAGTTCCTCAATCTTTCTCCATCCTCCATGACCCTGGCATTCAAGAAGTTTACAGGTCCTGAATTTGGTCTGCCTGATGTTTCCTCATTAGTAGATTTAGGTTATGCAGTTTTTGGAGAAATGTTATGTCCTTCTCAGTACATGATGACAAGAGGCACATGACACCTGTATGTCTCATTATTAGTGATGTTTACTTTGATCACCTAGTTGAGGTGGCCCCTGCCAGTGTAAATCTATGTTTTTCTCTTTGTAATTAATAAATACATTCTGGGGAGCTACTCTGAGGCAACGCAAATACCATCTTTCTCATCAAGTTTTCACCAACTAGTTTTAGGTTGCTTTCTTGATTCTTGCCTGCAAGTATTATTACTGTGGTGGTTGCCAAATGATGATGTGTGTACTTTGTAATGCCTTTTAAGTTTTCTCTTTTCTTTCAGCAATATCAGATATTTGTTATTCTGGAAGTACCATACTATTAACATAGCAGTGGCATTGCTTAATTATATTCTCAGAGCTGATCAGATTCTGATCAGTCTAATTGGGTTGGTGTCATTCAGTACCTTCTGGGGCTTCCCTAATAGGGCTGCCATCAAATAGATACCCGGAATATTGCTGGTTGGCATGTCTCTTCTGAGTTCAGTAAAGATTTTCAACTGCTGTTTGACAGAATTAAGAACCTTGTAAACTCCCCAAATTTTCCTGAGTTTCAAAGTCCTTATCGCAGAAAAACAGTGAATTCCTGAGGTCCTTGAAATGGTAATTGGTCCCCAGAAAGTCTTTAGACTAGCCACAGCTGTCATTTCTGAGGTTCGATTTATTGCACTTCATTTTATTGTGCTTTGCAGGTACCGTTTTTTTTGTTTTGTTTTGTTTTTTTACAAGTTTAAGGTTGGTAGCAACCCTACATGGAGCAAGTCTATCAGTGCCATTTTTCCAACAGCATTTGCTCACTTCGTGTCTTTGTGCCAATTTTGATAATTCTTGCAATATTTCAAACTTTTGCATCATTAGTATACTTGTTATGGTGATCTGTGATCAGTGATCTTTGATGTTACTATTGTAACTGTTTTGGGGCATCACAAACTACCCCCATATAAGACGGTGAACTTAATCGACAAGTGTTGTGTGTGTTCTGACTGCTCCACCGACTGGCCGTTCCCCCATCTGTCTCCCTCTCCTCAGGTCCCCCTATTCCTGAGATGCAATATTGAAATTAGGCCAATTACTAGTTCTATAATGACCTCTAAGTGTTCAAGTGAAGGGAAGGTCATATGTCTCTCACTTTAAATCAAAAGCTAGAAACGATTCAGCTGAATGAGGAAGGCATGTTGAAAGCTGAGGTAGGCTGAAAGCTAGTCCTCCTACACGAAAGAGTCAGCCAAGTTGTGAACGCAAAGAAGTTCTTGAAGGAAATCAAAAGAGCTACTCCAGGGAACACATGAATGTTAAGAAAGCAAAACAGCCTTCTCGCTGATATGGGGGAAGTTTTTATGGTCTGAATAGAAGATCAAACCAGACACAACATTCCCTGAAGCCAAAGCTAAATCCAGAGCAAGGTACTAACTCTCTTCAATTCTATGAAGGCTGAGAGAGGCGAGGAAGCTGAAGAAGAGAAGTTTAAAGCTAGCAGAGGTTGGTTCATGAGGTTGAAGGAAAGCCTTAACAAAGTCTTCATAACATAAAAGTGCCAGGTGAAACAGCAAGTACTGATGTAGAAGCTTCAGCAAGTTATAAAGAAGATCTAGCTAAAAGAGTTGACAAAGATGGCTACACTAACAGATTTTTCAATGTAGACAAAACAGCCTTACATTGGAAGAAAATGCCATCTCAGATTTTCATAGCTAGAGAGAAGAAGTCAATGCCTGGCTTCACAGCTTTAAAGGATAGTCTGGCTCTCTTGCTAGGGGCTGATGCACTTGCTGACTTTAGGTTGGAGGCAGTGCTCATTAACCATTCAAAAAATGCCAGCATTCTTAAGAATTATGCTAAATGTACTCCATCTGTGCTCCATAAATGGAACAAAACCTGGATGACAGCACGTATGTTTACAACATAGTTTACTGAATATTTTAAACCCACTGTTGACACCTACTGCTCAGAAAAAAGAATCCTTTCAAAATATGACTGCTTATTGCCAATGTACCTGGTCACCCAAGAGCTCTGATGGAGATCTACCATGAGATTCATGTTGTTTTCATGCCTGCTAACACAACATCCATTCTGTAGTCCACGGATCAAGGAGTCATTTCAACTTTCAAGTATTATTTAAGAAATGCATTTCCTAAGGGAAAAGTAAATTGGGAAAAGTAAATTGAATACCTTCCAGAAAGAAGTCAACATTCTAGATGCCATAAGAACATGGGAAGAGGTCAAAATATCAGTAGTAACAGAAGTTTGGAAGAAGTTTATTCCAGCCCTCATGAATGACTTCAGTGAAGGAAGTAATTGCAGCTGTGCTAGAAATAGCAAGGGAACTATTCAACAGAATTAGAAGTAGAGCTTGAAGATGTGACTGAGCTGCTGCCATCTCATGATAAAACTTTAATGGATGAAGAATTTTTTCTTATGGATGAGAAAAGAAAGTGGCGTCATGAGATGGAATCTATTCCTAGTGAAGATGTTGTGAAGACTGTTGAAATGACAACAAAAGATTCAGAATATGACATATAGTTGATAAAGCAGCAGCAGGGTTTGAGAAGACTGACTCCAATTTTGAAAGAAGTTCTATTGTGGGTAAAGTGCTATCAAACAGCACTGCAGGCTACAGAGAAATTGTTCATAACAGGAAGAGTCCATCAATGTGACAAACTTCACCGTGGTCTTATTTTAAGAAACTGCCATGGCCACCCCAGCCTTCAGCAGCCACCGCTCTGCTGGTCAGTCAGCAGCCATCAACACTGGCACAAGACCCTCCACCAGCAAAAAGATTACAACTCACTGAAGGCTCAGAAAATAGTTAGCTTTTTTTTTAACCAATAAAGTGTTTTTTAATTAAGGTATTTACTTTCTTTTAGACATAATGCTATTGAACACTTAATAGAGTATAGTGTCAACATAACTTTTATATGCACTGAGAAACCAAAAAGTTTGTGTGATCTGCCTTATTACAAGATTCATTTTATTGTGGTGGTCTGGAGCTGAACCAGCAATATCTCCAAGACTGACTCTTCTTTTTGTTTTTAAGCCTATTGACTGGTTTTTGACATTTTAGATGATGCATTTTTCAGTTTCAGGATATCCATTTGATATTTTTTATATCTATTTTCCTGATAATATTTACTACCTCTTAATTCATTAAATGAGCACATTCTTGATATACTTGAACATAGGTTTAATTGGCTTCTTTAAAATCCTTCTCTACTAATTCCAACATCTGGGTAATCTTAGAGTCAGTCTCTGGTGATTGACTTTCAGGAGAAAGATCAAATTTTCTTGTTTCTTCATATGTCAAGTACTTTTGGATTTTATCTTGAACACTGTGATATACTACACAAACTCTGGATACTGTTATGTTCCTTTGAAGAGTATTAATTTTGTTGTCAGTTAAGTTGGTTGAAATCAAACTGAAAACTCTTGCCTCTTCTATGATGAGCAGCAGCTCAAATCTCACTTCAGTTCCTTTAGCCATAGATGAACCACTTGGAACCTGCCCCACATATGCATGGTCTTGGACCAGCAAGAAACTTGGGCAGAGTTTATGCACAAAATTTTGGGGTCGCCCTCTCTGGCTCTTTTCTTCCTAAGATTTCTTCTTCACTTTCCAGTGGCTGTAGTTTCTCTAGATACTGTCCTCTATTTCTTTTAACAAGTAAGATTATAAGAGGTACTTTTTTGTTGTTTATAGGTCCTCCCACAAGGCTAACTGGAACCTGAGGCAAAATACAGAAGATTTCACAAAATGATATTTCTTTCTCCCAGTGTCACCTCCTCTCCAGTATTTGCCTGCTTTTGTTCAATTTCCAGTGCCTTTCGGTAGTTATTTTTTATATTTTGTCTAGAATTTTTAGTTATCCATGGAAATGTTGGTCCAAATTCGGCGGTTACCAAAGGTAGAATCAATCCATCTCAATGAATTCTGCAGTTATTTGAGATAATTAATTCCTCTTTATCAAAAAACAGTTACATTTAACTTTGTCTCCTTTTCCTTCATTCATTTATCCCTTCACTTGATTAACAGATACTTTGTGTAAGGCACTGTGTTGAGTGTGGTCATGGGTTCAAAATAGAAGGCACAGCTCCCATCTTCAAAAAATTTGAAATCTAATTGGAAAGGTGAGACATAAACTCATGAAAGTTACATCATATATAACACTGCATGTGATCTAGTACCAAATGAGTGTCATCAATGAGGGCCTTTTTTACTCAAAATGTTGTACATGGATCAGCAGCACTGGTAACCCCTGGGAGCTTTTCAGAAATTCGCAATCTTTGCTCCCACACCCCACACCGGCTGAATCAGAACCTGCATGTGTACAAGATCCCCACATGACTCCTAAGAGCATTAAAGTTTGAGAGGTACTATTCTAGAAGTTCAGAAGAGGGGACTCTTTGCAGGAAGTTTTGGGGAGATTTCATATAGAATATGAGATTTCAGGCTCTGTATAGTCTGAGAAGCCAGGAAATAGCATTTTAGGTGGAGTACAAGATGGGAAGGAGTTCAAATTGATGAGCAGTTAAAGATGATTCTGGGGAAGAAATTTGAAACATACTAACTAGAGCGCTTTCACCTGCAAATTAGAGAAAACCTGATCCAAAGAAACTTACAAATTAGGGGGCATCTATCATCTCACATAACTAGAAATGTGAAGGTAGGTCAGTTTGGGGGATGGCTAATTCAGTAGTTCAGCAATGTCATCAAAAAATAGGTTGTAAAGTAGAAAATCTGAATAGGCCTATATCTATTAAAGAAATTTAATTGTTAATTAATAACAGTGCTTTCAAAAGAGGAAGTACTAGGTCCAGATGGGTTCACTAATGAATTCTGCTAAACATTTAAGGAAGAAATTATACCAACACTTTGCAATCTATTTCAGAAGACAGAAACAGAGGGAATACTTCCTAACTCATTCTATGAGGCCAGTGTTACTCAAAGGCATTGCAAGAAAATAAATTAGAGGCCAATATCTCTCATGAACACAGAAGCAAAAATTCTCAGCAAAACATTAGCAAATTGAATTCAACAGTGTATGAAAAGAATTATACACCATGACCAAGTAGGATTTATCCCAACTAAGGCAAGGCTGGTTTAACACTTGAAAATCAATTAATGTAATCTATCACACCACCCACCTAAAGAAGAAAAAATACCATATGATTTTATCAATAGATGCAGAAAAAGCATTTGACAAAATCCAACACCCATTCATCATAAAAGCACTCAGTAAACTAGGACTAGAGGGTAACTTCTTCATTTTGATAAAGAATATCTATAAGAAAACCTACAACTGACACCAGGCTTAATGGTAAGAAACTTGAAGCTTTCTCACTAAAATCAGGTACAAGGCAAGGATGACCCTTCTCACAATTCCTTTCAACAACATACTGGAAGTCCTAGCTATGCAATAAAACAAGGAAAGGAAATACAAGGTATACACACTAGGAAAAAAGAAGTAAAACCAGTTTTGTTCGCAGGTGACAACTATGTAGAAAATCTGAAAGAATCAACAACAACAAACTCCAGAACTACTAAGCAATTATAGCAAGGTTGCAGGATATGAGCTTAATATATAAAGGTTAATCACTTTCCTATATACCAATAACAAACAAGTGGAATTTGAAATTAAAAACACAATGCCATTTACATTACCAACCACCAAAATGAAATATTTCATCATAAATCTAATAAAATATGTACAAAATCTACCTACAATGGAGCAAAGATAGTCTTTTCAACAAATGGTGCTGGAACAACTGGATATCCACATGCAAAAAAATGAATCTAGACAGAGACTTTACACCTTCCACAAAATTAACACAAAATGGATTACAGATCCAAACATAAAATACAAAACTGTAAAACTCTTAGAAGATAACATAGGAGAAAATCTAGATGACCTTGAATATGGCAACGATTTTTTGATATAATGCCAAAAGCACAATCCATGAAAGAAAGAATCTATAAGCTGGACTTCAAGAAAATTAAAAGACAAGAAACTGGGAGAAAGTATTTGCAAAATTCAACTCTGACAAAGGACTGTTATCCAAAATACACAAGGAACTCTTAAAACTCAACAAAAATCAAAACAACAGGATTTAAAAAAATAGACCAAAGACCTTAACAGACACTTTGCCAAAGATATACAGATGGCAAACAAGCATATTTTAAAACGCTCCCTTATGTACTATTAGATGGTGACAAACTGTGGGGTTTTTTTTAAGGCTTATAACCTTCTCTCAGGTGTTGATATTAGTAAAAAATCTCTAGAATATATTCCATGGTCTTTAAATCTGGGTTCTTGTTCTAGTGAAATGTGTGTATCAGTAAACTCAATGTATGTGAAACACCAAATATATATGATGAATTAACATTCCTGAGGAAGATGATGTATGCAACTTCACGGTAGAAACTCAAGCCAGATTCATTGACTACGTAGGTATTCAGTAAAGATTTGAATGAGTTATGAAAAAAAAAAAAAAAGCTCCTCACCATAAGTCATCAGGAATATGCAAATTAAATACAATAATATTGTGATATCACTACATACCTATTAGTGAGGGGGCGAAAAAAAAACCTTCTCAGAAGCCCTTGGTAGATTTTCCTTCATTGGCCAGAGCTTTGTCACATGCACACATTTAAGCCAATTACCTGGGAAAGTGAATGAGACCACTATAATTGCCTTAGAGCAATCAAGAGTTACCTCCTTGGTTGGGAAGAGCCCAGCCATTCTTGAAGGAGATGCTCCTAGGAGGAAGGTGAACAAAAATCAGGGTTCTATTTTCAAAGAAGGGGAATGGCTGTTGATCAAATCTAAAATGCCAGCCACCTTCCAACTTCCTGTCCTTGTTGAGCCCTTCTCTGTAATCAGCCTCCTTTATTTGAAGAAAAGAGTGCCTTAAGAATATGCTACAGCCAATAGATCATGGATAAACATATAGACAAATAAAGAACATGATTCATGGTTCTGCTCATCTGACCCATAAGAAACCCTTTTCTACCTCACATTTTAAGACTTTCTTGATTTTCTTTCAAAAATGTCAGCATCATCAAAACCCTAAACTATGCCAGATTAATAAGTTTAAAATTCAGGCCCTTTTTCACTGGTTTGCATTTGCTTTTCTGATACAAAGAATAACACAAGATTTACTGAGTGACGTCTGGTTAATTAAATGTCTATTTCTCCCCGCCCGTTAAAGGGATCATAACACAGAAAGACAACATTGGGGGAATAATTAAAGTGCAACCAAAGCGCAGGACTAACCTTGTAACTCACTGTAATTAAAAATAAAATGAGAGCAATATGCTGAGAGAATTGCCTGTTTTTATCAGCACACTTGTCTGTACATTTGAAACCTTATACTGGAAGTCTCCATTTTGCTTTTCTCCATTTTTGTGCGCAACTTAAAAATTCCACTTTCCACTGACATCTCTTTGGCAAACCTTTTTACATTCAACCTTCAGGAAAACTCACCTCTTAAAAGACCAGAAGGTACCTTCTACCTGCTCCTACACAGGCACAATGACCCCCACGTGTCAGCAGTAAAGGAGCAATAATGGGGGTCAGCCTGGAAAGGGCAGTGATCCCAGGCTGTACAACCATTCAAACGGCTATGAGCAAGGTTGCCGGTGACAGTCTAAAAGTGACCTCTTACTAAGAATAAACTAGTATGAGACGTTAAGGTAGATATCCTCCATACATTAATAACTACATACTTTGTGCGTTCTTTATTTCTACAGGAAGAAATTACCCTCCTTATATTTCCAAAAAGCCTATAGACCAAGTATCAGAGGAGATATACCCCCAAAATGTGTCCCAAAAACTTTGCCCTAGAGAAAAGGGAAATGTAATTTTAAAGGGATTAGAGAGATCTCACTCCTTCATCCCCAATCAGAGGCTGTCATAGCTCTGTTCCAAAGTGGGGTGCAGACAGATATGGAGAACAAACCAGAGGTTACCAGTGGCGGGGCAGCGGTAGTATATGGGTGGGAAAGAGGGAGGTACAAACTACTGGGTGTAAGATAGGCTCAAGGATGTATTGTACAACAGGGGGAGTATAGCCAGTCCTTTGTTAATAACTGTAAGTGGAAAATAACATTTAAAAATTTAAAAAAAAACAAAAAAACTGGGGTATAGATCCACAGCTCAACACACTATATTTGAGTCTTGACGCTACCATTTTTTAAATATGTGGTACTAACCCCATCATTTACCCTCTCACAGAATCATTTCCCTCATCATGATAATGATAATTACATGCTAATTGTGCCTAACTATAAATTGGGAGGATTAAATGGGAAAACATATGCTAAATGCTTGCCTCCTAGTAATGGCATCTATTATTATTCCCTTCCATTTAGGCAAAACTATGATATCGTGTTAGCGGCTCAACTGCCTCTCCCAAATTCATGTCGAATTTCCGACACCCAATACCTTAGAAGGTAATCGTATTTGGACGTAGGGCCTTTAAAGAGGGAATTATGGTTAAATGAGGTCATGTGATAGGATCAATCCCATATGACTGGTGTTTTTACAAGGAGAAAGAGACACCAGGGATGTGCATACACAGAGAAAAACCACATGAGGACACAGAGAAGACAGTCATCTGGAAGCCAAGGAGAGAGAACCCAGGAGAAACCAACCCTGCTAACACCTTGATCTTGGACTTCTAGTCGGCAAAACTGTGAGAAAATCACCTTCTGTTATTTAAGCCACCCAGTCCGAGATATTATTATGGCAGCTGTAGCAAAGCAATAGACATAGTATAGAAAAAAATCTCAGATCCCACCACCCAACACCAAAAAAAAAAAAAAATCACTTACATTTTTTTCTTTATATTAACATCTTAAGTAATGAAAAATTTAAAAACCCAAGAGGTACAGGCACTTGTGTCAATGTTTTGTTTTGTAAGTAAACTGAGTTTAGCAATGGCCTGGAAATGAGGAGACAGGCTCTAATCTGATTCCTTCGACAAGTCCCCAGGGTTTGTGGACCGGCACTTGACTTCTCTGGACCAGAGTTTCCTGAAAACATTGGATGAGGTAACCCAGATCATAAGACTTTGAGTCTCCCCTTTATGTCATTCACTGACAAAACGGTGATTTACAGATATCTTTGGAAGAAGAGAAAGTTCAACTTATTAAGACATCCTCAACTAAAAGACTTTTGTTTCTGCCCATGATTATGTTTAAACTTTACTTCTTTAAATTTTCTTTATTCTTCCAAGTTCATGTCATATTCACTACATCCATGAAGGCTTTCCCAATCTTACCAGCTCTATCGTCTTCCTGTGAACTCCCACAGGGCATTGCTTTCATTTCTCTAGCATCATCAAGTTCAGCTTAGTATCATAGTGTCTTTTGTCCCAGTCTTGACTCTCCGTCACTCCCCAAAGCAGAGTGATAAGCTACTCTTGACGTGTTTCTATTTTATACGTAATTTTTGCTCCTTGAGTGCAAGAAGTAATTCTTCTCCTGATATGCCCTGTGGCAGCCAGCATAGTACCCTCCACACAGTGAACACACAATCAGTAATGTTGAAGTGAACTGAATTAAAATGAAAGTTTTCTTTAATGAAAATATTTGCTATGATGAGGATTCACTGTATTGTAAATAAGTTTCTACATCATTAACATGACACCTTAAAGGTAAAATTATAACAGAATAAACACACACTGGGGTTAGAGGGTATAATATCTGAAGAGAGAAAATACTAACAAAACATTTTAAAGAATCATTTTCTTTCAGAATTTCCAAGAAAAATTTTGTTTAAACCTTACATTTCTCCTGTTTGGTGACTCCAGTTGAAATAACGGTTGTGTAAATGTTTTGTAAAAGGTAAATCATTATGTAAACGTCGTATTTTGGAAATATTTCACATGAATGTTATACAGATCATTTTCTTGACTTGGAACCATAAAACAGATTTCACTATGGAGGATAAAGAGATAAAATCTATTTTTGTACTTAGCCAGCTTGACAGATTTATAGCACATCAATAAGGAATATTTTATAACTTTTTTTTAAACAAAGATGAACCACACCTTGTAAAAGATTCAGTTTTTAATATCTGGAAAGGGCACATCAGTATTTTTATCTTTGTAGTGTTTTTATGCTTCCCAAGGTGATGACTACAAGATCAGTAACAGACACAGAATCACTCAGCCTGAAAATTGCACTAGTTTTATCTGGTCAATTAGTTCTTGGTTATCAATACCTTTGTAGCCAGTGAAACTGCTTAGTCCAAAAATCCTCTATATTAAGGAATGGAATAGGTTTCAATAGTGTATCAAATGTTTCAAGAATATACCACAAACAAAATAACCTTTTTAAATGTCCCTACATGATCCCCTAGCTTCTCCCTTTAATCCATTTCACCTACCCATATCTGATTTTACTTAACCTATCCCAAGCAGTTTCCTTCTCAAAGCCTCTCTGCAGGGATGTTTGGGTTTCTAAGTACCCCTTCCACCCTAAATACTGTGAGATGACAAAAACTAGGCAGTAGATGTGTCCCCAGCAAAAATGAATATTGACACAGAGAACACTGGAGGTACCTCCAGGACCCCTTTGGAAAGTATGTGGCCACATAATTTCCTGAAACATCCCACCCATCTGGGAATAGCTTGACTTGGATGAAGTGGTTGCTAATTACAGCAACAGGCAATGAGCCACGTTTCTTATGAAAGTTTTGTGGGATTATCTCATTCTGTCATAGTCTCACCTTACACTACATATTGTATTGATACTTTACATTCATTGTGATTTCTAGAAGTCTTCTTTGGTCTTTACAATGGTTTTCTTGAGTTTGTTAATATCAGTCCTCCATCTCTCTGCAATAAAAGTAGCTCCGCGGGACTTCCCTGGTGGCGCAGTGATTGAGAGTCCGCCTGCCGATGCAGGGGACACGGGTTCGTGCCCCGGTCCGGGAAGATCCCACATGCCATGGAGCGGCTGGGCCCGTGAGCCGTGGCCGCTGAGCCTGCACGTCCGGAGCCTGTGCTCCACAACGGGAGAGGCCACAACAATGAGAGGCTCGTGTACCGCAAAAAAAAAAAAAAAAAAAAAAAAGTAGCTTTGCATTCTGCTTCTAGCAGTTACAGCACCCAGAGCAAGGTTCACATTGGAAAACATGATCAATTCTTCCAAAAGCACTGTAGACCTTCCCAGAAGTACAGTCATTATTTCAGTTGCTTCCAACTAATGATACTGGAAATTTTTATAATACATTGCATTAGCATTTGTCAAAAAAAATCCCAAATTTATGTTACCCCAGAAAGACATTAAGCTGTTACTGCATTCAAACAACTCAACGCCAAAGTTCAGTCTATCCCAAACCTATCTCAGTTTATAGTTTAATTCCCTAAATATCACTCACCTTGGTTTTCTGTTACTCCCAAAGGGTAAAAGTTCATTTGTGCAATTTCAGGAAATATTCTTTTATAAAAAAATCTTTTTTGGCAACCAAGTGATAAGTATAGCTAAAGCTTCCCAAGGAGGTTCTATTGTATATGAAAACAAGATTTGTACATCTGTCATCTGAGTTTGGACTTCTGGCTTAACTACACTATTATAACTTGGGGATTCTGTACTATTGTTGTTGTTATTGAACTCTTTCTGGGACACTCAGATGTGCAGTTAAAAGATATGTGATGGAAGAACCAAATTTATAAATGGTTGTTGGAGAATGATGACCTAAAAAGGAAAACAGGCATAGTCATTTCTGGAAAATGAGGTGGAGTGGGGTGAACTCCTGTCTTTAAAAACTACAGTTGACCCTTGAACAATACCGGGTTAGGGCCACCAACCCTCTCTGTAGTCAAAAATCCACACATAACGTACAGTCAGCGCTCCATATCGCCGGTTCCACATTCTTGGATTCAGCCAACCATCAATCGTGTAGTACTGTAGTATTTACCACTGAAGAAAACCTGAGAACTAGACCCATGAAGTTCAAACCCACGCTGTTCAAGGGTCAACTGTAGTATATTTTAAAAGATGTTAAATATTAGGAAGTTCTAGAATCCATTTTACTAATGATTATAAGAATAATAGGCTGGATTGTTTAGACTGTCAAACCCAACTGAGGGTATGGCCATGTCGCATTGAAAGTCAGATGTACACATCCCTGGACACAGGGAGAGCTGGAAGTTCAAGTACAAGTGGACGGGCAATTCCCAAGTTCACAGGTAAGTTCAAGTTCAAAAGTAACCAGCAATGCCAACCACAAAAGAATGGATCTGATAGAAATAAGTTGTGGCGGAAATTTTAAGAGGCAGTGGTTATCTCAGGTGCGGATTAAACTTGATTATCATTGCAAAGACCAATAGCCTAAAATAAGTTAATTTCTACTGGAACTGCCCTAGCTCAGGTGCTCTCCATCAGTTTCTCTGCAAAATGCTTCTCAGTTCTGTCTCACTGTCTTCTGATCACCCTTCCTCCACAGTGCTTCTCTAGTGGTATTTTCAGTGATATGCCAACAACAAGGTGGCAGGAATGGTCCACCCAGTTGCAGGCACTAAGGTGAGCAAGTCCACTGAGAGTAAAACAATAATAAAACTAAAAGTGAGTCTTTTAATATCTCTATGAGTCAGTGCGTCTAAATAATGTCAGTGACAAACTACTCCTCCCACCAAAAAAAAAAAATTTTTTTTCTCACTCTAAGTTCTAAACAATTGCTGTGATCACTAGTGAGTTTCAGTATTATCTACTTGAGCTTCAAATTAGCACATCTTTATTGCATATCCTTTGATAAACATTTCTTACACGGAAATTAATTCAGAGAATTCCCAATTATACTGTCAACACCCTAAATGTGTTATCATCTGAGTAAATCTGTAATGATTCAATACTGTTCAAGCTCACTTCAGGAGCAGTTTATATCCCTAGACCCTATGGTACCACATGTTCTCATATTTAAATACAGGCAGTCCTTACTTTGCATGATATCGTGGGACTAAAAAACAACCATGCAAGCAGAAACCATGCAAAGCAATCTTCATAATCAATGAGGAAAAGGATGCTTCTTTAAAACTTTTTGGTTGGAACATTAAAAACTCTTACTGTGGGCTATGAACAAATAGCAAAATGAAAAATAGTAAAATTGATACTTATTTAGTATGCTGTAAGTTAAAACAGTGGAAACACCATGAAATAAAGGTGTTTTAATTTTTGTTTAAAAATGTGGGACTTCCCTGGTGGTGCAGTGGTTAAGAATCCGCCTGCCAAGGCAGGGGACACTTGTTTGAGCCCTGGTCCAGGAAGATCCCACATGCCACGGAGCAACGAAGCCATGCGCCACAACTACTGAGCCTGCACTCTAGAGCCCCTGCTCTGTAACAAGAGAAGCCACCAAAATGAGAAGCCCATGCACCGGAACGAAGAGTAGCCCCTGCTCGCCGCAACTAGAGAAAGCCCGCATGCAGCAACGAAGACCCAGTGCAGCCAAAAATAAATAAATAAATTTATTAAAAAAATTTTTTTAAATAAAAAAAATGTATCAAAAATAATTTGAATGGCATTCTCCTTCTTGTCCTAGAACTTAAGATCTGGAATGAGTATTTTTGTCTATACCTTGACAAATGGTTATACTTCTTAAGTTTGGATAAGTTTCCGACATTTTTCCTTTGCTTTTTCAATGTCATGAAATATCTCCAAGAGTTCCTTTAATGTGTAGTTTTTGCTGGCGCCACTTCCTCGGGGACATCTTTATATTTTTCATCACAACCACCTGCCTCATTAATGTCAGTCAATTCACCTTCACTGAATTCCTCTGGCTGTGTATCTAGAGTCTCAAATGATTCAGTGTCAACATTCGCATGGTCAGCTATTTCTTCTATAAACTCCACTCAGGTTAGATTTGGATTTCACTTTCAGCGTTATCACTTTCGTTTCTTTCTAGCACTTCCATCTTTGTTGGCCGATTTCTCCTTTTGATTATCCATTTTTGTAAATGTCATGTGGATTATCACTGGGCAACAAGGATGAAGCATGACTACACACTTCACTGTCTGTGCAGGAACTGACTTACATTTACAGTAATCAGTGACCAATGACTTTTAAAGAAGTCACTGATCGGTCAGTGACCATGATCCACATCTATTATTTATGCTGTGATTTGTGAGCTGAAGAGCCTGCAGTGTAAGTCTGTACTTCATGCAATTCCTCACAGTTAATAAACTAAACTTGTAACTGAAGTTTGAACGCTGTTTTTGACAGACTAGTGTTACTTAACTAAGCGGTGGTAACTGAAATTTGTGACCAGGGAACTATGCAAAGCAAGAATTACCTATAGTAGATTCTCAACAGTGATAGACAGTACAGTCGTTATAAAGATGAATAAACAAAACTTGTGTTACTTGAATTTTGTCATTGTGTGACCAGCTGATGTTTTTGTGTTTAATATTGCAAACAGTGAAAGGGGTGCAAAAATAGGTGCTGTTTAGTTAGTGTAAATTTTAGTTCGTACATTCTTTACTAAATTTGAATACTTAATTGAAATTTATTCTTTTTAGATTCTTGACTTTTTAAAAATAAAGAATAAAAAATAAGTCATTAATTACTATTACTGAAAACAGCTTTGTCACATAATGGAGGAATGTGTTTAAGAACGATGCACTCTGTGTGTCAAATATGCTAGGCATGCAGCTGGATCTTTCTAAAAGGCAGATCTGATTTTATGACTCCCCTGATCAAAAATTTCCACTATCTTTTAATCACCTACATCAGTAATTCTTAACAGTGTCACCTGTGAAACTTTTCAAAAACACAGATGCGCTAGAGGGAACTTTCCTCAACATAATAAAGGCCATATATGACAAACCCACAGCCAACATCATCCTCGATGGTGAAAAACTGAAAGCATTTCCTTTAAGATCAGGAACAAGACAAGGATGTCCACTCTCACCACTCTTATTCAACATAGTTTCGGCAGTCTTAGCCACAGCAATCAGAGAAGAAAAGGAAATAAAAGGAATCCAAATCGGAAAAGAAGAAGTAAAGCTGTCACTGTTTGCAGATGACATGATTCTTTACATAGAGAATCCTAAAGATGCTACCAGAAAACTACTAGACCTAATCAATGAATTTGGTAAAGTAGCAGGATACAAAATTAATGCACAGAAATCTCTGGCATTCCTATACACTAATGATGAAAAATCTGAAAGTGAAATCAAGAAAACATTCCCATTTACCATTGCAACAGAAAGAATAAAATATCTAGGAATAAACCTACCTAAGGAGACAAAAGACCTATATGCAGAAAATTATAAGACACTGATGAAAGAAATTAAAGATGATACAAATAGATGGAGAGATATACCATGTTCTTGGAAGAATCAACATTGTGAAAATGACTCTACTCCCCAATCTACAGATTCAATGCAATCCCTATCAAACTACCACTGGCATTTTTCACAGAACTAGAACAAAAAATTTCACAATTTGTATGGAAACACAAAAGACCCCGAATAGCCAAAGCAATCTTGAGAACGAAAAACAGAGCTGTAGGAATCAGGCTCCCTGACTTCAGACTATACTACAAAGCGACAGAAATCAAGACACTATGGTACTGGCACAAAAACAGAAAGATAGATCAATGGAACAGGATAGAAAGCCCAGAGATAAACCCACGCACATATGATCACCTTATCTTTGATAAAGGAGGCAGGAATGTACAGTGGAGAAAGGACAGCCTCTTCACTAAGTGGTGCTAGGAAAACTGGACAGGTACATGTTAAAGAATGAAATTAGAACACTCCCTAACACCATACACAAAAATAAGCTCAAAATGGATTAAAGACCTAAATGTAAGGCCAGACACTATCAAACTCTTAGAGGAAAACATAGTCAGAACACTCTATGACATAAATCACAGCAAGATCCTTTTTGACCCACCTTCTAGAGAAATGGAAATAAAAACAAAAATAAACAAATGGGACCTAATGAAACTTCAAAGCTTTTGCACAGCAAAGGAAACCATAAACAAGATGAAAAGACAACCCTCAGAATGAGAGAAAATATTTGCAAATGAAGCAACTGACAAAGGATTAATCTCCAAAATTTATAAGCAGCTCATGCAGCCCAATAACAAAAAAACAAACAACCCAATCCAAAAATGGGCAGGAGACCTAAATAGACATTTCTCCAAAGAAGATATACAGATTGCCAACAAACACATGAAAGAATGCTCAACATCACTAATCATTAGAGAAATGCAAATCAAAACTACAATGAGATATCATCTCACACCAGTCAGAATGGCCATCATCAAAAAATCTAGAAACAATAAATGCTGGAGAGGGTGTGGAGAAAAGGGAACACTCTTGCATTGCTGGTGGGAATGTGAATTGGTACAGCCACTGTGGAGAACAGTATGGAGGTTCCTTAAAAAACTACAAATAGAACTACCATATGACCCAGCAATCCCACTACTGGGCATACACCCTGAGAAAACCATAATTCAAAAAGAGGCATGTACCAAAATGTTCATTGCAGCTCTATTTACAATAGCCCAGAGATGGAAACAACCTAAGTGTCCATGATCAGATGAATGGATAAAGAAGATGTGGCACATATATACAATGGAATATTACTCAGCCATAAAAAGAAATGAGATTGAGTTATTTGTAGTGAGGTGGATGGATGTAGAGTCCGTCATACAGAGTGAAGTTAAGTCAGAAAGAGAAAGACAAATACCGTATGCTGACATGTATGGAATCTAAGAAAAAAAAAATGTCATGAAGAACCTAGGGGTAAAATAGGAATAAAGACACAGATCTACTAGAGAATGGACTTGAGGATACGGGGAGGGGGAAGGGTAAGCTGTGACAAAGCGAGAGAGTGGCATGGACATATTTACACTAGCAAGCGTAAGGTAGATAGCTAGTGGGAAGCAGCCGCATAGCACAGGGAGATCAGCTCTGTGTTTTGTGACCGCCTGGAGGGGTGGGAAAGGGAGGGTGGGATGGGGGGAGATGCAAGAGGGAAGAGATATGGGGATATATGTATATGTATAGCTGATTAACTTTGTTATAAAGCAGAAACTAACACACCATTGTAAAGCAATTATACTCCAATAAAGATGTAAAAAAAAAAAAAAAAAAAAATCCCAGATGCCCTGGTTCCACACATAGACTCCAATGCAGTAGATCTAGGCAAAGGGCCCATAGGTGATTCACTCAGGTGCTGATCCACTGACCCAGGTCTAGCTCTGAGTTTCTTACCATGAAAAATAAGGGCTCTTAAGATCTGGAACCTGCTTCTACAAACACATCTCCTCACATTTTACAACTTATAATTGCTTCTAGCTCCTGAATTAGCCATGTGTCTTTGTACATATCTGTTCCAACTTCAAGGACTGCAAGTCCTCCAATGCCATGCCTAGGTCTACTTGGAAAACCCTCATTCCTGTTAATTCAAAGTTCAGGTGTTTCAGGTGTTTTTCACAGAACTAGAACAAATAATTTTAAAATTTGTATGGAAACACAGAAGACCCCCAATAGCCAAAACAATCTTGTGGAAGAACAGAGCTGGAGGAATCATGCTCCCTGACTTCAGACTATACTACAAGGCTACAGTCATCAAAATACATATGGTACTGGCACAAAAACAGACACATAGATCAGTGGGACAGAATAGAGAGCCCAGAAATAAATCCACACACTTATGATTAATTAATCTGGGACAAAGTAGGCAAGAATATACAATGGGGAAATAAATGGTGATGGGAAAACTGGACAGATGCATGGGGAAGAATGAAATTAGAACATTCTCTAACACCATACACAAAAGTAAACTCAAAATGGATTAAAGACCTAAATGTAAGACCGGATACTATTAAACTCTTAGAGGAAAACAGAATACTCCTTGACATAAACTGTAGCAATATATATATTTTTGGATCTGTCTCCTAAGGCAAAGGAAACAAAAGGAAAAATACACAAATGGGACTTAAAAGCTTTTGCACAGCAAAGGAAACCACTGGCAAAACAAAAAGGCAACCTACTGAATGGGAGAAATTATTTGCAAATAATATGCCCAATAAGGGGTTAGTATACAAAATACATAAACAGCTCATACAACTCAATATCAAAAAAACAACCATCCTGATTTAAAAATCGGCTGAAGACCTGAATAGGCAGTTCTCCAAAGAAGACACACAGATGGCCAACAGGCACATGAAAAAATGCTCAACATCGCTAATCATCAGAGAAATGCAAATCAAAACCACAATGAGATATCAGCTCACACCTGTCAGAATGGCTATCATCAAAAAGTCTATAAATAATAATGTTGGCAAGGATGTGGAGAAAAGGGGACCCTCCTACACTGTTGGTGGGAATGTAAATTGATGCAGCCCCAGTGGAAAACAATATGGAGGTTCCTCAAAAAACTAAAAATAGAACTACCATATAATCCAGCAATTCCTCTCCTGGGTACATATCCAAAGAAAACAAAAACATTACTTCAGAAAGATTTTACATGTACCCCACTGTTCACAGCAGCATTATTTACAATAGCCAAAATATGGAAGCAACTCAAGTGTCCATCAACAGATGAATACATAAAGATGTGGTATATACACAATGGAATACTACTCAACCATAAAAAAGAAGGAAATTCTGCCATTTGCAGTAACATGGATGGGCCTGGAGGGTACTACGTTTAGTGAAATAAGTCGGAGAGAGAAAGACAAATATTATATGTTATCACTTATATGTGGAATCTAAAAAATAAAACAAACAAATGAATATAACAAAAACACTCACAGATGTAAGGAACAAACGAGTCGTTACCAGTGGGGAGAGGGAAGGGGGAGGGGCAAAATAGAGGTAGGGTATGAAAAGGTACAAACAACTATGTATAAAGTAAGCAAGCTACAAGGATATATTGTACAGCATAGGTAATAGAGACAATATTTTATGATAACTTTAAATGAAGTCTAATGTATAAAAATTTTGAATCACACACAAAAAAGAATGATTAACCTTCAAGATAAAGAAGGGCAGATCGTTGTGGTAATTGCTTAGGGTGGAAAAGCCAAGGGTAAATACCAATGCAGAGTGACCCAAGTAACAGAAAACTGAAGCCCAACAACTTTGGACAAAAGTGAAACAAAGAAAGGACTTAATATATGTGTCTTTATGGAGCTTCCTCACTGAGAGAGGCATCAGGCAGCTCCAGGCTTACAGCCTCACAGCTTCAAGTTCAAGGGGAAGAAAGCATCACAGGAGCCAGACAAGAAAGGAGTTCATGGTCAGGTTTGGGTCATGTGGCCACCCTGGTCCAGCAGTCGGGAGCACTGCCACCCACGTTTCATGGACTGAGTTGGGGAGGGTGAAGAAATTCAGGAGTTATCACCAGAAGGAAGGACAGACGCTCAGCAGACACGAAGAATAAGCACCACCTCAAACAGATCCCAGAAATGAGGACTGGGTACTCAGAAGTGTGGATGAAAGGTTAGAAAATCAGATGTATGGGTCTAGAGCCCAGGAAGACCTCTGAAAGCCGACCTGATCTGACTGTCACTGCATCACCACCACATCACTTGGAAAAGGACCTGGGCAGCGTCAGGCACACGTCACCTCAGTCTGTCTTTCCTTCGGTGATTAGATTTAGAGCCCAGCAGTAAGATGACAGATTAAATCAACAATTCTCAAACATTTCCCTCAAACTACCGTGAGCACTCTGGAATTTGGGCTGGGTGGTAGACTAGGAGGCTGGCAGTATGTTTCAGAGCCGTCTGCTGCAGAACTAAAATTGATTTGAAGTCCCATGCTTTTTCTTAAAAAATGTTAACTTTGAATTTTATTCCACAGAATAGCCATGTAATTTTGAAAATGTTTTCAATAACTGACCTCTGAAAATTTCAAGTTATTTCAAATAAAAGTGACACTCCTAAATAATTTACCATTTCATTCACTTTTGCACATGGCTACTTATATTATCCCTTGACTGAAGAGATATGGGAACATATGTATAACTGATTCACTTTGTTATGAAGCAGAAACTAACACACCGTTGTAAAGCAGTCATACTCCAATAAAGACGTAAAAAAAAAAAAAGAAGCATGGGATGAAGTAGGTCCCACACACTGTTTCCAACTCTATTATTCTCAGGTAGCTGTTTCTGGCAGTGACATCCATCTATTAAAACTCCATTAGCAATAAATTTTAATGATAATTACCATCTACTGAGTAGCTTCTACATCCAAAGCAGTTTTATGTATTTTCTCATTTAATCCTCTCAGTAACTCTGAAAAGCAAATTATCCCCAAACACATAATGGGAGTGAAAGTCACAAAAGGTCACTAAATCACACAAAGTCGCAGAGTCACATACCAGGATTGCAACACAGGGCTCTCTGGCTCTAAAACCTGTGTCTTTTCCACCGTGTCTCCCTTGCCCTCCTTTTACATTGCTTCTTTATGCTTCAGGAACGTCAACCTCAGTTATGAAACAATCCACAAGTTCAAGAAAACAATTTCAAGAAAACAAAATAACTAATATCATTATCCTACACACTCTGAGGCCTTCAATTGGGCAGTATTTACAAATGCAGAGCAGCAGACCTGTAATCAGGCGTCTTAGGTTCTGTTGTCAATTCCACCTGCAACAAACTAGGGGGTTTTGGAAAAGTCACCTCACCTGGACCCAAACATCTGCAAAATGAGAGTGAGACTTGGTCGCTGTTGCAGCCCTTCCAACTCCAACATGCTATCATTTCAACACAAATTCCTCAAGACTCAGTTGCTTATGTGTAGACTGAGTGTCATATGCTACTGACTGCAACAGGCCCTCCAAGGGGGACCGGAAAGATCCAGTTATAGACACACTCTCAAAGCCAGTATCAGGTGAATGCTAACTCCAAGCTCAACTTCTGAGAAAGTAATAATAACAACACTATGATGATAACTACTACTTATTTATTGCTAATTATGTCCCAGTAACTGTTCTGATGTAACTTATCTCATTTAGCCTTCGCAACAACCCTATGAAGTAAGACCCATTATTATTCCCATTTTACAGGTGAAGAAACTGAAGCTCATCACGTCTAAGTAACTGCCCAAGATCAAATATACAATTTATGGCACGTCTACAAGTAAACTCAGCTATTCAGACTCTGTGGTCTGATTCCAGATTATCATGAAAGACTGCCTCTCTCCTGACCAGGCTGCTCTCTTTGAGAAATACTCACTTGAAAAGCTTCTTGGAAAAGAAAGTAAGATCTCATCACTAACGCTGCACCACAGATTGAATTTAAAATGCTGAGTGTTTTATGCTACCAGCAGATACACACCAGCGTTGACAGGGTCCGTTAATGTCCATTTGGCTCTGTTAACCTTGTCAGAGTCTGTGTAGATGGCAATAGTCAGGTCTGGGAGGAAGACTGCCCCAGTGGGAAGGAGCCTGCTTGGGGCCAGGAGGCAAACACCTTATGCAGGAGGATTCGCTGCATGGCAACCATTTAAAGGCTGATGGTAAGATAGACCATCCTTATTAATCAACACCACTTAGATGTGCATAATCATTGGCTTTCAAGTTTAAGTAGAAAATACTAAACTTGCTTTATGTCCATTCTCCAAGTGCTTCCCCAAATCAGCTGAGCAGATAGGGGTTTGTTTTGTTTTGTTTTTTTGTGCTCAGAGCCTCCTTTGGGACGTGTTCCATGAACACATTTGGAAAATTCTGCTCCATGGAAGACAGCAAGTTTTGGCCAATGGTCCCCCCAAAAAAAGAACCAGTGCAAAAGGGAGTTCTTAATTCCTGACGCTATTCACATGAGGGCCCTTCTGCCCCAGGGAGCTGGAACACCAAAGAGGAGGCAGCTCCACGCTGTCCATCACTCACACCAGGGGCAGAACAGAAATGCCGTCACCAAGATGTAAAAATAAACGCTACAATAAAGACAGACATAGAGAACGGACTTGAGGACACAGGGAGGGGGAAGGGGAAGCTGGGACGAAGTGAGAGAGTGGCATGGACATATATACACTACCAAATGTAAAATAGATAGCTAGTGGGAAGCATCCACATAGCACAGGGAGATCAGCTTGGTGCTTTGTGACCACCTAGAGGGGTGGGATAGGGAGGGTGGGAGGGAGACGCAAGAGGGAGGGGATATGGGGATATATGTATACGAATAGCTGATTCACTTTGTTATACAGCAGAAGCTAACAACACTGTAAAGCAATTATACTCCAATAAAGATGTTAAAAAAAAAACCCTGCTATTTACTGAGTCACTTTGCTGTACAGCAGAAATTAAACAACATTGTAAATCAACTATACTTCAATAACATTTAAAAAAATAATCGCTACTTTTACAGATAAGACACTATAAGTATTTTATATATTTTTTTAAGTTTGAGCATTTATATCATTTATAACTGTATGCAAGATAATTTTCGGAAAGAGAACACTTGCTGGTAACCCATACAACTTCAAGAAGACTTTTTTTTTTTTTTTAAGATTTTTGTTTTTTTGATGTGGACCTTTTTTTTTGTTTTTTGTTTTTTTATTTTTTTGCTGTACACGGGCCTCTCACTGTTGTGGTCTCTCCCGTTGCAGAGCACAGGCTCCGGACACGCAGGCTCAGAGGCCATGGCTCATGGGCCCAGCCGCTCCACGGCATGTGGGATCTTCCCGGACCGGGGCACGAACCCACGTCCCCCGCATCGGCAGGTGGACTCTCAACCACTGCGCCACCAGGGAAGCCCTGTGGACCATTTTTAAAGTCTTTATTGAATTTGTTACAATGTTGCTTCTGTTTTCTGTTTTGGTGTTTTGGCCGCGAGGCATGTGGGATCTTAGGTCCCCGACCAGGGATCGAACCCGCACCCCCCTGCATTGGAAGGCAAAGTCTTAACCACTGTTCTGCCAGGAAGTCCCTAGAGGACTCTTTTCCTAAGTAGAATTATTTGATTAAAATTTGGAGCAAAGGAATCAGAGATTGATATCAGGTCATGTCCTTACCATGTTCTGCTTAAAAGAATTGTTGCAAACATTCAGCCCAGGAAAGGAACCTGCTATCTTTAATTTTTATCTTCCTTTTTTTTTTTTTTTTTTTTTTTGCGGTTCGCGGGCCTCTCACTGTTGTGGCCTCTCCCGTTGCGGAGCACAGGCTCCGGACGCACAGGCTCAGCGGCCATGGCTCAGGGGCCCAGCCGCTCCGCGGCATGTGGGATCCTCCCGGACCGGGGCACGAACCCGCGTCCCCTGCATCTGCAGGCGGACTCTCAACCACTGCGCCACCAGGGAAGCCCTATCTTCCTTTTTTTTTTTTTTTTTTTTTAGTAATTTCAGATTTCAATTCAAACATGTAACTCATTTTTGCCACTGAATTCTTTAAGAACCTGTGTCAAGAAGGAAATCTTGATTAGGTAAGTGAACCTCAGATATTTACAGTCCTTGGAAGAAAGGTTACCAAAAAAAAGAGGGAAAATGAAAGATGGTCCCTTTAAGAAATGAACAAAGAAGGAAGATAGGTTGCCAACTACAAGCAGCGAACTAGAGGAAATAGCTGGCTTCAGAATGTTAATGCCATCACTGCAAATTAGTTTCAATATAAGTAATTAATCAACTTTTGTCACTTTTTGCGGTACATTGTGAACATTCCCTGTGAGGTCCATCCTTCACTGTAGTACTTCAAGTTTAAAAGCCTGAGGCTTTTAGAACTCGCCTTATGACATTGGCAAGGCCCTTTCTATAGGCTAATGAACTTGCCAAGAATACCAAGCTAACAAAAGATACAATGGTACCATGCTTCAGTTTTCAAGAACTTTTCCATGCTCATTTCAGGCCCCCTTTACACTTTGGCCCTTTCCGCTCAAATACCACCCAGCTCACTGGAAGGACCAGCTTTTAATTTCCCCCTGAGTGCCATCCCTCCTGGGACCAGTGATGAGGGGAAATGATGACAACACATTATGGAAATTTCCTTTTGTGTAACCTCTCCTTCTAGAATCTTTCAGTGCATTACGAGGAAAATCCACACTCACTGAGATTTAATTAAGTCTCTAAGGAAAGGGCCACGTTGGACTGGAGCAAATGTAACAGATTTCAGCAGGGATTCCTTTGTCTGTCAGTCACACGATCCACAGAAGCATTGGGGTATCTGGAATACTGCGTTCCGACTTTAAACTATTCCTGCTACTAAACTGCTGCCTTTTCCCTTAAAGCTTAAATTACCAAATACATCAATACAGAAGAAACTACACTCGCAGGCTGCAACTGCCGTGCATAGGGATGAATGGATTTCCTACATCTTGAACCTAACCTAGCACGACAGAGTCTCACGGGGGTGGGGGGCGCGGGGGGGGTTCAAATTCAATTTATTAGTATTTCCTCTATACATGTAATTGTGCCCATTATGGAATATAAAGAAAAATAAAAAGGAGTAAAAATATCACTCATAATATACCAGTATTAACATTGTTGTTTCTTTGGAGACAGCAACTTGTTTGTTTTCTCCTAAACTTGCATTTCACTATCCCACTTCCACGGAGCATAAGCCTGGTTGAGACTGTAAGTGAATCCTGACCAAATGTACTTACTGACTGTGCCAGGCTCCCCTGTCCTCTGAGAACTCATACCCAGTGAGAGCCACTGGGTCGCCCCCACTAGTGTGGAAATAGGACTCGGGGCCCCATGGGAGGCACGATTTTGATTTTCCTCACCACCAAGCGGGGCAGACAGAAGGGGTGAGAAGTAGCAATCAGAGAAAATGGAGCCAAAGTACCTGATCCCCTCTGCTCTCCGATTCTGTTACCGCTTCTTTGCCCAGGCACAGTCTTCCTCCCCTTGCCCAGGGCGGTCCCATCCCCAGCTGAGCGTCCTCTGCTCCCCTGAAGGGCCCTCAGGGCCACGCACTACGTGCAAGCCAATCACTCCATTAGCCAAGGCTCTGCCCTTGTGGTCGGCCCAGGCGGGTCTCCAAGGCCACTCGAGTCACATGGGAAGCTCTGTACAAATGAATCCTAAAATCCTTCCTTCCTTCACAGCGGTCTCTCAGAGATTTACCTTGTCACCAAGAGGAAAACATAAACCTTTCTGCTGTCACCGAGGTACTCCCAGTGTGGCTGCTTTTACCGCCCTGCTCAAAAAGTAAACTGCGTGAAAAATAAAGTTTGTCTTAACACAAGCTTTAACATCAGATGGGTTTAAATTCTTCAAAAGACTAACTTAAAATTGAACTGTTTGAACATGAACAAGCAGTATCTGAAAGGAGAAACTTAAACGATTAATAAACATGGGAACATAGGTTCTACCTCATTAATCAAAGGAAGGCCAAAGCATAAATATGTGTTTATCTAACTAGAAAACATTTTTTTAAATTGTATCTTCGATGTCAGCATTGGCTAGGATGGGGGGAGACTTGCTGGTCATACATACACTACGGGGGGGGAGGAGTTTGATAAAAACAATTTCCCAAATACAAATTTGGGAATTTGTATTAAGAGTGGAAACTACACACACACACACACACACACACACACACACACACACACACGACACATCATCAGAATGAGTGTCGGGACAATTCATAATGGTGGACCAACAAGATGTGACATCAATTGCCCCCCTCAAAGAGAGCCACTGGCGGTCTGATGCTGGCCTCCAACTGTTTACACAAATAAAAACATGCATCAGATTTTAAAAGTAAAAACTACACCCAATCTGACCCAGTAATTCTACTTGTGACCCTAAGGATGTAATTAGTAGTATGCATGAAGATTTATACTCTCACAGTCGATAACAACAAAAACTGGAAAAATATTGGACGATAAGGTAGTTATAAAATATGATATAGTCAACTCAGCAGAATGTTCTGCAGCCATTAAGATGTTGCAGAAAGGTTTGCAAACATGGAAAAGAATCTAGTTACAAACCAATACACACAATGTAAACCCATTTTTGTGAAAAAATATATTTGTGGAAACATGACCATCTAGAAATGGGTCTGGAGAGGAGACGACAGTGGTTATATCCTGGAGTGAGGTGGGATGGAATCAAGGCTAGCAGGGTGGCATGTAGTTAAGGGGGAGGGTCTGGGACACATGCTTGGTGCGTATTCTAACTCCGCCACTGTGGGAACTATAGTGACTTGTTTATAGATTCCTTATCTGTAAAATGGGGATAAAGCTACTTTTTAGGGTTTGGGAAAGGATTAAGTGAGACCATGCCAGGAAAGTACAAAGTATAATACCTGATAAAAATAAAAAATTACAATTCTCTCAGTATTTATGTGCAATTTCCAATTTTCTATGATGAACATGCATTTCTTCTATAATTAGTCATCGCCAAAATACTGTAAACAAATATAGAATTCTAATTAATGATATACATGCTTAATTACTCAGGAAGGCAGTGTACTTATATCCACAATTTATTTTGAAATGTATCAAAAAATAAGTTGGATTGATGGTGGGTATACAGATATTGACTGTAAAATTCTTCCAACTTTGTTATGTTTGAAAATGCTCATAATAAAATGTTGAGAAAAGGGTATTTCATCTTACATGCATTCTTTTTATTTACATAAGTAAAACACTCATTTTAACAAAGCATATAATAAAGACATATATAGAGAAATACTAATAATCTCCCCAGCATATTCCTCACCAAGTCCATCCTCCTCTAAGGGTACTTTTGGTATCCTTCCACATCTTTATGCTCATAAATTTAAAGGAAGTTCTTTCTTAGGATATTGTTCACATTACTTGGCAACCTGTGTTTTTTACACTTAGAAAAATAACTTCTAGGGGATGTAATCATAAGGAATATGATCAATAATGTTGTAATAACTTTGTATGGGGACAGATGGTAACTAGAATTATCATGGTGATTTCATAATGTATGCAAATGTCAAATCACTGTATAGCACACCTAAAACTAACAAAATACATCAACTATATTTCAATTAAAAAGTAACTTATTTAAAAAATGATATCTACCTCTTACTAATGAATGTTCACGTCACAAATAAATTTTCTTTAAAGATAAGATAGCAGTGACAACATGGCTTCCTTACCTATTTGATTTTTCTTATGCTTAAGATTTTAGAACACTTCATAGCAAAATACTTGGTTTTTAAATTGTTTCTTTTCATATTAAAATACATCATAAGTGGGTATCTGTGGGTTCCACCGTCCTGCTAGGGCTTTTCTACCCACCTTCTCCTTCAGGTCCTGCGCCCACTCACCTCATCCTGTCTGTGGTGGCAACATCACTGCCATTACAGTTGAGGCCATTTTCTGAACCCACCCCTCTAGCCCAAGTTAGAGAGAAAAACCTACCTGAGAGTCACATGCCTTGTAATATGCATAATCACAATTCATATTCACATTCGTACACACAATGTGGAGAGAACAAAACAAACAAGAGCAGTAAAACTGCAGTAATATAATTTGAGTAATGAATTGTTGCATCCACCCCACGGAAGCAGAATGAACCCTACCCAAAACTTTGTTGGGATACAGAGACTGGGGATTCCATACACGGACCAAGGGGATTTCTAGGAAACATGAAAAAGGGAATACAACTGCCCAAAGTTTTAATTATTTTTCATTGTCCTTGAGTTGATAATTTGTGGAGGAAAAAACTGGACAAAAGTAAAGGACCCTTTGTCCAAACGTAAGAGTTCCAGGGCCTTTTGTTATTTAACCAGATGCTCAAATCTAGATGTGAGATGAATACAATTTATAAGCATGTAACATCAGAAACGTGTAAAGAAAACAAAAAAGCAAAAGTTAGCTTTATTCTTTAAGGCATGAATACTTCATCAAAATCACCAAAGATACCGATGAATTTGCCTGAAAATACTGTAAGAGAATCGGCTTTCCATGATCCATGAAAAGAACCTATTGAGATTTTGATTGGAATTGCATTGAATCTATAGATCAACTGGAGAAGAAATGATATCTCTGCAATAATGAATCTCCTTACCCATGAGCACATTTAATCTCATTTATGTCTTCATTTAATGCATCATTCATAGTTTTCCTTATATATCACAGATATATCATTTTATAGTTTTCCCTAGAGATCTTACATATATTTTATTAGATTAATTCCTGAGTACTTGATTTTTTCTGCCAGGTATTTTCCAGGTATTTGTTGCTGGTGTAAAGAAATGCAGTTGGCTTTTTTTTTTTTTTTTTTTGCAGTACGTGGGCCCCTCACTGTTGTGGCCTCTCCCATTGCAGAGCACAGGCTCCGGACACGCAGGCTCAGCGGCCATGGCTCACGGGCCCAGCCGCTCCGCGGCATGTGGGATCTTCCCGGACCAGGGCACGAACCCGCGTCTCCTGCATCGGCAGGTGGACTCTCAACCACTGCGCCACCAGGGAAGCCCGACAGTTGGCTTTTATACTACAGACTTATCCCTATCCACCTTGTTCAACTCTCTTATTATTTCTAATAAATTATCTGTAGATTCTTTTGGTTTTCTACAAAAATGATCACATAATCTGCTAATAAGGACATTTTTATTTAAAAAAATACAATTTAACCACAAAAAGGAGCGTAGGTGAGTTGCATAGAAAATCCCTGAAAAAATACTCAAGCAACTGGTAACACTGGTTGCTAATCTAGGCATTAAATAATTTTATACCTCATGTTCCTTTTGAATTTTGAGCCATTTTACAGATTACCTATAGCAAATAACTAAAATAGGGTTTTTTTCCCCCAAAAAACAATACAACTTTTAAGGCAGTTAAAATACAACTGAAGAGCTAGGCAAGTCATAGGCTCTCTGGGCCTCAGTTTCCCATGTGCCAAGTGCCTTCACTTGGATTAAATCCAAAGTTACAAATCCAAGGCCCTTGACTTAAATTTGGCCTGCAGACATGTTATGCTAGGCGCTCACAGTGGATTTTTGGTTTTTTGTTTATCTAGTTGCCAACATTAAAAAACAAACAAACAAGGGCTTCCCTGGTGGCGCAGTGGTTGAGAGTCCGCCTGCTGATGCAGGGGACACGGGTTTGTGCCCCAGTCCGGGAAGATCCCACATGCCACGGAGCGGCTGGGCCCCGGAGCCTGCGTGTCTGGAGCCTGTGCTCTGCAACGGGAGAGGCCACAACAGTGAGAGGCCCGTGTACCCCAAAAAAAAAAAAAAAAAAAAAAAAAAAAAAATACAGATTTCTTGCAAATCAAAACCACAATGAGGAATAACCTCACACTGGTCAGAATGACCATCACCAAAAAGTCTAGAAGTAACAACTGCTGGAGAGAGTGTGGAGAAAAGGGAACCCTCCTACACTGTTGATGAGAATGTAAATTGGTGCAGTGACTATGGAGAACAGTATGGAGGTTCCTTAAAAAAACTAAAAATAGAGTTACTGTATGATCCAGCAATCCCACTGCTGGGAGTACACCTGGAGAAAACTCTAACTCGAAAAGATACATGCACCCCAATGTTCACAGAGCCACTACTTACAATAGCCAAGACATGGAAGCAACCTAAGTGTCCATCGACAGATGAATGGATAAAGAAGATGTAGTGTATATATATATATATATATATAATTGAATACCACTCAGCCATAAAAAAGAATAAATAATGCCATTTGCAGCAACATGGATGGACCTAGAGAATTTCATACTAAGTGAAGTCAGACAAAAACAAATATTATATGACATCACTTATTTGTGTGATCTAAAAAATAATACAAATGAATCTATGTACAAAACAGAAATAGACTCAAAGATATAGAAAACAAACTTATGGTTACCCAAGGGTAAAGGGAGGGGAGGAGGGATAAATTAGGAGTATGAGGTTAACAGATACAAACTACTATACATGAAATAGATAAGCAACAAGGACCTACTGTATAGCACAGGGAACCATGTTTAGTACCTAGTAATAACCTATAATGGAAAATAATCTAAAAAATATATAACTGAATCACTTTATTGTACACCTGAAACTAATACAATATTGTAAGTCAACTAAATTTCAATTTAAAGAAACACAGATTTCTTGTCCTGATCACCAGAAACTCCAATTCATTAGGTTCAGAGGGGGACCCAGTCACCAGCTTTATTAACAGCTCTGACCTCCCATCCCCCAAGGCACACAAACATACACAAATGCACACACATCATCTCCACCTGCACCTGCACTACCACCTATACACACCAGGAGATTCTGACACTGATGAAGCCTGGTCCAGTCTTTCAGACACATGGAAACAAAGGGATTACCTCTTTAATCTCACATGGGCCCATCTCACTCTATGCCTCCAATCTTGGCCAACAGGAGAAAAGATGAGCTCATACTAAAAGGGTCTCTTTTTCTATAGATGGGGTTTCAGCCTGGCTCACTGGCTGTTGTATCATTATGAGAAACAGCCTGGTCATTTAAGCACATATGCTAGAGAAAAACTTCCATCCTCCCAGTTTCTAGCATACTTGATGTGGGAACTCAGCAGACTTTTCTTATAAATATAGAGTAACTTCTCTGCAGTTGCTTCCAATGTCATAGAGTATCAACACCTATCTCTGCTCCCTTAGGTCCTTCCCAAAATGGGCAAACAAACATATAGCTAGACTTCGTCCCTCCATGATTCAGGACCCATGGGCAAATGCAGATGGTCTAAGGCAGCACTGTCCAACAGAACTTTCTATGATGATATTCTATATTTTCATTGTCCAATATGGTAGCCACTAGCCACATGTAGCTATTGAGTTCTTGAAATGTGGCTAATACAAATGAAGACTTAATTTTTTTATTTTACTTAATTCTAATTTAAATTTAAATGGTCACATATGGCTAGTGGCTACTTTATTGATCAGTTCATATCTAAGGTCATTCAGTCATAGGCTTCATACGAAAATAAAGATTATAGTACAGGTTATAATTACAATCGTTCCCTTTTGGAAGCTCCTAGGGTCACATCTGGCTTTCAGTCATTTTTAATTTCCTCAGAGTAATCACAGCTTACAAGGTTCCATCTAGCAGAAGCTCAAAAATTATCTTGTCAAATCAATCTAAAACCAAGGCACATAACATGGTTTAAAAAGTCAAACAGACCACAACAAAAAATATCTTGCACTCAACTATCCTTCTAACCTCCATTCTCAGACAACCACTTGTACCTCTAGCAGTTTTTTCTATCACTTACCTCCTTATTTCTAAGTGATGTTTATTACTACCTCTTAACTCAAAACAGTACACACACCTATTGACTTCCTATTATGATTGGTAGAGTACCTAGCTCTCTTAGATGCCCATCTTGCTCCCTCACCTAATATTATATCACAATTTTTACTTAAATCCCTATTTAATGTTTTCATTATTATAACGTCATAATCTAGACGTACACAAACATCATTCCTGCCGAGCCATGACATGCATCATGATTACATTTCTTCTCTGGTGCTTTTTCCGTTTTCCCCTGGAGTCAGCCGCCTTCTCCTCCTCGTCTTCATTTGCTTGCTTTTATTTGAAACTAGGCTACATTTTCATATACCCTCCAACAACTGTAAATGCTTCTCGTGAAATTTTCAAGCACTGAAATCTGGCAAATGAACCAGGAACCACGCTTGTGGACTCTCCATCCTCCCCTTTCAACCTAGTTGGCTTGGTTTCTGGACCGGATTTACAGCTAGAGCCCTGGAAGCTCCCTTTGTTTCTCTCCTGGGTCACATTTCAGGAAATTCTCTCAACCTACTCCTTCATTGACTAGATCATGCCCTCCGGGAGTCGGTCGGGAGAAAAGTTGCATGGGTAGTAAACTGTTTGTGTGTAGCTCTGTATGTCTGAAATAACTTTATTCTATCCTCCCACCTGAATGATAGTTTAACTGGGTCAAGAATTGGCAGAGTTGAAAAGAAAACACGTTATGAATCTGTGAGGAAGGAGGAAATAATTTCCCCCCAGAATCTGGAAGATTTCCTTCTAGTTTGCAGTATTGTTGAGAGAGCTGATACCACTCTGACTCAGAATCCTTTACACGTTTTTTCCTCTTTGGAAGCTTTTAGAATTCTCTCTTTATCGCTGTTATTCTGAAACTTCAAAATGATGTGCTCCATATGAGGGTATTTTTCATTCATCGTGCTTGGTATGTGAGGTACCCTTTTAATCTGAAGACCCATCTCCAAGGAAATTTGTTTGTATTGTTACTTTGAAAATGTCCTATCATTTTCTGTTTCCTTTTAATGAAACTCCTATTGTTAGGCTACTGGACCTCCTAGATAACACCTCTGTCTTAGCTTTTCTCACTGATTACCCAGGGAAAAAAGAATAAAGAAATGGACAGTTTCCTGACCTTATCTTCCAAATTATGATGAGAATTTTAAATTTCAAGTATAATTCTAAATTTCTAAGTGCTCTTTGCTCTGACTATACTTGTTTTATAGCTTTGCATTTTTATTTCATTAAGGATATTCACTGGAGTTGGTTTGTAGGTTTTTTTGTAGTTTTTTTTTTTCCTTCAATTCATTGCCTCTCTTAGCTCTGAGTTTCTTCTTGATTTTTCTTTTTCTTTTTGATGGGGACGGACTTTTCATATTGGAGGCTTTCCTTAAATGTCTGATCATTTGCTCATATTTAAGAACAAGGCATTTAGAATGCTGATTGAAAGCCCTGCTATACAGCAGGCCTTGACAACTAGTGAAGCTCACTCTAGGGCAATCACGTGGAGACACAGCTCTTTCATCGAGATACCACCAAAATATCTCAGTTTCTGAGTTTCCTAGGAGAGGGATCCTTCTATCCCCACCTTGGGGTAGGAGTCTGGCTGCTGGCACTCTCAGGTTAGATGCTGGAAGGGCACTAGAGGCCTCCTGTTAGACATGCAGAGTTACGTGTATTTCCACTGCTTTCCATCCAGAACCACATCACTGCCCTCCTCTGTACTTGGTACCCACAACTCCAAAACCCATTACTGAAATTTCTCCAAGAAATGCATCTCTCAATTCCCATTAGGATACAGGGGTAGTCATATAACTTCTCAGAATGAAGGTAGGGTTTGGAGTTAACTGCTCTTTAAACTGCTGTTAACAGACCTCTTGGTTTCAGCCTCCTGATTCTCCTCCACCCTGTGCAATACCTGATGCTTCCAATTTCTAAGAACTCTTGGAATTTGGCAGGGTCAACCCCCCAGCTTCTCACTGGTCACGCCCCCCCAACGCCACACACCCCCTCCTTTAGATGCAACCTAAATGCAAAGTGGGTGCGTGAATGTTCCACCATCTTCATATTATTATTATACAGTGTGCAGTTTCAGATATTTCCTGACTGGCTCAAAGGTAAAGTTGAACACCCATAATTTTCCTGCTGTCATTACTGTTCTTGTCTTGTTAGTGACTTTTGAGAGGAGAATTGGTCAGAGACATTTTACTTCTACTTCCCATCGTGTAAGAGCATCAGTGGTCTTTCTCAGTACAGGAAAGTTTCTTGTTTATTTTTTTGAGAGGATAGAAAGTTGTTCTCTTCTAATTAGAAGAATCCTGTCATATTAATATTTCTTCATATTCTCAGCATGAATTCTTATCTAAATGACTTACTGATTTCCTTCATTACATGCCTAATACATAGAAAGTAAGAAAAGCTATGGCAAGAAATCAAAAAAGCAAAGTTCTTTTCGTCTGTGGCTGTTCCTTCAACAATCTGGGCTTTATATATTCTCTCCATTAGTGGAGAGAAGGGGAGAGAGAGAGGAGAGGGGCCGAGTTAACATATAAAGCCAAAACTTTTAGGGAGATTATTGCCAAGAGAAGCTAACATTTACATATAAGACTGGAAGCTTTCAACCCAAAGTTTTCTTTTTGGAACACCAAGGAGAAAAGGGAAAATAATGAGGAAATAATCACACTAGAATTTAATGAGACAGGTACCAAACTTCGCCGGGCTGTTTATCTCACAGTATTTTCGATGCTATAGTCTAAGAACAGAATAGCCATCTTCCCCTGAGTAAGCAGAAGCCTAGGTGACGCAAACGTCTCTCAGTCCTGCCCTGCCGCCCGCATGCTTCTAATCGCGCTCAGAACCACTTCTCTCCCCGTCTGGCTGCCATTCATCAGAAGCCCCTCCCACTCTCCCTTTGTCTGAAAACGTTCTCACCTTGTGAGTCCCGTTGAGAGGCCGAGCTCTCTCCCGTGATCCAGACTCAGCCTGTCAGATTCTCACTTTCCCAAGCCAAGGGTGCTGGCACTTGACCAAATCAGGCGCACCTGCTGCAGCTAGCCAGGTACAGGAGCCAGGATCGCGGAGGGAGGGGAGGCCGCTCCTGCAGCCCCGGCCGCGCGCTGAGCTCTGGGCCGGCAGGGTCCACTTTGCAACCTAACTGCGGCCGCTAACACTCTACAGCTGGGCTGACAGGGCCTCACAGCCATGGAGCCTGAGCCAGGCTTCAGGCAGTTCTCTCCGGGACCCACTATCCTTCTGATGAACTGCCTTTCTGCTCAAGTCAGCTGGAACTGAGACTCTGATACATACAGGTTTCATATTAGGATTGCTGAAATAACTGAGGGAAGATCCCATGTGCGGCGGAGCAAATAAGCCCGAGCGCCACAACTGCTGAGCCTGCGCTCTAGAGCCCGCGTGCCCAGAGCCCGTGCTCCGCAGCAAGAGAAGCCACCTCAATGAGAAGCCCGCACACCGCAACGAAGAGTAGCCCCAGCTCGCCGCAACTAGGGAAAGCCCGCGTGCAGCCACGATGACCCAACACAGCCAAAGGTTTAAAAAACAAGTAAATAAAAAATCACTGAGAACTGAAGGTGCAAATCTTGATCTAAGAAATGACAACAAATCCTACAGACAGGTGGGCATCTCAATCTATTTTAACACTACAGACAGGTAGGTGTTTCTTTTGGTATCACAATTTTCTTATCAGTTTGAATAATTTAAGCCTCTGTTCTCAGAGTTCTACTCCAAGGAAAAAAAAGGCTAATATTCCTCTCATCTTGCAGATTTGAGATCAGACTTTAGATTCTTGTTGGGACACATGAGAACCAACATGAGTGAGCCAGCTAGCCTTCCTCATCATCGTGACCGCCTAGACCCAGTCCTCAGACACCAGTGTGCTTAAGGACCTCCTGAGTCTGTACACCTGCCTTCAAAATGCACGTTCAGGCCAGAGCGAGAGCACGGGTACTCAAGGAGGTAGTTAACAGCTGTGGGAATCCTATCTGAGCCCTCTCTTAATTAGGCAAAGCTAATGAGAGCCACTGCCTTTTTGTAAGCAGTATCCAGATGGTGGTTTTAGGTTATCATTACTATAATTAAAGGTAGTGTAAGCTTCAGGGAATCCAAGGTTAAATTCTGGAGAGAACCTTATTTTCTACTCAGGATTTTAAGTAAGCAACTCAAAAAAGGAGAGAGAGGCAAAGGAGAAATTTGTTTCAGTAATAAATAGCTGTTTTATAGAAGTTTAAATAAAATATTGAGAATTAACAGTGCAACCAACACTTCTGGGGTGGGGGATGGGCAGTGGCGTCGATGGTACCACATTAGGGGCTGAAGGGAATCTAGAGATGAAGAGGGCTTCAGCCCCATCTTTACCTCAGACTGACAATCTGGGTGGGAGTCAGTGGAAAAGTGGAAGAGGGATGTGAAAACAAGATACATAAATATGATAAAGGCAGAAGGTCATGAACCAAAAGAGGGGTGGCAGGAAAAATAGTTTTTTTAAAATTTATTTATTTTTGGCTGCGTTGGGGTCTTCATTGCTGTGCACGGGCTTTCTCTAGTTGAGGCAAGCGGGGGCTACTCTTCGTTGCGGTGCAAGGGCATCTCATTGCGGTGGCTTCTCTTGTTGCGGAGCACGGGCTTTAGGCGCGCGGGCTCAGTAGTTGTGGCACACGGGCTTAGTTGCTTCGCGGCATGGGGGATCTTCCCAGACCAGGGCTCGAACCCGTGTCCCCTGCACTGGCAGGAGGATTCTTAACCACTGTGCCACCAGGGAAGTCCCCTTTTCATTTGTTTTTAATTGTTTCTATTTCTCATTCCCAATCAAACATGCCACCGGCGCTCTCCACACACTAAGGCTGAAGTGCACATCGTTTTGGGGGACGGGTGGATTGGTCTAGATTTAAAAAGGCGCAGCCACACTATGATTTGTTTTTTTCAAATTTCCAGCTTTCAGACACAAACACCGCCCCCCCCCCCCCCCCCCGCCGGCTTTCAGTTGCAAGAGCCAGAGACGAAAGAGAAAGCATTTTTCCAGATATCTCAAAGATAAGCTTTGGAATACCCATTGGCCCGGCACAGAGGAGTGGATTGTAGAGTTTTAACTGCAAACAGAGTAGAGAGATGGTAGGAAAAGGGCAGGGATTTGAGGAAAGCCCATCCTGAGGCTGGAGGAGGAAATTTAGGCAAGAAAGGGAAGAGCCAGCGAGTTGAGGTGCCTCTGTTTTGAGCACCTGTGGGCTGAAAGCCTGGGGTGGGGAGGGAGGATTCGGAAACAGGTAGGTTGAGAACCTCAGAATGCAGGAGGCTTGGGCATCACTCCCTTCAAGAACTCACCAAGTGGTCACCCTGGGCAGTAGGGTAGAAATGGGAACAACTTGTGTCTAAGCTGAGAGCATCTGAGATATACCCGCATCCTCTCCTCCAGCACAAAGTGAAAACAATCCAGAAAATCTCTGCAATCCTTTCAGAGGGGCACGAAGGCCTCTGAGAATAAAGGACACGATCCTCCTCTCTGTGTTGAGTCCTCGTGCCTGAGAATGCTGTGTCGTGGGGAAAGGGAACCCTCAGCAGAGGCTGCAAGTCCAGGGGACGATGGGGTCACCGTCACAGAAAATCAGCAGCCCTGGTGGGGGCAGAGCTGAGAGAGAAGATGGTGGGAAGAGAAGAGATGGCCAGCAACTCCAGCCAGAGGTACCTCCAGAACAGACACAGCCAGACCTCACAGAAGGCCAACCAGGAACACCTACCTGCCTGCCCTGTGCCACGAGGTGTCCGTGCCATGCAGCCCCCACCGCAGCTCCTTCCTGCGTGCTGGAAGGAAGGGAGAACACGTCAGAGGCTACACCAACCCTGATAGGTGGCATGAACCGAAAACGACTGAATTTAACTAGTCCTGATTTAACTAGTGATTGAGGAAACCTGAAGCTGCAAAATCAAGTGTTTTCTATAGGTGATTGGTGGCTGATGAGTTCGTTAGATGCATTTCTGGGAAACTACTTCTATTTCTACCCACCAGGCTGTGTGCACACAGGGCTCAGAACACAAAGGTACACACCGAATGCAGTGGGGAAATTGAAGGAAGAAGACATTGTACTAAGTTGGAGGGCAGATTAGGCCAGTATTTATAACAGGATTTTTAAAAAACTGTGCTTTAATGAATTTATGGGCTTTTGACAAGTAGAAATGAGGTGGAGGCATTCCAGATGGCAGAAAAGAGATGGATCAAAGCCTAGGAAATGGGAGGAGGTGGGAAATGTTCAGGAAAAAATGATGGTCCAGTTTGGCTGGAACCTAAGCTCCTCTTTTAAAATTCCACACATGCTCTGCCAGAGCCCTGTGCTTTGTGCCTCAGTGACGGGAAGCGTTTTGTAAACATCTCCGGTATGAAATATATTCGGAGCTGAGTGATGCCTGGAAACATACGCCCATTACTTAGAAGCCCTGTTGCCTCTGTCTGCTTCCTGTCCCTTCCTGCAAATGTAGTAAACAGACTTGTCACCAAATGATGACTCTGGTGGGAAATCCTCTTCTCTCCTGCTCTGTGTGCAGCCCTAGCCCCCAGGGAAGGGATCTTCCATTCGTATTTCATCCTTTCATCAGATGCTCGGAACGCTTTCACCATTCTGCCTGTCCTTATTCCTTGGATGGAGGCATGGCTACTACAGTGGAAGGTGGTGGTTCGTTGGGTGTGAGGTGGCGGTCCAGGCATTTTTATTTTGACAAATCGCCAAAGGCGATCCAGATCTCCTCTTTTCCTTTTTACACTTTCCTTAACCTCCCATCCATTCCTTCATAGAAATTTAGAACACTATCTGGTACATATTTGGTGTCTATAACAATTTGTTGAATGAATGAGTTGACAGGCCCACCAACCCATTTTCCAAGCTGCAGCATGCAATGGAATCAGCAGGAGGGCTTGTTAAAATACAGATTGCAGGAATTCCCTGGCGGTCCAGTGGTTAGGACTCTGCGCTTTCACTGCCGAGGGCGCGGGTTCCATCCCTGATCGGGGAAATAAGATCCCACAAGCCTTGTGGGGCGGCCAAAAAAGAAAAAAAATATATAGATTTCTGGGTCCACCTGAAGAGTTTCTGATTCAGTGGGCCTGGAGCAGGGGCTGAGAACAACCCCCTTCCCCCCAGCCCGCTAACCCCTGCCAGGTGATGCCTATGCTGTTGGCAGGGGGAGCGGGTACACTTTGAGAACCACTGGTCTATATATAGATCAATACGGAAATCCCCTGAATACTTTGACCATAACCCAAAACTGATTGGTACCTTTAAATGTTTTATCTACCATATTCCTGGAAGCTTTTAGAAAAAGATGTTTCCCTATGTTTTCTTACATAAGTTATGAGAGCAACTTAATAGCATAAATTATAGCCACTGAAAACCATTTTTGGAAGACATGGAATTTTGATTAAGAATTCCAGGAATTAGAGACTTCTGAATAAAATGTTATCTTTTTCCCATTCAAGGGCTGATGGTTTAATGATGCAGTAAGATTTTAAAAGCCATAGGACTGCTATAATTCTACCTTGCACTGGCCTTCTTTAATTTCACAACAAAGCAAAAATCAGGCCACCTCTTCTGGAGCGACTGAGAGTTGGATAAAGAGGAGTGTTTCTGTCCACTGCCTGGAGGAGAATCCATTTTAAGAATCTTGGGGCTTCCCTGGTGGCGCAGTGGTTGAGAGTCCGCCTGCCGACGCAGGGGACACGGGTTCGTGCCCCGGTCCGGGAGGATCCCACATGCAGCGGAGTGGCTGGGCCCGTGAGCCATGGCCGCTGAGCCTGCGTGTCCAGAGCCTGTGCTCCGCAACGGGAGAAGCCACAACGGTGAGAGGCCCGCGTACAGAAAAAAAAAAAAAAAAAAGAATCTGGGACTGCCCTATTGTCTTTTTACCCCTACAGGGAAAACGAAACAAAACCACATTGTTTTCACATTATATCAAGTACCCATAAGAGGCCAGGTTTTTGCCTTGTTTTCCAGGCCTTTGTAAAAAGTCCAGAATGGCTTAAATAAGAAAATCTTCTCTAAGAAAAAAAAAATTTTTTTTTAACTTTTAAACTCTAATGTTTAATAATCACGTCAGGCCATAGCTTTCCTTGGGAAGATTATTCTTGAACTTTCCTAACCTGTATTTCTAATTCTATTAGTTATCTGCAGAGTCAAAGACATCCACATTTTGTTAGATCACTGTAAATAAAAAGGATATACTTTATAATGGTTTACCATGTGGATTCTCACTGCTCAGAAATTTAAATGGTCAAATGCCCTTGTTCCTGCAAGCTCCCTGAGAGCCATTAATTCCAATTACACCTAACTAAATATATATTACAGAATTCAGATAAACAACATTTGAGCTACAAAGGCATGGCCTTTTCTCTCTCAGAGCCAGACTACACATGAAATCCCCAATAAAATGTGTGACACAGCTCCTCAAATTTATATCTGCAAGTCTGGTTTTTATATAGTCCTACAGTGAACAGAAATGAGGCTCCTCAGGGCAGAAAATATCATTTGTCTGCAGAAGTGTTCATTGCTCTGGCCTTTTTATTAAAATTCTCACTTATTTAGGTTCTTCCAGACTGAGACTTCAGCTGCAGATTTCTTTTCCTTGCTGTATTTTATAAGACATGCAAAATTAAATACTCCTATATGTAATTATTATTATTTGTAATTGCAGGTTGTATTTTGCATGTTGATTGCATTGCTCCCTGCTGCCCCAGTGTTCCACGAGTATATGTAATTTTACCTTATACTCTAATTACACTTTAGAGAATTTTCCATTTATCTGCCAATGGATTACTTTATCAAAAGGCAGGCAGGCATAGATATCAGAGGGCTTTCATAGCAATAGCAAAAACAGAGCTTGATTAAATCACTTTTAGGAAAGGAAAACTAACCCTGTTTTCACATAATTTGGTAGAAATTCATAACTCGGTCTCCCAAGTGGATGGAGGCTAGCAGAGGTGGGTAGAAGTCAGGAGAGGGCACGGACACAGAGCTCGGGCTTGAGAGTGGAGAGCATCAGAACGGATGAGGGTCAAGACAGGCAAGGAAGATGTTGTCAAGTGAGCAACAGGGCCAAGAATAGCAGAATACGGTTGCAAGTTTGGGAAGCAAGGGTGTAGGATGAATGGGATGGCCAGGGAAGTAAGGGTACCAGGTGAGCATGCAGAGGGGGCCTGGCAGACTTACCGGGGGAGTAGGAGGGTGTGAAATTGGCAGATATATGTAGAAGGTAAGTATCAATAAATCAAAGTTAGAGTTAGGGACTGGCAGCTAAGCCTACGAATGTAAAACTAATGGAGATGCAAGAAAATGAAGATGGGGCTTCCCTGGTGGCGCAGTGGTTGAGAGTCTGCCTGCTGATGCAGGGGACATGGGTTCGTGCCCCGGTCCGGGAAGATCCCACGTGCCGCGGAGCAGCTGGGCCCGTGAGCCATGGCCCCTGAGCCTGTGCGTCCGGAGCCTGTGCTCCACAACGGGAGAGGCCACAGCAGTGAGAGGCCCGCGTACCGCAAAAAAAAAAAAAATAATAATATGAAGATGGAAACAGAACAATCTATTTTGACTCTCCTAATGAGCCTTAATTAACAGCTCTGGCTGAAAACCTCCCATGACAGAACACAGAAGCCTCTAGAGCAGCTTGAAGAAACTGTCAGGATGCGAATCAGCTGTTAACTGAATACGTAGCTTGAGTTTCCTTTAGCCAGTTGTTTTCCATTGTGTGGGTAAATGATCAAAGGTGTGAATCTGAATCGTCAGCAAGTAAACCGGATGCAAAAAAAAAAAGCTAGGAATTGTATTTATGTTACTAGCAGCAACCTTCCTTAGGGAAGGTTAAAATTAATATTTCAGGAGATCTCGTTAAGTGTTTAGAACCATCTCTGCATACAATTTTGAATTCCTCAGGCAAGGAGGCAGGCTAGATGTAGAAAAACCCACCGGCTGCCCTGTAAGTCGTATTCACCTGTCGTTTTCGAAGATGAATGAAGGTTGAATTGAAGCCTTAAGGTAGTGGCCCTCACCCAGGTGGCATATTAGAATTATAGAGGAAGATTCTGATTTGTCCAGGGTGAAACATGAGCATCAGTATTTCTTAGAAACTCCCCTGGTGAATAGAAGGGTTGGGAACTACTGCTACGTGGAAGAGACCTCAGTGAGAAGAACACAACTCTACGTGCCATGATATTAAAGCATGTCCTAGGAGGCAGCCAGGATTCCCCAGGACCTCATGCCACCTTTGATTTTACTTCCTTGTACAAAAGAAGGCATATGGTGACTTTGGCCAATATCAAGGACATGGCTCACCTCCTGAGGCCACCATGACTCTTTCTTTGAAGAAAAAGAAATATGAGAACTTGTTGCTTAATCATGCTTTGTGAATATATCTGATAAGTTTCAATGGTTTTGTAGGCCAGTATTGATGGATGCTGTTGCACCTCTGTTCATTATGACATGTACAGCCTAATTCCTCCTTCCAGTTTCTGAGTGTGTATCCAATGATTTGATGTAACAGAAAGGGGAGAAATGTCTATATTTCCAATAGATACCTGTAGCAGTGGGATGTTTTCATCAAGGCAACTGTTAAGAAGTAAAGAAATGGTTTCATACCCAAGAGAAATAGATATTACAACAGAAGAATGCTTTATAAAAAGTAACATTGGGGGCTTCCCTGGTGGCTCAGTGGTTGAGAGTCTGCCTGCCAATGCAGGGGACACGGGTTCAAGCCCTGGTCTGGGAAGATCCCACATGCCGCGGAGCAACTGGGCCTGTGAGCCACAATTACTGAGCCTGGGCGTCTGGAGCCTGTGCTCCGCAACAAGAGACGCCTGCACACTGCGATAAAGAGTGGCCCCCGCTTGCCACAACTAGAGAAAACCCTCCAACAGAAACGAAGACCCAACACAGCCATAAATAAATAAATACATAAATTTAAATCATATGGGCTTCTAAGAAGACCTCTGCTTTAAAAAAAAAAAGTAACATTGGGAATGGGAGATAACACAAACTTTTGCAGACTCAGGAAAGTAATTTTGAGCCAAAAACAGAGCTACCAAATGATCTAGCAGTCCCACTCCTGGGCATATATCTGGAAAGAAATGAAAACTCTAATTTGAAAAGATACATGCACTCCAATGTTCACAGCAGCACTATTTACAATAGCCAAGACATGGAAATAAGCCAAGTGCCCATCAGCAGATGATTGGTTTAAAAAGATGTGGCGCATATATATATATATATATATATATATATATACACACACACATATATATATAGTGGAATATTACTCAGTCACTAAAACGAATGAAATATTACAATTTGCAGCAACGTGGATGGACTTAGAGAATATCATATGAAGTGAAGTCAGAGAAAGACAAATATTATATGACATCACTTATATGTGGAATCTAAAAAGCAATACAAATGAATCTATAGACAAAACAGAAACAGACTCACAGATAGAGAAGACAAACTTGTGGTTACCAAAGGGGAAAAGGAAGAGGGAGGGGCAGATTAGGGGATGGGATTAACAGATACAAACTACTATACATAAAATAGATAAGCAACATGGATTTACTGTATAGCACAGGGAACTATATTCAATACCTTGTAATAACCTAGAATGGAAAATAATCTGAAAAAATACAAATATTATATACGGAAAACTGAATCACTTTGCTATACACCTGAAACTAATACAATATTGTTAATCGACTTTACTTTGATTTAAAAAAAAGTCACTTTGGCATAGCAACAGTGTCTAACAAAAAATTAGAAAATGTTGGTTAATAAAACATAAGTTTATAAATATGGCTAGAAACTCGACTAACTTTGAGATCATGTGTGCATATTAATTGGTTGATGAACACTAGCCCTGACCTACAAATTTAAATGGAAATAAAAATCCTGTCAAGGATTGGATAAAAATAAATCTTTAAGTCCTATGAAACACTATATGCATATGAGGAGAGTAGTAGCATAATGTCAGCAGGAATGTTATTCATTTTGATTTCTGAGTTAAATTGTCTCCAGGTTCCAAGGTTACATACCAAAGGGATATAGTATTCAAATTTTCTAAGGTGTAAAACCCTCCATCGAATAAAAAAATCCTCCAAGAAAACACAATGAATAAAAGCCTGCCCTGATTGAAACTGAGCTCTGGGTATAGAGCTCTACGTTTAACTTCCTCTTGGCCCCTTCGAGCCCTCGTCCACCAACCTGAAACCAGACTTTTACTTCCATCTCTCCCTCTCATAGATTGAATTCTTTCCTATGAGGTTCTTTGGTTTGATTAAGTAAAGCTCCACTAAATCCTCCTAGAATCAGAAGGAGGAAATAATTTCCTTTTAAGCTGGGACCCCTGCTACCCGAGATATTAAAACAACTGTATTATTATTTGGCAACAAGATTGGGATACTATTTAAAAAGAAAAGTGCTGAAGAGCAGGCAGTAGAAATCTAATTTCAAGTGTCTTGGTAAGAAAGTCTACACTGAAATTTGAATGAACTCAGTGCAAAAGGACTTGTGCAGAAAACAAGGGAGGACAAAAAGGAAGGGAAATAACCATGTGCCAGACAGTGTGCTCGCCGGTTACATGCACCAGCTGACTTAACGCCACTGAAAGAGCAGTTACTATCTCCTTCACACCGATGAGGAAACGGATGCTTAGAGAAATTAAGCAATTTGCCCAAGTTCTCACAATTGGTAAGTGGCAGACCTGGAATTTGAATCCAGGAATATCTCACTCCCAAAGTCCATGCCCTTCTTCCCCACCATATTGGCAAACAAGGCGCCTCCTGGGAATCATATTTTGAAATCTATTTTGAACTCAAAACCTAGTGACAACGTGGGGAACATAGCCAATATTTTACAATATAATAACTGTAAATGAAATATAACCTTTAAAAATTGTGAATCACTATATTGTGATTGTATAATATTGTACATCAACTATACTTCAATAAGAAAAAAGTTTTTTAAAGAAATTTATATCTAGTGAAATTCAAGTATGAACCAGGTGGTCTATCTACAATTAAAGAAAATGAATTATTAAAGAAACACTTCACAACAATCATCCTGCCTCCTGGGATGCATATGGTAAAAATATTTCATTCAATATTAAAGTAAATAAATGAGAGAAAAATCCAGCCAGAATGATATCTTAAGATGTAAAATAGGGTCACAACCTCTAGAATGGAGGATCTATTGCTAGAAGAAAACAAAGGAATCAAATGTCTTCTGCTTCTTGTCGTTCCTGATCGTATTAAGGACAAGACAAGAAATGGGTCTACTTTGTTGGTTCAAGGAAGGACATAGGCCAGGATGCTTCTTCATTGTGGTAACAAATTCCTAAAGAGAAAATCTGAAGCTGTAGCCTAAAAAGGGTGCTAAAGTTAAACTGGGATAACAAAGAAAAAAATGATATACCAATTGATAGGCAAGAGATTAAAATGTAGAACAAGGTATGAAGGGGAGAAGCGGGAGTGGGGTGTGTGCATTTGTGGACCAGGTATGTCCTGCTTCACCAAAGCCCAGTCACAGCCTGTGATAAAAGGGCTAGGAGGCCCCAGCCACAGGTGGCAGTGCTTACTGAGTGTGATTCTCCCAAGCAAGATAATTGTTCCAGGGACCGCAATGGTGGGGGAGGGTGAGAGGCAATCATATTCTTCTTGTAGAAATGTGCGTGGGGATGCTGAGAGCCTGGGTCTGCTGTAAGACAGAGAGAAAGGAGAGCAGTTGAGTGAGGAAGTACTGCAAAGTCCATAAACTGATTGCGAGCTCCCCAACGCTGCCCCAGGGCCTGCTCTTTCTAAGGACCAGTTGTTCAGCATTTTCAGGACTTCCATGAGGCTTCTCTGTAGCCTTAATAATCACACTTTTAAAACTGAGATAGTCTGAGGAGGTGTCTTAGTCCATTCAGCCTGCTCTAACAAAACACCACAGACCAGGTAGCTTATAAACAACAGAAATTTACTTCTCACAGTTCCAGATGCTGGAAGCCCCAGGTCAGGGTGGCAGCATAGTCTGGTGAGGGCCCTCTTCCGGCCAGGTTGCAGACTTCTTGCCGTGTTCTCACATAACAGAAGGGGCTAGGGAGCTCTGTGCGATCTCTTTTATAAGGGCACTAACCCCATTCGTGTGGGCTCCGCCCTCATGACCTAATCTGCTCCCAAAGGCCCCACCTCCTAATAACATCACATTGGGCATTAAGACTTCAGCATACGAATTTGGGGGGGAAACAAACATTCAAACCAAATAAAATAGCAGCGACTAAAGTGAGTGGCCTGGGTGTACTAGAGATGGAATTCTAAGGCCCTTAGATGTTTCCATGCTCCTGGCACTCAACTGATAAGGCAAGCTTGGGTTGGGAGAAACATTTTACTCTCTTTCCTTTTTTACACCAAGAAAGGTAACATGGGGTTGCATGAATCTATTGCTTTGGAACATCCCTCACCTTTGGTTGATCTAGGCTGCTTAGATGGTCCCTACTCCTGCCTTTGGATGAAAGAGGCTAAAGGGAAAGCCTTTAGATAGATAGGTCATCCAGTCTCCCTGAAGTGGGAGCCCCAGAAGGAATCTGTAGAAAATATTTGCCTGGAGGACTCTATACCTAGGAATCCCTACAGTGATGAGTTCTTTGTGCATCCAATTACACAAAATGTTTTCAAATGAGACAGGTTCACCTTGTCTCAATATTCAAGGCCAAGAGCATCTGAAGATAAGAAGACCCAACAAATTGAAGTTGTTAGAAGAATATTTTTAAAATAATAAGCATGATAAGTTAAAAGAGGAATTCTCAAGGAAAAGATTAGAATATAAGACTCTCCACAAAAATCTTGAAACAATTCTCAAAAATATTTCAAATGGGAAGGTACAATTGAAGGGCTTTTAGGGCAGGTTAATCATGAAAGGCAGAGAGCAACCATCGCCAAAAGAGAGCTTGCTGTGCACCAAGGAAGGGGCAAGAGAAACACAGTCAGCCCATATGAGCCAAGGAAAGGCCACAGGCAGTCAGAGAAATTAAAGCACCACCCAGTTTTTAATTTTGATCTTGTTTCAGCATTGTAGGACATAAATATTTCCTTCATGGAGCATAAAGTAAGGGATTTGGAAGACAAAATCTTGATTTTTCTTTGGTGAAGTCATGTGACATTGAAATGTCAGCATTTTTATTTATGTGGATATGAATTTGAATAAGTGCATTGGTGTTCTATTGCTTCTGTAACAAATTACCAAAAATGTAGTTGCTTAAAACAGCATATATATATATTACCTTACAGTTCTGTAGGTCAGAAGTCCAGTACAGGTCTCATCACCTGAAATCAGGTGTCAGCAGGGCTTGTATTCCTTTCCGGAGGCTCTACGGGAGAATCTGTTTTGTTGACTCTTCCAGCTTCTAGAGGCTGCCAGCACACCCTGGCTCACAGCCCCTTCTTCTGTTTTCAAAGCCAGAAACATCCCATCTCTGTGACACGTTTTCTATGACCACATCTCTAGGAAAGGGTCTCTGATTTTAAGGACTCATGAGATTAGACTGGGCTCACCTCCTCATTTCTAGGTCCTTAGCCTTAATCACATCTGCAAAAGTCCCTTTCCTGTGGAAGGTCACATAGACAAAGGTTCCCGGAATCAGGCATGGACACCTTTGGGGAGCCGTTATTCTGCCTGGATCTTCTGCACGATGAGTTAAGCCCACAGGTATCTTCAAGTTGTCCAGACATCATCAGATGCCTAAGCCTTCTCCCCAAATTGAGGAGGCATTTTCCTTCCCCCTTGTAATTCATAACTTCTAATGTCCTTCAAGCTGTGTTCTTTAATTTACTAAAGGAAATGGTGCCTTCTCCGTTTCACTGAATAAAATTTCACTCAGTATACACTTGATATATTTGCTGTTCCTTGTACTCAATTAAAATATTGCACTTAAGAATTTGGTTTTTTGTCCTTTGTTGATCTGTAAACACAACTGCTGTATCAGACACTCTCCCAGAAACAAGTGCTGTATATTTAACTCTCTTCAGATGATTTCCACACCATTTCTGCATCATGGAGATAGAGGATTTTATTGATGCTTTTATTTAACAAGCACATGGTAAAACAAGTATATATTTTATAGACAGAAAACAACAGATACGTGGTTTTTTTTAAATCAAGCTATCAAAACACATCAAATTAGGTGAAGTTGGAGAAAAGAACTTTCCAAAGCAAGTCACTAAAAATGTCCTTTAAAAACCATTGTTGTCATGTTTAAAATACAATTTTCCACACACATGCTATTTCAGAAACTCACTTGCTACTTAAAATGAGGTACCCCATTGATTATCACCTTAAGTTCTCTACTCAGCAGAGAAAGGTCACAGATGCCATAGGAGATTGGAGCTGGAAGGAAACTTTGAAATCTAGTTTCTCCATTTTACAGATGAGGAAACTGAGGCTCCATAAGGTGAAAAGAGTGAAAGCATAAGAATCGCACTGGTTTTACGGGTTGGATTGCCTGTGAACATGATTCAGAATTAGGACCGAAAGGGAAAGATACTCACACTCCCAGGCTTCCAACTGACCACACTTTTTGTTTGTTTGTTTGTTTTATTGAAGTAGAGTTGATTTACAATGTTGTGTTAGTTTCTGGTGTACAGCAAAGTGATTCAGTTATTCATACATATATTCTTTTTCATATTCTTTTCCATTATGGTTTATTACAGGATATCGAATAGTTCCCTAATCTATACAGTAGGACCTTGTTGTTTATCCATTCCATATATAATAGTTTGCATCTACTAACCCCAAACTCTCAATCCATCCTTCCCTTATTCCTCTCCCCCTTGGTAACCACAAGTCTCTTCCCTATGTCTGTGAGTCTGTTTCTGTTTCCTGGATAAGTTCATTTGTGCCAAGTGACAACACTCTTGTCCACAGCTTAAGTTTGAGAATGGATGATGGCCACAGGCCAATGGAGCAGAAGGCGGAGGATCGAGGGGTGTCACGCTGGTGGGGTGAGCACAGAGACAGTAAATGGGAGCCTGTACAAGGTTCTGAGGCCACACGTAGTTCAGCATTGTTTCCCTCAAAGAGTCTAAGCTTTAGTTAAATCTTTGCAACCACCGCTTGCTTGATTTTTAATAAATAGGCAAGCTGATAATCTTTCTTCTGAGGATTTTATTTCTGGTGCCAAAACGAATTGAAATCAGCAGCTATGTCATTGTACATTTTCACCTGAGTATAGAAACATGCAAGAGCAAACAGCTAACCTACTCTCACCTCTTCCTCGACCCTCTCCTCACACATGCGACAGCAGCCAAGACGCTAGGCAGTGTTTTCAGTCATGACTCGCTCATGCTATGCATCGTCAGGCTCTGAAATCTTCGTTCTCACCCATTCTCCTGTCTCAGATCTCCTACACCCGAAGACAGTAGGAACATGGGAAAACATACAGGCTCATTAGACAAACACAACAGCCCATCACATGCAGTGATAACAGTTTAATTCAGGCTTACTGCAAGCGAGAGTTTCACACAGGATTCACTCCCGTGTTTTCACTCTCCCACCATCCCCAATCACAGGAAAAGGCTCCAGAATGGATACCGTCTGGGCTTCCTGGATCTGGATTGGATGTCTGTTTCTTTCCCTAGATTAGGAAAGTTTGCAGCCATTATTTATTTGAATAAGCTTTCTTTCTTCCCCTTTCTCTCTTCCCCTTCTGGGACCCCTGTAATGTGCAAAGTGGTCCATTGGATGTTGTCCCCTAAGTCTCGTAAGCTATCTTCACTCTTTATCATTCTTTTTCCTTTCTGTTCCTCTGATTGGATGAATTCCACTGCCCTGTCTTTGATTTCCCTGATCCTTTCTTCTGCTTCATCTATTCTGCTGTTGAACCCCTCTATTAAATTTTTCAGTTATATTCTTCAGCTCTGTGTCTTGTCTGGTACTTCATATATTTTATATCTCTTTGTTGAAATTCTCAATTTGTTTATGCACTGCTCCCCTGAACTCACTGAGCATCCTTATCACCATTATTTTGAACTCTGTCAGGTAAACTCCTTATCTCTATCTCGTTAAGATCTGTTTCTGGCGATTTATCTTGTTCTTTTGTTTGGGACATATTCCTGTTTCTTCATTTTCCTTGACTCTCCATGTTGTCTCCTGTACATTAGATAAAACAGCCACGTCTCCCAGCCTTGACAACGTGGTCTCACGTAGGAGATGAACTTTATCCTCTAGCCCCACCCTAGCTCTCGGTTGTCTCTCATATGTCTGTGATTGTCCAACTCATCTCTTTTGTTGTTAGTGGCTCCCAAGAGTTGAGGGTTTGCCAAGACCCAACAGTGTCCCAAAGGTGAGGATCCCATTCAGTGCCTAGACGTAGGCTGACTGGAAGCTGTACCCTCAGGAAGCAGCTGGGAAAGTATGTAGTTAAGCCCTTTCCAGGGAGAAACTGGGAGAAGGGCTTTTTTTTACCTGCTCTCTCTGCATTAGGCTCGTGTATATAGTTGTGAAAGAGGGGTGCTCTTGCACCTGTTAATAACCGCTTCTTTGCTTGCTGGACCACGAACGGAAGCCCGATTGCCATCAAAGCCAGGCAACCCAGGGACCCATCCCTTGGGCAACAGAGCAAAAACTGGGGTACAAGCATGTGTACAACCTCTTTCCAGGGAGAGACTGAAGATACATGAAGAGGGCTATTGGGAGATAGCAGAGGAGATGTCTATCTGTTTCCCTGGTCTCCAAGAAGGATTGCAGGCAGCATCTAGACGTGGGCTAAATGAGAAGTCTGATCCTCAGGCAGCAGCTTTCAAAGTATGCAGGTGGAGCTCCTTCAGGGAAAGACTGGGAGATGGTCCATCTTGCCTGCTCCCCAGGGCAGAGCCCTGGGGAACAGACACAATGAGTGCTTGTGCCCTTGTAAACAGCTGCTCCTTTGTTTGCTATAGTCTTGGCTTTCAGAGCTAGATGTTTGGGGGCCTGTCTCTCAGGTAGGAATCTTAAAAGTTGGGACGCTAAGTGTGGGTTCCAAATCCCTCACTCATCAGAGAGAAGCTGGGAGTTGGGAGGCCCCCCATTGTACGGTGCTGGGCCAAGGGTGTGTTTATGGCAAGGGTGTGTCTGGCCTTTTCTGCTCATCTCGATGGGGGTATTTTCTCATTTTTCCGTTGTGTAGGAGTCCCTCAGTTCGTTTCTGGATTTCCTGCAGGTGTGATTGCTCTGTGTGTGGCTGTAGATGTCAAGCTGTTGGTGTGTCCGTGGGAGGAGAGGTGTTCAGGAGTCACCTATATCAACCTCTCTCTCCTCCAGAAAGATTTTTTTTAGTTCCCTGAGAATCTCTTTAGTTCCTGGGTCCTTCTTGCAAACAAAGGCTTTAGAAAGTCTGAAAGGGCTGAGAGTCAAGTTGGGAGAAAGGGCGAAAGAAATCCATACACAGGGCACACTAACATTACCAAGTGGTTTATGAGAAGTGATCTTTTACAATAAATGCTTCCTGCTGTTCCTGCTGCATCTCGGGCTCTGGGATGGATGCTGAGATACAGTGGGGAAAACACAAGCCTGGTCCACGGAGTTCTGAATACAGTGACAGCTGACCAAAACTAAATCTCATGAAAAGAAATGGTCTGCATTTAAGGTTGAAACGAGATTCATCACCTGGTGTGGACTGGAGGTCAAGACAAACGTTACCACCTGATGTGAACCAGAGTTTGCTCATGTACACACATTCGTTGGATTAAAATGTTTTCTTTTCCCTTTTTTTGTCTCCTCTATAGAGGGGCTAAAGATGTCTTTATCATCTGAATAATTTCCTGAACCCAAGGCAATACCAGAAATATAGTATATATTCAATAAATCTTTGGTGCATGAAAAAAACTACGAAAGAGCTTCTGCTCTAAGATTTATTTTTTTTAACTTCACCCAGGAAGGTCCAGGATCCTTTAAGATAATAAAGCTGACATAGGATTGACAAAGACAAAATAAAGGTATGTCAAAGGAACCATGCCGGGAAGGGCCTACAGATGATCTGGTCACTAGAATTTTGAATAAATAGAGTGAATCAGGTGGTGGACAAGCCAAGGTAAGAAACAGAAGGTCTGTGGCTCATTCTGCAGTGTCTGTGGCTCATTCCCCAGTGTCTGACTGCTTCCTGAGGCCACTGTGCATAACTTTCCACCTGTCAAGATTCTGGACCCTTTTCTTCTAAGCCTTTGGGATCAATTTATTACTCATTGAATTCATCCAGTCCAACATCCCTCTTTTGACTCTACCCAGTAACCCCCTCAGGCCCAGACATCTTTGTCAGACCTCTCCTTGCTGGCATGAACTTCCCTCCACACTGAAATCATAAAAAGGAATAGGAAAGAGAAAAGGAGCCCCCCCAAAAAGACGACAAAGGAAGAGTCCTAAAAGTAGGAGAAGTAATACAACGTGCTATCATGCAAGGGATGTGTTATAAAAGGGTGTGGGCAGACTTCCAAGTAGGGTACAAGTGGTTAAGAGCAAGAACTTTGGAGACTCGCTCTGGTAACAACTCTGCTCTTTGCCAAGTGGGTTAACTTGGCCAAATTATTAATTTCTCTGGGTCCTTAGCTTCCATGGATGAGTCCTAGCGCCACTTACCCTCAAGGCAGTTTGTGACGACTAAATCAGTGAATACATTTTAGTATCGGGCACACAGTATGTTCTCCAAGATGGCTAATATCATGATAATAACATCCCTTGGTCCTGGACCCTTTCATAAGCGTATGGACATATATAAAAGATCTTAAAAGGCGCCTTTATAATTACCAAGCCAGTGCCATTTTTCTTTCCAAGGGACCAAAAAAGTCTTAGAATATAGGAAAGGCGCCTGCTTCACCCTCTTCATTCACAGGAACGCATATTTCTTCCTGGAAGAGAGAGTTTGACAGATTATGATGTACAGATGTTGTCAGGAGGGCAGAACCACCTTGTAGTAAATCAGTTTTTAATTTGTGTTTTTGGAAAATTGGGAAAAGGCTTTAAAATGTTCCAGCGACAGAATAGTTTCCCTTTCCTCCGTGGCAGCAACTCCCCCAAAGAGAGCAAGCAGACCTGGTCTTCATCTTGTAGATGGCGGCTGTGGGGCCCCATCTTCCAGTCTCTAGGCTGGGAGGCTCGCCTCCAGGGCAGCCACTCCTGTCGCGTGAAAAGGCACACCTGGGCCTCCTCTGAGCTGCAGTGCTGAGCACGCCTGGGCTACTGTTTCTGCCCTCACAGTGTCTCCCCCGCTCAGTTCAAGTCCCTGGGTGATGACGATGAAAATGAAATGGGAACGGACAAGAATCTGGCATAAGGGATGGAGGGCCAGCAAACACACTTGGGTTTTTAGATTTTTCAAAGTTGATGCCAAAGTCAGTAACAAGAAAAGACCAGATGATGAGTTCCTAGGAAGGTGACTCACTGGGCAGAGCACAGGAATCTTGAATGGGAGCCTAGAAGCCTCAGATGGTGAGAGTGCCAGGGAGAGGATTAATGAATAAAAGAAAAAGACATATCCTGCTCAGAAAAACCAGGCCACCGAAAGCACCAAGAAAGACCGAGTGACAAATGAAGTCTCTACAACTCTAGTACAGACTGTGTGCCCAGAAAGTCTACTTCAGGAAAATGCTACTGGGGGACATAAGAGACCTCCGGGGCCAGGTGGCCGAGCAGTTTTAACCTGGAACCAGATAGAGAAGGGAGCCTGCTTGAGCAGTGCACGAGCCCCAGGTAGACTGCATTGTTGGTTGGCGGCCCTGCATCCATTCCTTCTTTCTTCCTTCTTAACAAAACCTCAATTTGTTTCCATGGATGTTTTCTTCCCCTATACAGTCTCTGAGAAGGCTGACCCCATCCCCAGTTCTTTGGATGGGTCTTAGCTATCTAAAAGCAATCCCATCCTCCTTTCCAGAGGTTTGGTAAATTGTCGTGTGATCCACTGAGACCAGGGAGAGGCTTCCCGGGGCTTCCGCTAAAGCTCTACCCCGCCTTCTGGAAGACATTTTGGACATTCTTCAAAAATCGTTTCTTTGTGATGCAAGGCTCAGAGCTGTCGCCAACCTGGGAATGAAGTCAGTCCACTAAGGAGCAAAGAGCTAAAGAAATACATATATGGGGGCAAGGGCCGTGGGATTAGGTCACTCGGAAGCCGTCTCACCTAGCATTTCCAATTTCACAAGCCCATAAAATCCTTACGGTTGAAGCCAGTTTGATTTCAATGCTTTTGTCATAGGTGACAGAACACCCTGGAAAAGAAGAAAAGAGGAAAAGCAGGAAGAAGAGGAGGAATTATATGTAAGACGCGGAAAAATTATTGCAACTTGCAATAAATCGTACTCCAGCTCAGGTCTAGCTGACTTTGGAAGCCTGTCTTTGCCCACTGTCATCTCACACTGCCTTTCTACTGATGAGCAGAGAGGAGCGCATGCTTCGTTTCCTGCCTCAGTAGGGTGTGCCCTGGACCTCCACACCAGCTGGTAAAACAACTTCTGCTTGAGAAAAAAAAGGGCTATATATAAGAGGAAGGGAAAGAGTACTAATCCTGGAACCCAGTCTTGAAAGGAGAAGCCCAGATCCTATGGAGGTGGCAGAGGCAGAAAGTGCTGGCTTCCCTTCTGTTCTCTGGCTTCCCTGGGTCATGTTTCATCACAGCGCAAATTCTGGCAGCAACGGGAAGGAAGCTGCTAGCAACTCCTGTTCTCAAGGCCTTAGCAGAAACAAGTCGATGGAGAAAAGAAAATGCTACCAGTGGAGTCAAATAGGTAGAGAAATTGACTGTGTACACTTTTGCAAAAAGAGCAGGGGAAGTTGCACCCTTAACTTCATTTGTTTTTATTTTCCTACCCTTTAAGGCAAGTGAAATAAGGCATATATTTCCCCAAACTTTAAGTCATGGAAATTCAGTATGAACATGCCTTTTTATGCACTAAGTACTTTTTCCTTGGAAAAATGGTTTATTAACTGCATAGGCAACTTGATTATCAAAGAACACTTTGATAATACAACTGAACATTCTATTGCCAGGAATGTAGTTACCTAAGATGGACTTAGCATAAGTAATACAGTTACCTGATGTAGTAACAGGTGGAAAGAGGCAAGAGCGTCTATTTTAGAGTAGATTCCCTCCCTGCCCAGCTCAGAAGGTTACCTCCTCCCCCCAAGGCAATGGAAGACAGAGATTCTGATTCCTCCAGCTCCTGGTAGGGAAGAGATAAGTGGGGAGGGGGAGGGAAGGGACGGCACTCCTGCCCCTCCCATGATGGAGCTCCCATCACTTCCCAGTAACAGAGAGTCTGCACACCACCACACAGTCCAAGATTCTCATACAAAGGCTGTAACAAGGGGTAGAAGTCACATGAGAAACGTATCAGACACCACAATTCCCTTACCTCTCCTTCCATGGGACTCATCTGGAAATACCCAAACTTCGTTATACTCATTGATCCTTTTCTTTTCTTTTCTTTTCTTTTTCTGGCTGTGCTGCACAGCTTGGGGGATCTTAGTTCCTTGCTTAGTTCCTTGACCAGGGACTGAACCCAGGCCCTCAGCAGTGAAAGGGCGGAGTCCAAACCACTGGACTGCCAGGTAATTCCCGCTTATTGATGCTTCTGCTCTGCACTTGTGCTCAGCAGTTACCTGATCTCACTGTGAATGTGTGAGCACAAACCTCAGGTGGGTCCCAGGGCTACCTGGCAATCCTGCTACATTTTCCCTATGCCATTCACTCTCTCACTCTTCCAATTATTCACTTTTCTCTCCTTAGAGCTCCAACATTCCCTCCCCTCCTCATTCTCAACCAATGGCTTTGCTTCTTACTTCAATGAGAAAATAGATGCAAACAGAAGAGAATTCCATATCCTCCCATTATCAAATTCACCAATTTTTCATACATAGCAGTGGACCTTGTGCTTATCTAGGCAATCCCTCCCCTTGTACACAGAATCTCAGTCCCTCTCAGCTGCTCTTAATTATGAAAGAGCCTCAAGGGGTTGGTGAGACTCCTGAAAATATATGCAAAACGTCCTGTGTATAAGTATTTTATTCTGAGGAAACGTCCACAGTTTTCATAAAAATCTCAATCAAAACATTTAGCTCCACTATTCTAAGAGCTAGTAATTGCCAACATTTATTGAGCCTTCACTATGTATCTAGTACTAGCATGAATGAGCTAAATTAATTCTTTCTTTTTTAAATAAATTTATTTATTATATTTATTTATTTTTGGCTGCATTGGGTCTTTGTTGCTGTGCGCGGGCTTTGTCTAGTTGTGGTGAGCGGGGGCTGCTCTTCCTTGTGGTGCGCAGGCTTCTCATTGCAGTGGCTTCTCTTGCTGAGGAGCATGGTCTCTAGGCACATGGGCTTCAGTAGTTGTGGCACACGGGCTCAGTAGTTGTGGCTCACGGGCTCTAGAGCACAGGCTCAGTAGTTGTGGCACACGGGCTTAGTTGCTCTGTGGCATGTGGGATCTTCCCGGACCAGGGCTTGAACCCATGTCCCGTGCATTGGCAGGTGGATTCTTGACCATTGCGCCACAAGAGAAGTCCAGTGAATGAGCTAAATTAATTCTCAATGCAATCTTCTGATAAAAATATTATGTACTGGGCTTCCCTGGTGGTGCAGTGGTTGAGAGTCCGCCTGCCGATGCAGGGGACACGGGTTCGTGCCCCGGTCCAGGAAGATCCCACATGCCGCGGAGCAGCTGGGCCCGTGAGCCATGGCCGCTGAGCCCGCGCGTCTGGAGCCTGTGCTCCGCAACGGGAGAGGCACAACAGTGAGAGGCCCGCGAACCCCCGCCCCCCAAAAAAAATTATGTACTGAGATATCTATATCACAGGTGGGCAAACTGACGCTCAGATGCTCAGAGAGTTTAGATAACCTATTCAAGGTTGTACAGCTCGAGTTGCAGGGCTGGGATTTGAGCACAGACAGGTGCTAAAGTCCATCACACTAGGAGAACTGGCCACCAAGGGATAAAGGATTTAGGATTACTTTTTCCTTCCCCTCATCTTACCTTTGGAAAACTTATACAAAAACATATATATAAATTCTCATAAAGGAAATGCTATTTTACAGTCAAAATTATTCTAATAAAGCACAAGGCCGGGGAAGGTGAATGGCTTTACTTCACGAGTAATTTAAATGATATATTGTTTTCTACTTTGTACATCATTTTTTAATGAACTATTACGAGATATTATGCAAATGAAAAGTTATCAACCTTCTATAAATAACAAAAAAGTACCTCAAATATATAATCAGTGATTTATAACTGCTCAAGTGATCCAAGAAGGTAATTTAGCCTGTTCCTGGAATTCTGTGTATCTGGACAATTAAAACATTGTTTGGTTTACATTCTAAAAGGCCAAAATGTAGGTCACTACGATACATCCTTACTTGTTACGCCCTGGCTGACATTTATCCTCACTTTATGTCTGCAGGTCAAGGGACACATGCTCAAGACATTCAACTGCCCTGCCTCGAATCTCATTTGTCCTGGTTCTCAATGGAGAAAACTAAATATTGCTCTGAAAATAAGACTGCCAGAATGTAGCCACCTTTCCACTGCTTCACACTGCCTGGTCTTCATTTCTTGCATTGCAGAAGCCACAAGCAACATATCCAACTATTTGGAACAGATAGAAGCATTTTCTTGAGTTTCTACTATTTGTCACAATACACAGACAGAGTCTGGGAGAATTCTTGTCTTTCCATGTAGTAGGTATGTTCCCAGTTATAAGATGATGAGAGAGGGATTTACTCCAGAAAACTAATCCAGGGAGAAATCTCAGTTCTCATCCTCTGCCTCTTTGCAGACATGTTTCTATATCCAGGAAATATATGACCAGGGATCCCTAGACATAGGTATTCTTCAGTCCTTAGCCACTACTTACACCAACACCTGGGAAAGTGCCAAATCTATCCCCAGATCTCTCAAACCTCCCAGTAAGTTCCCTTACCCCTTACAGTCCACACTCCAGCTATGCTGAGCTTTGTCATTCTGCAAAACCATTCTGCTGCTGCTAGATTTGCTGCTGCCTCTGCCTGGAACACCTTTCCTTTCCTCTTTCTCCTCCTTTATTTGGCCAGTTCTTCTTCCTCAATCACCACCTCAGAGGTGCTTTCCTTGAGCACTCCCCACCCCAACTCAGGGATAGGTGGCATCCTGTGGCTCCCCTGGTGCCCTATTTACTCTTAGCAGCAAACTGTTGTTGTGGCCTACTGTCTGTCCCCCTTGCTGGACTCCACCATCCTTGGGACAAAGAACTGTTTCTGCCTTGTTAAAATGTTCATCTTTTATTGTAGCCCAGTGCCTGGACTAGAATAGATGATAAATAAAAATTACTTGCTGAAGGAATGAATGACTGTCCTCATTTATCATTATCCTCTGTTTAGGGCTACATGCTTGTAGATGCATGTAGGAAAGAGGTATGTAGAAGTAAGTGATACAGGGACACAGATAAATTAAAAAAGAGAGTGAGAGAACAAAAGCCCTACCTCCCCTCTACAGGAAAGAAGTATACTCATCAGGTAAAAACTGCGCTCCAAAGATAACCACTTCCCTCTTCATCTTTATTTCTATTCCTCCTCCTACACCACTACTTCACTGGTCCTTACCATATGCCCTCCTCCTTTCTCATCATTTTGTTTTTGCCATATCTTCTAAAGCTAACTCCTGATCATTCTCACAACGTGCCTTTCTCTCTACTGTCTTCTAATGACCACTCTCATCTGATTCACATTGTCTGTTTCTATTTAGATGTCAAAACAGCATGGAAATAATTTTGCAAAGAAATGTGGTGTACAACACATGGCACACACGAATTTGTGCCTTACAACACTAACTATGATAACAAGATATATTTTCTAGGTACGCTGCCAGAGGACACATCCCTTGAGAGCCTGCTCTGGTGTTCAGTAGGGCTTATGTTCATGGGTTCAGTGGGATGGTAGCAAACAAACAAAAAAACCAGTTCTTAACAGCTATCACCCCAGGGCTCAGCAGAGAGGAAGCAGACAGAAATTCCCATCTCCCAGTCTTCCCCTGAAAGAGATATATTTGCATACTTTAAGAGATGAAACCTGAGGGCCCACCTTCCAATCACCTTGAACCTAGCTGCTGACTGAGATCCTCCCATTTGGGACACTGACAGGTCTTGGCACATCCTCAACTAGGGGGAGCTATTAAAAATAGAATAGAAAAAAAAAAAAATAGAATAGGCTGCTTGGACAATCATAAAGGTCTGAGAGACAACCAAGAGCTCAGACAGGGTGGAACCATAAGATTCATCTCCTACCTAAGACCAATACTTCAAGACTGAGAGACGTGGCTGTTTTATCTAATGCACAGAAACCAACATAGAGAATCAAGAAAAATGAAGAAACAAAGGAATATACTCCACACAAAAGAACAAGATAAAACCTCAGAAAAAAAAAATGTTAACAAAATGACGATTTAGCTGATAAAGAATTTAAGATACTGATCACAAAGGTGATCGCTGAGGTCAGGAAAGTAATGCATGAATAAGGTGAGAATTTCAAAAAAGAGATTGAAAATATTTAAAAGTGCCAAACAGAAACACAGAACTGAAGATTATAATAACTGAACTGAAAAATTCTACAGAGCAGTTCAATAGTTGACTAGATGAAATGAAGAAAAGGTCAGCGAACTTGATGACCGAGCAGTGGCAATCATCCAGTCAGAGGAGCAAAAAAGAAAAAACAAAGTAAAAGAGTGAAGGTAACTTAAGGGACTTACAGGACAACACAAGCAGACCAATATTCACACTACAGAGATCCCAGAAGGAGAAAAGATAGAGGGGCAGAAAACTTACTGAAAGAAGTAACGGCTGAAGACTTCCTTAATCTGGGGAAAGATCTCAAGTAAAAAACCTAACGTTACACCTCAAGCAAAAAAAAAAAGAACAAACTAAGCCCAAGTTAGTAGAAGGAAGGAAATAACAAAGGTCAGAGAAGAAATCAATAAAATAGAAATTAAAAAACAATATAAAAGATCAATGAAACTAAGAGCTGCTTTTTTGAAAAGATAAAACAGACAAACCTTTAGCTAGAGTTACCAAGAAAAAAGAGAGAAGATGCAAATAAATAAAAAGAGAAATGAAAAAGAAGACATTACAACCAGTATCACAGAAATACAAACGATCATAAGAAACTACTATGAGCAATTATATGGAAAAAAATTAGACACTCTAGAAGGAATGGATAAATTCCTAGAAATATACAACCTACCAAGACTGAATCATGAAGAAACAGAAAATCTGAACAGACTGATTACTAATAAGGAGATTAAATCAGTAATTAAAAACCTCTCAACAAACAAAAGTCCAAGACTAGATGAATTCTACCATTTGGAGAAGAGTTAACATTTATCCCTCTCAAACTATTCCCGAAAATTGCGGAGGAAGGAACACTTCTGAACTCATTCCATGAGGCCAGCAACACCCTGATACCAAAACCAGACAAAGATCACAATAAAAAGAGAATTATAGGCCAATATCACTGATAAACATAGATGTGAAAATCCTTAAAAAAATATTAGCAAACTAAATTCAACAAACATTAAAAGGATCATACACCATGACTAAGTGGGATTTATCCCAGGGATAAAAGGATAGTTCAATATCCACAGATTAATCAATGATACACCACATTAACAAACTGAAGAATAAAAACCATATGATCATCTCAATAGATACAGAAAAAGCATTTGACAAAATTCAACATCTATGTATGATTAAAAAACTCTCAACAAAGAGGATATAAAAGAAATGTACCTCAACATAATAAAGACCATATATGACAAGTCCACAGCTAACATTATACTGAATGGTGAAAAGCTAAAAGCTCTTCCTCTAAGATCAGGAACAATATAAAGATGCCCAGTCTCACCACTTTAACCAACATAGTATTGGAAGTCCTAGTCAAATAAATTTGGCAAGAAAAAGAAATAAAGGACATCAAGATCAGAAAGGAAAAAAGTAAAACTGCCTCCATTTGTAGATGGCATGATATTACATAAAGAAAACCCAAAATAATCTATCAAAAAATTGTTAGAATGAAAAATTCAGTAAAGTTGCAGGATACAAAATCAATAAACAAAAATCAGTTGTGTTTCAATATACTAATAATGAACTATCAGAGAAATCAGGAAAATGATCCCATTTACAACTGCATCAAAAAGAATAAAATATCTATAAATAAATTTAACCAAGGAGGTGAAAGACTAAACACTGAAAAGTATAAAATATTGATGAAAGAAACTGAAAAAGAAACACATAAGTGGTAAGATATTTCATGCTTATGGATTGCAATAATTAATATTGTTTAAATGTCCATACTGTCAAAGCAATCTACAGACTCAGTGCAATTTCTATCAAAATTCCACTGGCATTTTTTTTCACAGAAACAAAACAATCCTACAATTCATATAAAATCACAAAAGACCTTGAATAGCCAAAGCAATCTTGAGAAAGAAGAACAAAGCTGGAGGAATCACATTTCCTGATTTTAAACTATATTACAAAGCTATAGTAATCAATACAGTATGGTACTGGCATAAAAACAGACACATAGATTAATGGAATAGAACAGAAAGCCCAGAAATTAACCCATACCTATATGGTCAATTAATTTATAACAAAAGACCCAAGAATGTACAGTGGGGAAAGGACTATCTCCTCAATAAATGGTTATGGGGAAACTGGAAGCCACATGCTACTGGATCACTATACACAAAGATTAACTCAAAATGGATTAAACTTGTATGTAAGACCTGAAATCATAAACCTCTTGGAAGAAAACAGGCATTAAACTCCTTGACATCTGCCTTGGTGATGATTTTTTGGATTTGACACCAAAAGCAAAGGCAACAAAAGCAAAAATAAACAAATGGGACTATATCAAACCAAAAAGCTGCACAGCAAGGGAAATCATCAACAAAATGAAAAAGTAACCTTCCAAATGGGAGAAAATATTTCCAAGTCATATATCAGATAAGAGGTTGATATCCAAAATGTATAAAGAATTCATACAACTCAATAGCAAAAAGCCAAATAATCCAATATAAAAATGGACTAGACATTTTTCCAGAGAAGACATACAGATGGTCAACAGACACATGAAAGATGCTCAACATCACTAATCATCAGGGAAATGCAAATCAAAACCACAATGAGACATCACCCACATCTGTCAGAATGGCTATCATCAAAAAGACAACAAATAACAAGTGTTGGTGAGGATGTGGAGAAAAGGGAACCCCCTGCACTGTTGGTGGGAATGTAAATTGGTGCAGCCACTATGGAGAACAGTATGGAGGTTCCTCAAAAAATTAAAAATAGAACGATCATATGATGCAGCAGTTCCACTCCTGGGTATTTATCCAAAGGAAATGAAAAACCGAACTCAAAAGATATATGTACCCTCATGTTCACTGCAGCATTATTTTTTATCTTGAGTAATTTTATTTTATTTTATTTTTTGCACATCTTTATTGGAGTATAATTGCTGTACAATGTGTTAGTTTCTGCTGTATAACAAAGTGAATCAGCTATATGTATACATATATCTCGATATACCCTCTGTCTTGAGCTTCCCTCCCACCCTCCGTATCCCATCCCTCCGGGTCGTCACAAAGCACCGAGCTGATCTCCCTCCGCTATATGCAGCAGCTTCCCACTAGCCATCCATTTTACATTTGGTCGTGTATCTATGTCAATGTTACTCTCTCACTTTGTCCCAGCTTCCCCCTCCCCCACTGTGTCCTCCAGTCCGTTCTCTACATCTGCATCATTATTCCTGCCCAGACACTAGGTTCATCAGTACTATTTTTTTTTTTAGATTCCATATATATGTGTTAGCATACGGTATTTGTTTTTCTTTCTGACTTACTGGACTCTGTATGACAGACTATAGGTCCATCCACTTCAGCATTATTTACAATAGCCAAAACATGGAAAGAACCTATCTATTTATCCAGAGATAAATGGATAAAGTGTGGCATATATACACAATGGGATATTACTCAGCTATAAAAAGTGAGGAAATCATGCTATTTTCGACAACATGGACAGACCTTGAGGGTATTATGTTAAGTGAAAAAAGTCAGAGGAAGACAAATACTGACGATCTCATTTATATGTGGAACCTTTTTTTTTTTTTAAATATGTGGAATCTTAAAAAACAAACCAGAACTCATAGATACAGAGAACAGATTTGTGGTTGAGGGGGTAGGGTGGTGGAGCAGTTGCAAAATGGGTGAAGGCGCTGCAAAGGTACAAACTTCCAATTATAAAACAGATAAGTCCTGGGGGTTTAAAGAACAGTCAGGTGACTATGGTTAACAATACTGTATTGTATATTTGAAAGTTCCTAAGACAGTAGATCTTAAAAGTTTTCATCACAAGAGAAAAAAATTTGTAACTACGTGTGGTGATGGAGGTTAACTGGACTCATTGTGGTGAGCTTTTGCAATATTACACATATCAAATCATTATTTTGTACACCTGAAACGAATATATATGTCAATTATGTCTCAATATAAACAAAAACAACTAACTTCTATTTTACCTCCTCTGCATTTTGAACAAAATCTTGAAATAATTGGGCAGCAACAGATTTAATTCTTCAGTGTTTTCTCTCCAGTTCTTCCTTCAGTCTAGCTCTCGCTGGTGATTCCTGCGTACCTTCTGGAAAAACTATGGCGGCAGCAGCAGCTTCCCTACTCACTCTCAGAGTCTGCCCAGCTGGGGATTTCAGGATGATCTGAGGCTCTGCCCCTACCCCGCCCACACAAGCCTTAAGTGTTGGAATTTTCCCACTGAAGCCCGTGGAAGGGGGATGTGGGCCACTCACCAGGCCCCAAAGTGCACTGCCAGTGCTGACCACCAGGCTCTACAGCCAAGCAACCACGGGGAGATTATAAAGAAGTCAAAACCACACCAAAACCCAGTAGGAGGCAAAGCCAAATTTCCAAACTTTCCAACCACAGATTCTGGGCATCCTTTTTGCCATTGCCCAAACTTAAGCAAGTAAAAAAATTAACTTAAAAAATAATAAATATGTATTAAGCTCCTACAATGTCTAGGAACTATTGTACGAACTTGAAATACAGCAGTGAACAAATTAGACAAATTCCCTGGCCTCCTGGATTCTACATTCTAGTGGTGAGACGGAAGGGGAAAAAAAAAATCAATGAACAAGTAGTTATAATATAATACTAAAACTTCCCTTAAGAAAACTAAAGAGGGCAATAGGATAGAGCAAGATGAGGACTGTCAACCTATTTTAGATGGGATGGTCAGGAAAGACCTCTTTGAGAAGGTGACATTTGAGTGGAGATCTGCATGGAGTGAGGTAGCCAGCAGAGTGAATGGTAGCAGTTGCAAAGGCTTTGAGTCGTAGATATCCTTGGTGGGATTGAGGAGCAACAAGGAAGTCAAAGTGGGGGGACAGAGCGGGCAGTGGTAGGCAATGGGGTTGGAGGGGTAGCCAGAGAGGACTCTCAACCCTCACTGTGCCTCTGAAACACCTGGGGAACTTTAAAAATTCACAAATGCTAGGTCCTGATCCCAGAGATCTGATTTCAGTTGATTTGCAGGTGGTACCAATCAACAGTAATTTGTCAATACTCCCCAGGTGATTCTAATGTGCAGACAGGCTTGAGAACCACTGATGTGGGGCCTTGTACCGAATGTGATGGGAAGGCACAGTAGGTTTGAGCAGGGCAGGGAAATGATCTGATTTACATTTTTAAAGGATCATTCTGGCTGCTGGGCAGCACAAGAAAGCAAATAAGAGGACAAGAGAAGAAACTGGGAATCCCAAATAGAAAGCTATTGTAACTGTCCTGGTGAAAAAGATTATGGTGATGAGGGTGGTGGAGGTGCAAGTGGTGAGAAATTGTCATATCTGTGATATATTACGAATGTAATGCCAACGGGATTTGCTGGTAGATTGGATGTGGGATATGAAAGAAAGAAGACTTAATGATGACTCAAAGAAGTTTTGGGTCTGAGGATCAAAATTTATGGTGTTAGTGAAGCGGGGTCCATCAGTGGTGGGATGGGAAGAAAAGAGTAAGTTTGGTGGGAGAAATCAGAAGTTGATGTGAAAATAATGTGTGAAAAAGTGTTATCAATGATGTGAAAAAGTGTTATCAACACTTTTCTACATCTTTACCTTCTTCCTTTCTCTACTTAACTTTCATTTGGCCCTATCCTAACTCCTACCCTGTCTAAACTACATACTATCTCATCTCTTTTGTGAATCCAAAGCTCAAACTGTCTCCCTACAAACCCCCCTACACTGTTGGTGGGAATGTAAATTGGTGCAGCCACTATGGAAAACAGTGTGGAGCTTCCTTAAAAAACTAACAACAGAATTACCATATGACCCAGCAATCCCACTCCTGGGCAGATATCTAGAGAAAACTCTAATTCAAAAAGACACATGCACCCCAATGTTCATTGCAGCACTATTTACAATAGCCAAGACATGGAAGCAACCTAAGTGTCCATCAACAGATGAATGGATAAAGAAGTGGTACATATACACAATGGAATACTACTCATCCATAATAAAAAGAATAAAATAATGGCATTTGCCCCAACATGGATGGACCTAGTAATTACCATACGAAGTGAAGTAAGTCAGACAGAGACAGACAAATACTATACTATAAAATGACACAAATGAACTTATTTACGAAACAGAAACAGCCTCACAGACATAGAAAACAAACTTATGGTTCAAAGGGAAAGGGGGTGGGGGAGGGATAAATTAGGAGTTTGGGATTAGCAGATACAAACTACTAGATATAAAATAGATAAACAAAAAGGTCCTACTGTATAGCACAGGGAACTATATTCAGTATCTTGTAATAAACCATAATGGAAAAGAATATAGAATAGAATATGTATAAAAATGCAGAATCACTTTGCTAAATACCAGAAACTAACACAACATTGTAAATCAACTATACTTCAGTTTAAGAAAAAGTTTCCCTACATTAATATTATATCACTATAGGGCTTCCCTGGTGGCGCAGTGGTTGAGAGTCCACCTGCTGATGCAGGGGACACGGGTTCGTGCCCCGGTCCGGGAAGATCCCACATGCCACGCAGCGGCTGGGCCTGTGAGCCATGGCCGCTGAGCCTGCACGTCCGGAGCCTGTGGTCCGCAATGGGAGAGGCCACAGCTGTGAGGGGCCCGCGTACCGCAAAATAAATAAAAATAAATAAAAAAATATTATATCACTATAAAATAATGTACCCATATAGATATTCTAAAGATCTGAGGAAAGACGCATCTGGCTACGCCTATAGCTCCTGGAAAAGACATTACAAGCATATCCACGAGGAAAGTTTTCGCTCTTGTCAATGTACTCTTGGGTGCAAGTTGGCAGTTAAAATTTGGTTTAGTCAAGTTTCAGAGGAGTGGTCCCTGAAGCTTTTAAGGGTCAGGCCAACTGAATTTCAAGAAGTACCCAATCTTCTCTATTAGCGTTCTTGCATATAAAATGATTGCATAACAGATTTTACAAAAATGAGATGCATTTCTTTATTTATATATTATAAACAAGGCTCATTAGATGTTCCTTTCACTTAAAAAAAGTTAAATATCTCCATTTTTTTAGAGAAGACTTGAACTTCTGACCCCTCTTCTCATTTTAACATGAGGTTTTCAGATTTCTGAAAAGCAATATTGAATGTTTAAGTTTTTCTAGTGGCTGATTTCCAGTCTGGAATTAATTTGGCCTATCTATTTGAAATTACTCTTCTCTCTGCAAAATATGTTAGAATAACTTTCCTTTCATTAACTCCAAAATGGCACTGGATGACAACAGCTTTAGCAATACTCATTTCTCATAAAAAAAAAAAGAGTTATACTACTTAAATTAAGAGAAAATATATCTGTATCAAATTTTCTTTAGCAAAACAAAAAATAATTTAAAGCTGAAAAATAAAAGAAAGACTTTAAAGGGAATTTTTAAAATAATAAAATATAAAGACTAAATGAAGATTAAAATCATTTTATAGATGTATAAAAACAGGACAGCTAGCTATAAATATCACTTTTCATGTTCTAAAGATGGTACCAACCAAACCTTCTTAGTTAAACAAAAGTTAGAGATATCACGACCAATGATTAGACTAAATTATTTCAGAAACAAGGTAGAGACCCACCATTCTGGATTTTTAACTTAATGGGAGAATATGGGAGGGGAAAAATAAACAAGGTGTCATAATAATGCTAGTGATAAGAGTTTGCTTTTATGTACCAAAATATTGATGAAAGAAGCTCTTCAAATATTAAAAAAGGATTGCACGTATGTAATAAAAACAAACAAGGAAACAAACAATGTCTATCTCAGAAAAACTGACTCAGATATGAAAAAGTTGGGGCTACAAATAAATCTTCAAGAGAAGAGAAAGTCAAAGAGGAACATATAAGCTCCTCTTGACTCAGGGAAGAAAAAGATCAGAAACATATTTTTCCTTTTATGATACTGAGCTTCTGAACAGTGTTTTGCTTGCCAGAAAAACTGAAAGCAAAGGAAAAAGCATTTTAAAGTGACAAAAAATTTCCCAGCAATGTTATAGAGTAGACTGATCCCATATATACAGCAATATTTTCTTGAAGACAAAAACTCATCTTGTGCTAATAGATTTACTGCTTTATTTTTCTGCTAAATTTCTGTGCCTTTAGTTTCAATGCTTTTGAAGCACTGCTCAGTTACATAAGTTGTAAAAGCAACTGTTAATGTGAAAAATTAATGATGTTTATAAAATTATGTTGATATACACTGAGGCAAGCTCAATTTTTTATAAAAATGTAATAGCTTACTAAACCTTTCTTATAAATACATTTATTCAAAACATGTGAAGGTCTAATTTATCTTAATGGTTTTAAGGCAATATTAACTTGATCATCTACATAATACTAACTTGAATAGTAGAATTTTTTTCTGTTTCAATCTTTTAATTTTTAAGAAAATTATTGAGATTTAATTGACATATAACATTGTATTAGTTCAAGGTATACAAGGTATATATCGTATACACTACAATATACTAATGACATTTATTAGTTCAAGTTATACAACATAACTATTTGATGTATGTATATATTGTGAAATGATTACCACAATAAGTTTAGTTAACATCCACGATTTTTTTTCTTGTGATGAGAACTTTTAAGATCTACTCTCTTAGTGACTTTCAAATATACAATAGTGTATTATTAACTATAGACACCATGCTGTACAATACATCCTCCGATATCTCTTTGATAAGGGCACTAATCTCATTCCTGAGGGTTTCAGCCTCATGACCTAATTACCTCCCCAAATCCCCACCTCCTAATAGCATCACATTTGGGATCAGGATTTCAACTTATGAATTGGGGATGAGAGGACAAAAACATTCAGACCATAGCAGTGCTAGAATTGACAGAAGTTAGAGACTCAGAATACAGGAGTCTAGGGAAGAAGCCAGAATGACTATGTGGTTTCTGAGAAATTGATTCTGGCCATTGAATTAGGGTAAAATCGTTTTTAATGGGAAACTGAAGAGTTTCATTTTGGAATTTTCCAAATTTAATTCACCTGTTGTACATCTGACTAGCAACCTGAAACAAAGGTCCGAGGTTTAGCAGAGGACTAAGAATTGGATTTGTATCAGAGAAATGTTCACCAAAGAGAAAAAGATTTAAAAATAGTGGGTACAGTAAAGATTGCCCAAAAAAATATAGAAAAAAAAAGCTAAGGATACAGCTCTTAAAGACCACATAAAAAGGGGAGATTAGATGAAGGAACTATAAAAATGTATTGGAATCATCAAAGAATTGACTGCCCAAAGACAGTTGTGATCTGAAACTGGAACCCAAAGAAGGAATCCAAAGAAAGAATGATTTCAACCTAGATGGGAAGGATGGTGTGCTGCTTAACTTTATGTCAACTCCATTGGGCTAAAGGATGCCTGGAAAATTGGTAAAACATTATTTCTGGATGTGTCTGTGAGGGTGCGATTAGCATTTGAAATGGTAGACTGAGTAAAGGAGACTGTGCTCTCCAGTGCAGGAGGGCATCACCCAATCCATTAAGGGTCTGAATAGAACAAAAAAGGCAGAAGAAGGGAATCTGCTCTCTCTGCCTGAGCCTGGACATCCACATGCTCCTGCCATCAGTCGAGGGGGCTCCTGGTTTTTAGGCTTCTGACTTGTGCTGAATTATAGCATGGGATTTCCTAGTTCTGCAGCTGGCTGTCAGCAGACCATGGGCCTTCTCAGCCTCTATAATTGCATGAGCCAATTCCTATAATAAATCATATATATATATATATATGTGTATATGATATATAATCATTAAATCATTATATATATATTAGTTTTGTTTCTCTGGAGAGCTCTGACCAGTACAAGGGGTCTTCTGAGAAGGGCAAGATGGAGGCTTGCTGGAGAAATTTGTGAATCTCTCCAAATCCCCACACAAAACAGAGTAATAGAACAAAAAGGGGTGGGAGGGAGAGAGAGAGAGAACATTGATGAAAAGGAATCCTCCAGAAACAGTAGGGGTGGGGCAGATCTCTCTCTTTCCTCTCTCCCTGTCCCCCAGCAGCCTGACCCTGCAGGTAAGTGGTTTTAGGAAAGCAGCAGAAGCAGAGGAGATCTGACAGTCCTGAGCTGGGAAACTGGAAGCAGGCCACCGGGGATCACACCCAGAAGAAGAATCACACGCCAAGTGGGACACCACACAACCTACAGGGGATCCACAGGCTCTCGTTAGGAGTATGTGCAGAAAGGCTTGGCACCCCATGAGGGCAGCAAGGAAGAGGGCAGGCAGGGCAGGAAGGGGGCGATCTGAGCCATCGAGATCAAGGCTCTCAGAATCCTCAACTAAAACTTCCAGATGAACAAAGCAGCGTCCTGAGATAACACACTGAGAACAGAATCGGAGAGCAGAAGAGAGGCCACATTTTTTGTTTTTATTTTTTATTTATTTATTTTTTTGCGGTACGCGGGCCTCTCACTGTTGTGGCCTCTCCCGTTGCGGAGCACAGGCTCCGGACGCGCAGGCTCAGCGGCCATGGCTCACGGGCCCAGCCGCTCCGCGGCATGTGGGATCTTCCCGGACCGGGGCACGAACCCCTGTCCCCTGCATTGGCAGACGGACTCTCAACGACTGCGCCACCAGGGAAGCCCGAGAGGCCACATTTTTTAATGCCTGGCAACAGCCATGATGCCAGGGAAGCTTTCCTGGACCACTCCCACCTCTTACAAAGGAACTAAAAATACAGGAAAACTCAGCACATTTTGCCTTGAGTAACACAGAGGATGGTGTTGGGATCCCACACAAATATAAGAAAAAAGGAGGAATGGCCCAAGTCATATACTGGGACAACTACCACATCCCAGGAAAAAATACATGGGTCCTAGAACAACTAATGACTGTAATCTAATATTTCATAATTAGATAAAATAAATTAAGAAAATGGGAGACGCTATGAAGGAACAGCTTAACACTCACAAATGGTGCACGGAGAACACAGAAGGCTGTGAACACATAGGTGGCAAAGCTCATAGGCTACCAAGCAGAAGAGAAAGGGCACAGAAACGGCAGAGAGGGACCTTGGAGACAAATGTCACAGACGTCACCATTTACAATCTCGTTCTCACTTAGAGAACAAATAGGGGCTAAGATCCCTAGCTGATGAAACCTCTGTGGCTCTGTCTTGGATTTGCCCCCGCCTGCCTTTGCCTGTCCCCACCTACAGCATTACGTAGCCTCTTCTGTATCATCCCTTAAGTGTTCCTTCTTGTCTCACATAATCTCCCTAACACTCGCAGAGCCATTCTCTATGCACGTGTCTGGTATGATTACTTTCAGCAACAAAGCCCAGGGTGTCCATGCTCTACAAAGAATGAAAAGTCTTAACCTTGACATCCTTGTTGTTCCCTCAAATTCCTCCAGCCCACTCCAAGCAGGAAGTAATAACTCAGACTTCGGCTACAGAAGTGACACTTGGCAACTGACAGTTTCTCTTAGCAAATGATCACAGAATACACGGAATAAATGCGACGTGGATGGAGTCAACTGGCAGATGATGTGGGTTTTATTTATTTATTTTAAACATCTTTATTGGGGTATAATAGCTTTACAATGGTGTGTTAGTTTCTGCTTTATAACAAAGTGAATCAGTTATACATATACATATGTTCCCATATCTCTTCCCTCTTGTGTCTCCATCGCTCCCACCCTCCCTATCCCACCCCTCCAGGCGGTCACAGAGCACAGAGCTGATCTCCCTGTGCTACGCGGCTGCTTCCCACTAGCTATCTACCTTACGTTTGGTAGTGTATATATGTCCATGCCGCTCTCTCACTTCGTCCCAGCTTACCCTTCCCCCCTCCCCGTATCCTCAAGTGCATTCTCTAGTAGGTCTGTGTCTTTGTTCCCGTCTTGCCCCTGGGTTCTTCATGACGATTTTTTTTTTTTTTTTAGATTCCATATATATGTGAGAGCATACAGTATTTGTTTTTCTCTTTCTGACTTACTTCACTCTGTATGACAGACTCTAGGTCCATCCATCTCACTACAAATAACTCAATTTCATTTCTTTTTATGGCTCAGTAATATTCCATTGTATATATCTGCCACATCTTCTTTATCCATTCATCTGTTCATGGACACTTAGGTTGCGTCCATGTCCTGGCTATTGTAAATAGAGCTGTAACGAATATTTTGGTACATGCCTCTTTTTGAATTATGGTTTTCTCAGGGTATATGCCCAGTAGTGGGATTGATGGGTCATATGGTAGTTCTATTTTTAGTTTTTAAAGGAACCTCCGTACTGTTCTCCATAGGGGCTGTATCAATTTACATTCCCATCAGCAGTGCAAGAGTGTTCCCTTTTCTCCACACGCTTCCAGTAATAATAGTTTGTAGATTTTTTGATGATGGCCATTCTGAACGGTGTGAGATGATATCTCATTGTACTTTTGATTTGCATTTCTCTAATGATTAATGATGTTGAGCATTCTTTCATGTGTTTGCTGGCAATCTGTATATTTTCTTTGGAGAAATGTCTATTTAGGTCTTCTGCCCATTTTTGGATTGGGTTGTTTGTTTTTTTGATATTAAGCTGCAGGAGCTGCTTGTAAATTTTGGAGATCAATCCTTTGTCAGTTATTTCATTTGCAAATATTTTCTCCCATTCTGAGGGTTGTCTTTTCATCTTGTTTATGGTTTCCTTTGCTGTGCAAAAGCTTTTAAGTTTATTAAGTCCCATTTGTTTATTTTTGTTTTTATTACCATTTCTCTAGGAGGTGAGTCAAAAAGGATCTTGCTGTGATTTATGTCATAGAGTGTCCTGCCTATGTTTTCCTCTAAGGGTTTGATAGTTTCTGGCCTTACATTTAGGTCTTTAATCCATTTTGAGTTTATTTTTCTGTATGGTGTTAGGGAGTGTTCTAATTTCATTCTTTTACATGTAGCTGTCCAGTTTTCCCAGCACCACTTATTGAAGAGGCTGTCTTTTCTCCACTGTATATTCTTGCCTCCTTTATCAAAGATAAGGTGACCATATGTGCGTGGGTTTATCTCTGGGCTTTCTATCCTGTTCCATTGATCTATCTTTCTGTTTTTGTGCCAGTACCATACTGTCTTAATTTCTGTCGCTTTGTAGTATAGTCTGAAGTCAGGGAGCCTGATTCCTCCAGCTCCTTTTTTTTTGCCTCAAGATTGCTTTGGCTTTTTGGGGTCTTTTGTGTTTCCATACAAATTGTGAAATTTTTTGATCTAGTTCTGTGAAAAATGCCATTGGTAGTTTGATAGGGATTGCATTGAATCTGTAGATTGCTTTGGGTAGTAGAGTCATTTTCACAATGTTGATTCTTCCAGTCTAAGAACATGGTATATCTCTCCATCTATTTGTATCATCTTTAATTTCTTTCATCAGTGTCTTATAATTTTCTGCATACAGGTCTTTTGTCTCCTTTTGTGACTGGTAGGTTTATTCATAGATAGTTTATTCTTTTTGTTGCAGTGGTAAATGGGAGTGTTTTCTTAATTTCACTCTCAGATTTTTCATCATTAGTGTATAGGAATGCAAGATATTTCTGTGCATTGATTTTGTTTCCTGCTACTTTACCAAATTCATTGATTAGCTCTAGTAGTTTTCTGATAGCATCTTTAGGATTCTCTATGTACAGTATCATGTCATCTGCAAACAGTGACAGCTTTACTTCTTCGTTTCCAATTTGGATTCCTTTTATTTCTTTTTCTGCTCTGATTTCTGTGGCTAAAAATTCCAAAACTATGTTGAATAAGAGTGGTGAGAGTGGGCAACCTTGTCTTGTTCCTGATCTTAGTGGAAATGGTTTCAGTTTTTCACCATTGAGGACGATGTTGGCTGTGGGTTTGTCATATATGGACTTTATTATGTTGTTGAAAGTTCCCTGTACGCCTACTTTCTGGAGGGTTTTTTTTTTTTTTTTTTTGCGGTACGCAGGCCTCTCACTGTTGTGGCCTCTCCCGTTGCGGAGCACAGGCTCTGGACGCAGAGGCCCAGCGGCCGTGGCTCACGGGCCTAGCCACTCTGCGGCATGTGGGATCCTCCCGGACCAGGGCACGAACCCATGTCCCCTGCATCGGCAGGCGGACTCTCAACCACTGCGCCACCAGGGAAGCCCTCTGGAGGGTTTTTAATCATAAATGGGTGTTGAATTTTGTCGAAAGCTTTCTCTGCATCTATTGAGATGATCATATGGTTTTTCTCCTTCAATTTGTTAATATGGTGTATCACATAGATTGATTTGTGTATATTGAAGAATCCTTGCATTCCTGGGATAAATCCCACTTGATCATGGTGTCTGATCCTTTTAATGTGCTGTTGGATTCTGTTTGCTAGTATTTTGTTGAGGATTTTTGCATCTATGTTCATCAGTGATATTGGCCTGTAGTTTTCTTTCTTTGTGACATCTTTGTCTGGTTTTGGTATCAGGGTGATGGTGGCCTCGTAGAATGAGTTTGGGAGTGTTCCTCCCTCTGCTGTATTTTGGAAGAGTTTGAGAAGGATAGGTGTTAGCTCTTCTCTAAACGTTTGACAGAATTCGCCAGTGCAGCCATCTGGTCCTGGGCTTTTGTCTGTTGGAAGATTTTTAATCTCAGTTTCAATTTTAGTGCTTGTGACTGGTCTGTTCATATTTTCTCTTTCTTCCTGGTTCAGTCTCGGAAGGTTGTGCATTTCTAAGCATTTGTCTATTTCTTCCAGGTTTTCCATTTTATTGGCATATAGTTCCTTGTAGTAATGTCTCCTGATCCTTTGTATTTCTGCAGTGTCAGTTGTTCCTTCTCCTTTTTCATTTCTAATTCTATTGATTTGAGTCTTCTCCCTTTTTTTCTTGATGAGTCTGGCTAACGGTTTATCAATTTTGTTTATTTTCTGAAAGAACCAGCTCTTAGGGCTTCCCAGGTGGCGCAGTGGTTGCGAGTCCGCCTGCTGATGCAGGGGACAAGGGTTTGTGCCCCAGTCTGGGAAGATCCCACATGCCGTGGAGCGGCTGGGCCCGTGAGCCATGGCTGCTGAGCCTGCGCGTCCGGAGCCTGTGCTCCGCAATGGGAGAGGCCACAACAGTGAGAGGCCCGCATACAGCAAAAAAAAAAAAAAAAAGAACGAGCTTTTAGTTTTATTGATCTTTGCTATCGTTTCCTTCATTTCTTTTTCATTTATTTCTGATCAGATTTTTATAATTTCTTTCCTTCTGCTAACTTTGGGGTTTTTTTGTTCTTCTTTCTCTAATTGCTTTAGGTGTAAGGTTAGGTTGTTCATTTGAGATGTTTCTTGTTTCTTAAGGTAGGATTGTATTGCTAAAAACTTCCCTCTTAGAATTGCTTTTGCTGCATCCCACAGATTTTGGGTTGTTATGTTTTCATTATCATTTGTTTCTAGGTATTTTTTGATATCCTCTTTGATTTTTTCAGTGATCTCTTGGTTATTAAGTAGTGTATTGTTTAGCCTACATGTGTTTGTATTTTTTAGAGATCTTTTCCTGTAATTGATATCTAGTATCAGAGCATTGTGGTCGGAAAAGATACTTGATACGATTTCAATTTTCTTAAATTTACCAAGGCTTGATTTGTGACCCATGACATGATCTATCCTGGAGAATGCTCCATGAGCACTTGAGAAGAATGTGTATTCTGTTGTTTCTGGATGGAATGTCCTATAAATATCAATTAAGTCCATCTTGTTTAATGTATCATTTAAAGCTTGTGTTTCCTTGTTTATGTTCAGTTTGGATGATCTGTCCATTGGTGAAAGTGGGGTGTTAAAGGCCCCTACTATGATTGTTATTGTCCATTTCCCCTTTTATGGCTGTTAGTATTTGCCTTATGTATTAAGGTGCTCCTCTGTTGGGTGCATAAATATTTACAATTGTTATATCTTCTTCTTGGATTGATCCCTTTATCATTATGGAGTGTCCTTCTTTGTCTCTTGTAATAGTCTTTGTTTTAACATCTATTTTGTCTGATATGAGAATTGCTACTCCAGCTTTCTTTTGATTTCCATTTGCATGGAATATCTTTTTCCATCCCCTCACTTTCAGTCTGTATGTGTCCCTAGGTCTGAGGTGGGTCTCTTGTAGACAGCATATATACGGGTCTTGTTTTTGTATCCATTCAGCCAGTCTATGTCTCTTGGTTGGAGCATTTAATACGTTTACATTTAAGAAAATTATCAGTATGTATGTTCCTATTACCATTTTCTTAATTGTTTTGGGTTTGTTATCGTAGGTCTTTCCCTTCTCTTGTGTTTCCTGCCTAGAGAAGTTCCTTTAGCATTTGTTGTAAAGCTGGTTTGGTGGTGCTGAATTCTCTTAGCTTTTGCTTGTCTGTAAAGGTTTTAATTTCTCCATCAAATCTGAATGAGATCCTTCCTGGGTAGAGTAATCTTGGTTGTAGGTTTTACTCCTTCATCACTTTAAATATGTCCTGCCATGCCTTCTGGCTTGCAGAGTTTCTGCTGAAAGATCAGCTGTTAACCTTATGGGGATGATGTGGGTTTTAAAACTCTCTTTCATGTATGTTGAGTTGACCTTAAGTAAGCAATAATTGGAATAATTGAAGTCCACATATCATGTGTATTACAAGTAGCCATATTTAGCCACTTGCGCTGTCATGACAATGACAATCAGAGAGAGTGGTGGCATTATAAAGTTCCAGGGACACCAGTAATTCCAGAGGGAAGCATTTCCCCCCTGGGATCTCCTCTCTTTTCTGCACACTGTACAGCCTCCCGGCAGCCTGAATTTCACAAGGTAGAATGCTCCATTGCCAAAATGTGGTATCATGTTAAAAAGGCCAAGAGAAGTCATTGGGGGAAAAAAACATTCTTCAGCAAGCAAGGAATAATGCTGTGATTCTTTTTAAGTAAGAAACATCTCTGATTTTGTAAACCAGATGATAGAAATCTTAATTCCCCTATCCCTCTCTGTCCTATTCTTTTTTTTTTTTAAACATCTTTATTGGGGTATAATTGCTTTACAATGGTGTGTTAGTTTCTGCTCTATAACAAAGTGAATCAGTTATACATATACATATGTTCCCATATCTCTTCCCTCTTGCGTCTCCCTCCCTCCCACCCTCCCTATCCCACCCCTCCAGGCGGTCACAAAGCACCGAGCCGATATCCCTGTGCCATGCGGCTGCTTCCCACTAGCTATCTACCTTACGTTTGTTAGTGTGTATATGTCCATGACTGTCCTATTCTTTATTTTTAAAGTTTCACTCTGAATTATTCCCTTAGTTAGGGATATTAAAACCACCTTGACACTTGGAAAGCTATGATGATTTAATTAGCACATAACTGAACTTAATATCTAAACCAAGAGTTTCTAAAGCCTGACGGATTTTATTCTAGAGATGACGTTACGTGTCCACCAAACAGTTCCCTGTCACCGTGTGGTTAACAGCCTGACCTCTGAGGATTAAAGTTGGCGATGATGAACTTCCAACTTTGCTCAAAAAAGTCTAAGTAAAGTTCAGGTAACATGATCTAACATCAGTAAAATGAGATGGCATTTCTGATCACGTCACAGAAGCTGGGCAGGACCGTTCAAGGTTCCCTGTATGCAGGTTGCAATAGTACACACTGCAGATGTAACATACAAGCAAGAAGAATCCCACCAATTTTAATTTAGTGGAATAAAAAGTTGTGAGAATGGCACCAAAATCCAAGCCAGACGATGGCTCAGTTAGTGGAGGTGGGGGCCAAGTGCAATCAGGATGGTTTAAAATAGTTCATTTTCTATATAAACAAAGGTTGATGTGTGGAGAATGTCAGTGCTGACAGCCTGTTTCTATAGTAATATCCTAATAGCTTGGACACCTCCTGGAGAAATTATTTCTCTTTCTGCTCTAGCTGGTGGTATGTGAAACCAATCACGTCCAAAATAAAACACTGAGAACAGCATAAAATGTAAGCGCAGAGAGAAGAAATGTTATATGGCTACCTCCTGATTCCAAGGAAGAACTAGAAAATTGAGCTTGTTTTTTGCATCAACTTTTGTCCACTGATTTGCAGAGAAGAACCAAAAAAACCTCCTTTCTTCCTTTTTCTGTTGTTAGTGAATTTCAGAAAAGGACAAATACTGCCAACAAGAGCTGAGAACAGAGAGCTGTCCTAGGTGAATGATTACCAAAGGCTCATTTTCCCTCTCTTAGTCTCCCTTCTAGGTTAGATCTTGAGATGTTTTTGTTTGTTCAGAAGCTCTGTTTGTAAAGTTCAGTAACTATTTTAAGAAGAATAGCTTCTTAACCTAATATAAATTAATAAAAACATTATTAATACATATAATATCCCCCATTGTTGCTTAAATTAACTGAACTCCACTTTGGGTCCTTCAGTTTTATTAAATCAGTAATCTGCTAGCAACAAAGCTTTTCCCAAAATAAGTATGGTGAGGACAGTTGCTGCAGGTGAAAAGTCAGGGCAATGCCCCTCCACCAAAAGACTCTTATTTTGTGTTTCAATTTAATTAAAGCCAATTCCTGTTTTCAACCGCCCTGAGACACCCAGAATTTCTGGAATAATCTCACTGTTTAGTACTCCAGGGGAAGCCCAGAGAGAGTGCAAAGCTGGGGGTTGAGGTGGGACATTGTTTTCTTTCCTTTTTTTTTTTTTTTAATTTAAAGTCCAGCAAAATTTTATTTAGAGGTAAACAGAATTTCACAGATATTATCATTTATTTTCTGCATTGGTATAAATTTTTACATTCCTGTGTAAAAGAGAATTACTCTGTTGTACTACAGAACTATTTCTTTTTTTTTTTTTTTTTTTTTGCGGTACGCGGGCCTCTCACTGTTGTGGCCTCTTCCGTTGCGGAGCACAGGCTCCGGATGTGCAGGCTCAGCGGTCATGGCTCACGGGCCCAGCTGCTCCACGGCATGTGGGATCTTCCTGGACCGGGGCACGAACCCGCGTCCCCTGCATCGGCAGGTGGACTCTCAACCACTGCGCCACCAGGGAAGCCCCTTTTTTCTTAATTAAAAAAAAAATTATTTATTAATATTTTGGCTGTGTTGGGTCTTCGCTGCTGCGTGCAGGCTTTCTCTAGTTGCAGCGAGTGGGGGCTACTCTTCCTTGTGGTGCGCAGGCTTCTCATTGCGGTGGCTTCTCTTGTTGTGGAGCACGGACTCTAGGTGTGCAGGCTTCAGGAGTTGTGGCACGTGGGCTCAGTAGTTGTGTCTTGCAGGCTCTAGAGTGCAGGCTCAGTAGCTGTGGCACGCGGGCTCAGTAGTTGTGGCACATGGGGTCAGTAGTTGTGGCTCGTGGGCTCTAGAGCGCAGGCTCAGTAGCTGTGGCACACAGGCTTAGTTGCTCCGCAGCATGTGGGATCTTCTCGGACCAGGGCTCAAACCCGTGTCCCCTGCACTGGCAGGCAGATTCTTAACCACTGAGCCACCAGGGAAGTCCCAAGAACTGTTTCATTTCTAATAGCAGCATGAGAGACAATAGCTCCTGCAGATATTCTGACTCCATCTGGCTGTGATAGGGATTTTTCCAGGTTCCTCTTGGAATTTTCAGATCATCATGTACCCAGGTTTCTTCAAAGGGGAATTTTTAAGTAAAAATTTCTGAGTACTCTGATTCCACTTTTAAAGCAAATTTTACTTTACTTTACTTTACTTGGGGAACCATAATGTTTACACTGAACTTAGCAGAGCCTTCTCATCCTTGGTCAGGAAAGTATCATGGTGGAATCCATCCAGCCTTGTGGGAGGTCCCTGAGGCTGCTAAGGTCAGTGGTGTCTGTTGAATGGCTTGTGGAAGTCCTGCTGCCTTGGGTAGGGGGTTAAAATCGTTCTCGAGAGGAACGTCTCTCTCCGAAGAGAAAATGAGGTTAGCTCTGAGGTCCTTGTTTTCCTTTCAATCAGAATTAGGAAATGCTTCCCGCTCTTCCAATAACATGGTGGATGAGAAGACGTCTACTGGACACTGTCTAAGCTGTAACGTTTTAGCAGCTGCGACGCACGAGTCTTTGATATAAATGATTCAGTCAATATAAGGTATAAATGCAAGCTCTGCATCGGATGGTGTGACTACAAACCGCAAGCACTATGGAAAATATGCAAAAGAATTCATTGCTAATTACTATGAAAATGCAAACGTGGTCTTTATCAAGGGCAAGAAAGCCCTGACTCTGCCCAGGAGAGACAGAGGAGGAAGAAATAAAGGGGCAACTTCAGCCAACACACTGCACTTTGTTTTGTCCTAAACAGAATACACATGAATACATTAACAGCATGGGAGCCAGCCAGCAATACCATTATCCACAGGAGTGTAGAAAGTGTGTGAAAACTGTTTGAGTCTCTCAGGAAATTCAGGTTAGTATGAGATTATCAATACCTCTTCCCCCCACCGCCCTCCCCACCATCAGAGCATGAGAACCTTTGCACGAATTATCAAGGCACAGAAATACAGTCCTGGTATTAAGGACAGCCTATAAAAATGGGCTCAAAACAAGATTCGCAGGAAACAATTCGTGGCAACACACTTTAGCCTGTTACCAAGTAGAAAGCCCGATGAGCACCTTCTTGCACTTAAGCCATGAGACAAGAAAATCAGACTGAATAGATTTTATAAAATCCCTAAATGACAGCTAACATACCTTTCCTTGGGAAAAGCAAAGAAATAAGCCATTAACTTTTTTTTTTTATCCCTAACTTAGCCAGCATCCAAAATGCAGTGCCACTCAGGATATTTACCCCACCATCCTTTGCACAAATACAGATTTCCATAAAATCAATTAATCTTAGGGGTGAAAGGGGTCTTGGAGGTCATGAAGCCCAACCCCTTCCCCCTCCAACACTCCCACAGCCAGGAGATTATCCAGCCTGTGTTCAAAAACCTCCACTTGGGAGCTTACCACTGTTTCAGGCAGCCCCTTCCACTGATGAAGAGTGACAGTTACTACAATGTCCTAATAGCAGACTGGGATCTGCCTCCTGGTAATTTCCACCCACTGGTCCTAGTTTTGTCCTCTGAAGCATTTCAGAGTCTAATTCCCTCATTATCCCCATGACAACTCTTCAACTACTTGAAGGCAATAAAAGCCTTCTTCACCCAGGCTGTACATCCCTGGTTATCACACCTCTTCATTTAGAGATAAACCCTTCATTCCCCCAGGACACTAACCTTGACTATATCCTACTTGGTCAATGTCCGTGTTAAAATACACTGACCAGAATGTGATACCATATTACCTTTGGGCCCTGGTGCGAAGGCTTCTGCCCTTTTCCAGGAACACACATTTTCCTACATGAGAATAAAAATTTTGTTGAATCACTCTCCCTAGTAATGCCTGCTGCCAAGAGCATAGGTGGTTGGACTCAACACCGATGTCCCAAGAATAGCAGTTTTTCATAGCCAACATTACGTTATAAGACTTACTTCAGTTTAGTTCAATACATGGTTTCAAACACTCATGATATAGAACGCTTTACGCTAGTGGATATGGAAAATACAACAAGTTTACATGGAGTAGGAAAAAAAATCAGAAAAAAGCACAAGTAAGCTATAAAACAATACAGAGGGCTTCCCTGGTGGTGCAGTGGTTGCGAGTCCGCCTGCTGATGCAGGGGACACGGGTTCGTGCCCGGGTCCGGGAAGATCCCACATGCCGCGAAGCAGCTGGGCCCATGAGCCATGGCTGCTGAGCCTGCGCGTCCGGAGCCTGTGTTCCGCAACGGGAGAGACCGCAACAGTGAGAGGCCCGCATACCGCAAAAAAACCCCACAAAAAAACAATACAGAAAGAGATAAGTACCCTAAAAGATATATACACGATTCCTATTAGATACAAAGGAAGAGGAGGGAATTCCCTGGTGGGCCAGTGGTTAGGACTCCATGCTTCCAGTGCAGGAAGCCCGGGTTCCACCCCTGGTTGTGGAACTAAGCCCCTCAATACCCGCAGTGCAGCCAAAACAAAAGAAAAAAAAAAAAGACAACTGAAAAAATAACTATAGAAAGAAAAGGGTACAATGTCACCAGGAAAATAACAGCCCAACCAGACTTAAGTGCGCAAAGCAAAAAGGGAAGGAATGGGATGTAAAGCTTCAGAATCTATTTGAAGAAGTTGGACATGTTTTAATAAATGCTTACTGATTACGCTAATTATATAAACTTGACAAATCACCTAGTCATGGCTGAGGACTTTTTTACTCAGTGTGGGAATCTCTGAGATATTCATTTCCATACTCTTAATATAGTCAAATAAAATTTTGGCCACACATAAACAGTTAGGACGGTCATCGTGAAAAAGAGGTAGCAAATGCTGGAGAGGGTGTGGAGAAAAGGGAACCCTCTTGCACTGTTGGTGGGAATGTAAACCGGTGCAGCCACTATGGAGAACAGTATAGAGGCTCCTCAAAAAATTAAAGTAGAAGTACCATACCATCCAGCAATTGTACTTCTGGGAATCTATCCAAAGGAAACAAAAACACGAACTTGAAAAAACCTGTACCCTCATGTTCACAGCAGCATTATTTACAATAGCCAAGATATGGAAGCAACTTAGGTGTCCATCCAAGGATATGTATATATACAGTAGATATATAGTAGAATATTATTCGGTCATAAAAAAACAAGGAAATCCTGCCATTTGCAACCACACACATGGATGGACCTTGAGGACATTATGCTAAATGAAATAAGTCAGACTGAGAAAGACAAATATTGTGTGATGTCACTTCTATGTGGAATCTGAAAACAAAACCAAACTCATCAAAAAAGAGATCAGAGGTAGGGGAAATGGATGAAGGTAGTCAGAAGGTACAAACTCTCAGTTATAAGATAAATAAGGACTAGAGGTGTAATGTACAACATGATGCCTATAGCTAACACTAAATCCTAAGAGTTGTCATCACAAGAAAAAAAATTTTTTTTCTTTTTTTATTATATCTATATGAGATGACAGATATTAACTAAACTTACAGCAGTAATCACAATATATGTAAGTCAAACCATTATGCTGTATACCTTAAACTTATACAGTTACATATATATATTATATATATATATATCAGTTATATCTCAATAAAACTGGAAAGAAAAACTAGAGATATAGTGTATATAAATATTTTGGCAAACACAATAACAGCTAAGGTACTTTATTTCATACTATTCATATGTCAGGCGCTGTACTAAGTGCTTTACATGAATGAACTCATTTAATACTTATAATGTCCATATGAAGTAGGAATTGCTATTTTCTCCTTTTCATAGAAGAAACTGAGGCACAGAGAGGTTAAGGAACTTGCCCAAGATCACACAGCTAGTGAGTAGGAGAATTAAGACTTGAACCTAAAGTCTGGCTCCACAGCGAATTTGCTACACCGTGCTGCCTCTCATATTAAACATGCAGTTACTTAGTCTAACAACCTGTTTATAACCTTACTTACTCAGGCTTTTCAAAAGCTGTTTTTAGCCTACAGGATGAGCTCAAGCAACGTTTTGGGTTTACATCTATCTGTTCATCTTCCGGAACGCTTACACTATTCTGGATACTGATTAAGGGGCTCATTTAATGCGCTGAATCCCAAGAACTCTGAATCACCATGGAGAACAAGCCATTTCTCTATGGCTAACCACAGGAAAACTTGGCGGTGGTAAAAGTATATCTATAGACCATACACAGTTCCCCTCATCCCTCCTCTAGAGCAGTGTTCGTAATTAACAGAGACTCAAAGCTGCCACTCCCTCCCCACTTCCAGGATGGCTCACAGCTGAATGACTACAGACAGATAAAAATGTAACCTGCTGTGAAAATCTCCTGGAAAGAAAATTCCACAGCCACCCCCAAGGTAACAAATCCCCTGGCCTGACCCCTTGGAGTCATGCCTATTCATCAAATGAGAAAGTTTATTTACAGACTTGTCCTCATTTCCTCAGAGGCCCTCAGGTCCCAGCAAACCTGCTTTGTTCTCCAGCAGCTGGCACCGGCTCATTCTACGATCACTTAATTGGGTTGTGATCTTGTTTTCTGGTCCTGAATCTTCTGCCACCAAGGAAACTTGCTGAAGTTAGCAGACCCAGCAGAGGAGACTTAAGGGAATTTGGTCCCCCGGAAGAGAGATGTTCTCACTGACCCAAAATCTGCGCAGACATACAGACCCCAGGTTGCACCAACCCAGGAGGCTTGCCCTCCTGGTAGATCCTCCCCCGTCCTCCCCACGTCAACTAAGCTGTCTGCTCTGGTCGATCCATCTTTTGGGGGGGCTCACTGACTTTTCAAGTCCTCAGACACTCGCAGGACTGGGCTAAACTGGGTAAGAGAGCCTCCAAGTCTGAATGGCAAGAAGCTTCCAGACTCTTGTAGTGAACACTCTTGCGCAGATGCTCAGGGCACAGCTGGGCCCTCTGCATCCTCCCACCAGAAGGAGAGGAGCATAGGACACAGTCATCCCTCCCTTCATCTCATACTGATGAGACAGAAGGGAAGGGGGCAGGGCACAGCCTTTAAAAGAATGACACGGCTGTTGAGGATATGACATAAACTGGTTAGAGCCTACTAGGTCCAAGATGGCAGAAGATTCGACTTCCTGTAGACCTTGAGCCGCATTATATGCTCATTATAATACATTATAATACAATAGCATCCAAATGACACACCCACAGGCGCCATGACAGTTCTGAGACCAACCATAAAAGCCCAACTAGTGGGCGGTGGCCCAGTTCCCGGCAAGCCCCGCCCCTTCCTCCAAATAATTGGAATAATCCTCCCACTTAGCCTATGCAATTACCCAGCCCACATTTCGGCGCCCCTCTCACCTTCCGAGATGGCCCATACTCTGTCTGTGGAGTGTGTCTCTCTCTCAATAAGTCTACTTTTTACCTATCACTCTGCCTCTCGCTGAATTCTTTCTGCGCTGAGATATAAAGAACCTGAGCTTCATTAAGTCCTGAGACGAAGTGAGTGATTTCAAGGAAAAGACAGTGGGTTGGAGTCGAGCCCATGGGTACAAGCCCCAATCTGAGTTTTGGCTGGGATCGAGTCCCAGTCTGAGGAGTGTGGCTTCAGCTGGGGGCTACACACCCACCCAAAAGTTCTCCTTGGTATTGCTGTGTCTGGGAGGCGAGTATCCCGCTAGGAATGACTCCACTCAGAACAGTAGAGCCTCACATCACCAGCCTCTCCCAACTCCAACCAGCCCCTGAATGCCAGGGCCAAGTCCATAGCACAGCTCAGCTGTTATTTTGAAGGCTGTAGTTCTAGCTTGCCAGGGTAGCTACCTTTATTGATCACTGACTCAGTGCCGGACTTCATACTAGCTGCCTTATTATATAAGTCTTAATCTGCACAAACAGCACACGAAGAAGGTATTACTATTCCTATTTTACAGATATTGAAAAGGAAGCACAGAGAGTAAATAACTTACCTAAGTCATGGTGCTGGAGGGTTTCAGAGAGGGGATTGGTCTGAGAGCTGGTTACCTCCAAGTCCTACATCTTGCCCCAAGCTGCCACCTTGGGGAGGTCAGGTGAGCTCTGAGAGGTGCTCTGACCCAGAACATGGAAGCCAATGTTGGAGCTGGGAAAGACAAGAGATGCAGGGTGTGGCTCTGGCCAGCAATACTCTTTAATCTGCTTTTTCTAAGTGACGCTGCTACCATTTCAGGGGTTTTCCAACCATCTTTTAGGATAGGATGAGGAATGGGTCATCGACCCTAGGAGGCCAAAGTGACTCACCTTCTAGCTCTGCCTTTAGAGCCTCTTTCTTGGGGAGCATGACCCAGGTTAGCATCCCCCAAAGTGTGTTTAGGGAAATAAGGTTCCTGAGAAGTAACTTTTTCAAAAAGTAAAAAAGTTTATTTAGTTTTGTGTAGTGTAATGCAACAGTTCAAAAACTCACTTGACCACAAAGCCTTTTTTCCATACAACACCTGGCACCCTGCAGAACCGACAGTTCCCAGAACACAGGGTGACAAGGGCTGAGAAGCGACATCCCCCAAGGCAATCCCAACATCCAAATGCGAATTAGCCTCTCAGGTGATGGTTCCACCAGAGCCTGCTGCAGGCGCTTGTGGGCATAAAGAGCTAGAAAGGTGTCATGTTCTGATGACTAATCAGGGGAGACATTAACTCCTCTGAGCCTCAGTTTTCTCATCTGTGAAATGGAAGCAGCAGGAAGTTGTCTCGGGGATTAATGAAATAATGCATTGAATGGGTTAATGTAACTGCCTGACACATAATAAGACTCAAGGAACGTCAGCGATTACCTTTTAAAATCATATGAAAAGCTGGAGGTAAAGTTACATGAAATTTGTGGAAATACTCTATAAACCCAATGACACTATGTAAATGTCAATTATTATCAAACACTTCCTGGTCTCTGTAAAATGCCACAGTTTCAGGTACAATTTTCTGCGTGCACAGAAAATACCCAGTGGCTGAAGGCTGATCACTCAGCTTGTTACGGTTTCATTATTCTCGCGGCCCTGACCCGCAAAGGAAAGAAACAAAAATCCTCCTTTTCCCCTTCTATAAATGGAAATTACTTTTCAAGAGGCCACTTCCTTTTGGAGTGAGAAGTGGAAGTACCTGGGTAGGGGTCTTTGTAATAAATAAAGTGTATGAAAACTAGGAACATCTATGCACATCGTAAGAAAGTTTTAATAGAGTAATCTGCAAGGATCTTTAGAATTTTTTGTTCAGGTGGTCAGTTTCTAGCTATACACTAGAATTTCAAACATCCACGGAAACAGGCCCTGGGAAATAATGCACTGTGTGAATACTCCGCAGCAGGCCAGGCATGGAGCTCCTAGAAGCAGCGGTGGGCCCTCTCTCTTTATACATAGGCTCTGGCGAACGGTTTTCCCATGTGGGCAGAGGAGCTTTGTGAATGTATCCTTTTCTACGGCTCTTGTTTCCTTGTCTGGACTCTAGAAGGAAGAAGGTGACACCTTCAGCCTCAGTCTGGCAGGTTGGGGCCCAGCAGGGTGGGATCCGGACACCTGAAGAATTTAGCATCCTTCCCGAAGGGGCGAACTGCCTGCCAAGGCGCCCAGAACATGCCGGAAGAGACTGTTCTAAGGCATCGTGGGCCTTGATATGTGACCAGCACCCAGCACCCAGATACTCCAACCCCAAGTTCTCCCGCAGGTTTGTGGGCAGAGCGCGAACTCAGAAACAGGAGCCCCTGCTCGGTCCTCCGGCTCCCTGCTTTCTTCTCTCGTCTCCTATCCTGTCCAGCCCCCTCCACCTTCTTCGCTCTCTTTCTCTTTCCCCCAAAGGAAATGTCTTACCCATGATAACACTTTCCGGTTTACAAGGCAATTTTACAATTGCCCTGACACATGGGCTTGGCAGCCCAGAGAGGATTCTGTGTTTCAATCTAGCTCAGGACTCACCAGCATGTGCCCTTGGGCACATAAAAGTCAGCTAAGAATACTTACTTCACAAAAATGTTGGGAAGACTAAATATTCTAATGTATTAGAGAATTTTCCACTGGGATTGGCATGGGGAAAGTACTCATTTAGTAGCAGCTATTAGTATTAGGTCCCTCTAAGTTAGGGGCTAATAGCACCATTTTACATAAGAGCAAACTAAGGCATAAAGGGAGGATGGGATTGCCCAAGGCCATTAACAAGAAACAGAACTACACTGAACCTAAGGCACTCGACTCCCTGGACACTTTTTACCAACACAAGAAATGTATTTCTTAGTAACACAGATAATGATTCTGTGAGATTGGCTTTATTTTTCTGGCTCTAGTGGCCAAGAACTGACATGATTCCCACCATCCTACAGCGGTCGGGAAATTATGGTCTGATTTGAACAATTCGTAGCTTTACAGAAGAATATATATATATGTATTATACATATATGTGTGTATATTTGTATATCAAACCACGATTTTTTTGTCTAAGAAAACTGTAGGTAGGTTAGGGATAGAAAATCTGCAGTGACATTCAGGGGACATTCAAGAACAAAGCACAGACCATTCAATGATGGGAGAGGAGAGAGAAAACAAATTCAGCCTCCATGTGATTCCAACTTTGCTGCAGCGTTGCTGAGTCAGGGTTTTAATTTCTTCAAAGAAACGTTTGCTGTAGCTCTTATATTTCACAAGCTGGCTTGTGCTCAGTGTTTCATAAATTCAAAATAAGAATACACACCTTTTTAAGATGCAAGAACACACAATAATACTGAATAGTGCTGAGAAAGCACCATCATTTGGTACAATATATTTGATGTATAAGAAAAGGACTTTTCTGAATACAGTTTGGATAGTTATTATCTTAGAACTTGAGAAAATACACACAAAGACATTATCACATATAATCATGTTGAGAAATCAGAAAACTTTACTAGAACCTAAATAAAACACTCACAAATAAAAACTACCTTTTATTACAACCTGCTTGCAAACTAGATGGACAACTCTTTCAGGTTAAAATCAGGAGCCCTTTAAAATGCATTATTAATACCGGACCCATTTGAAAACCCCAAAATGAAGAAGCTGGGGGAGGGGAGTTGCAAATAGTTTCCTGGATCCTCTGGAATCACCCCATGAACTCTTGATCCGGGGTATTCTTATACTCTGACTTCCTAGAGTTGCCCAGGTCTTAGCGCCTTATAAGGAGAGGAAGGCCTCGGAAATCCAAAGGCATCTCCATAGAATCACTGTATAAATGAGTCATTTCACTCAAAGTACACAGAATTTTATTTCCTATAATCAATATACTTCTAGTATCTAGTATTAAATATACCTTTTTTAAAAATTAAGACTTTAGTTTTTTCAGAGCAGTGTTAGATTCACAGCAAAACTGAGCAGAAAGTACAGGGATTTTCCCATCTACCTTCTGCCCCCCCCACGCACAGCCTCCCCCATTACTGACATCCCCACCAGAGTGGTGCATCTGTTACAATCGATGAACCTACAGTGACACGTCACAATCACCCTAAGTCCATGGTTTGCACTATACAGTTCACTCTAGGTGTTGCACGTTCTCTGGGTTTGGACAAGCATATAATGATATGTATCCACCATCACAGTATTGTACAGAGTATTTCCAATGCCCTAAAAATCCTCTGTGCTCTGCCTATTGATCCTTCTCCCTCCAGCTCCCCACCTCAGCCCCGGCAACCACTGATCTTTTCACTGTCTCCATGGTTTTGCCCTTTCCAGAACATCATATAGTTGGAATCATGCAGTACGTAGCCTTTTCAGAATGGCTTCTTTCACTTGGTCATATGCATTTAAGTTTCTTCCATGTATTTTCATGAGTCAGTAGCTCATCTCTTTTAGCACCAAATAATATTCCATTGTCTGGATATGCCACACTTTATTTATCCATTCACCTACTGAAGGATAATAATATACTTTTAATCACAAACTGCAAATAATATGGACGTCGGATGCAATGTATAAACTCTCAGAGTTTTAGAGTCTAAGAGTTAAATCATTTCAGAGTAGAAAGCTAGGAGGAGATAGGTTTAAATCTTGGCTTTACTACTTATGAGCTATGCACTTTTGCACAAAACATTTATCCTCTACGGGCCTTTATTTACTCAGTTATGATGTAAGGATAATAATACATACCTTCAAAGTGCTATGAAGAATGGATAAAGCCACATGCATAAAAACTCACAGCTGAACAGACAGTGAGAGTTCTGCAAATGGTGGTTGAATTTGAATCTGAATTGAAAGTGAAGCCAGACGTGTCCAGTTCTTGAGAGCAAATACAGGTGGCTTCCAGTTCCCTCCCTGCCCTCACCCCACCCTGAATCCCTGGAGTCTCATTCAGAGAATAGGGGGTTTTCAATTCACCTGAGTGATCTTTCCTTCAGAAGATCTCAAAATTCTTAGACACAACTTCATTCTCAGAAAGTAAAGGATCACATATTTTCTTTGAAAGCACCAGTTTCCAAACACGAGGGGGTTTTATTTATTTTATTTTGTTTTGAGGAAGACAATCTTTATTAAACTGAAATTTTATTTTGAAGCACGATATCTATAAAATCAGTAAAATCTGTGTGTACACGATGGTGAAGGCTTGTGAGTTTGGAACGGGGTAGGGTCTGGCCTCCAGCCAGCTTGTCTTCTCTCCAATGACCAACCTCCTCTACATTCCCCCCAACCCCCCAGATAACGCCCAGAAATCCCTAGGATGGTTTGAAAACTTCTGTTCTAAAGGGACAAATAAGCCTTCTCATTCTAGGGTAGGAGAGCTGTCAGGAATATTCTGCTACAGCAGTAATGACCGTGATCCTGTTCTTTCATCAGTCAGATGAAAATATATGTAATCCTGGGAAAATCGGGACATTAAATACCAATGGGGTCACCATCTATTGAGAAGTCAGACAAATAGAGATCTGCCCCCTTATTTCATTTCAAATTCTTGTGATCTTTAAAACTATCTTGGGTCAGTTAATTAACAAAGGCTTAAAGTGGGATTTATTTCAACCTGACTTGTTAGCCCATCCTTAGTATTGGTTTGGGGATGAGTGAAATAAATGAAGGTCAAATCGGGTATTTCTGATTTGGGCACAAGACAGCAAAACTGGATGGGAATGTAAGTTGGTGCAGCCACTACGGAAAACAGTATGGAGGTTCCTTAAAAAACTAAAAATAGAGTTTCCATATGATCCAGCGATCCCACTACTGGGCATATAACTGGAAAAAACTATAATTAGAAAACATACATGCACCACTATGTTCATAGCAGCCACAACATGGAAGCAACCTAAATATCCATTGACAGATGAATGGATAAAGAAGAAGTGGTATATATACACAATGGAATACTACTCGGCCATAAAAAGGAAGGAAATAATGACATTTGCAGCAACATGGATGGACCCAGAGATTATCATACTAAGTGAAGTAAGCCAGAAAGAGAAAGACAAATACCATATGATGTCACTTATATACGGAATCTAAACTTCGGCACAAATGAACTTATCTATGAAACAGAAACAGACTCACAGACATAGAGAACAGACTTGTGGTTGCCAAGGGGGAGGGGGGTCGGGGAGGGATGGATTGGGAGTTGGGGATTAGCAGATGCAAACTATTATCTATAGAATGGATAAAGAACAAGGTCCTACTGTATAGCACAGGGAACTATATTCAATATCCTGTGATAAACTATAATGGAAAAGGAATATGAAAAACAATGCATATATATGTATAACTGAATCACTTTGCTATACAGCAGAAATTAACACAACATTGTAAATCAACTATACTTCAATTAAAAATAAAGAGAGAGCAAAACTGCCAGATTCAATACTCTGCAGGTTGGGCTTCACTGGTGGCGCAATGGTTGAGAGTCCGCCTGCCAATACAGGGGACACGGGTTCGTGCCTCGGTCCGGGAAGATCCCACATGCTGTGGAGCGGCTGGGCCCGTGAGCCATGGCCGCTGAGCCTGCGCGTCCAGAGCCTGTGCTCCGCAACGGGAGGGGCCACAACAGTGAGAGGCCCGCGTACCGCAAAAAAAAAAAAAAAAAAAAAAAAATACTCTGCAGGTTTAAATTCATCTAATGCTTAGCACCTAGTGGCAGACATCCTCCAGAAGACTATAAAGACAGATACAATCCATTTGGGTCTAAATTGAGCAAAGTAGGCACAGTGACATAAGAGTATATTACAGACAAGGCCTTGCCCTGGTGTCGAGTATACTTCAATCTCCCAAGCAGAAGGAATAAAGAAAGTACCATGCTTTAATCTGGGGGCTATTTATACATCTTCGTAATTACCGTTGTGAAAGCAATGTCTTTTGTAAGGGAGTTTGGGCTAAAAGCAGTTGTAAGAATCTGGATAACAGCTTTCCAGTAGCTATTTGTATTTCTCTTCACATTGACTATTGGCAGTACCTTTAGACTTTATTTACAGAAACGTGCTCCACGCTGTTTAATCTAAGATTACTTCATTTCAGGAAGGAGAAAGACACTCTTTACTTGGTTGGAAGCAGACAGAGGATATCTGCACGAATCCTCTGTAGCCCCGAACATTTTCCCCTGGGCCACGCATAACACACACACCCTTTTAACTATCAAGTAAAAGTGACTACACAGCACTTTGCAACTTAAGCTCTGCTTTTAAATAATACATATTACTATTTTCAGTCATAAATTCACTTCCATGCGAACCCTACTTATAAAAGACAAGTGTTAATGATACACAAGCTGCAGTATTTTCTGCATAGCCTGTTATCCATTAATAGGGCTTGCTTCGCTCGCTTGGAAAATGGGCCTTTTCAAATCCGTAAGTGGCTCTAATCTAATAAATTAGATCAGTCTGGAGTTTTTACACTCTGCTCTTTTTTTTTTTTTTTTTTGCCCTTACCCATCTTATGCTTAAACTAAAGAGATTTATTTAGTCCCAGACTTTGTGTTTGCTCTTGGAGAGAGGCAAGAAAAATTTCCTGGAAGCATCACGTTTTCCTAGTTGTGAACTGGAGAGAAACAGTGTGTGTGGGGCTGTGAGACACCGAGCGGGCAACTTGGAAACAGAACCTGCTGCTCAGCGTTACGGCTAACGATTTGCAAGTGCCAATATTCTGGTCTCAACGGGTGGCTGAGTTTCAGAAATATCCATACTGTTGTGTGATTAGCCACAGAAAGGAGAAACTATGAGTCACGGAAATGCTAGCAAATTAAAACGAACAGATAAATGAAAACCCAGAAGAAAACGAAACTGTGATTCAGTGCTGTATGCAGGAATAAAATGCTGTTGTCGTTGCCAGTGGCCACAAATCACACTCCAGTGCCTGCCGGAAAGTTTAGGAATTCACAGGACCGGACTCAGATTCAGGATGGAAGACCAAGCACATGTATCAGCCTACCTTACCTCCTCTTGTGTCCTAGTGAAATGGGAGAAAAGTTATTCGTTTTTTAAATGAACCTGTAACTGTGCTGGCAAGAAAGGAATCGAGCAGAAGAACAGAAAGTCTGAATGAAACAGGAAGAGAGAAAGCAAATATGGTCAAATGAACAAAGAAAATGAAGTAGTGAAAACAGCACTTCAAAACTACAGTGCTCAATGAAACTTCAAGATTTAGGTTAACTAATGAAACCAAGCGGGGACTCTGTGCAGCTACAGGATACAAATACTTCAGTCCCCCACCACCACCCCGCCATTTCTTGTTTGTAGGAAATAGGCTTCATTCAGCCTCCTTGACCTTCCCGAGTTCCAAAGATTCAAATAGTTGCTAATCAGGGAAGGGAGGGGATGCAGAAACAAAGGAGGAACAATCAAGAAACTACAGGGCAGGGATTAAAGCAGGATCCTGGTTCCTCCTCAAGGAATATACATGACACTACCTTTGAGTTCTGCTGCAGAACTAAGGCCCCCAACACAGGTGGAGGTTGGCAACTTAAGGGTGAGCCCAAGATTCCTGGAGCACCGCCCTGTTACCACCAACCAATCAGAAGAAGGTCACACACCCTGCAGCCCTCATCCCAAATTTTGCCTATAAAAACTTCTTCCCCAGAACCATCGGGAAGTTCGGGGTTTTTGAGCACGAGTCCCCCCATTCTCCCTGCTTGGCCCTGCAATAAACCTTTCTCTGCTCCAAACTCCAAAGTTTCAGTTTATTTGGCCTCACTGTGCGTCGGGCACATGAACTTTGCTCTGTAACACTAATACAAAAAGCAGGAATGAGACCTGGGGCACTCATCAAGGTAATTAATACAAAGCTAAAGGCAGAACAGCTGAGCCAGTTGGCCCCTTGCAGTTTCCAGAATTATAATGGCTAACATGTACTGAGGACTTACAAAAGGCCAGTTGCTCTTCATAACTACTTGCAGTAGGTATTATTTTTATCCTTATTAGTTAAATAAAGAAACTGAGGCACGGAGAGTTTAAGCTCCATATTTACATTCACATGTCTAGTAAATGATCAAACAGGAACTCAAACGCAGGAAGAGTTTGCAGAAAACATCTTTCTAATAGCCATGTCATACTATACTGCCGTAGAAGGCCAGCTAAAAACTGTTCCTTTGGGCTTCCCTGGTGGTGCAGTGGTTGAGAGTCCGCCTGCCGATGCAGGGGACACGGGTTCGTGCCCCGGTCCGGGAACATCCCACATGCCGTGGAGCGGCTGGGCCCGTGAGCCATGACCGCTGAGCCTGCGCGTCCGGAGCCTGTGCTCCGCAACGGGAGAGGCCACAACAGTGAGAGGCCCGTATACCGCTAAACAAAAAAAAACAAAAAAAAAACCTATTCCTTTATGAAATTGGGGGGCTTCAGATTCAGCATGGCAGACAGAGCATCCCAAGAAGTAACAGCAACAAAATTTTTAGTATTCATTTCTTCAGTGAAAAACAAACAATGCATCCGTAGGACCAGAAACTCTGAGGACACCTGAAAGATGGAAGTCAAATGGGATCAGATTAAAGAAGAAACCACAAACCAAAGCAGATGCAAAAAAGGACTACTGGGAAAAAACAAACAAACAAAAAGGAGGCCAAGAGTGCTTGAAGCCCAGATTCAGCAGCTACTGGAGAGATGAATGGGTCTTAGGGCAGCTAAGAGACAAGTGCGCCACCCTGCCCTTGGGCAATGCTGGTGAGCAACAGATGAGAATTATGTCTGTGGGCACTTGGGTCATGGACACAGAGCGAAACCCTGGGTAAAAGTGTTAGGGAACCGTTGACTGAAACCGCGGCCTTGGTCAGGCATGATGATAACCACTTGCATGAGCTGTCTCACAACAGGAGGGCCCTGTAAGGCACACGGTGCTACCACCAAAAACTAACCAGGAGAATTCGGGAGGGGCCAAAAGGAGGGAGGAGACGCCAGCCCAAACGTCCTCCCAAGCTCCCAGAATCCTTTGTGCTGGACTCCATCTTGGCTGACAGATGCATGTGCCACCAGGAAGGACCCTGAGTCTGACCAAATATGGGCACAGGCAAGATGATTGGCCAGAGACAACCCAGAAGGCTAACTCCGTTAGCATAAACTGAGAGACTGCGAGCCACGTGGCAGAGCAGTCCTCCTGGGTTCCCTTAACCCCCGGCTCTCTTCCCTGGTGCCCCTTCCCAATAAAGTCTCTTGCTTTGTTAGCACGTGTGTCTCCTCGGACAATTCATTTCTGACTGTTAGGCAAGAGCCCACTCTTGGACCCTTCCAAGGGTCCCCCTTCCGGTAACAAAAGGAGGAGAAACGGGTATCTGCTAACCCAGAAAACTGGAGGAGGGGCGGATGTGCTTATATAAATACAGGCACATCCGCCCCTCCTCCAGTCACCAGAGAATACAAGTCATCAGACAGCACATGTGACCCTCTCCCAAAAGCAGGCTCCACAGACAGGCTGACAGGGAAGCTGGAACACAAAGAAGAATGCAAAACCAGGAGTCACCAATACTTTGATGCAGAACAGCACCAAATATAACAAATGGAAGCACTTGCATCCTGAGGAAATAGAGCAAACAGAATAAACCTTTAGGATGGGTTAAATAATATCCTCACAGACATAAAAGTGAGTATGACATCCATAAAGTGAATCAAGTATAGATCTTGAAAACTAAAAATGGTTACTGACTTAGCGTACCTGAGACTGAAACAGAGTCTCCAGACTGGGAGAAACAAGATTCAGCTGAGGGACGGGTTACCACATGAAAAGCAGAGGAGTGAGTGCAAGTCTAGGTACATACAAATCTTGAGACCCACTGCCCTGTTCCCAGCAGGATCCCAGAATGTTTTCAGGAATGTTTCACCCTCCAGACAACACACTAGGAGATTCTCTGGGAAATTAGAACAGCCCCAAAGAACAGACCAAGGAAGTGAACTGCCTGATCAATGGCACTAAAAAGCCCCTTAATTAAATGAGCTTAGAACCAGAAATCAATATATATCTGAGGAAAGGAAAGATCAAAGCCACATCCAGAAGGAATGAAGTTGGAGGAAACAGTCTGTTTTAAAGAAAACTTAAAAAAATACTGTCATTAATATTCTTCCAGAAATAAAAGAAAATATATCCATACAAGAAGATTAGGATGCTTTTAATAAGGAGCATTCAGAGCAAAAAGAGCTCTTAAAATTAGATATATGATGGATAAATATTAGAATGTTGGGAACAAAGAGAAATTCTAAAAACTTTCAGAGGGTAAAAACAGCTGTGGGCAAAAAAAAAAAAAAAAAAAAAAAAAATCAAAACTGCATCAGCCTTCTTGAAGGCAAAAGTGGAAACTTGAAGAGAATGGAGCAATGCCTTCAAAATTTCTGCGGGAAATGGATTCCAACACAGAATTAATTTCAAATCCAGCTAATCATCAATTAAGTATGAGGGTAGAATAAAGATGTTTTCAGAAATGTAAGGTGTCAAAACGTGTATCCCATGCACTGTTTTCTCAGGAAGCTTCTGGAGGAGATGTTCCTGCAGAATGAGTACATGAAACAAGTCAATGAGATTCTGGAACAGGAAATTCAACCCAAGTGAGGTGAGGAAATTCCCAAAGTAATGGTGAAAGGAGACGCTAGCTAGACAACAAGCCTGGGAAGAGATGGGTCCAAATGAGAGAAGTTCGGAAATTTCCAGTAGAGAATTCTCAAAAGAGACAAAATTGATGCTGTCCCACATGCACTCAAATATATGTATAAAGGATATTTAAACAACTTGCAGAAAGTTTGGGTATAAATTAAAGATAAATGTATTTTAAAAACTAAAATGAAAAAGGAACAACTGCAGCGAGAGCAAAAAGATGTGCAATAGTTTAAAATAAAGTTACCACGGTCATAATCATAAAAATATAATATTGATCTAAGCAGAATTATGTATAAGTTCATCAGAAAGACAGGAGGCATGGAAGACTGCTTGCAGAATTAATAAAAGAATGATAAATCTTCAATTTCCATAATAAAAGATCAATAGGTAGTTCCCCAAAATAAAAACAAACAAAAAACAAGAAGAATTGGCAGTAAAACATGTTATTTAATAAGCTTTTTAGAGCTACTTGGCTCTTAATCAACAGCAACAATTTGGAGGGAATCATGAATTACTTTAATAAAAAATAAATTTTTAAAGACTCACACCTACCTACAAAGAAATGAGAAATAAAACTGGCAACACTAGGTACTAGAATACCAAGTTGTAACATCTTCAAAGGTCAAGGAAAAACAATTTTCAACCTAGAATTTTATACCTATGTGAGTTGTCAAATATGGTGAGAATAAAATAAAAAGTTTTCAGCTATATATGGATTCAGAAAGTTTACATTCAGGCATCTCATTGCATCTTAAAAGAAATGCAAGAAAGAAAATGACATGAGATCCAAAAAACCATGGTAACTGAATATTACCTAAAAGGTGAAAAGAAAACTGGAGATGCAAATTCATTGTTCTTTGGCAATTGGGATACTCTTTTCCCAGTAGTTACAGTTCAGAGACACAGTATGACAGTTTTTTTAAGAGCAAAAAGAAAACTTGGCAATGAAGAATATATTACTACTGTAATTGTTATTTTTATTTGGGGTTAAATTTAAAAACTCAAGCTACAGATAACTCAGAGAATGCTGAGTTCTAGTCAATGATCATATTGTAAATGTCATAAACTTTGACCATAAAAAATAAGAATAAAACTTTTTTAAAAAGCAGGAAATTGAAGGGATTGTGGTTGAGGTACATATATACTAAGTTCCTCATCTGCCATAGTTGAGAATTAAAAGGTGCCATGTAAATTGTGAATTATGAATCATAAATATTTTATTTAAATTATAAAGGAAAGCAACAAAAAATATAAACAAGTAGTACTAGTACTCCCTTTGAGAAAGGGAATTAGTGGTAGGGACAGATGACAAGTATTATTTTTCATCTTATATATGTTTTCTTTATGGTTTGAGTATTTTTACTATGCTGCTATGGTCTGCATGTCTGTGTTGCACCCCACCCCCAATTCCTATGTTGAAATCATAACCCTTAAAGGTGATGGTATTAGTAGGTGGGGACTTCGGGAGGTCAACAGGTCATGAGGGTGGAGCCCTCATGAATGGGATTAGTGCTCTTACAAAAGAGACCCCACAGAGCTCCCTAGCCCCTTTGGCCACGTGAGGACACAGTGAGAAGTCTGAGACCCAGAAAGGGCCCTCACCAGACCATCACCACACCCTGGTCTTGGACTTCCAGCTTCCAGAACTGTAAGAAATAAATTTCTGTTGTTTATAAACTACCCAGTGTGTGGTATTTTGTTATAGCATCCTGAACGGACTAAGACATATGGCTACATAAAAATTTAACTTCTATAAAAGACTAGCTTAAAATGAGAAAATAAAATGAAGATGGGCCTTCACCACAGGGAATTGGTAGCATCTCCTCCAATAGGTGGTAATGTGTCCACACAATGGAATCCTGGCAGATGCTGGAAGGACAGAAGGGGGACAGAAGTCCCTCAGAAAAGGATGTCCACAATGTGATGTTGGTGAAAATGTTTTCCATTCATTTACTCAAAATTAATCAAGGGACTCTTATGGGCCTAGAACTGTACTGGGTGTACACTGGAGAATAACAGTTCTTATGGGACTGACAGTCTGGTGGGGAAGATAAACTTAGAAATAAATGTATAGTTACATTAGGACTTCTGTACAGAGACTGAGTCCTAAGCAAAGGCCTCACAGTGGCAGAAAGTAAATACGTAATATGATCAGTGTGTGTTAAAATATTATATAAATATAGAAGTATGAATTACAGATGTAGGTAGAAAGAAGACCAGGAAGGTGTACACCAAGAGGTCAGAATAGGGAGCAGTAGGTGGAGGAGGGGAAAGATTTTCATTTTGTACTTCCTTATTTTATAATTTAAACATTAAAAATAACACAAATTCCTGGTTAAAATAAGCAGAACTCAGTCAAGAAAGTGGACAACTGAGCAATATGCTATTCATCACTTCTGGAGGAAAAAATTAAAACATTCTTTCCATGGGTAGAAAGTTGTTAGCATTATTCTCCTACCAAAAGGAAGAATGCTATTATTTAGCCAACAGGGCTTTCTGGAGCATTAATTTAGAGTCCTTTAAGAGTACTGAATTACTCGGGCATTGATACTTATTTCTGTATCATAGACTTCATGCTTCAATTAAGATAAATTTTCTGTGGGCCAGGTCAGTATTTGGCAAGTCTTTAAATTCTAATCATTCAATTCACTTAGATTCAACCAACTTTTGACAAAAGTCTTTGTGACTGCACCTTTGTTAGAACCTGAGGGTCACAAGGATGAGTAAGACAGGAAAAGCAGCTCGCGGGAAATTCGCAGGGGAATCTCAGTGTCTATGCAAGGATAGCACCCTCTCTTGAGAGTCCTGCAATGTTGCTCTCTTCCCCTAGTAGCCTGTGGCTCTCTTCTTCTCATTTCTGTATCAAGTTATTAGGTTATTTTTCAAGGTAGCCAGGAGTCCTGCGGTTCTTTTGGTTAATGGAGATTTGAAATGTGGCCTTGGAGGCATTGAAGCACAGTTTGATTCTGTGCTCTTTTCTGGTCAGCGATATCAACAACCGAAATTAGAGTTATGCGGTGCCCAGGACCTGGATGGAACCCCATCTGTGTTACCAGTGGTACAGTTTTTGCCTTCCCATTCCCAGCTGGATTTGCAGGTTCCGTGTGCCAACTCTGCGTAGGTGGAATCTTGGCTTTACCTCCTTGAGGGCTTCAGTTTGCCCTGATTTGAATGTAGCTGCAGATAGATCTCTATCAGGTGGCTCTGAGCAGGTTTAATTGCTCTTACATAGCTCCCTGTCACTGGAGACCAAAAATATACAGCACCCCAGTGTTTGTACCTTTTTATGGCCCCCAAAGTATCATGTATTAGTTTCTATGTTTACATGTTTCTCTTCCCCTCTAGAATGTGAGTTCCATGAGGGCAGGGGACCTGTCTTACTGTTTTTGGTCTCCCCAGTACAGTACAAACTTTCTGGAAATAAATTTTTGATTAAGAAGTATTTAATGAGGGAATTCCCTGGCAGTCCAGTGGTTAGGACTCCAGGCTTTCACTGCTGTGGGCCTGGGTTCAATCCCCAATTGGGGAACTAAGATCCTGCAAGCTGTGTAGCACGGCCAAAAAAAAAAGTTTAATGATTTAAAAAAAATAAGATTACTTAGGGGACAGTTTACCCTGCATGTATGATACGAAATATTTCTTGTTTCCATACGCATCTACTTCATCAAAGCACTGAATCTTTGACTCAGTATTTGAAGAGCATCTATGAGAATCTAGCCCTGATTACAGTAGCAACATGTACTGATTCCTTTTTATGTTCCAGACCACATGCTAAGTGTGTGTGTTTATGTACACATTGTGTCATTTTATCTTCACGACAATCCATTAGTCAGTTACCATTTATCACTACTGCACACGAGAAGAATCGAGGCCTAGAGGTAACATGTCCCATTTCAAGAAACAGCTAATAAAGGGTAGACACAGGATTTGAAACCACACCCTTCTATCTTTAGAACCCATATTTAGTTACTGCATTATACAAAAGGTGGAGTTTTCTGGACTCTGAGACAAAATAGTAAAGAAATGCATTAATGTCACGAAGTGGTAGAGACAGGCAACGCCTTTTAGAAATGTCTGGAATGCTAATCTTTGGGTTTGGTAGAAGTTTATTCTACCCAAGTAGAATAAGAAGTAACATGAAATTCTTTGCTTCAATAAGAATAATGGACTTGAAAAATCATTCCATTATGTTTCTCAAGCAGCATTTAGTCACTTAACACTTATTTACATCACGGGAATAATTACAACTCATTTTGTAATTTGTACAAAGGTGCATAATGAACTATGTACAATATTTAGACCCATGATTGTACCACGTAATCACAGCATAATTGTTTTTTAACAAGCATTGATAAAATGAATCTTTTGGGTTTTTTTTCATAATGCCTTTAAAAAAAATCCCAATGTTTAATTATTAGTATTTTCCTTTCTTCCTGTCTAACGTTTGTAGTAAAACTTCTTCCCCTTCCCATGGAAGTGTTTTTAAAGCTTCAGAAAGGCCTGGGTTTACATCTTGGTTCTGCCACTCTAGTTGTGTAACACTGAACATGTTATTTAACCTCCCTAAGCTTCAGATATCCACACATAAAGCAGGAAAAAGATGTCCTAACTTGCCAAGTTCTTTGAGAAGAAGAGACAAAATATACAAAGCCCCTTGCACAGGGACCCAGTATTGATAATTACTGGAACACAGTAGTGGTGATAAAGATGATAACAACCTTTACTGAGTGCTTACTATTTGCCAGGAACTTTTCTAAGTGCTTCATATGAATAAACTCACTCTATAAAAAGTAGTGGGGCTTCCCTGGTGGCGCAGTGGTTGAGAGTCCGCCTGCCGATGCAGGGGACACTAGTTCGTGCCCCGGTCTGGGAGGATCCCACATGCCTCGGAGCGGCTGGGCCCGTGAGCCATGGCCGCTGAGCCTGCGCGTCCGGAGCCTGTGCTCCGCAACGGGAGAAGCCACAACAGTGAGAGGCCCGCGGACCGCAAAAAAAAAAAAAAAAAAAAAAAAAAAAAAAAGTAGTGGGCAGTAGTCCCTGCAACAGTAGCACTCAGTTTGAAGACTGTATCCCATGCCACCATTTTCCTATGGGAAACACAGTGATGGCAGGTTTTAAAAGTCATTGCAGCTCCTTGGTATTTACCCAAATGAATTGAAAACCTAGGTTGACACAAAAACCTGTGCATGGATGTTTAAAGCAACTCTGTTCATAATTGCTGAACTTGGAAACAGCCAAGATGCTCTTCAATAGGTGAATGGATAAACAAACTGTGGTACATCTATGCAATAAAATATTTTTCAGCAATTACAAAAAAGAACTATCAAGCCACAAAAAGACATGCAGGAACCTGAAATACATATTGCTAAGTGAAAGAAGCCAATCTGAAAAGGGTACATACTGTGTGATTCCAAGTACATGACGTTCTGGAAAAGGCAAAACTATGGACAGAGTTAGAAAAGATCAGGGACTGCCAAAGGTCTGTGAGGAGAGAGGGAGGGAAGGATGAATAGGTAGAGCACAAGGGATTTTTAAGACATTAAGCTACAGTTGACCCTTGAACAACACGAGTTTGAACTACACAGGTCCACTTATATGCAGATTTTTTTCCATAATAAATACTACAGTACTGCATGATCAGAGGTTGGTTGAATCCTCGAGATGCAGAAGTACAGATGCAGAGGAACTGCATATATGGAGGGCTGACTTGTAAGTTATGTGCAGATATTCAACTGCACAGGGGATCGTGCCCCTAATCCCAGGGCTGTTGGAGGGTCGACGGTATTCTGTTATGATACTGTCTGTAATGGGGGATGCAGGGCATTATACATTTGTCAAAACCTGTTAGGGAGCCATTGATCAAACCTCCCCACCTTGGCCAGGCACGGTGATAAGCACTTGCCTGAGTTGTGAGAGGAGGTCCCGATAAGGAACAGGGTGCTGTTGTTGAAAACTAACCGGAAGAAATCAGGAGGGGCCGAGAGGAGGGAGGAGACGCCAGCCCATAATATGTCTGCCCACCTCCCAGAAACCCTCACACTAGAATCCATCTTGGCTGAGAGATGCGTGCACCACCAGGAAGGACTGAGTCGGACCAAATGTGGGCCAAGCAAGATGACTGGTCGGAGACAACCTGGAAACTCACCCCATTACCGTAAAACCTGAGACTGCAAGCCACGTGGCAGAGCAGTTCTTCTGGGTTCCCTTACCCTCTGCTCTCTGCCTGGGTGCCCCTTCCCAATCAAGTCTTTTGCTTTGTCAGCACGTGTGTCTCCTCGGACAATTCATTTCTGAGTATTAGACGAGGGCCCTGGAAGGGGTCCTCCTTCCTGCAACAAACCCACTGAATGTACAAAGAGGGACACCTAATGTAAACTATGGACTTTAGTCAATAATAACATATTAATATTAAATCATCAATTGTAACAAATGTACCAAACTAAAGCAAGATGTTATTAGGAGAAACTATGTATTGGGGGGGGGGGGGGTGTGGAGAGTAGTATACGGAAATTCTGTACTTTCTGCTCAATTTTTCTGTAAACCTAAAACTCCTCTAAAAAGAGTCTGTTAATCTGTAAAAGCATATCAGCTTGTACACTTGAAAAATACAGAGTTCTTTCAGAGAGTTAATACAATTTTTTTCCTGAAAAAAAAAAGTCTTTGTAAAAAAACTAAAAGTTGGGAACTGTCTTACTTAAATAGGATTAGATGTAATTGGGTTCGTTACCCAATGTTATTACTGCTTCTTTTTCACACATACACACATGGGAAGGAAAGGGAAGGGGAGGGGAGGGAGGGGAAGAGAATAGTAAAGAAGAGAAGGGAAGGGAAGGAAAGGGAAGGGAAGGAAAGGGAAAAAAAAAGAAAAGGAAAAAAAGGTATTCAAAGATTAAATAAAGGGAACCCACCTTGAATGCCCAACCCCCCGGGATGAGCAATCTTAAACAGAGGAATCTCACATCAGTGATTCCTAAGGTGTGGTTCCCCCCAGCAGCTTCCCCTGGGACTTGTTAGAAATGCAAATTCTCAGGTCCACCCAGACCTGCTGACTCAGGGGGCAGGGCCCAGCAATCTGTGTTTTCCCTCCAGGTGAGTGTGACGCTTCCTAGAGTTTCACAGCTGCTACTCTAAGCCCGTGCATCTCTATCCTTTTAGCAGACACAGAAACTCACAAGCAAAAGTCTCCCGAGTTTGATGATGGGGCTTAGGCATGAGACTGGGACTAGGGTGAGGCAGGTAAGGTGCTAAAACACGCAGTAATCAAGATAGATAATACTTCGATGCAGTGTTTTAAGAATCATAATTAATGCAAAAAATCTACGATGAACAAAATACCAACATTTTCAATAAAGACAGGATAAGTGTGACTGATCTTCCCTTTCTCCTCAGGCTGCAATATGGCTCCACAAGATGCGGCTTCAGCCAGCGGTGGAGGTAGGGGTGGAGACTCAGGGCTACCATCGCTGAGGCCAGTTCCACGTCTTTCTCCTGACTGATGCACAGACCCTGTGTCACACACCTTCCTCCTGCCGTCACTGCCTCTTTATTGCCTGTTTAGACCTTCCTTCACTGCACCCATTAAAAAATGATACTAATTGAGTGGAAAATGTTAGCATTTCCAAAAGACATTAAATAAATACTGTTCGCCAGAAGCTTACTATTTCTGTGGGAGACTGAGTTTACACACAGAAATGAATAGCAGAGAACCCATAAAATAATACCTCTACATTCAAGCAACAACAGGGCTGAGGGTTTAGATTCTGGGGAATCACCAGGGAGAAGACTGAAGTGAGCTAGATGAGGTTCATGTGATAACTTCAGGAAAGTGCTTTGTGAACTGCACGTCCGTCACTGCAGGACTCTTAGCTGTGGCTATTCTCCTCCTGGGAGAGATCAGCTTCAAGCCACGTTTGAAGGAAGTGAGGTCTATATATTCAAGACTTGGCCGAGGGGATTAGAGAAGAAACAAAATCTACTATAGCGGGAAGAAGAAATGAGAAAACTGGAGAGAGTGCGGGAAATGAAAAACAGATTTGCTTAGCTCCTGTAGGAATACAGAAAACAGGCCAAAGAGGGAAAGCAGGTGTCAGAGAGAAAGGGCAAAGTGTGTAGGGGGGAATGCACAGCTTGTGACTCAGCACCGCTCGGCGGAGCCTTAACCTGAATTCTGGAAGCCGAGACACTGGAGGCCCTGATTCACGTTACAAGGGGCACATCATTGAAAGGAGCAAATAACATTAAAACGGAATTAAATGATCCCTGTTCATTTCAACCGAACGGAGACGTCAGCATGATTCAAACCTGTTCTCTGGAGGGGTGGTTGTGCGGACGAGAGCAATTGTTTTTTTAAAGTATTGAAAACAAAATGAATGGCAGCTCCAGGTGGGAGCCCTGAGCGATCGATCCCCGGACACCTGAGTCATTCTGAATGGAGACACTCAGCGGCGGCATCTACTACCCTGGTGACCGTGTCAGGGCTGACCTTGGCAAACTGTTTTCTTTTTGGAGAAATGTATTTGTCTTTCTCAGTAATTGTTGCTGAAGACGTGCAGCTGAGACCCACAGCGGCTGCAGGAACCAGAGCAGGACAAGGCTCAGCGGGTTACAGGAACAAGGGCTCCGGCTCAAGCCGCGAAAGCGAAGAGGAATCACACTGGGCGGGGTAAAGCTCATCCTTAACATGGTGCTAAGAAGGAAACTGCAAGCTGAACTAGAGCCAAGTAAAAACCGAACCGCAATGTCATTGCTTTTTGAAACTGAGAGGAAAGGCGCTCCTCAGGGTTACTGGCATAGCTTATGCGAGCCAGCATTCCTTAAGATCAACTTCTCAGGGACGGCCCATGAGGGATTGCATGGAGAGGTGATGGCACTGGAGCAGAGCCTAGAAGAGTAGGATTCCTTATAGGGATCGGGGTTTGTCTATCCCCTCTGTTTAGCAAATTGTCTAACCAGAGACAGCACTCAGACTAGAAGCAAGAAAGAGTGGGATGGCCCTTACGAAGCATGCACTTTGTGCAACAGGAAGGTGGAGGGGACGGGTTCTGACAGGCTGGTGCTCACCGTGCCAGCCCATCACAGCTAGTGACACGTGGGCTGTCCTGGTCCGAACAGTCTTCATACAGGAGGTCAACACCGACTGGCTGACCGGGTCCAAGAGAGGAATCCACTGGCCAGAGCTGAACTGAAGCCCAGCTCTGTATCTGAGGAGATGACGACCCTAGGACCATGCCAAGGGAGAACAAAACATAGGTTCTGGGAGGGATAGAGAATTCTACCAGCCTAGAGGCCATGCCCACTTCAGGGTTGAAGTGAAGGAAAGAAATTCAAGGCTCAGATCCTACAAGTTGTATCAATAGGTAAGATAATGATTTTTCTAAAATTGAAAAAAAAAAAAAGAAAAAGAAAAGCTTCTTCCCCCCACCCTCTTAGAGTTGAATAATGGTCTTCTTTGAAAATACTAACTTGTCTGTGATAAGTTGCAAGTAAATGATTTTTGTTACTACTTAAAAATGAAGGGGCTTCCCTGGTGGCGCAGTGGTTGAGAGTCCGCCTGCCGGTGCAGGGGACGCGGGTTCGTGTCCCGGTCTGGGAAGATCCCACGTGCCGCGGAGCGGCTGGGCCCGTGAGTCATGGCCGCTGAGCCTGCACATCCGGAGCCTGTGCTCCGCAACCGGAGAGGCCACAACAGTGAGAGGCCCGTGTACGGCAAAAAAAAAAAAAAAAAAAAAATGAAAACAAGGCCAAAAAGTCAAGATCTTTGCATTAGGGAGTGAAGAGTTTTCAAGATTCTTGAGTTATCCAGTGACGTGATGAAATCAGTCTTCAATGAGAAAGATGTGAGCAGCAGTGCATAGGATGCATTAGAAGAGAAGACTGAGATGGAAAGCCTGGTATTTCAGGCTGTTGAAACGATGTAAAATCTAAGACAATAACTGCTAGGACTTGATGGTAGTAGTATAAAGGGACCAATCTCTAAGAAAAAAAATATGCAGAGCTGCATGTAGGTAGAAAAACAGGAGAGATGTCTCTATGTCCTCTGAAGGGGGGACGAGAAGAATGTTGGAGCTCTTGACAGCGATGAGGAAACTGGGCTGAAGTGACTGTTTTTTTGGGGGGCAGATAATGAATCATTTCCATGTTAGGTTTTAGGATAACTGGAACACCCATATTTTGTGGGCAACTAGAGCTATGGAAATGGAGAGAGAGTGAGAGGTCAAATAAAATCTAGAAAAGAAAATAACTGGCTTGAAACTATGTGCATAGTGGTGGAGCAAAGAACCAGAAACATATTAATTATAATAACGACATTGGTAATTACAACTTCCACTGCTTACTGAATAGCTCCTGTGTTCTAGCTGTTGTCCCAGCCATTTTACCTGTTTTATCTTTAGACACTATGAAATAGATTTGGTTGTTTCTATTATAAATGGAAAACTGAGGCTCCAAGAGATTAAGAGACTTACTTAAGGTTACACATTAAAGAAGTAGGAGTAGATTTCTATCAACTCCCAATCCACTCTCTTCCCATAGCCTGTTTCCTTACATGGATGGCGGTTCAGTCCCCTTATCATAAAACGCCTGAGGTAGAGCTATGAAAATATGGATATCATGAGAGTACCATTAGAATGACTTTAAATAGAAGAGGGTAAAGGAAATCAGGGTGTAAACAGAGGCTGGGCCCAACAGATGCACAGGTCTGGTATAGAAGGTGGCCAAGAAATTTGTCGTGTCCTCGTAGGATGTTGGATAGTCAGTAAAGGAATCATCTTCCCCCTTGTCCTTAACCTGACACAGCACAAAGACAGAACTTTGAAACAGAATTTGGTTTTGAAACACTGAATTGCCTCCCCCATTGATGCAAAGGGAAAGAAGAGGTCCAGACAACAGCTTTAGAGAGAAGCAGAAGTTCCACCTGGGAGTTGAGCAGAGAGAACCTACTGCTATACAGCTTCACTGACCAACTCCCGGGACACTGTCCACATCCACGTCAGTTACAAGCACCCCCGGGTCCTCCTCTCCTCCCTTTGGCCCCATAGATCCCCAAACCAAATGCAGGCAACTTTTATTCTATTTTCCTAATATTGAATGTAATAATTATATGTAAGTCTTAAAGCCAAATGATAAGGTCCTTAAACTGATGCAGTTTAATAAGCTTTTATAACTCCGTCAACATGTGCTAATCTCTGGTCAAGAGATAAAGCAGACATTTACGGAGATAAAGTAGACATTTCCTGCCTTCCAGAAACTCACCATCTTTACACAGGCACCAGTAAATCATACCACGTGATGAAGGCTACAGAAGTATGAACTAAGTATTCTGGGCATTAAAAAAAAAAAAAAATCAAACTTGGCCTGGAGGAGGAAGAGGAGAAAGGCACAGGGGTGGGTGCTGTTGCCAAAGCTGCCATGCAAAAGTTCTCCCCCCCCCCTTCCCCTCCTCTTAAGGCCCCTAGAAAGGTTGAAGCTGCCGCCGCCTGCAGTCAGTGACCACGTGACTTGACACCCGCCAGCGTTATAGTCTTTGATGTGTGACAGCCTTAATTTAGAGCTTTCACTAAAAAGTGATGCAAGGATAGAGGGAGGAATCAACAGCTTGAAAATTCGGCCAATTGATCTGGTGGGATGGGCCTTTGCCTGACCTATTTTGTAGAGGAATTGGATGGCATAAATGATTGAAGTGGTACTGAGGGTCTCTGAAGCCTATGAAAGGTAGAAACTCAACCATGATTTCTTTTTCAACTCTACAGCATTCGCTTCCTTGAAGTCTTCATTTTTACGTTAGTCTCAGATACACCAGAAATACATCTACACGTGGAACAACTCCTACAGGACACCTACTGAACGCTGGCAGAAGACCTCAGACCTCCCCAAAGGCAAGAAACCCCCCACGTACCTGGGTGGGACAAAAGAAAAAAGAATAAACAGAGGCAAAAGGATAGGGACGGGACCTGCACCAGTGGGAGGGAGCCGTGAAGGAGGAAAGATCTCCACACACTAAGAAGCCACTTCGCGGGCGGAGACTGAGGGTGGCGGAGGGGGGGAGCTTCGGGGCCGCGGAGGAGAGCGCAGCAACAGGGGTGCGGAGGGCAAAGCGGAGAGATTCCCGCACAGAGGATCGGTGCCGACCAGCACTCAGCAGCCCGAGAGGCTTGTCTGCTCACCCGCCGGGGCGGGCGGGGCTGGGAGCTGAGGCTCGGGCTTCGGTCGGAGCGCAGGAAGAGGACTGGGGTTGGCGGCGTGAACACAGCCTGCAAGGGGTTAGTGCGCCGCGGCTAGCCGGGAGGGAGTCCAGGAAAAAGTCTGGACCTGCCGAAGTGGCAAGAGACGTTTTCTTCCCTCTTTGTTTCCTGCTGCGCGAGGAGAGGGGATTAAGAGCGCTGCTTAAAGGAGCTCCAGAGACGGACGCGAGCCGCGGCTAAAAGCGCGGACCCCAGAGACGGGCACGGGACGCTAAGGCTGCTGCTGCCGCCACCAAGGGGCCTGTGTGCGAGCACAGGTCACTATCCACACCCCTTCCGGGGAGCCTGTGCAGCCCGCCACTGCCAGGGTCCCGGGATCCAGGGACAACTTACCTGGGAGAATGCACGGTGCGCCTCAGGCTGGTGCAACGTCACGCCGGCCTCTGCCGCCGCAGGCCCGCCCCGCTCTCCGTGCCCCCCCACCACCACCACCACGGCCTGAGTGAGCCAGAGCCGCCGAATCAGCTGCTCCTTTAACCCCTCCTGTCTGAGCGAAGAACAGACGCCCTCCGCCCTCTGGCGACCTACACGCAGAGGCGGGGCCCAATCTAAAGCTGAGCCCCGGGAGCTTTGCAAACAAAGAAGAGAAAGGGAAATCTCTCGCAGCAGCCTCAGAAGCAGCGTATTAAATCTCCACGATCAACTTGATGTACCCTGCACCTGGGGAATACCTGAATAGACAACGAATCATCCCAAAATGAGGAGGTGGACTTTGAGAGCAAGATTTATTATTTTTTCCCCTTTTCCTCTTTTTGTGAGTGTGTATGTGTATGCTTCTGTGTGAGATTTTGTCTGTATAGCTTTGCTTCCACTATTTGTCCTAGGGTTATATCCGTCCGTTTTTTTTTTTTAACTTCTTTCTTAATAATTATTTTTTATTTTAATAACTATTTTATCTTCTTCCTTCCTCCCTTTCTTTCTTTCTACTTTTTCTCCCTTCTTTTTTTTTTTTTTTTTCTCTCCCTTTTATTCTGAGCCGTGTGGATGAAATTCTCTTGGTGCTGCAGCCAGGAGTCAGTGCTGCGCCTCTAAGGTGGGAGAGCCAACGTCAGGACACTGGTCCACAAGAGACCTCCCAGCTCCACATAATATCAAATGGCGAAAATCTCCCAGAGATCTCCATCTCAACACCAGCACCCAGCTTCACTCAACGACCAGCAAGCTACAGTGCTGGACACTCTATGCCAAACAACTAGCAAGACAGGAACACAACACCACCCATTAGCAGAGAGGCTGCCTAAAATCATAAGAAGTCCACAGACACCCCAAAACACAACACCACACGTGGACCTGCCCACCAGAAAGACAAGATCCAGCCTCATCCACCAGAACACAGGCACTAGTCCCCTCCACCAGGAAGCCTACACAACCCAATGAACCAACTTTAGCCACTGGGGACAGACACCAAAAACAACGGGAACTACGAACCTGCAGCCTGCAAAAAGGAGACCCCAAACACAGTAAGATAAGCAAAATGAGAAGACAGAAAAACACACAGCAGATGAAGGAGCAAGGTAAAAACCCACCAGACCTAACAAATGAAGAGGAAATAGGCAGTCTACCTGAAAAAGAATTCAGAATAATGATAGTAAAGATGGTCCAAAATCATGGAAATAGAATAGAGAAAATACAAGAAACATTTAACAAGGACCTAGAAGAACTAAAGAGGAAACAAGCAATGATGAACAACACAATAACTGAAATTAAAAATAGAAGGGAGCAATAGCAGAATAACTGAGGCAGAAGAACGGATAAGTGACCTGGAAGATAAAATAGTGGAAATAATTACTGCAGAGCGGAATAAAGAAAAAAAGAATGAAAAGAATTGAGGACAGTCTCAGAGACCTCTGGGACAACATTAAACAAACCAGCATTCGAATTATACGGGTCCCAGAAGAAGTAAAGAAAAAGAAAGGGACTGAGAAAATATTTGAAGAGATTATAGTTGAAAACTTCCCTATATGGGAAAGGAAATAGTTAATCAAGTCCTGGAAACACAGAGAGTCCCATACAGGATAAATCCAAGGGGAAACACGCCAAGACACATATTAATCAAACTATCAAAAATTAAATACAAAGAAAACATATTGAAAGCAGCAAGGGGGCTTCCCTGGTGGCGCAGTGGTTGAGAGTCTGCCTGCCAATGCAGGGGACACGTGTTCATGTCCCGGTCTGGGAGGATCCCACATGCCGCGGAGCGGCTGGGCCCGTGAGTCATGGCCGCTGAGCCTGTGTGTCCGGAGCCTGTGCTCCACAACAGGAGAGGTCACAACAGTGAGAGGCCCATGTACCGCAAAAAAAAAAAAAAAAAAAAAAAAAGAAGCAGCAGCAAGGGAAAAACAACAAATAACACACAAGGGGAATCCCCATAAGGTTAACAGCTGATCCTTCAGCAGAAACTCTGCAAGCCAGAAGGGAGTGGCAGGACATGTTTAAAGTGATGAAGGAGAAAGACCTACAACCAAGATTACTCTACCCAGCAAGGATCTAATTCAGATTCGATGGAGAAATTAAAACCTTTATAGAGGAGCAAAAGCTGAGAGAGTTCAGCACCACCAAACCAGCTTTACAACAAATGCTAAAGGAACGTCTCCAGGCAAGAAACACAAGAGAAGGAAAAGACCTACAATAACAAACCCAAAACAATTAAGAAAATGGGAATAGGAACATACATATCGATAATTACCTTAAATGTAAATGGATTAAATGCTCCCACCAAAAGACACAGACTGGCTGAATAGATACAAAAATAAGACCCATATATATGCTGTCTACAAGAGACCCACTTCAGACCTTGGGACACATACAGACTGAAAGTGAGGGGATGCAAAAAGATATTCCATGCAAATGGAAATCAAAAGAAAGCTCGAGTAGCAATTCTCATATCAGACAAAATAGACTTTGAAATAAAGACTATTTGAAGAGACAAAGAAGGACACTACAAAATGATCAAGGGATCGATCCAAGAAGAAGATATAACAATTGTAAATATTTATGCACCCAACATAGGAGCACCTCAATACATAAGGCAAATACTAACAGCCATAAAAGGTGAAATTGACAGTAACACATTCATAGTAGGGGACTTTAACACCCCACTTCCACCAATGGACAGATCGTCCAAACTGAAAATAAATAAGGAAACACAAGCTTTAAATGATACATTAAACAAGATAGACTTAATTGATAATTATAGGACATTCCACCCCAAAACAACAGAATACACATTTTTCTCAAGTGCTCATGGAATATTCTCCAGGATAGATCATATCTTGGGTCACAAATCAAGCCTTGGTAAATTTAAGAAAATTGAAATCATATCAAGTATCTTTTCCGACCACAACACTATGAGACAAGATATCAATTACAGGAAAAGATCTATAAAAAATACAAATACATGGAGGCTAAAGAGTATGCTACTAAATAACCAAGTGATCACTGAAGAATCAAAGAGGAAATAAATACTACCTAGAAACAAATGACAATGGAGACACGACGACCCAAAACCTATGGTATGCAGCAAAAGTAGTTCTAAGAGGGAAGTTTATAGCAGTACAATCCTACCTTAGGAAACAGGAAACATCTCAGATAAACAACCTAAACTGTCACCTAATGTAATTAGAGAAAGAAGAACAAAAAAACCCCCAAAGTTAGCAGAAGAAAAGAAATCATAAATATCAGATCAGAAATAAATGAAAAAGAAATGAAGGAAATGATAGCAAGGATCAATAAAACTAAAAGCTGGTTCTTTGAGAAGATAAACAAAATTGATAAACCATTAGCCAGACTCATCAAGAAAAAAAGGGAGAAGACTCAAATCAATAGAATTAGAAATGAAACAGGAGAAGTAACAACTGACACTGCAGAAAAACAAAGGATCAGAGAGATTACTACAAGCAACAATATGCCAATAAAATGGACAACCTTGGGGCTTCCCTGCTGGCGCAGTGGTTGAGAGTCCGCCTGCCGATGCAGGGGACACGGGTTCGTGCCCCGCTCCAGGAAGATACCACATGCTGCGGAGCAGCTGGGCCCGTGACCCATGGCCAGTGAGCCTGCGTGTCTGGAGCCTGTTCTCCGCAACGGGAGAGATCACAACATTGAGAGGCCCGCATACCACAAAAAAAAAAAAAAAAAAAAAAAAGGACAACCTTGAAGAAATGGACAAATTCTTAGATATGCACCATCTGCCAAGACTGAACAAGGAAGAAAGAGAAAATATGAACAGACCAATCACAAGCACTGATATTGAAACTGTGATTAAAAATCTTCCAACAAACAAAAGATCAGGACCAGATGGCTTCACAGGCGAATTCTATCAAACATCTAGAGAAGAGCTAACACCTATCCTTCTCAAACTCTTCCAAAATATAGCAGAGGGAGGAACACTCCCAAACTCATTCTACGAGGCCACCATCACTCTGATACCAAAACCAGACAAGGATGTCACAAAGAAAGAAAACTACAGGCCAATATCACTGATGAACATAGATGCAGAAATCCCCAACAAAATACTAGCAAACAGAATCTAACAGCACATTAAAAGGATTATACACCATGATCAAGTGGGGTTTATTCCAGGAATGCAAGGATTCCTCAATATATGCAAATCAATCAACATGATACACCATATTAACAAATTGAAGGAGATAAACCATATGATCATGTCAATAGATGCAGAGAAAGCTTTCGACAAACTTCAACAACGATTTATGATAAAAACCCTGCAGAAAGTAGGCATAGAGGGAACTTTCCTCAACATAATAAAGTCCATATATGACAAATCCACAGCCAACATCATCCTCAATGGTGAAAAACTGAAAGCATTTCCACTAAGATCAGGAACAAGACAAGGTTGCCCACTCTCACCACTCTTATTTAACATAGTTTTGGAAGTTTTAGCCACAGCAATCAGAGAAGAAAAGGAAATAAAAGGAATCCAAATCGGAAAAGAAGAAGTAAAGCTGTCACTGTTTGCAGATGACATGATACTATACATAGAGAATCCTATAGATGCTACCAGAAAACTACTAGAGCTAATCAATGAATTTGGTAAAGTAGCTGGATACAAAATTAATGCACAGAAATCTCTGGCATTCGTATACATTAATGATGAATAATCTGAAAGTGAAATCAAGAAAACACTCCCATTTACCATTGCAACAAAAAGAATAAAATATGTAGGAATAAACCTACCTAAGGAGACAAAAGACCTGTATGCAGAAAATTATAAGACACTGATGAAAGAAGTTAAAGATGATACAAATAGATGGAGACATATACCATGTTGTTGGATTGGAAGAATCAACATTGTGAAAATGACTCTACTCCCCAAAGCAATCTACAGATTCAATGCAATCCCTATCAAACTACCACTGGCATTTTTCACAGAATTAGAACAAAAAATTTCACAATTTGTAAGGAAACAAAAAAGACCCCGAATAGCCAAAGCAATCTTGAGAACGAAAAATGGAGCTGGAGGAATAAGTCTCCCTGACTTCAGACTACACTACAAAGCTACAGTAATCAAGACAGTATGGCAAAGGCACAAAAACAGAAAGATAGATAAACGGAACAGGATAGAAAGCCCAGAGATAAACCCATGCACATATGGTCACCTTATCTTTGATAAAGGAGGAAGGAATGTACAGTGGAGAAAGGACAGCCTCTTCACTAAGTGGTGCTAGGAAAACTGGACAGGTACGTATAAAAGTATGAGATTAGATCACTCCCTAACACCATACACAAAAATAAGCTCAAAATGGATTAAGGACCTAACTGTATGGCCAGAAACTATCAAACTCTTAGAGGAAAACATAGGCAGAACACTCTATGACATAAATCACAGCAAGATCTTTTTTGACCCACCTCCTAGAGAAATGGAAATAAAAACAAAAATAAACAAATGGGACCTAATGAAACTTCAAAGCTTTTGCACAGCAAAGGAAACCATAAACAAGACCAAAAGACAACCCTCAGAATGGGAGAAAATATTTGCAAATGAAGCAACTGACAAAGGATTAATCTCCAAAATTTACAAGCAGCTCATGCAGCTCAATAACAAAAAAATAAACAACCCAATCCAAAACTGGGCAGAAGACCTAAATAGACATTTCTCCAATGAAGATATACAGACTGCCAACAAACACATGAAAGAATGCTCAACATCATTAATCATTAGAGAAATGCAAATCAAAACTACAATGAGATATCATCTCACACCAGTTTGAATGGCCAGCATCAAAAAATCTAGAAACAATAAATGCTGGAGAGGGTGTGGAGAAAAGGGAACCCTCTTGCACTGCTGGTGGGAATGTGAATTGGTACAGCCACTATGGAGAACAGTATGGAGGTTCCTTAAAAAACTACAAATAGAACTACCATATGACCCAGCAATCCCACTACTGGGCATATACCCTGAGAAAACCATAATTCAAAAAGTGTCATGTACCAAAATATTCATTGCAGCTCTATTTACAATAGCCCAGAGATGGAAACAACCTAAGTGTCCATCATCGCATGAATGGATAAAGAAGATGTTGCACATATATACAATAGAATATTACTCAGCCACAAAAAGAAACGAAACTATTTGTAATGAAGTGGATGGACCTGGAGTCTGTCATACAGAGTGCAGTAAGTCAGAAGGAGAGAGACAGGTACCGTATGCTAACACATATATATGGAATTTAAGAAAAAAATAATGTCCTGAAGAACATAGGGGTAAGACAGGAATAAAGACACAGACCTACTAGAGAATGGACTTGAGGATATGGGTACGGGGAAGGGTAAGCTGTGACGAGGCGAGAGAGTGGAATGGACATATATACACTACCATGCGTAATACAGATAGCTAGTGGGAGGCAGCTGCATAGCACAGGTAGATCAGCTCAGTGCTTTGTGACCGCCTGGAGGGGTGGGGTAGGGAGGGTGGGAGGGAGGGAGATGCAGGAGGGAGGAGATATGGGAACATATGTATATGTATAACTGATTCACTTTGTTATAAAGCAGAAACTAACACACCATTGTAAAGCAATTATACTCCAATAAAGATGTAAAAAACCAATAAACAAACAAACAAAAAACCTTGCCTGGAATGGCCAGACAGAATCTCATCAGGAGATGTTTGTTCTGGGTCTTGAAAGGTGAGTACCAAATTGCTGAGAGGCTCAAGGACACATAGGAAAGATGAAGTATTTTAATTGGGGCAGAAATGGAGGCTGGAGTAATGGACCAGACTAGAACTGGGCCCAAAGGGAAATAACCCACCAGCTAATGGACGTGTATAAAGGAGCCTGAGAGATGGGTCCCCTTTTGCAGTCCTGATATGGAGCATGGTCCCATCAACTGGGGTGTGGCGATCAACAGCAGAGCCCAGGCAGCAGGGAGTGTCTGAAATCTGAGGGTCAGCAGAGCGGTGATTCCAGTGCTCTCTCCCTGGCCCTGCGACCCCAGGCCTGGGAAAGACTTTGACAAAGGCTTAGTCACAAGCTCAAGGCAGCGTACCGTCCCTCTCAGTGTTGGACAGCGTAAGGAGCCGGGGTCCACGCAGAATGGTCTTGGCCATCCTATGATGAGCAGACCACCAATGTCTAGAATACAGCCTGAGAACATCAGATACCGAGTCCCGGACAATAAAATTCATCTGTGACCCCACCCAACAGCCTGAATAAGCTAGCTGAGATTATCTTTACTATTTCCCCAAATTGCTGCTACAATGATTTACAAGAGGTAAGTATTCAATGTATATTTTCTGAACAACTACGCGAATGTGTTTTTCTGCTATACTCAACTTGTTTTCTTTCTGTTTCCTGCAGGACCACAGGCTACATTATCATCACCATCAATCATCATTATAATCATTTTAGTAGCTACCAATTATGGTGGGTTTACCATGTGCCACATGCAATGCTGAGAGGTGGAGATCTCTAACACTCAGACAACCCTACAAGGCAAACGTTATTAGCCTCATTTTACAGATGGAGAAAGTCGACTTTAGAAAGACTATAGATCTTGCCCAAACTCATATATAGCTCATAAGTGGTGAATCAGTGGGACATCAAAGCTGTGTTCTATCCAGTATCAAAATAGCACACTTGGATGGTAAATAAGTCATTTTTATAAAAAAATTGGTGAATTAAAAGGAAGCAAAATTCACTCTGTTCACATGGTATTCTGAGAATGAATCAGTTAAGTGAATTTTTGAAAGGTTTTATTAAATTTATATACAGAAAAGTATACAATTTGATGAGTTTTTACCAACTGACAACATTGATTTTTCACATTTTGGTTGGATGTATTCGAGTTCCATGAATATAGCACAAAAATCCCACTTTCTTTGTCTATTACAGCTTTCTTACAAATAAGAGGGAAGATGTAAGTTTCCAGTCTATAGACTTGTATGACCTTATTCTGTAATTTACTAACAGACTTCTGGGGCCATAACTCAAGTGTCTTGTCCATTTTTCTGCCCTTCACATGTTTAAAAATTCTAGTTAGTTAAAACGTGCAGTCAACTCCATCACCAAGAACTTCTACACTGACCTGAAGAGATTTTATTCCACTATATTCGGGTTATCTTTCCCAAAGAAATATCTCAATTTTCTCCACTGTCTCCTAAGGAAACTGAGCTCCCTTGAGCTCCACTCTGAGTGCTTCAGAACTTAGAGACCTGGTGGAACCACCGTCGCCCCATTTATTCTCATTAGAGAAAACTATGAAATGTAGCAAGGAAGCTACATCTGACTGGCAAAGAGCCTCACAACATTCCATTTTTAAAGTGTTCCTGTCTGTCAGGGCAGATGAATTATGATCCTCTACCCCCATAGCTAAGCCTGTCCCCTCTCATGGAGGTGCCAGCTGCTGCCTATTCACCAGCAACAGCTCTGTCACTTTTACTTTGCATCTTAATTATGAAGACATCGAGAGACACATGGAACGGTGGGTACCAGAAGGACTGTGCTGTCATACTGTCCTCCAGATGTTCTAAGGATGCCTTTGAATGTGAGTGGAGGAGACACGCAGAAAGAATGCCGGTGCCATGAAACCGTTCCGGGACTACTTTTTAAAGAAAGACAACAACCAAACCACTACTAATGGGAACCTTTAGCTGGAGAACGTCTCATGAAAAGCATTTACCCGCTCTAGGAGGAATTCATACAGATAAATACCATAGTTATGCTACTTATTTTTGTTCTAAAATGCATAATTTATCCTTCCTAACTCAGTTTCCTCCCAATACTAAGAGCGCTCATTAAGAAAGATATATCATCAATTAAAAAAAATTATTCTGTAAGCTCATGAAAGCCTACTACAGGAATCATTTCCCAGAAATGTTTTTAAAACTTCCCAAATATTTGACTGGTAGCTGCTGGTATTGTATGATAGGGGAAATGCAAACAGAAAGTTCTGAAAACTGGTGCCAAATAGAATGAACTTCCCAGTTGGTTATACCGCTAATTCACTTTTTAAAAAATACTGGGCTTGCATGTAAATCAATGAAGTCAGAACACACCCTCACACCATACACAAAAATAAACTCAAAATGGCTTAAAGACTTAAATATAAAACATGACATCATAAAACTCCTAGAAGAGAACACAGGCAAAACATTCTCTGACATAACCTGTACCAATGTTTTCTTAGGTCAGTCTCCCAATAGAAATAAAAGCAAAAGCAAACAAATGGGATCTAATCAAACTTATAAGCTTTTGAACAGCAAAGAAACCATAAACAAAAAGAAAAGACAACCTACAGACTGGGAGAAAATATTTACAAACGAAGTGACAAGGGCTTAATTTACAAAATATACAAATAGATCATACAACTTAATAACAAAAAAACAAACAGCCCAATCAAGAAATGGGAAGAAGACCTAAATAGACATTTCTCCAAAGAAGACATACAGATGGCCAATAGGCACATGAAAAGATGCTCATTATCGCTAATTATTAGAGAAATGCAAATAGAAACTACAATGAGGTATCACCTCACACCAGTCAGAATGGCCATCATTAAAAAGTCTACAAATAGGGCTTCCCTGGTGGCGCAGTGGTTGGGAGTCCGCCTGCCGATGCAGGGGACACGGGTTCGTGCCCCGGTCTGGGAAGATCCCACATGCCGCGGAGCGGCTGGGCCCGTGAGCCACGGCTGCTGGGCCTGCGCGTCCGGAGCCTGTGCTCCGCAACGGGAGAGGCCCATGTACCGCAAAGTCTACAAATAACAAATGCTGGAGAGGGTGTGGAGGAAAGGGAAACCTCCCACACTGTTGGTGGGAACGTAGATTGGTGCAGCCACTATGGAAAAACAATATGGAAGTTCCTCAAAAAACTAAAATAGAGCTGCCATATGATCGATCAATCCCACTCCTGGGCATATATCTGGGGAAAAAAGCTATAATTTGAAAAGACACATGCAACCCTATGTTCATGGCAGCACTATTTACAATAGCCAAGACATGGAAACAACCTAAATCACCATCAACAGAGGAACGGATAAAGATGTGGTATATATGTACAATGGAATACGACTTAGCCATAAAAAAAAAAATGAAATAATGCCTTTGGCAGCAACATGGATGGACCTAGAAATTATCATACTAAGTGAAGTAAGCCAGAAAAAGACAAATACCATATGTTGTCACTTACAAGTGGAACCTACAATATGACACAAATGAACTTATTTATGAAACGGAAACAGACTCACAGACATAGAGAACAGACTTGTGGTTGCCAAGGTGGGGGAGAGGGATGGATTGGGAGTTCGGGGTGAGCAGATGCAAACTATTATCTATAGGATGGATAAACAAGGTCCTACTGTAGAGCACAGGGAACTATATTCAATGTCCTGTAATAAACCATAATGGAAAAGAATATGAAAAAAAGAAAAAGATATTGGGCTTAGAGTACTGTGACACACCGCCACACCCTTCTCCACAGGCACTTAATAGAAGTTCTTGCTTTGGATACATGTGAATTACAGGAACAAGAAAAGGAAGAAAGAAAAGGATCCAGTCAGCAATCCTTAAATTTTCATTTTGGCAGCAGGTTTTTGTCTTTGAGGGGGCCAGGCTTTACTATAACTGTGGGGTACATTGTTCTATTTGCTCTGAAGTGTAAGATGAAATTGAAAGGTACGCTTTTCATAAGGAAATGATCTTGAGCAAATTTCAATCAGTGTTGATCTCATCCCCTGAAGAGAAAGGCTAATTAATAAAATGGTCTTTTAAATAGAACGTCTGTCAGTTCTGTCCAACTTCATTATTCCAATGACCCTTTTCTCCACCCCCGAAGAAAAATGAACAATTTTTACTAATTTTCATAAATACTGTACCATGCAATCAGGAAATAATTAATTTAGAGCTCTTCATCAGTAATGGGGATGCAGTTCCTTAAAGAGCAGCCTCCCTTTTTTTTTTTTTTTTGCAGTCTCCCTTTAATTCGATGATGAGACAACTGTTACTGAAATATTTATTGCTATAAAATTATACCAGGGAAAGAAAAAGAAGCAATTTTTTAAAAACTTAAGATTTTCTCAACAGCAGCACTATTGACATTTTGGGCTGGATAATTCTTTGTTGTAAGGGCTGTTCTGTGCATTGTAGAATGTTCAACAGCATCCCTGGTCTTTACCCAGACAATAGCACTACCTCTCACCCCACTTAAAAAAACAGAAACCTTTCAGACATTACCATATGTCCCCTGGAAAGTAAAATCACCTCCAGTTGAGAACTGACTAATTGAAGGATCTGAAGCTCAAAACCCTTCCAGCTCATAGTTTGCGTAAGTGGGAACAATGATAGATCAAATAACAGCTCAGCATCAAGTGAAGCTTCTAAATAGCTAGATAATTGGGTGATCTAGTGAGAAAATGAGCTCTGACTGTAAAGTCGGATGGCTTAGGTTTAAATCCTGGCCCCAGCTTTTTCTAATGTAGGCAGGTTACCTGTCTTTTCTGAGCTTCAGTTTCCTCCTCTACAAAACAGGGATAATAGCAGAATTTACACATGGGATTGTTTTGAGGATGAGATAAAGTAAAGCAGAGAAGGATCTCAAATGAGTCATATCGCCTGCTATTATCAGAGATGGTATTCAAATTTTTGTTGAATTGGATAGACTAGACCTATGAATATTTATCCATTATTTGAATAGAGTAACAAGTGCAAAATAACTGTGAATGAGTATTTTAGTGCTAGTGGAAAATGTAAGCATTTTTTATACATTGGTATAATGCTACTTACATTTTAAATAATATGTTTTATAGCAAATTTGACATGTCTAATCTCATGAGTTTTTCTTTTAGAGTAAAGGGCACACACTAACCCAGGAATAATTAATCCAAAATGATGAAAATTGAGACATATCCAGGGACTTCCCTGGCAGTCCAGTAGTTAAGACTTTGCCTTCCAGTGCAGGGGGTACAGGTTCAGTCCCGGGTCGGGGGAGCTAAGATCCCACATGCCTTGTGCCAAAAAACAGAAGCAATATTGTAACAAATTCAATAAAGACTTTAAAAAATGGTCCACATCAAAAAAATCTTTAAAAAAAATGAGACATACACTACAAAAGTTATTAAAGTTCAAAAACAAGCAAAAAATTTGGGGGGCAGCCAGGCAAAAAAAACCCAGGAATATATGAAGAGAGGAAAAAACAAGGCTGATCTCAGATTTCTGCATAGAATCCAATGCCAAAAACAAGGAAATCATTTCCTAAGATTTTCAAAGAAAGAATTGTGAGCTTAGGAATTTATATTCAATCAAGCTATCCTCGGAGTTTTATAAAAGCTTCAGTCAAACCACTTAAAAATATGAGAAAATTCAGGGGATACTGCCATGATCCCTCTCTGAGAAACTGCTGGATGACAAGTTCCATCCAACCAAAATATAGCTGGGAAAGTATAGCAAGAGAAGTGATGGTGAACATTGAATGTATTTCACTGTAAACCAAAGAAAAAATATTTCAACATGGTACCACTAACAAAAATTTGGAGAGAATTGTGAAGGAAGGTGGTAAGAAAGTTTTTTGATTACCTCACCTTTATTATTGAATACCTGGAAATGAAAGGATCTCAAAGGCAACAAAATCAAGTAATATAAGTTTCAACATACTTACAAGTACAGAGGGAAACACTAAGAAAGCTAATCTTATTGATTGAAATAAATTGATAAAGTAAAAGAGGAGCAGGAGAAGGAACAGAGAACATGTTACTTTCAGTGTTGCATATACTAGGAAACTAATAAGTATAGTCTAAAAACATGGAGGAATTAAAGATATTACATAAAAACATAATGAAAAGGTAATTAGAACAAAAATGCAATCGTCTTAATATCAGAAAAACTACACATAGGCAAACAATGAAAAAAGACCACAAAGTGAAGGACTCTTTAAAATCGAAAATGTTGCATGAATACAGCAGAATCAAGATCAAGCACAGCTGTCATATCAATATATCTAAATGGCCCACACCAATTAAAAGACAAAAATTGAATCACACATAGAAACCCAATTCTACATATATATATGGAAACTAAACTAAGGTGATTTATAAAGTGAAAATAAAGAGACAGGTAGCATTATAAAAAGCAAAAACAAATAAAAAGGAAGTGAGGCTTAAAGGTTTCACAGCAGGCAGCATGGAATCCAAAGCAAAAAAGCTTTAAACAAGACAAAGAAACCTATTTATGACGACAAAGTGTAAAATTTACACTGAAGATACAACTGCTAAAATATTTCTGTACCACATATCAGAGCAGCATTATAACTAGAGCAGAAATTATAGGAGATGAGAGGATAAATACCTAGAAACACATTGAAGTAAGAGATTTGAAGTTACTTTTCTCAGTCCATTGACAAATAGTATAGAGGAAAAATATGTAAAGTCATAGAAGAATATAATAAAAATTAACAACAGATATCTGACTGGTAAATATAAAATTCTGCACCCTGAAAATTGAGACAATACCTTCATTTCATATAGACATAAACATTCACAAAGATTAACAATATTGGACTCCCAAAATAAACTTGTAAATCCAAAAAGTAGAAATCACAATGCCATTAAATTGAAAATTCTATCTAGAGATAGTAAAACTTTCCGTTAAACAATGCTTGAGTAAAATAGGAACTAAAAAGCAAAATTTCCAAATTTCTAGAAAACAATGGTTATAATAATGCACCATATCAAGATAAATGAGATAGAGTCAACACAGTGCTAAGAGAAAAATTCATACCTTAAATGCCTATTTGAATAATAAAGAATAAAGACAAATGACACAAGCATTCAACCTTAAAAAAGATGATAAAGTGGAAATGTAAACATAAGAAATTAAAGAATCACAAGAGACTAATTTGCATAGAATTTGGTGAATTCTATGAAAATAAATTTTAAAACCTGTATGAAATAGATAACTTTCTAGGAAAGGCCATTTGTAAAAGCCGACCACAAAAGAAATAAAAAATCTAAAGTGATAAAGAGCTTCAAACAACAACAAAAGAACTAAGCCCAGTTTATTCACAAGATAATTCTAACAAATCTCAGTGATTTTAAACAGCTCAAATTATAGGTATTGACAGACGTATTTAAACTATTTTTGTGAAGCAAGCTTAACATTGATAGCTATACTGACAAAAGAGCATAAAAAACGAATACTGGAGACAAATCTCACTTATAAATATTAGTGCAAAAAATCCTAAATAAAGTATTTGCAAACAAAATCTGGCAGCATGTTACAAGAATAATATAACATAACCTCATGAGATTTATTATGGAAATTATATGAAAAGAATTTAATAACCATTCTTGAAAGAATAACACTCAGTAAGATAGAAAAAGACAGATACCATCTTAACATGGCCCCAAAGCCAACCACATACTTAATTGGGAAACACTGGAGGCATTTTCACAAAAGGCAGGAACAAGAAATGATGCCTGTCACCATTTCCGTTATTTAACATTTCACTAATGTTATTACTAGCCAACATAACTGCAAAGAATAAAGAGTCAGAGGTATAAAATATCGGAAAGGAGGAAGTGAATTTTTTTTTTTTTTGCAGATGATATGACTGTATATTTGGAACATCCAAGCCAATTAACTGCAAACGGTAAGATAATTCAGTAAGGGAGCAAGGTGAAAAAAATAAACACAGTAGTAATCAATAACTTATATAGTTAAATATAACAGATAGAAGTTATAATAGAAGAAATGACTTTATATATCATATCACCAAGGAATAAAATTAACAAGAAATGCACAAGAACATTATGAAGAAAAGTTTAAAATGCTACTGAATAATACAAAAGAAGGTATGAATAAATGGAAATGGTCTTAGACAGGATGACTCAATATTACAAGGAGGTTGATACTCCCTGAGTTAATGAAATATTTAATAATATCCCAATAAGAATACCAGTTGATATCTTAAATAAGCAAGTAGATTCTAAAGTCTGTATTAAAAGAAAAAGAATATGCAAAAAACTCTGAAAATGAAGTAGGAACTAGTATCACTAGATTTTTATAAAATTATAAAGTCTCAATACTTAAAAACAGTGCTCTGGCATATGAACAGATAAAACAATTAGTTGAGATATAGACCCAAATTCATTAGGTGATTTAGGATGTTACAAAGGTGATATTTAAATAAGTGAGAAAGGGAAATGGTGCTGGGGAAAATGGGTAGCCATATGGAAAACATATCCACATCTTGAACCAGGATCATTTCTAGATGAATTAAAATGTTAAAAGTAAAAAATTAAACATAAAAATACCTGGTGAAATGCCATGGGGTAAGTACTTTTATATAATTTATAATTTTCTAAGTTTAACACAAAATCCGAAGTCATAAAAGAAAAGACTGATAATTTAAAATATACAAAACACAAATTTCCACATAGCAAAGCCAAAATACAAAGGAAAAAATGGTAAAAAAAAAAAAAAAACATTTCACACATATTCCAAATGGCTAAGATTGCTAAATTAAAAGGACCTCCTGGACTTCCTTGGTGGCACATTGGTTAAGAATCCACCCTGGTCTGTGAAGATCCTACATGCCATGGAGCAACTAAGCCCGTGCGCCACAGCTACTGAGCCTGCACTCTAGAGCCCGCGAGCCACAACTACTGAGCCCATGCACCACAACTACCAAAGCAGAATACACATTCAAGTGCAGAGAAACATTCTCCAGGATAGATCACAAGCTAGGCCACAAAACAAGTCTTGGTAAACTTAAGATTGAAATCATGGCAAACATCTTTTCCAGCAACAATATGAGACTAGAAATCAACTTAAAAAAACTGCATAAAACACAAACATGTGGAGGCTAACAATATGCTACTAAACAACGAATGTGTCACTGAAAAAATCAAGGAGGAAGCCAAAAAATACGTGGAGATAAATGCAACTGGAAATACAACATTCCAAAATCAATGGCATACAGCAAAAATGGTTCTAAGAGGGAAGTTTATAGTGATACAAGCCTACCTCAGGAAACAAGAAAAATCTCAGGTAAAAAATCTCACCTACACATAAAGAAACTAGAAAAAGAAGAACAAACAAAAGCCAAAGTTAGTAGAAGAATAGAAATAATAAATATCAGAGCAGAAATAAGTAAAATAGAGACAATAAAAAACAATAGAAAAGGTCAATGAAGGTAAGAACTGGTTCTTTGAAATATAAACAAAATTGAAACATGTTTAGCCAGACTTATCAAGAAAAAAGAGAGAGGCCCCAAAATAAATGAAGTCAGAAATGAGAGAGGAGAAGTTTCAACTGACACATAGAAATACAAAGAATCATAAGTGATTATTACAAACAATTATATGCCAATAAAATAGACAATCTAAAAAATGTGGATAAATTCCTAGAAACATACAGTCTCACAAGTTTGAATTATGGAAAAATAGAAAATATGAATAGACTGATTACCAGTAATGAAACTGAATAATCAGCTAAAAAAAAAAAAAAAAAAGCTCCCTACAAACAAAAGTCCAGGAACACAAAGCTTCAGACATAAAGTCTACCAAACGTTTAAAGAAGAGTTAACACCTATCCTTCTCAAACTATTCCAAAAAATTGAAGGGGAAAGAATGCTTCCGAACTCAATCTATAATGCCAGCATCACCCTGATACCAAAACAAGGACAAAGACGCCACAAAAAAAGAATATTACAGGCCAATATCACTGACGAACTTAGATGCAAAAATTCCTCAACAAAATATTAACAAACTGAATATGCTTGGGATTTATCTCAGGGATGCAAGGATGGTTCAATATCAGCAAATCAATCAATGTGATACACCACATCAACAAATTAAAGAATAAAAATAATATGATCATCTCAATAGATTCAGAAGATGCTTTTGACAAAATTTAAGATCCATTTTTAATAAACATTCTCAACAAAGTGGGTATAGAGGGAACAGTACTTCAACATAATAAAAGCCATTTATTACAAACCTACAGTCAACATCCTACTCAATGGTGAAAAGCTGAAAGTATTTCCTCTAAGATCAAGAACAAGACAAAGATGCCCACTCTTGTCACTTCTATTCAGCATAGTATTGGAAGTCCTAGCCACAGCAATCAGACAAGATAAAGAAATAAAAGGAATCCAAATTGGAAAGGAAGAAGCAAAACTATCATTGTCTGCAGATGAAATGATACTATAAATAGAAAATCCTAAAGACACCACCAAAAAACTATTATAAGCAATAAATGAATTCAGTAAAGTTGCAGGATACAAAATTAATATGCAGAAATCTGTTGCATTTCTATGCACTGATAAACCATTAGAAAGATAATTTAAGAAAATAATCAATTGCATCAAAAAGAATAAGATATTGAGGAACCAATCTAAACAAGGAGGTAAAAGAGCTGTACTCATAAAACTATGAAACACTGAAGAAAGAAATTGGAGATGACACAAACAAATGAAAAGATATACTATTCTCATGGATTGGAAGAATTAATATTGTTAAAATGACCATGCTGCCCAAGGCAATCTATAGATTTAATGCAAGCCCTATCAAAGTACTAATGGCATTTTCCACAGAACTAGAACAAATAATTCTAAAAGTTGTGTGAAAACAGAAAAGACACCAAATAACCAAAACAATCTTGAGAAAAAAGAACAAAGCTGGAGGTATCATTTTTCCTGATTTCAAACTATACTACAAAGTTACAGTAATCAAAACAGTATGGTACTGGCACCCAAACAGACACATATATCAAAGGAACAGAATAGAGAGCCCAGAGATAAACCCACATTTTATGGTCAATTAATCTATGACAGAGCAGGCAAGAATATACAATGAGGAAAAGACAGCCTCTTCAATAAATGGTGTTTGGAAAACTGGAGAGCCAAAGAATCAAAGTGAACTATTTTTCCATACCATGTACAAAAAATAAACTCAAAATGGATAAAGACTTATGTTTAAGACCTGAAACCACAAAATTCCTAGAAGAAAACAGAGGCAGTATGCTCTTTGACATTGATCTTACCAATATTTTTTTGGATCTGTCTCCATAAGCAAGGGAAACAAAAGCAAAAATAAACAAATGGGACTACATCAAACTAAAATGCTTTTGCACTGAAAAGGAAACCATCAACAAAACAAAAAGACACCCTACTGAATGGGAGAAGATATTTGCAAATGATATATATGATAAAGGGTTAATATCCAAACTATACAAAGAACTCATGCAACACAACATCAGAAAAACAAACAACCTGACCAAAAAATGGGCAGAATACCTGAATAGACATTTTTCCAAAGAAGACATACATACGACATACATATGAAAAGATGTTCAACATCACAAGTAATTAGGGAAATGCAAATCAAAACCACAAGGAAGTATCACCTCACACCTGCAGAATGGCTATCATCAAAAAGAACACAAATAACAAATGTTGGTGAGGATGTGGAGAAAAGGGAGCCCTCACGCACTGTTGGTGGGAATGTGAATTGGTGCAGCCACTGTGGAAAGAGTGTGGAGCCTCCTCATGAAAACAGAACTACTACAAGAACTAGCAGTTCTACTTCTGGGTACTTAACCAAAGAAAACAAAAATACTAATTTTAAAAGATATATACACCCCATGTTCACTGAGCATTATTTACAATAGCCAAGATATGGAAGCAATCTATGTGTCCATTGATAGATAATATATAAAGAAGATGTGACACATATCACATATGTGCATATATGAATATTACTTAGCCATAAAAGATAATGAAATCTTGCCATTTCTGACAATATGGATGGGCCTAGAGGGTATTATTCTAAGTGAAATAAGTCAGACATAGAAAGACAGATACCATGTAATTTCACTTGTATGTGGAATCTACAAAACAAACCAAATAAACAAACATAACAAAACAGAAACAGACTCATAGATATAGAGAAGAAACTGGTGTTTGCCAGTGGGGTGGTTGAGGGGATGGGGGAATGAGTGAAATAGGTTAGAGAGATTAAAAGGTACAACTTTATAGTAATAAATAAGTCACAGGTATATAATGTACGGCATAGGGAATATAGTCAATAATATTGTAATAACTTTGTAGGGTGACAGATGAGAACCAGATTTGTCACGGTGATCATTGTATAATGTACAAAATATCAAATCACTATGTTGAACACCTAAATCTAATATAATGTTGTAAGTCAATTATATTTCAATTTTTTACAGGTAAGAAAAGAAATTCAAGTTAGAGAAAAAGGAAAGAGAATGGGGTTTATTTCACTCTATTTCTCAAGAGGAACATACGTTACATTTGCTAATATTTGGAGAAGAGTTTAAAAGCATAAAAATTGATAAATAGTAAGTAATCATATAAAAAGAGAAAAAAAGAAACTAATCAGACCTGACAGCATAATCCCAGAAGAAAATTCTTCTCTTTTTTATTGGAAGGGTTATGAAAAAAAGCACCTGCTGTTGACTCCCAAATTACTCTATAGATTCAAATCTCTTTTTTCAGTCCTTGAATGATCCAAATTTCTTAGATTTGCAGGCTTTCTGACCTTCCCGTAATGTTTATATTGCCAACCCACACAATTTCCTATATATGTCTCACTCTCGATTAAATCTGTAACGGGTTTTGACCAAACTGAGCCCTCCTATTTCAAGAATATTTCAGTGACACGTTTAGGGAACCTAGTGCAAACAGTATCTAGACAATCACCTCATTTTAAAGTTTATCTTCCCACAAGGCTACTTCAACTTCTCACCATATAAATTGAAATTACACAGTATTTATTGGACTGTTTATCTCTGTACCCTGGGCCATTATTTCATATAAAAGGTTTTTGGTAAAACAAGAAGCATGTTCTCCTGAACCTTGCCCTTTAATTAGTGTAAGCTCATTAGGGCCTGATGGTCTGACTTCATAGCAGGTAATAGAACGGATCTAGGCAACAGTGCTAAAATTAAACATTCCTTCCAAATGTTTCAGGCAACCCTAAGCCATGAAATGCCTGCCAACCCGCCCCCCACCCCAGAAGATCAACAGAGCAACCGCTGGGCACATAAAGTAGAACCGCCCACTGCAAAGTCCAGTTAATGAAAATCCACAATGGGTAATAGGTCTGCAATATAAGCACATTCTTACAGAAGAATGGATTCCCTTTATCTGTGCTTCTGATTCCAGAGGATGGTCCAGTGAGCAATTAGACCAGCAAAAAACTAATACCCATCAGCACTAAACTGATTAGATAGCTTCACATATATAAGATTAGATTATTATGGAGCTCTTGCCTTTAGAAATCACTAGAGTACTGATCTTAAACACAAGCATTCTAGGGTCATCTTGAGTTACAGGGCTTTTTTTTTTTCTTTTTTTTTTAAGAAATTCAATTCAAATCAGCAAACTTTCAGATCGCCTTTTGTAGAAAAAAGTAATTTGTCTTTTACTGACCAGCACACTTATCCATGTCCTTTGGCTTGCTTCATTAAATTCAATGCACATGTTTCATACATTTTTTAAGAGGAGAGACACACTCAAGTGTTACAGGCTGTATCTACTTTGCAATTCTATATGAGGTTAGAATCCCTCTTTCAACAGCAAGTTATTTATCTTCCTAACAATCTATCAAAATAAATATCTCCTAAGGTAGAGTATTATTAAATATTTTTCACAGCTGAAAGTCTCCAACCCCCTCAGGCAGAATTAATAGTTCTTTGCTCAGATATATATCAGGATGCTTCTCACCTTTTCAATGGGGGCTGTTGTTGATGGGTCTTTTATTACTGCCAGATTGGGAACCCCCTGAAGGCAGAGAACATGTCTTATTCATCTCTGAATAAGTCCCAATGACTTTCATGGTGCCTCCCACATTATAGGTCAATAAATAATGACAACTTGTAGCTGGAGGTTTGCAGTTCTCTCTCTCTCTTCTGCCTAATCCCCATGGCACTATTGGGATAGGGGTCGCCAGGCAGAGAGGGGCAGAGGGTTGAAGCACTTTAGACTATTTCTCCTGAGTTCCTATCAATCCCAAAGCCCTAGTTCTCCTTTCCGTTTCACTTCTATTGCTATTTTGACTCTTAGATTCACAATATAACTCTTTTGAATGTGGCAGTGCTGTGCAGAATGGAAATTTAGACCCATGACAGTTCAATGCCGGAACAGGCAGCCTGGAGCACTAAAACTACCCAGTGGCTCCTGAGGTCCCTGTTGGTGACACACTCTCATGCACAGCCCTCTTTTCTTTCTTTCTTGCACAACTTCTCCTCTGTCCCTTCTTCTGGTTCTACTCTGTGACTGTCTTTTCTTCCCACACCCCACTATTTCCATTCCCCTGCCTGTGCTCAGAGTAGCCCATGGGCTAAAAGTATTGCTGAGCAGGGCTGGAAATTAGCCAGCAGAATGCTGCCACTCTTCTGTCACTTGGCCAGAACAAAAATCATTAATCGTTTTTTAAGACTCTTGTCTGCAGCCCCCAAATCCTAAAACAGGGCTAGGGACAGCCACGGCAACAAATACTCTATAGCTTCTAACAACCACAGTATTCCATTTGTGCTTCAGCAAAACCAACCAGTAGGCAACGTTATCTATGGTCTCCCAGTTTAAGGGAATGGCTTGCATGGAACCATACTTTTATTTAAACCATGAAATCTTAACCTTGGATTTCCAAAAGCCTTAGCCAGTCACAGATACTTCAGAAGGTCTCCCAAGATTTTCTTGTTACATTTGAAAGGGCCTAGGTGATGTAAGTTCAAATAGTTAAATATTGTGTTCCCCTCCAAAGAGTTTGGGAATCTGTGGATTACATTTACATAGTACACGATATTGGTGACAATCGCTGACATCAGAACAAGCCCAGAGAAAATAACAGACTAAAGCAATACATTTCTGCACAGATATGAATACAGTTGACCTTTGAACAATTCGGGGGGGTGGGGGGGATAGGGGTGCCAATGCTCCACAAAGTCAAAAATCTGCCTATAACTTATAGTCAGCCCTTCTATTCCTGGTTCCTCTGTATCCTCAGTTTGGCATCTGCAGACCCGACCAGCCACAGATGGTGTAGTACCACAGTATTGACTACTGAAAAGAATCTACCTATAAGTGGACCCACGCAGCCTAAACCCATGTTGCTCAAGGGTCAGCTGTACATGCCATGCCAGCAGTGACTAACTTTCCAGAATAATCAGTTTAGGGTGAGGTGTTTGACTAATGTAGGAACTGTGACATTGATACATCCATGATGGGAGTAACAACCAGCCATCTGTGCTCAAAAGAGCTGTTTCCTTGCAAGAGGAGCATCTGGTCAACCTGAGAACTGGGGCAGCAGCAGGGCGAAGCGTGAAGATCAGAATGGAATATATATACGCTTAGTTCTCTGAGTTGAATCACCCTCTGCGATCAAGGTCTCCTCCTCTCTCTATCAAATATCATGGTGGTTTCAAACCCAGAATCCTCCCAAGCATTAGGCTTCTGTTTTTTAACTAGGTACAGCCCAATGTGAAATTGGGGGATGGTGTGTTTTCCCCCAAACCAGCCAAAATAAATCCAAGAATGGGTTTATTTTCAGCTGTTGCTCTCTACTGCAAGACGAGATGGGCATTGCCCCTCTTTTACCTCCCTACCCCACCCCCTTCATTAAAACCAAATGGATCCACAAGACAAGGTATTTCTCAAGATGCAGCCCACTGACAACCTGCCTCAAAATCAACCAAGGAAACATTAAAATGCAGATTCAGGGGCCCCACCCAGGAAATATTAAGGGCCCATGAATCTGCATTTTAACAATTTACCAGACAATTCATAAAGGAATTGAAGTGTAAGGATCCTTTCCATTCTTGGGTAATGGATTCATGGGAAAGGGCTTTTCCCGTCTAGTTCTTAAAGGCGTCTAAAATATATCAGCAAAACTAGTCACATCTGTGCAGTGGCACCAGGGTGAAGCAAAGTTCAGATCACTGGAAATTTTCCAAAGGTTGACATGAGGCCTCACCATCAGCTTGGCGGGCCCAGAATAATCCTGTTCCCCGAGTACACCAGGCGCACGGAGGCCGGATGGTTGGATGTCTGTCGCGTGGTGATTCGAGGCCTATTTACAGACGGGGCATGCGTCTTCGACCCTCAGGGGGCCTCTGGCAGCCAGGTCTCGGCCTTCATGGGACAGGCAGAAGCCGACGTAGCTCCTTCCCAGTGCCGGGCCGCCTGCCTTGCTATTTACTGATGGATATTCCTGGCTCCGGGAGGGTAGCTCCCAAAGTGAGTCACGGAGGGATTTTTGCCTGCATCTCTGGCCAGAGCTGCTCAAAGCCAAGCACCTCTCCTTCCTCCTGCCCCCATCAATCAATAGCAGACACAACATAACATGAACCAGGAAAGCTTCAAGTTCAAACACGGCCACTGAGGGAAAGCCCACTGTCCACTGATTCCCTGCTTCCTTTTTAAGAAAGAAGACCTCAGAGATAATAGAGAAAATCATTCCCTTGCTATTTTCAAATATCTAACCTTTAACTGTGTTTAACTTCAATAATTGCCTGAGTTGAGACTACTTTGAAAACCAGGTTCAAGTTAAATACTAAGTTCCCTATTGGATTTTATTCACTCTAGATTTCCTTTTCCAACACCTCAAAAAAGCAATCATTTTGATTCACGCACCCTTATTTCACACCACACATTTTAACACGCAAACAAAAAAGCCCCCGTGCTAATGCTTCTATAGAATGAAAAGAGTTGAATTTTGTGCATTTCCAAAGTATCTGTAAGTCTCTTGGTACTCCTACCATGCTTCTAGCAAATACACTTTACCAGGCATATTCAGAACAGGATTTTGTACAGAATTCTTATCTTGTCCAGAACTGCACCTACAGGAAAGATCTACAGTCAACGAAAGAATTAAAAAGTCAGAGAAGAAAATGTCTAGAATTTAGTGGACAACTCTCATTTTTGCAATGAAAGAAAATGGATCCTGTAGGGTGAACTCAAAGTTTCCTTCCAGCACTGAAATTGTGATTTGCCTTGTATGGTGGAAGCTGTTGACACCCTTCACCACCAGGGTACCCACACAGGCCCACAGCATCCTACAGCTGTCTCTACCTGCCTGACTGTTTTCTCTGGCCACAGGAGCCAACTGAGTTTATGCATAGGTAAGAGGCAGGTGCTGGGGAGTTAACGCCTCCAGACAAACTCTCAGCCAATGACACAGGTAGTTAGGTTAACCAGCTCCTGGCCCTCAGATGACACAACCCTGAGGTGTGCTTTACACCGTCTCCCAGAAACAGGTAACCTGCTAACATCTCTTGTGTTGGCTTCCCTGACCCACTTCCCCACTCCCTACCACACTTACCCTCCCTTATACTCAAATTCTTGTCTCAGGATGTAATTTCTGGCAGAGTCCACCCTAACACCCAAGGTCCCACAGTTATGGCAGAAAGGGAAAATCAAGCCAGTTTGGTTTTGTATTTTTTAAAGAGAAATGTATTGGGGAACACAGATGAAGATGTCAATAGCTCTGTCTCAAACAGTGTGAGCGGTGTTCATTCGGTTCTTAACAAGTGCCAAGTTTTCAGAATCTTTATCTCAATTAATACTAGGGTGTTATTCAAATGCTGGAGAGGTGTGGAGAAAAGGGAACCCTCCTACACTGTTGGTAGGAATGTAAATTGGTGCAGCCACTATGGAGAACAGTATGGAGGTTCCTCAGAAAACTAAAAACAGAGCTACTATGTGACCCAGCAATCCCACCCCTGGGCATATATCTGGACAAAACTATAATTCAAAAAGATACATGCACCTCTGTGTTCATGGTAGCACTAATTCACAGTAGCCAAGACATGGAAACAACTGAACTGTCCATCAACAGATGAATGGATAAAGAAGATGTGGTTCATACATACAATGGAATACTACTCAGCCTTAAAAAAGAACAAAATAATGCCCTTTGCAACAACATGGATGGACCTAGACATTATCATACTAAGTGACTTAAGTCAGAAAGAGAAAGAAAGACCATATGATATCACTTATATGTGGAATCTAAAATATGACACAAAAGAACCTATCTACAAAACAGAAACAGACTCATAGACATAGAGAACAGACTTGTGGTTGCCAAGGGGGAGGATGGGGGGGGTGAGGGATGGACTGGGAGTGGGGTTGGTAGATGCAAACTACTACGTATAGAATGGATAAACGACAAGGTCCTACTGTACAGCACAGAGAACTATGTTCAAAATCCTGAGATAAGCCATAATGGAAAAGAATATAAAAAAGAATGTGTATATATGTATAACTAAATCACTTTGCTGTACAGCAGAAATTAACACAACATTATAAATCAACTATACTTCAATAAAATAAATACTAGGGTGTTATTAAGAATTGAAGAACACATATCAATCCGGCTCACAACTAATTTAGTGACCAATTTTGAGGTAAAACTAAACAAGCAACCAAATTTCCTCAAAGCCAAAAGTAGCATTTGGGATACTTGCTGCAAGAGGGCAAAGTGTTAACAATTCTGTAGGTGTCCTCAGAACTAATGTTTAGTCTGAGTAAGCCCAGTGTCTCTATTTGGTTCACTATGTTTCAGTTTTGCTTTAACCAAGACACTTCTGCAATATTTCATTTAATTTGTGTTGGAGTAACCCTACAAATACCTGCCAGAAAACTCGAGTTTTTATCTTTTGTTTTTATTAACCTGGCATTGGGTAACACTTTTGTCTCTGTAACAATATACAATTTTTATCAAATAAGTTTTGTGGGCAACTTGCAGGTTTCCAGAACAAAGGCTTATCCCTCTTCCATTGTTATATTGATGGATACGTAAAGACACGAAAAGAGGATTTCCAATTTGAGCCTCCACTCCACTGAGTCTGAGATCACCCAAGAGATTAATTTAGGATGAAAAGTGTAGTAATATGGTGTACTGGTACAACCTTCTTCCCAAGGAAAGATATTAAATATCTTAAAAATAGTCATTGCTGCAGCAACACTGACAGAAGAAAAACATATATATTCATGTTTTCCAGCACAAACCAAGACACTGAGGTTGCAAGTGAGCAAGTGAATTGCTGAGACCACTCTGAGTCAAAAGTGTAAATGAAAACAGGTTGCAGGACCCTAATTCCAGATCATGTTGTCTAGATAAAAAATCTGATTATTTAACTTCACTGCCAGACAGAGGTGGATTTATCCCCAATTCAGTGAAGCTTAAACTTCAGGACCCTAGATGTGCGTGCATCACTTCCAGAGCCCTGGGTGACACCCTCATATGATCTCACATGCTGATATAATTTTGTAAAATCTGCAAAAGTACCATTATTCTAACTGTAATTCATTACGATCAATCTCCTAAGGAGGACCTCCCCCAATTTTTTAAGCTTCAGATTCTACAAATTTGGAATCCTTTCTTCTGCTGGGTCTACATGAACATTACATGTATTTTTCAGCTGAACACTCACCCTACAACTCACAAACCCACCAAGAAGTTTTCTTTTCCCAAAGAGACTTTTTATTACAGCATTAGCTCAGGCCTCACAGCACCTCCCCCAAATAATGCCTTCACTAATCCAGGGACCTAGAGGAAATATTTTACAATTACTCTGAAGCTTTGTGAGAAACTTAGGAAGCTTTAGTGCATCAGTGAGCAGTTAACATCTGTGGGTTCCTACTGAGATCTGAGGTTTAAATCAATTAGTGTTAACCTGGACTCTCTGCAATGGGCTTTCACAGAGAACAAGCATATGCTAATGTTTTAAATTAAAAATGTACTCTCCTGTAGAGAATGTCCACCAGCATTCTCCTTCTTTGGCCCATGTAATTCTTATTGCATTTTGCACTCCAAGAGTGGTTATGGGATTCATGGAAACAATAAATCCCAAAAGAAAATATTTCTTTGTAAGAAACCATAACTCTTTGAATCCCATTATTTTGTGGACTTTTAATCATGTAGCTCTTTTTATCTTTGTTTTTTCATAAGCCCCTGCAGCTCTTTCTTCATTCTCCACTCCCAAATCCCAGCCAAGATACTGGATAAAAAGAGATGAGTCCTAATTTAATAGCAGGACACCCTGGTGTTACCATGCTTCCAGGCTAAGGGGTAGACCTGGAGAGGAGCTGGCAACTCAGCCTTCTTTCCAACTCTTAGTATTGTAACTAGTATTGTCAAGTTGCCTGCACAGGTTTCATTATCAATAATAAGAGCTAACGTTTATTGAGCTCAGATTATAAACCAGGCACTACCCTAAGCACTTGGCATGTATTATCTCATTTGAGCAGCCCAGTAACTCTAGAGGGTAGGTACTCTTTAATGTCCCCATTGTACAGATAAGGAAACTGGAGGTCAGCACAGTTAAGTGACTTGTCCATAATTAGTTTTTACAGATATCTGCTAGCTTGAGTTGGCATCTGTTATTTGCAACCAAAGAGTTCTAACCAAAACAACTAAATCTTTCTCACACCAAACCCAAGTTCTTAACTATGAAAATTTTCATTTTTCTTCCTGTTAATGGAGGCACAATACAAAAACATGTAAATTGTGACACGAATAACATAAAGGTTGTGTGTGTGTGTGTGTGTGTGTGTGTGTGTGTGTGTGTGTGTGTCTGTAGGGGGGAGTAAAAGTGTAGAGTTTTTGTATGTGATTGAGGTTACGTTTTTATCCGCTTAAAACAGACTGTTAAAATTATAAGATGTTTTATGGACTCCTCATGGCAACCACACAAGAAAATCTCTACAGAATATACATAAAAGATAAATAAAAAGTAATAAAAGAGTATCAGTACAAAACATCAATGAAACACAAAAGAAGATAGCAAGAGAAGAAAAGAGGAACAAAGGAACTACCAGACAGACAGAAAATGGCAATAGAAGTCCTTCCCTATCAATATTTACAATACTTTAAACTAAATGGATTAAACTCCCTAATCAAAAGACATAGAGTGGCTGAATGATAAAATACAACACTCAACTATTGCCTTCTACAATAGACTCACTTTAGAATTAAGGACACACACTAAAAATAAAGGAATGGAAAAAGACATTCCATGCAAATACTAAACAAAAGAGACCAGGAGTGGTTATACTTATATCAGACAAAATATATCAGACAAAAGAGAGCAGGAGTGGTTATACTTATATCAGACAAAATAGACTGTTAAAAACAGTCACAAGAGACAAAGAAGGACATAATATAATGATAAAAATAGTAATTTATCAGGAGGATATAGCAATCATACATACACCCAACATCAGAGCACCTAAATATATAAAGCAAACAGTGACAGAACTGAAGGGGAAATAGACAGTGATACAATGATTGTAGGAAACTCTAATACCCCACTATCAACAATGGATAAAACATTCAGACGGAAAATCAATAGGAAATGGCAGTCTTGAACAATACTATAGATCAAATGAAGCTAAAAGACACAGAACATTCCACCCAACAGCAGCAGAATACAGTTTTCTCAAGCACACACAGAACATTATTCAGGATAGATCACATGTCAGGACACCAACAAATTTAAGAACACTGAAATCATACCAACTATCTTTTCTGACCACAGTGGTATTAAATTAGAAATCAATAACAGGAGGATCACTGGAAAATTCACAAATGTGTGGAAATTAAACAACACACTCCTGACAAAACAATGGATCAAAGGAGAAGTCAAAATAGAAGTCAGAAAGTGTCTTGAGACAAATGAAAACAAACACACAACATTCCAAGATATACGGGATGCAGCAAAAGCAGTCCTAAGAGGAAGGTTTATAGCAATAAACATCTACATTAAAAAACAAGAAATATTTCAAATAAACAATTTTACACCTTAAGAAACTAGAAAAAGAAGAATAAACTAAGCCCAAAGTTAGCAGAAGCAAGGAAATAAGAAAGATTAGAGGAGAAATAAACACAATACAGACTAGAAAAACAATAGAAAAAAATCAATAAAACTAAGAGCTAGATTAAAAAAACAAAGTTGATGACCCCTTAACTAGACTAAGAAGAAAAGAAGACACAAATAAATAAAATCAGATGTGAATAAGGAGACAATAACTGATGCCAGAGATATACAAAGGATCCTAAAAAAACTAGTATGAACAAACTGGATAACCTATAAAAAATGGATAAATTCCAAGAAACCTACAACCTACCAAGACTGAATTATGAAGAAATAGAAAATCTGAATAGATTAATTACCAGTAAGGAGATTTAATCAATAATCAAACCCTCCCAAAAAAGAAAAGCCCAAGACCAAATGATTTCATGGGTGAATTCTACCAAAAATTTAAAGAAGAATTCACACCAATCCTTCTCAAACTCTTCCAGAAAATTGAAGAGGAGAGAACACTTCCAAACTCATTTTATGAGGCCAGCATTATCCAGACACCAAAGCCAGACAAGGACACCAGAAGAAAAGAAAATTACAGGCCAATACCCCTAATGAACATACATGCAAAATTCTCAACAAAATACTAGTAAACCAAGTTCAGCAGCATATTAAAAGGATTTTACACCATGACCAAGTGGGACTTTTGCCTGGGATGCAAGGATGGTTCAACAACTGCAAATCAATCAATCTGATACACCACATTAACAGAATGAAGGATAAAAATCCTATGATCATCTCAATATATGCAGAAAGAGCATCTGACAAAATTCAGTATCCATTCATGATCAAAACTCTCAACAAATTAGGTATAGAAAGAATATACCTCAACATAATAAAGGCCATATATGACCTAGCTCACAGCTAACATCATAATCAACAGTAAAAACCTGAAGGCTGTTTATATAAGATCAGGAACAAGACAAGGGTGCCCACACTTGCCACTTCCATTCAACATAGTCTTAGCCAGAGCATTTAGACAAGAAAAAGAAATAAAAGGTATTTAAAATGGAAAGGAAGAAGTAAAATTATCTCTGTTCACAGATGATATGATTTTATACATAGAAAACAGTAAAGTTTCCACATCCAAAATGTTGTTAGAACTAATAAATGAATTCAGTAAAGTTGCAAGATACAAAATCAACATACAAAAATCAGCTGTTTTTCTACACACTAACAACAGACTATCTGAAAAGGAAATTAAGAAAAAAATCCCATTTACAATCACATAAAAAAGAATAAAATACTTAGAAATGAACTTAACCAAGGATGTGAAAGACTTGTACACTGAAAACTGCAAAACACTGATGAAAGAAATTGAAGAAGACATAAATCAATGGAAAGACATCTGCCTTCATAGGTTGGAAGAAATGATAATGTTAAAATGCCCATTCTACCCAAAGCAATCTACAGATTCAATGCTATCCCCATTAAAATGTCAAAGTCACTTTTACAGAAAGTTTTAAAAATTCTAAAACTCATTTGGAACCACAAAAGTCTCAGAGTAGCTAAAGGGATCTTGAGAAAGAACAAAGCTGGAAGCATCACATAGGCATCACACTTCCCGATTTTAAAATATATGACAAAGCTACAGTACTTAAGACAGTGTAGCATAAAAGCAGACCATATAGACCAATGGAGCAGAATAGAGAGCCTAGAAATAAACTCATGCATAAAAAGTCAACTGAATTTGATGAGAGTGCCAGAAACACACAAGGGGGGAAAAGACTAGTCTCTTCAACAAATGGTGTTGGGAAAACTGGATATCTACATGCAAAAGAATGAAATTGGATCCTTATCTTACACCATATACAAAGTCAACTCAAAATGGATAAGACTTAAACATAAGACCTGAAACTGTAAGACTCCTAGAGATAAACATCTTGACATTGGTCTTGGCAATGATTTCTTGGGGTTGACACCAAAAACACAGACAACAAAAACAAAAACAGACAAGTGAAACTATATCAACTAAAAAGCTTCTGCATGGAAATAAGAAACAACAGAGTGAAAAGTCAACTTAAAGAATGGGAGAAAATATTTGCAAACCACATATCTGATAAGAGGTTAATACCCAAAATTTACAAGAAACTCCTGCAAGTCAACAGCAAACAAACAAAAAAATAACTCAATTAAAAAATGGGTAGAGGATCTGAATAGACATCTCTTCAAAGAAGATATACAAATGGCCAAAAGGTAAATGAAAAGGTGTTCAACATCTCTTATCATCAGAAAATGTAAGTGAAAATCACAATGAAGTATCACCTCACACCAGTTAGGATGGATATCACAAAAGAGATAAGTGATAACAACACCCTGTAGGTAAGAATGTGGAGAAATTGGAACCCTTGTGCACTATTGGTGGGAATGGAAAATAGTGCAGCTGCTATGGAAAATAGTATTGAGGTTCCTAAAAAAATTAAAAAGAGAACTACCATACGATCCAGCAATCCCACTTCTGGGTATATATCCAAGAGAACTAAAAGCAGGATCTCAACTTTTAACCAATCCCCTGCTGTATGGAAACCCCCATTGTAATAACTCCTCATTGTAAAGGTTAAACAACTTCCTCATTTTCACTTTATAAGCCATCCTGTAACGTCATGCCCCTGAACTTCATATCAGTGTTTGAATTTGAACTGTCCCAGTTCCTGAACTGTCCTTATATGCATAACGAACTCCTGCTAAATACTTTTTATTGATATGGTGGTTTTAATTTTGCTATTTCTGGAGTTTTTCACAACATAATGTTAAGTGAAATAAGCCAATTGCAGAAAGACAAATACTGCATGATTCCACTTATATGAGGTATCTAAAATAGTCAAAATAATAGAAGCAGAGGACAGGTTGGTTGCCAGGGGCTGGGGTAGGGGGAACTGGGGAGCTGTTGTTCAATGGCATGAAGTTTCAGTTACGCAACATAAACTCCTGTGATACAGTGCCCGTAGTCAACGATACTGTGTTGTACACTTAAAATTTGTTAAGAGGGTTGATCTCATGTTCCTACACACAAACACACACACACAAAGACACAAGAAAACTTTTGGAGGTGATGGATATGTCTATTTCCTTGATTGTGGTGATGGCTCCATGGGTGTATCCCTATGTCCAAACTCATCAAATTAGGTACATTCAGTGCCTCAATAAAGGTGTTTTTTAAAAAAGGCTGCCAATGAAAGAAGTATGTTTTCCCACTGACTTCCATAATAAACCCAAAGGTGCATCTATGAATATGTATTGAAGAAGGGCCTCTTCTTGAATGGAGTGTCCTACCCTCAGAGATTTTGACCTAGTTGCTCTGCAGTGTAGCCCAAACATCAGGGGTTTTTGAAACTCCCCAGATGCTTTCAAAGTGCAGTCATAGTTGAGATCATCTGATGTACATCAGGGCTTCTCCAACATGAATAAATGTACACCTCACCTGGGGATCTTGTTAAAATGCAGATTTTGATTCAGGATGTCTAAGATGGGGCCCAAGAGCTTACATTTATAAAAAGCTTTAGGAGATATGAAGGTTGCTGGTCTGTGACTCACTCTTGGAGCAGCAAGGCTCTCAGAGGTACCAATATGTAACCAAAAGGGTAACTTGGATACAAGAAAAGTGGCTCCCATGGAAAACATAAACAGTGCTTCTTGGCTAGTGCGGGGTGACTTTGCAAGGAAACCCATGAGTGGGACTCCATCTTTTTCGTTCTGTTTCCCTAAATTTATCAAGCACCCACAACATCATTGATCTGTTGTAGTGCTCTAAGTCAACCACTCTTAGGATGGGGAGAGAACTGTTTCCTTTTATGAGTAGAGACGCTCTGGAATGGGAAAGATGCATTCATCTTTTTTTGTATTGCACCCGCCTGTGACAAGCTGTAAACAACAGGGGAAGTCATGTGGCATTTTCCCTGCAGCCATTTGTCAGGTGTCATAATTCAGTGGAAAAAAAAAAAAAAAAAAAGCCTTTGGGAAAGTATAATGAATGTATTCCTCACTATCGAATTTCTATTTATGCTGCTATCTTTTGAGAGTCTCAAGTTTTATCTGTATTGTAACATTATTTTAATATTAATATCATTAAGCTTTTTGGAGAATACTTATTTGATACACAAACAGAAGGTATTTTTGGTAAAATAAAACAAGTATAACATTTCAGGATTTTCATTCTCCATAAAGTTTGTTCCTAGAAATAACCAGAAAAGACATACTTCTCACATTTATGACACTATTAAAGATTTTATGGCTACTTTTTTTAAGATTTTTTTTATGTGGACCATTTTTTTAAAGTCTTTATTGAAGTTACAATATTGCTTCTGTTTTTATGTTTTGGTTTTTTGGCCACAAGGCATGTGGGATCTTAGCTCCCTGACCAGGTATGGAACCATCACCCCCTGCGTTGGAAGGCAAAGTCTTAACCACTGGACTGCCAGGGAAGTCCCTTATAGCTATTTTTTAACGTCATAGAAATGTAAGTGCTGGTTTTAATTTTCATGGAAGATGCATAAATGAAACGACTTAAATGTGACCTCAGGAGGTTTTTTCTAGTCCAGTGGTTCCCAAATGTTTTGTTCGCAGGACCCCTTTCCATCCTTAAAAATTATTGAGGATAAAAATTGCTTTTGTTTATGTTGGTTATTTCTATTGATATTTACTCTTTTAGAAACTAAAACTGATATGTTTATATCCTTATTAATTCATTTAAAAATAACAATAGTACACCCATTACATATCACATAAATAATATATTTTTTGAAAATTTATTTCCAAAATAAAAAATATTTAGCAGAGTATCATTTTTTTTTTCTACATAAAAAAAAATCCGTTTTGGGCTTCCCTGGTGGCACAGTGGTTGAGAGTTTGCCTGCCGATGCAGGAGACACGGGTTCATGCCCCGGTCCGGGAAGATCCCACATGCCGCGGAGCGGCTAGGCCCGTGAGCCATGGCCGCTGAGCCTGCGAGTCCGGAGCCTGTGCTCCGCAACGGGAGAGGCCACAACAGTGAGAGGCCCGTGTACCGCAAAAAAAAAAAAAAAAAAAAAATCCCTTTTGAGTCTGTATTATTGGACATTCATATCTGCTTCAGCATTCAATTAATTTTGCTATGTTATATTTATTAAAGCATATAAAGAAAATCTAGCATCTCAAGATCTAGGATCTGGAAAGGGGAGAATATTTTAGCATTCAGATAATTGTGGATCTCTTTCTTTGATATTACACTAAAACTCAACAAGTGGTCACTTCTGAAAGGTTAACTGCAACATGGAATCAGAAACCCTGTCAATAAACTTTCATTCTGTGTTATATTAAAATCTATTGGTCTAGCTTGCTCTTTGAATGGATCTCTTACCCGTGCATGATTTGGTAACTGACTCACCGAGTTATGGCAATCTTCCAAATGTTGATGCATTTCATTATACAATATCAGAAACATCAATTAATATCACCACCAATCTCATCAGAAAAGTTTTTACATATTGGATTAAGCTCATGGTGGCAGATAAAAGTTTTCCAAAGTTCAAATTTTCACTTGATAAGTCAGAGGGAGAAAGACAAATACCATATGATAACACTTATATGGTGGAATTTAAAATATGGCACAAATGAACATATCTACAAAACAGAAACAGACTCACAGACATAGAGTACAGACTTGTGGTTGCCAAGGGGGAAGGGGGTGGAGGAGGGAAGGAGTGGGAGTTTGGGGTTAACAGATGCAAACTATTATATATAGGATGGATGAACAACAAGGTCCTGTAGAGCACAGGGAACTATATTCAATACCCTGTGATAAATCATAATGGAAAAGAATATGAAATAGATTGTACATACATATGTATAACTGAATCACTTTGCTGTACAGCAGAAATTAACCAACATTGTCAATCAACTATGCTTCAATAACATAAGATAAAATTTTATCATTGGCAACAAATCATGTCAGTTGTTTTCCTTGAAGTGACAGGACGGATTCATTCATTTCTTTTTAAATGTCAGCTAAATATTCATGTCTCAATACCAGTTATCTGTAGTCATTTGATCAAGTGAAAAGGAAACATTTCCTGGTGTTCCAGGAAAAACACGGCTAGTTCAGCTACAACTCAACTCCACAAGTGATTTTCTTCAAAATAGCCATCCTACTTCACAGGCAGGAGAAGTGTTTGTGCATAGTTTCCATTTACCCACATAGATTATTAAAAATATGTGTGCTCAATAGTCAAGATTTAATAATAATAATTTTTACTGCCCCATTGAGAACATTACTAAGTAAAATTGGCTTTTTGTTTGTTTATTGTTGTTTTACTGCAAGTGTGTGACAGTGAAGAATACGACGACAATTAGTACAACTTGGACCCACTCCCTTGATTTGTGCTACAGCACCAGCAGTTCTACCCACCATTTGATTTTGCACCATCATTATTTGACCACAGAAAGCATTCATTTATTTCTTGAAAATACTACTACTTTCTGCAATGGTGTTCCATGGAACACATTTGGAAAAAGCTGTATTAAATACTCCCTTTATTCCTTTCCTACTTCTAAATCTATGAAAGAATTTATGGTCGCACAAATCTGCCATTATCGCTCTGAACTGACATATATTTAGGGGGTGGGGACACTTTTACCAGTTTTCATTAGGCTTCTACGTTCTTTCCTATAATTTACAAATCAAGTTTTGACTCAGGTCTGTAGTACCCAACACAATGCCTGCAACAAGAGTATGTTCTGAAAATGTTTATTGCGTTATACTTTATCATTTTAAAAGAGGATTTGAGGCATTTTACCAAAGCATACAATATAACAAATGCATTTTTAAAATCTGATCAAACAAATAATTGCAGCATGTCAGGGCCCACAGCGTAGTGGATATGCAATATGTTTACAACGTGGTTAATGCTCCTGTTCTGACTGATGGCCGTGATCAGAAGAATTTTTGGAACTATTTGCTTTTCAAGGATATAGGAACAGTCATTATATACCTCTCAATAAAATTCTAATACACAAATAGCCATATCGAAATTATAAATTGAAATCTGTTTCGGGGGGCTATGTTAATCACAGATAAAATTAGTGTAATTAAGGCTGTGACCCAGCCACACCAAAAGTCGCCTCTAGGAGAAATCTGAACTATTAATACTTTACCTTACTGTACCATACAAGTACCATAGAGAGGAAAGAGGAATAAACAGAATAAAATAATATTTTTTAAAAAGTGCAGAAGTGAGTTGAAAATTTGACTCAGAACTTCCTCATGGTCAAAAAAGCCATTAAATTTGGCTCAGAAAGAAAAGCTACATTATGAACTTGGGTTTTAATAAGAATTAGGCAAAAAAAAAAAAAAAAAAGAATTAGGCAGAAGAGAAGTCAGGGTCATAGAAAGTGGTCTTCATCCATATCCAGAGGTGGGTTGAGACAGTTTAATAAATATTAGATATAGAGTCTGTTTCCATTTATGAGTAGTAAAATATTACTTCCCTATAATTTTATTATTTCACTCATAATTTTAATAAAATCTACCTTTTAAAATAAAATCTACCTATGACTGTAGCTATGAGGAACCAAGTTGTCCAAGTGTCCAAGGGGATTATCTGCCTCATTCATTGAACAAGTTAGAATCCCTCAAAGTTTTACTACAGTAACTCAGAATCATAAGAGCAGCACATGTCAATCATTCTAGAAGGATTAAAGTTTGTAAAGAAGTCTAAATAGAGTTTCCCTGGTGGCGCAGTGGTTGAGAGTCTGCCTGCCGATGCAGGGGACACGGGTTCGTGCCCCGGTCTGGGAAGATCCCACATGCCGTGGAGCGGCTGGGCCTGTGAGCCATGGCCGCTGAGCCTGCATGTCTGGAGCCTGTGCTCCACAACAGGAGAGGCCACAACAGTGAGAGGCCCGCGTACCGCAAAAAAAAAAAAAAAGTCTAAATATATTTGTTACTCTATTAATTTACTTATTCGGGAAATATTTATTGAGTATCTTTTGTGTACAAAACCACTGACTGTGAGGTATGAGCACCAACATAAGACTTTCATGTTTCCTTGGAGTCAGGTATCCAGGTGTGATAACTCATGCAAATAATTTTTCCCCCAAATATAAAAATACTTGAGAAGTAGCTAAGAGCAAGCAAATTTTGCATTCACTAGGGATCATCTTTGACCATTGTGTACAGGGCTTGGATAAGAGCTCATATTAAGTAGATGTGCTAATTTAGATTTGGGACTATATAGCACAATGTGAAATGGAGACACACACACACACACACACACACACACACACACACACAGGAATATCACTCAGCCATAAAAAAGAATGAAATAATGACATTTGAAGCAACATGGGTAGACCTAGAGGATATCATGCTAAATGAAGTAAGTCAGACAGAGAAAGACAAATACTGCATGATTTAACTTCTATGTGGAATCTACAAAACAAAACAAATGAACAAACACAACAAAACAGGAATAGATTTATAGATACAGAGAACAAACAGGTAGTTGCCAGAGAGGACGGGTGTAGGGAGAGGAAAGAAATAGGTGAGGGAGATTAAGAGGTACAAACTTCCAGTTACAAAATAAATGAATCAAGGGGATGAAATGTATAGTGTCAGGAATATATTCAATAACATGTAATATTTTATCAGGTGGCATATTTTAACTAGATTTATCACAGCAATTATTTTGAAATGTATAGAAATATAGAATTACTATGTTGTGTACCAGGAACTAACATAGCGTTGTAGGTCAATTATACTTAAAAAACAAACAAACCAACCCACAGAAAAAAAGATCAGATTTGTGGTTACCAGAGACGGGGGTGGGGGAGGGGAATTGGATAGTCATTCAAAAGGTACAAACTTCCAGTTATAAGATAAATAAGTACTAGGGATGCAATGTACGACATGATAAATATAATTACCACTGCTGTAGGTTATATATGAAAGGTGTTAAGAGAGGAAATCCTGAGTTCTCATCACAAGAGGAAAGATTTTTTCTATTTCTTTAATTTCGTATCTTTATATGATGATGGATGTCTGCTAAACTTATTGGATAATCATTTCATATATAAGTCAGATCATCATGCTGTATACCTGAAACTTATGCACTGCTATATGTCAATTACCTCTCAATAAAAATGGAAGAAAAAATCAATCAATTAAAAATCTCCAACTCTGTCAGCTAACTGACCAAGGAGGATTTATAATAAAGAACCTTAAGAATGTGTCTTACTTGTCCTGAGTAGCATTTTGAGGGCTGGAAGGAATTACATATCTGAAGGATATATCCAGAGCCTCAGGAATTACATCGCTTACCACAAATGGGCCTCACAAAAACAATGATGGTAGATGACTTGTAGCACAGTATATTGTGATGTGTACTGAACCATCTGTTTGAACAAGAATAAAATTCAGGCAGAATTAGACTTGCTGAAATTCTCTAATAATCATTAGAAACCCTGCTACCGTTTTTGGTATGAGGTGTTCCAGACACTGAGCAAATCTCTACAAACCAAATGAAACTGATGTTAACATCAGCATTTTACCGATAAAGAAACTGAAAATCAATCAATGAAGTAAATAATTTGTAGAGGTCACATAGCCAAAGAACAGAAGAGGTAAGAAACAAATACAAGTCTGTCTAATTTCAAGTTCCATGCTTGTAAATGCTATGCAGACCCACCCTTAAAAAACTATTTACATTCTGCCAATTTCTGAAGAGGATTTGTAGGTAAAACCTAGGCTACTTGGGAAGCTGACATAATTTTAATTTACCTTCCTCAATGCTCCTTTGCGGAATCCAAATACGGTTCTCCCTCTATACATAATATTATTTATCCTAACATTTGTACAGTCTTACCTTGGTTTTGAGCTTTCTGCCCAGAAGTTAAAGCAAGCAATTTAGCTACGACTGTGTTAGAGAAACGACAGAGAAGAAAACATGACTAACAAAAATGTAATTTTTGTCTTGGCCTCCATTCATTTAACAAATATTTATTGAGCAGCTTCTTTGCACCAGGAGCTGTTCTTACGCACTGGGGATACGACTGTAGGCAAATAAAAGGATCTTTGCTTTCATAGAACGTCCAGTGGGCAAGAAAGACATTTAACACAAATAATATAATATGAATAAACAAACAAAGAAACAAAAACTAAGAAAGAGGCTCTATGGAAAAAGAATAAGAATCTATGAGGGCCTATAATGAATGAAGACTTTAAATTCAGGGGAGCCTTCCCTGAGGAAGGGACCCTTTAGCTGAGATCTAGGTATGATATAGTACTAACACTACATAAAGAGGATGAGGTTCGAGAGAGAGCATTCTATAAAGAGAGGCTTGGTTCTCCCCTGGTGGTACAGTGGTTGAGACTCCGTGCTCCTAATGCAGGGCGCCCGGGTTTGATCCCTGGTTGGGGAACTAGGATCCCGCATGGCGCATGGCGCAACCAATACATAAATCAATAAACAAATAAATAAATAAACCAGTGGCTATGTAAATCAATCGCACTTCAAATAAAAATAAAAATAAGAGAGACTTACTTGTGCAAAGGCCCTGTAGTTGGAGGCAAGATGGCAGCACTGGGAACCTGAAAGAAGGCTCTGTAGATACAGGGAAGAGAGCAACAGCACGCGCGTGAAGGGAGTTGTAAGAATCTGTGACAGGTGGCATATAGGACCATAATGATCTTCTTCTTTATTCTAAAAACAATGTAAAGCTAATGGAAGATTTTAAGAAGAAAGAATGGGCTGACATAGAATAGATGCGGATAGGCCACATGAGAAGCAATCGTGATAGGTCAGACAGGAGTGCATGGTAGCTTGGACAAGAGTGAGGCTGGTGGAAAGGGCAAGAACAGGAACATTTTGAGAGATATTCTGTATGATCAAATACAGTGATATGTTGGTGATATGTTGGATGTAGACAGTGAAGGAAAAGTCAGCATCAAGAAAAACTCAGGGGTTTCTGGCTTGTGCAAATGGTCTGATGAGATCATCATTCATCGAGATAAGAAATACTGAAAGAACATCATGTTTGGGGAAATGGCAAGATTCTAAGTTCAGGGCTGGACATGTTGAGTTTAAGGTGCTTTTGAGGGTATCCAAGAGAAGTCAGTGGGCAGTTGGACATATGGGACTGGAATTAGAAGTGAGATCTTGAATGAAAATCGAAATTTCCAGTCATCTAGACATCCACAGTAATTGAACCAGAGTTCTATCTGAGATTCCTTTGGGAAGGACTAGAGAATGAGAACAAAACGGAGGGTGGAGAACAAGCCCAGGACAGTGCTTCGAAGAAGATGAGTATGTATAAAGAACACAGAAGAACTGGCCAGAAAATATAAGAGGGAAACAGAAGGATATAAGAGGATATCAAGAGAACTTAAGGGAAGAAGTCATTTTAAAAGGAGGCTGTGGTCATCAGTCATTGAGTGTCAAGATTATCAGTTGAATTCGGCTACATGGAAGACATCATGACCTTCACAAAAGGTATTCTGGTGGACTGATGAGAGCACAGTTAGATGGTAATGGTTTTGAGAGTAGTAAAGAATGGAGCAACGATTATAGACAGCTCTTCAAGAAATCTGGTTGTGAATGGGGAGAGGGGAAATAAGATAGAAGCTTCTAGGGATATGTGAAGTTTAAGAATTTATTCTACCTGGGAGAGACTTAAACAAGTATAACTGTGCATAGGTACGATCCATACTCGTGGTGGAGGCGAAGAGTGTGATCCAGGTGCCAATACTGTCAACAAATGAAAGAGACCCAGAAGCTTCCAGATGACAGGAACCAGGAGGGGGTGGGTTGATAGAGCTGAATGGCATCGGCTTTAAAGAAAACAACTTTTCTTCTAAGCAAGTAAGGGAGTACTAAGTTAGAAGGAGCAAAGAGAACATCAATTCCATCTCTAAACACAAGGTATGGAATGTGAGTGGTAGAAGAATAAAAGGCACCGCTTTGCGATGGCCACAAGGAATGCCCTATCCTTGGGGAAAAGCCTGGTTTCTATTAAGGCAAGAGGGTCTTGGGAAAACTATGAAGAGGCTATGACATAAGGGCATCTGTCTGTTAGACTGTGAGAGCCTTCAGATCAAGGATTATGTCTGTATTGACAAAACAGTTTAGACCTATGCTTCTCAAACTTTAGTATACATCAGAATAACCTGGAGGACTGGTTAAAAGTTTTTTTTTTTTTTTTGTCCCATCCTTAGAGCTTCTTATTTAGTAGACCTCAAATGAACTCAAGGAAGGATGTGCCTTTCTAATAAGTTCCCAGGGGATGCTGATGCTGCTAATATAAAAACCACACTTTAAAAACCACTGAGAGTTCCATTCTTAATTTTTTGAGGAATCTCCATTCATGATCAAGCTATTCTACTTCTGGGTATTTATCTGAAGAATATGACAGCACTAATTCTAAAAGGTACATGCACCCCAGTGTTCATACAGCATTATTTACAATACCCAAGATACGAAAGCAACCTAAGTGTCTATCAACAGATGACTGGGTAAAGAAGATGTGATACATATCTTCTTTAGTCCAACTGGGATGGATAGCTCTTCTAAGCAGAAACCCAGGAGTCCAAGTTACTTCTTCTTTGTGTGTGATGCCATCTGGAACATGTGGCCTCCAAGGTCACATGGCAAAGAAGAGAGACCTGGAGTGTCATGTGATATGTTCTCAGGGGTCAAGTCTGGAAGTAGTTTATATCATCTCTGCAGAGATTTCATTGGCCAGAACTTAGTCACATGGTCCAAACATAATAGCGAGGGAGTCTGGGAAATGTAAAGGAGAACATGGATGTCTTGTGAGCATAAACAATCTCTCTGTGAGCCTCTTCTGTCTCTAACTTCAGCAGAGAGGACAATGCTAGTCAAGATCCAGAGCTCAGTATATGGTGACTACTGGTTTAATAAACAGAATTGAATTGAATAATTATTGACTGAAGCCTGGGTTTTAGTTTTCCTTTAGACACACAAAGCACCCCTTACAACTAACCATTGTTATCCACGCATACCCTTCAACACACACACACAAATCATGCCTTTGCTGAGTTAGCTTTTCTGTCCTTGCCAGGTTCAACTTTACATTGCTATACTGGGGACATTCACAGATTGAAGTGATATGAACACGTTGAGATGGAAAAGAAAATTACACTGACGAAAATTACCAACCCTGAAGCATGTTCACTCCCCTTTGCTGTGAATTTGGACACTTGAAGGAGAGTATTTAGTTCAACAACAGCCTCCTTTTTGAGACGCTTACGCCTTTGGGATGCTTCACTTCCTGTATTACCTTCAAGGCCTTTATTATATCTGAGGACTGGTGATGGCCGAGTGACAGGAGAGCTGACAGTTCTATCAGCCGTAGAAGCAGGACAGGTCAATCAAGACTTTTCACTTCTCTAGGTAATGAGCTGAGTTACCGAACGCAACCCAGATTTCAGCAGGATGAGCTGCAGAGTCTTGTTACAAGATGAAATGTGCTCTTGAAGGCTGCTTTTATACTCGAGGATCCTCGGTCACTACTTGAAACGGAGAGTGTGAGAGCTGTTTCAAACTTGCCCTGCCAGCCTTTTGGGAGCACCTTGTGCAGAGGACAGAAATACAAACTGGGAGGGAGAGAACAATTTTCTGGGTTCTGCGGTGTCAAGAGAGCACAGTTCATCCTCAACCACTTGCGGTCTTTCAGGAAGGAAAAGATCTTGTGATGGGTACTGAAGATAAAAGGGGTTATGTTTTAATAATATACATCTTATTTTGAATCACCGATTGAAGCACCGGTCTCACAATGCTAAAGAATTACTTTGTTCAACAAGCACATCTCTTGGGGAGAAAATGAGAAAACTTTATGAAAAATAGTGAAAGACATTCCAGTGTGAAGTAGAAATGTATTATTCGATGTCTCAGTACAATTTGTGTGATGGGGCAATTCTAGTTAAAAAGTAGTTAGATTGGCATTTTAGCAGAAATATAATTTTCACAGCATATCATAGACGAGGCATTAGAACATGTATCTAGCTGCGGCTTTGAATCTTTGCACAGTACAAATCTTATTTATCTTCAAGTTCTCATGATAGTGACCAAAGGAACAAAAAGTTCATTTCTTAATACTTGACCTTGGTGAGATGCCTTTCAAAGGGAAGCTGAGACAATTGTAGCGACTGTCACTGAGTTCCCTTTTCAGGCATAAAAATACAGTGAGGTTTTGCACAAACACGAACAGCCTTCAGATCCCTACACACCCCAGGAAATGACTGGCTGAATGAGACTGTATTTGTAAATGCCAATGTGGCTTAAGAGCTCCTTTGCTGGGAGAAGTTGTTATTTCAGGAATGAATGTCTTACTTTTTAATACTCTGCTGTGGAGATCTGGGAACCAGCACTGTCCAAAGATCTCACCAACACACACCACGCCACAGGTCATGCTTATTAAGGTGTTACTGTCCTTTAAAAACATGAAAATGGTATTGTTCTGGAATCAATTCTGCACTCAATAAATATTTATTGGTGCCTGTTATGTCCAATGAAAATAATTCTACGTAATTTTTAGTGAGTACATAGAAAAGTGAAAGCATGAGGCTCAGAATCAGGGTTCACGCTTCAGTACACGGATAGAGAGAGCAGTTCTAAGAAGGAAAATATGTCAAATTGCATTGGAAGGTTTGTTCAGGGACTGTCGTTGTAATGGAAAGTGTTTTTATGAATTTTTTAATTAGCAAGACTTGGGTTTCTCCATCATCGTATCATTTTCTATTTGTGGGATCATGGGAAAATTACTTAAGGCTCAGTGAGCCTCAGTTTCCTCATCTGTAAAAGAGACATAATACTATGTACCTTGTACAGTTGCCATGAGGATTAAATGAAAGATATATGAAAAAGCCAACTATGTGGTAAATGCTCAAGGAGCCATAATTGAGCTATAGTTGTTATTATTCAGCCTTCTGTGAAGAGGTGACTGTATTAAATGTTCTTTGTCAAAAAGAATATAATTTCTAAATAAAAAGTGCTATAGACTGAATGTCTGTGTTCCCCCCATAATGCATAGTTAAAAACCATTCCTCAATGTGATGGTAGTATTTGCAGGATGGGCCTTAGAGAGGTGACTAGGTTATGAGAGTGAAGCCCTCGTGAATGGGGTTAGTGCCCTCATAAATAAATGAGACTCCAGAGAATTCCCTCACCCTTTCTACTATCTGAGGACACAGTGAGAAGATGGCCACCTATGAACCAGGAAGCGTGCCCTTACCAGACACCAAATCTGCCAATGCCTTGATCTTGGACTTCCCAGCCTCCAGAACTGTGAGAAATAAATTTCTGTTGTTTATGAGCCAGTCTGTGGGATTCTGTTATAGCAGCCCAAATAGATGAAGACAAAAAAGTTTTCTTTGTAAAAATTTTAAAAGGATCTAAATGCATGATAATATATTTGTATGACTGCTAGCATCAAATATACATTAGCTTGTAAAGGCTTGTTAGCCTAAAGAGCTGGTTTATATTTCAAAAGAAATGAGGATGAAAAATAAGAGGAAATGAATTCTGACTTGCTATTTGATTATACTTTCTATTGTGCATTTGGATTTTTAAATTTCCATTGACCTTTAAATTAAACTGTTTGTGTGTCACAGAGTATATTTTGAACACTCTTTTAGACAAGTCCCTAGGCAACTTAAAAGAACCAGGTTTAGGCTGGATATGAACTACAGTATATGCACTGAAATTTATCAAACACCGTATGAGAGAAATATGATTCCTGAGTCACAGAAGCCAAAGAACTGCAAAAGTAGAAAGCTATTTTAAAATTTGCTCAGTTTTTAATTAGCTCCTATAACATCATTCATCATAAAGTGTGAGAGACCTGTTCACAAATATCAGAATTTGAAGGTCACATTTATAGATAATATACCTACTAGGCTTTCTCTATCTGGCCAAGTGTCCAGAAGTAGGTTGTTTTTTTCACATGGACCAGACATACATTTTTAGAGTTTTCAAAAAATTTCATTTCTAGAAGGTTATGGTCACAGGTCCTGAAAGAAGAACTTTTTTATTTAGAAGCCTATCATCTTTTTAATGGAATAAAAAAGGTTTATATACCTCAATATTTGCCCTCAATATTTGCTTTCCTGTTTAACAAAATTATTTATTGATTACAATAAACCTAAATCATCAGGAAAAGATACATTATATTCAATATGGATTTTAATACATCTTATATTTTATAAAATGTTCTTTTGCAAATTATTTATGACATTTCTTGGAGTAAGCATCATTTATTTGCAAGTTTAAGAAACAAGAATTTTTAGAAAAAATTTAGAAAATTTTTTAGAAAATCATGATCTATTTAATATTAACATATAATTTTTATGGCCACATAATTTATTCTGAAAGAAGAACTTTAAAAGACACATATTGTAAAGAAATTAATATGTCTTTTACCAATATGAAGGTCTGGATTTCATCTTCCATACTGTTCGACAGAGTTAAATGTCAGAAATTAGGAACAAAGCTTAAATGTTCCATGTCATCTCTGACAAGGGTATAACTTTAAAGGCTGTCAACACATTCAGTTTTAAAAACGAAAGTAGGCTTCCTGGCAGTCACATTTTTCCACCACTGATGACTCTGACTGTATCGGAGAGGATGTGAACCAGCAAAGCAAAGCCAGGCAAGGAAGGAGAAGGACAAAAGGAAGTGAGAAGCATAATAAGGGAAAGAGAAAGAGAAAAAGAACAGTTTGAAAACCAAGAATAGAAATAATCACGTTATTTTTCCAACTGGCTCAAATACAAAGAGAATTCAAGAAAATCAGAACTATTTTCTCGGTAAGATGTGACAAATAAACAAAAGGAGGCACCCCTTCAGGTCAAGTTTTTTTTTGTTTTTTTTTTTACATCTTTATTGGAGTATAATTGCTTCACAATGGTATGTTAGTTTCTGCTTTACAACAAAGTGAATCAGTTATACATATACATATGTTCCCATATCTCTCCCCTCTTGCGTCTCCCCTCCCTCCCACCCTCCCTATCCCACCCCTCTAGGTGGTCACAAAGCACTGAGCTGATCTCCCTGTGCTATGCGGCTGCTTCCCACTAGCTATCTACCTTACGTTTGGTAGTGTATGTATGTCCATGCCACTCTCTCACTTTGTCCCAGCTTACCCTTCCCCCTCCCAATATCCTCAAGTCCATTCTCTAGTAGGTCTGTGTCTTTATTCCTGTCTTACCCCTAGGTTCTTCATGACATTTTCTTTTCTTAAATTCCATATATATGTGTTAGCATACGGTATTTGTCTTTCTCTTTCTGACTTACTTCACTCTGTATGACAGACTCTAGATGCGATTGTCCTCACGTGGGAAGAGGCACCCAAGGCCAGTGTTTTAAAATCACGTTCTAAATAGATTACCTTTCATATTTTAGTTTTAGGAGTGGCCATACATTTGGTCTCTTATCAAATCCAAGCCGTAGACTCTAAAAGTAACAATGTGACATCTCTAATGAACCGATTTAAGGAATGAAAGCAGGATTTGGGAAACTAATTGGATTTCTTATCTAATTTGCCCTGTTAGAAATAAATGAGATTCATTTCTTCCCCAGAAGTAAATTTTAGAACTAGGACTCACCTATGCTAATTTATATACAGATATCTGGTTGTGTTCTGTCCTTTATACCCATTACTACATCTGTATATTCCCTTATAAAAAATACTAAAATGAACAACCACACCGAAAAGATTAGTGGTCATCTGTTCAGATCACACATTTCTATAGAAGCCAAGCATGAATAGGTAATCGTATTTACATTGTTACGATAGGTTACTATTAAAACAGATGGATTTAGACATACTGTTGTCAAAATATATCTAAATACAACTCCTCACAGAAAGGAACCAGGGCTCCTTGGTAAAATGGTTAATTCCACGGCTGGAACAGGCAAAACATGAGCCTGGGACATCTTGTGCCAGAAAATGCTCACAGAATGAATGAGATATTTTTAAAGGACAGAGAAATCACCTTGGCCTCCACTGGCCAAACTGGAGACAATGAGATCATCAAAATACATAATAGTAGTAATAGATTATAACCCACTGAACTAAGAAAACCCGAGACAAGACAGTTATAAATAAACAAATAAACTGAAAGTCTGGTGAGGAACTGGCATGTACATAGCCTCATGTCACATCTCCACAAAATATCTGGTAATTACAGAAGGAAAAAGAATAAGCCTCTGGGAAACCCTGGCAGACATCACCTTAATCAAGAGAAAGTGAACATCATCAGTGATGGGACAAATCAGAATTGGTACCACTTAACAGCATGTAATGAGAAGAAGCCAGCATCACTTCTGTGATGTTCCTGCTAAGATGCTAATCTGAATCAAATCATGAAGAGATATCAGACAACACCACCTTAGGGACATTCTACCAGAATACTGACCTGTAACTTCAAAAGTATCAAGGCCACGAGAATCAAGGAAAATCTGAGAAAGTGGTCCAGACGGAATGAGACTAAAGAGACCTGGTAACTAAATACAACCCATGATTCTGAGCTGGATTCTTTGGCTGTAAAGGACATTATTGGGATATTTGGAAAATGGGGTCTGAAGACTAGATAGCAGTACTTTATCCACATTAATTTCCAGACTTTGATGGTTGTTATGGGCTGAATTATGACCCTTCTCAAGTTCGTATGTTGAAGTCCTAACTCCCAGTACCTCCGAGAGTGACTGTATTTGGGAATGGGGCCTTTAAAGAGATGATTAAGTTAAAATGAGGTTGTTGACGGGGGGTGTGGGGGGATCTATTCCAATCTGACTGGTGTCCTTATAAGAAGAGGAGATTAGGACACACGGAGAAACACCAGGGATGTGCGTGCACAGAGAGGAGGCTGTCTGCCTGCCAAGGAGAGAGACCTCAGAAGAAACCAAGCCTGCCAACACCTTGATCTTGGACTTTCAGCCTCCAGAACGGGGAGCTAAATAAACTGCTGTTGTGTAAGCCAGCCAGTCTTGGGTATTTTGTCATGGCAGCCCCAGCAAACTAATACCATGGCTATATTGTGGTTATGTAGGAAAATGTTCTTGTTTGTAAAAAAAATGAACTCAAGTAACAGGGTGCTTACTCTCAAATGGTTCAAGACAAAACATTCTTTGAAATTGACCTGTAAATGTTCTGTAAGTTTGTGATTGTTTCAAGATAAATAAAAATAAATATATATTTTAAAATTATATATATATATATATGTATATATATACATATACACCCATATATATATGGGCTTAAAAGTCCCCAAAAGAAGTGTTTGCAGAGTTGAGAGAACAGAAAGGTTTCTGACACACACAAAGTGCTGCTTTGCTGTTCCAGATCACTGCCAATGACAGGCTGAAAGGAAATGGGTTTAAACTGAAAAATTAAATATAAGGGTGGAAATGTATATAATCTTCTTTTAATGAAATAGTCTATAAAGGCCTCTATAAATAGAAAATTCCTTAAATTTTATTCCCCTCCTTAACTGATTCAGGCACCCGTCTTCATCCTCTGTAAGCTGTGGTTTCAAACTCTCAATCTTGTGAAGGTCCTCGATTATGTCAACCGGTAAAAACGGAGTCACTCTGGATAAAATAATGGTTCTGGATGAAATAAAGTCATGTTCACTCAGCCTACCTTTTCCTTCCCTCATGAGCTCAGGAATTCTGGGATGTCCACAAAGTTTGTGAGGCCTCTTCCTACAAGGGCTCCTTTGGCTTTTTAGAAAGAGCTGTGTAGATTTGAGGTCTTTATCACTACACACACCCAGGATTTCGTGAGCATAAATATGGGTCGGGGAGTGTCCATGGCAAAAGGTTGGCACCATGCTGACAAGAAGGTGGCACTGACACCTGGATGTTGCTGACCCTTCGGGGCTAGCCTTCAATTCCCCCCCAGGCTACACCTTGTCCTGGTGGTCCAGAAAACCTCTAAAGCAAAGATCATGTTGTAGTGTCTGTCTGGGCCTAACCAGAACACTTCTGAGCCTACCTTGGGGAGTTAGGGCACTCTGGGGCATTGACAGGAGTGGTACATGTTGGAGAACTGAAGACCTGAACTGCCCAACTCAAGACGATCTAGACTGGGAGTTGGCACTCAGAAGGCTTCCAAGATAACAGTGAGCTCCTGAGTCTCTCCTGCTCTAAAAACCACGTCCCTCTAAAACAGCCTCAGGAGCGCCGGGGTGGACTGCATTCTTGTTCAAAAGTATTCACTACTCCTCTCCGGGGAAGGACTATACTTTCCTTCCCCATTGATGGCAGGCTTGGTCTCGTGATTTGTTCTTGGCTGTTAAAAAATGTCAAAGTGAGATGTCACTTCTGGACAAAAGCTTTAAGAGCCAGTACGTGATTTGCTGTCCTTTACCCTCTGTTACAAAATTGGCAATACTCCAGATAGAGGCTACTGCATCAGTCTGATCCCAAAGATGATGGGGAACAGAGCTGTAGCTTACTCATGATGGACCTGTACATACTGTTAATGTAGTGTGGATTAAAAATAAATCTTTGGGTTGTAGGCCATTTAGATTTTGGAGTTGTTTGTTAACACAGCAAACCTAGCCCATACTAACTAATACACTATCCAATTACCTAGAATCATTTCATAAAAAGCACAAAGTTTATTGTTCTAATAAGTACTTTGGAAAGTTGAGACTGAATACCATATATTTAGTCTGGCATTGTAAAAGAGATTCTGCAAAAACTTGTGCTATATTGCTTTGGTCTATGAAGTCATCATTTGCTAGAGAGCTAAAGGTAACAAGGTTTTAATACCCATAGTTTGGGGTCACAAACATCACCTCAAAAGTATACATTCAAGCAGGGCTTTTCTCTTAACCTGCCAGTCAAAGAACACATGCTCATTTTTTGCCCTTCTTTATATCGCAAGTTACGTTATCCACATTTTTGGAAACAATGGTCCCCCAATCACAAATACCTGGAGGTCATAAGATTTTCTGTCACTTAGAGACCCATGACCCCAGCTATGTCTCAGTCCTAGTGAACTTTAAAGCACCAGAAAGTTCATGTTTCTAACCTCCATCTGAGAACATGGCATTCAAAGGCCCTGTGTGGGTAAATCACACCATCACAAGCAGGGGGGAACATTGGTCTTAGCCACTTGCTCCTATATTTGACTAGAAGAAAGATCCGATTCAGACGACTATCGTCCTGGGAAATGACTATCTTATTATACCAAATTATAATAAAATTCATTTCTAAAACTCAACAGTAAGACCTAGACAATGTCCTTTTACAATTTGTTTAGTGATTTTTTTAAACAAAATTAATTAAAATAGGAAAAGTATGTAACCATGACTATATAACAAAGCAGTTAGAGTTCTTCCATGGAGAAGAATTTGTTTTTCTTTCAGTGGACTAGATGTTAATTCCCAAGGGAATCATTTGGAAATTTAAAACAGGAGGTAACAGATTGTCCCCACTGGCTCAGAGAGGTTATTTGGCTAATATAATCGTGTTAATGACACTGGAATTTCACCCAGAAATAATAGCTCAGCTCTGCCAGGGATTGATGGGATTTTCTTTAATTCAAAAGGTCAGGCTAAGGTTTTTCTTAATTTCTGTAAAACAATATTTCTCAAACTGTACTCCTTGAAACAGCATTGTCCTGTAAGCTATTAATAAGAATTATGTGAGAGAGGGATGTTAATGAGTATTCTATGAGAAATTTTCAAATAAATTTGTGAAATGCTGAATACCATATCATCTCCTTTTTCCAAATGACATTAGCATATTAAGACCCTGAAAAGTCTTGCAGGAAAGGAAACTGCTTAACATCGTTTAACCAAGTGATTTACAAAATTATAGGGAACACTGTAAAACATCCCTGGGAACTAATAATTCTCTGGATGTACTAAAAGATTAAATCTGTATAAGTACCACAGAATGGTCAGCAGGGTAGAGCCAATCCTCAAAACTGTCTCAGGTCCCTAGGGAATTCAGACTCTGTGTGACCAAAGACATACTATTTGGAAGAGACACAACTTGGAGCAAGTGTAGCCCACATGATATCAGGCATGAAATGGTAAAACAGAAATGCTCCTAAACTATTCCTGCGGCACTGCAAGTAGGGAGTTGTTGGTGTCACACAGGAAGTGTCATCGGGCTACACAAGGGGTGGATCCATTTCCACTTCCACTGCAATTTGCAAGTGGTTCCAACCAAGAGAGATTCACACCCTCTCTTACCACCCCTAACCCCCAGCCTCAACACCGTAGTATGTAGAATGCTAATCCAACAGGAAGAGCATAGTTGGAGAGCATGAGGATTAGAGATACAGACATCTACCGCATGCGTCACAAAGCCATTCCTGGGGTTACCAGGCAATCAATCATATGATATGTGATTAGCATTTGAGAGCCAGTGACCTCAACTGATTGCAATCTTCATCTCTGCTGGCTTCGGTTGTTCAGAATTGTCATGCTTCCTGTCCAGTATGCTACACGGGCTTCTGCTATGCTAAGTACAGATCTTTAAAGCGCTATCATCTCCTGGTGTCTTGAGAGTTCAGTAGACTCTTCTGAAGTGAGAACACAAATGTTTCCTCCAAGGAGCACTCTTACTGGCTGGAGAGGGACAGATTCAAGTGTGTGTAAGAGCCTCTGTGTTATATGTGCAATCACAACTTCCTCAGACCCTGAGCATATTCAACATTGTTTCACAAAACCTGAATTCCATTGTCTTCCACACCCATTATCCACAAGACATGTCTGTAAATCTCTGAACTTCCCTGGGAGTCACAGTTCAAGACAGGTTGTTAATACTGTGGTTTTCCAGATTCTTTGGTCCCTATGTACGTCACTGGGTGCCAACAATTACTTGAGGGAATTACACATTTCACACATTACATTCAGTCCAGCTCAGTTCCAGACCATTTATAACTATGTATGTGATTTTCATTTCTGTGTATGGGTTTAGTTATTCTTAACAAAATTGTTATATGGAGATGCCAGGATAGGCTGACTACCTCCTTGGCCAATAGAGTCAAGAGTCTGAGTCACTTTGTAGAATGCTCTCCGGGCATGCTGAACATCACACCACACAACCACAGGTTTACTGTTTTTTTTTACCCCCTGGGGCATTCACACCCACACAGAAGTACTCTTTTTTTTTTAAGATTTTTTTTTTGATGTGGACCATTTTTTAAGTCTTTATTGAATTTGTTAAGACATTGCTTCTGTTTTGGTTTTTTGGCCGTGAGGCATGTAGGATCCCAGCTCCCCAGCCAGGGATCGGACCCGCACCACCTGCATTGGAAGGCGAAGTCTTAACCCCTGGACCACCCGCACCACCTGCATTGGAAGGCGAAGTCTTAACCACTGGACCGCCAGGAAAGTCCTCACACAGAAGTACTTTTAACTTTCAGGTCAAAAGACAATATCAGTGAAGCCAATTGGCCCCCATAAGCTTTAGCACATTCCCATTTCAATTTTGCTACTCCCTTTCTCCTGTTTGCACAGGGAGTCCACCTTAACAAATCACCTTTTCCCACATAACACTAATTTTTTTCTACCCTCTTGCAACCTGAAGATTTTCTCTCCTGACCACCTGAGCCTGAACTTTTCATCCCAGATCCCAAGTTCTCATTCACATGTGAAGTTACTGTCTTTGTTTAGGGGCTTCCTCCCCTTATCTGAGGCAATGGTCAGAATCTCTCAAGGTTCCTGTTACTGAAAAGACCACCAGCCTTGCAGCTGAAAATTCTAACTGGAAGCAATAATGAATTTACAACATTTAGACCAAACTCTTGAAAAATAATTTAAATATACTTGATTGACTTTAAAAAAAAACTTTGCAAATCATTAGTAGATGATATCTTAATATTTTGGCTATAATATGTTGTTCCTAAAATTTTTTTCAAAATATTATTGTGACTAAATATAACAGGGATTCGTTAATGATTTTAATTATATTTTATTTGTACATTTAATAATAATATTTATTGTTTTAAACATATATTTTATTTATAATATTTTTAAATTACCCATAATTATTTTATCTATTTTTATACATATTCAAACTATATTTAGTGCTATACTCTTTTTTAAGACAAAGAGCTTCACAAAACATAAATCTTTGATGTAAATTTCCTCACATAGCAACCTTATTAGCAACAACTATACATTTATTTATTTATTTATTTATTTTAACTCTACATTTGTGTTTTCTATTTTTTTTTTAATTTTGTTTATCTTTTTGGCTGCACGGGGTCTTTGTTGCTGCACATGGGTTTTCTCTAGTTGTGGTGAGCGGAGGCTACTCTTTGTTGCACTGTGGGGGCTTCTCACTGCGGTGGCTTCTCTTGTTGCGGAGCACGGGCTCTAGGCACGTGGGCTTCAGTAGTTGTGGCACACGGACTCTAGAGCGCAGGCTCAGTAGTTGTGGCACACAGGCTTAGTTGCTCCGCAGCATGTTGGATCTTCCTGGACCAGGGCCCGAACACGTGTCCCCTGCATTGGCAGGGGGACTCCTAATCACTACACCACCAGAGAAGTCCCTCAACAACTATACATTTAGATTCAATTTCTTTCACGTTCAAAACGATTTCCTCATACTCGGGCAAATCCATTTGGAAGTTATTACTTCCCTAACACTGGAGTAGCATTTAGTGAGCCCAAAGAATAATATTCTAGGCACTGGGAAATGGCTTAATAACTGTCATTCCTATGTGATGAAGAGGACCTCAATAGGTAAAAACCTTCTATAGGTTAAAAAAATCCAACAACCCCCCACCACCATTTCTAGTTATGGGGAAAGGATGACATACTCTTCCCTTAGGCACTGATACTGCCTCTCCCTGTGGAAGTGAGGTTAGCCATCTCTGCTTTTCTTCAGGCCCCAAAGTCCTCCTCCAGCCTAAATTGCCAGACACATTGAAGAAGGGGAGAGGAAGCACAGAGAAATACTGGGACATGAGTGGAGAACACACAAGATAAGAGTTGCTTCTTTTTTGAGCCAAGGCCAAGAAAAATAGCCATTGGGGGAGGGGCACAGCAGGTACATGATATTAGGAGAAGGTAGTCAGGGCGATTTTGAAATTATCAAGCATTATCTTAGTCCATTTAGGCTGTTATAACAAAAATATCATAGACTGGATGGTTTAAACAACAACATTTATTTCTCACCAGAGAAATGGCTGGCAAGTCATCAGCAGATGTGGTGTTCAGTAAGAGCCCACTTTTTTGGTTCATGGACTGCCACCTTCTCATTGTGTCCTTACATGATGTAAGAGATGAGGGAACTCTGTGGAGTCTCTTTTATAAGGGCACTAATCTCATTCATGAGATTAACCTAATCACCTAATCACCTGCAAACTGGTGCAGCCAATTACAAAAACTAAAAATAGAGCTACCATATCATCCTGCAATCCCACTCCTGCGCATATACCCAGAGAAAAACATGGTATGAAAGGATACATAAACCCCAGTGTTCACTGAAGAGCTGTTTACAATAGCCAAGAAATGGAAGCAACTTAAATGTCCTTCAACAGAAGAATGGATAAAGAAGATGCCTATATGATGGAATATTACTCAGCCATTAAAAAGAATGAAATAATGCTATTTGCAGCAACATGGATGGACCTAGAGATTGTCATACTGAGTGAAGTAAGTCACACAGAGAAAGACAAACATTGTGTGATATTGCTTATATGCGGAATCTAAAAAAAAGGATACAAATGAACTTATTTACAAAACAGAAACAGACTCACAGACTTAGAGAATGAACTTATGGTTACCAGAGGGGAAATGTGGGAGGGAGGGATAGTTAGGGAGTTTGGGATTGACATGTACACACTGCTATATTTAAAGTAGATAACCAACAAGGACCTACTGTATAGCACAGGGATCTCTGCTCAATACTCTGTAATAACCTAATTGGGAAAAGAATTTGAAAAAGAATAGATATATGTATATGAATAACTGAATCACTTTGTTGTACTCCTGAAACTAATACAACATTGTTAATCAACTGTACTCCAATATAAAATAAAAAGTTAAAAAAAAAATAAGGGCACTAATCTCATTCATGAGATTAACCTAATCACCTAAACACCTCATAACCTAATCACCTCCCAAAGGCCCCCCCACTTCCTAATACTGACACATTGGGGGATAGGATTTCAACATATGAATTTTGGGGGAATGCAAACATTCAGTCCATAACAAGTATATTTAAAGAAATATAGTGTCATTATTTCAGGTACACACTACCAGGAAGCAGGGCAAGGAACTATAATTCCATAAAGTTTCTTAAGGGAATTGCTTTCAATAAAACCTGAGTGACTTATAGTTAATGAATCAATTATTTAAGGATAAATGGGTATTTCTGAAGTGTGTGAGGGTGCTTAAACTGTTTTGTTCTCCTCGAAATTTCAGCAACTGCCTGCAGTTTTGTTTATACCATTTACATTCAGAGTAAAGCTTTCTTTACAGCTTCTCCCAGCAGTGGCCTCCACTACCCCTGACATGGGCTCTACCACAGCAAGGTGTCAACCATGAGCTCCACCTTGAGCCTCCAACTGCTCTGGCACCAAGGCACTTTATCACTGAGTTCTGTTAAGACCTTGAGGCCTGTTGTCTTCCTTGGCCATGGCCCCAAACAGAAGCAACTCTTACCTTCTTTGTTCTCCACTCGTGTCCCAGTGTTTCTCTGTGCTTCCTATCCCCTCCCCACTGCTTCCCTCCTTCCCAAATTTTCCACTGGAACAAGCTCTCCTCCATCCTTTAACTATTCACAGAAAGCATCTTCCATCTCTTTTTCCTGGCTTAAAAGCTTTCTCCCCTAAGATTGTTGCGTTCAAAGATTATCAGGCTTCAGGAGAGCATTCTAACTCATTTCTTACTCACTTTACACCTGGAGGTTGGGAAATGGGGTTAGCATTTTCTTAAATCACTTATGCCACTTCCAGACCATTATTTTTTCCTATTTAATAATAATCCCTGCTTAGTTTAGGATGCTGCCATTTGGCTACACCACTTTGGCCCTTCCTCATCTCTGTCAGTTCTGATATCCATTCACTCCACCCTCTTCTGCACAGTTTATGGCTCTAATTCTTCCTCAACTCTCCAAGTATAGCCACCAGCCTGTGTGACTTCACATGGGTGACCATCCAGGGCCCTAGACTCTTGGGTCCTCAGAGTTCCGTTGATGGGAGCCTCTGTCATTCCATCTACTCCTTCTCACATCACACTGAGGACATCATCATGTCTCAGAATTGCTCCTCTTTTGAGTTCATACTCTATACTCTCTCTAACCTCCTGGCCCCCCCTTCCTTTAATCCCACTATTATCAGTTCAGAAACCTCAGCAAGAATTTTATCCCCCTAACATCATCTTCTTCCAAACTATCAGTTTTTAATGCTGTCTTGGGTCCCAGCACCCATGGTCTATCATTACCCCTTTACCCTCCTTTATATTATTCTTCATTATAATAATTAAAATCGGAACCACACTAGTTATTTACTCATCTATGACTCTTCCACTAGAATATAGCCTCCTTAAGGGCAGGGACTCCAGTTCACTGAGTCTAATAGGATGAACCACTACTGAAACTCACACATAGTATAGATTCACTAAATATTTGTAGAAGGAAGAAAAAAAAAGGAGAGAAGAAAGGATACAGATATTTCTTCAGTCTAGAGACTAAGATCCCCTTATTTAGTCCAACAAGTTTAAACCTGAAACAACTTTTCAGAAATGTGTATATTAAAATGACTCAGTAAATCTAAGAATATATTATTCAACATTAGAGGGTTGATTTAATCCTTACTGGTACATCTAATAAGATAATACTGGGCAGTCAATGATAAATGACTTAAAAGAATATTTAACAACATGAAAATTTACATATACATGGATAAGTATAAAAACCTATTACAGTACAGTATAAACTATAATCTCATGTTGATATAATAAAAAAAGACTAAAGAGAAAAATCTATGTGGCCTTGGATTTGGTGATGACACTTTAGATAAATTACCAAAATCATGATTCATGAAAGAAAGCAGTCTGACCTTATTAAAAATTTTAAAATCCGCTCTGCCAAAGGCACTGTTAAGAAAACCAAAAGACAAGCCACAGAGAGGAAGAAAATATTTGCGAAATATTTTCACATGTCTGATAAAGGACTTACATCCAAACTATGCAAAGATCTCCTAAAACTCAACAATAAGAAAACAAACAACCCAATCAAAAAATGAGCAAGAAATCTGAACAGACACCTCACCAAAGACGGTATACGAACGGCAAATAAGCACATGTAACGATGCTCAACGTCAGTTGTCCTGAGGCGATGCAAATGAGAACAAGGATGAGATACCCCTACACAGCTGTTACAACGGCTAAAACCCAGAGAAACTAACCATCCCAATGACTGGTGAGGATGTGGAACAGCAAGGACGCTCATTAATCCCCGGTGAGAATGCAAAATGGCGCAGCCATTCGGAAGAGTTAGGCAGTTTCTTACAAGCCTAACAATCGCATTCCTGGGTGCGTAGTCACAAGATCTGAAAATGTATATCCACACAAAAACCTGCATGTGAATATTTACAGCAGCTTTAAAGTGAAAATCAGAAGCACTCAACTTGCCCTTCAATAGATAAATGGATAAACAAATTTTGGTATGATTCTCCAGTGACAAAAATGTGAAATAGTCTTCAGTGAGGAAACGAAATGAGCTATCAAGCCATAATAAAATATACACGAATGTATCTTAAACGCAGTCTGTTAAGTGAAAGAGTCAGTCCGGAAAGGCTACATACTATACGATCTCAATTATAACATTCTGAAAAAGACAAAACAATTCTAAAAAGAGCAGTTGTTGGCAGAGATTGGGGTGGGGTGCGGTTGGGTAAGAGGGTTGATAGGTGAAATAGAGAGGATTTTTAGGGCAGTGAAACTATTCTATATAAAATTATAATGGTGGATATATAATACCCTTGTCAAAACCCATTGAACTTTACAGCACAAAGAATGAACCTCAACTGATGCAAATTTCTTAAAAAATCACTTAGGAGATCCTGCAGATCCTAGCATGGAATGCGGAATGTGACAAAAGAATCTAATTGTATTACAAATGTGTGAAACAACTACAGTGAAAGGAGTAGGGGGAGAGGTGTTGAGTAAGTAACTTTAGAAATGAGTGAAAACCGTAAGACTACAGGCAAAAGAAACTGCACATAAATACTGTGGTCTAGTTAATAAAGTTGGTTCCCATATGAATACCAGTTAACAATTCTAATTCTGCTATACATGTATGCTAGAACTGAACCACTATGCCCTTGCTCTGTCAGCTGAAAGGGCCTAAAAGCAAGGACACCCCAGTAACAATGAGCACACCTAACACCCAGATCTTGCTTCCTAATACCATTCTCTAATAAAAGGACCAGGATTCCTTGGAGAAATGGCTGACTAGGACCAAGACCATGAAGATAACCCTACACCATCTTGCAGTACCAGAAAGTAAGGAAGTACTCAAACAAACAGAACCACTTACAATTAGGGGGTAATGTCAAAAGGCAAGGACACAGAGCCAACTGAAAGAGCTCCCAATAGTGAAAGCTGGAAAAATTTGTGCAAGAAAATAAATAAAGCAGTATTGGATTATAACCCAAAGTACAAAAAAGTATATTCATAGGTATATTCATATACTCAAAGTGTATTCATATGTTCACAATCATAAATAAATAAATAAAAATAAAGCTAGATAGATGGATGAAGAGGAAACAAATCTCTCATGCAGAAGAATCTCAAATAATCCATATAGACTCTCCATTCTCAAGGATGTGGACTTCCCTCTCCATAAGTCTGGGCTATGCATAGTGACTTCCTTCCAAAGAGGACAGGATGGCGAGAGGGAGAGAAAAGAGTCACTTTACAGGGGAGAAACTTGACAACTACTACTTCATCCAGGAGGTCAAGGTCAACATCAACGGTGATAAGTCATGTGTATAGTTTGCATCCTTGATACGATGGGATCAGAATGCATTTTACCTCCATGGTCTTCCTTTCGACAACCCATAATCCCAGTCTAATCATGAGAAAACATCATACAAATTCCTAGTTAAGGGATAGTCTATAAAATGCCTGATCAGTACTCCTCAAAACTGTCAAAGTCATCAAAAACAAGGAAAGTGTGGGGCTTCCCTGGTGTCGCAGTGGTTGAGAGTCCGCCTGCCGATGCTGGGGACGCGGGTTCGTGCCCCGGTCCGGGAGGATCCCACATGCCGCGGAGCGGCTGGGCCCGTGAGCCATGGCCGCTGAGCCTGCGCGTCTGGAGCCTGTGCTCCGCAATGGGAGAGGCCACAACAGTGAGAGGCCCGCGTACCGAAAAAAAAAAAAAAAAAAAAAAAAGGAAAGTGGTCTCATGGATGGGATCCTGAAACAGAGAAAGGATACTCGGTAAAAACTAAGGAAATCTGAATAAAGTATATTACTTAATTAACAATATATAAATATTGGTTTATTAATTTTAACAAAGACACCATACTAATACAAGATGTTAATAATAGAGAAACTGGGTACAGGGTATATAGAAAACTCTATATTGTACTCTCCTGGAAACTCATCTGTAAACCTAATACTTTTTAAAATGTATATTTAAGAAGGAAGAAAAAAACTGCAAAGATAAGCCCTGAAACTTTATCAGTGACTGTGCTTTAGTTATGGAATGACAAATGGCTTTCTTTTTGGTTATCTGTATTTTAAAAATAATACTATTGGATTTTGATTTTTAGCTCTTGAAGGCTTGACATTAACCTAATAGGTTTAACATCTGGTCTCTTACTTCTTCAGATACAGTTTGGGCGCTTGTTAAGCAAGTGACACCTGTTACTACCTCCAGGGAAGGAGTCCCAGAATGTCAAACCACTGCATGGTTTGCAGGTTGCATGGTTGTACGGGTTGCATGGTTTGCAGGTTGCATGGTTGCATGGGTTGCGGGTTGCATGTGTTGCTGAGAAAAACACGACTCCCACAGACACTGGATGGAACAACACTCAGAGAACAGACAGAGCAAGATCAGCCTTGATAGCGAGCGTGGGTGCCCCATGGCCAACGCATCTTGACCCACAGCTGACACAGGTCTGCACACACCCCTTCTGTGATACAGGCAAAGGACCCCCTTCTCTCCCCACCAGGAACAAACACAGCAGTGGGGTTGTCCAGGTGCATATGCACACGCTTGAAGCAGAACAAAGAAGTACACATCAAACCCAGAACAGGAAAAGAGATTCACAAATAAGGCAGTATGCTCAGCACAGGTGGTGAGGGCTCCAGGTAAGGAAACGTTCCAGGCCCGAGGCACGCTCTTATGCATCCCTGCAAGGTCAGCAGGCTGTGCGTGACTGCCCTTCCCCAAACCCCTCATTCATAGCAATAGACCCCAGACAGTGTAACTTCCTTTTGAAAAATGAAATAAACGAAATATAATTATCTCATAATGAGTGATAGAGGTAAGCCATTTTAAACATCAGGGGAATACTGTGAGCCATTATTTTTAGAGAAACAATTATTTCTGCAAATTAAATTTTAGGAATCATGCCAGAAAGATAGCTGCAGAACTAAGAACGCCTAGTAGAAGTAAAATCTCAAGCTCTTCAGAAAGACAATCCTCTACATGTGTTACAGAAGCCAGAGGGAGACCAACAGAGCAGAATTTCTCTCACAGAGGATGGCAGTGTGTCAGAGGGGATATGAGTAGACATCCGTCTTACCCTTGGTTGATAAAGGAATCCCTCTAAACTTGCCCTTCACACCTGCCTGAAGTACCAGACCCCGGTGACAGCAAGTTTATTTGCCATCAACGTGGCTGGTTTTATTTCCAGATAGATTCCAAAGCCAAGTTACATAAATCAAGACTAAATTACTCTATGATGATTTGTTTGCTGTTTGTAAACAATCAGTCAGTGAAGAATAATTGTGAATTGAGGAGATGAATATTACTTATAAAATGGCTACTATCTGTTTGTTAAACTCTAGAAAGGCTCTATAGAGGCACAGAAGTTCAGAACATACATTCATATTCTACCCTGAGCAATTATTTAACTTTTCAGTGCCTCAGTTTCTTCATCTGTAAAATGGAGATATTTGTAGTCCCTATCTCTAGCTGCTGCAAGGGTTCCATTGAATTAATGCGTGCTAAGTGCTTAGAATGGTATCTGGCATGTAGCTAGTTCTATATAAATGTTAGCTGTTAATTTAAGTAAGGGCACTCAGTGGCTTTTGACCGTCTCCCTTTTACTCTTTCACGTTCCACTCAGATCTCCAAACCCAACATCATTTTGCCCGCATCCCTTGTCACTCGCTTCTCCGTGGCCCAGCCATTCTCTGAGTTACACGGGAACAAGGCCTATTGATTCTTTCCTTTCTCACTCCTTTTGCTGTGGGAATTACTACATCCTTTAAGTCTCCCTTTGGTTATGGTTCTTGCATTTTTTTCCCCATTGCCATCACTAACACTGAAATCAATAGTCTATTAACCTGTTATTCTACTTCCCTCATCCACCCCAATCACTCATACCTCGATGCCAGGTTAAATTTTCTTTTTACCTTAATAACAACTTCATTGAGATATAATTCACTTTTCTTAAAGCTCACACTGTTGAAGTGTATTTCTCAATGGTTTTTAGTATATTCACAGACTTATGCAACTATCACCATTATCTAATTACAAAATGTTTTCATCAGCCCCCCCAAACCCCATACCCATTAGCACTCACTCCTATTTTCCCCCAGTACAGCCACAGACAACTCCTAATCTGCTTTCTATCTCTATACACTTGCCTACTCACACATCCTCATCAACACTTATTACCCATCTTTTTAATTACAGCCATTCTATAGCTATGGAGTGTTATAGTTTTGATTAATATTTCCCTAATGCCTAATTTCATGTGCTTTATTGACCACCTGTATATATTCCTTGTATGTAGTCTTTAGAGAAATGTCTATTCAATTTTTTGAAACTGGGTTATTTGACTTTTTATTGTTGAGTTGTAGGAGTTCATTACATATTCAGGATACAAGTCTCTTATCAGGTCAATGTTTCACAAATATTTTCTCCCATTCTCTGGATTGTGTTTTCAAGTTCTTGATGCTGTCCTTTGAAACACAAAGGGTTTTCACTTTGATGCACTCCAGTGTATCTGATTTTTCTTTTGTTGCTTATGCTTTTGGTGTCATATCTAAGAAACCACTGACTACCCAAGGTCATGAAGACTTACTCTTATGTTTCCTTCTTAGAGTTTTATAGCTTTACCTCTTACATTTGGGTCTATGATCTGTTTTGAGTTAATTTTTGTGTAAGAAGTTAACACTCTAGCTTCATTCTTTTGCATGTAGATAGCCAGCTGTCCCAGCACCATTTGTTGAAAATACTAGTCTTTCCCCAGTTTGAGTTGTCTTGGTACCTTTGTTGAAAATCTGTTGACAATAAAGTTAAAGGTTTACCTCTGGACTTTCAACTGTATTCCATTGACCTGTTTCTCTTTATGCCAGTACCACACAGTCTTGATTACTGCAGCTGTGTGGTAAGTTTTGGAATCAGGAAGAATGAGTGAGTTCTCCAATTTTGTTCTTCTTTTTCAAGATTACTTTGGCTATTCTGGGTCCTTTGCCTTTCCATATGAATTTTAGGATCAGCTTGTCAATTTCCTTTTTCTTTTTTTCTTTTTTTTTCTTTTTTGGCCATGCCGGGAGGCTTGCGGGATCTTAGTTCCCTGGCCAGGGATTGAACCTGGGCCCTCGGCATTGAGAGCACAGAGTCCTAACCATTGGATCGCCAGGGAATTCCCAACTTGTCAATTTCTGCAAAAAAAAAAAAAGGCTAGGATTTTGACAGATTGTATTGAATCTGCAGGTCAGTTTTGAGAGTATTGCCATCTTAACATTGCGCTTTCCAATTCATGAACATGGAATGTCTTTCCATTTGTTAGGTTTCTTTAATTTCCTCCAATAATGTTTTATAATTTTCAGAGTACAAATTTTACACTTCTTATGTTAAATTTATTCCTAAGTAGTTTATTCTTTTTGATGCTATTATAAATGGAATTTTCTTAATTTCATTTTTGAATTGTCTCATTGCTAGAGTACAGAAATACAATTAAATTTTCTATATTGATCTTGTATCCTGAAACCTTCCTGAACTCATTTATTATTTCTAACAGTTTTAGGATTCTTTAGGAAAAAGGTCTACATACAAAAAATCATGTTATCTTCAAATAAAGATAGCTTTACTTCTTCCTTTCCAAGGAATACCTTTTATTTTTTTTCTTGCCTAAGTGTCCTATCTAGACCCCCAGTACAATGTTGAATAGAAGTGGTAAGCACAGACATGCCTATTTTCTTCCTGATTTTAGGGAGGAAATCTCCAGACGTTCACCATTTAGTATAATGTTTGCTGTGGGTTTTTTATAGATGGGCTTTCATAGATGGATGTATTTGATATTTGGGAAGAGTGTGAATTTGGCAAGGAGGTAAGAAGGCAGACTATGGTAGGCAGGACTTTTCTGCTCTCATCTCCAGAACCCATTAACATGATGATGTTTCATTTCTGTGATTATGTTATGTTCTTTGGCATAATCTAGGCAGGCCTGAACTCACCACAAGCCCTTAAAATCATGGAGCTTCCTCCAGACAAAAGCAAAAGAGTCAGAGAAATTTAAAACATGGGAAGAACTCAGTGTGCCACTGCTGGATTAAAGATGGAAATGGCCTCATGAGAAGGAATGCAAGTAGCATTGAGGAACAGAGCGCAACCCCTTGCTGACGGCCAGCAAGGAAACAGGGAACCTCTGATCTACAGCCTCAAGGAACCAGATTCTGCCAAGAATATGAATGAGTTTGGAAGCAGATTATCTGCCAGAGCCTCCAGATAAGAGCCCAGCCCAGCCCAGCCGACACCCTGACTTCAGCCTTGTGAGATCTTATACATAGGATGTAGTTGAACCCACCTAGACTTCTGATCCATAGAACTGTGTGCTCACGAGTGTGTGCTGCTTTTTTTTTTTTTTTTTTTTTTTTTGCGGTACACGGGCCTCTCACTGTTGTGGCCTCTCCCGTTGCGGAGTACAGGCTCCAGACGCGCAGGCTCAGCGGCCATGGCTCACGGGCCCAGCCGCTCCGCGGCGGGTGGGATCTTCCCGGACCGGGGCACGAACCCGCGTCCCCTGCATCGGCAGGCGGACTCCCAACCACTGCGCCACCAGGGAAGCCCTGTGTGCTGCTTTAAGCTTTGAAATTTGCAGTCATTTGTTATGCAGCAATAGAAAACTAAGACAAGGACTGATAAGATTCATTCACTGCAGCAGAGGAGGTCAGGGTGTCGGCAGTGTGCTAGGCAGTGCCGCGGATCTGTCTCTTGCTTCAATAGTGTTTGGGTGGGACAGACCCACAGGGACATCCCCTGCTCCAGCCTCCGATCACCCTCCAACCTTTTTTCCAGTCGCAACCTTCAGAATCAGCCACTCAGCTACCACTTTTTGAGCTTAACTGCTTTCTACCGATCAACCACGAGTTTCCAGATTCGTCAGAATTATCCCACTGAGGTGGAGGTCACTGTCAACCCCCTGGCCGACACGCATCTGCGGGCCTCCTACACCTCCCTCTCTCTGAGCTTCTATTTCGACTGTGACAACGTGGCCCTGGAGGGCATGGGCCACTTCTTCCGTGAACTGGCCAAGGAGAAGTGCGACGGAGCCAAGCATCTCCTGAAAACACAAAACCAGCGTGGCGGCCGCGCCCTCTTCCAGAACGTGCGGAAGCCATCTCCAGATGAGTGGGGTAAAACCCAGGATACTATGGAAGCTGCCGTGCTCGTGGAGGAGAACATGAACCAGGCCCTTGTGGACCTGCGTGCCCTGGGTTCTGCCCGCGCAGACCCCGCCTCTGTGACTTCCTGGAGAGTCTTGTCCTAGATGAGCAGGTGAAACTCATCAAGAAGATGGGTGACCACCTGACCAACCTCCAAAGGCCGGCTGGTCCCCAGGCTGGGCTGGGTGGGTCTCTCTTGGAAAGGCTCACCCTCCAGCACGAGTAGGTGCCCCTGGAGCCCAGCGGCCTTTGAGGAGCCCCTCTGGTGTCGGGGTTTCTGCCTGAAGCCCCTCCCTGCATCCACTAGGCAGCTTTTTAACCGCCCTGGAGCTCTCTCCCAAGCCTTGGACCAAATGGAAACCATAAAGCTTTTTACAGAAAAAAAAAAAAAAAAAAGAGCAGGGTACAGTAAGTAATGCATTACACTTGGAATACATTGGAGACACTTGGAAAAGCAAACATTGCCGGCCAGGCGATTTCTCAGCCATGTGAAATCCTTCCTTTATTTGGAAAGTCTTGGACTTGGAACTGTCACTGGTGTTCCTATAGTCTGGCACCTCAAAAGCATGACCATTTAATTTTATTCTCCACAGATAATTTACAAACATTCAACAAGGGAAGGAAATGGAAGCAGGAAAATTTTTATAACTGGCTTCTTTGGTCAGAGGAATTGTGCTTGCTTACTACTTTGTAATTTGCCCACTAGAGACTAAAGGAAAGCTCATTTGGATGTGTACCAAATAAGAAGCAGAAGGTTGCAACTGGATATTATAACTGTCCATTACTTATCTTACTGAAGAGGGATTCAATTTTTCTCAACCATCAAAAGTGGAAACAACACAAGTGTCCATCAACAGATGAATGGATAAACAAACCGTGCTGTATACATACAGTACAGTATCATTCAGCTTTAAAAAGGAAATAAACTCTGATATGCTAAAACACGGATGACATTATGCTCAAAGACATCATGCTAAGTGAAACAGACCAGTCACAAGAGGACAAATATTGTATGATTCCACTTATATAAGATATCTAGAGTAGTCAAATTCACAGAGACAGAAAGTAGAATGGTGTTGTCCAGGGGCTGGGAAGGGAGGAATGGGGAGTTGGTGTTTAATGAGTTCAGAGTTGCAGTTTTGGGAGATGAAGTTCTGGAGATGGTTGGTGGTAATGGTTGTGCAACAATATGAATGTACTTAATGCCAATGAATACAGTTAAAAGTAATTAAAAGGTTAAATTTTATGTTATGTATATTTTACTGCCATTTTTTTTTTTAAAAAAGGGATTACATCAGCTTCCCTTCTTCAGAAATCATCATTCAGTTGTGTTAAAGGAATTTCACTGTGGGTGACTTTCTATAATAAAACTCCTTCTATTCTCATCTACTTATTTGTGTGAAAAATTTTCTCAGGATTTACATCTTATATAACACAAAATAGGAATACAATTACTGCTAAATCTTGTGTCTTTCTACCAACTCTTGGATACATAAATTCATTGAAACCAAGCAGTACTGTCCCAATAAGTGATGCATTTGCAATAAAATTTTACTTTGTATGTTTAGTTATATTGGTCAAAATGTGGAATACATATGTTGTTTTGACCAATTGTGCACTAATAGTAAGTGTAATAGTAACTAAAATTTAAATTTTAATAAAATAGACATATCAGGGGCTTGTCTGGTGGCGCAGTGGTTGAGAGTCCGCCTGCCGATGCAGGGGACGCGGGTTCGTGCCCCGGTCCGGGAAGATCCCACATGCCGCCGAGCGGCTGGGCCCGTGAGCCATGGCCGCTGAGCCTGCGCGTCTAGAGCCTGTGCTCCGCAACGGGAGAGGCCACAACAGTGAGAGGCCCGCATACTGCAAAAAAAAAAAAAAAAAAAAAAAAAAAAAATAGACATATCATAGGAAATAAAAATTAATATTAATCTATACCCATGATTATGGAAAGAGTTGTGATAGATCAGTAAAAAACTTGCTACCAGGAAGTATAGTTGTCCCTCCGTATCTGAGGGTGATTGGTTCCAGGTGCCTCCATGGATACCAAAATCCTCAGGTGCTCAAGTCCCTTGGTAGTACAAAGAAAAGAGCTGGCCCTCCATATCCGTGGGTTTCCCATCCACGGACTAAAACCGCTTTTGATTCATGGTTGGTTGAATCTGAGGATGCAGAAAACCGTGGATACAGAGGGCCAACTATATATTATTATAACTTTTGAAGGAAGAGGGAAATGCACAGATACGGATAACAGACTTGTCATGGCCAATGAGGAGGGGTGTGGGGGAGGGAAGGCCTGGGAGTTTGGGGTTAGCAGAGACAAACTATCACATTTGGGATGGATAAACAACAAGGTCCTACTGTGTAGCACAGGGAACTATATTCAATATCCTGTGACAAGCCATATGGAAAAGAATATGAAAAATAATATATATATATGTATAACTGAGTCACTTTCCTGTACAGAAGAAATGAACACAACATTGCAAATTAACTGTACTTCAATAAAATTTTAAAAAATGTATCAGGAAGAGGGAAATGGAAATCTAGGCTAAATTGAAAACTAGAGCAATGCAAAATTTCTGCTTATTAATGACAATCTTGTTCTTTTAAATAGGTGATGGTATATCTCAAACGCTATCGTACTTTGATTCCATACTAGATACATTTAAAACTAATGTAAACAATTTTATTTTAAAATCAAACTGGAAGTTATGCACTCCTTCTGCTAACTGTACTTTCTTCTGAAAATTTATACTGTTTATTTCTATTCTTCTAGGGGTTTTCCTGGAAATTTTATGGTGAGTACCTAGCACAGTGCAGACCATGGTTAACATATTGACCTTAACCCAGATGATACAAAGATTTAAAAACACTTTAATTTTAACCACCCCTCCCACTTTACATAATACTAGTTGTCAAGTATTTTAATTCTGCCCTTTGTTTAATTCTCACAAATTAGATACGATTTTATACAGATCATGTTTGTTTAGACTCATTTACAGGTTTATCAGTTTCTTTGTTCGCCACTCCTTGCATGCCTTTTAGAATAATCTTTTTTCTTCCTTAAATGCTTCCTTCAGAAGTTCTCAAGTATAGATCTGTTCATAAATTCTCTCCATTTTTGGTTATGAAATGTCTTTATTTTGCCTTTCTTCTTAAAAGGTAGTTTTGGTGGATACAGAGAGTTTTTTTTTTTTTTTTTCCCCAGCACTTTGAAGATATTATTCCACTTTCTTCTGCTTCTATTGTTGCTATTGAAATCACTGTAGATGTCAAATGTCTAATTGTCTTTTCTCTCTAGGATTTATTTTTGGGTTTTGGTGTTCTAGTTTGATTATAATCTTTCTAGGTGTAAAATTTCTTCTGATTTATTCTTCTTGGTATGAATAAGTGAATTCATGTCATCCATCAATTCGTTATCTCTTCGAATATTGCTTCTTCTCCATTCTCTTTATATTCTCTCTCTGGGATTCAAATTATAAATTTGTTCACCCAGTTTCTCAAACCTTTGGGTACATATGAACCACGTGGGGAGTTCATTGACCAATGCAGATTCGGATTCAAGAGGTCATAAGAGAGGCCGAGTCTGAATTTTTTGTTTGTTTGTTTTGTTTTTCTTTTGTTTTTTGGGGGTTTTTTTTGCGGTACGCGGGCCCCTCACCGCTGCGGTCCCTCCCGCCGCGGAGCACAGGCTCCGGACGCGCAGGCCCAGCGGCCATGGCTCACAGGCCCAGCCGCTCCACGGCACGCGGGATTCTCCCGGACCGGGGCACGAACCCGTGTCCCCTGCGTTGGCAGGTGGACTCTCAACCACTGCGCCACCAGGGAAGCCCTGAGTCTGAATTTCTAACAATCTCCTAAGCAGGGCTCTTGCTACTGTTCCATGTATTATACTTCAACTAACATGATGTTAGACCTCCTCTTTCTATCCTCCACATCTCTTAACATTTCTTTCCTATTTTATACCTCCTTATTTCTCTGTGTTGTATCCCAGTTAATTTCTTCAGGCCTGTCTCTCAGTTAACTTATTTCTCTTATCTTATATCTAATTTGCTCTTTAACCCATCTGTTCATTTTTCAACAACTACATTTTTCATTTCTAAAAATTGTATTTCATACTGTTTTATATATGCCCAGACATTTTAAATAGTGCCTTGTAGTTTGCACATTTTGGTTATTCCATCTTCTAGTTTTTCTTAATTTTATAAAATATCATTTGATGTTCTACATCTTATGGAAGTCTATTTTATGATTCCCATGTTCAGAGTCTTGAGGGTCTCATATGTCATAGGTTACCTAGACTAACTCTCACTCATGTAGTTTAGTTCCTTTGCATGTTTAGTAATCTTTGATGGTAGGCTTATATTTGGTTGATTTTAATGAGTGGAAACCTAAAAGCCTAAAATGAAGCTATTTAGCAAGGATTTGGTTTCCTTCAGCCTTGAGCTAGGAAAGGCTACCAACCTGTGACCACTCAGGCCACCTTCAAGTTTCCTAGGCTTATTCTGGACACTCAGATTCAGCAACTTCTCACCTCTACCCTGTCACCAGGCCAAGGCACAGTTTCTTGAAAGCAGTGACAATTCGGTTCCTGACTTTGGAGAAATCCCTACTTTCCCCTGTGTGTTTGTTGTTTGCTGACTCCTGACAGATTTTCTTTTTTTTTTCTTTTTCTTAACCCTAGATCTTTTGAGATTACCTGAATTCCTTCAAGCCCCAAAATACCAAAAATTATGTCTCATGAAGTATCTAGGCTTTTTCCCCAATGAGACCCCCTCCACAATACACACAGATATAAATATTCAATATGTTATACTCCCAGAACTATAAGTTATGAAAAGAATTTTAGGGGCTTCCCTGGTGGCGCAGTGGTTGAGAGTCCGCCTGCCGATGCAGGGGACGCGGGTTCATGCCCTGGTCCGGGAGGATCCCACGTGCCACGGAGCGGCTGGGCCCGTGAGCCATGGCCGCTGAGCCTGCGTGTCCGGAGCCTGTGCTCTGCAATGGGAGAGGCCACAACAGTGAGAGGCCCGCGTACGGCAAAAAAAAAAAAAAAAAAGAATTTTCACCCAAGACTCCCTCACAGTTGGGTATGTGTGACCCACAACTCATTACATGGTTATTTCCCCAGGTCCTGAACATAATGTTTGAATACATTTCAGTAGCTGGAAAAATAATCACAGTAGATTTCCAACTCATAGAGTAAGTAAATCACAGTAGATTTCCAACTCAGAGAGTAAGAAAATAGGTCCACCCGGAGCCTGTGTATCTCTCTTTTTGTACAGAATAGTAAATCAAGAGCAATACTACACCCCTAGGAGCATAGAGATTATTGCTACCGTTGAAGGCTAGAAAATGCAGGGTGGTAATTCTAACATGCCCAGTTTAATTCTCTAGTTTAGTTAATGCAAAATATCATTGATTCTGAGAAAGTAATAGTGAATTTTCATAACTTGAGCTAGTTGATGATGCCAACAAATGTTGCTATTCCAGATGTACTCTTTTTCTTTTTCTTCTTTTATTTTATTTTTGGCTGCATTGGGTCTTTGTTGCTGCGTGCAGGCTTTTCTCTAGTTGTTGCAAGCCGGGGCTGCTCTTCCTTGTGGTGCACGGGTTTCTCATTGTGGTGGCTTCTCTTGTTGCAGAGCACAGGTTCTAGGCACGTGGGCTCAGCAGTTGCGGCCAGTGGGCTCTAGAGTGCAGGCTTAGTAGTTGTGGCGCACGGGCTTAGTTGCTCCGCGGCATGTGAGATCTTCCCGGACCAGGGCTCGAACCCGTGTCCCCTGCATTCGCAGGCGGATTCTTAACCACTGTTCCACCAGGGAAGCCCCAGATGTACTCTTTTTAATGGACTAAATTAGTATAGCCAGTGACACCTGGTAAGCAGCTACTGATCCAGTGATTTTCTTTTCAAATCTCCACACGCAGAAAAAAACACCAGAAACCATTAGATTCCCCTGAAATAGAGAGTAGTACATCTTTGTTATCCTGCCTCAGGAAACATCAACTCCCCAGTCCTGTGCCACAATTTAGTTCCCAAGGATCCTGACTGTTTCCCAGTCTACAACATATCTCACTGGTCCACCATATTGATGACAACAATAATATAACCTGAGGAGCAGGAAGTAGCAAGTTGCCTGGAGGCTCAAGTTAGATGCAGGCTCATCAGAAGATAGGAGGTAGGTGTCACAAAGTTAGAGGGATCTGATAGATCAGTGAAGTTTCTGGCAGGTGAGCAACCTGGTACAAGGCAGGCTATCCCCTTCACAACTAAAAATAAGTTGTAGTTTCACGTACACACAAGTCTTGGTCGGATCCTTGCATTTTGGAAGCTATATATACTATAGTTACAAGTTCTTCGAAGAGACAGGATCAGAGGACTGACGACAAGGAGAATATCTGTATCTCATATTGATGCTGATTATAATGCCTTTACTGCAGAGAAGCTGCTCGGTAATTAGGTGGCACTCAACTAGCCTGTGGTGCCAGTTAGCCTCTTTCTCCAGCCTGCCAATTCTGCTCACTGGGCTTCTGCACAGTCATCCACATTGGCAGGGACAGAGGTAATACACAGACTCATCAAGAAGGACCTATTCTCACTATGACTGTCTGGCTATTGTCCCAGTCAGTCAGCAAATCTGCCAACTACAGCCCATACCCTCCAATATGGCAGAACACTTAATTGAACTACGAAGCCATCTTGTGGCAGATTCATTAAGCTGAATCCTGCTACATCCCCTGGAACAAACACTTATTCTGAGTTTGGATATGCCTTTCATGTTGGACAGTCTTTTCAATACCATGGACTTACTAGATGGGTTTTTCATCCTAACGGAATGTCACACAACATTGCTTCTGGCCAAAAAAAGTCCTTTTATTGTAAAAAGAAATAAGTCAATGCAATAAAAATTCACTGATCACATCTGTTTCCCCATCCCCGAGATGTAGCTGGAATTGCTTACTAAATACCCAGTTATCATGTCAACCGGTACATAACATTTTTCAAGCTTGAAATGCTGTCTTACAGGATATGGTAAATGCTCTGAAGAGGCTAGAAGACGTGAGTCCCAGCACCAGAGGGGAATGAGATGGGCACATCTTTTAGTTACACTCAATGACTCATTCACAAAATATTTGCTCCCAACCTCCATGACTTTTTACTCTGCCGACTTAGAGTTTTCAATATCCAAAGGAGAAATGATTCTATCAAAGGATTTAACAATAATCCCCCTAAATTAGAGGTGGCAACTACCACCTGTTCATTTACTCCTCCTGGGGACGCTAGATAAAGCGGCAAAAAAGTGATGCTAGGTCCTGGCTCCCTTGGGGAAATAGAGTGCTGCAAAACAGGGGCATGAAGGAGTATGGCTGGAACCCAACTGATCCTAAGGTGCCTCTACGAAGTCAAGAGGTAAAGATTAATGGAAGAGTCCTGCAGTTCAAGACAGATTGGACATCAAGAGCCCAGATGCTCAGGAATGAAGGTTTCAGTAAGAAACCCAACCATCGGAGGTGCCGGCTGAAGGCAACATCAACCATGGCTCATGCCAGCTGCGTAACTTCTTCTTGCTGTGTTATGTACACATTAATATACCTACATAAATGCCCTTCTCTTTTTTTTTCCTTTTTCCTCAGGATAGTTCATTTTACTACTTTGTACTTGTACTATATTGCAGCATTTGAGATGGTAACCTAACTGAGATCCTAATTAAACTTTAGATTCTTCCGTTTGAGAGTTTCTGACCATTTTAAGGATGATTATATAACATTAAGCAATGTTTTGGAAGTGTAAGTATGGGATTAGATTTTTATTTCTGTGCACAAAGCACATAACACAATATAAAGGCAGACTATATACTTGAATAAATGTTTAGTGAGTGAATATATGGGAGGGAAGGATTAATGATTAGGTGGATGGATGAATGGATGGATGTATAGTAACAGGAGAGAATAACTGTATGTGATCTTTTCTCTTAAGGGGAATTCTACCCTCTGTTTCTTCCATGTGGAAGCTGTACTAGACATATATGTTAGAGCAACTCAGTCTATTGTTTATGTCTATCTGTAGTTCATATCACCCATACATTTAATTGAGTTACATTATAGTTTTCTTCAGATATATTTTTCAGTTCATTAATTCACTTTTCAGCTGAATCTAATATTCTGTTTAATATACTCTGAGTTTTTATTTAAATGATTACATGTAAATTTCTAGAGGTTCTCTTTGATACTAGCCATTTCTTGTTCTTCTGAATTTCTTCTTTTAATCATTTTAATTCACCTTTTAAAGTCTGAGACTGAACCCTCTGATACAGTTTGAGATTTTTAAATGTAACATCTGAATTTCTTCAGGTTATGATCCTGATGTTTGTTTACTGCCTTTGCTGATTCTAGTTCAGGGTGAATTATTTCCTTAAATATTTTGTAATTTTAGATTGTGAGCTCATCTTCAGAGTGTCTATTTCTGTGGGAAACCTCTGTGGCCTGGGCTGGGTGTTTGCTCTTTCCAGGTACTCACGGGTTTCACTGACCTGTGACCACTTCTCATGTTGATTTTCAACTTGTGGGTTCACAAATCATACAGAGCAGCATACATTTGAACCACAAATCCACGAGATTAACAAGCCAATGATTATGAAATTCTTCATGGAAGACTGACATACAGCAAACATGCTTAGTTTTAAAAGAATCCTTGTGAGGGTGAGCAGATTTATTTTCTAGTCTCTCTTTTATGGAGGGTGTTGCCCTTCAAGAGTCCCACCATAAAGGTCTCAGTTCCAATCCCTACTTCATCTAGGCCCCAAGCCCTGTCATTGGTCCCCCCATGGTGATATCGTCTAAATCCCTATCTTATCATGATTACTGAAAACCATCCCTCTCCTACACACACACACACACACACACACACACACACACACACAGAGCAATTAGAGTGTCAGATATGGCTTTTTATTCGTTTGTCCCCTAGAGATTATGTTTTATGAACTCATCTAGGCATTTATAGGGGAGGTTTAAAAAATTGTTCATTCAGAGTTTCTAGGTATTTTGTCAGGGGAGGATTTGCAGGTTATTTCATATGAAATATTGTCTGAAAAGGAAGTCTCAGGTAGTGAGAAACTGAAAGGTCTGTGAGATGATGCATCTTAGAGAAGGATTTAATTTGCTGAGAAAGAGACAGAGTGAGACATGCGTGGAGGCAAGGAGGAAAATGACCCCAGGCAGGAGAGTAGCACTTGTAAGAAAAATCCACAACAGGAAAAGATAAAGCAGCTGGATTCCATGACTGAAAGGAAAATCATTGACCCAGGCAGGAAAGACTGTTAGACAAAGGGGCACAGAAGGGATGGTGTGTGGGGGATTGTGTGTTTTTCTGGGAGGTGATTGGAATTTTATATCAAAGATCTATCAGGTCACTGTTAAAAGAAATAAACAGTACATGCCCACATTTCCAGTTCCATGGGGAAAGAGACAGAAGAGAAAAGCCTTGCAGCTTTTAAATGGAAGTTCATTTGACCAAAGGAGATCTAATAGAGCTAGGAGGTGACTGCTGAAGTCCAAAGGGAGATTGAACCCTCTGATACAATTTGAGATTGAACAAGTGTTGATAGATTAGCATCCACAAGCATTTCTGACAAGATATGGTTCCCTCGGGCTGTGGACAAACCTGGAAGTGGGCAACTGACAGCCTGCAGTACACTCACCACTTCTTACCACCTTGTCTGCATTTTATGATTATGAATCAGTTTTCTTTGACATGCCCCATTTTTCACTGCAGCGTCTTCATCTCAGTGCCTGTATCAGTTATAACTTCAGCAGAGCATCTGAGTGCACCACTTACAAAATTGCTTTGCTGCTGAAAGTGAGAGAGTACAAAGCAGCGCAATTCTGCAGAACAAAAGAGAAGAAAGAAGTACTACCCAGAGATGCCAGCACAGATGGCCTTCATTTTTCTAACAAAACACCCCTGTGAGGTGTTTTGCCAATAAATATCTTTATGTGTTGCGGTAAGATGAAACTACCATTGAGTTGCTAATGCATGTAGGTTTTCTCTATAGGTGGATAAGAGAAAAAAAGTAAAAAGGCCTTCCATGGGACACGTGCACAGCGAAGCACTGGAGTATGAAGAGTATCTACATGTAAGCTTCTCTCTCAAGTCCTCCAGCTCATAATAGATTCACTTATTCCTGTTGCAAATGAGAACTCAGTTCTCTTGACGGGCAGCTCTATTTTATGCCCTTCCCTATCTGTGTCCTTAGGCTTCCCTAACATACTTACTACAAGGCCTAGAGTAGAAGACTGGAAAATCTTCTGCTTTCTAGAAGCTGCATGCACCATCCATTCAGTTTGGGCATCTTCAATTGACAAAACGTGTGTGTATTTATTCTATCATCCCATGCACTAATGTAATATTAATCACCACAGTAGGATCAGCTGCAATGGCTTCATTCACAATTATGACCTGTGAATAATCCATAACCCATGAATAAATAACATGGTAAATATTATTTATGGAAGCAGCATCATGGCTTTAAAGTCACAGATTTCTCCAGGTATCAGTCATGGCCAACAGGGGCTGGCATTTGCAATGTCGCCTCTGCTATGCCTCAAAGGTCAGCTCCCTGGGACCGGATCAGCTTCTCTGTGTTCTAATCCTCGCTGCCAGTAAGCCACTCGTCCAGAGCAGGTAATTTACCCTCTTTCTGCCTTTGTTTTTCTATCAGCAGAGCGATAGTAGGCTACTATTTGCGACTGGACTAACGGAGTTCAATAAATGTCGTTGAGCCCATGACTATAAATTTCCTTGAAATATGCCTGCAAGTGTACCAGATGTTATTGTCCTAACTGCTAATTACTTCAAATTGCAAATATTTGGTTTAAAAGTTGAATCGAGGCCATTTTTATATTCCAGAGCCACTTCATATAACAAATTATCCTAGATTAACCCAAAATAAACACCTGTCACACTTGGGTATCCAACCAAATCCCACCTGCCCGCCAAACATGAGCCACATAATTTATTCAGCCCCAAAAAAAAGAAAAAACAAAAATCCTCCAGCTGCCCTCATGGAAAGTTACTGCCCAGCTGACTGTTAACTCCCAAGAGTCTTAGATTGGGTGGGCAGCTAACCCTTTCCTGAATCTATTTTGTATCCAGTCCAGTGAACAGGAAACAGCTAATGATTATTGAACGCAGACAGCCCTGCAGTGACCGGAAGCAGCAAGGTGCCCATCCCTGCCCAGGCGGTCAAGTGATTTGCAGATGAGGCTGCTGTAGTCCTGTAGCTGTTGTGCTTTTTCTCCTTTTTCCCCTTTTTCAGCAGTTCTAGCAGATGGATTCATCAAAGCCCCAGACACCTTGTGCCCCTGAAAGGAGAGTCCTATTAGACCCAATGTGTGAATAAATCTCTCCTTCACCAACGCTCATTTCTCATTGGCAAATAAAACTCTGTTGACTGAGTAGGATGGTTGTGAAGTCAACACTTCTCTGGCTTTTACCAGGGAGGACGTCTGCATAAGCTATGACTTACTCCATCTTCAAATCACTTTCCCCTTTTCTCCCTCTAGCCACCTTCAGATTCAGTGGTAACGTTTTTACAGGAGAGTCCACAGTAAATGTTTCATGAGTGGCCTTGCTCAGCAGCTCTCTCCACATCACTAACCTTTTCCCCAGTAACTACCTCATCCCAGGGATACTGTTTGGTGGAGGTGAGGGCAGGACAGGGATTCATGACACTCCTACACCTGATCTGGCAGATCACAAATCTGCCTGGTTATAAACAGAAAAATCCATATCCTTTTGAATAGTCAATGCCTTTTCTTGATCTGCATGTTATAAATAAACTGTGTGCCTCCCTCTTAGGATGTATCCTGAACCTTCTCTTAAGTTAACTCCTCTTTCCCACTGCATTGGCTGAATCTCACGTATCCTGTCCTCTGTATTTTCAGATATTTATCTCTGATGCACAGTTTCCATAAAAATCTGGAAAACTGACTTAGTAAAACCAATACCTATCAGTTCCACCATCACCTCTGGTCTTTAAAAAAATATCACAGCAAAGAATTTTGCTCTGCTGTCTTGGCCATTTTACTGTTATTCTACATGCCACTTAGAAAGCCACCAAGGGCAGGGGCTCTGCTGCCAAGCCAGCTCCACCCTGGTCCTCGCCAGCCCGTAAAACCTCAGGGTTCTATTTATAGTGCCCATCCAATCCCTGTCCCAGACCATTCCCCCAAAACCGTCCGGCACAGTGTTCGTTCTTCCCACCTCAGTGGCTATATCCCGTACCCTTCTCCCTCTTCTCGGGAGCAGGCAGGAATCTTTCTGTCCCTGCCAGGTCACACAAGGACCCAGGATTTCTCAAAGGAGCTCAACACAGACCCTTCTTCCTGTCTGCAGGGATTTCTATCAGAAGCACCTCTGTGGTCTAGTCCACTAAACGTTGATATATTAAGAATCAGAAAATTCCTTTGTCTTAAAGCGTCTGGCTTTTAAAGGTGTGTCTTCTTGCAAAAACACTATTTCAGATTTCAGGAGCTAATTTAAAACTTAATTGCTTTTCTTTTTATCTTGTTCTCCCCCATCTAGCCCCACCCTTCCACTGCCCTACCCCTTCACCCCTACCTCAATACACCCCCATCCTCCTTTGTATGCCTGCTATAACAATTTTCAACCTCCCCAAGACAAAGAATGCTCTGCAGAAGAGTACGAGGTCGGGGGGAGGGTGGAGTTGCCAAAGAGAACTTACACATATATATAGAGTTTTTAAAATTATCCCCCTCACAAGCACCCATCCTATCTGCAACTCAGTTAAGCTGCCTGACAGCTACAGCTCATTGCTTTATTTCTCTCAGACCCTCCTCATGGCTTGAGCAATAGCCTCTGTACTGCTTTCTCCTGAAATCATTCCTGGCACCATCTTCATTTCCCCCTTTTCTCTTGTTAAATCTCTGCCCTCTTTTCTCTGCCCCTTACACACTCTGGGGATGGAGTTTTTATGGTTGCCTGAACTTCTCTTTCTTCTCCTCTCCTGGACGCTAACCAAACTTCTCACTTCTATTTTAATTTTTACTATTTTGACTTAAATTTCATCACCTCCATCCACCCCACCCACCATCTTCCTAAGTGCTTCTATAGCTGGGAATATACATTTTAATTTTTCAAAGGCTTCAGCTTTATTTCTTCCCTCAAGTGCTTCTGGAACACAGCAGGGATATTTAATGCTGTGATCCAGGAAGTCTTAGAACCTATGTAGTGGACATACATTTTTATCTAAAGCCCCACAAAAGAAAAATCCCTTAGCAAGAAAAGGCCCCTACTATCAAACTGGAGGACACAGCACTGGCCACAGAACCCAGCTAAAGAATACTCAGGTGAGAAAGAGCTACAACAGGGTCTAATAACAGCAAGAGGCAATTTTTCAAGTTAGTTTTCCAGGAAGGCAGGCGTTTTGCAGAGCACAGTGAAGGAAAAACCTCTATAAAGACAGCACTTAAAATGAACAGTTATCACTTGCATATTCATTGACTGGAGGCAATTTGCAACTAATAATAAGAACCCTGAAAGGAGAGAGAAAAACCAAAGCCCACCGCTAGTTTTTGAGTGTTTACCAAATGTGCTGGGCAGAATGCAAAATGTTTTACATGTGTTACCTTAATTAATTTTCACACCAACCATGTGAAATTGAACTATTACTTTGACAATCTCACAAAAGAGGAAACTAAGGATCAGAGAGGTTGAGTGAGTTGCCAAAAATCACACAGTATATATGTGACAGAATCCAGGTGGTTTTAACACGAAGTAGTCAGAAGACATAAGGTGATTTGGATAACACAAGGAGAGGAGCAATCCAAAACAGAAATCCTTCTTGGACATCTGGATAAGGATGATTATCTAATATTTAGTTTTAAAAAAACATGATATTGGGGCTTCCCTGGTGGTGCAGTGGTTGAGAATCTGCCTGCCAATGCAGGGGACACGGGTTCGAGCCCTGGTCTGGGAGGATCCCACATGCCGCGGAGCAACTAGGCCCGTGAGCCACAGCTACTGAGCCTGTGCGTCTGGAGCCTGTGCTCCACAACAAGAGAGGCTGCAATAGTGAGAGGCCTGCGCACCGCGATGAAAAGTGGCCCCCGCTTGCCACATCTAGAGAAAGCCCTCGCACAAAAACGAAGACCCAACACAGCCATAAATAAATAAATTAATTAAAAAACAAAACAAAACAAAACATGATATTGACATCAGAACCCCACTCAATAGTACGCAAAGCTAATGTATATATTTAAGCTTTAAAAATGTATAGTAGGGTCCAGACAGCAGAGTAGGAAAACCATGAGCTTACCTCCTCCCATTGGCATACCAAAAATACCACTATTTACAGAGCAACTATTAATGAGAACAACCAGAAGACTAGCAGAAAAGTGTCTGGCAAAATGAATTAAACAGAAAGTAAGGTTAAAAAAAAAGAAGACTAGAAGAAAATAATTTTTCACAACTAAAGATATAAAGAAGGAAAGACAGCAAAATGGGGAGAAGGGACAGAGATATGGGCTAGTCAAGACCACTGGGAAGATAACCCACAAATGGGAGGATAATCACCAGTGCAGAGGTTCTCCCCAAGGAGTGAGGGTTCTGAGCCCCACATCAGGGTCCCAAGCCCCACATCAGGGTCCCCACCCTTGGTGTCCTGCACTGGAAAGATGAGCCCTCAGAACATCTGACATTGAAGGCCAGAAGAGCTTGCATATGGAAGAGCTGGAGGGCTGTAGGAGACAGAGACTCCACTCTTAAAGGGCACACACAAAATTTCACAAACTCTGAGTCCCAGAAAAAGGTAGTCATTTGAAAGAAGTCTGATCAGTCCCAGTTACTGATCTTGGAAAGCCTCCCAGAGAGGTAGGAGACAACTGGGACTCCCACTGGGGATTTAGATACTAGTGGCAGCCATTGGAGGGAGCTCATTCTACCACAAGGACACTGGTACTGTCAAGGCCATTTTGGATTCCTACCTCGAGCCTATTGGCGCCAGGGGCTAACCCATCAACCAGCAGGTAGTCACTAGTCCAGGAAACCCCCCAGCCAAGCAGCCAGCTGCAATGGGGACCCAGATGTACCCACCATTGGGCAGAATGAACCCTGGGTCCCCTGGGCTGTGAGCCAGCAACACCAGAACTTGGTCCTGTCCACCATGGACTGGCACCAGTCCCATGAAGCTCTGGGCCACACAGCCAGCCACCCCAGGACCTGGCCCTGGCCAAATAAGACAGGGCTAGTAGCCAACTGAGCAGGGGACCAGCCTCACTTACCAGCGTTCCTCAATAGAAGGGCCCACACAGCCCACATAGTGGGCACCCCTAGAGTTTATAGGTCTTGTGATCAGAGGAGAGTGTGCTGCTGAGCCCCATAGGATGTCTCTGACAGAAGGGCCACTTCTCTAAGACAAGAAAATGTAACCAACCTACCTAATCCATAGAAATAAACACAGAGAACTAGGCAAAATGAGGAGAGAGACGAATATGTTCCAAACAAAGGAACAAGACAAAGCCTCAGAAGAAGAACTAAACAAAGTAGAGATAAGTAATCTACCCACTAAAGAGTTCAAGGTGTGATCCTAAAGATGCTCAATGAACTCAAGAGAAGAATGGACTAACACAGTGAGGAACTTAACAAGGAGAAAATATAATGAATAACCAAACAGCTGAAGAACACAATAACTGAAATAAAAAATACACTAGAAGGAGTCAACAGCAGATTAGATAACACAGAAATACAGATCAGCAAACTGGAAGACAAAGTAGTGGAAATAACCCAAGCTGAAAAGAAAAAAGAAAGAGAATTTTAAAAAATGAGGATAGTTTAAGAGAACTCTGAGACAATATCAAATGCACTACAATTTTCATTATAGGGTCCCAGAGGAGAAGAGAGAGAGAGAAAGGGGCAGAGAATATAGTTGAAAACATAATAGCTAAAAACTTTCCTAACCTGGGAAAGAAAACAGACATCCAGGTCCAGGAAGTGGAGTCCCAAATAAGATGAACCCCAAAAGTTCAAGAAACATTATAACTAAAATGGCAAAAATTAAAGATATAGAGAGAATCCTAAAATGAGAGAAAAACAACTAGTAACATACAAGAGAACTCTCATAACACTGTTAGCTACTTTTCAGCAATAACTTTGTAGGCCAGAAGGGAAAGGCATGATATATTTAAAGGGAGGAAAGGAAAAAATCTAAAACCAAGAATACTCTATTCAGCAAGGCTTATTCAGATTTGGAAGAGAGATCAAGAGTTTTACAGATAAGCAAAAGCCAAAAGAGTTCAGCAACACTGAACCAGCTTTAAAGAAATGTTAAAGGGATTTCTCTAAGTGGAAAAGAAAAGATCACAACTAGAAATATAAAAATTATGAAAGGAAAAATCTCATTGGTAAAGGAAGCAGATCAACCACTTATAAAAGTATTAGAAAGGTTAAAAGACAACAGTAGTAAAATTACCTATATCCACAATAAATAGTTAAGGGATACACAAAACAAAAAGATATAAAATATAATGGAAAACTATTGTATGTATGGGGGGAATGCAGGGTTGTTAGAATGCATTCAAACTTAAGAGATCATCAACTTATAATAATCACATGCATGTGATTACATATATGTAACTTGTTATATTAAGAACCTCATGGTAATCACAAACCAAAAATCTATGCTAGATACAAACAAAAAAATAGAAAGGGATCCAAACATAACACTAGAAATAGTCATCACAAAGGAAGAGAGCAAAAGAAGAAGAAAGGAATGAAAGAGAACCTCAAAAACTACCCCAAAATGATGAACAAAATGGCACTATGTACATACCTATCAATAATTACTTTAAATGTAAATGGACTAAAAGCTCCAATCAAAAGGCATAGAGTGGCTGAATGGGTACAAAGCAAGACCCACATATATGCCACCTACAAGAGACACAATTCAAATCTAAAGACACACATAGAAAGTGAGCGATGGGAAAAGGTATTCCATGTAAATGGAAATGAAAAGAAAGCTGGGGTAGCAACACATATCAGACAAATAGACTTTAAAACAAAGACTTTAACGAGACAAAGAAAGACATTACATAATGATTAAGGGATAAATCCAACAAGAATATATAACAATTGTGAATATGTATACACCCAACATAGGAGCACTTAAATACATAAAGCAAATATTAACAAACATAAAGGGAGAAACTGATAATAACACATAATAGTAGGGGACTCTAATGCACAGATCATCCAGACTGAAAATCAGTAAGGAAACACTGGCCTTAAGTGATACATTAGACCAGATTGAGTTAATAGATATATAAAGGACATCCATCCAAAAGCAGCAGAATAAACATTTTTTTTCAAATGCACATGGAACATTCTCCAGGATAGATCACATGTCAGGCCACAAAACAAGTCTCAATAAATTTAAGAAGACTGAAATAATATCAAGCAACTTTTCAAACCACAAAGGCGTGAGACTAGAAATCAACACTAAGAAAAAAACTGCAAAAAACCCACAAACATATGGAGGTTAAATAATATGATACTAACCAACCAATGGGTCACTGAAGGAATCAAAGAGAAAATCAGAAAATACCTGGAGACAAATGAAATGAAAACTCAATGATCCAAAATCTATGGGACACAGCAAAAGTAGTTCTAAGAGGTAAGTTTATAGTGATACAAGCCTACCTAAGGAAATAAGAAAAATCTCAAACAACCTAGTCTTACACCTAAAGGAAGTAGAAAAGGAAGAACAAACAAAACTCAAAGTTAGTAGAAGGAAGGAAATAATAAAGATCAGAGCAGAAATATATAAAATGGAAACTAATAAAAACAATAGAAAAGATCAATGAAACTAAGAGCTGGTTCATTGAAAAGATAAATAAAATTTATAAACCTTTAGCTAGACTCATCCAAAAAAAAACAAAAAAAAAAGAGCAAGAGAGAGAGGGCCCAAATAAATAAAACATACAGATGGCCAACACACACATGAAAAGATGTTCAACATCACAATCATTAGGGAAATGCAAACCAAAACCACAATGAGATATCAACTCACATCTGTTGGAATGGCTATCATCAAAATGACCACAAGTAACAAATGTTGGCGATGATGTGGAAAAAAGGGAACTCTCATGAACTGTTGGTGGGAATGTAAATTGGTGCAGCCACTATGGAGAACAGTATGGAGGGTCCTCATAAAATTTAAAACAGAACTACTATAGGAACCAGCAATTCTACTTCTGGGTATTTATGCAAAGAAAACAAAAACACTAATTTGAAAAGACAGATGCACCTCTATGTTCACTGCAGCATTACTTAGAAGAGCCAAGATATGGAAGCAACCTAAGTGCTTATTGATAGAAGAACAGATAAAGAAAATGTGGTATATATAATTAGTGGAATATTACTCAGCTATAAAAAAGAACGAAATCTTGCCATTTGTGACAACATGAATGGACCTAGAGGGTGTTATGCGAAGTGAAATAAGTCAGATGGATAAAGATAAATACTGTATGATTTCACTCAAGTGGAGTCTAAAAAATAAAACAATGAATGAACAAACATAAAACAGAAACAGACTAAGATACAGAGAATAGACAGGTGGTTGGCAAAGGGGAAGGAGATGGGGAAGAGGCAAAATTGGTGAAGAGGATTAAGGGGTACAAACTTCCAGTTTAAAAATAAATAAGTCACAGGGATGTAATGTACAGCATAGGGAATACAGTCAGTAATATATGGGGACAGATGATAACTAGATATCATAGTGATCACTTTGTAATGTATAAAAATATTGAATCACTATGTAATATCGTAAGTTAATTATACTTCAATTAAAAATTACATAAATATATGTCACTCTCTTTACAGAGCGTGGACTCAAGACATTTTAAATGAATTATTTTTACACCTTCATAACATTATATGTTCAAGAACGCCTCTAACTGTCATCAACAATAGATACGTAAATATTTCAGTCAATACTCAGGTAGCAAAAATGGAAAACCACTTCTTACAGAATTATATCTTAAACCGTGTTTTAAGTTGCTGTGCCAATTAATACTCTATTTCATACCGTGTTACATAACACCTTTCTTCTACTATCCCGAAAAGGGACAAGAGGTTCTTGCCTTTAATCATTTAAAATCATATGCTAACATTATCTCTTGTTTAAACAAGAGATTTTTTATTCTCTATGTATTCTTTGCAAAGTATTCTAGGTCCGAGAAATTATTTCAGCTATTCCAAAGCACGATCAGAAAGAGCAATTATTTCACATTATATTTTATAACTTAAGTTTTTTATAGTTTGTAATTCTATTCTGTTTGGTCTACTTTCTTTTTTGTAGATATTTATACTCCAAGTATTAGCATACGTACCTAAATAAACACCTTTCAGTTCTCCCTTCTTGCAGCCTAGTTAGAAAATGCGATGGCACCATAACAATGTTGAGTTTACAACAACTTATTAATCGTGTCTGGCAAAGTGCTGCGTGCACTAAAAGGTGCTACTTTTAGTAAATATTTATTTACAGAATTTTGGCTACCTCTGGGCTTAATAGAAGTAATAATGCACATTTCCAGAGGGAAAGTAACAATTTACTCTGTGTTTGGCATTGTGCTAGGCTTTAAATTACTTCTCTCATGTGAACTTCAGAGCAACACATTATTTCTACTTAACCAATGGGGGAATTAAAATTTGGGGAGGTTAAATGTGCCCTTCCCAAGATCACACATCCCATAAGTGAGAGAGCCAGATTCCGTCCCAGATGTATCTGTTTCCAAAGCCCACCATGCAAATAGTTTACAATACTATCATCTCCCTACCTTTTCGACTTTCCTAAAAAGCTCCTGAATAATTTTTTTTTTTTTTTTTGGGCTACACTGCACAGCATGCAGGATCTTAGCTCCCCGACCAGGGATCAAACCTGTACCCCCGGAAGTGCAAGCGTGGAGTCTTAACCATTGGACCGCCAGGGAAGTCCCCAAAGCTGCTGAATAACATTTTTTTTTTTTTTTTTGCGGTACGCGGGCCTCTCACTGTTGTGGCCTCTCCCGTTGCGGGGCACAGGCTCCGTACGCGCAGGCTCAGCGGCCATGGCTCACGGGCCCAGCCGCTCCGCAGCATGTGGGATCTTCCCGGACCGCGGCACGAACCCGTGTCTCCTGCATCGGCAGGCGGACTCTCAACCACTGCAAATGAATAACTTTTTAACCTCACCATTTCCTTTCATATTTCCTTGCAAGATACAAATATTTACTAATTTCAGTCCCCAACTCCCCTCCGACTCAAATCTATGCCCCTGCAAAAAAAATGTCAGATCTTATTACGTACGCTCGTTATTTATGATTCTTCTCAGGGGTGTGCTGGTAAATATCTGACAGTCAACTCTGAGAATGGAAGCTGGGAGAGGAGCCCTGATTTGTAGTGTTTGTCTGATTTCCATGGCATAAATCCTGCTATCATGGATCATTTCAAGCCACCGAGATGATGTCACTGAACACAGAGTCGGAAAGAGATGCGTACAGCTCACTTTCTGTATCTGGTGCAGGGGTGCTTCAGCACACCACCCATATTGACTAGTGTAAGTTGAAAAAAAAACATTAAAAAAAAATCCTCCTTGTTTGGATTAACTTCGGATGACTAACTAGGAAACACATCTATTTTAAATACTCACGTACTGTTTGATGAATTAAACTGATTTTTTGTTCTTCCAGACCAGTGGTTCTAAAAGAGTGGTCCCCAGGCCAGCAGTATCGTGTTACAAATGCAAATGATGTGCCCCACGCCAGACTTACTGAATCAGAAGGAGGATGGTGACTGGGGGGGGGGTGGGGGGGTGGGGGAGGTGGGCAGGGGAGGTCAGCAATCATTATTTTTATGAGCCTCCAGGTGATTCTGTTCCTAATTTCAAAATCTCTCTTCCCTTTCAGCCCTGTGAAACTAAAGAAATCAAGGTAGAGGAAGCTAATGAGAGGAACCTGAGGTCAATTTTAATGCAAAAAAGAGCCAGGGGTGGTCATAGATCTGGTAAGTAAGTGTGTAATGCAGACTGCAGAGCAGAAAGGTCTCACTCATTTACCATTTACCCGATTATCACTCACATCTGGGTCAGGAGAAGTGACCGTCAAACCTGTCTGCAGACGGTCTCTCCAGAACAGAGAAGCAGCTCACTGACTTTTAGAGACTCATCCCAGAAGCACTGGAATGGATCCATCTGGAAAGCCTCACTCCTTAGTGTACAGCTTGGGAAGCTCTGCACTTTACCCAACTGAGTTAAAACACAAGCTTCCGGGACTTCCCTGGTGGTCCAGCGGTTAAAACTCTGCGCTCCCAATGCAGGGGGCCTGGCTTCGATCCCTGGACAGGGAACTAGATCCCCCATGCATGCCACAACTAAAGATCCCACACGAGGTGAAGATCCCGCATGCTGCAACTAAGACCCAGCACAGCCAAATAAATAAATATTAAAAACTAACAAACAAAAAACCCCACAAGCTTCCTACCTAAACACCACCTGGGTGTACCCTGGGTTTACCTGGGGGTAATTTTTTTCTGCCTTCCTCAGCAGTTGACCTGCTTCAGAGTCTCCTGGAGGGCTTGTTAAAACACTTATTGCTGACCTCTGTCCGCACCCGGTGCCTGATTCATTAGGTGGGGCCCATACATTTGCATCTGTAACAAGTTCTCAGTGATGCTGAGGCTGCTGGTCTGAGAACCACAGGCCACACTCTGAGAACTACTGGCTGTACCCCGTGCTCTAAGTTCTCTCCCCAGTCTGGATCTGTTCTCGGATTGTTAAGGAGCTGTTGGATTTTACCCTGAGGCTGGCCTATGCAGTGATTGGTAAGGAGAGGTATGCAGTGGAACCGGCAATAGCAAAGCTTTCATTTTAGTAAAGCCATCACTGCAAAACAGAAACACAGTTTAACCAGAGCCATAATTGGTACACTGCATAAGGATTTTCATTCTGCTACACCTCATTTTACTCTGAAGAGGCATTTACTGCGGACAGTTTTTAAAGGAAAATTTTTATAATTAGAGAATGCTTTATAAGTATAATCAATTTTGGCTTAATGGGAAGGATTTTGTAGAAATCAAAACGCACACTGGCATCAAAAAAAAAAATTCCAGAAACAAACATTATGCAATTGACAAGGTATTCATTAATATTCGAATATACTATTTCCAGCATCTCACTCAGGAATGAGTTGATGCTTTCTCTGTGAAGACTCAGTGTTCCTATTCCTGAAATGACCCAGAGTCATTAGTACAACTTGTCTTCTTCATTCAGCTCCAAAGCACATGAATAACCAGATAGCAATCATTAAGTTTGCAGGTGGCATCAAGCTAAGAGGGCAATTATCCCAAAGGAGAAAAAAAAAAAAAATTAAATACAGCATGACCTTGGTAATTTGGAGCAAAGGAGAGAAAATACAGCAAACATTATCTGAGCAAGATATACATTGAAAGAGAAAATCCAAATTGCAAAATAAAGGTCAGTATATAAGCAAGTTTGCCATTTATTTATACATTTATTCAGCAATTAATTATTGAGCACCTACTATCTGCCAGGGTCTGGGGATAGAGCAGTGGGCAAAACAGACATTGTTCCTCACTCATGCAGCTCAGAGACAAGAGGGAAAGAGCCCTTAAACAAGTAAGCAAACAAATAAAACTTTAATTTCCTAATTATGATATGTGCTTTGAAGGAAAAGAGCAGAGGAATATGAAAAAGAATAGGCTGGTGTGACAGAAGGGGGATTCTTTAGGTGGAGTGGTTACGGAAGCTTCTCTGAGGAGGTGACACGAGCTGGAATATAAATGATGAGAAGCAGTCAGCTGTAGGGAGGAGACTGTTCCAGACAGAGGACTGTTCCAGGCCAAGCAAATATCCTGTGGTTATTCCCAGGGCAGGAATGGTCTAGGAACCCCCAAAGGGCCAGAGAGTAAATAGTTTAGGCTTTTGTGGACCGTAAGGTCTGTGTCCCAAGTTCTCAGCTCTTCAGGTGTAGTAAGAAAGCAGCCATAGACAATACTTAAACGATGCATATTCCAATAAAACTTGATTTACAAAACAGGCAATGGACAGACTTAGCGTGCAATCAGAATTCTTTCAGTTGCCAACCCCTGAAAGAATAAAAGCAGGAATAAGACTGGATTAGAAAACATAAGCAGAAGCAGGACATTCATTTTCTAAATGAGTTAGGACATTCATCTTCTAAATGAGTCAGCACTAGTCGGACCATCACTTGATAAAATGTCTTCCTTAGGCTCAACATTTAAGTGGGGTTTGATAAACCATAGAGGTTCTAAAATAGTAATGATTATAGCCTTGGAAAACTCTGACCAAGTGAAGAGTTTAAATGAGTCGACTTATGCAACGTGAAGAACAGAGAAAAGGTAATAAAATAGTTTTCACATGTTTGAAGTGTTATTTTTGCTGAGGATGTGTCCAGCTGTTTTCCATGTTCACTGAGTAGAGAGACACAGGAAACAAACGGAAGGGGAAAGTGAGGCGTGGGAAGGAAATGGAACTAGAGGAACAGAATGGCCCGACAAGGTAAAAACCTGTAAACATGGTCCCAGCACTCTCCTCCCTGTTTCTGTGGCAGACATGTCTATTCAGGACTAAAGGAATATTTTCATCAATGTGTCTCAGGTATACCACTGTTTAAAGGAATGCCACCACAGGGAACTATACTCAATATTTTGTAACAACCTAGAAGGGAAAAGAGTCAAAGATAATAGATACACATGCATATGTATAACTGAATCACTGTGCTGTACACTTGAAACTAACATGACATTGTATGTTAACTATACTTCAATACAAAAAAAAGGATGCTATATGTACACTTGTCAAGTGAATAGTTGCCCCATAATTTATCTTCTTTTAAACACTGCATCTTCCTTTTTAAAAAGCTCACATGTATTGATCAATTATTCTATGCCAGGTGTGCCAAGCACGTTACATGCATTTTCTCATTCACCCCTCACGATACTCCTAAGAATCAATTATATTCTCATCCTCATTTTACTAAAAACTGAGTCCTTGCTATTATTGTCCCATTTCATAGAAAACTTAAGACTTAAAGATAGTAAATAACTTTCCCAAGGCCCAAGAACTAGTAAATGGTAGACCCAGTCTGTTTTACTTTTAAGGTGAGGCAGATTAAGGAATAACTGTATTTACATTTCTTTCGTAAATAGCACTGAGCGATAGCAATCATAAAATTTCCACGTTTTTGTTTGGAGGATCAAAGGTTAAACAGAATGTACGTTTGACTAGAGCCAACTTAGCTCATCCACAACTCTGAAAACATTTCCAGAAGATCAACGATTTTTATTTATTGTCTACGGGTATGTATTATGGGAAGAGGCTCAAATCTTGGAATAGTCTAAGATGCTGATTCACTTTTCTAAGCTCTCCTAATATCTTTGGTAGTAATTAGGGTTTTAACTTCTTTAAACACAGGAAACATCGTTGTTTTCCCACCTCTCTCATACTTCCAATATCTGAAGCATTTGTGGGTCTGTTTCTTATTGTTGGTTCTTCCTCTCATGTCTGATGTCCTTATGTGCTTAGGTATCTTTTACTATATGATGCTCACTTCCTTCAGAAAATTCTTTGTGAGAATTCTTTGAGGCCTAGGATGAAGGTGCATTCCTCCGAAGAGGATTGGAATTTACTTCTGCCAAGTGCTTGGAGGGACCACCGGTTTAAAGCCAACTTAAACAAAATTCACAGGCTGCGTTTTATTGGACCGCAAATCTGGGAAGTTTGGGCTGCGAATCTGTGTCAGGATCAACTTGTCATTATATCTCATGTTTCCCTCTTTCCAACACTGCTTGGTGCCAAGGTAAATATCCTGGCGTTCTCTTGCAGGAGGGTGTTAAATGAATATTTGTGGTTTCCCCTTTCCCTTTGAGGTCCCAGAATGATGACAGATGGGTCTACTATTACATTTCCCATCTCGGGCTTGGTCTGATTCCCCACACCTCTGAGGCCAGCTGGACAAGTCCAGCAGGACTAGCAATTGTCCTTAAAGCAGGGGTGGCTTCAGGGATTTGCCTACCTCTCTGGGTCCCACCCTTACTTAATCTTGGCCTAATAATTCTGTTATCAGGTCTTTGATGCTCTTAAAAGAGGGGTGTTAAATATTTTGTAGTATTTTAGGTTGTGTTATAGCAAAGAATTAACCTCACTCAGCAAGGGGTCTGGCCTTTGTTCTTGGCCCCTGGGAGGTGATCTCTAAGCTCTTGGAACGTCCTGACTGATACGAGCGTGTCTTGGTTACCTAAGGGCCTTGGGTCACACCAAGAGCCCACTGTGGAGGATGTGAGTCACTGGGTATCAGCTACACAGGCTTCAGCCATGTCTAAGTGACTAAGTCCTAGGAAAAACTCTGGACACCAAGGCTTGGGTGAGCTTCCCTGGTTGGCAATACCCTGTGCATATTATCACACATTGTCCTGGGAGAAGTTAGCCCCACACATGACTCAACTGGGAGCGCAAGGGAAGCTTCACACGTGGAACTTCCCTGAACTCTGCCCCTATATCTCTGTTCTTCGTGGATTTTAATCTGTAGATTTTTGCTGTAATAAAACATAACCATGAATAAAACAGCTTTCAGTGAGTTCTGTGAGTTCTTCTGGCAAATTATCAAACCTGTGGGTATCCCCAAACTTTCCATTGGTGTCTGAAGTAAGGGTGGTCTTGGGGACTTCCCAAATTCTGCAGTTGTATTCAGTGGAAAGTTGTTGCTTTCAGTGGAAGGGTAGTCTCATTACCTACCCATAATGACTGGAAATGAAAGAGTCTGTAATAACGAGGAAATGCATTTTCCTGGCTTTAGTCCATGTTTTCATACAAAACTGTTTACTTGAGTTAAGCAATATGACTGAATTAATTTTAATCAAAATGTCAGAACAGGCTTTTATGAATCAGACTTAGTCAAATACTGACCACTTGGGTTTTCAACAAAACAAATGTCACCATATGTGTGGGAATATATAAATATATATAAATGTAACGTATGTATATGTAGTTATGTCTGTATGAATATACCTGATTAACAATAAAGCACTAGATTAGGACTCAAGACATGGGGGTGATACTTGCATAACTGATTTTACTACTTTCTGGAAAAGCCAACTTTAGTGATTCATTTATTTTCTTGAGCCTACTTCCTTGTAAACCTAGTGACATAGGTCAGGGGTTCTCATTGGGGGTGACTTTGCCTATGAGAGGCCATTTTGAAAATGGAGGGGGTGACTTTTGGTTGTCATGACATTTGGGAGAACCGGCATTTAGGGGGAGTCAGGGATTTTAAATGTTCCACAAGGCACGGCACAGAGCGGCCCAGTGAAGAACTGTTCCACATCCTACATAATTTTTGAATGTTTTATCAGACATTCATTTAGGTGAAACATTTGTTTATAACTATCGGAGCCTAGAATCTATTTATACATAAAAACAACATATGTTTTGCATGATTTTAATACCTGTGGAATTTTCCAGAATTGAGAGGAGACTGCACATTGTCTTGTCTGGCACTTTCCCAGCAATTCCACTCATGGGTTTGAGTCCTTCAGACCACCCCCCCACCTGCATGAGTCTGTATGTGTGCCCGTCACACCCATGGTGCGAGCACAGATGGCTTCATCAGGCCCTCAGTGTGGTCCTAGGCTGAGCATTTGCCTACTGAAATGTAGGTTATTATAATTGTAAATCACTTCTTTCATGCCTTCTCTGTACTGAAGTTAGTGCACTATAATTACTTAAAATTAGGTATGTATGTAGGTTATCATATCTATGGATTTCATTTCTGTGTGGTGCCCTGGTCTGCCTGTCAAATTTTCCTTAGGCCACTTGTAAACACACACACACACACACACACACACACACACACACACACATACACACACACAAATGGGGAATGACTGGGATCTCCTTTTTTATTAAAAGATATTCCACATTAAGAATATGTCAAGGTGGGGATTGGTTCATGATGGCGGAGTAGAAGGACGTGCTCTCACTCCCTCTTGCGAGAGCACCAGAATCACAAATAACTGCTGAACAATCATCGACAGGAAGACACTGGAACTCACCAAAAAAGATACCCCACATCCAAAGACAAAGGAGAAGCCACAATGAGATGTAGGAGGGACAAAATCACAATAAAATCAAATCCCATAACTGCTGGGTGGGTGACTCACAGACTGGAGAACACTTATACCACAGAAGTCCACCCACTGGAGAGAAGGTTCTGAGCCTCACGTCAGGCTTCCAAACCTGGGGGTCCAGCAACGGGAGGAGGATTTCCTAGAGAATCAGACTTTGAAGGCTAGCGGGATTGGATTACAGGACTTCAACAGGACTGGGGGAAACAGAGACTCCACTCATGCAGGGCACACACAAAGTACTGTGTGCATCGGGACCCAGGGGAAGGAGCAGTGACCCCATAGGAGACTGAACCAGAACTACCTGCTAGTGTTGGAGGGTCTCCTGCAGAGGTGGGGCAGGGGGTGCTGTGGCTCACCGTGAGGACAAGGACACTGGCAGCAGAGGTTCTGGGAAGTACTCCTTGGCGTGAGGCCTCCCAGATTACGTCATTAGTCCCACCAAAGAGCACCGGTAGGCTCCAGTGTTGGGTCGCTTCAGGCCAAACAACCAACAGGGAGGGAACTCAGCGCCACCCATCAGCAGACGAGTGGATTAAAGCTTTACTGAGCTCTGCCCACCAGGGCAACAGTCAGCTCTACCCACCACCAGTCCCTCCCATCAGGAAACTGGCACAAGCCTCTAAGATACCCTCATCCACCAGAGGACAGACAGCAGAAGCAAGAAGAACTACAATCCTGCAACCTGTGGAACAAAAACCACATTCACAGAAAGACAGACAAGATGAAAAGGCAGAGGGCTATGTACCAGATGAAGGAACAAGATAAAACCCCAGAAAAACAACTAAATGAAGTGGAGATAGGCAACCTTCCAGAAAAAGAATTCAGAATAATGATAGTGAAGATGATCCAGGACCTCAGAAAAAGAATGCAGGCAAAGATTGAGAAGATGCAAGAAATATTTAACAAAGACCTAGAAGAATTAAAGAACAAACAAACAGAGATGAACAATACAATAACTGAAATGAAAACAACACTAGAAGGAATCAATAGCAGAATAACTGAGGCAGAAGAACGGATAAGTGACCTGAAAGACAGAATGGTGGAATTCACTGCTGTGGAACAGAATAAAGAAAAAAGAATGAAAAGAAATGAAGACAGCCTAAGAGACCTCTGTGACAACATTAAACGCAACAACATTCACATTATAGGGGTCCCAGAAGGAGGAGAGAGAGAGAGAGAGAGGACCTGAGAAAATACTTGAAGAGATTACAGTTGAAAACTTCCCTAACATGGGGGAAAGGAAATAGTCACCCAAGTCCAGGAAGTGCAGAGAGTCCCATACAGGATAAACCCAAGGAGAAACACACTGAGACACATAGTAATCAAATGGACAAAAATTAAAGACAAAGAAAAATTATTGAAAGCAGCAAGGGAAAAATGACAACATACAAGGGAACTCCCATAAGGTTAACAGCTGATTTCTCAGCAGAAACTGTACAAGCCAGAAGGGAGTGCCATGATATACTTAAAGTGATGAAAGGGAAGAACCTATAACCAAGATTACTCTACCCGGCAAGGATCTCATTCAGGCTCAATGGAGAAATAAAAAGCTTTACAGACAAGCAAAAGCTAAGAGAATTCAGCAACACCAAACCAGCTCTACAACAAACGCTGAAGGAACTTCTCTAAGTGGGAAACACAAGAGAAGAAAAGGACCTACAAAAACAAACCCAAAACAATTAAGAAAATGGTAATAGGAACATACATATCGATAATTACCTTAAACGTGAATGGATTAATGTTCCAACCAAAAGACTTGCTGACTGGATACAAAACAAGACCCACATATATGCTGTCTACAAGAGATGCACTTCAGACCTAGGGACACATACAGACTGAAAGTGAGGGGATGGAAAACGGTATTCCATGCAAATGGAAATCAAAAGACAGCTGGAGTAGCAATACTCATATCAGATAAAATAGACTTTAAAATAAAGACTGTTATAAGAGACAAGGAAGGAAACTACATAATGATCAAGGGATCAATCCAAGAAGAATATATAACAATTATAAATATATATGCAACCAACATAGAAGAACCTCAATACATAAGGCAACTGCTAACAGCTGTAAAAGAGGAAATCAACAGTAACACAATAATAGTGGGGGACTTTAACACCTCACTTACACCAATGGACAGACCATCCAAACAGAAAATTAATAAGGAAACACAAGCTTTAAGTCACACAATAGATCAGATAGATTTAATTGATATTTATAGGACATTCCGACCCAAAACAGCAGATTACGCTTTCTTCTAAGTGCACACAGAACATTCTCCAGGATAGATCACATCTTGGGTCACAATCAACCTCAGGATAGATCACATCTTGGGTCACAATCAACCTCAGTTAATTTAAGAAAATTGAAATCATATCAAGCATCTTTTCTGACCACAACGCGATGAGATGAGGCATCAATTACGGCAGAAAAAAACATAAAAAACACAAACACATGGAGGCTAAACAATACGTTACTAAATAATCAAGAGATCACTGAAGAAATCGAAGAGGAAATCAAAAAATACCTAGAGACAAATGACAATGATAACACGATGATCCAAAACCTATGGGAGGCAGCAAAAGCAGTTCTAAGAGGGAAGTTTATAGCAATACAATCCTATCTCTTATAGCAATACAATCCTATCTCAAGAAACAACAAACATCTCAAATAAACAACCTAACCTTACACCTAAAGGAACTAGAGAAAGAAGAACAAACAAAACCCAAAGTTAGTACAAGGAAAGAAATCATAATGATCAGAGCAGAAATAAATGAAATAGAAACAAAGAAGACAATAGCAAAGATCAATAAAACTAAAAGCTGGTTCTTTGAGAAGATAAAATTGATAAACCATTAGCCAGATTCATCAAGAAAAAGAGGGAGAGGACTCAAATCAATAAAATTGGAAATGAAAACGGAGAAGTTACAACAGACACTGCAGAAATACAAAGCATCCTAAAGAGACTACTACAAGCAACTCTATGCCAATAAAATGGACAACCTGGAAGAAATGGACAAATTCTTAGACAGGTATAACCTTCTAAGACTGAACCAGGAAGAAAGAGAAAATATGAAAAGACCAATCACAAGTAATGAAATTGAAACTGTGATTAAAAGTCTTCCAACAAACAAAAGTCCAGGACCAGATGGCTTCAGAGGCGAATTCTATCAAACATTTAGAGAAGAGCTAACACCCATCCTGTCAAACTCTTCCAAAGAATTGCAGAGGAAGGAACACTCCCAAACTCATTCTGTGAGGCCACCATCACCCTGATACCAAAACCAGACAAAGATACTACAAAAAAAGAAAATTACAGACCAATATCACTGATGAATACAGATGTAAAAATCCTCAACAAAATACTAGCAAACAGAATCCAACAACACATTAAGAGGCTCATACACCATGATCAAGTGGGATTTACCCCAGGGATGCAAATATTCCTCAATATATACAAATCAATCAATGTGATACACCATATTAACAAATTGAAGAAAAACCATATGATCATCTCAATAGATGCAGAAAAAGCTTTTGAAAAAATTCAGCACCCATTTATGATAAAAACTCTCCAGAAAGTGGACATAGAGGGAACCTACCTCAGCATAATAAAGACCATATACAACAGACCCACAGCAAACATCATTCTCAACGGTGAAAAACTGAAACCATTTCCTCTAAGTTCAGGAACAAGACAAGGATGTCCACTCTAACCACTATCATTCAACATAGTTTTGGAAGTCCTAGCCATGGCAATCAGAAAAGAAAAAGAAATAAAAGGAATACAAAGTGGAAAAGAAGAAGTAAAACTGTCACTGTTAGCAGATAACATGATACTATACATAGAGAATCCTGAAGATGCTACCAGAAAACTACTAGAGCTAATCAATGAATTTGGTAAAGTTGCAGGATACAAAATTAATGCACAGAAATCTCTGGCATTCCTATACACTAATGATGAAAAATCTGAAAGAGAAATTAAGGAAACACTCCCATTTACCATTGCAACAAAAAGAATAAAATACCTAGGAATAAACCTACCTAGGGAGACAAAAGACCTGTATGCAGAAAACTATAAGACACTGCTGAAAGAAATTAAAGATGATACAAACAGATGGAGAGATATACCATGTTCTTGGATTGGAAGAATCAACATTGTGAAAATGACTCTACTACCCAAAGCAATCTACAAATTCAATGCAATCCCTATCAAATTACCAGTGGATGGATCTAGACACTGTCACACAGAGTGAAGTAAGTCAGAAAGAGAAAAACAAATATTGTATATTAACGCATATATCTGGAACCTAGAAAAATGGTACAGATGAACCGGTTTGCAGGGCAGAAGCTGAGACACAGATGTAGAGAACAAACGTATGGATACCAAGGGGGGAAGTGTGTGTGTGGGGGTGGTGGTGGGATGAATTGGGAGATAGGGATTGACATGTATACACTAATATGTATAAAATGGATAACTAATAAGAACCTGCTGTATAAAAAAATAAATAAAATAAAATTAAAAAAAAAAAAGAGAATACGCCAGGTTAAAGAGTTCTCTGAAATCTTCCCTCCTTCATTCCATTAATTAGCCTGGTTTGGACTGTACGTGATGAAGCACTTGGGGAATGTTTCTAAGCCACCCTGCCCCATGTAGCACCATAACAACCTGCTCCTTTAAGGTGTGGTCTGTAACCAAGGATGATCCTCTGGTTCAGAGAAGAAGAAAGAAATGCATCAAGTCCATTCTTAAAGGTAGCCTCTGCTCAGGATCAAGTGAGTGTGTCTTCCTTTCAGCATAATTCATTTCAGTGAACTTACTACTAAATCGTAGAATCACACGGATGACTGACGACCAGTGTCCTTCATCACAAAGGGTTTGTGATCTAACTGGGGAGAAGTTTTAAACCCAAAAGCCTATGACATCATGAAGCAGAGGGAAGAATCTGAAGGGTGAGGGATAAGCAAAATGCTATGGGAGAGCTCGTATGGGGATAACTAATTTGACCTGGGAGGAGAAGAAAGGTTTTGAGAAGTGGGAGGGGGTGTTTCAGTTAGGAAGCACTTCATTAACAAGGGACCAAGTGGAAGTTAGAAAGTGTAAGGCAGGCCATGGGAAAGTCTGGTCCGTGGTCTCAGAAATTTCACATCAGTGAGGAGATAAGGACAAGGTAAGGCTGGAAAGGTAGGTTGGGACCCGATCGTGGAGGACCTTGAAAGCCAGGCTGAGGAGACCCGACAGGATTCTGAGGCAATTCTGCGGCAAGCCACAAAGTTTTGAGGAGAGTGATATGATCAGAGCCCTGGTTTCTGAACATATTCTGGCTGACCTCTGCAGGATGCACTGGGGGCTTGGAGGAGGTACAGAGAAAGACATGTCTGTCGGTAGGTGGTTGCAGCAGTCCAGGTGAGACTCCCAGGTGAGGGTGGGAAGCAGAGCAGCAGCAGCTGGGTTGGAAGAAGAGGGCAAAGAGACTTACAGAGAAGAAGGATGGTGAGGGAGGGCTCCACCCTGGGTACCCAAGTGTAGGTGATGATGCTGCAGCCTGGATACCGACAGCCAGGGGAGGGGTTCCCAGGAAGATGGAGGAGACAATGAGCTTGGTTTTCAGACCAGCTGGATTCGAAGGGCAGACACTATATTCGTGTGGAGATGTCCAGCAAGCAATTAGAAAAAAAGGGCTGAGTGCTCTACAGTTGCCAGATTATCTGTCACTTCTCTACCGCTCTCTCTTCCTCCAAGAAAGGACCTCTCCTCTGTCATGACTGAAAGGTTACACACAGCACGGTGGATAAGAACTCATGCTCTGGATCTGACCGAGCGAGAGTCTAATACTAACTATGCCACTCTCTAGCTGTATGACCTCGGGTGAGTCATTTGATTTCTCTAAGCCTTGGTTTCTTCATCTATAAAATGGTGCTCACAAAAGTATATTCTGTATAATGTGGGTTTTTTTAATTAATTAATTAATTTTATTTTTTGGCTGCATTGGGTTTTCGTTGCTGTGAGTGGGCTTTCTCTAGTTGCAGCGAGCAGGGGCCACTCTTCGTTGCAGTGCGCGGGCCTCTCATTGCAGTGGCCTCTCTTTGTTGCAGAGCACGGGCTCTAGGCACGTGGGCTTCAGTAGTTGTGGCTCACGGGCTCAGTAGTTGTGGCTCGCGGGCTCCAGGGCGCAGGCTCAGTAGCTGCAGCACATGGGCCTAGTTGCTCCGCGGCATGTGGGATCCTCCTGGACCAGGGCTCGAACCCCCATCCCCTGCATTGGCAGGCATCTGGATTCCTAACCACTGTGTCACCAGGGAAGTCCATAATGTGGTTTTGACAAACCAATGAATTAGTACCTGGCATATTGTAAATGTCTATAAATGTCACCTGTTATTAAACCAGATGACTTACCATTCCACAAACACACCCCAGCTTTCCTACCTCTGATCATCTGCCCCTGCTGCTGTTCTCTGCTTACAATGTCCTCCTACCTGAGCCCCACCCATCCACTAACAGGTATCATTCCTCCTGTTCACCTTGCTCCCTACTCAAGATCTTGAAATCTTATTTATCCTTGACACTAAGAGCTGGGGTTGGAATTTGGAATTAACGAGATTGGAAGAGTTTGCACACTCACTGTGATGATTAAACAAAGTCTTGGCTGGCTCACAAGGGGAAATGCAGACTTTATTCTATGACAGAAAATACTCTGATTCTGTGAGACTTTCCTAATACGTTTTATTTAGAAAATTTATTTATTTTAGCTGCGTCGGATCTTAGTTGTGGCACGAGGGATCTTCGTTGAGGCGTGAGGGACCTTTCGTTGTGGTGCGTGGGCTCCTCTCTAGTTGTGGCGTGTGGGTTTTCTCTCTCTGGTGGTGTGCGGGCTCCAGAGCTCGTGGGCTCTGTAGCTGGCAGCACGCGGGCTCTCTAGTTGAGGCGCGTGAGCTCAGTGGTTGTGGTGCTTTGGCTTCATTGCCCCGCAGCACGTGGGATCTTAGTTTCCCGATCAGGGATCAGACCCACGTTCCCTGCATTGGAAGGCGGATGCTTTACCACTGGACCACCAGGGAAGTCCCCTAATATGTTTCAATAGAAGGATCATACAGCAAGCATCTTGCCAAACACAGCCTTTATCGAGTATAAAAAGGAGAAGAATGAAATCTTGGGAAGCCCAAACAAGTTCGGTGCTGTGTAATGTCTGCTATCGTTTTATCCTTGTGAACAGCTGAGTACTTTTTCCTTGGCCCTTCTGTTTTGGTTCCTCTTTAGCAGCATTCTCCCAGATAGAAAGTGCTACCAGTCAGTTCTTTCCTGTTACCTTCCACCCACGCTTTGTTTTGGCAAGTGTAACCTGCCTGGGAGCTGAAGAACTGCTGCTCTGCACAGCTCTCATGCCAAATTGGAAGAGACATTGTTTTCTGTAAAATTAAGATAAGAGTTCAGGAGGGCCGATCTGCTTCAAAAGATGATTTTAACAATTTTTTTAAGTTAACTGAAAACAGTAGCTCAATGTCATTCTTTGGGTTTCTACTTATTACAGTATCTTTCTTTTGTTTTCAAACAGTTCCTACAGCAATATAATGAAAATAACCTTTATTTTTTTTCCAGCTGCGAAGAGAGAACTATAAATTATTCCTTACCCTAGATTCCTTTCAGTACATACCAAAGCCAGTGCTTGCTCTGCCCCAATAAATCAAAGCTTCAAAAGGGCAAGGCAGCTCATCAGAGAACACAGCTTCCACTAACTAGACAATGAAATCCTGCGTCTGTCATCTTTGGAATTAATAAGAGATAAAGTGCCACTTTACACAAAGTTTCCAAACCAGGTCAGGAAAGAGTCAGGACATAGAATGGATTTGCAAACCTGGTCATTATATTCATGTAAGAAGATATAATTCAATCAAGATTGAATTTTCATCTGCATTTCATAGCCATGGGTTGATGTCTTCAATGCATTTTCAGTAGAACCAGAGACTTAATCATTTTACTTTTGAAAAATATATTTCCAAAAGAGAAATATTTTGGGGCTGATAAGGAGAATGTTTCTAAGAGAAAGTGATATTGAAAATAAACCTTGAAGGACGTAGAAGTTTTTAACAGAGATGCACAAACATTTTGTAAGAATGGATAGACTCAAATCATGGGGTCATGCCCTATTGATCTAACTTTTCTAGGTTTCCAATATTATTGTCCTCAATAGAGTAATTAATGAAGGCAACAACTTATTGAATGCCTTCTCTGTACCAGACACCATGCTGAACACAGGGTTAAGGAGACGAATAAACACTGGGCCTGCCCTCAAGGAGCTTTTAGCCTTCAAAAAGTTCTAACTCTTGTTTAGCTTTATTATACAAAATAAAACACAAGAATCATTATAAATTGATTCTGAAGTTCAGTTGGAAGCTCTACATGAAAGTTTTGCTTCATAGCAATTTTTTTTTTTGTTTTGTTTTTTTGCGGTACTCGGGCCTCTCACTGTTGTGGCCTCTCCCGTTGCGGAGCACAGGCTCCGGACGCGCAGGCTCAGCGGCCATGGCTCACGGGCCCAGCCGCTCCACGGCATGTGGAATCCTCCCGGACCAGGGCAAGAACCCGTGTCCCCTGCATCGGCAAGCGGACTCCCAACCAGTGCGCCACCAGGGAAGCCCCATACTCTTTTAATTAAAAAAAAAATTTGAATGAATAAATGCATGTAACATTATATATGGTTAGGGTGTGCAATGTGTTACTTCGATACATTTATATTCTCATATTGCCAATGTAGTGATATTTATCACCTTACACAATTACAGTACAATATTATTGTCGATATTCATTATACTGTGCATTAGATCTCTATGGCTTATTTATTAGTCATTATAAGTTTGTACCCTTAAACACCATCAGTCTTATTACCCCAGTTCTCAGCCCCTAGTGACTACCATTTTACTCTGTTTTTTACAGGTTTAACTTTTTTATATTCCACATATAAGTGATATCTTACAGTGCTTGGCTTTCTTGAAGCTTTTCTAGGACAGAATGTAATTGCAAAAATCAGCTGGATTCCATAAATTTTCACCATAACCATAGCCACAAATTTAGTAATTCTACACTGCTACACTGCTTGAAAATTAAAACAGAAGAAAAAATTGGTTAATGCTTAAGTTACAACACTTCTGTAAAGGTAGAACAGTCAAAAATATATAAATGTACTTCAGTCCCATCTTCATCCAAACAGTGGCAACATCTGGGTCCAAGAAACTTCTGGGAGAAAATCATTTCAAAAGAAGATAGAATTCTGCACGTGGGCTTGGTTCAAAAGTGGCATTTTAGTGTGTCGTACTCAAAATTTGTCTTTAAGTCCAGCTATGGGATGGGGACTTCGAATTTTAAAAATTGATAAGCAATTTTTACTAAAAACAAACTATAGACCCTGGGGGGCAGGGAAACACTGCTTTGGGATTTCTGTCACAAAGTGTAACACAACCTGGAGACACTCAACATTCTCCTACTTCTGCACCCTACACAGAAGACCATTGGGCTTATCCAAGCTTCCGAGACAACTGCACCCTTTTGCTCCAATGGGGGGCAGCCAGGAATAAGAGACACCATGCTCACAGACAACAGCCCCACCATGGACACCTCAGCCGTGGAGATCACCAGCACCAAATGATGCTGGATAGAAGAAGAAGAAAATGGCAGACGCCATGGGGTAGGTGACAGCTGGTGGATGATTTATATGATCACCACCTAGATATAGAAAATTCTGCAGGGAGCTGCAGGACTTTCAATAGCAGGTGAAGATAAGAACCAGAGAACTACAGTTTATTCTTGCTCGTCTGACCCCATTTGTCTACCTCCCTATGATGAAGTTGACTACAGTAGTCTACATAAACATACGTTACTCAAATATTAGGTCCTAATTCATTTCAAGAATATGCTGAGTTATTCTCTAAGAAGAAAAGTGATCGCTTATCTGAAATTTAGTAACATATTCAACAACTTCTTTCCCATCTGTGGTATTTCTGGTTGAGTACCCATATTTTACACTGCTGTGACCCCAGAGCCTGATGCTTGAACATAAGGGAGGGAGAAAAATACACAAGAAAATTAAGAATATAAGGGAATAAGCCTTGTTCACCATGAAGACTCCACCTTGTTCGCCTGGGAACCAGTGGCACTGAACAACAAAAAAGAACTCCTGCTACTTTTGGAAATTATATAAAAGGTAAATTGAACTGGTCAGAAACTTCTGGGCTGGCTTCCTTTCCTCTCTTAAAGAGTTTTGCAAAAGCTTTTCTGCTCACAAGAGAATACTGAAAAAGAACTCATGGTAAAAGGTCTATGTGAAAGTGCTCAGAATGGGTTATCCTGCACCGTGGTAGATCAGAGCTGACTGCAGCTGGAAAAGTATGTATCCTACTGTACTTTTTTTTTTTTTTTTTTTTTTGCGGTATGCGGGCCTCTCACTGTTGTGGCCTCTCCCGTTGCGGAGCACAGGCTCCGGACGCACAGGCTCAGCGGCCATGGCCCACGGGCCCAGCTGCTCCGCGGCATGTGGGATCTTCCCAGACCGGGGCACTAACCCGTGTCCCCTGCATCGGCAGGTGGACTCTCAACCACTGCGCCACCAGGGAAGCCCCCTACTGTACTTTTAATGGCCTTCAAAAATATTTAAGAACTGACCAGGAAAAGCACTGATGAAGTTCTTCCATCAAGACTCTCTTTGACAGTTTTTTTTGGAATTGGAAAGCCTCTTCTTGTTTCGTAACAATAGATCTTCCTTTTCTTCTCAATCTACTGGGTGCTCTGCTACCAGATTAATTTTCCTAATGTACCATCTTTATCATGTCTTTCTCCTGCTTAAAATCTCAGAAAATAAATTTCATAGGCAATGGGAAGGAGGAGTGGCAAAGAATGGCTAACAGAATAATAGCTATAGCTAAAATGTATGGTGCACGGTGTGCCAGGCACTCTTCTAAACACTATGAGTATCTTAACCCATGTAATACTCAAAAATCCCTGTGACATAGATGCTAATTTTTTTTACCCCAATTTAAAGATGAGGTTACAGATGACCAAAAGGCACATGAAAACATGCTCAACATCACTAATTATTAGAGAAATGCAAATTAAAACTACAATGAGGCATCACCTCACACCAGTCAGAATGGCCATCAACAAAAAATCTACAACCAATAAATTTTGGAGAGGGAGTGGAGAAAAGGGACCCCTCCTACACTGTTGGGGGGAATGTAAATTGGTACGGCCACTATGGAGAACAGTATGGAGGTTCCTTAAAAACCTAAAAATAGAGCTACCATATGATCCAGCAATCCCACTCCTGGGCATATACCCAGAGAAAACCATAATTCGAAAAGATACATGCATCCCAATGTTCACTGCAGCACTATTTACAATAGCCAAGACATGGAAGCAACCTAAGTGTCCACTGACAGAGGAACGGATAAAGAAGATGTGGTACAATGAGAAGCCCGTGCACCGCAAGGAAGAGTAGCCCCCGCTCACCGCAACTGGAGAAAGCCCTGAGAGCAGCAATGAAGACCCAACACAGCCAAAACTAAACAAATTTATATAAAAAAAAGAAGATGTGGTATATATATACCATGGAATATTACTCAGCCATAAAAATAGAACAAAATAATGCTATTTGCAGCAATATAGATGGACCTAGAGATTGTCATACTGAGTGAAGTAAGTCGGACAGAGAAGGACAAACATCGTGTGATATTGCTTATATGTGGAATCTAAAAAAATAGTACAAATGAACTTATTTACAAAACAGAAATAGAGTCACAGATGCAGAAAACAATCTCATGGTTACCAGGGGGGAAAGGGAAGGGAGGGATAAATTGGGAGATTGGGATTTATATATACACACTACTATACCTAAAATAGATAACTAATAAGGACCTACTGTATAGCACAGAGAACTCCACTCAATACTCCATAATGACCTATATGGGAAAATAATCTAAAAAAGAGTGGATATATGTATATGTATAACTGATTCACTTTGCTGTACAGCAGAAAAGTAACACAACATTGTAAATCAACTATACTCTAATAAAAATGTAAAACAAAACAAAACAAAAAATAAAGATGAGGTTAGTAACTTGCTCATTACAGAGGTGACATTTCAACCCAAGCAGTCTGACTCTAGCGCCTTTCACTCTTAACCACTGCAGCTAAATCCCAGAGCTCAAAAGGCCCTCAGGGGCACAAAAGAAAAATGTGTCTCTTGTTCATGTTGTGCTCAATCTGGAGAAGTCAGAAGGAAGATTCTATGGTTTCATGATGGCATTCAGTGACTTCCACCATCTAACAAGAACTCTTTTTCTATCTTATTCACTCTTCCATCTCAACTCCTCCAAACGAGCCAAATGTTCTTAATACCCTGAAATGCTCTTCCTGAGTGTCTCCATCTTCCTGTCTTTACAAATTTAGTGATCATTTAAGGCCCACATCAAGTCCTGCCTCATCCAAACAAGGACATCTTCTCCAGCCATATTCATCGGGAGGGACCTCTTTGAACTCCTACAGTCGTTGCGGTCCACACCAGTGGTTTGCTCTCATCACTCATGTGTGATGGAATAAAGCAGAGGAACAAATAAATACAAGTATCGAAACAGGCTTTTCTAAAATTGCCTTGAACAATTATCACAGGGTTGGAAAGGTACATAGGAAATGTTTTATTGATCGAGTCTCTTTGTTTCCTCTAGTGATTTCTAACACATACATTTTCCAATTTGCTCATGATTTCTTTAAAAAAATTTACAAATATATTTCAACTTACTTTTCTCTTAATTTCAACCATAAAACAGCATCTTCTGCTGTGCTAGATGAGAAAGAACCTTGGCCACTTTTTCTTTTCTTCTTGACATCCCTTCTCAGGTTTAACTGAATTAAAATGCAGAATTTTAGTTCAATTCCTTTATTACTTTATGTACCTTATTTCAAGAATTCTTTCTTAACATTTGCACTAAACTTTGTAATCATATGAACAACTGAGAGAATTTACAGTGCCCTTTGTCGAGTTTATTATTCGGAATATTTGTGGGGATGGTATACTCTCTGAGTCCAATATGTACTATTATGGAATGATGACTAATTTTGATACTGTCACCATTCTATGAAATCAAAGTTTCAAGAGAAGAGGCCACACCAGTTTCCAATCCTTAAGGCTTTTTTTAAAAATTGGAGTACCATTGCTTTACAATGTGATGTTAGCTTCTGCTGTACAACGAAGTGAAGCAGCCACATGTACACATATATCCCCTCCCTCATGGACCTCCCTCCCTCACATCCCCCCCATCCCGCCCATCTAGGTCATCACAGAGCACCGAGCTGACCCTTAAGTCTCGATTCTGGAAGGGAGTATAGGAGTAACCAAGGCAGGTGCTTCTGGTTCATTTTCCTAGAAATGGTGTTGCTTGAGGACGGACGGGGAAGGGGGTGGGAAATATAAAGGGAGATACAGGTCAGAGATCTGTTTCCTGTTTCCAAGCACTGGTTTCCTAAGACTCAATGAAGAAACAGAGATTCCATTATTGTATGGGAACTTACAAAATGTTTTGCTTCTATAATTCCTTTCCCAGCTTAAGTCTGCAGAGAGCCTGCCAATGGCCTCCTCAAGCCTGGAACAGTTCTGGGCAAAGGGTAACAAGTCCCATTTTTCTTGAGTTTAGAAAAGGTTCAGCCAGACATTCCAAACAGGCAATTTACTGCTGCAATCGTTTTGAATTAGGTTACCTACTTGTTCCCGATTTAGGTCTTTTGGTAGTTGTACTGAAATTTGCAACCAACATACTGATGGAGTGTGTATAAACAAATTTTGGCCATAAAGATTCTTCTCATTTTTTTGCCTCCAAAACAAATAATAAAATAGGAGGAAAAAGTTTTAATCCACGAAATGTTAAGAGATCAAATAAAAATATTAAAGAAAGGCTGTGGAAGGTCACAGATAGGTCTACTGCAAGGCAGAAAGGGGACACAAATCCTGCACCCTGCTAATTGTACCTTGTAGCCCAAGGACCCTAGAATAATTGTGGGCCCCTGAAAATGGGTTTCTTAATTTATCTATAACAGGATTGAGAATGAATTAGTTTTGTCTATTCCTCAATGAAAATGGACTCATGTTTTTAAAAGAATATTAGGATAGGTTGGATGCTTTTTAAAATGTTTTGACCAAATGTTTCTCTTGTCATTTTCTTAAAACTAGAGAATTTACCTCTTAAAAGAATTTATTTCCATGTAAGTCCCCCCAGCTTTTTCTCCCAGATTAAGGAATGATGAGCTCGATTCAATAGATAAAAGCTGGAGGCATCTCAAGAGGCAAAGGAAGAGAAGTCATTATATTAAGTCACACTGAATGCCGCTGAGTATAAAGATTATTTAAGAATGTGTAGAACGCTCAGATAAGCAGTTAGTGGGAACCACCCCTCTGATGTGTAAGATAAACGTTAATGCTTTTCTAACTACAGAATAAGATGTACCAGTCAGCCCCACATCCTGAATTACAATGAAACATGAGTCCCAATTAATCTTTGTTATATGCTAAGAACAAAAACAAATGTTACAGGGTCAACAACTAGGCTGGCTTTTTCTATGCAAAACCATTTAACCTTGTCAGCACTTTTTACTGCACGGGCTACTGATGGGTTTAATTACCAAAGTGGTTACGACAAAGCCAATTACATCTGAGATCTAGTCAGCTTTTCTGTAATCAATGAAATCAAACAACCTTTGCTAACACTGGTGTATCTTGTTTAGTCAAGGTACTTTCGGCAAAATGATGTAAGTTTGTGGTTTCTACTCAATCTATTGGCATTTAATAATGTGTCTCCACAGTCACTTTTCATGGAGTTGAAATATTCTGTACACTTTAGGCTCAAGTTGGACTTCCCTTCACTCTCCCTTTACCCAGTTTTTTCTTATTGTATTTATTATTTTTAGAAATTATACTATTGTATAACATAGCATTTTACAATAACATATAGTACTTTTTTGGTCAGCTCCCCCATGAAAATGTAAGCTCTGTGAGGGTAGGGACTTTGTTTTATTGATTCTATCTGTTGTACCCATAACTGTGTCTGGCACGTAGAAGGCATTCGATAAATACATGTTAAATGAACAAACCTCAGAGACTGGTTTGCGGAATGGGTGACTGGTAGAAATGTTCGACAGGGTCTATGTACTGTAATTACACTAGGTGATAATAGGTTCACAAAACCACTTATTTAAGCGATACGTGATTTAACAGATAATCACTTTGTCAACTTAAAGAAAAAGCACACAACATAAAGGTTGTGAGTTTAAGTTTTACTCAGGGTCTTATTGAGGACTATAGCCCAGGAGACAGCCAATCAATTAGCTCTGAGAAAACTGCTCCAAGGAAGTAGGGGAGTGGCCCATTTATATGACTTTTGGTGAGGTCATACATGCAGTCTAGCACACACCTTGGTAAAAGATTACTGCTAATCGCAAAGAATAGATATCTCAAGTTCATGATTTTAGTGCCTTCCTATGTATGGAAAGATGCAACACTCTGGGTTCATAACATTCTTCCTGAGATATGCATCTAACTATCTAAGGAGGCTGCTTGTTTAAGCAGAGTGCCTCCTCTGGTTTTCCATCCCAAATTCCTCTCAGGGTGCACTGCTGGTCAGTCACTGCAGTGTGTTACCACGTAACCCTAGTAGGATGAGGGGTGAGCAATGCTCGTTGATCTTATTTGTTCACAACTTACTTAAGTGATTTAAGTTTTTAGATGTAAAAAAATGGACTGGAAATTGATATTTTACTGTGCTTCTGGCCCTTGGTAACCTCTTACTGTTCAAAATTCTCAGTACCATTATCTAGGAATGCTATGGAATAGATTCTGGAATTGTATTCACAAGACACAGGAGGCTAGCGTGGAACGATTTTCAAGGGACAACATTAAGGTTGTACAGCCTGTTTCAATTCTCTCTAGCCCTCCTAACGTGGTTTACTAAATTCACACACACACACACACACACACACACACACACACACACACACAGAGAAGCAATTTTCTCTGTACAAAGGGGAAGTCAGATAGAAAACCTCCCATTTCCCTTCTTTTCCCACCCGCTGTGGTCCCAAAGAAATAAACTCTCCCAGGTTTAGACATGTTATTCTCAGACCTACCCAGTGACTTGATGTTTACATTCAGCTCCCTCTGGGCACTAGCTGACCTGTGCTGGCCTTCCCCTCCTAGCCCTGGGAGAACCAATGGAGACCGACTGAGCCTGAGAACTTCACCATGACAAGATTTCAGATGGCACGACAGATGCAGCTTCACCCATGGTAACTAAAGTGTGTGGACAGAAATCTGCCGTGCGTGTGTGTGTGTGTGTGTGTGTGTCCCCTCCTTTGGTTCCCACCCCTCCTTCAGAGTCCCTCACAGCCACTCCACCTTGCGCTGCCCGCCTCTGCCAACAGAAAGGAGGGGGGTGGGCTTAGCTCTCATTGGCTTGGTTCCCATTCAGACCCCAGACAGAGGTGAAGGAGTGTCACTATATTTGACTTAACCTGATTTTACTTAGACAAGATTAGTAAATCAGAATACTTTTCTAGTTGGGTTTTGTTGAGTGGTAGAGTTATCTTTTGAATCACGAGCACCTTTACCATCTAAACTAAACAAACATTAGTATGGTATGGGTTTCTTTTCCAGAGGGAGAAAAACTATCTCAGAAGGAAATTCTATTTTAGGCACAGGTTGAACTCTGCTTCATCTAATTTATTCCAATCTCCAACAATTGGATCAAAACAAACTGACCTCTTAAGAAATAGTCACACAATGGTATTCATCAGCAGTGTCCACTTGCGAAAACAAGATTATACTAAAGCCAGGCCACATGCCAGAAAAAGACTCAGATTTTGTGAATGACTGTGTCATTGGCGATACCCCACTACAGGCAACCACCACATGTTGTTCTCGGGACACGTCCTCAATAGCAGTGGTTCTCAACTGGGGTCAGTTTCAGCCACCGGGGCAATGTCTGCAGACATTTTTGGTTGTCACAACTGGAGGAGGGAGCAACTGGCATCTGGTGGATAGAGACCAGGGATGCTGCTAAACATTGTCCAACGTACTGATGGGTACCAGAATATGTCACCCCAAAATACGCCACTCTGACATAAGGATTATTCTGAGCTAAAGACAACTGAGAACGAGCAGAGGCAAGAAAAGCTTTTTAACCTCCCCTTAACTGCCTAAAAATGAAGTCTAAATTTCTCCATTTGTAAAGGAAATTTACATTTATAAAGGAAATTCCCATTTATAAAGATGTCTCTGTATCAGGAAAACATCTACACCTGGAGACAACTCTTATAATCGGAGAAACTATTACCAACAAAACAAGACAACCCTTATTTACCACGTATTTCCTCCCCTCACCTTCCTAGCACTTGCCTCCCCCTGCCCAGAAGCCGCAAACTCCCTTTTCTTTGTTTATTCTAAGATGGTATATAAATTTCGATCATCTGGCCACTTCCTAAAGTCTCAGGTCTTTGTGAAACTTCTGTGCAGATGTATGTACATCTGTTTTATTTTTCTGTCGTTAATCTGTCTTTTGTCAGCTTGATTTGCAAGCCCCAGCCACTGAACCTAGGAGGGTTTAGGAAGAAAGGTTTTTCCTCCCCACAGCACAGGACAGTCTCCAAAACAAAGCCTTCTGGGGCCCCAAATGTAAATAGTGCCGAGGTTGAAAACCGTGCTCTGTACTGACAGACAGAAATCAAAAGCACCAAAAGTCAGCAAGGTGTTTGGGAGTTCAGTAGCTTCAGTGATGTCAAACCAACTCTCCCTTATGGCTGTGAGTCTTGGACGTAATACTCAGAACTTTAACGTTTCAAACTGTGCTTAATAAAATGACCCTGCAGGATCAGACAGAGGGGTTTTCTTCCTATGTCCGTTCACCAGCCACAGAATTAGGAGCATTAACCACTGCTCTGCTGGTAGGACCTGTGTTTTGGTTAAAACTACACGGAAGAAGAAATCATGAAAGGTTCACTAAATCACAACGCCAGTGACCCCTATGTTAAGGGTGTTAGGAAATCAGGGGACAGAAAACTTTTTGAGTAAAGAGGCATTATGAGTAAAGAGGCATTAGGTGGTCTGTAGGGTAGGATTAATGCCAATACAAAACAAAGGAGGACCCTCCTGGGTACAACTCCTTTCCATGTCCCCGATTTCTTGTTTGTAGGAAATAGGCTTCATTCGGCCTCCTAGACCTTCCCTGAGTTCCAAAGGGCAGATTCAAACAGTTGCTAATCCGAGAAGGGAAGGAATGCAGAAACTAAGGATGAGTCAAGAAACAATAGTGCAGTGATTACATCAGGGTCCTGGTTCCTCCTCAAGGGATACACATAACAATATCTTCTGCAGGAACTAAGACCCCCCATCCAAGTGGAGGATGGTAACTTCAGGTTGAGCGCAAGATTCTTGGAGCACTGCCCTGTTACCTCACCAACAGCCAATCGGAAGAAAGTCTGCACACTCTAGAAGAAAATGAAGACTCAGACCCCCTCCCCAAATGATTCTCCCTTTAAAAACTTCCGTGGTTGAGCAGAATCTTTGGAGTTCGTTTTTGGCCACAAGTCCGCCATCTCCCCAGGTTGCTGGCCTCCTGAATAAAGCAGCTTTTCCATTCCAACCAACACTCGTCTCTGGAGTATTGGCTTTCAAGCGGCGAGCAGCTGAACCTGAGTTTGGTAACAAACAGGCTTGATGAGAAGCAGATATAGCTGCAAATCCAGAGACTGTCCTCCCTTGAGGAGTGGGCAGGGAGGATCTGCTTGGCTCCAGTCCCAGAGTTGCTCCTACTGTATGATTACCAACAAGTCTGAAACCTTCTCTGTAAAATGAGGGGCGAGGCCTATGCCCTGAAGGACCCCCTCCAGCTCTGTCATTCTCATTCAGTGGTTTCCTCACCACCTGCTCTGGCACACAAGGGCTCAGACAACTCTGTAACAGGATGTCAGTGAGGTATATGTATTGATCTGAAGCAGTATTTGGTAAAGGAAATAAAGAACAAAAGGAACACATACAGGTTTGCATAAACGGGAAACCCTTTAATTTGATAACCATGCATTCAACAAACATTTATTTACTGAGCATCTCCTCTGAATAAGGTATACAAAATTCCATATTTTCTTTTAAAACAATGTTTTTAGACGAGCCTGCGAAGTTCTCTGAAAGTGTATGTCCTGAGATTTGCAGCAGCTAGCATTCAATTCCACCAGTGAAGCCCCTTGCCGCATTCCGCACAGGACAGATGGGTCTCCACCAGCTCTCTCTCTCTCCAGGTGGTGCTGACACAGCACATATTTGAATACTCCTCTCGGTGGGAAATAGAGACGTAAATTCTATACTTATCTCTCAACCTGCTACTATGACTTTCTTCACAGCCTTGGTTTTTCAAAGGTTTCAAGTTAACTCTTCTCTTAGAGAATATATGCAGGCAGGTAAACTCAGAACTGTGATGCCCTGCTCTCATTCTGTAGCTGGGTTCTTGTCTCTGTAATTGTTGCCCACTGGGCCGACGGCTGGCTGCCGGTGCGCCCCGTGCTGTGGAGAGGAATGTGTCAGCTCCCGCAGTTACATCTTCAAAAAGGCCACCTGGAAAAGGAAGAAAAACCCACAGTGCTTTCCTTATAGAATGTGATGAAATGGCTGAGTACACATCAAACCTGAATCAGGTAAGTCTGCTCGGTAAGGATGCTCACAGGTCTACAAAGAAAAACGACTCTTAGTCGGGCCAGACATTGCCATTTCACAGCAGCAGCAGATTTAGTCCTTTTTTAATGAACCATACAGTAGTTAAAATAATTCACATGCATTTTAAAGGAAAAAAAGGAGTTTAAATTGACACTCAAGTTGTATTGCCGTGAAGTAACCCAGTTCTCTTTCCCATTGGTTCAAACGGCTGCTTTGGGTCTTCCACGAGCATTATTCCAAATCCCGAAGACTCCTGGGCAATTCCAGTTTCTCATTACGATCGGTAATTATACCAGTCTCTCTTCGGGTCATGCCAATGCTTTTAATTGCATCATATTTATTGGGCTTGCCAGCAGCAATTTATCTTAAAACTCGGTTGTTTTAAAACATTTTAATTCATACAGGCTTAGGTACAAAATATTTTCAGACTAAATAAGGTCCAGATCAAATGCATCGAATTTCTCAAGAGTTTTAGCTAAAGGAGAAACAAACATAATAAAGTCAATCATAAACACTTAGAAAATTCTAGCTCAGCATTCAGGGGTGATAATAAATTGGGAAGTTGCCAGCACCAGGAAGAGAGTGGAATGTAGGTTAGAGATAAAGATGGAGAAACACGGGGCAGTTAGAAAGCTCGTCCCAGGCCTTTTTTGGGGGGAAAGAGTGAGCAGCAGAAGCAAAACATTCTACTCTTGGACATTTGGTACTTAAGTCCCCAAACGCAGTTGAAGGAGGTATGTATTTAATGATCCCTGTTAAGGGGATAGGAAAAGTGAAGAGTCGTGCAGGGCAAAAGCCATCTGCTTTATGCTGAGTAATTCAGAAGGATGTTACTCTTCATACAGTGCTGGTGAGAAAGGCCCCTGCTGAGTTTCCATATCAACTTCCCGCTGAGTTTTTACATCAAGTTCTGCAATGAGAACAAAGTTGAAGGAGCAGGCACAGAAGAGAGGTTAAGATTCCTAAACAAAATATAAACATGGAATGCGGAGGGGACAAGATAGGAGAGTAGAAGGATGTGAGCTCACCCCTTCTTATGGACAACGGATGCAAACCTCAAGGGCTTATTGTGAAGAGTAAATGAGAGAATGCTTATGAAAATACTTGTGTTTCCCTCCCTGGCCTCTCAGATGACAGACATTAGGAGCCCATGAATATTCTGATGAGAAGGGGCTGTTGAAGACAGACCAGCTGGGCCCTTTAGGGAATGATCACAGAATCCCAGGGAAGGGGACTTCGGGGGTCACTGAGTCTGACTTCTCGCTCACGGTGGTTAGCATCCCCGTGGGGACATTCTGCTTCTTCAAGAACAGTTTACAGGGAGATTCCCAAGATGCCAATACCACTGCTGATACTCAGAGACACAAAGACGACGAATAAAACCCAGTTATCTCTTTTTGAATTCTGAAAACTGCTGTGTCATGGAGTATTCCAACCAGGAACTACTTAGAATAACTGATGATGATAAATGTCATCCTAAAAATGGTTAAGAACTTTGGCTCTGGAACCATACAGACCAGTGGTTCTCTCCTTGGGACAATTTCGCCCACCAGGGGTCATTTGGTAGTGTCTGGAGATTTTTTTTTTTTGGTCACAGCATGTGGGATCTTAGTTCCCAGACCAGGGATCAAACCCAAGCGCCCTGAAGTGGAAGCCTGGAGTCCCAACCACTGGACCGCCAGGGGAGTCCCTGGAGATATTTTTGGTTGGCACAACTTGGGGGATGCTAATGGCATCTAGTGGGTAGAGAGGTAGGGATGCTACTAAACATCCAGTTATGTGCAGGACAGCTCCCCATAAGAAACAACTACCAGTCTCAAAACATCAACACTGCCAGTGCTTGAAAATGCTGAAATTTAGAATTCGATCTCTCTGTGACCTTCGACAAGCTTGTTAACCTCTCTCAGCCTTTCCTTGTCTGCAAAATGGGAATTATAACAGGACCTACCTGAAACCTGTAAAACACTTTCCTACTTTAACTCTTTTCATCCTCAGCACAGTCTGGTGATTTAGGTAACGCAGGCATTTGAAACTTTGTTTTACAAATGAAGAAACAGAAGCTCAGAAAAACTAAGTGGCTCGCTCAGGATGCAAAGCTAGTAAGTGGCAATGGTGGTTTTAGGAAGGAATTTTGATTTCTAATCCATGCCTTTTCCCCTGGTAAGTTTACAGATAGATGATCAAGATAAAACTGCACAGGTTGGGGGACTTTTAATCCTCATTATTGTCTCAAGTATGAAAGATTTATTTTCTTTGGCATGCCTGTGAATATGGACACAGGATGGAGAAAACTACATGAGGCTGAGCTCATTAAAACACATAATGCAAAATGGAGTCCCCAGCAAAAAAGAAAAGAAATTTAATTTGACCTAATACGTCTTTTCTTTTTTCTATCGTTCTTTTTTATAGTGCCGCCTGCCAAGGACACTATGTGTTTTGCAGGACTTAATAACAAGAAACTGCAATCATCCTTGGGAACAGGTATTGTACGATGCATTTTAGCTTCTTTTTATTTAAAACACTGTGAGTTGACATATTTCAGATGTTGATTTTGTGTTCCCTAGCTTTTGTCCATGACAGGAAAAATTGCTTTCCCTAACTGCCATTTATTTTAAGACAGGATAATTTTATTTTGTTCTACTACACTGAGAAGAATCTCTGTATTTCATCTTTTTAGTTTTATTCCCCAAAGTAAGAAGTTTTAAAGCTTTGCAGAGTCTATGAGTACAGCTACAGCTTCAGGCACCGTTGTTACATTCCTGGAATATATAGTGACAGAAGTATAAATAATTATTAGAAACCAGGGAAGACAGGGCTCTGGAGTTGGCTGTAACATTTGACTCCCCCTGTTCTCTCCTCCTGGATTTGGACACTTGGGAAAGGAAAAGGGGAGAGAGAATGAAAATGTCTAAAAATAATGCCTCTGCTTTGAGTCACCATCTAAAAACAATCTTCTTAAACTACCATAAACAGGGCCAGGCTGCTGTAACGGCTGACCAAATGTTCAGTTTATAATGCTTCTGTACAATTGCGCAAATATGTTAAACACTTTTGAATGTTCTCGTTATCTTAGTTAACAAAATTATACTATGAAATTCTATTTCTCAACATAGAGCTGGAATTTCAATCAATAAAAAGACATGCTGTCAAGGCAGACTGCACAAGATAAAATTAACATTAAAAAAAATCCTACATAAATGCTTTGAGGTGCACTAAACAAGACAGATAAAACTGTACAATACTGGAAACTGTGAGTTTCATAATAATTGTGAGCTTTAGAAAAGTCTCTTTAGAATAAGTAGCCTAGCCATACACAAATGTTCCTTTTAAAGGGTACTGTAGACTTAAAAAAATAAATATTTAAAACTATTCCTTAAATATATATTTTTGTCTAGGTACGGCTCCTGTTCAAAGTTATGTCTGGAATAAATGTTATGGCATGGCAAAAAAGTTTATACTTTATATTACAAAATCCAGTTTCTAGGCTCAAACTTCATTTACAAAATAAAATATACAATGTAAATATAAAAATAATAAAAGAAAATGACCTTTTCAAGCATATTATTTGTTTCGAGTCTTAAATCACAATGGGGTACAAACCATTTACTAACTCACTAATTCAGCATCAATCAGGCCTGTGCTGATGACACCTGGACTCCACTCTTTGTGCTGAATAAATAGTATAAGATTGTCCTCTCTCTGGGCTGGCAGGCTGTCTTCATTCACTCGATTCATTCGATGATTAAGTACCATCTATGTGCCTGTGACTGTCCAGTCACAGACCACAGTGAGCAGGCATTCCCTCGTGGCACTAACATGCGAGTGGGGGAGAGTCAAGTCATGAGATGATGCTAATAGGTTGGAATAAGTCTAAGACGGACGCCTAATGCCTGCTGGCAGAAAAAGGATCATTCTTGGGTTATGAAAGGAAGTGCGATTTCTGAAGCAGTAGCCCGAACAAGGCAGTTATTACTCTAATTATGAATAGTGTGTTGGCAAGGAGAGACAATAAAACCTGGCATGGCACTGAGTGGGATATACTTTGTTCCCACTAAAAGATGCTGGCTTTGCTAAAGGAACTACTAGCAAACAGGAAGGAAGGAACAAAGGACCAAAGATGGGAGAAGCAATACAATGAGGAAGAAGATCTTATCCCACTAAAATGACAACGCCTGTGTGGACACTGTCCACACACTTATATGTGGACAGAAATACTAGACCAAGGAAACACCAGCGCGGCCTTCCAACTCAAATTCTGTAAAAGCCTTTAGAAAGTGGGAAAAAAGCAAATAGGACCAGTGTCTTTAAAGGGATTTAAACCCTTACCTTGTATTTTATTTAGGCCATGGATGCACTAGGATAATTTACAGGTCAATCAAAAGCTTGTGATTTTCATCTAGCGGGAACCAGTGAAGCAAAGCACAGCTATGCTTTCTAGCGGAGGGCAGCGTGTGAAGTACCAGAAGACATAGATGTGAGTGGGGTAAAGACGACCGATGCCTCTTCCTCTCCAGATGGGGCTGGACACATGGACAAAAGCAGCAATTCCTGGGTCCTGAGCCTATTCTTCAACAAAGCAAGAAAGTTCTGGATGTAAGCTTCTCAGCACCCCTTTCAGAGTAATGGGGTTGTGGAAGCATTGCTGGTGTTGGATGGTGCTATTACAAGAGCACTGTGGTGAACAAGCCCTTCTGATGCAGTTGCCGAAGCTCCTGGTTATATAAGGCAAACCCACCAACTTCGCTAATGATAGCAAGCCCATGGGGCAAACATTATATGGCAACAGTCTTTAGGTGTTACATAAAAATATATTTTCTCAAGCACAAAACATATTTGTTAAAGGAAATTCTATGATGCCAATATGGGTGGGTGTTAAAAGGTATAACGTTAAACAGTACCACCACAATAAATACACTGTCACTCATAAATCAGAAAGTCCTTTTAGTTTCTCATTCCTATGGGAACGTACACGAGGGAACGTGGCAGAAAGGCAGTGGTACCACTGCAGCTCTGGACAGGAGTGGTGGTATGAAAATCACCCCTGCACTGCCCTACTGGCAACATGCCTCTGATCAAACAAGTTTATTCAGAAACGGAGTCACTAGAGTCCAGAAATGGAGTGTTTTCCTACAGTATCAATTCATTGACACTTTTAGTAGCAAAACCATTTCAACAAATAATATTTCAAGGAAGTCATGCTCATCCTGATCTATCATAATGTTGAGAAGCATGGGTGTTGAAGAAGACAATGTACTTGGGACAGCAGGACAGTTAGAAATTCCAGGAGGGGACACGAACCCACGTGGGGGACAAAAGAGCTTTCCATAGCAGAGAGCTGGTTTATGGCATCTAAATAGGTTTATCTCAGTGATATTTTAAATTCCTATTTTAGCTGTATATATTAATTTTTCTAACAGAGACGCAACCAAAGGAGAGACTAGCCTCATCCGTGTAAAACACTTTCCAACCCACTGTCAAGGAGGGAGGAGGGACTAGCTTGGGAGGCTGTGGCTGTGGATCCCACTGCTGAACAGTGGAAAAGCTCTGTGGAAACATCACGCAGGCAGTGATGAGATGCTGTAACGAGTGTTCCTGGGGCCGGGACTATTCAGGCGCGTAAGTGCAGAATTCTGTCAAGTAAGGAGAACGGCACAAAGTGAGCTCCCACACTTTTTCGGGAAAGGGCTAAGGAAGGTCGTAGCTGCCTCTGTAAACCCTCCTGGACAATTTTATCTCATACCTGAAGAGCCTTATTTGTGTTGGTTGGTATTCAACAAGTTCTTAACTGTAATGATTAAAACTTAGAGAAATCAAGACTTGTATTGCTCATTGTAATTTTTCGTTTTCATAACTGATCTATAAATATATTAGGTACAGACGAAATGAGAAACGCACAGAAAGAGGAAAATAAAATTTTTGCAACTTCATTATTCAGAGTAACTACTATTAAGCGTTTTGGATGTATCTTTTTAGATTTACTTTCTATGTATAACTGGACATTTCTGCATATGCTGTTTTGTAATATGTAGCTTCTTTTTAACTTAATGATATATTGTGGTAATCTTCCCATGACAGTGAATATTCTTCTATGACATTTTTAATGACTGTATTATATTCTGCTATATATCTGGGTCACTTAAGGATAAATGCATAACTTATTCCACCAGAAAGCAAACTTGAGGGGTTTTTTGGGGGCGTTGCGGGGGGGTGTGGATAAGTGAGGGGATGTTACTAACTGTTGGGCCCAGAGGACTTTGGCATAATCTGGCCTGGGTCCTCAAGGTGTCATCTCTGGACCAGACTTTTTTTTTTTTTTTTTTAAATACAGGCAAATCTAATGTTTATTTTAGTCAATTCAGGCAGTCAATAATATGTATTCAACAGTCCTTAATACTAGGAATTCTGAGAAACTATAAAAAGCAATACATTTAACCAAATAACCAGAGTCATTTGTTTCTTTCAAGAAACTTAAATTTTTAACCTAATGATGAAGATATTATAGAGACAACCAGGTACACATGCAAACAATGGAACTATTACCCAGTGTTTACTAATAATATTGTCCCTGAGGTCTTTGTCAAAGGCTGTTAAGAATGAAGATTCGCTCTTTTTTCACTTCCATTCATTCATTTAAACAGCATTTATTATTACATGACATAAATTGTCTTGTAAATGGGCAAATATGCCATGCATTACAATTCCTTTGTTCGTTCAAACATATGTTGAGACCCAGACACTAGGGCAAATACAAAATAAAGTAAGCTCTATTCCACTGGACGAGACTTAATGGCATCCCCTGGGAACTCAAATCCTCACGCTACATTCTAGACCTGCTCAACCAGAAACTCCAGGGGCGGGGCCCAGCAACTGGTCTCGTGTAGGTCCTCCAGGTGATTCTGATAAGCGCTAGAGTTGGAGAGCATTTTGCCCAGCTGAGCGAACTTAGAGAAGGTAACTGATGTATTTACAGGGGCACAGCTAATGAGAGGAACGACTCAAACACAGTTCTTCTAACTCCTAATCCAGTGCCTTCATTTCTGGCCACTGCAAAATGAAGACGCTGGTCTAGGGTATCCAAGAGTCCTTTAAAAAAAAAACATTTTTTTTTCTAGAAGACAACAAGATTGTCAAAACAAGGGAGAAAGAAACAAATTACGTCTAGACCAGTATCTTGATATTGATATAGATCGGGCCCAACATCTACAAAAGGAGGACTGAGCTATCTAGAGACTGAAGGGGCCAAATCTCTCAAACTGACCCACTGTGTAAAGCTAGTCTAGTAAGAGTTGAGAGAATGGTTTTTTTTGGGGGTGGGGTGGGGTGGGAGGGAAGAGTTTCTGATATGCCCTGATATAGTTTTCTTTTCTAAATCTACTTAACATGGGCATGTTTAGCAAACTTATTTGGTTCAGGTAAAGAAAATTGTCACAAATTTGACTTCAGAATAAGCTGGTAAAGAAGAAATCTCCCATACATTGCTTGGAGTATGCCTATAAAACAGGATAGACATTCTAGAAAACAGTTTGGCAGTCTTTAAAAACTAAACATGTACATAATTACTGTATGACCCAGCAACTGCAGTCTTGGACCTTTATCCCAGAGAAATGAAAACTTTATGTTCACACAAACAGCTGAACATGAATGTTCATGGCAGCATCATTTTAAGAGCCAAAACCTGGAATCAGCCCAGATGGATGCTTAAGGGTGGTACATCCACACCATGGATACCTACTCCACACTAACAAGCAGCGAATTGTTGATACATGCAACAACTTGGAAGATTCACCAGGGAGTTACGCTAGGCTCCAAAGGTTATGTACTGTAAAGTTCCATTTATACAACATTTTTGAAATGACAAAATTTCACAAACAGAGGACAAGGTAGTGGTTACCAGGGGTTGGGGATGGTGAGAGGAGGGAGGGTGTGATTATAAAAGGACAACAGGAGGGATCCTGGTGCCAACGGAACTGTTCAGTGTCTTGACTGTGGTGGATGCACAAACAGACCCAGGTATACAATTACACAGAACGTCATACACTTGCACACACACACGCAAAGGAGTACACATACAACCAGGGAAATCTGAGTAAGATGGGAGGACTGCACCATGTCAATACCCCAGTACCATAGTTCTGTAAAATGTTACCACTGGGGGAAACTGGGCAACGTGTGCAAGTGATCTTTCAAACTCTTTCTTACAGCTACGAGTGACTCTATCATTCTTTCACTAAAAATTTCGACTAAAATAATGCCACAATACTTTGCAAATGACCTTGTGTAGCTTACTCCAATCCAGTTACCTAGTGTCGCTCCGAGATGCGTTATTCAAAGTCTTGTTCACACTGATGTTATGGCTAATACATCACTGTGATCCCATTTTCCTCAGTGGAATGACCTGAGTAAGCCGGTAAGTTAATTTTGGGATGAGTCCCGAAGCAGACGGCTACAGTGAGACACAACACCGTTATATTTAACACGGGTTGGGCTGACAGTCTGGCATAAAATGCTTAGGTTACACATAACAGCACCTGAAATCTTAGCTTGTATATGAAGTACTTATTCTAAATAGTCCACTAAGCACAATTTTTTGTTTTTTTTATTGCCCTGGAGTAAATAACGAGAAAAAATTCTGGCATTTTTAAAACCCGGAATTGCTATAACAAATTTCCCAGACACATAAGAGGCACTGGACAAATATTTTTTTCAGACTGAATACATTAGATTATAACTCTAATTTTAATCTTAAAATTAACAGTATCTTACAAAAGATTTGGAGAAAGAGGAAAACAGAGAGCGTCTGTTTGTTTCTTGTAATTTGGTTAACTGTGAATTCACGTCCTTTTTTTTTAACCTACCAACAGAGACTTAATTTTTTTAATAGTTTGTATAAGCCCTTTAGTAAATGTTAATATGTTTTTTACGCAGTGAAGAAATTAAGTGCATTATTTTTTTCCTGTTTCCCCAAAGACTCTAATATTATTACTATGTGGGTCTATTTCCATATGGTTTTAAGATGCATTTTTCTCATATTGATTATCACATGTGCATATTTTTTATATCATAATAAACATTTTTAGGTGCTGCTCAGTAAGTCTTTATTCTTATTTTAATAGCTGCAAAACAGTCCATCATAACAATCTATTACAAATTTAATGTTCCCAGGTTTGTTAATATCAAAAGTAATAATGGGGCTTCCCTGGTGGCGCAGTGGTTGGGAGTCCGCCTGCCAATGAGGGGGACACGGGTTCGTGCCCCGGTCTGGGAAGATCCCACATGCCGCGGAGCGGCTGGGCCCGTGAGCCATGGCCGCTGAGCCTGCGCGTACGGAGCCTGTGCTCCGCAACGGGAGAGGCCACAACACTGAGAGGCCCACGTACCGCAAAAAAAAAAAAAAAAAAAAAAAAAAAAAGTAATAATGAAGTAGTTACTATCGTGTTTATAATTTTTTTCAATTTTTAGAATATTCCCTTAGGATAGAGTCCCAGAAATGAGATTATTAGATTGAAATGTATGAGTATTAATCTAATTTGATACATATTTTTTCCAATGAGCTGTACCAACTGGTAATGCCACCAGCATCCTATCTTTTTTTAAAAAAATTAGTACTAATTTAATAAAAGGAAATGACATCTCATGCTCTTTGAATTTATTTAACTGCTATGAGTTTAAACATTCTCCCAAACGTTTGTTTAATAACATTCTCCCAAACGTTTGTTTAATAAACATTCTCCCAAACGTTTGTTTCTTGTAATTTGGTTAATCGTGAATTCACATCCTTTTTTTTAACCTACCAACAGGGGGCTTAATGTTTTTAATAGTTTGTATAAGCCCTTTAGTAAATGTTAATATGTTTTCTATGCAGTGAAGAAATTAAGTGCCAGGCAGCATCCCATTAAATCTTTATAAAATCCACTTGAATTAAATATCTAATTTAATTGTCTCTGGATTATAAATGAGGAACTGAGGTTCAGAGAAGCTGAGTAACTTCTGCTTACTGCTATAAGCTAGTAACAAGGCTGGGTGTGCAATCGGGTCTTTGTTTCTGAGCCTAGTATTCATTCCATCATCAAAGCTCCCTTCCATCTAATTATGGTGAGAGATAATTGCAAGTAACTTTAGTTGAAGAAAGAATCCATTATATTCCAATTTTAAAACAGATTTAGTAGCAGTTGAAATGATGCAGTCGCTCTTATTTGTTAAGCAGAAAGCAGATTACTTCTTTACGGTTAGATGTAAGGAGGAGAAAGAAAAAGAAGAGCAAATTCAAGCCCTTCCTGTAAAGACAAAATAATTCCTTGATTCTAAGAGAAAGCTTCCGGCAAGTGAGGAGAGCCTGCAGGATAAATGAGAAACCAGCCTGAAACCTCAGAAAGGAATTTTTGTCTGTAAGTTTAGCAAGCAGGATAAGTTACATTGGCATAGTTTAGTCAGTTCAGTAGAAAAGATTATGACTTGGAATAATCAAACAACAGTTAAGGCCTAGTGAGAAATGGATCACATTGGAACCAGATGCTTATTTTCTTTAGCCACTTATTCCTTAGACATTACTTTGAAAATATAATATTAAAGATACATGAATCTTTAAAAAGGAAAGCATGCTAATATATCCATTTTTAAATAAATACCATTTATTTCTTAAGCCTGTTATTTGGAGTTGCTGGAAATAGGGCTCATAAAACTGTAATTTATTTATTTTAAAGGAGGAGCATGAGGATGTCATAACTACAAAATGAAACAATAGTAAATGTGTGCGGAAGGGAGCACAATGAAGAGGATAATGCTTTGTGATTTTTTTTTTTTTTCCTTTTTGCTTGGAAAGAGGGGCTCTTGTATATAAAACTGTTGGTGGAGTGTCTCCAAGTTAAGAACAACTCATAGTGTATGGGAAGAGAAAAGGGCACATACTCATCAAGGGCTCCCAGGGTTCAAAGTGGTAAGTTTTACACCTGCCATTCTAAGCTCCACGAGAAGCCAGAGGAAATCAGGTAGACACGAGGAGAGTGCAGACTGGTGAAGTCTAACTGATGTGGAAAGCTGGAGACAGAGTACATGAAGCTGAGAAGTAAAGACAGATTGGTGTGAGAAGGTGGTACTCTGTACAGAGAGCAAAGATTCGGACCAAGGGAAAGATGAGACTGAATCCCTTCCCTGACTCCTCCAAGCTGAGAGCCTCCTCTCCCTCCAGTTCTGCCCACCGGTGGCCGTGGGGACTAGTGACAAAGGACATCAATGGCCTGGCAGGCCCTGGAATGGACAAGACCCTCAAAAACTGAAAGAGACGATTATTATTATTATAACTAGATGTTAATGTTTTATGTATTTTAAATATTGCTACAGATGCTGTTCATGAATAAATTCTTCTCTGCTGTTCATGAATAAATTCATGCTTCTTTAATTATTTTTAAAGGAAGAAGCACAATTGGCTGATTGTGTATAAAAAACCTCCAAGGCTTACATAAGGCTTTCTCTCGCTTATACTATCCTATGACAATAGTATCTACCAGGGACAGGGACTGACATTGCACACATTACGTCTGAAGAAAAAACTGCAAACCTATAATGTCTGCACACGGAAGAATGTAGATGGCTTCGTGTAAAATATCACCAGCTACTAGAAAAATAACTCTGAGTCCAGAGGCCACTGACAGGATTGTGTAGAGCGGGTGTGTGTAACGGAAAGCACTCCAAGTGGTTCAAACCAGCACATCCTTGGTTAGAGATATAATTCATTCCATGGAAATTCAGTTCTGAACCCAGGATTATTGACTAAGCCATGGGTGTTTAATACATGAAACTATCTGGCTGAATTTACCAATAATTAGGCTTCTCCCCAATATATCCAACTTATAACATTAACTAGAAAGAAGAGTCTGACTGATTATTCATCGAGGCACTCTGTAAAGCAGCGGGAGTGAATGGATGGACCTAAACACAACTTATAACCACTCATCATTAGTGTATTACAACGTGGACTGGACTTTTCTGGCTTCTGGGGCATTGAATACTTGGAGATGATGAATGCTCAACTATATTTTGTTGGGAAATACCAGTAACCTTTAAAATCAGCTAATTGCCTTCAAATGCTGGCCTTCAGAGTTCACCATGAGTTCACCAAGCCAGCTTTCCACAGAAATGCATGTTCTATGAGATGGCATCACAGATTGACTGAAGAACTTGCATACTTCAGCATACTTCAATCAAGTAACAGCTGGCACAATTTATAGCTGAAAGAGGCTTCCTGGCTTTAGGAGAAAGACTGTATGTCATTTCCAGAGGCAACACAGTCAGGTTACCCAACCTCCGTGCCTGAGTTTCTTCATCTGTAAGACGGGGCTTCTCTCTTCTTCTGGTGGGTCAAGGATGGTAGGAGATACTGTGATGTCTGTGACTGGCCCCAAGGAGGTCCTCTCTTCCCCACACGGATGATGAGGAAAGCTTATTCAGCCAAAAGCCTCCCTCTCCCTACCTAAATGGGGTCTGAACATCATGACTCACTGAGCTGCAAAATGAACATCAAATATCTACGCGTCTTTTATGACAAAGTGCGAAATAATTTTTTCAGGATTAGAGAGGTTCTGAGATGAGACCCAGAAACAATTTTGATCTAAGGAGAGGAAGGACTGGGAAGCCATGAGAAAATAATGTCCTACATTCTGATGGGAAGTGGAGAAAATTTTGAAACTCATATATTGTTTCAGGTGTCTTTAACTCACCTGAATTGCTAAAAGGTGGTGAGCATAACCAAGTATTCCACAGCGTCTGCTGTGTTCTCAGAACTATTCCATTTGGTATTTTTAAAGACAAGACCTATAAACACTTGAAAAATGTTCTCTATTTTCTACTGGTTTAGGGGTAAAAAATTTTTCTTTGAAAAGAAAAAATGTATTTTTTAAAATTCCTCCAAATTTTCTGTGAGGTCATCTTTCTAAAGTATGAGAAATGAATGGAAAAGGAGAGTGGGCCCAGTTGGGGGTCCCTCAGTAAGGGTTTGGGGACAACCAAGACCCCACATGAGATAAGCGTGCATGATCTCACTCCTTTTCTCGAGAACCCTTGGTTCATAACATTAGTATGAAGCAAATGTGGAGAGAAAAATGTTGGGGACTGGTTACATCAGCGAGTTACTATCTTTTCATTTTGACAAACTTATGAACAAACCCATCAAGACAGGGCACCTCTTTGTAATGTACAAAAAATATTGAATCACTATGTTGTACGCCTGAAACTAATATAATATTGTAAGTCAATTTTACTTCAATTAATAAAAAAAGACAGGGCTCTTCACTCAAGTCCCACCACCCCCAGCAGTCACCTCTCCCTGTTCAAACTTCTGCCGGTTAATCCACGACACCAACAATCTGCGGGGCACTTGGCTGTTTTTCGTTTGTTTTTAACTTATAAAAGAGTTCAAATATTAACATATTCTCTAGTCAACAGAATAGTATAATAAAATCACAAATATTACCCAGAAACAATAATTACCAACTCATGGCCATTTTGTTTCATCCAAAGCCCTGCCACAGAACTCCTTTGAAGCAAATCCCAGACCTATTATTTTGTATATAATTCAGTGTGTGTCTCTGAAAGAGAAGGACTGGGATAAAAATAAAACCACAATGCCATGACCACATCTAAAACATTAATAATAATTCCTTAACATAATCAAATATCCATTCAGTGATCAAGTTTCCCCAACTAGCTCATAAAATTTTTGAACAGCTGGTGTTTGTTCAAATCAGAATCGAAACATGTCTAAGTAGTGTTACAATGGATTCATACGTCTTTTAAGTTTCTTTTAAATCATGAGTTCCTCTTCTCTTTTTTCTCCCTTTGATTTTTATGTTTTGAAGAAATCAGATCTTTTGTCTGCCGGGTTTTCTATAGACTGGAATGTGGTGAGTGTTTTTTGTTTGTGTTTTTAGTGTCACTATAAACTCATGGATTTAAAATACATCTGATACGCTTTAATCTACTACAGTCTTTATTTGTATTAATGCTCACATCATCCCATCTTTGTCAGCGAGAATCTCTTCAACTCAGAGCCTAAGTCCTGAGGACATGATCTTAGTAGTTTATATTGGTTTTTTGTTTGTTGGTTGGGTTGGTTGGTTGGTTTGCTTTCTGGTAGGATGGGACTCAGCCTCATCTTATCTCAGACATGGAATCAGCCATTCTCCGGAGAAGCCTAGGTCCTTCAGTGAGGAATAGTATTTGGAGATAAGAACTTGAGCGCCTTACTGCTTCGAAAAGTTCCTTGGACACGTTACCTCATGTGTACGCATATACACCCGCTACCCACCTCTGGGGGCCACCATGTTCCCTTTTCAAAGTGCACTCAGACCCTATTCAGAAACCAGGTCCTCAACTACTCAGAGATGAACCTTTTTGTCTGGTTACCTAAGGAGGACAGGTTAGAAAAATACCACCTTAGCAACAGAGAGAGAAACTGAAACCAAAGAAAGATCATGAGTCCCTTCCTTTTCCACTGGAACTGAAAGGAAATAGTTAAGTTCTGTTATCAGAACTTAGATGGAAAAAGGAATCTTTCTAGATAGAGAACTTAATTTTTTTTTTTTTAACTAGGTAAAGACCTTCTTGTATGAGTAAAAGAAAAATGCTTCCAGAAAAAGGCTGATCAAGGAGGTCCCTTGGGCATGGAATGATAAAGGTGACTCACTGCCTTGCATGGACAGGTCCCTGCTGTTAATTTGTTTGTCAAAGCTGTGGAAGAATGGGGGGGCGAGGAACGGTCACTCCGTGGAGTCTGAGCACTGGAAGTCCGTCCCAAAGACAATAAAAGTCGTTTTGTAAACTTGTCTGGCTAATTAGGAAGAGTATTTCTGCCCTCACTAAAGGAAACTACCCTATAACCCTCACAGTAATCTGGAACAGAGAAAAAAAATGAAAAAATGGAAGGGCACGCGTCACAGTAATTTTGATAATTTAGAGCAAACGTATTCAGATGGCAAAATGTTTCCCAGCCCCTCAGCAGCAGGAGCAGGTTCCCGTAAAACCTGAACCTATTATCGGCGGTGGGGTCTGGGGGGAGTGTAACGGGGACTCCTCCAAATCAACCATAAAATGTCTTACAACAGACACTTCACAAAAGAATGTAAATAACCAAAAAGCACCAGGGAGATGCAAATAAAAATCATAATGAGATGCCCACCAGAATAGCTACAATAAAAACCACTGGCAGCACCAAATGATGACGCTGTTGATGATGATACGGAACAACGGCAATGCTCGTACGCAGTTGCTGGGAGTGTAAAATGGCATAACCACTTTGCAGAAGCGTCTGGCGGTTCCTTAAAAGTTAAACGCACGTTTACCCTACAACCCGGCAATTCCACTCCTAGATATCTACTGAGAGAAATGAAAACATGTCCACAAAGAGCCTTTATCAGACTGTTCACAGCAACCTTATCAAAATAGCCCTCAATCAGAAACAGCCCAGGTATCCATCAAGAGCAGAATGTATTAACAAATTGTGGTTTTTTCATACAATGGACCACTATTGTGCAATAAAAAGAAGAGTGAGCCACGGATAAATGCAATAATGTGGATACACTGCAAACACATCATGTTAAGTAAAAGAGACTAGACCAAAAAAAAAGAGTATACACTATACGATTTAATGTATACAAAGTCCAAATATAGGCAAAACGAATCTATGATGATAGAAATGAGAGACACTGGTTTCGGGGGAGGGAGGATGAATAAAAAGGCCTGAAGGGAACTTTCTGGAGGAATGGATATGATCTGTATCTTCTTTCTGGATGGGAGTTACATGGGTGTATGTACAGCAGTGGTTCTCAACCACGGGTGGTTTTGCTACCCAGGGGACATGTGGCAATGCCTGGAGACACTTTTGACTGTCACCCCCCAGGAGGGGATGCTACTGGCATTTAGCGACTAGAGGCCACGGATTAACAGACAGCTCCCTACAAGAAAGAATTATCTATTCCAAAATATCAACTGTGCCGAGGCTGAGAAACCTAGTGTATATACAGTGGTCAAAACTCATCAAACTGAACAACTAAAATCTCAACATCCTATTGAATGTTAATTATTACCAAAAGAATGAAAGAAAAAAGAGCTCAATAACCTCTCTCCTCACCCCAAAATATAGGTGAAGGATGAGACTGGGGGGAAAAAAAAGTTCACATTTCAATTCTGTGAGTTCAACTGCTCAAAAAACACATTTCAATATCGAAATCATGCTCAGTTAATGTTGACTGAAATTTTAAAATCTTGGGCAAACTTCCAGTTCCGCATGTAAGGAGCTTGGAAGTTGCCATTCCATCCTAACAAGTAAAAAGCTGAACAGACTGAAAAATCAACAGCTCTTGGATCCATAAGGGAGAGGAGGACACAGGGCAAACCGAGACTGGAGAGACAGGACAAGGCGGGGATTCATGGCTTACTGGAGGAGAGGTTTACTAGAGGGAGCGGCAGCCAAGGTAGGAAACCTGGGCTGTAACTGACAAACCGCCGGAGGCTCAGTGTGCACCGGTCTGAGAGTGAAAACCTGCAAGGGGATCCAGTCATGATGGGTCCCACAGTTGTGTGAGATTTACCTCCAGAGGCTCGACCCAGGTTCTCACAGTAAATACGGGAGAAGAATCCCCTTGGGCTTCCAGAGAGGGGAGGGGAAAAGGAACCATTTTGAAATATGCCAGAGTCCTCCGCTCTTAACAAGGTTTGCCCTCGGGGGGCGACAACTAGTTAACCAGAATCTAACCTGCTGGGCGTTATTAGAGCCTAACTGACCTGGGGAAAGGGAAATGACCAACTCCAGCCCAATCTGGCCGTCCCGTACCACCGAAGGGGGGAGAAAAAAAATTAAAACTTGATATAAAAACGTCCAAAAAAATTACACCGGGGGGAAGATGGACGGAGTATGGGCAGTCCTCTCCACAACTCTCCCTTCAAACACACCCTTCCTATCTCCCCTCTCCCACTGGTAAAACTCACACCCGTGGGCTACTCCACTTAAAACTTCCTGAAGGAATTACATTTGGGCCTCAGGGAAATGTTGATACGGTTGTGCACAGACAGCCCTGGGTGATAAAAACAGTGGAGGGCAGGGAGCCCGCCTGGCCCTTCAGCCTCAGCATCTAATTACCCAACCCAGACTCCACGCTCTTCCCGCCCGTGGTTCTGAGCTCACGAACGTCACGGGACGGGACGCAGCCGCAGGGCGAGCCAGGCGTGGAGCTGGGTGAGGGCTTCCCGCCATCGCACAGGTCACTGTAACAAGCTGCCAGCTGATTTCCACGGTTCTCCCTGAATCTCAGGAAATTTCTGGTACAAAGTAAAAAGTTGTGCTTAAGTGGAAAAAGAAATGGATCCGGAAACGCTATGCCGTAAACTAGTTTATGGTACGGGTGCTGTTACCTCTGATGTTTGTAGAAAACAAGTAGCTCATGACTCAGGTTACTAAAGCTGAATTTCAAAAACATTTTTTCCCTCGGGGGGAGTCTGAACTGTATACAATTAGCCTTCGTGCCAGTGAGTTTCATTCCCTACTGCTTACAGTAGCACCCAGAATACATTTTACACTGAAGTCTGGAGGCAGCCCTAAGCCAATCAAGAGACAGATTACTCAGAAATGCCTCTGGTGGAGATGCTGCAGAGCTCCTTCAACATTCTGGCCTTCTCCCAGACCAAGAACTTTTCCCTCAAGTTTGAATTAACTGACTTTTAACACAAGCATGCACGTCTACTTCCCTTCCCTTTATGCAGGAGGAAGTAGCTGCTTCGACTTCTGGCCGGGCGAACGGGAACTCCCAAGTTGTAAAAACCGCCCTCAAAGACTGTATCCCTCGCTCACTCTCAGAAGCCTGAAATTCTGTGCTTGTCTCTAACCTTCGCGTTGATTCTCCAGGAGGCGAGCTCTCTGAGCAATAAAGCCCATTAGCTAAATTCTTTTGGAAACCTGACAACCTCACACTGAGCCCTGGTTCCTGTGGGCACATCTGCTGCCCGGCAGGGGAGTGAAATTGGATGTGTTTTAGACGCACATCTAAAGAGAGTTTTAGACGTGGTAGGTGGTGGACAAGAAAGGCACCTTTACACTTTGGCCACCATCTCTGACGTATTCAAATACTCCAGCTTTACCATCATCCATTCAATACTTGAACTGCTGATTCCAGGGAGCTACTTCGTAGGGCGGGATTCACAAAAGAGACAAAGCCCCAGTGATGTTTAATTCCCAAACCTTGCATGCAACACAGCTCCATGGAATGTTCAACAGCCCTTGCCCATGCACAGGGACACTGGGGGTGGGGGCGGGGAGGGAGACGGGGGAGGACCACATGCCTCTTCTTGCTGACACTTGGTGTTCGTTTTCCCAGTAAAAACCATTTTTATCCACCCACCCTCCACCCCATAAAAGGCAAACCTGCAATGTGGGATGGTAATGTCTTATCTAAATTTCTGTCTATCCCTCCATGGGGTCTTGCACGCGGGAGGCTTTCAATAAATATTTGTTGGCTGAAATGAATAAATGATTGAATTAATGAGTTATGTAACTAGATTCCAGGCTAAGTTCTTTTCTATGGAGGTGTCAAAAAAAAAATGTTTAATAGGATGGAGCTAAAAACAGAGTGGGAATTTTGATATTTTCAACTCTAACACTTCCATGCTACTGGGCAAAGCCTCACCCTGGCCGAAATGGGACTTGGCTTAGAAAACATTGCTTACAGCTTTGCCCAGCACTGCTTCACAGCCTCAAGGTTGAGACCGAGGGGCAGAGACCCTCACTGCCCTTCCCAGCTCTGTGAAGAGGTAACTCTCAGAAGGTAGGGGCCTGGGGATTCCGTAGTGATTTTGCTTCCTACAAAAGTTGCTTGTTGGGGTAACGTAAGAATCCAAGAATTAGAATGGGGTGATAACCATTTTCATGATGAAAACACAAACTTAAAGACAACGTCAATCACCAAGTGATTTAAAATGTAGAAACTCGGTCGGGTGGTGACATTGACAAGGTGAAAGTGTTCCAAGTGTGATTCTGAACACTGAGGCACCGTCTGGGTCTTAACAATGACCATGAGGCCCGACTGTATAGCACAGGGAACCCTTCTCCATACTCTGTAATGACCTACATGGGAAAAGAATCTAAAACAGAGTGGATATATGTATATGTATAACTGATTCACTTTGCTGTACAGAAGAAACTAATACAACATTGTAAATCCACTCTACTCCAATAAAATTAAGACAAACAAAAAACAACGCTCGTGGCTCACCAAGCTTACATGGGTTTGCTTTCCATGCACATTTTGTGTCATCCTCGTCTAACTCGAAAGATCTAATCCCACAAGATCACCTCTAATTAGTGATGATGCACTCTTAGAAGACAAATATAGACACAAGAGGGGATGCATCAGCGGTTTAAAATAATTAATGCTTATCCTCACAAGGCCACCTACACCAAGGCACTTGGGAACAGTTCACCATAGCCATGTCATAGAAGGATGGCAAGATCATTTTTCTTACCTGCAGAAGTAGGTCACAGCAAGAGCCTTTGGCAAAGGAACCCGAGTGGACACTGAATGGGTTTTGTGACACAATCTTTTCATTTTTCATCTCAATGCAAGACTTAATCGTTGGTTTACTGTACTCGCTAATCACCTCCCTCCATGGTAACAGGACCAGAACGAGGCTTGGAAGTGCAGTATTTGGGGACACAGCGAAAAGCCCCATTACCAGAATACTGCTGCTACATTGAATAACCAGAGCTCAAGCATTTCAGGCAGCCACTGGGTTTTGTTGTTTTATTTCCAATGATAGGAAAATAAAACCGATCATCATAAACCAGCACACTCATCCGGAGTCTGAGCTAGGCAGTCCAGAAGCACAGAGGCTAACGGTTACAGCATTTCACACAGAAACCTTTTCAACTCCGCATACAGCCCCCATGTGGGACATTTTATTTCTTCTGAGACTTCTATTTAAACTCAACCATTCAGACTTTCCAAAAACAACGTGAGTTATGTGCATTTCACTAGTGCTACTGCCTTCTGAATAATGAATGCCTTTCTCAGTGAGGATGAAGGAGGTAGAGAAAAGAGGTAGACAGTAGCAAGAAGGGGAACCATGACATTCGCAAGTACTGTGTGATCTCAGGAAACCTCATCAGAGGGGCTGAAACGCACCTCATCTAAAGCTTTGTCCTGCCATCCCTCAGAAAGGCTCAACCTGCTTCCTGTACCAGCAGCTTCTCCCTGGCTAATGCTGTGTCTCCTGACCATCAGGCACGTGTGTTCGGACTAACTGACGGTGGACTTTCTTCCTGGGGCACGGACAAACTGTCTCTAGGACACCAGGCTTCTCTGCTAACTCTGTGGTCTTATCAACCTACCTTTTTTCTTTTTTTTTTTTTAATTGAAGTATAGATGATGTACAATATTATGAAAGTTGCAGGTGTACAATATACTGACTCACAATTTTTAAAGGCTATATCCCATTTATAGTTATTATAAAATATTGGCTATATTCCCTGTGTTGTAAATATATCCGTGTAGCTTATTTTATACAGAATAGTTTGTACCTGTTAATCCCCTCCCCCTATATCACCCCTCCCCCCACTGGTAACCACTAGTTTGTTCTCTGTATCTGTGAGTCTGCCTCGTTTTTGTTATATTCACCATGTTGTTGTATTTTTACCTGTCTTTAAAGGGATGTGCTCTGAAGTTCTGGTAAGGGCTAGAACCCATTCTCTGGCTCCAATTCAGAGTTACTCATTTCGTACAGTCCTTCCTCCCCGCCCCCCCAAAATGCACTAAAAAGCTTTCCTCTGTCCTTTTTCTCCCCCTTACTTTCTTCTTGCTCAGAGCAATCCTATTTCATTTTTCACAGAATATGATTTTCTGTGTTCGCTTTATCATTTTTACCCCCTCAGTGTCATTAATGACCTTCGCGCTATTAATAACCTTCAGTTATTCTATGGTTTTTCCTTCCACCTTCATCCTTATTTTGCCCCCATTTCAGAGCTGAAGGACAACTGTACAATGAGTAAATTTTAAAGTTGTGTCACGGTTCCCCTAGGGACAGTCTCCTTCCTTGCGCTATTAAGTTGGAAAATGGCTTTTTAGAAAAAATCAAGGTTTTTGTCACAGAGCAGGTGCAATCATTACAATGTGAAATTAGTCCTTTTTCCAGTGAAAGTGGTGCAATACTTTACTTGTAACTGCACAAAGGGATTTAGGAAATGGAATATAAAAAAAAAACCTATCAAGAGCTTTAGAGGGTTATGTGCAAAGTTATATGATATTTTGTTCATGCAATATAGACAATAAAGCCATGCCGCTGTGGAATGCCAAAGTTTTGCTTTCTGGATTCACCAATGCGAAATCAGTTCATTTAAACTTTGGAGAATGACCTGCTCTTCATTCATGCACACATCCATGTCGTCTCTGTTCCCCATGTTCACTGGGCTCCTCCAATGTGCCAGGCAGGGTGATGAATTTTAAAAAAGCAAAAGAACAAAAAGAAATCTTTTTTATCCTGAAAAGCATGTCGACGGTTATCCCCTATTCTAGGCAAGCCGCTCACTTCAAAAATTATCTCATAAATTGTATGTACTTGCAGAAAATGAGGCGGCACGGTAATAGTAAACCTGCCTGCAGGCAGATTCACTGAGGCAGATGTGGTTTTACAGCACTCTGTAAAACCCATGACTGTTTCACTAGTTAATAACTGGCAGCCCAGTGGGCTTGGACCACAGTGGGAGAAAGGCAACCAGGCCTTGCTCTGTGGTTTGCTGCTTGTCTGGCTTTGACTTAGCCTCTCTGAGCCTCAGTTTCCTCCTGTGAAAAACAGGACCAGCTGCACCAGTTTCCAAAGAGTGGTTCTTACGATTGACTGAGATAAAATCCACAAGGCTTCTATTACTGTGCCTGTCGCAAAGTCGATGCTCCATACATTACAGTTTTAGCAGCATCATTATGACTGGAGTTTACAGCAGGGCAGACATGACAGCCCTAAATCAAGGCATTCTTTTTTTCTCAGAGGGAGGATGACAGGGCTAATTTCAAGGAGGCAGAGAAGACAGGTTGAAAATTAGGGTCTCCCTCGTCCTAGCCCCACCCCACTTCTCTGAGTTGGGCACCTACGTACCCCAATTACTCATTATCTCCACGAATGCCTTTCTGCATCAGCACCCCAGTCACTGACCCCTCCCTTTCACCACGATCTTTTCCTCTATCTAGCCCAAACTTATTGAGAGATAGCTTAACTCAGGGAAGTAGCTGACCACTTTACATGAGTCAAAGAAAAGGAAGAGGGGGCTTCCCCGGTGGCGCAGTGGTTGAGAGTCCGCCTAACGATGCAGGGGACGCGGGTTCGTGCCCCAGTCCGGGAAGATCCCACATGCCGCGGAGCGGCTGGGCCCGTGAGCCATGGCCGCTGAGCCTGCGCGTCTGGAGCCTGTGCTCCACAACGGGAGGGGCCACAACAGTGAGAGGCCCGTACCGCAAAAAAAAAAAAAAAAAAGAAAGGGAAGAAAATAAATCAATTTTCTTTTTGTTTGTGATGGAGATGACAGAAGAGGTAAAGAAGGACACAGAGATAACTGGACTAAAAAAAATAAATAAATAAGGGACTTAATGATCCAAACTTAACAACAGAAACTGATGCTCGCTTGCGGAGAGGCCTATCGATTTCATGTGTTCGCCTCAATTTGGCTCACAAAACTATAGAACACTAGAGCTGGAAGAGATCTCAAAAATCATTCAGTCAAACCCCATCCTTTTAGAGCTAAAGAAACTGAGGCCCAAAGAAGTCTTATAAGATGTGTTGAAGGCAACCCAGCTCATCGCTGCAGACCTACAACTAGACTAGGTTTCTTACAGTTTCATTCCAAACAGAATTTCAAATGATTTGGGTGTAGTGTGTTTAGGTGGTTGAGGTTATCCTATTTTGTCTCTGTTTGTTGCTATTGTCTTCACTTAGCATGAAAAAGATGCAGTCTGACTGGGTAAGTCTGGACTGGTGGGATTTACTTTAAGTGCCCAGTGATGGTGGTGGAGTGGTCCGTGAATGCCCTGAGATTGCAGGCAGAATTATACGTGGATGGACATTTTTCTAGGAATAGGGTAAGAAGCTTTAACACGCTCTCAAAGGTGCCAGCGAGCAAAACAAAGTTAAGCGAGTGGACTGGGCAGAGAAGAGAGTGGTGAGCCCAGTGTTTCCACGCTCTGCAGGTAGGGTGCTTCCAGTGCGGACCTGGGGGGTGCGGGAGGGGTAGGGAGAAGCTGGCTGGCAGAGCAGACTCCGCCGTCCACCTTGGCGTCAAGCAGTGTGGCTTTACCTCCTACCTTCTTTCGAAATTCACGTCCTGCTCAGTTTGCTGAAAGAAAGCCTTCTGCTGCTGGGAGGAGGGAGACTGAAAACCACTGTTACAGCACGCCTATAAAATCTCAGCGAAGGTGTGAGCTCCTGTCCATAATAATTTACAGCATTCTGCCAAGAGCGCCCCTTCTCCTGACTGTCTCTGTTGCTGTTCTTTTACTCTCATGTTTAACAATCAAGATGATAGATACCTCTTGCCTTCTCAACATCTTCATGAGTTCCTGCCGGCGGCAAGAAAATAAGGGCCAGGCATCGCAAGTGGCTAGAAAAAAAGAGCCTGAGTCCACCTTTTCTCATTCTGAGAGGATAATGGAAATTACTTTTTCTGTTTCTCTGGCATCTCACAGGCTGATCTGCGTCCCAAAGGCCTAGGTGCTGCTATAGATGCATCAGAATCCCTGAGGGATTGTCCACCTTTTTCTTTTTTTATCACCAGAGAAATTCTCTCCCCTCCATTTTTCTCAGACAATAAAGAGTTGAGGGCATATATTTACAAACAAGAAGTTTTAAGTTTTATAGCATGTTCATTAACTTGAATTATGGATGGGGAAAAATGAGAGCTAGTAAAAAGCAATAATGTTTAGAAAGCAATATATTTGGTCATTTTCACCCCAGATTAGAACTTCATGCCCCTAAGACACAAGTCTAGATAATGTTGCTTGTGTTGCATTAACCTTAAGCTATAATAGGGCAAGAGCAGATTACAGGAGATCACAACAAAATAGTTATAACATTAGCAGCAGCTAGCAGGAATATTGTGGCAAGCAATCACTCTTAAAGATTCAGTTATAAACACCAGGATCACCGTCTGGGCCTGTGTGAGTTTCTACGATATTCGAGTACAAATATATGACTTCAAAAATAAGTATCATACTGAAAACTGACCACCCGGAAGACGTTTTTATATTTGAGGTTTGATGTTTCTCTTCTTCTGGTTTTACCCCCTGACTTCATGTGTTGATGAAGGCTGGCAGAGCCTGGGGTTGGAGGGGTACTTAGCAATCAGCTGGTTCACTCTCTCTCTCCCATTCTCCCCAAGTCCAACCATTTCTACTACTCCATATGGCCCCTCCCCTAGAATTAGAATTTTTAAAGCTATTCTCTCATTGAATAGCTGGGCAGACACCCAGCAATGTTCCGGGCATTGTGAATTATATCACACAAGTATAAGATGATGTTCCTGTTTTCAAGGAATTTATCATCTCACTGGAAACCTTGGAAGTACATTTAAGCAGCTGTCATACTAAGTGACAGCAGCCAGAGCAGGAAGCGATGAAAACGCAGGAGTTAATCTTATTGTCTTCTGTGGGATCCTTTACAGTACCTAATATCAGGTTTATAACGTGGCTTGTAGAACCAGAGTGGTACAGACAACAGAGCACTGGGCTGGGAGATAAGGGGCCGCGTCTCCGAGAGTAACAGAAGTCCATGTGTAGAATTAGAAACAGAGGGAATAGTCCCAGGGATAAACGTAACAACCGTTTATTCAGCATTTATTTTTTTCCAAGTACTTCTCATATACTCATTGACTTTATAATTACAATACCCATAAAGTAATACTATTAATATATAGATGAAGAGACAGAGGCTAAGGGGGGTCCTATAGTCAGCATGTGGAGGGGTTGAACTTTCACACCACACCTGTCTGATTTCTAAGCCCATGCTTAAAACTGCATCTCGACTCCTAAGTCCTATCATTTCCGAGATTCCGTGTCTTAAATACGTAGTATTTGATATCTTAGTTAATTATGAAATACAGCAAAGCTCATAAAGTATTCAGACATTTCTGCAGAAATTTTACTGATATCTAAGTATAACATCTAATGATGTTCTACATTAATATACCTTAAAGGCTTTTACTGTAGCATCCTTAAGAAAACAACAAACCCTCCACAAATCCAAACTTTTTCTGCTGGTTATATGCATGACTGAACTGCTATGGTTACAAGGTTTTTAAAAGTCACTTTACAAATGAGAAAATGATGGCATCAGGTATGAAGAAACACACCTGAGTTTATGTGATGAAAAAGTTCAAAAGAAGACCAAAGCATCTTCCAGAACAGATTCCTAGTTTAGCTTAGCTGAAGTTCCACGGAAGCATAAGGTTGGGTGTAACGAGATATAAACCAGTGCACTGTCTTTGCTGCTATGGATTCATTCGTGAAAGAATTATAAGATAGTTTTCACTCTCCTCGACTTCCCTCATGCATAGACAGAGCAGAGAGACCCTAGTGAGCATGACTCTGGACCTTCCTTACTCCCCCTTGAGGCTCACGCTTCCAGAGGCCAGGGGAGTGGGCAGCCCCACAAGGAGAAAGTAGAATTCTTAAGATGCAAGTCAGGGGAGGGGGTGGGTTAAGTTCCAAAGTGGTGGCGACTCCTGCTCTTCATATAGTTCCTGGCTGTACAAGTGTCAGGATCTAGGAGGGCAGATGATTCTAAGGTCAAGGTCCTTAGTGGAGGTCCCAGAGGCAGCAGCACGGGTCTCAATGACTAGCCTGGCACAGAGGGAGTCAAAACCCCAGGGAAACCATTCTTCTGGATTTGGGCAGAGTGTCTTGCCAGGAATCTTTTCCCTTGATTTTCTTGGACTGATAAAGATTGGTTACTTGTAAGGGAATCAATCGACTGATTACTTTAGGAGAGAGAAAACTTGCCTGAGAAGAACAAGCAGACACTGTAGTTTCAACGTCTATCCCCAAAATGGCAAACAGGAAGCAACGTCTCACACACAAAAGTTCACTATAAACATTCACTATCTGAGAAAAGAGTACTTCAAACATCACCATATGAAATTACTAAGAAAAGTCTCATTTTCCAAGTCTGATTCCTAACATTAAGGCTCAACTGCTAAAAAAACAAGTATATAAATTTTTAAAAAAACATACTCACAGAGAGAACTACTATATATTAACACTATAACCAAATACCACACAGTTGGCTGGAGTCATGGGAGAGAAGCGTTTTGGGATGAATTATGGAAGAAAGGGGATCCGCGTCTAGCAACTAATCTCTAGAGTCCTTCGCCAAAGTTTTCCCTTCTCATCCAGGCTGACAGATGCATTTTGGGATTTGATATCCAGAGAATCCTTAGGAGGAATTCTAAGAGTAGTTTTTCCCAGAGGAGGCAAAGTAGTTAAGAAGGCAAGGTAAATTGCCTGCAGTGCTCCTTTGATAAGCTTCTCTGTTTAGTATGGTAACAGCATGCTGATCTGTGATAACACAATTGAAGATATATTACACATTTTGCTGCCCTTAAAAACAGCAATGCACCAAGCCTAAAAAGATTTCATCAGGCACAATTTAACCTTTGCCTGACGATCCAAAGTCAATATTATGAATTACCTATTAGTTCTGTGGCCTCAGGCAAGTCACGGGAACCTCTAAGCATAGGTGTCCTCTTTACCATGTGAATGACAGTAGTTCTCTCATAGAATGGTGATGGTGGATTAAATGAGATCAACCCTGTAAGGCACTTCACACTGAGTCCTTTGCATTCTTAAAAGACTCAAAATGGAAGCTACTGCTACTTTTAACATATTTCCCTGCTTTGGGCTGTGATCTAGAAAATTAGGTTGACCAATGAGTGTAACTTCTCAAGAAGTTACTACATAGGATTTAAAACTTTAAAACATTTATTTGTCTTTTAGGAAAACAAAAGATCGAACTCCCACTTCTTCCAATATGGTAGACTTGATGTCGGAAGCAGCCCTCTCAATATAAAAGACTAAAAATGCTGAATAAATATTTTTTAAATCTTTAGAGCCCACAGCTAAATTGTCAGGAGAATAATTGAACCCTCCGGTGGGAAAAGAATCCTGCACCTCTTGGTAAGCCAGGGCGGAAGAAAGAGTTTCCCAGAGACCTCTGCCTATCCTTGAAGGTCTCGACTAGAGTAGGAGCTTTAACCTGTAGAATTTGGGGGGTCCTAGGACAAGCCTGGGGCCCTGAAAAATAGAAGGTTGGATCAGAGACGCCGGAGATTCCTGCCCCACCCCACAGTGAACAAATTGGGGGAAAATATCCACATTCTAGAGGTAGACTGTGGGTGAGGTGTGGGACTCGAGGGACATTGTTCCAGCTAATGATGGGTGAATTTCCAGGATGTCCGGCCCCCTTCCGAGAAGGAGGGAGATAAACAAAATGTAAAAAAGGTATCTGTCAAAGACCAATCAGGAAGCTGGGGACAAGTTCCCTCTCTGGTCCAAGCCTAAGCCGGGACCAATCAGCAGGAAAACACAACCAAATCTATAATTTACATACGGGGAAGTGGGAACCTATAAAACTGACATATTCGCGCCCAAAAGGGGTTCCTTCTTCGACCTCCTGCGTGAGGACCAAGGAACTCCGGTGCACCGGCCTTCAATAAACCTCTTGCGTTTTGCATCAACTTCCGACTCTTGTTGTTTCCTGGGCGAGTCGAAACTCCTAGGAGACCGCGCAGGTCTAACAGAGGCTACTTGCCTGCTTCGGCCTTGACGCAGAGTCTGGCATGGGGGGTGGGGGAAAGGCACCCCTGAGAAATCCTGATCACAGGTCCACGCTAGAGCGTTAGAATTCACCCTGTTTGGGATTAGAATTCACCCTGTTTACGGGGCCTCCCAAATAATCCTCTCTGCAGGAACGTACTTTCCACCCGGGCCTCAAAGAACTCCCACAGATAAAGTTCCAAGGAGAGCGCGAGCTTGCCAGTACAGTTACCCGATACGTGAGCAGCTGAGCAGAAACAAGGTGCAGAGCCAGACCCACAAAGCTGTAGGGATTTTAATTATGGAAGAACATATAACAAGTACGTTTAAAGAAATACAAGAAGTACCGAAAGTATGCCTAGGGAACATGAGACTTTCAAAACTTCGGGAAGATCAGAAAAAGAAACAAACCATTTCTGGAAATGCAAAATATAAAAACTGACATCAGAAATTTAATGGATAAGGCAAAACATGAGATGGGACATCGCTGAAGAAAGATTAGTGATTAAGACTAAATAATAGGGCTTCCCTGGTGGCGCAGTGGTTACGAATCCACCTGCCAATACGGGGACACAGGTTCGAGCCCTGGTCTGGGAAGATCCCACATGCCACGGGGCAACTAAGCCTGTGTGCCACAACTACTGAGCCTGTGCTCTAGAGCCCGTGAGCCACAACCACTGAGCCCACGTTCCTAGAGCCCGTGCTCCACAACAAGAGAAGCCACCTCAATGAGAAGCCCACGCACCCCAACGAAGAGTAGCCCCTGCTCGCCGCAACTCGAGAAAGCCCGTGCGCAGCAACGAAGACCAACGCAGCCAAAATTAATTTAAAAAAACAACTAAATAATAGTTGTAGCAGGCATAAAAGGTATATTCTGAACAACTTTCACCAAAAGTCTGAAAATGTAGATGAAACAGACAAATCTTGAAAATATAAATTACTGAAAGTGATTAAAGAAGAAATAGAAAGCCTGAATCATCCTAAACCTTTACTTCTGCTGAGTCAGCACTTAAACATTTTTCTAACTTGGGAAATACCAGGTCCAGCTTTACAAATGAGTTTTACCAAACAGGTAATTTCAATCTTATTATAAAGTCTTCCAGAAACAGAAAAAGGAGAAACTCTCTCTTCAAGTCGTTTTATGGGCCTATCAAAACCTTGACACAAAAACCCCACAAAGACAGTATAAACGAAGAAAAGTACAAGCTTATCTCAACTCTGAATATAAATGCAGACCCTAAACAAAAGATGAGCAAACTACAGATCATGACCAAACTGAGAGTAACTCAAGAGTAAGTTTAACGTTTGAAAATTTCAGGTAATTCACCATATTCACAGACCAGATGCAGAAAAAAATTGTGTGCAGCCAAAGCCTGGAGTCAAATGTAAAAACATAAATTAAGCTTTGTAATGTTCTTTGTAGGCTAATTACACCTTCCCTGCATACCTGGTAATTTCACAGTAGGTAAAGCAGTGAAAAGAAGCTAATTTCTTTCTTAAGTAGAAACATGCATATGCAAAAACAGCATATAAAGAAAAGCCAGACCCAGGTGGGGGTGGGGTGGGGTGGGGGAACATACTTAAAAGAAACTAACACACCACTGTAAGGCAGTTATATTCCAATAAAGACATAAAAAAAAAAAAAAGTCCCCAAGACAGCCATCATTAAACACATTTCTCTCTTTATTCAAAACATTTACTGAGCCTCTAACTGTACACTGAGACACTGTACTTGACAAGATGTACAGTAATAAAAACAAAAAAAGGTACAGACTTTTTCTTGCATAGCTTACCACTACTAATTGATAAAACAGTATATTTTGGTGAAAAAGTAAACTGATGTGAACTTTCTGGAGAGTGATTTGGCAAAACGTATCAAAACAAAAAATATTAAAAATATTCATAACCCTTTGACTTCAGAAGTGATTAGAGATTCAGCCAAGGCTTATGGACAAGAATTGTTTCTATAGCATAATTAATTTTTTGTACAAAAAGCTGAATTCATTGTGTCTGAAAACTGCTGAGTAACTTTAGTTTGTTTACAGTCTCTAGTACCACAGATTCAAAACATATTTTGAACATGTATTTTGCCTCTCAATCCAACTATATGATCTAAAAAGTGATCAGGCAACTTGTAAACAATTTATTACCATTTATGGAATACATTAAAAAAAATCCTTGCCCAGCAGGATACTAGCTTTTTTTTTTAAAATTTTTATTTATTTTATTTTTGCGGTACGTGGGCCTCTCACTGTTGTGGCCTCTCCCGTTGCAGAGCACGGGCTCCGGACGCTCAGGCTTAGCGGCCATGGCTCACGGGCCCAGCCACTATGCGGCATGTGGGATCTTCCCGGACTGGGGCACGAACCCATGTCCCCTGCATCAGCAGGCAGACTCTCAACCACTGCGCCACCAGGGAAGTCCCTGAGCTTTATTTTTAAAATTGCTGAATCTTTGCATAAATTTTTAAAAAGACAAACATATTTCATTTTATTCTGTGTTTTAAAAAAATGCCATCACTTGTTTCTTTTAAAAATTTTTGATCCATTTAAAAATGTTTTGAAGTTCAACTGTTCAATTTAAGGTAGAAATTTCATAGTATTTAAATTAAACCTTACCCTTGTCTTGACTGAACCTAAGAACTCTGCTGGAGTCCTTGTTGGCCTCTTGGTCATGCTTTTCCTAAGACATGGAATCTCATCTTTACTGGTCATCACCTGCTATGTCTAAATGAGCCCATGGAGAATGTGTCCCATTCAGGTATGCTGTGGCTGGACATGACCCTGCAGACCTATATTGCCCACTGTTATTAACAGCAATGAGCTGACAATCTGTAATCTGCCTTATACAACGTTCAAATAGAGACATCCCCCAGACATGGTCCTCCATTTCAATGCTGGCCTCAAGTATTCTGGTATGCCACCAGTATGAACTGGTAAAAATTCCAGTGATAACTGTCCCTCCTCCCGACCCCCAAGCTATGTCTGTGGCACCTGTTAAGGTCGGTGGAAACATTGCTGATGAACTTTGGATTGAAGATGTACACATAACAGAGAACGCCAGCTAATACCCTTGGCTCAGCATTAATGTTACTGACTTGTATGGTCTCCCCATTCTTGGCTCTGATGACATCTCCTGGCTTGAAGGCTTAGGCTTGAGGTTACGTTCACCAAGAGGGCCAAACCTATTACATTAAGTGGCAAGCTGAGCTTGTGGCAGTCACGATGGCTGAACACACGGCAGCTCCTCCCATGTCAGCCCTCAGGAAGTTGATGTTTGCAGACACCTTGATAAGATTACCACCAGGGTCAAAGGACATCCCCTTCCTAAAAATACGAGCGGCACTTTACTTGCATTGAGGCTGCCTCTGTAGTGAATCTGCAAGAAGACCAGATGTTCATTACGTCATTTGGCCACACTTTAAAAAGATCCAATTTCTGGGTCTTCAGTCCAAGACTTAGGTGCGATCTAGACCTGAGCTTTTACTCTTAGAACTTTAAGATTCTTCTCCATTATTTCTGCAAATATGGTAGGTATCATCTCATAGGCTGGTGTCCCCATCAAATAGGAGGCCAAGTTCTGCCCAGAAGCAAATAGGACTCCTTTCTACCAGGCCTGCGATTCCCCACTTCCACGTAGCTAAGCAAAGACAAGAGTTTTGTCTTTCTGCTTCAGCTCCGCACATTCGTATAGACCAAGATATGCCTCTCGGGCTTCCCTGGTGGCGCAGTGGTTGAGAGTCCGCCTGCCGATGCAGGGGACACGGGTTCGTGCCCCAGTCTGGGAAGATCCCACAGGCCGCGGAGCCATGGCCGCGGAGCCTGCGCGTCCGGAGCCTGTGCTCCGCAACGGGAGAGGCCACAACAGTGAGAGGCCCGCGTACCGCAAAAAAAAAAAAAAAAAAAAAAAGATATGCCTCTCCCACTGCTGGGCAACCCCATGGATACTCCTCCACAGATGAGATCTCTCTGTCATGAAGCTGCCTGCACTCTGCTGGACTCGCAACGCTGGATTTTTTTGCCTTCATTCTGGTTTTCCTGGTCATTTGTTCTATCTACCTTTTTACCCAGGATAACAGGATGGTGGAGAAGTCAGGACGCAGGCCATAAAAGGTTTGTGCTTTGCCCCTTCGGAGGTGGTTCAGAATGACCAAATTTCTCTTGATATTTCAGAAATCAGTTTATCACGATTATCTCCTGTCCATGTAAACTGTGAAGCAACTTCTTTTCCTTTGGCACAGATTCCTCAAACAAGGCCCTTTGTTATGGCTGTGGTAGGGAGACCCTAGTCCCAAAGATGCTTTATGCCCAGGCCCAGAGAGGGACTCTGTTTATCATCTTAAAAACTGGAAACAGCCTCAGACTTCATACAGATAGTCATACAAATGAATATTATTTGTATGTCATTAAATATTATGTTTGCAAATCACATTAATGGCCAGGGAAACTGTTCCCCAAAATAAAACATTAAGGGAAAAAAGCAAAATCAACACTATTCATGATTGAATATCATACAGGCATCACAAATCATGTTTCAAAGTGATGGAAGACAACAGCATAATTGTTAAAAGTCACAGACTCTGGAGTGAGATCTGAGTTTGAATCCCGTCTCTATCACTATTACGAGCTTTGTGAACTGTTAAAATCTCTCTGTGATTCAGTTTGCTCGTGTGACAAAGGTAGATAATGACAGTACTTATATTAGGGACTCTTGAAAAGATTCAGTGAGTTAATATGTATAAAGTGCTTACAAGAGTGATACCACAGTGTAAATGCTCAATAAATATAAGCTATTCTTATTAAATGATATAAGAAACTATTAATGACATAAATGAAGAAAGCAGGATTTAACATTATGTACAGTATGATTCTAGTTTTGTAAAACCAACTGCCTTCTCTTTTCATCACCGCCCCCCCCCCCCCCCCCACAGTTCTCCCCTGCGTGTATGCAGAGAAAACTCCGGAAGGCAAGACACTTAAATGCTAACGCTGAAGGATATGATTCAGGAACTTTTTTTTTCCTTTTTAGACTTTTTCATTTTAAAATTTCCAACAAGCACTATATATTTCTTTTAAAATTAGAGAGAAATGCTTATTTTTTTTTAAAGGACTCCCGTTTCTTCTTGTTGGGCCACGGTACTCTGCCTCAGTGCTAGGGTGCTCTTTTTTTTTTTTCCCCACAGAGATCCAATTTAGGGACATAACTTTCAGGTTAGTAGATAAGATAAGAGAAGGATGAGTAGAGGAAAACATATCAAAAATACCAGAATGATGTCTAAAGGAGAATATATATCAGAAAGGAAAAATTGGCGGGTGCCCACGTCATGGAGGAGAAAAGTAATTTCCATATTTCCATGTAGAGAAATGCGTCAGCTAGTGATGACACTCATGATAAAAGTTAGCACAAGGCTGGGGATAAGGAAAATGAGTTTTTCCCCCATCTAGGTTGATTTGCTTAGGTTTTGTGTTCACAGCCTACCAAAGTCAAGATGTCCCATATATTACATAGGGACAAAAATTTGAATGATAAGGTTAAGTGACACAGATATGTCTGAAAACAAAGCCTACTTCTTTAGAAAATAAAATATATGATTTGAAGAAGGAGTAATACACCGAAGTTACCTTTCTTTTAATTTGAATATATTTTTCTCTTTATAAATCAATCTACTGTAACAAAAATGTCCCTGGAGTGCTATCATATTTTCTGCCTGCCCAGCATCTTTTGGACATCCTTGAAATGTCTGAGGAATTTCTTTCCTTATTGGCCCTACTTCCCTAAGTCAGAAGCCGGAAAACTTGTTCCCCCAGACTCCTAAGAAGCTTAAAGGAGGAAATCCCAGCTTGCAATACCCAAGCCCTTTCTCAGAATTTTCAGTCCATTTCACTGTGACTTGTCAACCTGAATGTAGAAATGGAGTGGGATCCATGTAAAAAGTGAAAAAGAATGCAACGTTTGGTCAGATGCTAAACTGGATCCTGGGAGCCACACATACGAATGACTTTCTTTTTAAGCCAATTGCTATCAACCACAAAAAACCAAAACAAGTCTTCAAATCTGTCATGGACGTCTGAAAACATTAATGATGTTACATGTATCATAAAAACCAGAGGAACAAGAAATAATCTGAATTTTTAATAATACAGTTCAACTACATCCTGATTTCTGTAATCAGCTCTATACTGCAAATTACCACTTCATCATAGTAAATTTGCAAATGTATGGGGAAGCTTAAAAAGATCTTTTAACACCTGTTTTAGGGACACCAACCACCTTATACAATCACCTCCGCACATGTAGAAAACAAGATTCATTGACCAAGTCCGCTTAAATTTTAAAAGATGAACGCATTCAGTGATAATTTTATTTTGCAGAGCAGAAAGAAGCACAGGGGAGCTTCTACATGTTGGCTCTCGTTATACTTCCAATTATTTCAATTATCTCAGATCATGCATAAAGCAATTTCCCCTCTGACAAAATACTGGATAAAGATATCCAAAGGAATCCAAATAGCAGCAGTCTTTGTACATACGGTAAATTATCTTCTTGTGGGGGAAAAAGCTGTAAGTTAGGTGATGCAATATGAATTTGATTTTCTTGTGGAAACACTATTATAACAAAGGCTTGAGTCACTAAACCTATTCCAACTTTAAATATATGACTACAAACACTGTATTTAATCAACTCTTCTGTAATATTTCAAACATGATTCTAAAAAACCAATACGGCAACCAAAATAATAAGACCATGCCAAGTATGATTCCTGATTGAGTTCATGAGAAAAATCAGAGGTTAAAGACATGAATCTTTCTTTGGGTAAAGGTAAGGTATCCATTTAGCCCACAAGCCAATGAACGCTTTCTTAACAACTTTCTGACTTCTTAGGCATGGCTTTTCAATAGCCATATTTGTCCTGCATACCCTGGGCCCTAATTCTATCCAATGTAATAAACACTGACCTACTAGAATTGTCTGTTGCATCATGAAACTAAGATTATTTGTGGGGAAAGGGTCACTTCAATGCTTTTAGAGAAAATGTCATTTTTGCTAAGCTTCTTTTATAATTCAAGGACTAGATAAGGGCTTTCTATAAATAAAAAACAGAAGATTTCTGATTTTCTTAAGATTCTAGTTCCTCAACGCCACCATCTATACTTTGAACCTTAATGTTAAGTCATGGATGTCTTTAAGATGAAGATAACCAACATTTACTTCTTCAGTATTTTCTATCCATCCTTCCAACCCTCAAAGTGTGCATTTATACCATCAACAAGCTTAAAAGCTTTGAAATAAATGATGCCCACACTCAAAAAACAATTAATTATTGTGTATATATCAAAACTTTCCACCTCAACCTGAAGTCTTATATGTTACCTTACATATTATAGTAATAAAGTAAACTATAATCAGTGTGATGACTTCTTTTTTATTTTATTTTCTTTGGAAGTACAGTTAATTCACAATGTTGTGTTAGTTTCTGGTGCAAAGCAAAGTGATTCAGCTTTACATACATATATGTATATATATATATATTTTTCATATTCTTTTCCATTATAGTTTATTACATGATATTGAATATAGTTCCCTGTGCTATACAGTAGGATCCTGTTGTTTATCTATTTTATATATAGTAGGTTGTATCTGTTAATCCCAAACTCCTAATTTATTCCTCCCTCTCCCCTTTCCCCTTTGGTAACCATAAGTTTGTTTTCTATGTCTGTGAGTCTGTTTCTGTTTTGTAAATAAGTTCATTTGTATCATATTTTAGATTCCACATATAAGTGGTATCATATGATATTTGTCTTTCTCTGACATACTTCACTTAGTATGATAATCGCTAGGTCCATTCATGTTGCTGCAAATGGCATTATTTCATTCTTTTTAATGGCTCAGTGATATTCCATTGTATATATGTATCACATATTCATTATCCATTCATCTGTCGATGGACATTTAGGTTGCTTCCATATCTTGTCTATTGTAAATAGTGCTGCTATGAACAGTGGGGTGCATGTATATTTTCGAATTATGGTTTTGTCCAGATATATGACCTGGAGTGGGGTTGCTGGATCATACGGTGGTTCTACTTTTAGTTTTTTAAGGAACATCCATACTGTTCTCCATAGTGGCTGCACCAATTTACATTCCCACCAACAGTGTATGAGGGTTTGCTTTTCTCCACACCCTCTCCAGCATTTGTTATTTGTAGACTACTTAATGATGGCCATTCTGACCAGTATGAGGTGATACCTCATGGTAGTTTTGGTTTGCATTTCTCTAATAATTAGCGATGTTGAGCATCTTTTCATATGCTTATTGGCCATCTGTACGTCTTCTTTGGAGAAATGTCTATTTAGATCTTCTGCCCATTTTTTGATTGGGTTGTTTGTTTTTTTGTTATTGAGTTGTATGAGCTGTTTGTGTATTTTGCAAACTAAGCCCTTGTCAGTATGTGAGGACTTCTTAAATTGTATCCCTGCTACCTCCTGGCCCAAACCCTCAGATGCAGTCTGGCTTCCCCCTAACACCTCTCTTCCCTACGTGGTACCAGGATGTTCCCTTTCTTAGGGCTCAAAAGATAAGCCTTAGTCTAGCCTCCCACTTTGCATAGAATACCTTTTTTTCATTTTTTGGTATGCCACTCATTATTTTCAAACTTTTTTATCTTCAAATAATTTTAGACTCAGAGAAAAGTTGCAAAAAAAAGTACAGAGTGTTCCCATATGCCCCTAACCAGCTTCCCCTAATATTAACATCTTCCATAACCACAGGACAACTACCAAAACCAGGAAATTAATATGTGTACAATATTTACTAAGTAAACTACAGACCTTATTCAACTTCATCAGTTTTCATTTGTTGCATTTAGATCCCTAATCCATTCGCAGTTTATTCTTATGTGTGTGGTGTGAGATATGGATCAAATTTACCTTTTTCCAAATAGCAACCCCGTTGTTCACAACAGCATTATTCATAATAGCCAAAAAATAGAGGCAACCAAAGTTAACCATAAACTGATGAATGGGTGAATTAACATGTGATATATCCACACAATGGAGTATTCCTCAGCAATAAAAAGGAAGGAAGCACTGATACATGCTACAACATGAATGAAGCTTCAAAACATTATGTGAAGTGAAAGAGGCCTGTCACAAAGACCATGATGCCATCATTAAAAAAATCCTGCAATTTCAATATATATGTCCCTTTCAGGAGTTGTTTAAGAAGAGAATTTATGAATATCCAGGTATAAGGGCCTTCCTCTTTTTTGTTAGAAAACTGTGACTTTTAGCATTCAAGGGTGTCCTTTTTCATATTTAATGCTCTGGGGCTTACATTCTATGTTGTCTGATATCAGGATCACTACCACTTCTTTTTCTTTCCATTTATAGAGTACACTTTTGTCCATCCTTCATTTTTAGAATATCTATTTTAGCTAGGTCTCTGATATAGAACATATATTTGGGTTTTATATTGTGAACCAAATTGTAAATCTTTTTCTTCTAATAGGTAAATTAAGCTATTCACATTTATTGTTATACCTGATGTGTTTAGTCATAAATCTATCATAATATTTTATAACCATAAATTAAAAAAAATTTCCCTGTGTTTCTTTCCCCGTAAGAAGGGTATACTGACATTTAGGAAAGTTTCTTATTTTTGTTCTAGTGTCTACCTTTGTAATTATTCTTTTTAAAAATTTTATTTATTTAATTTATTTATTTTTGGCTGCATTGGGTCTTTGTTGCTGCGCACAGGCTTTCTCTAGTTGTGGCAAGTGGGGGCTACTCTTTGTTACAGTGTGCAGGCTACTCATTGCGGTGGCTTCTTTTGTTGTGGAGCACGGGCTCCAGGCGCACGGGCTTCAGTAGTTGTGGCTTGCAGGCTCAGTAGTTGCAGCTTGCGGGCTCTAGAGCGCAGGCTCAGTAGTTGTGGCCCACGGGCTTAGTTGCTCCGCAGCATGTGGGATCTTCCTGGACCAGGGCTCAAACCTGTGTCCCCTGCATTGGCAGGCGGATTCTTAACCACTGCATCACCAGGGAAGCCCTGTAATTATTCTTTTTAAACATCCTTTATTTAACTAGTCACCATCTGGATTATCAGGTTTTGCTTTTGGTAGGAGTATTCTTTATCACCCACTTACTGACTATACAACGAGTTTTTTCTGTTTTCATTTTTCCCTCTCCCTCTCCTCCCGCCTTTTAGTTACACTATTTCTACTTTGCACAGTATGTAACATTTGTGCATTAGTCTTCTACCATCGTTCCTGTCATTGTTCTAGTCTAATACATGCATCTTTATATTTTTAAAGGTCATGATCAGGGCCAGTCCTATGCTGAATTTTTCTCAGCCATTACCAGGGAATCCTCTAGAATAGGGGTCAACATACTTTTTCTATAAAAGACCAAATAGTAGAGACTTGAGGCTTTGTGGACCATATGATCCCCAGTGTACTGCAGCCCTGCCAATATAGCACAAAAGCAGCCACAGATATTATGTAAACAAATGTCCGTGGCTGTGTTCCAACAGAACTTTATTTACAAAAACAAGTGGCAGTCCATGGTTTGCTAACCTTTCTCTAGTACATTCTTCAAGAGGGGTTAAGTGCAGGATTAACTTTGTATGGTCAAAACTGTTTCAGCATTGCCTTAACATCTGAAGGACAGCTTGGTTGGATATAAAATGCTTTACTCACACTTTACTGAGGTGTTTCTTTGGTTTTAGTTTTTAAATGCTGCTCCACTGTTCCTTTGATTTGTAGTGGTTTCGTTGTTGTTTTCTTTTCTTTTCTTTTTTTTTTGGCTGCAACATGTAGGATCCTAGTTCCCTGACCAGAGATCAAACCCACGCCCTCCGCATTGGGCTGAGTCTTAACCACTGGACCGCCGTGGAAGTCCCTGTAGTTTTTGGTGGTGGTGGTGGGTTTTTTTTTTTTGATGTGTGGATTTTTAAGTCTGCTGCTAGTCTAATTCTTTTGCCTTTATAAGTTATTTGACCTTTGGGTCAAGGTTTTAGGAAATCTTTCTAATATCTGTTTTAGTATGATGTGTACCAAAGTTGATCGCGCTAGGTTAACTTGCCAGGTGCCCAGTGAACCCTTTCAATGTGTAGATTCGGGTCTTTTTCTACTTGTGGGAAGTTTCCACAGGTGTGTGGATTCAGGTTTTTCTATTTCTGGGAAAAAAATATTAATTATAGTTTTATATATTAGCTCTTTACCATAATTTTTTTTATTATTTATTTATTTATTTTTGGCTGTGTTGGGTCTTTGTTTCTGTGCGAGGGCTTTCTCTAGTTGCGGCGAGCGGGGGCCACTCTTCATCGCGATGCGCGGGCCTCTCACTATCGTGGCCTCTCTTGTTGCGGAGCACAGGCTCCAGATGCGCAGGCTCAGTAGTTGTGGCTCACGGGCCTAGTTGCTCCACGGCATGTGGGATCTTCCCAGACCAGGGCTCGAACCCGTGTCCCCTGCACTGGCAGGCAGATTCTCAACCACTGCACCACCAGAGAAGCCCCCATAAAATTTTTTAATGACTCTGTCTGCCTCTTTCATTCCCAACACTTTCTCTTGGACCTGAAGGATGGCAGAACATACCACCCCAAAATATACCATTTTGGCATAAAGATTATTTTGAGGTAAAGGCACTTGAAAAACAGCAAATGCAAGAAAAAACACTCTTTCCTTCTTTTTCTTAAAAGCAGGAGATGAAATTCCCACTTGAAAGATGTCTTCACTGAACCACAAGAAAAGTAACATTTTTATCATCAAGGAATGTTCTTATCATCGAGACTGAAAGAATTCTATACCGTCAGACCTTGTTAAAATAATTATCTTCCTTTAGCTTTTCTACATAATTCAGTTACTTTTCCACAACTGCTTCTCTCTGCTCAACCTACCATCAAAACATGTAGGTTTGCCATTTCTTTGGGTCTTCATTCCTTATGACGGCTCTTGTGCCATGTAAAATTCATATAAATTTGTATGCTTTTCTCCTGATAATCTGTTTTATGCTACTTTAAACCTCAGGGACAGCCAAAAAACCCTAAGAGGGTAGAGGTAAAAATCTGCCTCCCTTCAGATACTTTTTATGTCATTTTATGTCATCCCTTCTTTATGTCATTCCTTCTTTATGCCGTTTTTCATTTTCTTGGTTATTTTCCTATCTTTCTTCAAACCCCTTACTAAATTTTCATTAGAGTATTTTCATTTGGGCACTTTTTAATTAATTCTTCATTTCTGAAATAATTTTGTCTTTTTCTTCCATTTCTTTTCTGAGTTCAATTAAATCCTTTATTTATCCTGGGTTTTGTCCATTTTGCCTTTCTGACTTAGGGTGACTTTTCATATCCTCAATGCTTGTTTGAGAATTTTTAATTCTATTTAGAGTGTGAACTTACAATTTTCTTTTGCATTATGGGGAGAATTTTCCTGAATTGATGTTTGTGATTTTTCATTTTCTGACTTTTTCTTTTTCTTTAAATAAATAAATAAATAAATAAATAAATTTAGTTTTGGCTGTGTTGGGTCTTTGTTGCTGCGCGCGGGCTTTCTCTAGTTGAGGCAAGCAGGGGCTACTCTTCGTTGCTGTGCACAGGCTTCTCATTGCGGTGGCTTCTCTTGTTGTAGAGCACAGGCTTTAGGTGCGCAGGCTTCAGTAGCTGTGGCACAGAGCACAGGCTCAGTAGTTGTGACTCGCGGGCTCTAGAGCGCAGGCTCAGTAGTTGTGGTGCACGTGCTTAGTTGCTCCACAGCATGTGGGATCTTCCCGGACCAGGGCTCGAACCTGTGTCCCCTGCACTGGCAGGTGGATTCTTAACCACTGCACCACCAAGGAAGTCCCCATTTTCTGTAAAGCTTCTCTACTGACTTTACTTTCCTTTTGTTCATTTTTATGATACTGAAAAGCTTTATAAATTCCCATTTTAACAGGTACCCTTTTCTGTCAGCCTAGCAAAGTCCCAAAGCTTTAGTGGGGTTTTCTGTCAGAGTGTTTCGGTGGTGGGAAAGAGGTATCAATCCTCTGTGTGATTCTCTTTTATCTTAGAGAACCCTAAATTTTCCTTTTCTCCTTCATCCTCTAATTTCTAAAAAGTACTTATTTTCTTATTTTGCCTTTTTTTCTCTTCCAGAAGTTATACTTCTGGAAGACTGCTCTATTAAGTGATGCCTACCTTTTAAAATCATGCTTGCCCCTTTAAATCCTGTATGTCTTTAAATGGTGTACCTGGTCCTGTATTGCATCTGGCCCTTTAAATCACATGCACTTTAAAAATCCCCTCCCTAATCTCCGTGCTCTGATCTGCTTGGACATTTTTCTAGCATTTTAAACTTTAGGCTGGATTTAATCTTTCTAGTGGCCATTCCAAATAGCTCTTAGGTACCTTTGCTAGTCTCTCCTGCCTTCTCTGCAGTTTTTTTTAAGTCTGCTTTTGCTCACCAAAAGCCTTGTGGCAGAGTGGAGATGGGGCAGAAGTATACGGAATTGAGTGCTGGAACCTGTTGATTTTTTTTTCTATTTATTCACAGTCACTTTGCAGTTCTGGCACTCCCTGTCTCCAGAATAATGCTAAAGGTGTGGTTCTGTGTAGAATCTTCACAGTTGGGAAGTTGTTTAATGTTTTCACTTTGGGAGACTGATTACTACATGGCTGCCGTTGTTTTCTGCTATGTAGAAACGTGCAGGGAGCATTTTTAACCTCGGGTGATCAGAGAATGGAGAAAGAGAGGGAGACAAGATAGGCAATTTAAAAAATGGCCAGTTAGGGGCTTCCCTGGTGGCGCAGTGGTTGAGAGTCCGCTTGCCGATACAGAGGACGCGGGTTTGTGCCCCGGTCCGGGAAGATCCCACGTGCCGCGGAGTGGCTGGGCCCGTGAGCCATGGCCGCTGAGCTTGCGCGTCCGGAGCCTGTGCTCCGCAACGGGAGAGGCCACAGCAGTGAGAGGCCCGCGTACCGCAGGAAAAAAAAAAAAAAAAAGGAAAGAAATGGCCAGTTAAAGGAGAAAAGCAGGGCTCTAGCTGACTGTTGCCAAGACTGGGGCAGCAGGAGAAGAGGAAACCTTTAATTTTTGTATCCAGAGTCAAACTTAGGCTGGGGCCTCTCTGGCTGGTTCTTAACACCTGATAATGCACAGTTTTGAGGGGTTTTTTGTCGGGGAGGGAAGGACCTAAACAAAATGGTTTATAAAACTGATAAAAAGCATCATCTTCACAGTGAGACTCTCCAAGCCTTCTGCATGATGAGATAAAAGTAATCAACTGAAAGAAGAAATTTAATAAACTCTTAAAATACCCAGAGCAGGTTTAGTTTAAATGGATTTTTTTTTTGCGGTACGCGGTCCTCTCACTGTTGTGGCCTCTCCCGTTGCGGAGCACAGGCTCCGGACGCGCAGGCTCAGCGGCCATGGCTCACGGGCTCAGCCGCTCTGCGGCATGTGGGATCTTCCCGGACCGGGGCACGAACCCGCGTCCCCTGCATCGGCAGGCGGACTCTCAACCACTGCGCCACTAGGGAAGCCCTAAGTGGATTTTTTTAAAGCACCTAAATATCAGATAGCAAGCTGTGTTTTGGACACCATCACTGGGTTAAAAAAGAAACAATAAAGTTGAGAAAAAAATGAAAAATCCAGTGAATGGTTGCGCTAGTTCTACTGTCATTAAGCGCAATTTCCTTTCCATTTCACACAAGTCTAAAAGTAAAAACAACGCCACAATCCATTTGCCTGCAGAAACCACTCTGTAATTTGTGACCTGAATCGCTGACAACATTTAGTAGAAAACTAAAAATGTGGGGATATTTCATTCCCTCACCATGCCACTCACCCACCCCAAGAAAAATCTGACTCCAAAGATGCAGAGTAGTGGTAAAATGTGATACTGATTACATTAATTATAAAAATGGCCACACCTTGCCTATCTGATTTACAAAGTGCTTTCACATAGGAAGGGTAGTTGTTATTCTCCTTCTATTGATGTAAAAACCAAGGTTAAATCACAGAGAGCCAAAGACGACACTAAAAGTCCTTGCCTTGAATTCTTCAAATATATGGCAATGGCGGTCAAAATATAAAGTGAGAAACTTCCACCATAGCTACACTCAACGAGCTAAGCATCTTCTTGGACCAGAAGAACGAAGCGGGGAGTCAGAGCTGAAGCCAGGGACCTGATGGGGCTGAAGTCAAAGTCAGGCTCCAGGGCGGAGTAATAGCCACGAAAGGAGACCCAAGAAAGTCGCTACTGACACCTGCTGGAGGTTACGACTCACATGGACTCCACAGCTACAGCAATGGCGAGAGGCCAGGCTGCCTGCTGGTTCAGGGGGTAAGTCTGCAGGAAGCCCAGGAGCAGCACAGAACCACCCCCCCCCCCAATTCTGGACTCGGTTCTGGACGAGGCAGGTTGAAGTAGCTACAAAACTACCAGGGAGGTGGGGCAAGCCCGGGGAGCACTAAGGGGAGAAACTTACACAAGGTGAGAACTTAAACAACGCGAGCTTGCAAACCAACATTCTAAAACACATGAAGAAACGGAACCCTGAATTAGGCCACAAAATGCACAACTAGAAGATCAGGCGACTCCAGACAAAATTAAAAGAACAGAACAAATGAAAAAGACTTAAAAGCGGGTATATTTAATAGCTTCAGAAAGATTTTTAAAACTTGGTATCATCTAAAGAGAACAGATTGATAATTGCCAGAGGCAGGGAATGGGAGGGGTATGGGGGGGGCAAAATGGGTGACGGGGTCACAAGGCACAAATTTCCAGTTATAAAATGTCCTGAGGGGCTTCCCTGGTGGCGCAGTGGATGAGAGTCCGCCTGCCGATGCAGGGGACACGGGTTCGTGCCCCGGTCTGGGAAGATCCTACATGCCGCGGAGCGGCTGGGCCCGTGAGCCATGGCCACTGAGCCTGCGCGTCCGGAGCCTGTGCTCCACAGCGGGAGAGGCCAGAACAATGAGAGACCCGCGTACCGCAAAAAAAAAAACAGAAAAAAATGTCCTGAGGATGTAAGGGACAGCATGGTGACTACAGTTCATAATACTGTATTATATACTTGAAAATTGCTACGAGAGTGGATCTTAAAAGTCTTTGTCACAAGAAAAATAATTTGTAACTGTGTGTGGTGATAGATGTTAATTACACTTATTGTGGTGATCATTTCGCAATATATACAAATATTGAATCACTACACTGTACATCTGAAACTAACATAACATTATATTCAATTATACCTCAATTTAAAAAACTTGATGCCTTGGAAATGAAAAAAATATCCATTGAACTAAAAACTCAATAGTTGGGATACACACCAGAATGAGTGAACTGGACAATCTAGTAGTGAGGAATTTATCCCTAATGTGCACACGTGCGCATGCACACACACAAAAGAACATTTAAGAGATAAGCAGAATAGACTGAAAGACTCCAATATAAGTCTAATAGGAGGTCAACAGAGGAAATGGGGGTGGGGGAGATAATGGAGATTTCATATATAATAGCTAGTGATTTTCCAGAACTAAGTTAAAGACAGGAGTCCGCAGGTGGAGTAGTCTCAGAATACTAAATAGAACACATTTTTAAAAATCCACACCTAGACATCACTGTAAAGCTAGAGTACATCAAGCATAAAGATAGACTCTTCCAGACCAGTAGGAGAAAAGAGATGGATTCCATCTGCAGAGCAACAGCAAATAATGTTATAATAGCTGTCTTCTCAAAAGAACGAGAGGGCAGAAGGCAATGAGTGACAGATCTTCAAACTGAAAAGGTGTGCAGAATTCTATACCTAGCTGAGCCATCATTCAAGAACAAAATGAAGACATTTCAGAAGGAAATTCTGTGAAAGGAATACTAAAGGATACGGAATGTCGGGAAAGAAAACAAAAAGTATGACACTGATATGTATATATGCAATGAATATTAAAATATTTAAAATCAACCACTAATTTATTTGCTTTTAAGTGAAACAAAGACATAGTGAAAGTGAAAGTGAAACAAAGACCATAACAATGTGGCAGATGTGAGGTACAGGGAAGGAATGTGCTTAACAGGTAGCTAAAATATGGTAAGGTGCTTGCCTGTTTGAAAAAGGTAAAGATATTGAACCACTTTGTTTTTCCTACAACGCTTTATATATTTAAACATTCTAAGAGCAACCACTAAAAGAAGAAACCTGCAAGCTATTGTTTCCAAGCCAGCAGAGGAAATTTTTTAGAAAGGGATGAAAAACCTATCAAGACAACAAGGAATTAAGAAATAAGGAAAAATAATAAGGGATCAAGTATGACAATGAAAAAACACACACGTACACCCAACTGTATTACTCATCACAATAAAGTAAGTAGATTTAACTCCCCTATTTAAAATAAAAATACCAAGAGCCACGTCTTCTGTTTGCAGTGCTCTGATTTCTGTTAAAATTATTAGTGTATTTGGGGGACTTAGTGCTGAAACGCAGCTGATGGTTCAAATGGACAATATCTGAAATGTTTACGGCCTTTACAAATGGGTTTCAAGCTGAAGGTAAATGAGAAGGAAACAGTAAGACCAACAGAAACAGAGTCAGAAACATTGGGACTAGAGACAAAATGTAGCTGTTTATAAAGAACATCAATCAGCTCTAAAGAGACAAGAAAAGGCACCAGTACTTAAACATTACTTGGCTAATTGTTGACTTCATTTTAGTCTGTTCTGTTATTACGGCTTCGGACAACATACCAGACATCCTCTTGTATGCTACAGATGTATCAAACCACCTTAAATTACTGCAAGCTAACTGCTGATGCTAACTGCGTGAAGCCCAGGCTGAGCTACAGAAGTACTCTCCCTGCTGTCCCAACGTCATCGCTACTCTGGGACCTTCATTCCCAACTTGTAACCTAGAAGGAAGCAACGTGCTGATCTCTAAGGGGAATGCCAGCCTTAGGCTGGATGCTAGCCTTTCCTCTTTAGACTAACTTAATCCACAAGCGCTCACACTTCTGTGAATCCTTCAACTCCTGACACTAGCATCAGTGGATTCCTGAGCCGGAGGGATGAGAAACCTGGGGTCTCGGCAGGCAAGTGACTTGTGCCCAGATGTACCTGTTGCAGGGACAGAAGCCAAGACCAGAACCCAGATCCATCCCCCACCTCCACGCCAGGGCTTTTCCATGCTACGTCGTACGTCAGGTCTACGAGAGCGAGGACCGAAAGGATAATGAAGTAACTCCATTCTCGTTCCTCACAGCTGCCCTGGCCTGGTCCTCCACACCTTCTCTGTTCTAAATCTTCTCTCTGCTGAGCAATCCGTGGTTCCTGGGTGGGCTCACGAGACGTTCTCAGCAGAGGCTCAAGACGGTGTCCCTTCCAATCCACCATTCCCTTGAAGGCTGGCATCCCTCCCAGGCTGCCCTTTCCCCTTCGAGCCAGAAAAGCTCCTTCAAACACACGGAAGAAGCCAGTGCAGTCATTTCAATCTTGATGCAACTTTGTTTCTAAAAGCAGACATGTAGCTTTAGTTGCCTCTTCAAGGAAACAAGACCAGGTAGTCACTTGGCTAAACACAGCCATGCTCAGTGTGGAAAAGAATCAAGTCCCTTTGTTGATAGCTCTGGGCAAGGGGAGAGTCTCACATTTTAGAAACCTTTCTTGGAGTAACCATACTTCCAAGTAAAATACATGCAAACGCAAAACCACTGGAAAATTCCTAAGCCACAAATGTTTCAATATGGACCAGGATCAGAGTCAGAAACAGAAGTTGAGGGCTTCCCTGGTGGCGCAGTGGTTGAGAGTCCGCCTGCTGATGCAGGGGACACGGGTTCGTGCCCCGGTCCGGGAAGATCCCACATGCCGCGGAGCGGCTGGGCCCGTGAGCCGTGGCCGCTGGGCCTGCGTGTCCGGAGCCTGTGCTCCGCAACGGGAGAGGCCAGAACAATGAGAGGCCCGCGTACCGCAAAAAAAAAAAAAAAAAAAAGAAACAGAAGTTGAAACCGAAAGCAGAAGAAGCCTGAGGGAGGGGAGAGAAGAAGAGAGAGGCAGAGAAATCAAAGGCTGTGCAGAGAACATTCCAGGTTTCTCCTCCTGCTCTTCTCTGGCACACAGCCTACCTGACAGTGTTTTCCCCTCGCCTGCCTCCGTAGGAAAGAGTGAGCCGGGTCTCGCAGGCGGGAAGAGCCGAGGGCCGGACAGCACCCTAAGCCCATCATTCCTGACCTTTCTCTGTGGCTGGTAGGAAGATGCTGTGACAGAGACCCAATTCTCTTGGAGAGCAAAACAAAAACAGAAACAAAAACCCTACATTATGTGGCTTTATCTATGCTTTCCTTCAGTTAAACACTTTCAAGATGTTCAAAAGAAATAAGGACTTAGTCCCCTTAAGGAATAGCGTTATATTATTCAGTCTGGGTGAATAAATTAGGAACAAACAGGGAACAGACAAAATGACTCTGTGTGCATCTACTTTCAAAGGAACTTTAGATTTTAACCCAACGCCCTCATTGCACAGACAAAGAAACTGGGACCCACAGAGGTTACCTGGCTAGCTGGGGGTCACAAAATCCAGGTGGTGGCAAATCTGAGACTAGAGCTTGAGTGTCCTACATCAGGGTGAGTGACTGTCCTAGGACACCAGCCTTGCTGTGAGAAGGAGAGGTTACAAGGGCTGCACGGCCCTGAGGGAGAGAGGATGCTAAGTTCATGCTGAATGGCACAAAGATGAGTTACAGAGATAAATGACCCCCGGATTCTACCAAGCATCTGAGTGTGAAAGGGAGAAATCATGGTAGAAGAAAAAAAAAAAAAGACAGCAAAAGAAAAAATACAAACCGCGGGCTTCCCTGGTGGCGCAGTGGTTGAGAGTCCGCCTGCCGATGCAGGGGACACGGGTTCGTGCCCCGGTCCGGGAGGATCCCACATGCCGTGGAGCGGCTGGGCCTGTGAACCATGGCCACTGAGCCTGAGCGTCCGGAGCCTGTGCTCCGCAACGGGAGAGGCCACAGCAGTGAGAGGCCCGCGTACCGCAAAAAAACAAACAAACTGCATGACAACAGTTCAGTTTACTTCATTTGTTAGGGACTGTGTAATGTGCAGATTAATAAGAAAAAGTGAAGAAAAGAGGAAAATAAGCTACTTGAGCTAATGACTAGGTATTCATCGTAACTGAAAGATTTTCTTCCTTTACATTTCTCACTTCAGTGGGAATATATTCCATTTTCACTGAAGTGTTTCTTACCTTGGTTCTCAAAAACCTTTTTCAGAAACGCTTTGGGTGTTTTGTTTTTTGGGGGTATTTTTTGCTTTCCAAAAATGAATTTATTTTTTTAGGGGTGTTTGTTATAATGCAGATCCCTGGGCTCTCCTCCGGAGTTACTGAAGCAGAATCTCTGGGGCTCTCACTCAGAAATCTGAATTTTGAACAAGTTTCCTATGGACGCTGACATACAAGAGCCAGAACCATCCATAATCCCGAATCAGCCAAAGCCATCTGTCCTCCAGGCCTCCCCTCACCCACTTCAGAGTTACTGAGTCTGAGGCTCAGAGACAGCGAGTGCCCTGCAATCACAGAGGCTCCCCAGGCCCTGCCCCAGGCCTGCTCTCGCCGCCAGGCTGTGAAGGACTGAAACTGTTTGATTTGAAGAGTCTATACTTTTAGGCTTAAAGTGCAGATAAGTATTGCTTTGCTAATGAAACACATACCAGATTTTTCTGTCATGAGGATGTATTTTCCCTTCACGGTCAGGGGGAAGAAGTTACCTTATTAAAAACAAGCAAACAAAACAAGAGACAGAATGATTGACTTTCCGGGCTACGCCTCGTTCCTACTTCTCTCAATAAGGCCGAAGCCAGGGCGCCCCAGCCCTACCAGGCTCCCCACCAAGTGGTAGCCCCTCAGAGTAAAGGTCATGGAAGGCCTGGGAACTGTCCCGCTTTGCCTACAAGCCCAACTCCTTGGAAAGGATAGAAATTTCTGAGGAGCAGCGCATGTGGCGGGGAATCTGGGACCGGGGAGCAGCCTCCTGAAAGAAGCAGTGTAGCAGCGAGAAGACTCCTGGGCTCGCTGACCCTCTGGGAAACCTCCAGGCTCCTTCCAGGCCCCTCCGTGTATTCTCTAGAATGTGGCCAAACAGCAGAGTCCAATACGAGAAGAGACAGAGGATAGAGAATTCAGACTAGAGACCTGTATGAATCTAAGGATACCTGCTTATTTCCCCAAACCACAGAACGCCCCACGGGGCAGAAAGGAAGGTTAGGGCAACATCCTTTTCACACCCAAATTGTTGAGGCAGTTCTCAGAAATCTGTTTTAAGGAGAGAGACTGAAAATAGCCAGAGCAGTAATCACCACCTTCGAGACTGGATTCCCTAAATATAACGAGCGGCACTCAACCCCGGATTATCTCTGCCCACTGAGGACGAAGGCGTTATAGAAGGAAAGAAAGAAGGCCTACATGCCTTGGGACCTGTGGGCACCAGCGCTGCACGCCCTCGAATCTCTGGACGGTGCGTGCGGATCAGGACAATTTCTATCTAGCCAGCGCCTGCCCATCTTGATGCGGGTCTGCCCGCCTCCTAATTCCATCTGCAGCAACCCTTGGACATCTGGAGTGGCTCGCAGCCTCCCTCCCCTCTATTCCCACCTGATAACAGGACCCCGGTTTATAAAGCCCTCCTCTGACAGTCTCCAGGAAGGCTGACTGTCTTCATGCCAGTGACGAAACAGAGGAAAAGGCAGAATACAGCCAGTAATTGAGTCCCAGCATCTCCAACGGGGCCATGTGTGCGTATATGTGCATATATAGAACGAGAGACACTAACAAGAATTACTCTAAAATGTCAATCCTGGTGACGCCCAGTGATTTTCACTCCCTTTACATTTTTCTGTATTTCCCAATCTTTTATCATCAAGGTGATTATCTTTTTATAATCATTTAATAAAACGTCACCTTAAACGATACTAAAGGCTATAATTTACCTAGACATGAGCATGGCATATGAAAGACGACCGTTTATGTAGTGTAACATCTGAAAGTAGACAGGAAAAAACTGGTGTACAGATAGAATCCTCACTTTCCCTTTCTGTAGCCTCTTTGTTACTCCTCGTCTGTAAAGTTCCTGGGCCCCTGCCTACCCATTTCTTGGAGCGCTATATAGACTGCATATACCTATAAAAAAATTCTTAAGTTGGAACCGCAACTTCAAACTTCCATACAATCAAAGCCTTTCACCTAAGATGCCAACTAATGGCCAAATGACTGAACCAAATTTTTATGTGTTGTTTTCGTCTCCTCTTTGGGTACAGATATTAAAACAGGTAGTGAAAAAGCAGCTGGATGGGAGAATTATCTGTAAAATTATTAATTTCTGAACAATTGAGAAGTTGAATACAGCTGACCCTTGAACAACGTGGAGGTTAATCTGTGTGTAACTCATAGCTGGCCCTCTGCATCCACGGTTCCTTTCCATTGGCACATTCGACCAACCACAGACCACGCAGTACAGTGATATTCACCACTGAAAAATACCATGTATAAGTGGAATCGTGCAGTTCGAACCCATGTTGTTCAAGGGTCACCGTATACGGTTTTCACATCATGGAAATGTTGACACTGGATATCAGTGCGTTTCTTAAAGTTAAAATCAAACTGCACACGAATTGTGAAATTTTTTTTCTAATTCTGTGAAGAATGCCATTGGTAGTTTGACAGGGGTTGCACTGAATCTGTAGATTGCTTTGGGTAGTATTGTCACTTGCACAGTATTGATTCTTCCAATCCAAAAATATGGTATATTTCTCCATCTGTTTATATCATCTTTGATTTCTTTCATCAGTGTTTTATAGTTTTCTGAGTACAAGTCTTTTGCCTTCTTAGGTAGGTTTACTCCTAGGTATTTTATTCTTTTTGTTGCAATGGTAAATGGGAGTATTTCCTTTATTTCTCTTTCTGAATTTTCGTTGTCAGTGTTTAGGAATGCCAGAGATTTCTGTGCATTAATTTTGTATCCTGCAACCTTACCAAATTCACTGATTAGTTCTAGTAGTTTTCTGGTGGCATCTTTAGGATTTTCTATGTATAGTATCATGTCATCGGCAATGACAGTTTTACTTCTTCTTTTCCAATTTGTATTCCTTTTATTGCTTTTTCTTCTCTGATTGCTGTGGCTAGGACTTCTAAAACTATGTTGAACAAGAGTGGCGAGAGTGGACATCCTTGTTTTGTACCTGATCTCAGTGGAAATGCTTTCAGTTTTTCACCATTGAGAATGATGTTTGCTGTGGGTTTGTCGTATATGGCCTTTATTATGTGGAGGTAGTTTCCCCCATGCCCATTTTCTGGAGAGTTTTTATCATAAATGGGTGTTGAATTTTGTCAAAAGCTTTTTATGCATCTATTGAGATGATCATATGGTTTTTCTCCTTCAGTTTGTTAATATGGTGTATCACATTGATCGATTTGTGTATATTGAAGAATCCTTGCATTCCTGGGATAAATCCCACTTGATAATGGAGTATGATCCTTTTAATGTGCTGTTGGATTCTGTTTGCTAGTATTTTGCACAAAAACAGAAATATAGACCAACGGTACAGGATAGAAAGCCCAGAGATAAACTCATGCACATATGGTCACCTAATTTACAACAAAGGAGGAAAGAACATACAATGGAGAAAAGACAGCCTCTTCAATAAGTGGTGCTGGGAAAACTGGACAGCTACATGTAAAAGAATGAAATTAGAACACTCCTTAACACCATACACAAAAATAAACTCCAAATGGATTAAAGACTTAAATGTAAGATCAGACACCTTAAAACTCTTAGAGGAAAACACAGGAAAAACACTCTGACATAAACCACAGCAAGACCTTTTTTGATCCACCTCCTAGAGTAACAGAAATAAAGACAAAAATAAACAAATGGGATTTAATTAAACTTAAAAACTTTTGCACAGCAAAGGAAACCATAAACAAGACAAAAAGACAGCCCTCAGAATGGGAGAAAATATTTGCAAATGAAACAACATAGGATTAATCTCCAAAATATACAAACAGCTCATGGAGCTCAATATCAAAAAGACAAACAATCCAGTTAAAAAATGGGTGGAAGACCTAACTAGACATTTCACCAGGGAAGACATACAGATGGCCAAGAGGCACATGAAAAGATGCTCAACATCACTAATTATTAGAGAAATGCAAATCAAAACTACAATTGGATATCAACTCACACCAGTCAGAATGGCCATCATCAAAAAATCTAGAAACAATAAATGCTGGAGAGGGTGTGGAGAAAAGGGAACCCTCCTGCACTGTTGGTGGGAATGTAAATTGATACAGCCACTATGGAGAACAGTTTGGAGGTTCCTTAAAAAACTAAAAATAGAACTACCATATGATCCAGCAATCCCACTACTGGGCATATACCCTGAGAAAACCATAATTCAAAAAGAGACATGCACCACAATGTTCACTGCAGCACTATTTACAATAGGACCTAGAGTCTGTTGTACAGAGTGAAGTAAGTCAGAAAGAAAAACAAATACTGTATGCTAACACATATATATGGAATCTAAAAAAAAAAAAATGGTACTGATGAACCTAGTTGCAGGGCAGGAATAAAGAGACAGACATAGAAAATGGAATTGAGGATGTGGGGTGGGAGGGTGAAGCTGGGGCGGAGTGAGAGTAGCATCGACATGTATACACTACCGAATGTAAAATAGTTGGCTGGTGGGAAGCAGCCGCATAGCACAGGAAGATCAGCTTTGCGATGACCTAGAGGGGTGGGATAGGGAGGGTGGGAGGGAGGCTCAAGAGGGAGGAGATATGGGGACATGTGTGTGCATATGGCTGATTCGCTCTGTTGTGCAACAGTATTGTGAAGCAATTATACTCCAATAAAGATCTATTTTAAAAAAATCAAACTACACACAAGTAACATCACTGAGAATTTCCTGCTCTGGAAAAGTATACGCGACCCTTAGTCAAGGCGCTTCATCAGCTTCACCTTCCCCCGTGGAACAGTCTATGACTTCAAATCCATCAAGAGCTGAGGAAGCTTCCCTGACTAAGCCTGTCAGGTGGAAATAGATAAGCTCTATGAAGCTCTTTTGTTTCTTCTCTTCTACATATGTTCACTGCACTATACAGCCACACAGCATACACATAAAACGATAGTCTGATGAAGTTCAACTTACTTGCCAGGATCCATACCGCTCATATTGCCCCCTTAGCTGAAGGCTGTCGTTCTCTAAAGGATGGTATTAATAAAAGAGATACTGTTGCTGCCATGTGGTAAAACTAAGATGCGCAAGGCCCAGGGCAATGACAGGACCATTTGTACTTTCTTTGATGTAACTGCCGTGAGATGGAATACGTAATAGACTCAGAACCAGAAGACCTAGGTTTGAAACACAGCCTTGCGTTTTGGTAGTGACGTGATCTTGCCTACATTACTTACGTTCTACCCCTTATTATTATTTTTTTTTTAAAACGATCTTTTTTTTTTTTTTTTGGCCACGCCGCGCAGCATGCGGGATCTTAGTTCCCCAACCAGGGATTGAACCTGTGCCCCTGCATTGGAAGCATGGAGTCTTAACAACTGGATCACCATGGAATTCCATGCCCCTTTTAACATGAGGGTTGTTGTGAGGATTTTAAAAAGGATAATGTCTGTGAAAACATTTAAATACTGTAGGATGTAGCAACTTACCTGGGTAAGAAAAAGAAGCCTCAGTTCTGGGGCTCTATGGCCTGGAAAATGCCATCCACACAGTTTAGATGGCCGGGCGCAGTGGACAGAGCTTGGAGTTAGAGGTAAGGTATGCGAATGAACAAAAGGGGGTTCCTGAACTCGGAGCTCAAGCCCTTAGAACATTCCTAATCTCTCAGTTGAGTGTAAGCTCCCGAGGTAGACTCCCCTTGGGAGTTCTCGGTGGGAGTCCAGCCATCGGTTAGGAGAGAGACGGAGTTGAGCCAGACGGCCCCATCTATTAATGGGAGCCCTTGCCACATGACTACCTAGCGATGCTGTGTTTAGACTGGATGAGGCCCGAGCGAAACGGAAGGGGCAGTAGGTGCAGACCGGGAAAGCAACGCTCAACCAAGGGCCTGCTGGGCCTCCAGGCAGGGTCAGTGTGTACCACAAGGGGCTGTAGGCACATCTTGTTCCTGTCGAACCTTCGGACCCACGTGGCCCAGACCAGGAGGAGAACCCCCTCGTCACTAAAGGGAGAGATGCTATCCTTCTGACAATCCACTAAGCCTGCAGCACTACTTCTCTGGGAGATAAACAAGGCTGACACAAAGACTGAGAAGGTGAGCGCTCTGCCTCGGTCACGGTCATCCAAATCTTTCAAGATCGGACAGGACACTGTCTCCCCATCTGTGCTCTGAGAGCATTAATGCCATAAAACGCCCTGAGGAAAAGTCTTCCTGATATCAAATTTTAAGAGCATTTCCTACATTCTTCAACTAGGAGGGTCACACTGCCCCTGTATACGCTTGAAAGGCCCTGAAAAGTCTTGCAGCTAAAAAAGAAAGATCTAACTTTGTTTAACCAAACTTCTTTTAATAGGCAACATTATCTGGTGGTTAAGAATGGGGGTGGAGGTGCAGTCTAGAGCCAGGCTTTGAACCTTCTGTTCCTCCGCTCACTAGCTGTGTGAGCGTGGGCAAGCTAATCTCCCTGGCTTAGTTTCTGTACCTGTGGAATGGGAATAATATTGATAATATACCTTCCTCATGGTGTTTCTCATAAAAATGAAATGAACGAATAAGTACAAATCGTTGAGAACAGGGCCTGGAATACAGAAAGCACTGAATAAATATTAGCTATTTTAATTTGCATTATTATTATCTGATGATTAAATATCTCATGGTTTTTTATGAGTGACACCTATTTATATGCTAAGCAACTTGTGTCCCACGGAACAGGGAAAATCAGGTGTAGCCCAAAAAGCCTAACGTAGGACTCAGAGTTTCAGTCTCCGATAACAACTTACCCTTCCTGGCTCTGCTCCTTATTTATAAAAGTAAGGTCATTGGACTAGTTGATCCTTCCAGCTACAATAGTCCAAGATTCTAAGAAAGAGGCATAGAACCATTAAACCCAGCCGCCCCGACCCAGTCCTGGATCCAACCTGGGTGCTCTAAGGTTCTACCTTCCAGAGACCTTGTTCAGATTTAAAGCTGCCATTGCAGGACTTCGGGTTAAAAAGCTGGATGTGGTTCACCAAGATGGATATGGAAACTGCCTTCTGCCACCTCCCCCCAGAGCTCTGAAGCTCTCAGAGGGGAATCAAACTGGCAGCAGTTACAGTGGCAGCACCTGCCGCCTGCCCCCTCCAAAGGAGCCGTCGACACCCCCAGTCCCCTCTGCCTCAGTTTCTGGCACCAAAGCATCACTCCGGTTTCCCCTCCTGTGGTCTCCAGGGCTCAAAGGGAGCCTGGACCTGTCTACTGGTCATTCTGCTTATCCTGGATCTCACCGGCTCCTTCCAAGGTCGACCCCTTCTTCGAGTCTTTCTCATTTGTACAGAGCTCCAGGCTGTCATTTCAGACACCCATCTATGCTCAGTCTTATTGACATCTCAAATGTGGACCTTGCCCTTGGAGTCCACCCTGTCCCGGCAGGGAAAAAGGTGCTGCTTCTGCCCCTGAGGGTGTACTGCCCATGCCTCTGCTTCTCCCTAGCTCAGTCCTTTGGAATTCTCTAGAATGTCAAATGGCCATGCCAGTTTGCATTTTACTGGTGCGTCCGTCCACCCATCTCCAGCCAGCCAGCCAGCCAATATTTATTAAATGCTTCCTACAGCCGAGCACTGTCCTAAGTTCTGTTGATGCAACACTGAGCAAAAATAGACATTCTCCCTGTTCTCATTCAACACACATTTTTGTACAGGAAAAAAGACAAACAAAAAAAAAAGAAAGAAAAAGCACTGTAAATAGTGAAAAGAGCCATGAAGAAAATAAAACGAGGTGAGATTATAGAATAATGGTGACAGGGATCGGGGAATTTAGTAAGGGACAGGGGGTGGGGGTGAGGTTAGGCTTCTTAGGGGAAGGGACACCTGAGCTGAGACCTGAAAGACAAGAGGACCCAGCCATGCAAAGCTCTGGTCCAGAGTATTCTCCTGGAAGCAGAGAACAAGCAGTGCACAGACCCTGCAGCCAGGACCAGCCCACGAGAGGGAGCAGGAAGTAAGGCCAGTGTGACTGGAACAGAGTGAGTGAGACGGAGCGAGCAGGGGATTAGGCCAGAGAGGGAGGTAGGGACAGATACTGCTGGGCTTTGTGGGTCCGGAGAAGGAGTCTGGATTTTGTTCTCACTGCAATAGAAAGTCACAGAAGGACCGTAAGCGGGGAGTGACGTGGTAAGTCCATCCTTCTTGGGGCTGCAACAACTATGGTATGTGATTCTCAACCAAATCCTACATTGTTTGCTCAGAATCATACCAGGGATATTAAGGGACTGGACCAGAGCAGAAGTGAAAAGTATAAAAAAACCACCCAACGATATCCCTGTTCACCTGGGAGAAATGTTGCACTATAATTTAAGAAGTTAGAATTTCATATACATTAATGGCTCTAACTAATAAGATAAACCCTTCCTTCTGGTATTTGGCAGTGATAAGAGCTCAGGCAGTAGTGCTGTCTGAAGCCTCAGAAACCTAAAATAACATTTTTACAGAAAAAGCAGCATTGCTCACAGTAACTGACTCGCCCTGCAAAGTTAGAGAACTGGAAATGTAAAGATGGTATCTTTAACAAGTGTCATTCTACTATATTACAGCTCTTGCCAACACAGCTCTTTTATCTCTGTGGGTTTTCTTCTTTGGTTTTTTTTTTGCGGTACGCGGGCCTCTCACTGTTGCGACCTCTCCTGTTGCGGAGCACAGGCTCCGGACGCGCAGGCTCAGTGGCCATGGCTCACGGGCCCAGCTGCTCCGCGGCATGTGGGATCCTCCCGGACCGGGGCACGAACCCGTGTTCCCCGCATTGGCAGGCGGACCCTCAACCACTGCGCCACCAGGGAAGCCCCAACACAGCTTTTTGTAAAAAAAAAAAAAAAAAAAAAAAAAAAAAACGCACACTAAAGTGAGTTTCCACTCGAAGAAATAAATCCCCAACACGGGCAACATTAGCAGCCCAGTTCCTTGCCATTGTAATAACTAATGAGGTAGGTGTTTCGAAGATGAAAAAGCAGAGCATCTCTTTCTAATCCTGACAGACATCCTCCCCTGTTCCCTGATCCTTTATCTTGGAGTGAAGGCCTGCGTGGGGAAGTCAATTCCTGGTGTGTCGTTGATAAGAATGCATCTTTCCAGGGGTAACGGCAGGGACAAGATCTCTTTAGCAGACATTGTTTGTGAACCCGCGTCCAGTTTCTCTGTACCTTTGAAACTGGGAAAAGTGTGTGTGCCCCTGACAATCATGTTCAGCAAATGCACTGAAAGCAGAAGCACAGTCACTAATAGAGAGGGACAGTCAGCAATGATCCTGATGGTGAGAGCCCCTGTGATGACAGGTGCCGGGAGCGAACACGGATGGCACGCAGGGCGGGCCAGGCTTTCGTACCTGTGTGTGTATGTGTGCTCGAGGTGAGCGCCTTGAAGGGGCTGCTTTTCCTCCGTCTCCTGGAGAAGAAATACAGATTGGGCCTCCTCTCAAATCCCCCACGCCCGACCTAGATTACTCTTTTACCTTTAATCTCTTTAAGACTTGCGCGTAGGCTACCTTGTAATAAAATGATTCTAGATTTATATCACCCATGGATGACAGTTCTATCTCCCCCAACAGGCTGTAAAATCCTCCAAGTCCGAGTCATCTCTTTTGCTCTTCACTCATCCATCATATAAAAACTTCCAACAGTGTAGACGGGAGTGAAATAAAAAATAATTGTCTTCCAGCCTCTCTCCCCCACTGTTAAGTTTCTCGCATCTCCCATAAAAGTTTGTGGGTGAACTTTTGTGTTATTCAATGTTCAATCCAAAGAGCAAAACTTAGAAGAAATATGGATTGATACACAGAATTTTAAATCAGTTCCAGTTCAGGGCAGTCGACAAATAATTACAATAATCACATAACAAGGGGGTGTTGTGGACATTCCAAGGCAGATGTGACCACTCACACCCCGTCCACCTCCTGGGGCTTCGGCGAGCACTGAATTTGGGTAGCAGAAGCTGTTACCCAGCGTAAGCCTGGCGAGTCCAGCTCTGTCTCTAACATGCTGGCTACTCCCTGGCCAACTGACTCCAACTCTCTGGGTCTCAGTGTCCTCTCCTACAAAATAGGAAGGTGTTCTCTCTGGTCCTTGAATCTAGGACCTTCAAGCTGATCATCGAGCAATGATCAATTCAAACAGGTATCACACAGCCAAAGTCCGAAATGTGTGTATCAGGAAGAAAATCACAGAGACAATCAATGTAACAGAGTACCAGGAGAATATGGACGCAAATTATTATGGAGCAGTTATTATTATTATTCTTTTTACCAAATCCCTGAGCTATATTTCATAGGAAAATCCACGTCTTGTTTTACCACAGAGACGCACCAAGCAATACCCACCAATTCTGAAGCTATCTCAGGACACATCAGCAACCCTTCAGAAGTGGAAACAAGCCACCCACGTTCAGTCATTTCTCAGCAATGCACGTGGCCTGCTCAACAGGCTCAGAGGGCTTGGGAATATTTTTCCAATGCTGAGAGTCACAGATAAGTTCAGTAACATTCAGTAGCTCTATGGTCACAAGTGAAGCGACCAGCCAACATGTGAATTCTCATATGCCACCTGGGTGACAACTAGCTAGCTGCCTACCAGGGAAGGTGTCTTCCTGCTGGTCAGTCCACATGTGTTATTCTGTTCTGTACTGCTCTGACCAGGAGCACAGATAAATACCCAGAGAAGGGAGGGAGTGGGGAGAGAGGGAAAAGGTGCCGAGCGTGGGGGGAGGATGCAGCCGCTGTTAAACCTCCATTTGGCAATCTGACTGCAAGCTAAAAGCAGCAAAGATACTAATGCTGGCCGAAAATCCTTGTTCTAGGGCAAAGCTGGGAAAAGGGAAGTGGCATTCACAAGTGTCTTTGCCGAACGTTCCCGCCTCTTCTCTCAGAGGCGGGAAAGACGGAGATGACGAGAACAAGCCCCGGGTTAGAGAGACATGGGTTCGGCCACTACTAGACAATTATCTAATCAGTTCTGAGGCTCCATTTAGAAAGAGACAGAACAAGGCAATACACGCGTTGTGCTCGTTATTACTATCCTGTGAAAATGTGGGTTTCCGTGGGCTAGCGCCTGTTAAAGACAGAGTCCTTAAAAAACGAAAACAAGTCAAACTGAGAAATCACGCCGTGGTAAAGGAGCCATGCCTTACCTGGAAAGAATTCATGCAGCGGAGGGAGGGAGGCAACGTGGCATTGCTCCTTGACAATATCAACAGCAGCTCCAAGCAGGTTGCAGAGGGCAGGGTGAGGCAGTGGACACTGACGTCACTTTCCCACGAGCTGGCGAGCCTGAAACACACCAATATGTGCAACTTCATCACTGCATCCGGTCAGACGTATTTCAAAAATCTGATGTAAGGAGAAAACTTTTGGTTGTGGGAGAGAAAGGGCGATGTACAAGAAATAGAAATAAAGTGGTTATACTAAAAATTCACAGAGAACATGTACAAGACATTTTTAGAGTGTTTTTGATAGAAAACAGACGGATTAGGCAATTTTTTTCAGGTCAACAGCTCATACTCAAAGTTTAAGAGTTGTATGAAATGCAGTCTCATTTGTGAGGGACCTATTGGGGTGGGGGGTTAATAGCTAACACATCAAACGTTTCCTTTGTTCTACGCCCTGTTCCACATGTAGTAATCATGTTCAACCCCCAGATAGCTATGAAATGGAACTACTGTTATCCCATTCTCCAGATGTGGAAATTCTTTCTGACTTGGATATGCCCCATGAAATACCTGGTTCTGTTTTTTTTTTTCCAGACTTTTAAAAAGTGATAGAATCCTTTTATCAATAATTCTTATAAAAGCCCCTGTTCATAATACAAACGAGAGTGAAGCTGCTCTCCTGGAAGGGAAGGGTTGGCGGAAGACCCCGTCATCTTCCAGAGAGGCCCGTGAAGCAGCTCTGCTACTTCCTGTGGGACCTACTCGAAAATCCTCTCACCAGGGAGGGGAGAGGGAACGGAGGGCTAGAAAAGTAAAGAGACCTGTCTGAGATGAGGCAGATGTTTAGAAGACGCTGTGGCTGGCTCTGAATCCTGGTTTCCTGACTTCCCATCTAGTGCTTAAAGTAAAGGGAAAATCAGGAAAGCATTGGGAATACAACGTACTGAGAAGAGCACGGGTCTTATGCTATCAACTCTGTTTACTTGAGTACTTCCTGCCTGTGCCCCTACCAAAGTGTTTCTTATCACTGTCCTAATTTTGAAAGAGTAATATATGTGTATTTTAAATATATATTTCCTCTTAAAAATACATGTTTGCCTTTCCTTAAACCTCTCTCTGTAAAGGTACCTTTAACCGAACCAGTGGTGACTTCTGCCAAGTTGAGAGAGCATCAGTGGTTGAGGGCATAAGGGATTTAACACTTTCTATGACGAGCCATAGCAGATGCTTTAGCTGTGTGGTCCACCAGGTTACTTAGGCTGATACATCTCTGACGTGTGCTGGGGAGTTAACTCTGCAGCATTTGCCTGCTAGCTGGACTGAGATAGGACACTGTCCACTTTCCTAAAAAATGGTCTATTTCAGCAGGTGCACAGTTGAGTGCTTTTTCTATGTTTTAAAAAATTACTCTTTTCTATTGATTGGCTAAGTTATTCTTTCTGCTTTTACCAACTATATAACATTCCCAACATTTCACTGGCATGAAAGTAAAAATCTTGCTGTCTTTGGTAAAAGTCAAGTGTCGCACTAGCGCGGTGGCTTCAAGCTCATCCTCCCCTCCCCCTTCCTTAGGACCCACAACCACATGGTTACTTTCCATTCCCTGAACTGCAATATACTACACAGGCTGTGTCTTGCTCATACAGTCTTCTGGGCCTAGAAGGCTGTTATCCTTACTGGTGAACTTCTGTTCATCCTGCAAGAACCACTTAGGTCACAGTTCTTAGAGACATCCTCCAGTTTCCCTTATGAGAATTAACTACTTGCTTAATACCGTACTTGTAGCTATTACAATCCTTAACCACCACCCTCCTTGTATTCTTATCTGGGCTGTGTCTACATCTCTGACTCATCCTAGATGAGACATGAGCAACCATGGTCTGTGGATTCCTCTAACTCTACAGCTAGTGTGGAAATAAAGATAAGGTTGGTGGTGTTGTTCCTCAGATACACCCAGGTATTGACTTTTTTAGTGGCTAAAAGCAATAGTGATTTTTCACTTTTACTGTATGTTCAATCAACAACTTAAGTTTTCAGAATTGATACCGCCTGCCCTATCACCCACCATAGGGCTGACTAAAGCTATTTTCATTCTGAAATTATTTTCAGTGTCTTGAAAAGGTATTTGCTTTTTCTGAATTGGATCTCTTGCCTCAACAAGAGGAGGCCTGGAGCATGAATGTCCATTGAGGACTCATCTGTGAAACCCCCAAACCTAACCCTGGCTCATCATGCTGCAGACCGTCAGCAAGGGTGTCCCCCAAGACGAAGGGAACACCACAACCTGGACCGGGGCTGCTGCAGCTCATAGCGAAGGGTCCTGCCAATCAGAGATCGACTGAAGCCACTTTCACTTTTCATCATTTTCTTCTCCTCTTTTGGCAGTAATCATATTTGCAAGAGAAAGAGAAAATGGTGAATTATACAAATAAATCGTTTCAGAACAGAGTTATATCTTGGCTTATGGCTATAACATGCTCTCCATATTGAATGCTTAAATTTGACAAGTCTTAGGCCTTAGGTTGCTTCTGACTATCATCTCACCTGTGCCTACCCATCCAGACGGCGGGCCAGGCACTCTATTGACGGTTGCTGTGTCTAATCCTACGGCAGCCCTGAAAGGCAGGCATGTTCGTCCCATTTTAAAGTTGAGGAAACCAGAGGCCAGAGAGTTTAAGTGATGGTCCAGCATCATGCAGCTGGTGGATGATGGGGCCAGGATTCACTCAAGCGAGCCCGAATTCAAAGCCTTGCTCTCTCCCCATCGTACCACACTGATCTCTGAAGACATCATAAGTAGCATTATCCTCTCCAAACAAACCACAGGTAGGACCTTAGTAAAGGAATCTGCCAACGCCTGTTTCTTCTGCAGTTTAACTCTTTAGCTCGTAAAAGATAGAGTTAAGAGTATCTTCATTTTTCTGTAGGAAATTATTTTATCCTTTCTAAGCTGCTACTTTATTACATATATATTCTAAAACTTGAATAAGAAAGGTGGTAAGATGGACATGGGAAAATACACCTATGTCACAGTAAGCGAAAATAGTTCTACAGTGAGAAAAAAAATTAGGAGGCAACACAAATATAAACGGTTATTTCCACGAGAGGAATATAATAACCTGTTTCTTACATTTTATTCTTTCTTATTTTCCAAGTGTTATTTTTTATAATCAGAAACAAGTTAATGTTATGATGTTGATGTGATCTGTGGTGCAGACAAAGGAGTGTTTAAATGCTGTTTAAAGGTATCACCATGCTGCTAAGTGGCTACGGAGTGACCTATCAAAAAGGACACTCAAATAGAAAATAAAATACATTAGCACTGCCTTGTCACTCACCAGCAAGTGATCTTGGATAAGCCAAGTTTCCTCATAAGATCTTGGAATTTATACATAACCTAACCAATGTATCAAACCACCAACATTTACATAAAAAGGACATTCATTCCACAAATGATAACCATAGTCACAAAGAAAAAATACAATTATTAGTTATACGTTAATTAGTTATGTTTCTCTGTAACTATGTGTATGGCATGTAAATCCAAAACTAGCATTTTCAATCCAATCTTAAAGTATTCTGTGATTTAACAATTTTTATCTCTATTGAAGCTCAGAAAGGTGAAGAACGTTGTACTGATCACAGAGTAAGTGATGGAGAAGAAACTCAAGCATGTTCCTCTCCACCTAAATCTCATTCTTTTCTTGCTATATCATAAACAGAGCAAAAGCATAGCAGATATTTTTTAATAAATTTTATCCAAAAAAATAGAGACGCCCAAGGGCAAATAATGGGATAAATTTTATTTATTTTTTTGCTTTACATAAATTTTATTATTAGAGTTTGAAAGCAGATATATCTGATATTTATCAAGTTTTGCAATGAGAGAAGAAAATTTTACTTACTCTGATCTAAATCCTATCTCCTGAGTCCTCTTTGGGATAAATTTTAGATATCTCAGAACATGTCATTTTTTAATACTTTGAACAGCCTTATTTTTTTTATTTTTTATTTATTTATTTTTTTTTGCGGTACGCGGGCCTCTCACTGTTGTGGCCTCTCCCGTTGCGGAGTACAGGCTCCAGACGCGCAGGCTCAGAGGCCATGGCTCATGGGCCCAGCCGCTCCGCGGCATGTGGGATCTTCCCGGACCGGGGCACGACCCCGTGTCGCCTGCATCGGCAGGTGGACTCTCAACCACTGTACCACCAGGGAAGCCCTGAACAGCCTTATTTTTGACATCAGATAATCCAGCTGGACCTAATATGGCTCTCAAATCCTAATATTCATCCTATCCTTTTTTTTTTTTCTCAGTACACATTTCATTTGCCCAGGACGTATTTTTTTAGTGTTAAGACTTATAAATTTTCTTTACAATTTTAATTGCATAAAACATTACTTTAATCACATGAAACATCCATATCTGTAGAGAAAATGAGAAAGTAATACATGAAAAATGAAAATAGCTGTTTTGGAAAGTTACAGCTATGGGTAGGTTTTCCCCAAAACTTCAGTTAATGTTTTAAATTTTTGTTTTCTAATTAAGGAATAAAGAAATGAGAACAGGAAGGAAAGAGGGAGAAAATTCAGTTTATCTTAATATAAGTACCAAACTCATTATGTATTATTTAGGGCATGTGTTGTTTAAGCCAGAGCTGATACTTGAGACTATCCACCCATAGCTCAAATATCAATACAAATTTCTGTTAATGATATAAACGTTTTAAGAAACAGGATTCTAATCATCCAGAATCTGGATTATTTCTGTTATTTCCTACAAAGACATCATAGACCTAAATCACATTCGACCTATAAAATCAACAAGATACTTCAAACAGAATAATGAACTAAATATCAAGTGAAACCTATTTCTGTGATTTTTAAAGCACTGGGAGAGGAAAAGCCTTCCTAGGAGACCAGAGCTGTCAGCCAGGTGACCTTAGTCTAAGAGACCAAATGTGAGCAGAGGACACACCATCTTTATTTCTAAACTTCTGCCTTGACAAAATTCCCTAGAGAAGCAGCTATGGCCTATCTATTTTTAAAGAGGCAATGAGAAGGAGAAAAAAAGTCATTTTCCATCACTTCTAACAAAAATAGTGAAACTGAGAATGAATCAAACACCCATCAATATTAAGAAAAGAACCTGAGAAAATAGAAAGGTGATACAGTCTTCTAGGAAACATAGAGGTCATTTAATGTAACAAAGGCAAAAATGACAAACAGAGATCATATAACATCTCTGCCAAAAATTACAATTATATCAAAAGAGTCCAACACACTGTAATACGGTATAAAAGAGCTCAACTTGAAAATATTTAACTTAAATCTCAAGTTTCTCAAATTTTAGTAGTTGAATTGGACACTTCAGTCCTAGAAAGACCTAAAAAGGCAAACAGCCTTTATTAATGATGTTGAAATATAATATTGTTTATACCTGTAGATTCTTAAAATTCAGTTTCAAAGCTTTAACAATGATAATCTCATTAATGTAAGCTGTCAAAATACCAAATCAGGCAAATGACCAAAACTTAGTGCTAGAATCATTAAAAACATACAACCATTTAACACATAATTTGGAAAAAGAGTCAAAAAATTTTAAATTCTTATATTGTCAACAACACAAAATTCTGCAACAACTAAATGTACTGGCATATCTGTTATGATAAGCTGTATTAACTCCATCATATTTAAATATTTTAAAACTACTAATTCGTAAAAATAGAACTTGAAAAATGCACATACCAACTACTGCTTATAAATTTCAAAATAAGGTCCATTAAGTGATGAACAGTATTTCTTTGAAATTACAGTGTTTTCTTTGAAAATCACAGGAAAAAAGTGAGCTTTTTAAATCACAAATGTCAAAACAGTCCTTCAACTCTCTTTGAATTAAAGGGCTCTTGAGAGAAGAGATTTTGGTACACAATTCCTGAAAGCTATGGCTTTCAAACTTTGCTCCTAAGACCTATAAGCTTATCAAGAGAGAGATATAAACTTCTTTCTCTCTCCCATGTATCAGAAAGCACGGGGAAAATGGTTCTGCTTAAATAAGATACCAACAAGGCAATCTCAAAATTAAGTGTATTAATTCATGCCAAAAAACAATAAGAGATTTTGCTTTTTGTAAATGACTGTAATATTGCAAGATACCAGTTGTTGAGAACATCGGACTGGCGTTATCCTTATCACTAAAGAAGAGAACTGACCCTACGAACATGCCTGCCAGAAACTTCATAATTAGAAGTAATATCATTAGAGATGTCATAATTTAAAGAAGTCCATCTAAAGAGGCCAGTTAGTCCTTCAGATTTTTTGAAACTGTAGAAAATGTCAAGTATACAAAAGGATATTTGGAAGAAAATAAATTTAAAAACTTATACCATATTCAAAATTAAAGTCAAGATGTGTTAATGGCATAAGTGTAAAAAACAAATCTATAAAAAAGAAACTTTCCAGAAAAATCTAAGAAACTACAACAAACTCATAAGCCATAAGGGCTTTATTTTTTTTAATGGTATTGTTAATAAACAAAAAATCTTTAAAAATCACAGGCAGAGGGCAGAAACCATTGTGATAGAAAGAACTACTGCATATTTATAAAAGGAGGACAAAGGATGCAAATTCATTTTTTAAAAGGCTTTCAAGTAGCGATTTCCAAACCATTTGAACGTCACAGGTTTCTGTGATAATATGATTAAAACTATGAAGTCTCTCCCTACAACGGTGTTTTTTTAATTTTTATTTTTTGCGGTACGCAGGCCTCTCTCTGTTGTGGCCTCTCCCACTGCGGAGCACAGGCTCCAGACGCGCAGGCTCAGCGGCCATGGCTCATGGGCCCAGCCGCTGCGCGGCACGTGGGATCTTCCCGGACTGGGGCACGAACCCGTGTCCCCTGTATCGGCAGGCAGACTCTCAACTACTGCACCACCAAGAAAGCCCTCGTTTATTTATACAAAGAAAATTTTGCACAGAATTTTGATTGTTTCTCAGACCACCGAATTCCCCAAGCCCATTCATGCCCTCCTTTCATATATATATGGAATCATACAATATATGAACTTATTTTTCTTGGCTTCTTTCACTTAGCATGTTTTTAAGATTCATGGACCTCAGCATAAGAACCACTGTTTTTTAGGTCAAAATCTGATTTCTAATTTACCATGTTTGATAACATATTTTAAAAGTTCCAACTAATTATACATCATTGTATTTGTGTTAGCATATTTTAGTAAGTATAACCAGTTAGAAAAAAATTTTGAAGCATTTTAAAGAGAAAGTCTCCTGGCTCACATTTGTATCTCAATCCATTACCAGAGGAAGTTAGTTGAAAAGGAGACTGAGAAATGCATTTCCAATCCTTTAACCACTTTCCTGAGTAACTGAAGTCAATGTATGAGGTTGGGATGTAATAAATTAGGTCCACTCTGATGACATTCTCATAAATAAACCTCACACTGGGGCTCCCTAGCTTCCCTGTCCCATCAGGTGCCACCGCAGCCAACACGTCCATTGATCAACACTACCTACTCTGTCCCACAGTTTAAGTCCTTTGCCAATGTGGATGGAAAAGTGCTTATGACGCATGAAGTACAAAGCAATGGATTAAGACTTCTTCTTTTATTATTTCCTAGACCTGGTATATTTCCTAGACCTGGTATAACAAACAGGTTATCTTCATTTCTCAATTCAAATCGGTTGGCAGTGACCGTGTTGAGATGTTCAGTGAAAACACATTTGGTCTCAGCAGAGAAGAGAGAGATGATCTATCGGAGCTGTATCAGCCCGTGACTTCAGAAGGAGTGTTTCCTGGTGGTTTGCGCCATCCACCCCTCCTCTCCCCTGCCTTTACTGAATACCATCATCTTCAGCATCCCTGGCTACTCTTTATAACTCTCCCTAAGTCCACTCTCAGATGGCCTTCTCTTGAAAATCCAGACACTCTTCCTTCACGAGAGGGCAGCTGGCCATGGTGTAACTCATTTAGATGAATCAGGCCTGGCCAATCTTGGTATCCCAGCTATTAGTAACTGGACTGCATGACCCTACATCACAAGTGGCTCTCTCTGATTCATCAGAAGATACATACTGATGACTAAAAATTCTGTCCCTCTATGAGGAGAGATGAGAATCCAAATGCCAAGATCACTAACTTACACACGTCAAAGTAACTCTGGTAACGTGAAAGCCCAGATGGCCACACCCATTTCAGGTAAGGTCAGAGAATCAATTTCCAAGTTATCTTGCATAGAGAAAATTCACTTCTACCAACTTAAATTCAATTCCCCCGTAACAATTTGACTCTTCTGTACCTTAATAAAATGAATATAAACCATAAGATCTACCAGGTCAGGCCACAGAGTCTCCTAAATTTTATATCTATCATTTACCCATTAGCGGACCCTAAAGAGATGTGATTATGGAAACTGGCAAGTATACTCCAAAGTTCTATTCAAAGGTTTTATGGATTAAGAAGTATCCCCTAGGTGAGCACCTCGAGTCAAAGAGGGAAATGTTTGACTAAATTTTTCCAAGGCAGAAAGAAATCTTGTTAAATGAAAGCTTTTGGAACCTGAGAGCAATTTCACTGAAACCCCCAAAGGCCACAATTTTTTTTAAATTATTAAATATATAGTTTCCCTTTCCTTGCCACCATACGCTTCAAATGAGCTATCTCTGATAACTGGCTTTCACTATTTTACATTCTGTTCATTTTGGAGAGGCTATTTTCAATATCTGGGACCAAAGTATGAAAAAGACACTGAAAATGTGGGTAATCATCCCTGCATAAATGTGTGTGTAAGTGGGGGTGGGAATGGGGTATTAAATATGGGATACTCAAGAAATCAGTATTCTAGAAAGGTTTTCCAGTTATTCTCAGGAGCTGATGAAAGGCAGTTAAGCACCTGAATTTACTGACATTAGGGGAGCTACAAAAGCTAACTTGTCTTTTTTTTTTTTAACAGCAATACAACACAATGTGAATAGAAAAATGTTGCCATCCTATGAACAAATTTATACTATAATAAGAAATTATCTGTGAATGTTAAAATGAGGAAAGCTTGCATTTTGTAGCCTAAGAAATAGGAAGATAGCAACACAATGCTTCTTGATGGTTCAACCAGAAAAGCTTTTAATACTTTACTTTAAAATAACAAAAATATTTCATTTATAACCAAAGTTTTTTTGTTAAATTATTATTACTTTTTACTTAGTTTTTATTTTATATTGGGGTATAGCTGATTTACAATGTTGTATTAGTTTCAGGTGTACAGCAAAGTGGCTCAGTTATGCATATACTTATATTCATTCTTTTTAAGATTCTTTTCCCATTCAGGTTATTACAGAATACTGAGTAGAGTTCCCTGTGCTATACAGTTGTTGATTGTCTATTTTGTATATAGTAGTGTGTATATGTTAAACGCAAACTCCTATTTATCCCTCCCCACAACCATTCTCCTTTGGTAACCATAAGTTTGTTTTCTACATATTTTCTGTGAGTCCGTTTCTGTTTTGTAAATAAGTTCATTTGTATCATCTTTTTAGATTCCACATATAAGTGATATCATATGATATTTGTCTCTTCTCTGTCTTACTTCACTTAGTATGATAATCTCTAAGTCCATCCATGTTGCTGCAAATGGCATTATTTCATTCTTTTCAATGGCTGAGTAATATTCTATTGTATATATGCACCACATCTTCTTTATCCACTCCTCTGTCAAAGGACATTTAGGTTGCTTCCATGTCCTGGCTATTGTAAATAGTGCTGTTATTACATTGGGGTGCATGACCCTTTTCAAATTATGGTTTTCTCCAGATATATGCCGAGGAGTGGGATTGCTGGGTCATATGGTAACTCTACTTTTAGTTTCTTAAGGAACCTCCATACTGTTCTCCATACTAGCTGCACCAATTTATATTCCCACCAACAGTGCAGGAGGGTTCCCTTTTCTCCACACAGTCTCTGGCATTTATTGTTTGTAGACTTTTTGATGATGGTCATTCAGACCAGGGTGAAGTGATACCTCACTGTAGTTTTGATTTGCATTTCTCTAATAATTAGTGATGTTGAGCATCTTTTCACATGCCTCTTGGCCACCTATATGTCTTCTCTGGAGAAATGTCTATTTAGATCTTCTGCTCATTGTTTTTTTTTACAACTTTATTGGAGTATAAATGCTTTACAATGGTGTGTTAGTTTCAGCTTTATAACAAAGTGAATCAGTTATACATATACATATGTTCCCATATCTCTTTCCTCTTACGTCTCCCTCCCTCCCACCCTCCCTATCCCACCCCTCTAGGTGGTCACAAAGCACCAAGTTGATCTCCCTGTGCTATGCGGCTACTTCCCACTAGCTATCTATTTTACGTTTGGTAGTATATATATGTCCATGCCACTCTCTCACTTGGTCACACCTTCCCCTTCCCCTTCCCCATATCCTCAAGTACATTCTCTAGTAGATCTGTGTCTTTACTACTGTCTTACCACTAGGTTCTTCATGACATATTTTTTTCTTAAATTCCAAATATATGTGTTAGCATACAGTAGTTGTCTTTCTCTTTCTGACTTACTTAACTCTGTATGACAGACTCTATGTCCATCCACATCACTACAAATAGCTCAATTTCGTTTCTTGTTATGGCTGAGTAATATTCCATTGTATATATGTGCCACATCTTCTTTATCCATTCATCCGATGATGGACACTTAGGTTGTTTCCATCTCCTGGCTATTGTAAATAGAGCTGTAATGAATATTTTGGTACATGACTCTTTGAATTATGGTTTTCTCAGGGTATATGCCCAGTAGTGGGATTGCTGGGTCATATGGTAGTTCTATTTGTAGTTTTTTAAGGAAACTCCATACTGTTCTCCATAGTGGCTGAACCAATTCACATTCCCACCAGCAGTGCAAGAGGGTTCCCTTTTCTCCACACCCTCTACAGCATTTATTGCTTCTAGATATTTTGATGATGGCCATCCAGACTGGTGTGACATGCTATCTCATTGTAGTTTTGATTTGCATTTCTCAAATGATTAATGATGTTGAGCATTCTTTCATGTGTTTGTTGGCAGTCTGTATATCTTCTTTGGAGAAATGTCTATTTAGGTTTTCTGCCCATTTTTGGATTGGGTTGTTTGTTTTTTTGTTATTGAGCTGCATGAGCTGCTTGTAAATTTTGGAGATTAATCCTTTATCAGTTGCTTCATTTACAAATATTTTATCCCATTCTGAGGGTTGTCTTTTGGTCTTGTTTATGGTTTCCTTTGCGGTGCAAAAGCTTTCAAGTTTCATTAGGTGCCATTTGTTTATTTTTGTTTTTATTTCCATTTCTCTAGGAGGTGGGTCAAAAGGATCTTGCTGTGATTTATGTCATAGAGTGTTCTGCCTATGTTTTCCTCCAAGAGTTTGATAGTTTCTGGCCTTACGTTTAGGTCTTTAATCCATTTTGAGCTTATTTTTGTGTATGGTGTTAGGGAATGATCTAATCTCATACTTTTACATGTAAGCTGTCCAGTTTTCCCAGCACCACTTATTGAACAGGCTGTCCTTTCTCCACTGTACATTCCTGCCTCCTTTATCAAAGATAAGGTGACCATACGTGCGTGGGTTTATCTCTGGGCTTTCTATCCTGTTCCATTGATCTATATTTCTGTTTTTGTGCCAGTACCATATTGTCTTGATTACTGTAGCTTTGTAGTATAGTCTGAAATCTGGGAGCCTGATTCCTCCAGCCTCATTTTTCGTTCTCAAGATTGCTTTCGCTATTCGGGGTCTTTTGTGTTTCCATACAAAAATTTGTGAAATTTTTTGTTCTAGCTCTGTGAAAAATGCCAGTGGTAGTTTGATAGGGATTGCATTGAATCTGTAGACTGCTTTGGGCAGTACAGTCACTTTCACAATGTTGATTCTTCCAATCCAAGAACATGGTATATGTCTCCATCTATTTGTATCATCTTCAGTTTCTTTCATCAATGTCTTATAATTTTCTGCATACAGGTCTTTTGTCTCCTTAGGTAGGTTTATTCCTAGATATTTTATTCCTTTTGTTGCAATGGTAAATGGGAGTGTTTTCTTGATTTCACTTTCAGATTTTTCATCATTAGTGTATAGAAATGCCAGAGATTTCTGTGCATTAATTTTGTATCCTTTACTTTACCAAATTCATTGATTAGCTCTAGTAGTTTACTGGTTGCATCTTTAGGATTCTCTGTGTATAGTATTATGTCATCTGCAAACAATGACAGCTTTACTTCTTCCTTTCCAATTTGGATTCCTTTTATTTCCTCTTCTTCTATGATTGTTGTGGCTAAAACTTCCAAAAGTATGTTGAATGAGAGTGGGCAACCTTGTCTTGTTCCTGATCTTAGTGGAAATGCTTTCAGTTTTTCACGATTGAGGACGATGTTGGCTGTGGGTTTGTCATATATGGCCTTTATTATGTTGAGGAAAGTTCCCTCTATGCCTACTTTCTGCAGAGTTTTTATCATAAATGGGAGTTGAATTTTCTCGAAAGCTTTCTCTGCATCTATTGAGATGATCATATGGTTTTTCTCCTTCAATTTGTTAACATGGTGTATCACGTTGATTGATTTGCATATATTGAAGAATCCTTGCATTCCTGGGATAAATCCCACTTGATCATGCTGTGTGATCCTTTTAATGTGCTGTTGGATTCTGTTTGCTAGTATCTTGTTGAGGATTTTTGCATCTATGTTCATCAGTGATATTGGCCTGTAGTTTTCTTTCTTTGTGACATCCTTGTCTGGTTTTGGTATCAGAGTGATGGTGGCCTCGTAGAATGAGTTTGGGAGTGTTCCTCCCTCTGCTATATTTTGGAAGAGTTTGAGAAGGATAGGTGTTAGCTCTTCTCTAAATGTTTGATAGAAATCGCCTATGAAGCCATCTGGTCCTGGGTTTTTGTTTGTTGGAAGATTTTTAATCACAGTTTCAATTTCAGTGCTTGTGATTGGTTTGTTCATATTTTCTATTTCTTCCTGATTCAGTCTTGGCAGGTTGTGCATTTCTAAGAGTTTGTCCATTTCTTCCAGGATGTCCATTTTATTGGCATGTAGTTGCTTGTAGTAATCTCTCATGATCTTTTGTATTTCTGCAGTGTCAGTTGTTACTTCTCCTTTTTCATTTCTAATTCTATTGATTTGAGTCTTCTCCCTTTTTTTCTTGATGAGTCTGGCTAATGGTTTATCTATTTTGTTTATCTTCTCAAAGAACCAGCTTTTAGTTTTATTGATCTTTGCTATCGTTTCCTTCATTTCTTTTTCATTTATTTCTGATATAATCTTCATGATTTCTTTCCTTCTGCTAGTTTTGGGGTGTTTTGTTCTTCTTTCTCTAATTGTTTTAGCTGCAAGGTTAGGTTGTTTATTGCAGATGTTTCCTGTTTCTTAAAGTAGGATTGTATTGCTATAAACTTCCCTCTTAGAACTGCTTTTGCTGCATCCCATAGGTTTTGGGTCATCGTGTCTGCATTGTCATTTGATTCTAGGTAGTTTTTGATTTCATCTTTGAATTCTTCAGTGATCACTTCATTATTAAGTAGTGTATTCTTTAGCTTCCATGCGTTTGTACTTTTTACAGATCTTTTCCAGTAATTGATATCTAGTCTCATAGCATTGTGGTTGGAAAAGATACTTGATACAATTTCAGTTTTCTTAACTTTACCAAGGCTTGATTTGTGACCCACGATATGATCTATCCCAGAGAATGTTCCATGAGCACATGAGAAAAATGTGTATTCTGTTGTTTTTGGATGGAATGTCCTATAAATATCAATTAAGTCCATCATGTTTAATGTATAATTTAAAGCTTGTGTTTCCTTATTTATTTTCATTTTGGATGATCTGTCCATTGGTGAAAGTGGGGTGTTAAAGTCCCTTACTATGAATGTGTTACTGTCCACTTCCCCTTTTATGGCTGTTAGTATTTGCCTTATGTATTGAAGTGCTCCTATGTTGGATGCATAAATATTTATAATTGTTATATCTTCTTCTTGGATCGATCCCTTGATCATTATGTAATGTCCTTCTTTGTCTCTTCTAATAGTCTTTAAATTCTATTTTGTCTGATATGAGAATTGCTAGTCCAGCTTTCTTTTGGTTTCCATTTACATGGAATATCTTTTTCCATCCCCTTACTTTCAGTCGGTATGTGTCTCTAGGTCTGAAGTGGGTCTCTTGTAGACAGCATATATATGGGTCTTATTTTTGTATCCATTCAGCCAGTCTGTGTTTTTTGGTGGGAGCATTTAAGCCATTTACATTTAAGGTAATTATCGATATGTATGCTCCTATTCCCATTTTTTTTAATTGTTTTGGGTTTGTTATTGTAGGTCTCCTCCTTCTCTTGTGTCTCTTGCCTAGAGAAGTTCCTTTAGCAGTTGTTGTAAAGCTGGTTTGGTGGTGCTGAACTCTCTCAGCTTTTGCTTGTCTGTAAAGGTTTAATTTCTCCATCAAATCTGAATGAGATCCTTGCTGGGTAGAGTAATCTTGGTTGCAGGTTCTTCTCCTTCATCACTTTAAATATGTCCTGCCAGTCCCTTCTGGCTTGCACAGTTTCTGCTGAAAGATCAGCTGTTAACCTAATGGGGATTCCCTTGTGTGTTATTTATTGTTTTCCCCTTGCTGCTTTTAATGTGTTTTCTTTCTATTTAATTTTTGACAGTTTGATTAATATGTGTCTTGGCATGTTTCTCCTTGGATTTATCCTGTATGGGACTCTCTGTGCTTCCTGGACTTGATTAACTATTTCCTTTCCCATATTAGGGAAGTTTTCAACTATAATCTCTTCAAATATTTTCTCAGTCCCTTTCTTTTTCTCTTCTTCTTCTGGAACCCCTATAATTCGAATGTTGGTGCGTTTAATGTTGTCCCAGAGGTCTCTGAGACTGTCCTCAGTTCTTTTCATTCTTTTTTCTTTATTCTGCTCTGCAGTAGTTATTTCCACTATTTTATCTTCCAGGTCACTTATCCGTTCTTCTGCCTCAGTTATTCTGCTATTGATCCCATCTATTTTTAATTTCATTTATTGTGTTGTTCATCATTGCTTGTTTCATCTTTAGTTCTTCTAAGGTCCTTGTTAAATGTTTCTTGCATTTTGTCTATTTTATTTCCAAGATTTTGGATCATCTTTACTATCATTACTCTGAATCTTTTTCAGGTAGGCTTCCTATTTCCTCTTCATTTGTTAGGTCTGGTGGGTTTTTATCTTGCTTCTTCATCTACTGTGTGTTTTTCTGTCTTCTCATTTTTCTTACCTTATTGTGTTTGGGGTCTCCTTTTTGCAGGCTGCAGGTTCGTAGTTTCTGTTGTTTTTGGTGTCTGTCCCCAGTGGCTAAAGTTGGTTCATTGGGTTGTGTAGGCTTCCTGGTGGAGGGGACTAGTGCCTGTGTTCTGGTGGATAAGGCTGGATCTTGTCTTTCTGTTGGGCAGATCCACATCTGGTGGTGTGTTTTGGGGTGTCTGTGGACTTATTATGATTTTAGGCAGCCTCTCTGCTAATGGGTGGGGTTATGTTCCTGTCTTGCTAGTCGTTTGGCATAGGGTGTCCAGCACTGTAGCTTGCTGGTCGTTGAGTGAAGCTGGGTGCTGGTGTTGAGATGGAGATCTCTGGGAGATTTTCGCCATTTGATATTATGTGGAACTGGGAAGTCTCTTGTGGACCAGTGTCCTGAGGTTGGCTCTCCCACCTCAGAGGCACAGCACTGACTCCTGGCTGCAGCACCAAGAGCCTTTCATCCACATGGCTCAGAATAAAAGGGAGAAAAAGAAGAATAGAAAGAAAGAAAGGACGGAAGGAAAGAAGGAAGAAAAGAAAGAGGGTAAAATAAAGTAAGATAAAATAAGATAAAGTTATTAAAATAAAAAATAATTAAGAAAAACATTTTTTTAAAAAGAAAAAACAAAAACGGACAGATAGAATCCTAGGACAAATTGTGGAAGCAAAGCTATACAGACAAAATCTCACACAGAAACATACACATACACGCTCACAAAAAGAGGAAAAGGGGAAAAAATCATAAATCTTGCTCTCAAAGTCCACCTCCTCAATTTGGAATGATTCGTTGTCTATTCATGTATTCCACAGATGCAGAGTACATCAAGTTGATTGTGGAGCTTTAATCCGCTGCTCCTGAGGCTGCTGGGAGAGATTTCCCTTTCTCTTCTTTGTTCTCATAGCTCCCAAGGCTCAGTTTTGGATTTGGCCCCGCCTCTGCATGTAGGTTGCCGGAGGGCATCTGTTCTTCGCTGAGACAGGACGGGGTTAAAGGAGCAGCTGCTTCAGGGGCTCTGGCTCACTCAGGCCGGGGGGAGGGACAGGTGCGGATGCGGGGCGAGCCTGCAGCAGCAGAGGCCAGTGGGACGTTGCACCAGCCTGAGGCACGCCATGCGTTCTCCCGGGGAAGTTGTCCCTGGATCCCAGGACCTTGGCAGTGATGGGCTGCAGAGGCTCCCCGGAAGGAAGGTGTGGATAGTGACCTGTGCTTGCACACAGGTTTCCTGGTGGCTGCAGCAGCAGCCTTAGCGTCTCATGTCCGTCTCTGGGGTCCACGCTGTTAGCCGTGGCTCGCGCCCATTTCTGGAGCTCCTTTAAGCAGCGCTCTTAATACCCTCTCCTCGCGCACCAGGAAACAAAGAGGGGAGAAAAAGTCTCTTGCCTCTTCGGCAGGTCCAGACTTTTCTCCGGACTCCCTCCCGGCTAGCCCCGGTGCACTAACCCCCTGCAGGCTGTGTTCACGCCGCCAACCCCAGTCCTCTCCCTGCGATCCAACCGAAGCCTGAGCCTCAGCTCCCAGCCCCACCCGCCCAGGCGGGTGAGCAGACAAGCCTCTCGGGCTGGTGAGTGCAGGTCGGCACCGATCCTCTGTGCGGGAATCTCTCCGCCTTGTCCTCCGCACCCTGTTGCTGCGCTCTCCTCCACGACTCCGAAACTTCCCCCTCCGCCACCCGCAGTCTCCACCCGCGAAGAGGCTTCTAGCGTGTGGAAACCTTTCCTCCTTCACAGCTCCCTCCCACTGGTGCAGGTCCTGTCCCTATTCTTTTGTCTCTGTTTATTCTTTCTTCTTTTGCCCTACCCAGGTACGTGGGGAGTTTCTTGCCTTTTGGGAGGTCTGAGGTCTTCTGCCAGCGTTCAGTAGGTGTTCTGTAGGAGTTGTTCCACGTGTAGATGTATTTCTGGTGTATCTGTGGGGAGGAAGGTGATCTCCGCGTTTTACTCTTCCACCATCTTCCCCTGTCCATTGTTTGATTGAGTTGTTCGTTTGATATTGAATTGCATGAGCTGTTCGTGTATTTTGGAGATTAATCCCTTGTCGGTCACTTTGTTTGCAAATATTTTCTCCTATCCTGTGGGTTGTGTTTTCATTTTGTTTATGGTTTCCTTTGCTGTGCAAAAGCCTTTAAGTTTAATTAGGTCCCATTTGTTTATTTTAGGGTTTTTTGTTAACTTATTCATACAAACTTTCGAAACCTGTAAACTTGCTTTAGTTGGTGAAAGAAACATATTTTCAGTGGAAGTATACTTTTGATACCTAAGTTTATCTCTTCTTAACATCCCAAGCATCATCTTCAAATCTGCTTTCTAATTACTTACAACATTGAATTTTAGAAACTAGCAAAAATAAGTCACTACTTCAAAATATGAAACCCCCAAAAATGAAGACCTAAATGATGACTGCAGATCTACACTGACATGGAAAGACAGTCACACTATTTTGACAAGTTAAAAACAAAGCAAAAGAAGAATAAAGAACAATAATATAGCTAAAATTAATTTATATAAACTAAATCTTCTAACCATATCTTTTTGTGTAATGTACATAAAGAGGTATATACAAGGAAGAGTGCCAAAATGTTAATAGCAGTTTCCTATGGGGACTGAAATTATAAGAATTCTGCTTGCTCTCTTATACTATATTTTCCTGTATTGTTTCAAATGTTTACAATGAATGTGACTATTTTGGTGATCATATAAAAAGTCAAGCTATTTTAATTTTGAAAATATATGAAATGAAACCTATCTTTGAATGTTTAAAATATATATTAACATTACATAAAGTAAAATTAGTTTTTATGTAAGAAATCAACCAAATCATCTTACAAGTACTTTAAACCTTTAACTTAAAAATTTACTGAAACTAACCTTATCAGCCATCTTTTCCATGAAAAAAAGTACTTGAGATGGTAAATTTGGAATCCAAGATTTTCATCACTGTCAGTGATATCATTCAAGTTGCTTTAGACATTAAAAATCTGTTGCCTGCAAATTGACAAACTTGTTGGTTGCTATTAACAGCATTTTTTGCTTAGAAAACAAAGAATACAAAATAAATATACAAATGACTGACTGCTTGAGGTGACTTGAGCAGGTATATTATGTATTATTAGGAGATGTGAATAAAACTAGGGAGACAGGGCTTCCCTGGTGGTGTGGCGGTTGAGAGTCCGCCTGCCAATGCAGGGGACATGGATTCGTGCCCCAGTCTGGGAAGGTCCCACATGCCGCGGAGCGGCTGGGCCTGTGAGCCGTGGCCACTGAGCCTGCGCGTCCGGAGCCTGTGCTCCGCAACGGAAGAGGCCACAACAGTGACAGGTCTGTGTACCGCAAAAAAAAAAACAAACAAAACTACGGAGACTTTTTTTTTAAGTGCCAGGAACAAAAAGCTTGCATCCAAGGAACATAAGGCAAAATTATTTCAGGTAATTTCCATGAACTTGGAACTTGGAAGGTAAAAGCCCATGATAGTTGCTTTTGCACTTTGCCAAAATAAACAAGAGAGTGTGGTTTCTTCGGAAAGTCACTGTCCGACCTCGCAATCAACCTAGCATCCGTTCGTCTTTTTGTTATGTCCAATAAAATCACAGTAACAGCCAATCTGCCTGGTGCTATGATCCCACTAGGTTGTGTTACCTAAGCAGAGCCAGCTTAAGTCTAATCAGACCAAACAGCTGTTTTAACAGTTGGGTTTCTCCAAAATTAAAATAGTCTATTCCTGACAGTGCCTAGCAACTCAACTGTTAACACAGCTGCTCAAGTTGAAGAGTTAAAACCAAGTGTACACACAGTCTTCCTCCCATCTGCAACTGCTTTGAGATTCTTCCAGAATAGAAGTTCCTAAACTTAAGTGCATTTTGACATTTCCCCGACCTGTTTAAATTTTCATGCTTGTACTGCCTCTACCTCTGGACTTCAGCCAACATTTCTGCCATCAGCCTCTCTCTTGGTGTTTGCCTTCTGTCACCTCCATACGCTGCACCATAATTGCCAGCTGGTGGTCCTGTGCTTCCCTCCTTAGAAATATCATCTGTGTGTTTCACACCCTTATTCTTCTCTTTATTGTCTCAGAATCAGAGGTGGAAACTCAGAAGTTCCCAGATTCCACTAAGTGATATACTACTTCCAGTGACTTACATTAGTACTATTAAGGTTAATTGTTGAAGAAAGATCCTTAAAGATAATCCAAAATTGCTCACTGGCTACAGGTTTTCATTTGTGGTCAGTTCATACACGTCTTCAAAATTCTGCATTTGTCACCATGCTCTCACTCAGATGTGTCTGTTTGTCCAACTGTTTTTACTCATTCTTTAGCACAGAAACCTATCCATCAACAATCATATTATCAACAATAAGTTTTATCTGTCTATCCATCTCTCTACCCTACCTTTCTATCCATGGATTCATCCATTTATCTGCCCACTTTCTCTTCTTAAAATTTCTGCCAACTGGACTGGACACACCCAAGCTAAATTGACTCTGATAAGCTCTTAAAGTCTGCAAAAGATCTTGCCCCTGGTTTTGTAACATTTGCTTTCTCCCCTCACAATGTCCTCATTCCCCATAATTGTACTGCATCACAGATATTTTAAAATCTGAACTCCCAGTGTCTGTCTGAGAACAGATTCACTGCAGTACCCAGACTCATCAAACCAGAAGATACCTACGAAGAAGCTGAGCAAGTTTTACGATTGCAAAGTTTTTCCTGCGGCAGCTTCAGTTCTTCCGCTGGGTTACGTACGAGTGATTTGGGCACATTAACCTTGGAAACAACCTCTCTCCTATGTCCCACTTCTCAGCATGGGAGGGCAGAAGTCAAAGACTTCAACAAGTGCAGATGCCATAAATGAAAAGGGCTCACAGACCTTGTACCCGATGACACTGTCCTGGGGCAACTCAATTCCGATGGAGACAATGGAGTGCTCTGGGAAACAGGACTCTTGGGCTGGAAGCCATTTCAATAAGTCATATCACACCCTAAATTACCAGCATAGTAGAGCTGAACTTTTTTAGTTAAAGGAGACTTTGAAATACTGGCTCTGCTGTCACTATCCCATTCCCATCACATCAGTGCTGAAGACACTAGCCCCAAAGTTCCTGCACTTTATTTCTGAGTCAGTCTGCAGAACAGGATTCATTCTCCCAGCTTACGGTATTGTTAGGATCAGTTTTGCTTTCCAGGGCTAAACATAGAAAAGTTTTCATTTTTAGTAAGAGCTTAGATAAATAACTCTAAATCCCAAAGGGCCTCATTAAAGCAGCCTCATAAAAGTTTTACACTTGCATATGAGTTAAAAAAAAAAAAAAACAAAACTGTCTACCTAGCGGTTTCAGCTCCCACTGACTTCTCTAGCCTTGGGGAAGTCATTGTTGAAATTCATGTCTTGCTATTTCAGACGATTTAAAGCAGTCTATTATGATAAGTCACCATGAAATACACCAAATGAAAGATACTGTTCAAACAAAAATCTCAATTTTAAAATACACAAAATACACACAACGCACTCATCCGTATGTTTAAACAGCATTAAGGTTCTGGTACGGTACTCATCTAGCCACATACTTTATCCTCAGAGCCTATGATGCAAAAACGTATTTTGTATGAGGTGATCTGTTTTCCCTTTCTTTCCTTTAGGAGGTCATTTCAACACATTCTGACTCTACCCTGGAGAATTAAAGTCTAGGCAGGAAAGTTCCAACAAAATTGGAAACTCAATCAGTTGGAATAACAAGAACATAAGTAGTGGGCAATGTTAACATTTTATCATCTCTCTTACCAGACCTGGAATGATCCAGACTGACACGGGATACATTTAAAAGGTGAGAGAGTGGTTGGAAACAGAACAGAATCTCATAGGCTCAAACAATGAAACACCAGAAATGGCTCCTAAAAATGCCTGCGTACCTAGCACATCACCTTGCAACATGGTAAGTGTTTAACAAATATTTGCTAAATGATTTTTTAAAAATCATTTTCTGCCATTTTTATTCCATTATAGGACTATCATCCTCAGTACTTCTCAGACCTTGGAATCAGTGATCAGGAATCTTAATCCAATTCTAAAAGTTTGTTATATTTCAACAATAGATCCCCAAGAGTAGAAACCTGAGAGGAATTAAACCCCCCTGCAATATTCCTAACATGTGACTATACGGTCTTGGCTTGAATATCTCCAGTAACAGGGAGACTCACTGCAAAGAAGTTCTTTAAGTGAAATCTCTTCACAACCGGAGCCCTTCAGAAAATATCTGACATCTAACTCTTTCTCCTAACTTTTCTCTAAGCTAAACATTCCCCATTTCCTCGTATCATATAGATGAGTCTCATTACCATTCTAGTTTTTCAACTTGGTGACCATTTATTAAAATAGCCCTACCACGATCTTCGTCTTCAGTGCAGAATGAAAGTTTGCATAGTATCTCTTATGTTATCAGACACTTTCAATATGTTAGTTCATTTAATCTCCATAATAACGTTGAAAATGGGGTTTCATTACACTCATTTTACAGACAAGCAGGCTGAAGTTCAAGAGTTTAAATGACAGGCACATGATCTCACAGAAGAAGCAGGACTCAACTCCAGTTCCTCCAACTCCCAAGTGTTTTCCATTACTCTTTTGAGCCTCAGTTTTTCAGCTGTAAAATAGGGGTAATAATATTGGCCCTTTTAACCTAAAAGGTTAAAACCTAAAAGGTTTCTTGTGAATATCAAATGAGATAATATATGAAAAAAAAGCATAAAAGGCAGGTTTTTACCACTAAGATCATTCATATGTAGATAAATTCTGCTGTTTCAAGTATTTAATTTAAGAATGGGAGAGGTCCAAGTCACAGGTGATGTGAATGTTATTGTTCTTTGTTTCCAAAATTCAAAGCATATGGCAACTAAATGATCCAGGAGTATTACGAGACTCAGTCCTATAAAGATGTAGGAAAGTCACTCATCTTTTAGAGTTCTGAATTCAATTAAGAAGGCATTTTCCTCACAATTAAATATCAAGAATACAAACTACCCAATCAAAAAATGGGCAGAAGACTTGAATAGACATTTCTCCAAAACAGACATACAGATGAAAGTATCTCAAGATCGCTAATTATTAAAGAAATGCAAATCAAAACAACAATGAAGGGAGATGCAAGAGGGAAGAGATATGGGAACATATGTATAACTGATTCACTTTGTTATAAAGCAGAAACACACCATTGTAAAGCAATTATACTCCAATAAAGATGTTTATAAAAAAAAAACCAATGAGCTATCACCTCACACCTGTCAGAATGGCCATCATCTAAAACTCTACAAATAACAAATGTTGGGAGGCGATGTGGAGAAAAGGGAGCCCTCCTACACTGCTGGTGAGACGATGTGGAGAAAAGGGAGCTCTCCTACACTGCTGGTGAGAATGTAACTTGGTGCAGCCACTATGGAGAACAGTATGGAGGTTTCAAAAAAAAACTAAAAATAGAATTACCGTATGATCCGGCAATTCTGCTCCTGGGTATGTATCCAGAAAAAACAAAAACACTAATTCAAAAAGACACATGCACCCCAATGTTCACAGCAGCACTATTCACAATAGCCAGGACATGGAAGCAACCCAAGTGCCCATCTACAGCTACATGAATAAAGAAGATGCAGGGAGGGAGTGAGTGAGTGAGTGAGTGAGTGAGTGAGTGAGTGTGTGTGTGTGTGTGTGTGTGTGTGTGTGTGTGTGTGTAATGGAATATTACTCAGCCATAAAAAAGAATGAAACTCTGCCATTTGCAGCAACATGGATGGACCCAGAAAATATTATGCTTAGTGAAATAAGTGAGACAGAGAAACACAAATACTGTATGATATCATTTATATATGCAATGTAAAAAATAATAAAGGTGGGGCTTCCCTGGTGGCGCAGTGGTTGAGAGTCCACCTGCCGATGTAGGGGACGCGGGTTCGTGCCCCGGTCCAGGAAGATCCCACATGCTGCGGAGCGGTTGGGCCTGTGAGCCATGGCCGCTGAGCCTGCGTGTCCGGAGCCTGTGCTCCGCAGCCGGAGAGGCCACAACAGTGAGAGGCCCGCGTACCGCAAAAAATAAATTTTAAAAAAATAATAATAATACAGGTGAATGTATATGCAAAACAGAAACAGACTCACAGATATAGAAAACAAACTTGTGGTTACCAAAGGGGAAAAGGAAGAGGGAGGGGCAAATTAGGGGATGGGATTAACAGATGCAAACTTCTATGTATAAAATAGATAAGCAACAAGGATATACTGTATAGCACAGGGAATTATAGCCATTATCTTGTAATAACTTATAACAGAATACAATCTACAAAAATACTGAATCACTGTGCTATACACCTGAAAGTAATATATATTGTAAATGAACATACTTCATACAAAAAAAAGTGTTTTCCTAGAAAAATGATGTAATTTTTGCCTGTACTGAACCCTTAGTATTCTGTCAGTTTTGCAGATTATACTATATTATGGATTAATAGATTTTTGTGGACTGGACTGGAAACCTATCTGATATTTATAACATTAATTCTGTGAGAAACATACTTCTAGTTCTAAGGAACTGCCTTAGAAAGAAGCTTTTGCAATATACCCATTTATAAGTGAGAAGAGACTTTTTTCACTTTCTTTTGTAAGGCCCATTAATGGTTTTCTAAGGCATGATAGAATATTTTAAAACATTATTTTATTCTCATTTTTCAAGGGGAATAAAGTAGTAGTGTATACTCTAGATCTAGTTGCAGAATGGCAAGCTGATTCTCAATTCAAGTACACGTTATCCAGTGCTGAGGTGGGAAGACCACATTAAGAACAAGACCTCCTTCATTAATGATTGTTTTCTAGAAGGATGGATTGATAAACGAATAGGCAGAAGCCTATGGTAAACTACCTCTGTTTCTCAATGAAAATCATTTCACCTAAATTTAAAAGAAGATTTTTTTTGCCCAAAATTCAAAAGATATACAAAAGTAGAGAGAAGAGTGTAATAAACACCCATACCCCCATCAGCCAGCTTTAACATGACCAATTCATGGCTAATTTTATTTCAGCTATATTCCCCACCAAATACCTTCAGCTCCTGGATTTTTTTTAAAGCAAATTTTACAAACGCTATCATATCATCTGTAAATATTTCAATATGTACGCTAAAAGTCAGGAACTCATTTTATACTGGCATAACCATAATATTATCATACCTGAAAAAACCTAACAATAATTTTTCCATCTCATCAAATGTTCACATCTTTTCAACTATTTTTTTTAAAGGTTTTTTGATGTGGACCATTTTTAAAGTCTTTATTGAATTTGCTTCTGTTTTATGTTTTTGGTTTTTTGACCCCGAGGCATGTGGGATCGTAGCTCCCCAACCAGGGATTGAACCTGCGCTGGAAGGCGAAGTCTTAACCACTGGACCTCCAGGGAAGTCCCTCCTCAACTATTTTAAGATTCTTTTTTCAGTTTGTTTAAATTGAGGTCCACATACAGTCCATATATTACAACTGTTTGATAAGTCATATGTTCCTTTTAATCAACAGGTTCTCCCCTCTATTTTTTTTTTTCCCTTTGCTAGTTTTTTGTTAAAGAAACCAGGTTGTTTTGCCTTGTAGAGTTTCCCAGTTGGGATTCTTCTGATTACAACCTGATGGTATAATTTAACATGTTTCTGTCTCCTGACTTTCCTGTAAGCTGAGTGTTGGATCTAGAGACTTGATTGACCAGGTTTGATGCTTTGGGGAAGATCACTTCATAGGTAGGGTTATATACTTCTATCAGGAGGCATATAATCAACTCCCCTTTTCTGCCTTTCTTCTGGTGATGTTAGTATCCATAGATGACCATTTCCGAGTCCCATTGTTTCATGATGGGTCAGGAAATGGTGATACCCCAATTCTATGATTTCTTTTTCATTTATTGGCTGGAATCCTTCTATAAAAAGAAACTTTGCCTCATGATCTATTTGGTTCCATTGAGGTGCAGTTCAGAGAGAAAAGGCAGGATAAATGCTAGATTTTTTTCCCCTTTTCAAAGCAATGAGGTGGTTCACTAGCATCTTCCAAAGGCAATGACCAATGAAGTTTCTTTTTGATTATTTTTTTAGTATCATTATGAACTCATGGACCTAAACGTATTTATTGTTTTATTCTTATTATTAAGCTATGATCTTCATTGACTCAGAATGACCCATATTTAGCTAGTGAAGCCTAATTAAGTTGTCTCCTGAATCCTTTTGACATGGCCCTGATAATACTTGATAACTTCTTTTCTGTTAGAACAAGATATTACAAGTTCTTCTCATTCACTGCCTGTACATACCTGGAATAATCACTTCTGGCTGGAGTCCTGGTTGCTTTTATTGCAAAATGGTACTAAGAGATCAAATACTCTGGGTTTGATGGATGCATTGCCACAGGTTAGTCAATATTTTTAAGACTTTTCAGTGAAAAAAGCTAAAAGGGTTATTTTTTTTGAGATTAAATTAAATCATGGATACCACTTACATGTGCAATCTAAAATATGACACAAATAAACTTATCCATGAAATAGAAACAGACTCACAGACATAGAGAACAGACTTGTGGTTGCCAAGGGAAGGGGAAGGTGGGGGAGGGATGGATTGGGAGTTTGGGATTAGCAGATGCAAACTATTCTCTATAGAATGGATAAACACCAAGGTCCTACTGTATAGCACAGGGAACTATATTCAATATCCTATAACAAACCACAATGGAAAAAAATATGAAAAAATATATATATATAACTGAATCACTTTGCTGTACAGCAGAAATTAACACAACATTGTAAATCAACTATACTTCATAAAATAAATTTTTAAATAAATAACTAAATTGTGTATTCATTTTAATATATTATTTCAAATGCAGGACTACAGAGGTTTTTAACCTCTTCAGTCCTGCATGTATATCTTCTTTCTCCCTTGCCCAAAATCCCAGTTCTCATGACACCAACGTAATTACTGGTTTGACTTATCCTAAAGTGCATATAACAACAGCCTCAGTATATCAGCCACGTGATCACCAACAATATGACCAGTGAAAAGGCTTTAAGATGTTTTTGTAGTTTCTTTTGTCATGAGGACATATCCCAAGAGAGACGTACAGTCCACTTACTGTATTTTAAAGTCACTGGAGTGCTTCCTCTTCATATGTTTATGCTACCAACAGTATATGTGCACTTAGGTGCCCCCCCACCCATGGATTTTTAGGGATGGCTTTTTAAAATTGTATTTTGTCTTCTAATTATGTAAAATACGTGCACGAAATCTATGAAATCTGGTAGATTTTTAAAATTCTAACTTCTATCCTTACTCTACGCACCCTCTTCTCTTCCTCCTTCTATATGTTATTTAAGGTTTTTATGTTTTACCCTTTGACTTTTTAAAATATAAGCAAATATATTCATATTCTAACCATTCTTCAATAAATGATAGAATACTATATACAATTTTCTTCACCAGAGCATACTGTACATACTTTTCTTCACCAAAAAGTTTCCTCACATTTTACAGTCGTATGGCTCTTAATTGCAAGAATGCAGGGACTTTCCTGGTGGCGCAGTGGTTAGGAGTCCACCTGCCAATGCAGGGGACACGGGTTTGAGCCCTGGTCCGGGAAGATCCCACGTGCCGCGGAGCAACTAAGCCCGTGCACCACAACTACTGAGCCTGCTCTCTAGAGCCCGCAAGCCACAACTACTGAGCCTGTGCACCACAACTACGGAAGCCTGCGTGCCTAGAGCCCATGCACCACAACAAGAGAAGCCACTGCAATGAGAAGCCCGTGCACCACAACGAAGAGGAGCCCCCGCTCACCACAACTAGAGAAAGCCCACGTGCAGCAACGAAGACCCAACGCAGCCAAAAATAAATTAATTAAATAAATAAATTTTTTAAAAAAGAATGCATCACATATGGATGGGCATTTAGGTTGTTTCTTTCTTTCTTTCTTTCTTTCATTCATTCATTCATGTTACTAACAGTACAAATAGTACTACATTGAATAGTCTTGTGTATATATGTCCTTTCATTTTTGGCCAATGTGTCATTGGAATAAATTTCTAGAAGTGGGATTGCTGCAACAAAAAGGAAATGCACTTGTAACTTTGTTACGTTCTCCTGCATCAGGATTGTACCGTTTTGCATTTGTACCATTCCAGCATTGTATGAGATTTCTCATTTCCCCACAGTTTCATCTGGAAAATATGTTGCCAAACTTTTGGATTTTTGCCAATCTAATAAAACTCAGAGGAGTTTTATCTTGCATTTATTTTATCAGGAGTGAGACTGAACACCTTTTTATATGTTTAAGAGTTCTTTGCATTTCTGTCCCTATGAAATATGTGTGAATATCTTTAGTCCATTTTTCTATAGGGTTGTTAGCCTTCTTCTCTGTAGATTTTCATACATTAAGGTTGTTAGCCTTTGTCTGTGGTTTAATTTACAAAGAGTTTTCATAGTTATTCTTTTTTACCTTACGATGCTCTTTTGTTGTTCAAAAGTTATTTTTGTTAATGTAATCAAATTCATCATTCTTTCTCCTTATTGCTTCTAAATTTTGAGTCATAGAAAAATCTGCCGCACTCCAAGGTGATGGAAGAATTCACCCATATTTTTTTTAAAACCTCTGATCCATTTGGAATGTATATAGTGCAGGATGTGAAGATTAAAATTTTATCTTTTCCATTGTATCTGTCCCATTATCCCAACACAAATTATTATAAATTCTGTATTTCCTGATTTGAGAGGTCACCTTTATTATATATTCTATTTCCATATGAGATCAGGTCTATTTCTACTGAATTCCAATGGTCTGTCCATTCATGGGTCAGTCCCATACTATTTTTTTTTTTTTTTTTTGCGGTACGCGGGCCTCTCACTGTTGTGGCCTCTCGCGTTGCGGAGCACAGGCTCCGGATGCGCAGGCTCAGCGGTCGTGGCTCACGGGCCTAGCCGCTTCGCGGCATGTAGTCCGACACTATTTTAATTACAGTAGCTTAATACACTTTAATAGCTGATAGGTCTAGTCTCTCCCCTGATTTCTTTTATTTTTCAGGGTTCCCCTGACTAATTTCATTTGTTTCCAAGTGAATTTTGTAAATCAACTTGTCTGGCTGAAAACAAAACAAAGTCTGATGGTATTTCTATTATTTTATTTTATTGGGTTTATACATTAATTTAGGGATAACTGGAATTTTTATGATTTTTAGCTTTCTTATCCAAAAGATAAGAAAACTTTTTGTTTATGGCAACTTTTGTGGTCTCTTTTACAATTTTCCTCATACAAGTTTTGGACATTTCTTGTTAAGTTTATGTATCCCCTCTCTCTCTTGCTATTTATTATAAGTGGGGTGTTCCCTTTCATAATACATTCTAAGTGATTTTTGATTGTATACTAAAAAACAATAACCTCTACATAACTTGCTAACTTAATAAATTGTTTTATTGTCTGCAGTTGTTTTTTCCTGGATACTTTTGGATTTCCTTGATATAGAATCATATCACCCTCTAAGAGTTTTATTTCTTCCTTTCTAATTCTTATGACTGTAATTGCGTTCTCTTGTTTAATTGCATTAGCTAATATCACCAACACAATGTTAAAGAGTAAAAGTTTGAAAATAAAGTCAGTGCTCAATCACACTAGTAATTAGGAAAGTACTATTTATAATAATGAAATATCAAAACTGGCAAAATTAAAAAGTGTTGACCATGATGTGAAACAACAGGAATGCTTATGATGCTGTTGTGAGTGTAAATTTGAGTAGCTACTTTGGGCAGTTACTTGGAATTAGCTAATAGTACTGAAAACATACTCTAAGACCCAATCATTCCACTTCTTAGTGTAAAGAAGAGAAAAGCTCATGTATATTAATAAGACATATGAATAAGAATGCTCAAAGCTGCATCATTTGTAATGAAAAACACTGAAAACAACTTAAATGTCCACTGAAAGGATAACAGATAAATAAGTTGTGCTATATTCTAACAAAGGAATATTTTACCATAGTTAAAATAAATGAATATAAGTTTCAACATGGAAAAGCCTTAAAAACACAATGTTAAGTGAAAAAAGCAAGTTGCAAAAGAATACATACAACCTGATACCATTTACATGGCATTTAAAAACACACAAATGAATAGTATTAGTCTTAATATTTATATTTAGTAAAAGTCAAAAAGTGCACATATTTTGTAAAAATATGAATGGTGATCAACAGCATATAAGCTTCTTATTTATAAAAGTATGCATGACAATGGTAAACACCAAATTTCAGAACTCACCTTTTCTCTGGGGAAAATGAAAGAAGGTGGATTCAGAGGAAGCTTCAACTGTATTAATATCTTATTTTCAAAAATTACCTATCTATCTATAACAAATATGGCAATGGTAAAGTTTATTAAAAACTGGGAATAAGAAAAAGGAAGTTCATTACATTATTCTCTAACTTTTCTTTTTTTTTTTTTCCAGCCACGCTGTGTGGCTTGTGGGATCTTAGTTCCCCAACCAGGGATCGAATCCATGCCCCCTGCATCGGGAGCAGAGTATTAACCACTGGACCACCAGGGAAGTTCCATCTTTAACTCTTCTATAAATTCAAAACAGTTCGTATCAAAAGGTAATTTATTAGATTATAAGTTTGGTAAGAACTCCTAGGAAATTAGCTAAAGTACTCTGAGAGACTGGCTCCCTCACCGAAGTTTAAGATGTAAGAAAACAAATACTCTTTCACCGGCATAACCAGCCACATAGACAGAACTCTTCAACAACTGGCTTTGAATACAGATGCATGAATCTGGTAACTGCTCTTCCCTGCTAAGGACATTAGCCAGTGTTTGCATGAGGTCGATGTTAGTACATACAACGGTATGGCAGGTGTCAAGCTGGAGGTAGAGCACCTGGGCAGTCACAGTCAGCAGAAATAAGACAAAAAGACTGTACAAAACGCTGACACAAACTACTGTGTGCCATTTCCTTTTGAGATTTTTTCTAAACTGGATATTATTAAAGCTTGAGAAATGTCTTAGACATTAAAGAATAAACATTTAGCACAGGAAACCAAAAGTACAAAGCAAAACCAGCTGTTTCCAGGAAGTTAACTTCAAGGAAACAGAATCTAACCTGAACTTCCAGAATAAAGCCCAGTACTAAAGGGAATATCACTTTTATCTGGAAGAATCAATCAGCAACTCTTAGTGACAAGAGAGTTCACGATACTATACAAAACAGAACGGAAATAGTCTAGAATCTAGCCCTCAAGCCTCTTATTTCAAAATAAAGTATGCATCATTTATAGATCATTTATGAAATTTTGGGGGGGAAAAAAGAAAGATGTCAAGTCATCGAGATAAATACAGGGGAAGCAAGAGCTTTATAGTAACAAACTACAGCAAGCTCTCCTACTTATACCCCTTATAGCTAAAGAGCCACTTTGAGCAGTTCAACACCCTGGGGTGTTCACCTCTGATCCAGCATCATTAACCCGTGCCCTCTGTTCTACAAACCTCATTTCTCCAGGAGTCTGTCCAGATAGCCACTTCTTCCTTAGACCAGGATGATAATCACTCCTATGGGGCCCGGAGAGTAGCTGTTAATGGATTACCTACCTGTAACAGAGTCTGCTACATGGCACGCGGTGTGTTCACTCATCAGTTAGAAAGATGCATCTTAGCTACTACTTTTACCCCACAAGAATGCCAGCACATCTCAGCATTCAAAAGTAAAGATCAGCAAACTTTTTCATAAAGGGTCAGATAATAAATGTTTTAGTCTTGTGGGACATCTGTCACAACAACTCGACTCTGCTCTTATACGGCAAGAGCAGCCTTAGACATTGTTTATACAAATGCACGTAGCTATGTTTCAATAAAATTTTATTCACAAAAGCAAGGGAGTGGGGGGATCTTGAACTTGTCCTGCTGGCTATAGTCTGCCCAGCCCTGATCTACAACAACCAAACACATTTTGAAAGAGAACCGTCCCATGTGACTGTGTAAATTCTTTTCACTGTTTAAAGCCCAATTCATTCCAGGTTTCCTCAGCAAATACACATCAATTACTTATATATAAGAGATGTTTCCCACAATGAAATCTTTCTATCTATTTCTCTGGGCCCTGCTGCTCTATTTCCTCTGAATAAAAACAGATTTAGAGTCTTTCAGAGATTAAGGACTCCTTTTAGAAACTGATGAAAGCTTTGAATACTTGCCAAGAGAAAGGCACATGCATAATACACACATACTTCTCTATCCAATTTCATGGGGCTCACTGACACCCTGAAATTTGCTGGAGGTGCGGGTAGTAGGTCCCAGGCCTCCAGGTTTCTGTCTTATCCCTGCGGTTAGTCATCTGCTACTGCTTAATGACCACTCCAAAACTTGGCAGCTAAAACAACAAACATCTCACGGTTTCTGTGGGACAGGAATCTGGGAACGACTGAGCTGGCTGGCTCTGGTTCAGGATCTCTCACAAGCTGGTAGCCAAGATGCCAGCAGGGCATCATCTGAAGGTTGGGCTAGGGCCCCAGTGTCCGCAGGCTGGCAGGTGGATTCCCCCAGAGCGAGTGATTGGAGACCCAGAGCAAGGAGGAATCCGCTGTGCCTTTTATAACCTACTCTCAGAATCCCCACTCGGGCACATCCACTTGGTTCTACTCCTGAGAAGTCAGTCAGTGAGTTCAGCTCACACCAAGGGACAAGAGAAATTAAGCTCCACCTCTTAAAAGGAGGAATAAAGAATTGGTGGACATACTTTAAAATCATCACACACCATCAGGTAACCCAAATGATACCAAGAAGGTGGGATTATATTTAATCTGCCAGGAATAACTCATTTTTCCTAGCACCATGCTTACTAAATGAATACATGGCACTGATTGATTAATATACTGAGTTAGGTAGGGATCAGCTAGTTTTTCATTAACAATCCTGTGAATTGGGCAGCAAACCACTTCTACAAGCATCTAAATAGAACCTTTAGTTGTTTGGCTTTCACAAATGAATTAAACTATACAATGAAGAATGAATGATGATTCCTGAGATGCTCCCAGGGCTTACAAGTTGAATCTGCCTCCGCCCCCGCCCCTCCCCCGCCAATTTTTCCTAAGGAAGATCTTATGTAAGAAGGTAAAACGGATAAATTCTATTGATAAAAAAGATTTATCATTTTGAAGACTAAAAAAAAAAGAACTCAAGCATAGCAATCACTAACTAATTAACATTTACCTTCTAAACTGGCTGAACAAAAACTATCTTCCCCTGAGTATTTCCTGAATTCCCAACTTTTGGAATTTTCCCTTAAGGTTTTTCACCAAGCGTCTGATTATCCATAATTCTGCCAAGGACACAGCCTTAGGAGGTAGAACTTCCAGGCATAATCAATATGGTTTCAGAGAATTAGATGTATAAGTCACATTAGCATTAATTAGCGTCGCCTGCAAGAGTTCCAAGTGAATCAATAAAAAAATTAAGATCTTCATGTTAAAAAAAAGTTGTAAGTTAAAAATTTTTTATTAAATTTTCTTTTGTTTCCATAGATTTCAGCACAAACACACACAGAGTTTATATAAATATGCTAATATGTCAAGTAAGCCCTCCAAAATTTATAGGTCATGTCTCCACGGTAAAGAAATGGGATCTGTAGTTTGTCTCTGTAAAAACATCTTGCATTCTTTAGGGAAAGGACGATAAAGTAGGAGAAACTGGGTTTTCCAACGGAAGTGTGAGTTGGAAGCAGGATGACAGCTTTGGGACTGCTGGTTACCTGTCCACCCTACAGGCCATGGGCACTAGGGTTAGTAACACTGGCCTGGCTCTGTGTGTGTACTCGCATAACAGACCCAGTAGTTTTAACTCCTCACAGGGTAGTTTACCTGTAGCTACAATCCTGGGAACCCAGCACACTGGACAGGGTCCAATAAGATAGGCTAGTGTGTACAGAGGTACTGTTGGACATATTTTGTATTATAAACCATTCTAGAGATTACTTCTATTTGAGTCCTTTACTAAGAACTGGCTTTGCCTTTTGGGTTTTTTCCATGCAGTCACCAGGTAAGTGGTGATACTCTTCAAAATACATAATACTAGATATAGCTTAGTCCCATTCTTAGACTGTATGTTCTACAAGAGCAGGAGTTTTGTAGCTTTTACTTACTCATGTATACCTATCACCTGACACACCATCTATTAGATGAATTAATAAACAAACAAATAAATAAATAAACCTTCCATCTTATCTGTGTGTACAGTAGGGCAGGGTTCTTGGGAGTGTGTGTGAGCAAAATAAAATTCATTATTTAAGTGGTTTAAAACATATCAACTTTAAAAGTGTAAACAGATATAAATTCTTTTATGAACTGTTTTCTTTCGGTAAACAGGCATTATTGGAAATGACGGACATGTAACTGCCCTCCTTTAATCTATTCCCCTTGCTGGATGTAACCAAGCCATACTTGGCACACACTGACACCTACCGGCTGACCAAAAAACGGCTTCCGTGTGAACATACACATTCTTCAATCTCTTTCTTCCTTAAACTCTCACTTGCCAACTTTGGTTCAATTAATATCAGGAAATCTCTCTTTCTGTATCACTCTGTTCCTCTGATACGTAGGATCTTCTTGTGCAATTTCTCAAAAATATATTCTTTGGACCTAGCATTCCCATGAAAAAGGGTTCCATGATCATGTAAGACTCATAAATGGTAAGTGCTATATGTTCCTCTTAGCAAGTCATATTTACCTTTAGAATATTAAGGTGCTGAGCAGTACAGCAGTTAAAAATATCTACATATACAGTTTCACTGAGCCACTGATTCACAAATTTGTTTAATAACAAAATAGTTGTAATAATAGGCAACAATAATTGCACAGTAAAAATCTCAAATAGTATTATTTGACTTTGGCATCATTTCCTCCCCCCCAAAAGATATCTAGTAATATCTTCTGAAATACATTTTGGGAAATACATCCTGTAATTTTCCACCTTTGCTCAGACTCTCTCCTCTTCAACCATTTGCCCCCATTATCTTTCCATTTCTTCATTCTCAGATCAAATGCTACCTTCTCCATGAAATTTTCCTTAATTAGAAATGATCAGAAAGCCCCTTGTTTGTCTATCATAGGACATAGCTGTGTACCTTCTAAAGCTTTTATGTAATTTGCCAGTTTCCAAGATTAAACACTGAGACTCTGGAAGCTAAAATTCTGTCTTCTTTATACTTTTAGTTTTTATATCTCTAAGCAGAAAGTTTTACACACAGGAAGCCTAAGTGAATGTCTGTTGAAATGAATCTGAGACTAGGCATTGCATTCACTAAATACTTGTAGCAAGGGAAAATTAAGCCTTCAGTTTATAAGAAAAACTAAACACAATACAGAGCTTGAGGTCACACTCTTTAAAATGCTTATGTGTGTCCCAAAGTCGTGGTATTGCAGAATGTTAAAGTACACCCATCCCAAAAGATGAGGAAATTAAGGCCCAGAGAGGACATGTCGCTTGTCCTGCCGACGCAGCTAGTCAATGGAAAATCTGGGACTAGATTCCACATCTGACTCCAATTTCATACTCTTCCCATTGTAAAATGTCAAATGCCCTCCTACAACTTCTAAGCGCCCCAAATGCTTCAGGTCATCTCAATATCAAACATCCTAACAATCACCCCAGCTATAGATGGGGGAATCACTCCTGTGGCCGTCCTACTTCAGAGTGCTGAAGTCCCAAACCAGGTAAGATTATTAAATTTAAGAAATGCATGTCTACAACCACATCACGAAGCCCCATGCAACTTTTTCAATTAGAACATAGTATCGTTACCTTAATCTTGTTCTAGGTTCATACTACTCTTCTAGAACACATTTGCTGAGTTATATGTAAATTTAACTAATAATTTGCATATATCTATAAGCATCTAAAGAACTATTTAGGTAAGAATTTTGCTAAGAACAAAGCATTTCTAAACAATCCCCTATCCTAAAGTTCTGCTTTTGTTGCCGGTGTTTATAAACGCAGACCAAATGGTTTCCTCAAAGAGGTAAAAAGCGGCTGGTAAGCCAAGGTGGATCTGGAGGTTTTACAGTGACTAAGTCAGTTACCCCAATGGGAAAAGGGTGGGGGTGAATAATACACAAATAGCTATTGGAATTGGGTCCAAAGACCAGGGAAAAGAAATGAAGCAGGAGACCTAAATGAGAGCTCACTGTGGAGAATATTGGAAAAATAAAGTATGTGCAAAGGAGCCCTGCCTGTGCGTCAAATATGGAAAAGAAAGGGAAGGGGGTCAGCCCAAAAAGCACCAAGATGATTTGAAGCCATTAGTGAGTGCATGGTAATGGGGAAGTAAACTAAGATGGGCTCGGGGGCAGCCAATTAGGACTGCTATCTGCAACCAGGAGGGAAAAAAGAGTAGGTATTGAAATAAGGTTTAAAGGCAGTAAGTAGACAAGTTTAGGCTTTATTAGGTAGATAAAAAGAATGGATTAGTTACTCTTACTTGGGGGTTTAAATGAGGTTTGATGGTATAAATCTAGAGTGCTGAGTAAATAAATCCATCTCCACCACTGTTTTTGCTTCACTGGCAGTGGCTTGAGATGCTAGTCCTTTAATACTAATACAAGGACACGTGGCAGACATAGCCCAGGGTTTGGAAGACAGACGTGTTTTTGAATCCTAAGTCTAACACATCTTAGCTGTGCCTCACTGGGCAAGTAACCTTAGTTTCTATAAACAGTGGTAAGCACAACATTTCCACACAGAGATGATATGAAGATTCAATGATATAATGGATTAAAAAGCTTAGCACAAGCCTGATGCATAATAAAAGCTCAATCAGTGAGTTATAATTATTATCACTAAAACCATAATATTTATCCTTAAACACTTTAAAGAGGAGGGGATTTATATCAAGCTTACAAAAAAAAGACTACATAATGCACAGAAAACACAAAAATATTAACCCCAAGGAAAAGTGGGAATGGTCGTCCACAGTGTCTATATAAATCTTATTTGAACTTAGAGACAATTCTATTCAGAAAACTCAACTATGCCTGAAAAAGTTTTCAGCGTTAACTGGAACAACCTAGCATATAAAATGTCAGCTATGCCTCCCAATCTCTCCGTTTTGGCCTTATTGATTTAGAGACAAACTCTGTGATAAAATTAGTAAGGTTAAGAAGCCACTTCACTGGTAAAGGCATTATTATTTTATGTTGCTAAAAGGAGAAAAATGATGGAAATAAGAGATGTTAAGGACTTTCTTAAAAATCCAAGAATCCACAGGACCTAGAATAAGCTTCTATATATTTATTTTTATCTAATTCCCTAAGATGTAAAGAAGAGTTTATGAGCCATGGATAACAGAAGAAAACATTTTTATAGGTTTCTTACTGAAGACCTTACCCATACAGGACTACTTATAAACAAAGACATCATTTTCCATATCAATCCCTTTCTTATGGAAATATTACAAAAATCACACGTATATTGGTTGAAATGGAAAGCTTAGAGTCCTATGGGTAATTATATACTCTGAACAAACACACTTAACTATATATGACCTGCACAGGTGAATAAATATTTGAGAAGTTGCAGAACTCCATTTTGATTGGACATGACAGAACATGTGACAGGCACAGGAGAAGGCAGGGCCGGGGTGGTGAAATTGGAGCAGGCTGTGGAAGACCCTATATACTAATCCAAGGAGATAAAGACTTCGGGTACAGAAAAGAAAGTGGGGGAGTGATATGATGGGGATGACCGGACTGGAGGCAGAATACAGGCTGGACTAGAGAGTTCAAATAGGTTGAAGAAACACTTATAAACGTCACGTGATGAGTGACAATGTCTTGAAGTAGGTTAACAGTAATTATAAAGAGAAAAGAAAGAATAGATATGAAGGAGACTTTGAAGGTAGAATGGACATGACTTCACAACTGGTTGGGTGTGCGGGGAGCAGGAAACAATCGAAGGCCAGCTTTAGGGTTTGAGCCTGGCTGGCTAGCAGGATCATAATGCCATTGATAGAGACACAAACAAGAGGAAGCGTAGGTTCACCAGGAATGTTCATGAGTTTCTTCTACCTTGGCCATACTGAATATGGGCTATGGGATCAATGAGATCTACGGCAGAGACGACCCAGACAAGACGGAGACATAAGCACAGAATATAAGTGAAAGGGAGCACCGAGAACGAAGACTTGAAAGGTTTTTTTGTTTTGTTTTTTGCGGTACACGGGCCTCTCACTGCTGTGGCCTCTCCCGTTGCGGAGCACAGGCTCCGGACGCGCAGGCTCAGTGGCCATGGCTCACGGGCCCAGCCGCTCCGGCGGCATGTGGGATCCTCCCGGACCGGGGCACGAATCCGTGTCCCCTGAATCGGCAGTAGGACTCTCAACCACTGCGCCACCAGGGAAGCCCCGACTTGAAAGGTTTTACTCAACAGAAATTAGAGTTTCTACCATGAGAGCAGATGAGCTTCGCAAAGGGGAAGAAGGAGTCGGGGAGAACACCGTTAGCAGGGTATAAGACAAAGCAGATGTGGCAGGAGAAGATGAGAAGAGGTCAAAAGAAAGAGGAAAGGGAAGAGGTCAAAGAGGTCAGAACAAAACCAGGAGAATGCCAAGGCAAACACTTCCAAGAAGGAATGGTGAATAATGCTGAGTGCTAAAAATTGAGAAAAAGCAAATGATTTTGCTTGGCAGGTGACCACCTGAGGTCCTTGGATCAGCAGTTTCAGCAGATGACTGGAGTAAAAGCATGAATGGCCATGTTAGAAAGAAGATCTCCTTAAGTGTGATACAGAAGCGAAAGCCTTCCAATTCTAATTTTGATTTTGATAGGATCAAAATGTAAACTTCTGTGTATCACAAGGCATGATAAATATACATATATCACAATCTATAAGAACTCCTAATACCAAAGACACACACAAAAACACACAGACTCACAGACACCAGCTTAAGGAGGCAAAGGAATATGAACAGGCTATTCACGGAAGAAGCTCGAATGGCTAGTAAACATAAAGATGTTCAACCACACAGTCAGTGAAACACTCACCTAAAAAAGATATAATTCTGTCAGACTGGCCAAAATTAATAAACCTAATATAATCAAGTACTAGAACAGGTATGAGAAGTAAAAGTGCCAGTTAGAATAGCCCCTAGGAGAAAAACTGGGCTTTATCTAAGTATTAATATTTAACATACTAGCAGTAAGGATCACTTCCATTTCCAACAAAAAGAACCAGGGCTTCTTTTATGGCTGATTCCTGGGCTGGGGTAGGGAAAGTATAAGACTCTGGAGCATTTTGTAGTATCAGAAAGTAGGAAGATGATCAAAAATTAAAAGTATGAGGGCATGTCAAAGGACACAGGGAGCCAGCCAAAAAGGGCTCCCAATGTCCAAAGATGAAAACAACTTGAGCAACAGAATAAATAGCAAATAAATAAATTAAATAAACATAACATATTGTATAGCACAGGGAATATGGCCAATTTTACAATAACTTTAAATGGAGTATAATATATAAAAATACTGAATCACTATGTTGTACACCTGAAACTAACAGAATATTGTAAATCCACTTTAATTCAATGAAAAACAAATGACTCACAGGGACTTCCCTGGCAGTCCAGTGGTAAAGACCCTGCACTTCTACTGCAGGGGGCACAGGTTCGATCCTTGGCCAGGGAACTAAGATCCCACATGGCACATGGCACACACAACCAAAAAAGAAATTCACAAAGAAAATAAAATCATTCACGTTGCTGCACAGATCAGTCATTCATTTCTTTTTCATTGCTCAGTGGTATTCCACTACATGGCTATTACAATATGTTTGTCCACTCATCTGCTGATGGACATGTGAGTTACTTCCAGTTTGGGTTTATTAAAAATAAAACTGCTATGAATATTAAAAAATAAATAAATAACATAGTGTTGGCTTATAACCCAAGGTATGAAATAAAAATACATGAGTACATCAGATAAAAATAACTGAATAAATAAACAGAGGAAAAGAAACAAATCTTCCTTAAGTAAAAATTTCAAATAATATATGTAGATATTAAGCCCTTCTAGGAGGTGGAGCTTATCTTTCCCCCTCCTCTTTGACTGTGGGCTGGAATTGGTGACTCGATTCCAAAGAAAAGAATATGGAAAGGGAAGAACAGTTACTTCACAGTGCGGAAGCCTGGCCAGCATGACTTCAGCCAGGTGACCAAGCTGAACGTTGCCAGTGATGGCTGTGGATTCCACGCTACCCCCTGAATATGATGTGATGTGATAGTATTCTTTTCAAAACCTATAACCTCAATCTAATCAAGAGAAAAAAATCAGGCAAACCCAAACTAAGGGACATTCTACAAAATGCTTAACCAGTACTCCTCAAAACAGTCAAGGTCATGAAAAATAGGGAAAGTATGCGGAACTGCTATAGAGCAGAGGAGACAAAGGAGATGGACCGAATCAATGCAATGTGGTATCATGGACTGGATCCTAGAATAGCAAAAGGACGTTTGGGAGACCTAGTGAAATCCAAATAAAGCCTAGAGTTTAGTTAACAGCAATGTACCAATGTTGGTTTCTTAGTTTTGACAGAGGTGCCATGGAAACGTAAGATAACATCAGGGGAAACTGAAAATGGATGAAAGGTATGTACACAAGAACCATCTGTACTATCTTTGCAACTTTTATATAAATCTAAAACTACTCCAATAAAAAAGTTTATTAAAAAAATGTAAAATAAATATATTCCAGGAGCAGCAACTCCACTTCTTTCTATTCACTTGAAAGAAGTCCTTGCAGAGGTGCATAAAGAACACGGTCTTCACTGCAGAATTGTTAGGATCAGGGAAAGATTTTAAATGATTGTAATAGAATGGCTTAAGAAATCATAAAATACCTACATGATGAAATATCAGACTGCAGTTTAGAAAATGAGATATATCCACATGCACTGAGAACATATAATGTCGAGAGAAAAAATAAACTGCAGAAGGACACTATATGACAAGAAAAAGGAAAAGAGAACACCAAGTATTTCTAAGTATATTTCTGGGGCATACAGACACATGTGTGTATGTTTAGATAAAGTCTGGCAAGATACACAGCAACCTGGATACAGTGGTGACTTATGCGGGGGGAGGTGCTGGAATTGGAGATGGTGGCCAAGGAGATGTGAGCTTTACCCTATGATGCTGAAATTATTTCACAAGGACGATAGCTTCATCGTTTACCTGGGGAATTAGTAATGATTTATAAGGTGGGAAGACAATTTTCCTCTAACACAGGAGAGAAAATGGCTAGAGGAGGGTTCTGGCAGTGGACCTGGTGAAGTGGCGTGAAGCCATCCCATGGAGACCAGAAGCATTGTTGGAGGCCCTTGGCCTGAAGCCCTGCCTGGGTTCCTGCTGTCAGGTGGATGTCACAGAAGCAGCCAGCCTTAACAGTGGAGAGGCCAACAATGGAATGTTCAATTTATCTTGGTTTTCAACAGAGGTGCAGGCACCCGGAGGGCTCCTACAGCCATATGGATTAAAAAAAAAAAAAAAAGGCCCCCAAGTGATACTGAAAGAAACTGACTTCTTCCCTCTACTCCAGATGACCTTTTATCACTCCCTATGCCTAGAACAAAAGCAGAACCAACCAAGACCATTCCAGTTGCTTTACATGACCACTGTCAAACTAAAACTCTGGCAGACTTGAAAAAGTATGCATCTTTTCCTTTATACTTGTCCTCCCATGTTAGGCCAATAGATTTCCTTACAAAGTGGGATTACAAAAATCCTAGGGAAAATCTAACTCCTCAGAGCATACATTTAAATAAGTGCCAAAGCTCCATTTTAAAGTATACCGTTTTCCTTAACATATTTTAAAGAGCTCATTTCCCATCAATCTGGTGTGCTTTAAAAGAACACTTTAGAAGCTTTAAATATGTAATTAAAAGTCAATTTCTTCTCTACCACAACTAACTCTCAGTAAATGATTAGAAGCTATGGCCACTTTCCAACCCTTGATCTTCATTAAAACAGGCCATGTAGATTCTGTGGTTTTAATGATACAAGAAGAACACAACACTCTTTGCATTGAGACAACACAGTTTTAACCCTGCTGAACCCAACTCTGCTTTCTGAGTTTACACTCAAGTAGATGATATGCTGGAGAAAGTCACACTGAGGGGAAGATTCATACCACCATAAATTCACGATGGCAAACCTCAAATGGGCAATGAACAATGCCTACTGACCCCTCACCTGCTCTCCAAATGATCATTTTTAATCTTCTTTATCCTCTTCCAACCTCCAACTGTCCGTGACCCCCACCTCTTTCCCTCGTGCCCCTTCGCTATCACGTCTATGTTACAGATAAAACAGAGGCCATCGGAAGATGAGTCTCTCATCTTTCCAAAACCTAATATGCAAACCTGTCCTATCCTCTTCAGTTCTGATCTCCTTCTGTCCTGTCACAGAAAGCGAACCATCTGTGCTCCTAAGGCTGGCTGCTACATCTGAGCCGGAGGTACCAGCCCTATATTGTCAGAATCTTAGCTAATCAGGCATCACTTCTTTCTCCTGTCTAGTCAATTCCTTCTCTGGCCTGAGTGAGCCAGAGCCGCCGAATCAGCTGCACCTTTAATGCCATCCTGTCTGAGCGAAGAACAGACGCCCTCCGGCGACCTACACGCAGAGGCGGGGCCAAATCCAAAGCTGAACCCCAGGAACTGTGCGAACAAAGAAGAGAAAGGAAAATCTCTCCCAGCAGCCTCAGAAGCAGCGGATTAAAGCTCCACAATCAACTTGATGTACCTGCATCTGTGGAATACCTGAATAGACAACGAATCATCCCAAATTGAGGAGGTGGAGTTTGAGAGCAAGATTTATTATTTTTTCCCCTTTTTCTCTTTTTGTGAGTGTGTATGTGTATGCTTCTGTGTGAGATTTTGTCTGTATAGCTTTCCTTTTACCATTTTTCCTAGGGTTCTGTCCGTCCGTTTTCTTTTTTGCTTTTTGTTTTTTTTTAGTATAGGTTTTAGTGCTTATTATCACTGGTGGATTTGTTTTCTGGTTTGGTTGCTCTCTTCTTTCTTTTTTTTCTTTTTTTAATTACTTCTTAATTTTTTTATTTTTAATAATTATTTTTTACTTTAATGACTTTCTTTTATTGTATTTTTTTCGTTCTTTCTTTTTTTCTACCTTTTCTAATGACCGTGTGGCTGTAAAGGTCTTGGTGCTCTGGCTGCGTGTCAGGCCTGTGCCTCTAAGGTGGGAGAGCCGAGTTCAGGACATTGGTCCACCAGAGACCTCCCAGTTCCATGTAATATCAAACAGCAAAAGCTCTCCCAGAGATCTCCATCTCAACACTAAGACCCAGCTCCACTCAACGACCAGCAAGCTACAGTGCTGGACACCCTATGCCAAACAACTAGCAAGACAGGAACACAACTCCACCCATTAGCAGAAAGGCTGCCTAAAATCATAACACGGTCATAGACACCCCAACACACCACTGGACGTGGTCCTGCCCACCAGAAAGACAAGATCCAGCCTCATCCACCAGAACACAGGCATTAGTCCCCTCAACCAGGAAGCCTACACAACCCACTGAACCAACTTTAGCCACTGCGGGCAGACACCAAAAACAACGGGAACTACGAACCTGCAACCTGAGAAAAGGAGACCCCAAACACAGTAAGTTAAGCAAAATGAGAAGACAGAGAAATACACAGCAGATGAAGGAGCAAGGCAAAACCCCACCAGACCAAACAAATGAAGAGGAAACAGGCAGTCTACCTGAAAAATAATTCAGAGTAATGGTAGTAAAGATGATCCAAAATCTTGGAAATAGAATGGAGAAAATACAAGAAACGTTTAACAAGGATCTAGAAGAACTAAAGAGCAAACAAACAATGATGAACAACACAATATATGAAATAAACAATTCTCTAGAAGGAATCAATAGCAGAATAACTGAGGCAGAAGAACGGATAAGTGACCTGGAAGATAAAATAGTGGAAATAACTACCGCAGAGCACAATAAAGAAAAAAGAATGAAAAGAACTGAGGACAATCTCAGAGGCCCCTGGCACAACATTAAACACACCAACATTCGAATCATAGGGGTCCCAGAAAAAGAAGAGAAAAAGAAAGGAACTGAGAAAATATTTGGAGAGATTATAATTGAAAACTTCCCTACTATGGGAAAGGAAATAGTTACAAGTACAGGAAACACAGAGAGTCCCACACAGGATAAATCCAAGGAGAAACATATTAATCAAACTATCAAAAATTAAATACAAAGAAAAAATATTAAAAGCAGCAAGGGAAAGACAACAAGTAACATACAAGGGAATCCCCATAAGGTTAACAGCTGATCTTTCACAGAAACTCTGCAAGCCAGAAGGGAGTGGTAGGACATATTTAAAGTGATGAAAGGGAAAAACGAACAACCAAGATTACTCTACCCAGCAAGGATCTCATTCAGATTCGAAGGAGAAATTAAAACCTTTACAGACAAACAAAAGCTAAGAGAATTCAGCTCCACCAAACCAGCTTTACAACAAATGCTAAAGGAACTTCTCTAGGCAGGAAACCAAAGAATAGGAAAAGACCTACAATAACAAACCCAAAACAAACAAGAAAATGCTAATAGGAACATACATATCGAAAATTACCTTAAATGTAAATGGATTAAATGCTCCAACCAAAAGACGTAGACTGGCTGAATGGATACAAAAACAAGACCCGTATATATGCTGTCTACAAGAGGCTCACTTCAGACCTAGGGACACATACAGACTGGAAGTGAGGGGATAGAAAAAGATATTCCATGCAAATGGAAATCAAAAGAAAGCTGGAGTAGCAATTCCCATATCAGACAAAATAGACTTAAAAATAAAGACTATTGCAAGAGACAAAGAAGGACACTCCATAATGATCAAGGGATCAATCCAAGAAGAAGATATAACAATTGTAAATATTTATGCACCTATCATAGGAGCACCTCAAAACATAAGTCAAATGCTAACAGACATAAAAGGGGACATCGACAGTAACACAGTCATAATACGGGACTTTAACACCCCACTTTCACCAATGGACAGATCATCCAAAATGAAAAGCTTTAAATGACACATTAAACAAGATGGACTTAATTGATATTTATAGGATATTCCATCCAAAAACAACAGAATACACTTTCTTCTCAAGTGCTCATGGAACATTCTCCAGGATAGATCACATCTTGGGGCACAAATCAAACCCTGGTATATTTAAGAAAACTGAAATCGTATCAAGTATCTTTTCTGACCACAATGCTATGAGACTAGATATCAATTACAGGAAAGAAATCTGTAAAAACTACAAACACATGGAGGCTAAACAATACACTACTTAATAACCAAGAGATCACTGAAGAAATCAAAGAGGAAATGGAAAAATACCTAGAAACAAATGACAATGAAAACACAATGACGTAAAACCTATGGGATGCAGAAAAAGCAGTTCTAAGAGGGAAGTGTATAGCAATACAATCCTACCTCAAGAAACAAGAAGCATCTCAAATAAACAACCTAACCTTACACATATGTGATATGTGTAACCTTACACATATGTGATACACATGTATCACAGTGTTCACTGCAGGTCTATTTACAATAGCCAGTACATGGAAGCACCCTAAGCGTCCATCGACAGATGAATGGATAAAGAAGATGTGGCACATATATAGAATGGAATATTACTCAGCCATAAAAAGAAACAAAATTGAGTTATTTGTAGTGAGGTGGATGGACCTAGAGTTTGTCATACAGACTGAAGTCAGAAAGAGAAAAAAAAATACCGTATGCTAACACATATATCTGGAATCTAAAAAAAAAAAAAAGGTTCTGAAGAACCTAGGGGCAGGACAGGAATAAAGACGCAGACGTAGAGAATGGACTTGAGGACGCGGGGAGTGGGAAGGGTAAGCTGGGATGAAGTGAGAGAGTGGCATGGACATATATACACTATCAAATGTAAAACCAGTTGCTAGTGGGAAGTAGCCGCATAGCACAGGGAGATCAGCTTGGTGCTTTGTGACCACCTAGAGGGGTGGGATAGGGAGGGTGGGAGGGAGACGCAAGAGGGAAGAGATATGGGGATATATGTATATGTAGAGCTGATTCACTTTGTTATACAGCAGAAACTAACACACCATTGTAAAGCAATGATACTCCAATAAAGATGTTAAAAGAAAAAAAAAAAACAAAAGATGGTCACAGGAAAGGGGACCAAGTAAAAAAAGAGGCTGCACAAGAAAAGGAAAGCTTGAAACCATTCCATCTGAGGATGTCTAGCTTGGAGATGACAAAATCTAGGAACGAGTGCCAGATTATCTGAAATATTTGAAGAGCTGCCATGTTCAAGAGACAGCAGATTAATTTCTGGTAGTTCTGGATGAGAGTTTCTGGGAAGCAGATTCCAGCCTAATAAAAGGAAGACCACTCTAGCTCTCAGAACTCTTTCGGTAGGATCTTTCTAAGGAGTGGCTTTGCCAGGAACCAATGAAGCACAGTCTGGGGAAACGCATAGCACAGGGAACAGTTGTTCTCAAACATTTTTGTATCAGCTCTGGAAGCTTTTCTTCAGACAGAAGCTTCTGAGGCAACCCTGATAGGCGAAGCAAGTACATGGGAGCGTCTCTGTGGGCAGATGACTGCCTGTCCCACCGCAGCACCTCTGTGAGCCAGCGACACCCCATCAGCAGCGGCCACTGAGCTCCCAAGAACCCACCACATTCGCAGCTCAGCCCTTTTCAGATCTTACTGGGGTGGGGTGGACTGGAGGAGAGCACTTCCTAACTTTTCCCTCTTTTTCTTCAATTCAGCTAGTGAATACTGTTTTCTATGAGAAGCTGTTCCTCAGTATATACGTAGATTTTGGTTTTTTGAAAGAATTTTTTTTGGGGGGCGGGGGTGGGACATTTACCACGTAGCCTTAACTTTACTGCAAGTTCCTTTACGGCAGAAGTCTTTGTGTTCTTACTGTGGTATCACATAAAATACCAAGCACAGTAGAAAGTAATAAAAGGAAAAAGAAAAACCCAAAACTGTTCAGACATGAAAGTTTAAGATAATTACCTCAGACCTGACTTATAAAGATACCCAACACATGATTAGAAAGCATAGAAAAAAGAAGAAACAATTTCACATACACATTCCCCTCCTTTGCTTTATCCAATCCCTGTCATCCCTCCTCCCCCTTTACCACCACAGGTCAGGATAATACTTATCTCACGTTCTTTCAGAAGAAAGAAACCGGATTGTCCCCCGAGAAAGCAATCCCAAGAGATGAACTGCTTCTCATAGGAAACCTGCTTGATTGGAATCTCTAGGAAAAAACGCTCACTCTTATTATAAGTCATGGTCTTATTTCCCGTATCTTCTTTAATGATTATAAATGAATTTGTGGATAATACAGGAATTCCAAATAAAATAGGCTTGAATTTAGGCCACTGTACTTAACACAGTCCACTCAGAAGAGGAATTTTTCCAATTACAGATCAAAGAAGTGTGTGCTCAACTTGCTTCATCATGAAGAGTGGTCTCTCGATGGGTAAGTCTTGGTGATAATATGGTATTAGCAGATAAAATGTGTGAAAAGTCCTTTCCAAAGAAGCATTTATATTTTCCTAGAGGTACCTGATTATTTTCCTGTATTTTTAGATTAACTTTCTTTCAATGGATTCCTGTTCTAAGAAGCTAAGGTGACGGACTTCTGAAAAAAATCACTCATAGGAGTGATTGTCCTTAAGGAGTGTTGTCCTTAAGGAGATTGTCCTTAAGGAGATTGTCCTTAAAGAGTGTCCTTAAATTCTGACCTGTACGATCAGATATGAACAAAATAGAAATCAGAAGTTTCTGCTACCGAAGTTACATATTAATATGTATAAATATTCACTGAGTATAATAGAGTAAGCGGTATATTTTGAGGCATAATCAAAATGCTGACACATTCTAAACCACCACAGCGACAGTCCTTGAGAAAGAGTACACATTTATGGTGACATTTTCAGGTCCCCTAAAAGGGACTACAGGATATAATGACAAAGCACTGGATTTGGAATCATAACAACGTGGCTCTAATTGTGGCTTTATAACCGACTAACAAACTGACTAACTGTAGTCGTTTCTCTTACTGCTCCTCCGTTTCCTCACTTATAAAATATAACAAGTGTACATTCATATCTCAAGTGTAAGTTTCTCCTACTCTGTAAAGTCAGTGTCCCTAATTGCAGTGCATGGACAATGTCACCATGTGACTCCTATGCGGGGAAGCAGAAGACGCTCACTTGAGATGGTTTAATAAAGTACTCCTGAGGGCCTGGTGACACGTATCAATTCATTCATTCACTTGTTCATTCATGTATTCATTCTAGCATCGTATTCACACACTATCCACATAAGCTCATATGAAGTGTTTCAGCAGGTTATGCAATTAGTAATTAACAGGACTTGGTTGTTTTGTTGGATATAAAATTAGCATAAATTAACATTTGATTTATGTTTTTATCAATCAAAAGGACAAATTCCTCTAAATCTCAAAATCGCTTATTTTTATCTCCAAATTATTTCAGGCAATGGTAGTCTCTGGCGCATCAGGTATAGAGCTTCAAAACTAAGCAGAGTTTGACAATGATTTCTTAGCTATGACACCAAAACCACAGGCAACGAAAGTGAAAACAGATGGAACTGTATCAAACTTAAAACTTTTGTGCATCAAAAAACACAGTCAGTGGAATAAAAAGGCAACCTATGGAATAAGAAAAAATATTTGCAGATCATATGTCTGATGAGCGGTTAATATCAAATACATAAAGAAACCCTACAATTCAAGAACAAAAAAATCAAATAACTACATTAAAAAATGGGCAAAGAACTTGAACAGACATTTCTCCAAAGAAGATATTCAAATGGCCAAAAAGATGCTCAATATCACTAATCATCAGAGAAATGCAAATCAAAACCACAATAAGATACCACCTCATATCCATTAGAATGGCTACTATAAAAAAAAAACAAAACAGAAAATAGCAAAACATCCAAAAGAATTGAAAGCAGGGTCTCAGCTATTTGCACATGCAAGTTCACAGCAGAACTACTCATAATACCCAAGAGGTGGAAGCAACCCAAATGCCCGTAGAGGAATGAATGGATAAACAAAAAGTGGTATATACATACAGTGGAATAGTACTCAGCCTTAAAAAGGAAGGCAATCTTGTTACATGCTACAACATGGATGAACCTTGAGGACATTATACTAAGTGAAATAAGTCAGTTACAGAAAGACAAATACTATATGATTCCACTTACATGAAGTATCTAACGTAGTCAATGTGATGAACTGAATTGTGGCTCCCCCAAAATTCATGTGCTGAATATGAATACAGGTAGGGCTCTAACCACCAATGTGACTGTATTTGGAGATAGGGCCTTTAAGGAAGTCCTTAAGTTAAATGAGGTCGTTAAGAATGGGGCCTTATCAGTCCTCATCAGAAGAAGAGACACGGAGATTTTTCTCTCTCTCTGTGCATGCGCAAAGAGAACAGGTCATGTGAGGACACAGCAAGATGGTAACCATTTACAAGCCAGGAAGAGAAACCAATCCTGATGGCACTTTGATCTTGGACTTCTAGCCTCCAGAACTATACGAAGATACATTTCTGTTGTTTAAACCACACAGTCTGTGGCATTTTGTTACGGCAGCCCTAGCAGATGAATGTAGTCAAACCCATAAACACAGAAAACGGAATGGTGCTTACCACAGGCTGGGGGAAGGGGAAAACGGGTACAGTTTCAGATTTGCAAGATGAAAAACTTCTGGAGACCTGTTTCACAACAATGTGAATATAAAGTTGACCCCTGAACAACATGAGTTTGAACTGCGTGGGTCCACTTACATGCGGATTTTTTTCAATAGTAAGTACTACAGCACTACGCGATACTTGGTTGGTTGAATCTGTGAATGTGGATACAGAGGAACCTCAAATACAGGGGGCTGATTATAAATTACAAGTGGATTTTTGACTGCACAGTCGGTTTTGTTCAAAGGGCAACTGCATTTAACATTTCTGAATTGTACACTGAAAACTGATTAAGGTGCTAAATTTTATGTTATGTGATTTTTACCACAATAAAGAAAAATTAAGCCGAATTTCAAATTTCCTTCTGAAATAAAGAGGAAAAAGAGATTAAAAAATACTACTTCACAAATAGAAACAACTAGTAATACTATTTTATGCATAGGAAGTGTATATGTGTGCGGTTTATATGTGTTTTTATTCCATTAGAAAAAGCAGTAATGATGACTACCTTAAGGCAAAAACAATACTTCTGTTTTAGAACCAATATTTAGCCAACACAGACAAACCTACTTAGTTTATAAAATTTAATTGCTAAATTCTACTAAAGTTAGGGGTGAATACAACATATCATCAGCATTTCCCTCAATACCTTCTGCAAGAAAATGCTGCTGTTAACAGTAGAATATAGAACAGTTCTTATCAGTTCAAATTTTCCAGATTCCTAAATCAGATACTGTATCTTTCGAAAAAGGTGGAAAGAACCACTACCAATATTAGGACTTACATAACTTATACAAAAGAGAATTCAGTTTAGCTTAAAAAAAAAAAAAAACCCACTTATTTGCACTTAATGAATGCATTCCCCTAAGATCTCTTCTCTTAAAAAATATGAGAACCAAAGGACTTGATATCTATGAAATCCTTTGTCATTGTTTAACAAAAATACATCTATTCTTCACGTTTGCCCCCCCATTTCAAAAAAGAGAGAAGTGTAGCAATAGTTTCACTATATTTTACTACTTATCCTGTTTTATTCTAACCAAAGTTAACATGTGGGATTATAGATATTTTAACTCATGACACAGTAAAATTTCCCTTATTTGCTGGTCTAAATACCATTTCAAGAAAAGTGTGGGTTGTGACCCCCGGAGGGAAAAGGTAGACACAGCCTGATTTCAGGAGATAATCTAGAACAGGGTATCTCAACTTTGGCACTACTGGCATTTGGGGCTGGACGATTCTTTGTTGTAAGGGCGCCAGTGCACTGCAGGATGTTTAAACAGTATCCCCAGCTCCACCTCCTACTAGATGCCAGTGGTCCCTCAGGTTTGTGACAACCAAAAATATCTCCAGACATTACCAAATGTCCCTTGAGGGGCAAAATTACCCCCAATCTAGAGACTATGAGGCCACAGGTGATTTACTGAATTAGCAGAATTAAACTGCAGAAGTGAACTTAAAAGAGTCCAAAGCTAGAAAGTTAATATTTAGGATCTAAACTTTGATATGCAAACTAAAGAATGTGAGTTGTAAGATAACTCTGGCTGGGGGTGGGTAGGGTGAGGGGGATTAAATAAAAGACAATAGACTTCAAAATGTTGAGACATGTGTCTATTGCTAGAAAGAACATTCTAAGAATATTACATGCCACGTTTTTGTATGTGCTCAAGGAAATAAAACCATAGTTACATTTGCTATTTTCCTCTTTTAGACTGCCATCTGGCAATCCACACTTCCACTAGCAAAAAAATTCTAGCCGATTGGACTAAAATAGTTAATATACCACCCCATGTGCCAAAAAATATGCCAGGGAGTCTATGGTTTGCTCTGTCATGCCCCAAAAGAAAGAAATGAATGTCCTTAAAAGACAAAAGTAAATAACTAACACGATGCTTACTCAACCTGAGAAATTTCCTCCCCACCTTTGGAGGACCCAGAGGCAAACAGTAGGAGGAGGAAAAGCACAACAGAAGTAGGTTTATAGAACAGGCAAACTGAAGTAATAAATTCATTTACTGGATGTCAACTCATCCCCAAGACACATGGAGTTAAAAAAAGTCCACTAATAAACACAGCAGAATACAATGGACTATATATTTATATATATATATTTATAGTCCATTACATCCCAGTGTCACAGGGATTTGTTAAAAATACATGAAATGATGGGACAGGTGCACTTCTTCCTTGTTAACACTCCTGAAGAAAGGCAGTACAAAGATCCTTCACAATAATGAATACAAGGTTCACCACCATAACTAAAGCTACAATCACTTCCTTTTTCATGATACCCAAAAGTTGTCCAAAAAACGGGCACATCCAGACTAGTAACTCCTTTGGGTTCTCATTCACCAGTCTGTAAAGGCAAGCTATGGTAACAAGAACAAACAGTCACCAATAGATGAACATTACTTATCAAATACAAGGACAAGCAGAAAACTATGTGTGATTCACTTCACAAATGTTTCATAGACGTAAACATAAATTGCACGTTTTGAGCACTTCTACGAGCACTCATCTAGATGGAGTGATGAGTAAGACCATCAAGGTCCTGGCTCACCTGGAGTTTACAGCCCGGTGCAGGAATTCCAGTAAAATCATCAAACATTTGGGAAAAGCAACACCATGAAAGGCAGTACCAAACACAATGCTTTTTTTTTTCTTTTTTTCCAAAAGAGAAGAGTTAATATCCAAGGAACAAGACTTAATAGAAAAAAACAGAAGACTTTTAAGTATAATTATGATTCTCACAGAGACTGAGGACAGATTATGACATTAGAGAAAATCTTGAATAAACACTTACATTTAGACACCTCTGAAAGAAATCTTAGAAATCAAGGATAAAGAGAAAATCCTAAAGGTTTTCAGAGAGACAAAATAGGTACAAAGACATTTCCAGATATTCAAGGATTGACTACAGTCCAAGTTTAAAAGAGCTATTGGACTTTATCAAATCAAACAATTGGAACAAAGAATCATGAGTTTAAAAAACTGTAAAAATATACATACAATGTAATACTATTTGTAAATATTTTTAAAACCATCCAAGCAATCCTGTATGTTTTTATGGAAACAGACTTACACAATAAAAACATTTATGGTCATAATGCACGAGTATAAGTAAGAAGTAAGCAAAAGGGGTAGAGCTTTGGCTTGACTTTAAGAAGAGACAACCACCGTCATCAGAATCAGAAAGGGAGAGAGTGCATTCGGGAGGGAGCAAGAGAGTGAATGTGAAACTCTGTTAAGAGTCCTTTCTTGTTTTGGTGAAGACAATGGATACTAGATAAATCTAGATATTGACAGCTTTGAAAAAAAAAGTATAAGGATATATATTAAAAATTTAAGGGCTTCCCTGGTGGCACAGTGGTTGAGAGTCCGCCTGCCGATGCAGGAACATGGGTTCATGCTCCGGTCCGGGAGGATCCCACCTGCCGCGGAGCGGCTGGGCCCGTGAGCCATGGCCGCTGAGCCTGCGCGTCCAGAGCCTGTGCTCCGCAACGGGAGAGGCCACGGCAGTGAGAGGCCACGGCAGTGAGAGGCCCGCGTACCGCAAGCAAAAAAAAAAAAAAAAAAAAAATTTAAGGTTAACCATTAAAAATCATTTTGAAATAGATTTTTTAAAAAATCATTTTGAAATAGATTTTTTTTTTTACATTCAAATCATTACAGGAAAGAAATGACACAGAGAAGCCAACCAATGTAAAAGTTAGCAGACTAAGTTCAACTACCTCAGTAATCACAATAAATGTAAATTAATTAAGTTTACTATTAAAATAAACAGACTGTCACACTGGAGTTTTAAAATACCCAGCTACATGTTGTTTACAAGGTTAATGTTAATAAGATATATACCTAAGATAAAATAACACACAACTGAAAAAACACAATTGGAAAAGATCAATAATTTTTTAAAAAGGAAAGTAAATATAGCAATAATAACATCAAATTAGAATTAAAGAAAAATAACATAAAATGAAAGGGGAGAAAAATCTTATCGATGAAATACACAATTAGTCAAGTCGTTATGGCACAAACCTTTCATGTACCTAATTACATAGCTTCAAAATATATACTGCAAAAACAGGCATTCAAAACCAGAAGAAAATGACTTTTTCCATTATCACAGCAT